>NW_028301711.1:76500000-77750000 GCF_037042655.1 Diuraphis noxia
GGTTGACTGTGAAAAATTAATCAATTTAGTATTTGAAAAAGAGCCATTGTGAAACATCAAATCAAAATATGTTACCACAACAGAGACGTTTGTAAAAAGTTGTGGAATGAAATTTCTGTAGAAATGGGAGTCAAAAGTACGTATTAAATCAATATTTATTTATACAATTACAATTTATATACATGACAACTGTATTTAATATAATACATTTAATATTATGATTATTAATTATTATACAGTATTTTGTTATACAATTTGTAAAATGTAAATACATAGGTAATTTAGTTAAGGTTTGAATAAGTTGAATGAGTATTGAATAAGTGATAGAATATATAATCTACAAAAATACATAACTAAAATTAACATTTTTTTTTTATTTTCTGTAATCCTGAAAATTGACAGCACCAATATCATTAAAATATTCTAATTTATCTATATATATAATTTATCTCGTATAGTATACGCTTCTTGTCTACGCTACGTCTTGATGTATTATTGTGAACTAAATCTGGATTTGTTAAGTTCTGGTTTATTTTTGAAATTAATGTTTCGTCTACACCTTCTTGGTCTATAATAATATTATGAATCAAACAAATGGTCTTTAAGATTGTGTCAACATGTTTTGGATCAATTTGTATTTCAGTTTTTAAACACCTCCATTTTGATACTAAAATACCAAAAGTACATTTGATCATTCGTCTAGCTACTTAATCGGTAGTTGAAAATTTCTTTTGTTTTGTCCAAATTATTATCAAAAGGATAAGGTCTCATTAGGTATTCTTTTAATGGGTATCCTTGATCACCCAATAATACAAATGGCATAAGAAAAGTTGAATGAGGTAGTGTTTTTTTTGGTGGCAAGTTAAATGTATTTCCCTCCAAATGCTCATAAATATTACATGCTGCGAAAACTCCACTATCGCTTTGTCTTCCGTATGCTCCAACATCGATAGCAATGAATTTATATTTAGCATCGTATATTCCCTGTAGATGGATAGAAAAATAGTGCTTATAATTATAGAACATGGAACCAGTGTTCTTTGGGCATTTTATACGAATATGCTTGCCGTCAATACAGCCCACACAATTAGGAAAGTTCCATAGCATCTCAAAGTCTTGAGCAATTTTGTAAAACATATCTGTAGTAGGGAATGGCATGTGAATGTTAGCAAAAAGTTTCCAAATAATATTGCACGTATCATAAATAATTTCTCCAATTGTATTATGAGCCATACGAAAAGAAAATGCTAAGGACCTATATGACATTCCAGTTGAAAGAAACCTAAAAATAATTGAAAAAGTCCGTAAACAGCAAATGTCAAAATACTTTGAAAATTTGTATTGTGTATAGAAAGTTATAATGTAAATACAGTTAGTGAAAATTTCATGTATCTACTTAACTTAAACTTAAACTTATTTTGATAGTCTTAAACTCTCTTAACTGTAATCTTTCTTTCCTGTTAATTGATTTTTCATATTTAAAATTGAGATTGTCAAAAGCTAACTATCTACTTTAACACAAGCTATACGACTTAAAGAAGTAAATATATTATTATATTTAATATATTATAATATTATATTTTTGTACATAATACATATTATACTTAAAAACTTAGGGCTAATAATCTCGTTGTTGATGCCTAAACAATAATAAAAAAATAAAAAAGTAAAAAAATAAATATGTCACTTTTCAAAAAAATAAACCATTTTTCCTTACTTCTAAATTACAACACGAAAATGTGATATAGTTATTTTTTTATTTTATTTTAGATTCTGAGCGGAGCGATGAATGTATTGATTTTACTATGATGTGTGTGTTTTTTTTTTTTTTTTTTTGTGTCTGTCATCACGTTTTGGGGCAGTAAAAATGCTTCGATTTTTGACTTCAGTACCTCGTTCGATCAGAAAGTGAATCTAGTTGGTACTTTGGGGGGTCAAAAGTAAAAAATTCTTAATACTTTTCTAAATAATTGAGAAAAACAAACTAAAAATTAAGGGAAAAACGGGAAATTTTACGCACACTCATTTTTCGACAAAATCGATTTTGGTTTTTGATGTAACTTTAAAACAAATGACCATAGATACATGAAATTTTCACCTAATGTTTATATAAGTATATTATATCCACCATGCAATTTTCAAAAAATTTCGACTTAAGTTGAACTATTCATAGGCATTTCAAATTTTCGATCATTATTAGTTTTTTTTAAATTAATATCGATAAAAATTTATTTGTTAGGCAGAAAAGCTTGAAAATTTAATACAAGGCTCTTAACATATTGTTACAATAGCAGTTGAAAAATAAAAGAAATTCATAGTCACAATTTTTTTTTATAAGCATTTAAAGCTCAAATTTTGACTAAATACGTAAAAATTACGGCAATGTTCAAATTATCTTAGATAGAAATTCATAAAAGTTTTTCTTTTTAATTCTAAGATTTGAAAATTTAATACAAGGCTCCTAACATATTTTTACAATAGAAGTTGAAAAATAAAAGAAATATATAGTCACAATTTTTTTTTATAAGCATTTAAAGTTCAAATTTTGACTAAATACGTAAAAATTACGGCAATGTTCAAATTATCTTAGATAGAAATTCATAAAAGTTTTCCTTTTTAATTCTAAGATTTGAAAATTTACTGCTAGGCTCCTAACATTTTTTTACAATAGCAGTTGCAAAATAAAAGGAATACATAGTCACAATTTTTTTTTTAAGCATTCAAAGTTTGAGTCTTGACAACATATTATGTAAAAATCACGAAAATACAGAAATTATTTTAAGCTAGAAATTCATAAAAAAATTTTCTTTTTATATCTAAGATTTGAAAATTTAATACAAGGCTTATAATATATTTTTACAATAAAAATTGAAAAATAAAAGAAATGCGTAGTCATAATTTTTTTTTTACAAGCATTCAAAGTTTGAATTTTGACAACATATGTAAAAATCACGAAAATTCGCAAATTATTTCAAACTAGAAATTCATAAAAATTTTTCTTTTTAAATCTAAGATTTGAAAATTTTTAATAATCTATAATATATCCTAGACAGATAAACCGTCTTCGCTCAGAATCGTTTTTTGTATACAATGATATAATATCATTGGATTCAAATTTAATTCCATCCATTACAGTAACCCACTTGAAACCTACTGTACAGCAGAGCGACATACACGACTTGCCCGCTTTTTTAGCATTATTGTTAGGTATTATAATTATAATTATTACTTTTGTTTTGGCATTATCATTATTATAATTTTTGGCGAAACTTTAAAAGCTAAATGTCAAAATTTAAGAGACACTTTTCGAAAAGAGTGCAACAAAGAAAAACGTAATACTGGCGATGGGACACCTGATGTTTTATCATCACAATGGAAATTTTACGAAAATATGACCTTTTTAAAAGACACTATAATGCCCAGAAAAACGGTTTGTAACATTCAAAAAGAAACACACGAAGAAGGGCTATCATCACCTGAAATAAGTTTGTTCAACAATATAGTATCTGAAGAAGAACAGATTGATCAAGATCAAGATCGTTTCGAAGAATCAGTTGTAAATCCCGATCTGTCTTCTGCAGTCTATTCAAATTCATAAACATCAATGAAGAGAAAAAAAATAAAAAATGATCCGATAGCAGATTTAATAGAAATTGAAAAACAAAAACTTAAACGGTTCGATACTATTAAAAATAATTCAAAAAATAGTGATAATTACAAGGATGATGAAGATTTTCATTTTTTAATGAGTTTGTTACCACATCTCAAAGATATACCAAAACAGAGAAAATTATCAGTAAGAATTAAATTGCAACAAGTACTTATGGAAGAAGAGGAACGCCGTGATATTTATGAAAACTCTACAAGACCATCTACTTGCACGTCAAAGCCATTCAATTCTTATGCTCAAAGTCAGTCTGACACACTAACAAACTTAAATGAAACCTACAACATGCAGTATGTATCTAGCGGACAGCACAGTACGGGCTCACAGACAGCTACTGATCTTAGTTCATTTACACCATGGACACAACAATAAATATATTATTAAAATACATTCAAGATGTACTTATAATGTTTTAGTAGATTTAATTTATCTAACAAAGTTTCACACCTTATACAAGTTGTACAATTTCTTTTTTATTATTTCAACATATTTTACTTAAGATTTTTTTTTAAAAGGATTTTC
Source organism: Diuraphis noxia (assembly GCF_037042655.1). Taxonomy (NCBI): domain Eukaryota; kingdom Metazoa; phylum Arthropoda; class Insecta; order Hemiptera; family Aphididae; genus Diuraphis; species Diuraphis noxia. Next base: position 76,504,190 of record NW_028301711.1, read on the forward strand.
AATCCATTAACAGTGGAATATTTTTAATGTATTTTAATTTTTTACAAAAAGGTTGATAGCCAGTTTTTTATTTTTTATTTTTTAGTCACTAACAAATACTTTATAACTGGATTAGTGTCTAATAAATACATTTCATCAGTGACGTCCATAGTGACTGAGTGTTGAATTGTAACTAGTTAAATTAGAACTTTCACCATACATTGACTATTTCATAATTCTGGTGAATTCAACCGAAATTCGGTTGTAGTCTGACCATTTTCATCGGACGAATTTTCCCCCCGATAATTCGGCAGATGTTGCCCGAAAAATATTCGGCCGATGTCGGGTCTAGTCTGACCATTGACTTAGGTTAGGTACGATAGAACATCCCGGGTACTGAGTTCAATACAATCCTATGGTAATAAATATTTTGCGTTTTTTTTTCAATGTTTTTGTAATATTATTTAAATTATCATGGATAGTTCATCGTACAGTCCCCGGGAGCGCTAACCGCAGTCCGAATATTTAACACAGGAGTTGCCTATCTATTATATATCTATGGTGTAGACTACACTGTGTAGTTAACGACATTCACGTGCACTCTGTGTTTGATGTGATTCCTCGACTATGATGCGTTTACACTGTTGTATGGTAACTGTGTTATCAATAGTTGTTATCTTGTATTATATAATAATATCAGTTGTTCATACATATAGTCAGAGTCATTGTAAGACAGAAGCACATGTTAATTGTTAAGTGCAAATAAATAAAATTTATATTATGTATCAGTGTTAAATAATAAATAATAAAATAATAAGTCTATAATAAATAGTACATTAGTGTAGAACATAAAACATGGCGCAGTCGAATGGTCAAGTAGTTCCTGCTCCGTCGCCACTAGACATTAGTGAACCAAGTATGGTAATACGTAATTTAAGGTTATTTAAGTCAAAATTTCAACTTTATTTATTGGCCAATGACTTAGATGAAAAGTCAGATAAACTCAAAGTTGCAATACTTTTAAGTGTAATTGGTGATGAAGCATATGAGTTTTTAGAATCTATCAATATTACTAGTGATAATAATCCTGGCTGTGTTAAAAAAATATTTCATGAAATACAACAGTATTATGAACCTAAGGGTAACGTAATAATTGAACAATTTAAATTTTTCCGTCGTTATCAGGAAGAAGGGGAAGCGTTTGACAAATTTTTAAGAGACATACGCAATCTAGCCAAACGCTGTGAGTTTGGTAATTTGGAAGAGAATATGGTACGAATCAGGCTAGTACTGGGTGTCAAAGACTTGGGTCTACAAGAAAGACTCCTAAGAGCACCAGATCTTAGTCTTGAGAAAACTATAGATCATTGCAAATCCGCAGAATTGGCTCGATATCAGCAGCATTTATTAACTGATAACGGAGGATTAGTTGAAGAGAAAAATGTTCAAAAAATTTATGGTGATAAATCGAATAATCTAAAACATTGGAGGAAGCAGTCAAACTCAGCACAAGTAGAGAAGCCGTCAACACCAGAAACTGACCAGTATAACTGTAAGAAATGTGGGTATAAACATGGACCAAGAAGCTGTCCGGCATATGGAAAGAATTGTGCCAATTGTGGAAGACTCAATCATTTTAAAGTAGGATGTAGAGTTAATAATCAACATAAGGTATTGAATATTGGTGAATATTATGAAAATAATAATGTAAATAGTGAGCCTGTTCGAGATATATTAAGCTTATCGTTATAATTTCGTATTACAGCGTGAATATAATGACCTTTATACTCGATAAGCTCGCCGAGCTCTACGTCCCCCTCCTCCCCTCTGATATATATAAAATCGGCGTATGTCCAGCGTCGATCGGTCGTCTGTTCATTTTTTCTCCCGAGCAACGTACTCGCTCTCGGTGCGTGTGTGTGTGCTACGTCCACACCGTTCCGCGTCGTTGTTGGCCATTTTTGTGTGCCGTTGTTGGCCGTCTTGTGCCGTTGTTGTCCGTTTGTGCGACGTCGCCCTCAGACGACGTGTTTTTGACCACGCGGACGCGGAGTCGGAGATCCATGGCCCGGCAGCTGCATTATACATTATGTAGTACCTGTATGACGTATGTCTTTATACACACATAATCACCTGGCCTTTTTGCTGATCAGCCCGTGGGTACACTGTCCAAGCATTCCAAGCCTAGGAGTTGGTGAGGTGGATGGCCGGACCGGTATCGTTAACACCTTGAATTTGACTATTATTTGTACCACAAAAATTGTATCTATGTTTGAGCTGTGGTAACAATCACGTTAGCATATCTATTATTATTTACTGGTATTACCTAAGTGTTTGTATTAATTATTATTATTATATTATAATCTTTTGGGCGCCCACCAGTTAGTACTCATATATTGTACTATAATCTACTTGATCTTTGTTTATCTATTATACATTTATAGCACGACAGTGCAATCAAAAATAGTTTCTTATATATATGTTGTTCTGGTCACCCGATCCTTTGCAGGTCACGTTAAAATTTATTTTGTTATTCTATTTGGAGATAATCTGGGTAACATTTAGTATATATATTATTTATCACCATCTAAGGCCAACCGCCACCCCCGCAGGAGCCTTTGTGGAACAGAGCCTGAGCATAACTTATTTGATATTTGTTCAGTAATAGTATCAAATGTAAGTGGACAGTGTCCTAACCCTAATAATATGAATGGATGGTTTAAGAATATATTAATTAATAATTATGATGTACATTTTAAGTTAGACACTGGTTCGGACATTGATATATTACCTTTAAGTCTGTTTAATAATATCAAAAGGAATGAAATCGTTGAAAAAATTAATTATAAGATTCAAGCATATGGGGGATATGTTATTAAATTTGTTGGGGCTGTAAAAATGAATTGTTTGATTTCCAATCAAAATGTTAAGCTCAGGTTTGTTATTGTTGATGATAAAATACAAAATAAATGTATACCTATTTTAGGACTAGACACATGTGTTAAGTTTGGTTTGGTTGGTAAAATAGAAGTAAATAGTATTAATAGTAATGATGTGGAGAAACAGTTGGTTAGAGATTATAAAGATGTGTTTGAAGGTTTAGGAAATTTTCCAGAGGAGTATGATATTAAAATTAGAGAGAATAGTGAAGGTTGGATTAATCCACCAAGGAGGGTACCAGAATCCATAAAGGGTGAACTTAAAAAAACACTAGATATCATGACTAAAGATGGTGTAATAGTACCTGTAGATAGACCAGGTAAATGGTCAAGTAATATTGTTATTGTTGAAAAGCCCAATAAAAAGTTGCGAATCTGTTTAGATCCGTCAGAATTAAATAAAGTCATAATTCGAGAACATCATTTAATACCAACAATGGATGAGATTAGAATGAGCTTAAGTAATAAAATGTGGTACTCATTGTTAGATCTTAAAAATGGATTTTGGCAAATTAAGCTGTCTAAAGAGTCCAGCAATATATGTTGCTTTAGTACGCCTTTTGGATATTATAAATTTACTAGGCTTCCATTTGGGCTGTCATGTGCTCCTGAAGAGTTCCAAAAACAGAATCAGAAGTGTTTTGGAGATATTGAAAATATAAAAATTTATTTTGATGACATATTAATTGCTGCTGAGGATGAAAGAACACATGATATGGCGGTAAAGTCTGTATTGGAAAGGGCAAAGTCTGTTGGAATAAAATTTAATGCAGACAAGTTTATCTATAAAAAGAAAGAAATCAATTATTTAGGTATGATTTTTAGTATGGAGGGAATGAAAGTTGACCCGGAACGAGTTGAGGCGATTAACAGTTTAAAAGAACCTAAAAATAAAGTAGAACTACAACGAATTATAGGGATGTTCAATTTCCTTAGGCAATTTATACCAAATATGTCACAATTGATTGCTCCCATAATAGAGTTGTTAAAGAAAAATGTGCACTGGACATGGACTAACATTCATAGTGAAGTTATAAGACAATTGAAACATATAATTACTAACTCACCTGTCCTTGTTAATTTTGATCCAAAAAAGGAAATAAGTATTCAATGTGATAGCTCTAGTAGTGGACTAGGTTGCTGCTTAATGCAAGAAGGAAAGCCAGTAGCATTTTCCTCTAGGAGTTTAACAGATTCAGAGAAACAGTACCCACAAATTGACAAAGAGATGTTAAGCATTTTGTTTTCGTGTCGCAAATTTCATAATTATATTTATGGATATCATACAAAAATTTGGACGGATCATTCACCACTAACATCGATTTATAAAAAAAATTTTCATAAAGTTATATCAAATAGATTACAAAAAATGAAACTCAAGCTATTGATCTATGATTTAGAAATTAATTATTTACCAGGCAAAGAAATGCATATTGCAGACCTGTTGTCGAGAAATTATATTAATAATGAATTTGACAAGGAAATTAATATTGAAGGGGTAGTACATTCAATTAATAATACTATAAATGTTTCAAAAATAGCTGAGGCTACTAGGCATGACCAAGTACTAGTGAAAATTTTAGAATACTATAATGAAGGTTGGCCAAAGGATAAAAATAAGATTAGTGGTGAGATTCAACATTATTGGAGTCTTCGTAATGATATTGTTGTTGAAAAAGGAGTTCTTTATGTTAAAAATAAAATTATTATGCCTTACAGCCTGAGACGGTTGGCATTACAGCAGTTACACGAAGGACATAATGGTGTGAATAAAACTGTACTTAGAGCTAAGCAGTTAGTATACTGGCCTGGGTTGGATAATGAAATAAAACAATATGTATTGAGTTGCAAAGTTTGTGATAGATTTAAAAATTCTAATACAAAAGAGCCATTACAGCAACACCAAGTGGCTAAACTGCCTTTTGAAATTATAAGTTCTGACATATTGACTTATGGTGGTAAAGATTATGTTATTGTATTTGATCATTATTCAAAATGGCTAGAAATAATCAAAATAAATTTTAAAACAGCTCAAGAAGTTATACAACAGTTAAAAAAGATCTTCAGTACACATGGGTATCCGCAAATAATATACTCTGATAATCAACCTTATTGCTCTGATGTATTTAAGCAATTTTGTGTAATGTATAATATAAAATTACTAACGTCTAGTCCTAGATACCCTCAGTCTAATGGGACGGCAGAAAGAGCAGTACAAACTGCCAAACAAATGCTTAGGAAAGCTGATTTAAAAAAAAAAGAAATATTAGACATTTTGCTTGAGTATAGGTGTACAACTTTACCACAGATCGGAGCTTCACCTTGTGAATTAGTCATGAGTAGACTATTAAGAACTAAGTTTCCAGTAAATGAGAATACTTTAAAACCTAAAATTCAAGTTAATGATGAAAACAGAATGTTAAACTATCAAGCCAAATATAAAGACTATTATGATAAAAGAACTAAATCCAAAGATGAGTTTAATGCAAATGATGATGTGGTTGTAAATGAAGGAAGAGTATGGTTACCTTGTAAAGTTTTAAGTAAATTAGATAATTATCCAAGGTCATATGTGGTCAAGCTACAAAATGGGCAAATAGTCAGGCGCACATCATATCATTTACGTCACACAAAAGGACAACACTATATTGAAAATTATGAAGACAATGATGATATAATATTAGGAGTAAGTAGTAATGAAAAAGCGGTGAGTGAGGAAAAAATTAAAGATAGTCAAAGTAATGAAGAAGTGGTGAATGAGAAAAAAATTAAAGATAGTCAGAGTAATGAAAAAGTAGTGAGTGAGGGATTGAATGGTGAAATAACAAAAACAAAAGTTGGAAGAGTAGTTAAAAAACCAGCCAAGCTAGATATTTATGATCTCAGTAATTAATCAGTATTATTAATTGTTGTTTTTGAATGTAATTATTTTTATTGTCATTTATATCATTATTTATTAATGTAATTATTATTATTTGAAATATTGTTAAAAAAAAAAATTTAAAATGTAAATCATAATTTATTAGTGTATTAATTGTTCAAAACAACTGCTAATGTATCTATTGTATCATTCGTATTTTGTATCTTAAAGGGAAGGATGTTGTATGGTAACTGTGTTATCAATAGTTGTTATCTTGTATTATATAATAATATCAGTTGTTCATACATATAGTCAGAGTCATTGTAAGACAGAAGCACATGTTAATTGTTAAGTGCAAATAAATAAAATTTATATTATGTATCAGTGTTAAATAATAAATAATAAAATAATAAGTCTATAATAAATAGTACATTAGTGTAGAACATAAAACATACACTACAGTTTTTTTTACCTATTACTTATATTAAATTAATATCCTAATTGACCTAATTAATTATATATTATTATTGGTTAGAAATACCTCTAGTCGCTACGACTTTATCTTCGGTCTACTATTGTCTAGTGATACTGATTTGTCTTCATATTTATAAGGTATGTATTACATAATGGTAAATTGGTAATACTAACATATGCTATACGAATGAAAATACTATAATATGGTACCTATATACTGTATAGTATACATTTGCATGTTGATTGTCTGAAATGTAAATTTGTAGTAAAAATTAACTGATCATATTTTTATTTTTATACAGGTTTTTATTTTTAAATACTTAATTATAAATTAGTTAATATGCTTATAATATAAGTTAAACCTTTTGCTTACCTATAATCATTTAAAATGATTTGTTTTATTTGTAAAGAAGATTTTTCGTTGTTATCTACATTGGTGGTCCATTACAAAATATTATTCATTGAAAGTACATATGAATGTACTGAAAATCAATGTACTCAAATGTTCCCTCATTTAAATAGTTTTAAAAAACACTATTAACGAAAACATGCCATAGAAAATCTAGAAGACACTGTTCCTAAAAAATTTAAACTGAAACAAATAGACGAATCTCATGTAGAAATAAACAACATGACTGTAATATCTTAAATATCTAATCAAGTTAATATCAATAATGCCCCAGTACAAATAGATATTTTTATATAAATATTAATATATAAATACAAATAAATCTTGTACATCGGAGTGTGAAACTGACTTACCTAGTACAAAAATTAATATTGAAAATGCTATTAATTTAATATATCAAGCCGGTATTAACTTAACAATGTCATTACACAATAATACTAACTTCAGAAGAAAAGATGTAGTCAATATACAGAAAGAATTTTCTCAAAGTTTATTTAAACCTCTTGCCGATTTATTGAAAAATGTTGAAAATGACTTAATTAAAGACCCATTATTACTATTTTCTTTTCATACTATTATTTCAGCAATTTCTACACCATTCAAACTATACAATTCTGAATATATTTTAGATAAATGGTTAAAAAATGATAATCTGTACTCTCATATAAACCAGTTTACTATCAACAATGAAATAAATATAGTTTCTTTTCTTGGTTAAATTAAATTTTAAAATTGTACAAACACTTTAAAAGGCCAAAGCAATCATCATAAAAGACATTTTCGGGCTAGTAGAAAAATCATTCAACTAGAAAATCAATTAAATAAAGTAAAAAATGAGATGAGTGCATTTGGAGACAAAGAGTTAAATGCAATTTTTAAGAGATTAAATATATCAAATGAACAATCTGAATGAATTAAAGAAATAGTTGCTGCTGCTAAAGTTAAAAATCCTAAAAATCGACATTATAGTGAAAACTGGACGATCTCTTGACATATTTTTCAAATTTAATTTGTACACCAAGTGGAAAGTTTGCCAAAAATTTTCCAATATGTCTGTACTTCATTTATTTCAACACTTTGATGTCTATAAACTGATCTAAAATATAAATGTACTTACATTATATTGTATTTAGCTACATTTCCAGTACAGTATTGTAGTAATTAACTATTTTATGCCTTAAGATTTTATATTTTTGAAATAATAATTTATTTTATTTTAAATGTACAAATTGAGCCCAACCAAATGTTACAAAATTTCAATAAATAATTTAAAAACAAAATTTGTTCAATATTTTACTGATTTATAATAATTGTAACTATATTTAATCATAGTATTGTAATTTTTTTATTGTTAACTATCATTATATCCAATTCTTACCTATACAAGTTTGATAGACACACTCAAGTTTCCACGATTTTAGAATGTTCCCGGTAATGTTCCATATTTCTGTAGACTCATCATTATGTGTTGAAGAATTTTCATGATTAGTTATAGAAGATGTTGGTCCACCAATTTCTTATATATTTCAAGTTCAGGAATATTAGAATCTTCTAATAACCAACGGTCCATTACATAGAAATTTATTATATACAAAAAATATGCCTTTTTTAATTTAAACTATATTATTTGTATAGGTTGCAAAAGTACTTAGAACTTGGTCATATGCAGCCCTTTAAAAAAAAGAAAATATGAAATTATGTACTCTTGATGTAGTTACAAGATGGAATTCTACATATCTTATGTTATTACGTTTAATTGAGCTATAACCTTTTTGTAAGGACCACCAATTGATTAATACAGATTTATTTTTGAATACACAAGATTGGTATCGTATTGATAATTTGGTAATCAAAGCAATTATTATGAATTTATACTAATAAGTACTAACTCACTTATTCATGTCTGTATCTAATTTATATTTAGGTAAAATCCCTTCAACCAGCATTTTTATGTACTTAATCACTACGAAAAAAAGATTTAACACTTTGTGATTTTTATGGAATTTGGATTCTAACACAAAATAAATTAAATCTTATCAATACATCTATTTCAAAATCTGTTTTGCATTTTATGAAGATTCAACAAGACAAATTGTTAGAAAATTATGTTTTTATTGCAAGTGATTTGCAACCTATTATATTTATAACTTATTTGTGATTGATAAGTTTACTAGAACTATTATCTTGTAACTATTATGATTTATAATTTAAAATATAAAACAAATTTTTTAATAATGAATTATTTTGCAGCTATTTATTTAGACCCTCGTTATATGTGCCTTTAAATGCTGCTTCTAAAAAAAAAGCTGTTAGTCATCTGTTGAAAACATGGTCACTGAATGAGTCCTTCTCATTAACGGCAATAGCAATAGAGGTTAGTATAAAAACTAAAAATATATGTGAATTTTTATTTTTTAATTGAAACTGAGTAAATTATTATTGTTATAATATTAAATTAGTAAATGGTTTGCATAATTACCCTAACAACACAATTTCATTTCATTTTTGTTAAAGTTACGTAACTTAGTAATATGAATCACGTAACTGATATGTATCACATATTATTTATGTTTCTGTAACATTTCGTTTAAATTTCTATGTCCGCTTTTACCCAACAAATGTAACATAACTATGTTATATAGCGTTACCTTTTTCAAAGCAATAACTGTTATATTGATGCAACCAATTATATATGTTTCTGATATATATACTTTTACATATCATTTATGTAAAAAGTATATACTTGTTTTGTAAATGTCTAATATATATTTTATAAATCATTATATTATAAAAAAAATGTATCCCATATATATTGAAAAGATTATTAATATTTTTATTATTTAATTTTTGTATTTGAAAGCATTTTAACATAATATTAAAATAAAAAATAAATAAAACCTTTTACTATTTAAACAATATGTTTACCCTTTTAACATACCTAATATCTAATTTACAAAAGAAAAACAAATAAAATCCTTTAGTACTTAAATAAAAAAGTATACAACATGTCTTATCCTTTTAATACATAATAATAACTCATAAACAAAAAAAAATTAAAAATTATACAAGGTATATCTATAGATACATTATGTTTAAGTAATAGTTGAAAAAAATACCTATCTAGCATTATATAATTATAATAAAAATATTATATCACATAGTTTATATATTATATAGGAACAGAAATACTTATTTATACATTATTATACTTAATACATAGTAATATTTTATAAATTAATAATACAAATGTATAGGTAGTCAATCAAATTAAAAAATATAAATGATTTATAGGAATATATTTTACAATAAATATGCTTATTTTTTTTACTGTATCTTGTTTTTTTTCCTGAAACAAAAAGTAATTAGAAATTCAGAAATTCAATGTAAAAATTATTTTAATTCATGCACATAATATGATCAAATCATTCACAGTATTATATGTATAACCATTTTTGTATTCAATGAATCACAAAAACATGATTGTATATAGATTTATATTATGTAGTGATATTTGGTATCATTTAAATTTAATAATAATATTTACTCTTGTTCTCTAGAAGCTCATAATGGTGCTTGAACGAGCCATTTGATCACAACTTGTGCTACTTCTTTGTTAGTAATATTGGGATTTTTGTACCGCAAAAGAGGTATTATTGTATTAATGATAGTCAAACCAATAATATTGATTTAAAATATTATTATCTAATATTAATTGATGTATGAATTAAAAATATAGCTCACTCAAAATAACTTTTAAAAAAAGCTGGTAAGTCGTGTATGTCGCTCTGCTGTACAGTAGGTTACAAGTGGGTTACTGTAATGGATGGAATTAAATTTGAATCCAATGATATTATATCATTGTATACAAAAAACGATTCTGAGCGAAGACGGTTTATCTGTCTAGGATATATTATAGATTATTAAAAATTTTCAAATCTTAGATTTAAAAAGAAAAATTTTTATGAATTTCTAGTTTGAAATAATTTGCGAATTTTCGTGATTTTTACATATGTTGTCAAAATTCAAACTATGAATGCTTGTAAAAAAAAAATTGTGACTACGCATTTCTTTTATTTTTCAATTTTTATTGTAAAAATATATTATGAGCCTTGTATTAAATTTTCAAATCTTAGATATAAAAAGAAAATTTTTTATGAATTTCTAGATTAAAATAATTTCTGTATTTTCGTGATTTTTACATAATATGTTGTCAAAACTCAAACTTTGAATGCTTAAAAAAAAAATTGTGACTATGTATTCCTTTTATTTTGCAACTGCTATTGTAAAAATATGTTAGGAGCCTTGTATTAAATTTTCAAATCTTAGAATTAAAAAGGAAAACTTTTATGAATTTCTATTTAAGATAATTTGAATATTGCCGTAATTTTTACGTCTTTAGTCAAAATTTGAACTTTAAATGCTTATAAAAAAAATTGTGACTGTATATTTCTTTTATTTTTCAATTGCTATTGTAAAAATATATAATGAGCCATGTATTAAATTTTCAAATCTTAGATATAAAAGGAAAATTTTTTATGAATTTCTAGCATAAAATAATTTACGAATTTTCGTGATTTTTACATAATATGTTGTAAAAATTCAAACTTTGAATGCTTATAAAAAAAAAATTGTGACTATGTATTCCTTTTATTTTGCAACTGCTATTGTAAAAATATGTTAGGAGCCTTGTATTAAATTTTCAAATCTTAGAATTAAAAAGGAAAACTTTTATGAATTTCTATTTAAGATAATTTGAATATTGCCGTAATTTTTACATATGTTGTCAAAATTCAAACTATGAATGCTTGTAAAAAAAAAATTGTGACTACGCATTTCTTTTATTTTTCAATTTTTATTGTAAAAATATATTATGAGCCTTGTATTAAATTTTCAAATCTTAGATATAAAAAGAAAATTTTTTATGAATTTCTAGATTAAAATAATTTCTGTATTTTCGTGATTTTTACATAATATGTTGTCAAAACTCAAACTTTGAATGCTTAAAAAAAAAAATTGTGATTATGTATTCCTTTTATTTTGCAACTGCTATTGTAAAAATATGTTAGGAGCCTTGTATTAAATTTTCAAATCTTAGAATTAAAAAGGAAAACTTTTATGAATTTCTATTTAAGATAATTTGAATATTGCCGTAATTTTTACGTCTTTAGTCAAAATTTGAACTTTAAATGCTTATAAAAAAAATTGTGACTGTATATTTCTTTTATTTTTCAATTGCTATTGTAAAAATATATAATGAGCCATGTATTAAATTTTCAAATCTTAGATATAAAAGGAAAATTTTTTATGAATTTCTAGCATAAAATAATTTACGAATTTTCGTGATTTTTACATAATATGTTGTAAAAATTCAAACTTTGAATGCTTATAAAAAAAAAATTGTGACTATGAATTTCTTTTATTTTTCAACTGCTATTGTAACAATATGTTAAGAGCCTTGTATTAAATTTTCAAGCTTTTCTGCCTAACAAATAAATTTTTATCGATATTAATTTAAAAAAAACTAATAATGATCGAAAATTTGAAATGCCTATGAATAGTTCAACTTAAGTCGAAATTTTTTGAAAATTGCATGGTGGATATAATATACTTATATAAACATTAGGTGAAAATTTCATGTATCTATGGTCATTTGTTTTAAAGTTACATCAAAAACCAAAATCGATTTTGTCGAAAAATGAGTGTGCGTAAAATTTCCCGTTTTTCCCTTAATTTTTAGTTTGTTTTTCTCAATTATTTAGAAAAGTATTAAGAATTTTTTACTTTTGACCCCCCAAAGTACCAACTAGATTCACTTTCTGATCGAACGAGGTACTGAAGTCAAAAATCGAAGCAATTTTACTGCCCCAAAACGTGATGACAGACACAAAAAAAACACATACACACATGGTAAAATCAATACATTCATCGCTCCGCTCAGAATCTAAAATTTGGAAGATCTTTTTCAAATTAAATTTTTGATCTTTTCCCCAGCCAACTGTAATGTGACGCAAGCGTATTTGAAATTGTGTAAGCTAATTCATTTATGATTATATTCTGTAGATTAAGTCCACCTAGTTTTTTTAAATCTTCAAGCTAGAAAATATTTTACCATACAATTAAAAATGATTAAGGTACAATATAAAAAATTCATAATTTTGTATGATTATAATATACAAAATTATATGTACAGTGATTTTTTTGTATTCATAAATCATCCAATTTTATGTTTTAAAATGTTTTAAGAACTATTAGTCTCATATTTTAATATTGATTTTATTTTAATATAATGATGTATTTATATCTTTTGTATTGAATAAATGCTTAAACATTAAAAATTAATGAACACATAAATTAAAAAAAAAAATATCTGTACAATATATTTTGTATAATATAATGTATAATATTTTGTATTAGTAATTAATAATTATACCATAAATTTAAAGTATGAATTATCTATTGATAATTTGTTTTCAATTTCTTTTATACGTTCTATGGTATTTATTGGTAGGTGTTCTTCGAATGGTCCAACAAAAACATGATTAACTACTTCATTTTCATATAATTTGTTTGTATTAGAGAGTCATTAGTTGCTTTAGTTCAAATATTTCATCACGCATCAATTCAATTTTAGTACTCAATTTTGATATAATTTTATATACTTCTTTTGAATTTATATCTAAAATAAACAAATCTATTAATTTATCCACTAACAATAATAAGTACAAATTATTATTTAACAAGTTTTTTTAAACTACTGACTTATAGATAGTATGAAAATTATTATCATTTAGTTACTAAAATTATAATAAATCAAATATTAGTTAATCAAAATGTAAATGATTGGTTCCCCAATAAATAAAAATAATAATTAAACTTTATCGTGTGGTCTTACTATATCTATATAATACATATATTTGCAAGGCTAGGCATTAACGAGTTAAAAAGTTAAAGTTAAGTTAAAAAGTTAAGTTACTTTTAATTATTTAACGAGTTACTTTTATTTTCAAAAGTAACTTCCAGCTTAACGAGTTTCTTTTTTTTTAAACAACTTCTAACTTAACGAGTTAATTTATTAATTTGTCCTAATATAAATTTCATATATCTAAAATTATATTTTGATTTTTATAACTTATTGATATTATATATACATATATGTATATTATATATAAAAATATAATAATATAATATATTATTATAAATAATAATTGTGGGAATAACCAAATACTTTACGATATGAATGTGAGTGTTTTGAATTATTTCTATATTTGAAATTTCAATAGATATTAGAATAACGTGTATAAGTACAACTATCTACCTATATAAAATTTGGGAAACGATTTACGAGTAATAATAATAGTATTAGATAATAATATTTTATTTTATTCTGCTTATTCGCAGAAAATATGTATATATATATATATACAGTATATTATTATAAAACAAAAATGTTATATATGTGTAATTTATCTAATTAAATCCTAATAACAAATTTAATAATTACAATTTACAAATTTAATGGGTATCAACAAGAAAAAAAATTTTTAAGTTAAGCCATCATTTTAGAAAACGTGTAGATAAAAAAATACATTGAAATAATTTATTTGTTTTGTTAGATTTTATAATTGATTGAAGTATGTAAGTAGTACTTACTAAGTACCAACTGTAATTAATACAATTACATATGTTTATTGAAAATAGTTAGACTTCCATTATATTGTGTTATTTGTTAAGCTTTGATAAAAATGTATGATAATTTATTGTACATGAAAAAAGAAAATAAACTTATTTTTAACTAAGTTAAGTTACTTTTTTTTCAAATTAACTTTTAACTTTTAACGAGTTAAATAAATAAAAAAACTAACTTTTAACTTTTAACTTAACTTACATTTTTCTGTATTAACTTAACTTAACGAGTTAAAATAATTAGTTAACTTGCCCAGCCTTGTATATTTGTATCTAAATGGAATATAACATATTATAATTTAATAATAAAGGTCACCACATATACTGCAACGGTGGCGGTGAAATGCTTTTGTCTTGGAGGTGCCACTGCCACCGCTGCAATGTAGGATGACTTTAATAAATGTATATTGTGTATAAACTAATAAGTTAACACCTAAATCCTAACTAATTATTTAGGTACCTTTATTTACAACAGCTTCTTTAAAATCAATTTTACCAATAGAATTGATAGGTGTTGTTTTCTTGAAGTTATCTAACATTTAAAAAATATATCAAAAATTATTTTATGATTTAAAAAATGTATACCGCCAACAAACCATCATTTCTATTAAGTAGATAAACTGTTTTAGGTGCTGAAATAATATTATTATCATCAAATAACTGCACTGACATCTGCGAATCAGCTAAAACATAATAAATGTTATTAAATTACAAAAATTATTAATTATTATTATCATGATAAATATTACACATAAAAATATTGTTGCATAATATGAGTTGTAAAAATGTTACTCACTGTTAAATTCTAGAATACTCATGATTTCATCATCAACTGTTGGGAATTGTGGGTATTTTATAGCTTCATTTTTTACTAATTCATTGGTATCAGAACATTCTACCACTTTGCTATTTTGTCTGATAAATTCGATATTATATTCATCATCATTAGATTCATAATGTAACTGTTTTTTAGCATGTGATTGTCTTTTAAGTCTTTTAATTTTTGATGTTGTTTCATTAAAGCTGTCAATATCAGAATATTTTTCTGCTAGTCTTAATTTATACATGCCCTCTTCATATGTTGCTAAAAATAAGTACAATTTTACTTAATTGAAATTAAAACATTTTGTATTGTATATAATATAACATACCAGATCTACTCATAACTTTTTTGATGGAATATAAAGACCACGATGGATCATTTGGTTTAGGAGTAATGTGTGAAACCATAATTTTTTGAAATACTGATTGTTTTCTTACATGTGGCCAATAACAATTCAATTTAGTAATATCCACCCTAGATGATGAAACAAGATGAAATTTTTTTTCAAAATATCCAATATAGCCGATTTGTAAATCTGATTTTTAGAAAAATTTATATGGTAAAAAAACTCATATAAGGTTAAATGGCTGATTTTTTACAATTTTTTTAAATATCAATATTAAAAATTATTTAATAATTATAATATTTATCTATACTATTGTAATTTCAGAAACTATTTTGGCGATAATAATAAAATATTTAAAATTTCAACTCGCAATTATCGTAGACACAGAGGATGTCCTTTGTAAGTTGATATACCTAATATCAGTTAAAAATATTAAAAATACATAAGACTTTTTTTTTATAGCTGTTTAATCAAAAATAATATTATATTGTTATTTCAGGACCTATTTTGGCAGAAAAAGTACAAATGAAAAAGTAGTATGTAATTATTGGAAGTATTATGATTTAAACAGCCGATCAAATGGGAACAAAGATGATACACAAAAGAAAGTATGTATTAATAGTTAATAATATGCTGTAGTAGGTATTTAATAATTTATAACAAATTAATGTTTAGAACTTTTGGGATCATTATGACAAGATAGTTACAAGATTCCCTCGACAATGACATTAACCACAGGATTATATTGCTTATGGTATCACTGCAAAGACCCAAAAACAAAGTGTCCCTAAACATTATTATAATGTAATTCAAAATATTGCATATTACCAAACTGTAAATACATAAAATAATAAATAAACACAGCTCACATAGCATACCAACTTTAAATAAATGTTAATTTAATGTAGCAATATTAATATTAATCATTAAATAAAGGTTGGGTTTTGATTGAGAAACGATCATCATAACATTAAAATAAACTTGCATTAACATTGATTGGACAAAAACACTAGATTGAATTAACACTTTGTTCTAAACATACAAACAATGTTGTTGAATTAAGCTCAATCAAATATGATTTTAGCATTTTAAATATGATTTATTTAAGGTTTAATAAAATCCAAAAAAACCATAATTTAACCAAAAATAGACATTTATTTAACCTTTATTACCCATGTCTAATAGTTTAAAAATGATTATAATAATGTATAATAATTACTTAGAATTTTGGAATATTAAGATGATAAACTCATCTCGTTGTATAAATAAAAAACAAACAAAGTACATTTTGTCAAAACTGTATTGGTATATTAGATAAAAAATTATAACAATATTACATATATGTATTTATTATTGTTAAAATAATAATTATAAACAATAAATTTAATAATAATTAATATTAACTATTTATTTATTAATCGATATAATATATTATATATATTATATACATTACAATTCCTAACGTTTTAATCTACCTTTGAAACAGAGACCAATAGATTTAAATATAAAAATTTAATTAAAAAAGAATTCATCAATAAAAAAAATATATCCGGTGGCTTTCCGGCGGTCTTTTATTGCCACACATCCATGGAAAAGCTTAGCATAGGTACAAAAATATTAATGTTTATTTTCTGTAGGTAGAGTAGTGTCATCATTACAGAATCCTGTTTTTTTTTTTAATTTAAAAGGCGACTGAATCAGCACATACTTAATAACTTCTTCAATGTCGTTCGTACAAGTTTCTAACATAGAGAATTTCTTAATTTTTTGAACAGATTCTAAAAAAAAAATATCCAACAACAAATAAATAATTTAAAAAACAATACTGTATGATTTAAATGTGAAACAATAATTTTATATTCTTAATCTTACTCACAGAAACTAACATTCAAAATAAGCTATTATGCACGCATATTATGAAAATTATCTTACATGTATTAACCTTTACTTCCCACATTCTACTTACACCTAATTACTGTTTTTGTCTAATTTACTTACAAATAATATAGCAAAATCATTATAAAGCATTGATAAGAATATATATATTGAAACATAAATGTTGTAACCAATGATGTTTAAAATCTATTTAACACAAGTAAATACAGAAAATAACCCAGCTGCTATTACTGAATGTCAAAAAGAAAATATCACTTATTAGTTATCATACTAATATATATAATATAGTGCAATTATACAAACGACAATTCTAAGTCATGAAAGTTAATTTAAAATTGTTAACATAAAAGTAGTTATACATAATTATAATATAACTAGCTGATCTCCGAGCACTTCAATCGTTGCCTTTTAAAAATACAACTCTATACGATTCAAATGTGTGTTTAATTTGTTGTTTAACACCCGGATATTCTTGTTCAAAACTTCCTGTGACAAATTCCCGTGGATTTACAAATTTACAAAAACTACAAAACAATAATAAATAATCCACCTTAGATTTGAAACCAATAGCAACCTTACAATATTCAATAAATTTTTTTGTGGAAAGATGTCGATATTATTGTATTTTTTAGTATGGTCATCCTCTTACCTCCACAATGTAAGTATCCTTTTCTTTAAAAAAAAAATTAAGAAGATCTGATTAGTGGTTCCAGAGTTTACCCAATACAAAGATTTTCATTTCACATTTATATAGTTAGAAGATAGATAGATGAGTACTTACCAAAAATTTATTTATTTATCATTAATTTGGAGAAACATTGCTTTTTATTGCCACGACCATTATATGAAAAAACACTCAGTACTTCTTAAATAAATAGCATAGCCATTATGCGTTTAACCATTATTTTTATAGATTTTCCACCAATTGCTGAAAGTCTTTTTACCTAAAAATCAAAGAATAGTTTATAATATCAATATAAAATTTAATACAAACAAGAATAATTACCAAATGAGCACGATAAGTATTATCACTGATTAATTTTATTTCTAACTTGTCTAACATATCGAGTGAATTTATTGGCAAGTCCAAATCAAACTGATAATTATCAGAAATATCAGTATCATTAATCTTGGATTTTAAGTTATTATTACTATCTTCCATAAGTTGGGTAAGATTGTTTAGTTTTTCATCAATTATTCGAATTTCAAACTTCAAAGTAAGCAGCTGATGGAGGACAGACTTTTGAAAACCATTATCTGTTTACAAAAACATACATAAAATATTATATTAAATAATAAATAATATATTTTTATTCTATTCTAGTGTATGAATTAAAATAACATAGACGCTAGTGGCGTACAAATTGGGAAGTGGGATAATTTAAATTATATTATTAAAGTAAACACTTAAGTCAGAAATTAAAAATTAGGTAATTAATATTTATATAAAATAAAAATATTTGATTAAAATTGTATAGTTATTTACCATTTTTAGCTGTAGCCAAATTTGGGTTTATCATTTGATTACTAGTTAACTGACTTTTTCCTATTAACAAAAGAATAAAATTTTAAAACAAGAGGGTACAGAGGGTTTTAATGGAGACCAACCATTAAAACGTTTCTTTGTAGTATCATTTTCATAGCTCTTTTTTTTTAATATCATTGATTTACTAGGACTTATATTATGCTCTATATCTGAAAGACAAATATGTAATGAGTATAGACTCAACAACTATAAATTAATTCAAATCGTTATATATTTATTTTACCTGAAATTAAACTAGGCATATTATCATCGGCAGATTGTTCTCTTTCTACACCATATAAAAATAAATTACAAGCAATATAGTATAGTAGAACTATTACTGATTTTTAGATTACAATATAATGTTGTATACAATAAAAAAAATAATATACAATATTCAAATTACTCTTTACCTTGTATTAATAATAATAACACAATTTTTATAAAATTTAATTATATAGTACACAATATAGGTAATATGTATAATATTATAACTACCTACATAATATAGTTTTCGATACAATTGTTATGAAAATCTTACATGAATATTTACTACAACTGACAAATTTGAATATTATAGGTATAGGTTTTGTAATTTTAAATCTTACCTGATTCAGAGCTTGAATTATTGAATAAAGTTTGTTTATTTTTCTTTAACCTTTTTGATATTTTATGATCATTTTCATCAGCACCAGACGAGAGATCTGATCTGCATTTGGCCAATTCACATTTCCTCTGGGCATGTGCAAAATTATCTAGAGGTTAAATAAATCATAAAACATATTAATGTAAGCACTATGCAATTAATCCATATTTATATCAGTTGTTAGCTAAAATAATATTTAAAGGTATCTATAACATTTTCAGACCTAATAAAAACTGAACAAATAATTCAAAATGAAATATAATATAATATACCTAACACCTGATAACAGTGGCATGGCGAGCATATTTCGAACCCTAAGCATAAAGTTACCCTAAGTATAAAACTATGATCTACCCACTACCTCCTACAACAAATTATAAAATTTAAAGCTGTATGATAAACTAGAATTTTTGTTACAGGACGTTATCTATTATAATATAGTATAAAAAAATGCCTACTGTAATAATTAATTCACATAAATAAAAACAAGTTCAAGTGCTAATACTAAGTAGCAATTTATTGCAATAGGTAAACGTTTTTCATCATGCCACTGCTCAACTTCTGGATAATATATTGAACAAATAAATTAATAACAGAATAAACTTTATAAATTATATAAAATGTATCTACTTATATAGGTATATCAATAAAACATAATATAATTGATATAGGTAGTACATTATAATATTATGAAATATACATTCATACAAATGTATAATACTACATATAGTACCTATATGTAAATATTTTGTCATATCTATATTTAATTTTATAATAATAGTGAGTAATAAAATTTTTAAAGTTCTAAGTTTCTTACCTATATTTCTAGCCAGACACCGTGCATCAAAATAATTGAAATCTGTGTTATTATGAATTATTTTTTTAACAATGGCTCGGAGTACCTATGTACTTTTTGTTGGTGGTTTTTGGCCAGGCACATTGTCCATTTTTTTTAACCCAATGCGAAGGGACTACCTCCACAGTATTGTCGGTTGTGAAATTGATGATTGACCACATAATATTATATTCTGTAAAAATATGATTTAAGAGTTGTTTATACCTGCAGGAGCACGTGAATTATGAATATATTCAATTTGTGGATATTTAAACTCGTGCTTAATTTTTTTTTCACTTATAGCTGGTAGGTAGGCTGATACAAATTTATAAAAGTTAAAAAAAAAAATCTAAGACCCCGTCCAGACCAAGGAAAAATTTGTCGGAAACACGTGTTTCTGATTTATCGTCATATAAGCGGTGGAAGGACAATTCGCCCCCCGCCAATTCGTCCCCGTCAAAAAACAAGTCCACGGACGTTTCGTCCCCGTCTATTATTCAGATAGGACATTTGGCCCCCGGCAGTTATATAGATTTATATCTACCCATAGGACGTTTGGCCTCTGGGATTTTAAATCACTAAATTTAAATCTTTTTTTTTAACTTAAAATTTAAATTCTTTTTAAAACGCAAACAACAATTATAATGATAATAATAATAATTTAGGTATGATTTTATTAAGTAAACATAAATTATAAATATGATATGATTACATATTCTTGTCAAATTTATACATAATTATACATAGATATACATAATTGATAATTAACAAAATAATATAGAGGAATATAATATAAAAAAAAAGAAAAAAAAAGGTTATTATAACTCGAATTGTCGGTTAGGTTAAAATGTGATTAAAATGAAATTACGACATATTAGATTAGATCACTTATTCTTTAAAAAAAATATAAAATGTCATCGTCATTATTACATTTAAAGTCATTACAATGTTGTTTTATTCTATCTTCGTAAGGATTTGTTTTTGGCATATTTATAATTTCATTTTTTTTTTTTAACAATGCAGTCACTGCAGATGCATTGCACATCTGTAAGGACTCAATAAAAATATAGATGTTTGGGTGTCTAATTCTAACAATATTTTTAAATTTATTATTAAACCCTTCAGACACATTGTTAGTTCGTCCATAACCTTCTTTCGTGGCATTATATACGTTCCACATATATGGAGAAAATATTGGCGGACGTCGTACTAACCTGATCATACCGTACTCTGTAGGAATAGATTTGTATGTTCCATTAAAGTATGTAGAATCAAAGTACACCAAAATTTCCTCCAATTCCTCAAAAGTCTTTAATAAATAGAAGAGTATTGACATCCCTATTAAAAATTCCAAATACTGAAATATGTGTATATGCAGGGGCGTGTCTAAAAATTTTTTTCGGGGGTCAATATTTTTACTAACACGTAGTTCACAGTAACACTGTCCAGTTCGCGAAACGGAACTTATTTTTTTACAGACCGCGTAATTACACAATGTGGATAACTTTTCACGAAATGGATACGGATTTTTAGTTATACGGAACTTGTTCCGTAATCTGTACATACAAATGACGAAACTAATACGTGAATGATTTTTATTTATAGAAACAACTTGTCGTAATAATCTGTGGTAATAATTATAATAATTATGTGATTCTAGTAAACTTTAGGTAATATATTATGTTGTAAATTATCAATAAAAAAAAAGTACATAATACTGTCCAGTTTAAAATTGAATTTTTTAGATTTTCGACATTGGCAGTGCTGGGGATACGTTTTTCCAGCACGTGCATAGGAAAAACGGTTTTGGTCGTGTTTGGGGGAGTGTACAAAATTTAATTTTAGTTGTACAAAATTGTACAAAAAAAAGTACATAATACTGTCGATGTTTGATATTAAAATTCGAAAGTGGCAGTGCTGGCGAAACGCACCTTAGGAAATATATGTTGTAAATTTTGTGCTAGTAAAATTAAATAATTATAATAAATTATAATAAATAATTATAATAATTATAATTATGATTATAAGCATTTAAAGTTAGTTAACTTTAAGTAAGCATCACTAGAATACCATAATTATTATTATTTTTCATATTTTTTTTTATTGATAATTTACATCATATAATATTACATAAAGTTTACTAGGATCATATAATTATTATAATTATTACCACAGGTTATTACGACAAGTTGTTTCTATTAATAAAAATCATTCACGTATATTAGTTTCGTCATTTGTATGTACAGATTACGGAACAAGTTTCGCGAACTGGACAAATTTTCTATCCATTTCAGGAAACGGATCAGAACGCGAAATGGATGCGACATATATATAACAAAAATATGATTGGAAAAAAATTTAAATTACATACCTCTTTTTACAGTATTGGTTGGAAGAAATGCTAATGCAGGAATCATTTTTACGGCTGATCTGAAGTTTTTGTCTGCTTTATATTTTGTAGCCAAACCCAAGTCCTGAACTTTTCGCCAGATGGACTGGTTTAAATGATAATAGCATAACTGCACCGATACTTCATCATTAAATACTTCCTTGATAGCCTGTATTACAGATTGTTCGAAATCAATTGAAATTATTGAAAGCGATACAAATTGATCTCGTATTGCAGACAATAGCTCAATATAAGTTTCTTTATTTTTACGTTGAAGCAAAGCGTACATTATCGGATTAAATTATTTATGCTTGCATGTAATATGTATACTTGATAAAATTCAGAAGGACAAGTTGAAAATGTTCCGTCCATATAAATAATTCTAGTTTCAGATGAAATTTCGCGGCACGTTTTTGAAGAAAAGATTATAATACGATTATTATTATTTTTGTTGTAAAATAAAAATGGCTCTGGATTGAGTTCTCCACCGGTTGTACTCCACTGTGTTCCTTCCAATATAATATCGTCTATTTTTACAATTTTAGGATAAATATTGCTACGGACACGCCGTAAAGTCCTTTTCATTGAATCTTCTTTCGGAATTAACTGTCTGCTTTCGTTGGATAATGGGATTACATTAAGTGCAAAAATTCGAGACGGTATATCATAGTTTTGTTTTGCTGTGTTCTTCATAATACATTTAGCTCTTTCTGCATTTATTAAGTCAGTATTAACTTTATGATTGTGATCTCCAAACTTTAAAACAAAATTAATTCCATCATCAGTTGTAAGTGTTCCATTACATAACCCTTTGTACACACACCCACCGGATACCAATTTTCACATTTTTTTTATTTGTAATATAAATAATCGTTGTGCACTAATTTCTTCTTGTTTCTTTCCGTGGTTAACACCTCCATAGTTCACTGAAGCCGGACGCACAATTACACAGACTACAGACAAACTATTACTGCGTAGTGTGCTTTGTGTAATATACTACCTAATCTATCCAGGGTAGGTAAAAAATATTATTTAGTCTTTACAATATAAATAGAAACATTTATAACATTTTTCCACTGTCTGACAAATAAATAATAGTCGAGCAATATCATCTGTCGATAAGAAGAACTTCGATTAAGATAAATATCTATCGATAATGTCATAAAGTTAATAAATGTTCGTAAAATTGTTAACTTGTTAGTTTACTATTATTATTTTTTGAGTTAATTAATTTAGAACATAATAAGTAGGTTGTTAATGTTAAAATTAATTGTTCGTGAATGTTATTGTGACACAACATGTGGGTAGAAAAAAACATTTACGTGCATTAAATATTCAAAAAAATAGAAAAAAGTGAAGTTGTTAAGACATTAATTAATACCGTTTCAAAAAATAATGCCTCTTTCCTAACCTAACCTAACCGGGGGCTAAACGTCCTATGGGTAGATATAAATAAATCTATATAGCTGCCGGGGGCCAAATGTCCTATATTTAATAGACGGGGACGAAACGTCCGTGGACTTGTTTTTTGACGGGGACGAATTGGCGGGGGGCGAATCGTCCGCGATTCCATATAAGCAATAGATAACATAAATATTTTTCGACGACTATCACAAAAACATATAATATGTTTCCGACTAATATTTCATGAAAATTACATTAGCAATAATCGACTTTTTGTGATTAGAGAATTTCAGTGGTTCTCAACGATTATTGCTAACTTGATGCTCTTTATTGCTAACTAATTATCGTACGCTTATAAAGTCAGTGTTACCACCTTATTATTTTATAAGTTTATTGCTACGTATTCGTGCTAATACTCAATTATATTGTTGTCAATTTACAGTCCTTAGGAGGTATTTTTACTAATTATTGCTGGCCTTTTTCCAAGGTGCCACTTGTTTACTGATATTATTGCTGAGAACTTATTGTACGTTTTATACACTATTTGTGTTTACAGAAAAAGTACTCGAATCAAATGCAGTGTCGAAGCTACTATAAAGTCATGAAACCTGTAAGTGTGCAATGGCAGTTAGTGTGAAATGTTTAGGGGAGAATGGGGGAATGCCGGTCACCTAAGCGGGAATTCGTGTATCTCCGGTAATAAAAAACCAAATATTTTTCTACTGCTTACATTAGAACTATAAAGTTGTTAGCTACTACATATACAATTTTCAAAATTTTAAATTAAGTGCAACTTCTTTTTATTTTTATTTTTTTAAAAATCGCAAATGACCGGTATTCCCCCTACCCTGGGGTAATACCAGTCACACAAAAGCCCCATATAAACACATAGGTAATTTAACATTTATTATCAAAACATTACATTTTACATCAAATCAGTATTTTTAAGTAACACATCGTTCTTATGTACCATTGAGAAAGTAATAACAATGTATACATACTAAATTAATTATCTAGCCTTAATAATAGGATCTATCAAATAGTATCTGTTTATATTTCTTTAAATAAAGTAATAACAATTCATAACAAAATAAATATAGTCTTTTAAATTTAAAAATACAGAACCCTTTAATATTTAATTTTTAATACGTCTTAGAAAAAATAACAATATTAAATTAGGATTAATTATCCATTCTTAATCATATCAGTTCATATTTTTAAAAATAAAGTAATAACAATTCTTAACAAAATAAATGTAGTCTTTTAAATTTCATATTATAGGATCCTTTAACTATAGGTAAACAACTTGTTTTACCTACTAGTATTTAAAAATAATAATATATGAATACCTAATATACTTGAAAAAATAATATGTAATTAGGAAGTGCTTATTTCTTGGCCATTTCTTTTTTTCTGATCATCCTCATGCAAATGTCACAAATATAGTCAACTGCAGTATCAGCTCCATTACATTCTGAATGTACCCAGAAACCACATTGTGTGCACCTGTACCACAATTCATCTTTTCCACTCTCTTCGCATATTAGGCAAACCTCCTCGCCATCATTAACATTATCATCACTGTTGTCATCAACTATTTCTATCATATCAACATCACTATCTGAACTAGAACCGATGTTCTCAAATAATTTTCGTTTTGTTAATTTCTTCTTGTTTGACTCTAAACAAAGTTAAATAATATAATAGTTAGTAAAGATACATTTTAATAAAATAATTTGTATGAATATAAATCATAAAAAATTTACTCACTCTTTGGTTTAGGCTTTTGTTCTTTTTTTTTTGAGGGGGAGCGGCAGGTTTTTCTTTCTTTATTTTCGTTTTTCTTTTATTTTCTTTTAATTCGAGTATCGTTTTCATTGGAGTAGATGTTATAACAGTAGAGTGCTGTTTTGCAGATCTTCGGCGAATCACTTTTGGAGATGGTTTTTTTGAAATTGGCGTAATTGATTTAAAGGTAACAAGATATTCCGACGATGTAGATGTAGATGGCACGGAGTTTTTTATAACATTATTTGTAGAATTTGATGGTTCTTCAGAAGTAGAATTCATTTCAATAACAACTGGAGATAAGGTGTTGGTATCGTCAGTAGCAAATGTGTTTGCTGCGAAAAAATCCTCTTCGGTAAAAATATTTGGGTTCATTGGATATATTCCTGTCGAACTAAACCCAGATACACCTTTTTGTATTGTTGCCACTATAGAATATGCTTTATTAAACAGTTCAGCCAAATCATACGGGGTTATTTTTACAAGTGAATTTGACTTCATAAATAAATCACATTCTCTTTTAAATGCCTGCTTTAGTGGTCCAAAAAATGTGACATCAAGAGGTTGCATTCGATGTGAAGTATGTGGTGGCAATGACAACATAATTACATTATTATTTTTACAAAAATCATAAGCAGGCAAATTAATATGGCTTCCATGGTTGTCTAATATAAGGAGAACGGGTTCCGCCGTTGATGGTTTCGTATGATTAACAAAATGCTGTAACCAAACAAGGAAAATA
Organism: Diuraphis noxia; assembly: GCF_037042655.1. Lineage (NCBI taxonomy): Eukaryota > Metazoa > Arthropoda > Insecta > Hemiptera > Aphididae > Diuraphis > Diuraphis noxia. The sequence continues at coordinate 76,530,928 of NW_028301711.1, forward strand.
TCCTCATTGGACCACCCGTTTTTGGTACACGGATATACTGCACCTGGAGGACCATTTCTTTGTAATTGATGACACATTCTCTTTCTTGGGAAAATAAATATATGAGGAACAAATGTACCTGACGCACTCATGGAACAAATAACAGTTACGTTTTTACCTGTTTCCCAGCTCGTGACAGAACCTACACGTTTTTAGCCTTTAGGTGCTATTATTCTTCCTGGGTCTTGTACGGTGGAAATTCCGGTTTCGTCCATATTAAAAATGCGCGAAGAAACAAATGAATACTTTTCCATTAACATCTCAAGATTTTCAAAAAAAAGTGAAACTTCAGTTTTGTTAAAAGCTGTTATACGACTAATACTGGTTGCTTCAGGTTTTCTAATGGTTATTGATGGATTACGTCTAATAAAATTATAAAACCAATCTATTCCCGCAAGTTTAAGAATGCCATTTGTACCATATCTACTCTGTCATCGCTATCGAAATCAAACTTACTCAACGTCTCGTGTGACACTTTGTTATACACGCTGATTGATCTTATTTGTTGAAGATTCTCGCGTTTAATCTTGCTTGGAGAAGATTTCATAACATGTTGTTGTCTCAAAGCCAACGGTTTTATGTGGCCCGCCCCTTTTCGATAACTCATTCGCTCTGGTCTTCTTAGAAAGTTTGTTAATTTCCCACCGTGGCTATAGTTAAGTATATTATAGCGTTGCTATGAACATATACCTTAACCCCACTTTCAGTTTTTTTTTCAAAATCAAACTTAAAATTTTTACAAGTATTGTGTCTGCAGTAACCATAAATGCTAGTGAATTCACCGCAACTATTTTTATTAACACTTTTTATGGACAGAACACAAGAGTTATTAACGGTTACAAACTTATCTCTAATTAACATATTTCTTAGATTTTTTGAAAATCTATCATGTCCATTAGACAACTTTTCAAGTTTATTCCATTCACTTATGGACAACTCAAAAGTTCCATCTATAGTATTAAGAAATGAAAAATTATAACGTTTTCCTTTTTTATTTTCTAGGTCACCACTTACTGTCAAAGGAAATATGTTTTTGGAATTCCTGGGAAGCGCTTTGCGTCTGCATCAGAAGTGCTACAAGCGACAATAGGACCAGGCAATTTTATTGGAGTTACAGCATCGATCACCTCCACCTCATTTGGTAGCACTATAGATTTCATAGAATAGTTATTACTGTCAACATAAATTTTACGATATTTAAAATCAACGGCTTGCGGTGAATGTGTAAATGATTTTTGTGTAGAAATGTCTACTTCCAACCTAATCGGAGTTGAAGTGGTAATATTAAAACACTCAGCAACAAAAGAGTCATTTTTCTCTTCAATCATTTTAATTTCACCAGATATAAGGAAACTATCGTTCAAAGGGTGTACGGACCAATCAAGTTTGGAGACTCCACAGTCACTCCCAAAAGATTCATTTTGTTGCTTTGTCGCTGTACACTTTGAAATCTCTGACTCCATGTCACAGTTTACTTTAAAATCTAGTTTTCGCCTAACATCTCTCTTCAGTATTTCTTTTGAGGACGTGTCAATTGTATGAGACTCTCTAGAGCAGCAATTCAATACTGTTACATTTTCAGTTTCACAGGGATCCTTACCTGAATTTTTGACCGTCAAGTTTTGGTCATTGTCAACGAATCCTAGTTTTCTGTTGACTCACAACTTATATTTGACAATGAGTGTCGAGTGATATTCTCTACTCCGTCACTGACATTTAAATTATTCTCAACGTTAGACTCACTAATGTCTACTGGCAAAAAGGTTTGGACACCTTCATCACAATTTAAAGATAAAAAGTTTTCCTCTTTTATTTTTTGAGACCTTTGACTGTTACGGAGTAAACGCATTATGTGTTTTTTACTTTTAGTAATTTTTTTTAGTCTACAAATTTCATTTGCAGCTGAATACGGATGTAGCACCAACTCCCCGAGTAACATAATTGGTGTTATTTTCGTTTTTTCATCATTATAAGTTTAGTTAATAAACCAAATAACATGGTGCACTGAACCGTCGTAGGACGTTCATAAGCTGATTTTGTATACGAAAATTTACACACAGTAAACCGTGCTCTAGTAGTTCAAAATATAGTTCAATAACCGTTTGTTTCATCATTAAGAAACGGTTTTTAAGTTTAGTTGTGAACAGTCAATCAGTGCAATTATGGTTCTGATATAAAAATTAAAACAGTGCGATTTTAGTTAAAATCCAAAAATTAAACCAGACATTTTTAGTTCACTGGTTTATTTAAAAACAAAATTATAATACTGTATTATAAAACATAATATATAAATAATATAACAAATTAATATAAAAAAAAAACCATCTTTTTAGGTATGAATAAATAACAAAAAAAAAAAAAAACTCTGTAGTTATTAATACTAAATAGTTAATAAACAATTAATAAATAAACTTTTTTAGGTAGGTATATATAATATAAATATATATTGTTTTATGTGCTTATGACTGCTGCAGATGACGATTCTAATGGTGTGGGCTTAGAATGTTTCAAGTAGTTTTCTACTACTTGAGTAAACTTTATTTGATCTTGAACTGTATTCACTAACCCAGATAAAGCTTCTGAAATAGATAATATGTAGAAAAATATATGTTATTTTATTAATTAACATTTTGATATATATAAAAATATATAAATATATATATAAATAATATTATATATATATATATTATATATATATATAATATATATATTATATACATATTATATATATAAATATATATAATATATAAAAAATCTGATGTAGCGCAAAAATAGTAGAGAAGAACACATATTGCAGCTTTATACATTTTATTTTTATTGTAAGCACTCTTAGCTTATTTATGTAAATTCTATAGGTACCTTTAATGACTTTAAATATTTGTAGTGTTTTGAATGTTTTTTTTGACCGGCCATGATAACTAAACAAATTTAGTATTTGTTTATCAAAGCATAAATCTAAAGATTTTCGTATAGCGTGACTGCAACCATAAGTATCTGACCCAGCGTGTAAACATATACATTCTTTCTAAATTGAGAAAATAAGAAAATCAGAATTATTATTATATTAAAAAAAATTAAAAATAATTATGCCATCATATACATGTATTTATAAGTTATAACATATGAATAAATAAATCAAAAATTAAACTTACTAAAAGTTCAAAATGGTTTGAAACTAAATCACCATCACTGAGAAGTGATTCTACAGTTTCAAGTGATGCAATAGATTTTATTGGTAGAGTGTTTAGAAATGGAGCAGGTATTTGGGGAAGATGGAAACTATTCGTTTTTCTACCACGACAAGCATCAGCAATGAAATCAATTTTTTTTTTATCATATCAAAATTAGAGCAAAGTTTCACAATGGAAGAATTCATTATGATATGTGTCATCATAACCTCATCACGTTTTTTCATTGTTTTTTTTATTTCATCAAGTCCATGCTTAAACGCATTTAAGTTTTATCTATATATATATATATATATATATATAAGAATTATTTTTATACTATCATCATAACATTATTTAAGAAAATAGATAAATTATAATAACTGAAATAAATGTAAGATTTAATAAAATATTGAAAAGTGTATAATATACCTGTGTTAGAATTATTATCAGAAATAGGTGTCAATAAAGAATGTGATTCATCATCCGTGGTAAATTCAACTGTACTAAAGTCATCAGACATAATTAAATTATCCAATTCATCTTTATTATTGTTCATAAATTCATCGAAAATAGACATAAACATAATAATATGTTACACAATCCAATCATATTGTAAGTCCACTGTAATATTAATATTAAATTATTTGTGTAAATGTTTAAATATAAACTCACAGTCTTTCTATTTTCATCAATACATTTAGCGTTATTAGGAACTGTTATTATAATAGGTGTCGTTTGTTCATTCTCTACATACTCGAGAAGATCTTCACTCTCTCTGGATATTTTAAAGGAACCTATTAAAAATACCTATGATTAATATTCGACATTATTTTAATTTTAAATGAAGCATACATACTGTTAACTTTTTTATTATTCATCGTTGATGTTGATGATTTTGGAATAGATGCAGCTACTGCTGATGCTGCAAGTATTTAAATTCAAAATTAGTTTTTAACTGTGTAATCTGCTTAACCATAACTTTAATATATTAAAACATACTTGTATTTTTCACTTCATTGCATAAAAATGACTTTGGTGGTGGGGGAAGCTCATATTGACTAGATATATCTAATATATTTGTATTAGTACTTTGAGAATCAACTACCATCACATTGATGGGTGTAGAACTCGGAGAATATATATTAGGTTTTTTCTTTTTACGTTTTTGTTTGAGTATAGAAATATTATTATTATTATCAGAATAGTAATTTTCATCATTGTTATCGTCACTTAAATCAGAAAAGGCCTTAGCCATTTTTCTGGCTTTAATTTCGTTGGCTAAAATAAAATATTATATTTATTAGGTTGTTTTAATTTGTAAAGTGTTAAATATAAAATATCACATACAAAATAACCCAGACTTTTTAACCACATCATACCAATTCCCATCAGTATCATTTGGTTCTTGGCATTCACTAATCATCTTTTTAATTTGATCAGATTTAAAATATTTTTGATGGCCTTGTGTTTCATATTTAGACCTTGGAAATCAACATAAACCAACATCTTCATTTGATATTATCTCTTCATTTTTTTTAAACCAAACAAATGGTACATGCTGGATTTCATTCGATTCAACAAACAGTATGACAATATACCTACAATGAATTATGATTATAATGTACATTTTTTTTTATCTTATATAACTTATAACAATAACATAATTTATAAATAATGAATATCTTCTTTGACAATTAATGTAAGAATGGTATTAATAATACTGAATTTTCATAATCGTTTAATGGTAAACTGACTATTTTTTGAGAAATATTATTTAAAGGCCATGTATTTAAAGGGCCCAAACTAGAAGCTTTATAAATTCCAAGTAACGAAGATTTACATGGTTGTATAAAAAAATCTATCAGTTTTTCATAATGCCGTCCAACAATCAATATTTTACTTTTATCAGTTCCGTCAATTGCAATATTTTCAATAACAACAAATTCTCCTGTATTTAAAATTTTAACACATTTATCAGCTTCGTTTAATTTAATGCTCAATGTCTTCATGCGCCAACCAGTAAACTGAGGTTCTATAGCATTACCAACCAATGGCCTGAGTTTATTCTTTTCTGAGTAATAGCAATTTATAGGGCCTATTTGTGTTTGATATTGCTTGTAACTCATCATAACATTAGAAACTCTTTTTTCCTCATAGCGACGGCTTAGTTGTTGAAGAGGTTTCATTCCAGATCTAATGTCTTTTTTTAAAGGCTGCATATGGTTTTCAAACATAAAAGCACATATTTTATTTAAGCCATCATACCGTTTAGCATCATCCGCTAAATGAATTACTGAATGGATATTATGAGATATATATGAAGCTCCATAAATTTGTTCAAACATAACTACAAAATGTTTAAGAATATTTTTTGCATAAGTATTATACTCAGAACTAACATTATTAGATAATATTAATCTTACACCAATTGATAATTCAAGAAAATGATTGTAAATATCATTACTAACAATATCTTTAAAAACAACCAAACCAGTATACAACAAACATTGTCGTAGTTCAGTTGCTTTCCATCGACCGACGTCTCTTAAAGGATGAGTTCTAGAATTTTTGTTAGGTTTTCGTTGAAATTCCACTGGTATATTTTTCCTAAGACAATTTAATTTGTAATCTAATACTGATATAAGATTTGAAGGAAGCGATTTATTATGTTTTGGACTTCCTACCCACAAAGAAATAAGTTTTTTCACAACCCCTATGTAAATAACATGCATAACATCAAAAGGAACATTGTTTATCAAGTCAAAATTTGGTATTTCTGTAAGTATAGTACGACCAAGATGTAGTGATTTGTCTTCTAAATTGAGGAAACTATTATGTGTTCGAAGTGGAGCATCTAAATTGGGAAAATAGGTCTGAGTATGTGTTTTAGACCATATTCCTTGACCAGTACAACGTGGACCAGAGTTTTTGCCATTATGTCCCCGTATTTTTAGAACAAAGGCCTTTGCTGGGGCGTCACATATCAAAGCGTGCATTTTTAGTTTAACTACTTTATCTTTGTAAACAATTCCTTCATTTGTAATTTGTTTTAGCTCATCAACAAATTCTTGCAAGTATTCATTAGAGTCCCCAGGTTTAGACTTTCCATAAAACGCACCAATCATAAATACATTTTGCCGATTATTAACGCTAATATTCGTAAAGCAACCCAAAATGGGCCATAGTTGACTTGGTGGGTTTGTTGTTAATGGTAAACCATCAATTCCAACAGTCAATTCTAAGGTTAATGGTATATCAATACCACTTAGTAATAATGATTTTATCTCACGTCCGAGACCCAAATGATGATACTCTCCTCCATCTATTGATTTAATTAGAGTTGTAATTGGAGTTTTTAGTAATGTTCTAGCATCTTTAGGAAGATAATTTAATCCTGGCAATGTTCTTAAAAAAATTAAAAGATCATTCAAAACTGTATGTGGAATAGAATGGCGAAGTGCCCAATTTGATAGAAATATAGAAGGTTTGTCAGTTTTACTAAATTGATCCGAGTCAGAAGAAAAGTTGTAACTGTTATTGTGGCTTGATGAAGTTGCATGTTCATCATTTAAAGAATATTGATCAAAATTATTTAAATCTGACGAGCCACTAGAATTATTATTAACAGCAGCATTTTGATGATGTATGAATTCGTTTTCTTTTAAATTAGGAATCGATTCAATAGATGATGATGATGAAGAGGTATTTAACAATTTATGAGCAATAGCTGATGCAGAAATGCGTTGGCGGTATCGAGTTGTTTTACTTAGTTTTAATTTTTTTGTAGATTGAAACATTTTTAATATAATAAATATATTCACAGCTTAAGTCTGAAAATTATATATATAAAAAACAAAATCTATTATAACCTAATATTTAATACTTACATGATGCGATATGTGTTACTGTTTATAAAATGCAGATAATTCAATTTTGTTTATTATTATGTTGTTGTTAATCAAAATGTCATCTACAATCAACAATTATAAACAACAGATTAGTGATAACAATGAAAATATTTATTTCAAATAGAATATTATACTTTATGGTACATAATACAATAATTTGGTTTATATATACCTTACACAATTATTATGTACATATTTTAAGAGCATAGAAAATTGTCAATATGACAATATGAATATAAACATAACTTTTTCTAAACCAAGGCCTTGGAAAAGCAGTATTAATTATTAACCAACAGAAAAATTGATATTACTCGTACTAATGATAAAGTACAATGAATGAAAAGTTTAAGAAACCATTTAAGATAAATTATAAGTATTCAAATAATATTATAGAATACTCCTTTAACTGTATTGATATTGGAACTAGAAGTTAGTTTCACGAGTTATAAAGACTATAATACTATATATATTTATAGTATATATGTATATATACTATAAACAATTAGGTTTGTTATATCCCAATGGGCATATATAGGTAAGTATACTATAACTGAATTGAAAAAAAAGGTTTATTTGAGTTAATTCCATTTATTTTTTCTATAAAACAAAAATTAAAAAAATATAATACAAAATCAGCATGGAAATTAAGTGAAACTATTCATTATGATGCAGATAAATATGATAAATAATATTAAAGAAGTACCAAACACTAAATGTTTTTTATTATAATAATCAAACAATTAGTATTATAAGCACAGAATAAATATATTATATATTATTATTATAATATATTATATTTATTCTGTATCAGGGTCTATTCTAAGGATTTTTGTCAACAACACATTACATTCCCTCTGCCCCTCTATCAAAAGTCACATTTATAACTCTACTCTTAACTATTTTAAAACATCATTCTAAAATATAATTATATAACAATAAAACTAATAAACATTGCAAAAATGAATACATTTCGACCAAAACATTTGTCATTATAAATATAGTTTTAAATATAAGTATAGTAAATAAGTATAGAATTGTAATGTGTAATATAATTATAAAAAATAAATTTCAATACTTCTAATTATAGGTATGTTAAAATTCAATATAATATAATATTAAACAGAAAAGTAAATTGGAATTGAATCGAAAGAAACCAAGGCCTGCAAATACCTATTATAAATTATGGTGACCAGACGTACTATTTTTCATAGGACAGTACTCTTTTTTGATACATGACCTAGTGTCCTTAACAATAGGTAGTGTAAAGTACATAAAATTGTACTCTTTTATGGAAAATATTAAGGGCTAATACCACAGACTTCTATATAATATTATATAGAAGTCTGTGGCTAATACATCATGTTTATAATTTTTATAATTTGATATTAATTTATAGTTTGTGGTTCAAACTAATGCAATCTAATATGGTTATTGGTATAGTATAGTTAATTTAATTTGTTATCTGTTAATATGTTTCCTACATATATACACAATAAATATATTACACAATAAATTATTAACAAAGTTTTATATTTATTTATTCAAATTTTACACGTGGTATTTTTACCAAAAAAATTACTTTTTTTAAAATTTTTATATCTGGTCACCATAATTATAATGTTATATTTATGACCCATATAAATGGTTTATTATACAATACACATAATATTGTTTTTTTTTTTTTTAATGTTAATTCAGTGATTAAAAAATAAAAATTAAAAATATATGATCACCAAAAAAAAAATTAAATATTTTGGGTTATGCTGTTCTGCTTCTTCGCAAGGCTGAGTGTAAGATAATATTATATAATTATTAGGTATACCAGCTACTAAACACGTGCGTGTAAACAATTAAACATTTCAATCGCATAAAAACTGTTAAATTGTATTACTGGCCACTGCTATATACTGTAATTATATTGCTCATACCTACATTTGTTATATAAAATAATAATAGATATATAAATGTTAAATACACTTACCATATAACGTTATAATAACATATCGATGGACATTGGACGTGAGTGTCTACAACTTGTATGATGAGTACGGACGATGATGATGGTCGATGGTCGCAGTAATATTATCATGACCCTATATTGTATACAATAACAATACAATAGATTCCCGCCATATTTCATGTGCACGTATGCCACAGTTTATTTTTAAACCATGATACACTCGGTGAACAGATTATTATTAATATATTATATTATATAATAAACGCACGAACCAATATATAACCAATATTAGTTAAAATATTAACCATAAAACGATGTATGCTCTTCGTGATATTTAGCACTATTATACTTACAGGGAACCGATAATTTACGAATTAAGTTACAGAAAAATCTTATGAACGCTTAAAAAACCATAAGGTTAAATTTTGAACTAAGCAACTGTAACTGCCTTAAGTAATTTTTGGGATTATTGCACTATCAATGAACGCCGATAATATTTAACGCTAACACTTTTGTAACGTCACAGCATTTTTTGCGCTAATATTATTACTACAACAAACATACCTGTACCCATATTGCCACTAATGAGCGTACCTTATCTATATAATATTATTATGAGTATCGCGCGCTAATGCAGAAATGACCGCAGTATTATGTAATCATTGTCCCCTGGCCACCACGAACCCGCGGTGTCCGGTGCCCATACGTCGCCACACACGGCCGTCGTTGCCGTCGGCGCTTTCGTCGCGTCCGGCGACACCGCACCGGCGGAGCAACGCTGGAATCTCCCCGAATATTCTGTTATTCCCACAAGACGACGACACTGATCTGCCCCACCAACATCAAAAAGCTCCGCCGCCGGCACCAGGCCACCGCCGTCGCCGGGTCTCCGACGAAACTAAATCACTTTTTACACTACACTGTACCTGGCCGGCACTTCTCCGACGTCTCTGAACTTGTTCCGACCGACGTCTCTGAACCTGTTCCGACCGACGTCTCTGCACCAGTTTCAACGACGACACAGAGTACGTGGTCAACAAATTTTGGCACACCCACCGGCTCGGTGAACAGATGCTGATTGCCGTTGTCATTTTGCCACATCTGCCGCAGATCACAATGATGGGCTAAGTTCACCCACGAGGGCCCGGGCGGCGGCCACAACTGCTCCAGCCACAACAGTCATGCAGCCACGTCGGAAGTTGTAATCTGTTTTTGTTTTCCCTGTCCCCCCCTTGTACCAGCACGTATAACCTGTGCGCCCAGGAGGCGTCGCAAGACGCGGGTCCCTCACAAAAATTAATTCCCCCCTTTACTGTCGGCTGTAGTAAGCCCGGCATACTTTCCCGGTAACCCTGCGAGGGCACGCCATGAGTAATATGGTGTGTTGCCTCCCGTGGGCCAGGAAAGCATGCGACAAATTATTATGTTCTGTAATTGCCATGTGCCACTTTAAATTATTATATTTTTTTAATAACCAAAATTATTATTCTTATTTTTTTTTTTAATATTATCGTTTTCCCCCTTTAAATAAATAAATCCTCGGCATTCATTTGCCGTTGCGTGTTTAAAGCCTATGAGCTCCACCGACTTGGCCCTCGGGTCATCACGCGGTGCGGCTCGTAGGTCACGGCAAAAGTGTCCCCCTTTTGTCGTGGGTGGTTTACGGAGCCCTAAAAAGCTCCGTAATCTCACACTTTATATGAACTAAAAGTGAGATAAACATATATTTCTATCTCATTCATAGTTTAAAATTAAACCAAAATACTTTCGATGACTCAAATGGTCCTAAACACGGACCTAGAACCAAGAAAATGTTACTCGGGTCATTGTTGTTAGGTATTAAATATTTTAGTTTGCAGGGACATTATATTCCGTAGTTCCTCTAATGAGTCTACACAGCGTTGAGTTTCTATCTGACAATGCTTTTACTAAATCATTACTTAGTTTTTTGATATTGTTTGTTTTAAATACCTCTTTGCAAATATCTATTATTCTCGGGTCTGACATTTTAACAGATCCATTTATTATAGATGGGTATTTTAATCTGATGTAATCGGCAACATCATGAACTCTGTTCTTAAGACTTACTTTTTGTATGCGCCCACATATTTTTTTTTTTGTTAAGAGATACTTCTATTATATTATTATCATTCTCAACAAGTGGGGAGAGTTTTGTTGTACCGTTTGTTACACCACAGTGTTCCATGTCAATGTTATTGGACATAATGAATTTGTTTGTTTAAATAATAAAAAAAAAAAACAACTTGTTTTTAATAAATCAGTGTTTTTATTAATGTTTTAATAATTAAAGTATATATTTTATAAATAGTATTATTTATTAAGAGTACACCATAGTATAAGGAATAAGAAGTATGCTCAATGATAAGACTGCGCATATTTCGTTAAGGGGTAATATAGGCAACCAACAATAAACACATGGTGACGTCACATGCATATATTTCGTATATACCATAGTATAAGGAACAGTCATACGCCATACGGTTATTCAAGTTAAAAATGTTGAAAATTTGAAATGTATTTTTCATAATTCTAATATTTTTTAGACTGTAAAATACTTAAAATAGTATAATTTATTATAGTTTTTATTCGATGTTTTCAAAGGTAGTTTAGTTTAGGAATTAGGAATTAATCATAGCTAGGATAATGTGAGTCGTATCATTATACTATTATTTTTTTTAATTACATTTATTTTATAAACTTTTGAATTTTTTTATGTTTTTGTTTATCAATTAATTGATCTTTTTGTTTTTTGTTTAATTCTCTTATTCTTAGATAAATTCGCGTTCGTATCATTGACCTTAAGACTTCATCTTGAACCATCACGTCGTGCACTTGATGTTTGGTTAATTCCATTATTTCAGTTATTAGTCCTGAAGTTTTCTTTATGTCATCTAAAAGAAAGTCAATAATCACTTGTAAGTATTATTTATATATTTACTATAGTTACATATATGAATTTAAATACCTTTTCCATTCAATTTTTTAAATAGTACTTCTACGATTTTGCCAACACTTATGAGGATACTGGATGGCTGTGTTAGTGTTCCAAATGATTTAGCTTGTATCCATTCATTTGTAGCACCGTTATCTACTAAATCTTTATATTTTGATTTAAACTTATGAGCTGTATACCCTAAAATGTATGTTAGGCTGTCTTCCTCAAACATATCTTCTGGTATATATTCATTTTTAGCAGTCATCTAAGTAAATAAAAAATTCTATGGAGAACCTACCTAAAAATATGTAAGTAATAATCTGTTTTTTTTATTTTACCTCAAGTTCAAATTCATTTAATAATTTCATTTCATTGTTAGTTGCTAATACATTTTCATCAGAACACATTTGGAGTTCAGCATTTTCCATTATGCTACCAACCAGTACCTCAGATGAATCCAACAAGCATTCTTCTGTCAAGCTTTCATCAGTGTTTCTGTTTGTTGAGAAAACTACTGAACTATACTTTCCCAGAATGTACCATCGTAACCTAAAGTATATGAAAAGTAATATTTTATTATTATATAGTGATATAATGTTTTAAATAAAGGCGCCATAATCATTACTCGCGAACCGATTACATGAATCCGAACCAACACGAGCAGACACGAATGCACAATTGCAGTATGCACAAAAACACAAGGCAATGCACATGCGCGAACTAGGACGAAAACACGGTTCGTGTTGAGCATACTTCTTATTCCTTATACTATGGAGTACACAATATACTTATAGCGTGTTAATATAGGTACACACACTGTACCAAATGTCGGTATCAGCACTTAGGATACTGCACTTAAAATCAAATATTTAACCGGGTAAATTGGCTTAGAGTTCCAATACAATATTGTATACACTCTGTCGTGGAAGTAACACCAAATAATTAAATTATTTATAATTATAAATCAATGGTCCACGTGGGGAATGATAAAAAAGGAGTTCCAATACTTTCGTATACACTCCTGAGTGGTATATAACCAAAATATAAATGTATAATGGTTCCACTTATTGTAAAAAAACGCAGGCTGATTGGATATCTATAGTAGTAGGGGATTGTTGGTCGTATAGATCGCACAAAAACTGCTACCGCTGAAAAAAAAAATAAAAAAATAAATACAATTTATTAGTCATCATAACTAGTTAATTAAATCATATAATACTTTTAAAGCCATTTGAAGAATATTTTACTTTAATAGATTATAGATTATACTAAAATGATCTGTAATTTATTGAAGAAAGAAAAACATAAGAATGAATATTAATTGGTAAAATTTTCCCAACGAAGAAATGATCTATGCACGAAGCAGAAGTATTTGATTGTCTCGTTACATTATTAATGCATGAATAAAAACCAAAACCAGCAGAAATATTTAAATAATTACTTTTTAATATATCAATGTTAAAATCACCACAAATAATATGATCTTTAAGTTCAGAATTTTGTGTCAAATAATTATTTAATGAGAATAAAAAAGCATCAATATTATCACTTGGGGATCTATAACACCCAGTAACAATGTACTCTGAACCATTAATATCAAAAATTACTTCAATAGAATTAACATTAGACATGAGATTAGTACAAACATTTTAAACCGGATACCTATTCTTAATGAAAAGAGTAACACCAGCTGACTTATTATTTACACCGAGATAATTAAAGGATTGATAACCATTAATAACAAAATTTCATTTAATTTCATTTAAAAGCCAAGCTACATATAGAACAATAATATCAAAATCAACTACTATATCGTCCTAAAGTGATCTTGTGCAAAAAGTGACCAAGTGAAATAACATGTTTAAATGTCTTATTTTGTCCCTATTAATATACGAAAAAAGGTACTAAGTGATATCTTTATTAGCTTATGAACCACTGAATACTTCATACAAATACAAATTTGAAAAAAATGTTCCCACTTTTAACAATAAATCCCGCCATTTATTAACTTTTTGAACGGAGAAAATTATAGAAATTGTAGCTTGGCACATGACTTATTACTGCTAAAGCTAGTTATACAAGAGATTTATTTATTTGTTAAGTACTTGAATATTGTTATGCGTGAAATTTTCAAGACCACTTACAGCACATTCTGATCAACTTAAGTCAGTCATATCTTGTCTGTGTTGGAAGTATGGAATGAACATACAGTCATTGTACACCCTTATAATAAGCCTATAACAAATATAATATTATATTAAAACCACAAAATATCTATATCGACTTGTAAATGTAACTGACACACACAACCAATTTTTTGTCTATATTATTAATATATTTCAATAATACTTTTACATGCTTTTAACATAAACCATGACTATAAGGTATGCAAGTCTAGAAAAAAAATAATGTTTCATCTATAATATACACCATTATAATAGTAACAATAATGTTGAAAAATATAACTCACCCACAAGACATGAACCATTGGTTGGTACGGTACGCTATCATTTGATTATGAACCTACACAATTGCAGATTCATTGTGTCATTCACCAGTAAGTTCACAACGTCGTGTTTCATTCCACACAACCTAAAAATAAATTAAATACTTAGGTAATTGATTATCATCAGATCATCAAACAAGGTTATAATGTTATGAGTGTGAAAAAACGGAAACAATGTTTATATTCTAACAATAAAATCGCATGGCGCATAAGGCATAACCACTATGGTAGTATGGCACCATAGAAAAAGAAGTAATAACCACGGGGCTTTGTAGTAGTAAAGTTTTTGGGTTATCTAGTTAGCGGTGGTTAGCGTAAGAGCGTGGTGATATTAGTTATTTCTCTCAGAGAATAAAGAAAAGTTGAGAATCTTTATCATGGACAAAAAAATATCATACAGTCTGATCAATCGACGAGACTGAGAAAAGCATAGATAATAGATTCTATTATCTATGGAGAAAAGTGTCATATAGTACTATTTAATAATTAATTTATGGGGCCATAACAATTTTACGGCCATATTCAAAAATTGCTCAAATTATCAATATGCAATATAATTTTCAGATAACTCACCTAATAGATGAGGTCACCTGTGGACAAATTATATGCTAGATGTTCAACCTTATTAAGCATCATTATTCCACTAGACATTTGAAGTATTAATAAAATAGTCATTCATAATGCCTACGATAAAATAAATGTCTAACGTTTTTATGTTGTTTGGTACATTTTTTAAGACATTTTAATTTAAATGAAACTATTTTTAATAATAATAATTATTTTTAATTAGGGTTAGTATTTATAGATACATTTATAAAAAAACCTTAAGCAACAATTAAAATAGCTCCATCTGTTGAAAATATTGTATTCTTGTTATATGTAATATAACGACTAATAATGAGTATAAACGAATATCGTATTCGGTTTTAACTTTTGTTTGTAGTTCAAAAATCAGAACATAGATGGCATAATCCAATTAAGGACGATGTACTTATACATATTATATTTCATAATTCTAAACCAATTCTCAAATACACCCTGAAAGGTTTAATAAATTTTCATACAGTTATAACCTATAATTAAAGTACTTAAGTAGGTATTTAAGACACGATTTCCATGTTTTTATTTTCAATACCATGTACAGTGAGTGTATCCATGAGTGGCGCAACTAGCGGGTAAAGCGTCGATTACATTGAGCGAGTTTACAAGCTGATAGTTGGCTATTTAAGAAGCGGACTAGTCGGCTAGTGCGATTGTAATGATTACACGCAAAACGTGTACTACTCGCTCAGTAGCCAACTAGCTAGCGAGTAAAAACCACGTGTACTACCCCGAGGCGGTTTGCCGTTGTGAATATTAGGTACCTACGTTTTAATTAAACTAATATTACGATTTTTAATCGACATTTCTGCTTGTAACTACTGTTAAAATGAAGTGGAACACAAGTAATATTATACAATTTCTTAATGTGTACCAACAGTACCATTTGTTATGGAATATAAAAGATAAAGACTATTGCAACACAAAATTAAAAAATGAAATTTTCCAACGTTTTTATAATGAACTTAATGAAAATCAGTTAATTGGAGAAATGGATGTAAAGCAATTGAAGGCTAGAATCAAATCCATTAAAGATGTGTACAGACAAGAACTACACAAAATTGAAAAAAGCAAGAAAAGTGGAAGTGGTACCGAAGAAGTTTATTCACCAAAGCTTGCTTGGTTTAACGAAGCAAATTATTTGTCAGAGGTTTTGAGTACAAGAAATAGCAAATCAAATTTGGTGAGTAAAAATTTTTATTTTTAATGAATATTTAGGTATTTATAAATTAATAATAATTAACAGATCATTTTATATTTATTATTTAAATTGTTATTCCAACTTTCTCCCACTGCCACGGCAGAGGATTTTCTTCTATGAAGTGGGTAGCATATGCTCGTCTGACATCCTCAGCAGCACGTTTGTAATTATTGCTGCCTAAATTATTAATAGGTTGCAAAATGTTTGCATTTTCCCTCCATAGTCCAGGTGTTATATTTCCAGTATTTAAATCCTCTCTATCTACTGCTTGTGAAGGTAAGTAATTTCCTGGAGCAGTCTTTCGTAACCAATTATGAAGACTGCAAGCTGCCCAAATTACTTTATCAGTAGTTTCGGGTTTTAAATCTATTGGTCTTGAAAATATTCTGAATCTCCATGCAAGTATGCCAAAAGCATTCTCAACAACTCTTCTGGCACGTGAAAGACGATAATTAAATACCTTTTCCATATCACTTAGCCCAGTTTTACTATAAGGTTTCAAAAGATTTGTTCTTAAAGGGAATGCATCATCTCCAATAATAACAGCATGGTCAGGTATTCCAAGAGTATTACTTTCCATTGCAATATTTAAAGTACTATCTCTAAATATTGCGCTGTCACTTGCGCGTCCATTGCCACCTACGTCAATATAAGTAAAGCAATAATCGGCATCAACCATGGCAAATAATATGATGCTATAGGTTTTTTTGTAATTAAAGTAGGTTGAACCGGAACAAGGAGGTCTTTTGATAATTACGTGTTTCCCATCAATGGCCCCGACACATCTAGGGAAATTCCAACGTTGGGAAAATTTATTTTCGATTTCTTTCCATTCATCAACTACTTTAGGTACCTGCAAATAATAAGATTAATAAATTAAATCAGTTAACATATTATTAATAAATAATAAATATTATAAAAATAAATATATATGTGTAATATATTATGTTATTTATTAACTCATCGTTGCGAAATTTATTTAATAAATCTACTTTATTTGTGCATTATCATTTTTGTACTATTTCTAGGAGCTATCGCAAAACAGTGAAGAAATAGAGCCAGATGAGGACGGTCAAAACTGCTCGGAATATGATGTGTCTAACAACGAAAGCAGCTGCCCAAAAGAACTCCACAAAGAGAAGCAATCAACAGAAATGAGACCACCAGCAGCATCAGTGAAAAGGGTCAAAAAACGAGTAGTATCCGACGAAAACTCAAATTCTGAAATATCAGTCGCGATTCAGCAATTGGACAAAATTGCACAGTCTGCAGCAGAGGAGAAGCCATATGACCAGTTCGGAAAGTTTGTGGCGGCCGAGCTTCGTCAGTTGCCGCAGCGACAAGCAATTTTACTACAACAGGAAATTCAGAATTCTATCATTCGTTCTAAGCTAACATCTTTGGAGCCTACAGTTAATTTAAATTCCCGAGAAGCAAGTCATGTTCCATTTTCACCAGTCCCATTTTCACCATCTTCTGACTATTCATTGTCTACCTCCTCAAATGACGATGATGTTTTAAAACAGGTTATGTTTCAAACATTTGGACCAAGTTCGCTGTAATACTAAATATTTACATATAAATATTGTAACTATATTTTTATTAAATACATTTCTTTAAAAAAACGTACTGTTTTAGTTCGCAAATTAATTGAAAATCATGTTTTATATATTATTTTCAATGGTAAAGGGGGGCTTAACCTATTTATAGTGGTTTATGTATTTTTTTTAGAATGTAATTTAATATATTTTGCATACCTATACCTGTAACTACCTACAACTGTTTAAAAAAATTCTTAAAAAAAATATTTGAGTAGTATTTAAAATCAATTTGAAAAAGTATATAGAATACTACTAAAAAAAATTTGTGGTATTCGAATATTACTTAAATACTTGTAATATAATATTTGAGACAAATTTTAAATACTAATGTATTAGTTATACAAATATTATTTTTTTTATTTCAGTCTTGTGTCAATTTATCTTACATTACAAGAAATATAGAAATTATTTTAAAATGGCATTTTTAAATTAATTTTTACATACCTCAATGAATGGTCGAAGGACGAAAGAAATCGCCGATAGCACTTCAGGCAAAAATATCGATATAGTCGATTCGGGAACTCGAAAAAGGTATTGCAGAGACTTAAAAGAATCGCCAGTTGCTAGATAACGTAGTGTTACTTCAAGTTTTGTGATTACTGGGATTGCCATTCTCATAACTGTATCTTCTTTTTTGAGCATTCCATCTACCATCTTCAGTAAATCTTCAAAATGGGTACAGTCTAATCTCAAAATATTGCGATAAGCTGAAGCGTCTTCGTCCTTCAACTCTTTCAGTAAACTGCTCGATGCACCATACATCTCGCGTCTGCCTATCCATTGTTTCACCCATATATTTCTTTGCCTTTTCCGCTTTTCTTTTTTTTTTAACTCCTTTTTGATAGCATTAGCTAAAATAATGACACCCGCACGTACAATTTCCGTCGACATTTTGTCGACACTGAAACCATAAACGCCAGCGAGTAGCGAATAAAGTAGACCAGCTTTCAACTTTACTCGCGGATAGTTAACAATCTGCTAGTTGGCTAGTGAACATGATTACACTAGGCGAGTTTACTAGCAGATAGTGAATTTGCCAACTATCAGCTTGTAAACTCGCTCAATGTAATCGACGCTTAAGTTAGCAATGTGAAACTTTGGGGCCCCCACAATAAAAATTTGTTTAAAAATATTATAAATTTACATTTTATAAATATTATTTTTATTTCCGATACTTTATTATAAACATCTACGTATACAGTTGTACTCACTCGTTAACACGAACTTGGTTAACACAAACTATTGGATAACGCGAACCGGTTTTTTGGTCCCGAGAAAGGCTCTATAGTCTATACTATAAGATAGGGTTTTTTTTATTTCCTAGGTGTATTTGTTTTTTCCGTACGTTAATTGATAAACAGTTTAGTATTCAACAGCAACGCATTTTCTTTTTACATTTAAAAATTTTCTAGCGTCATTCATAGACCATTAAAATAATTTTTAAATTTTCTCAACATTTTGAGGCAAACCCCTCGGCCATCCGCCTGGATGCGCCACTGATTTAATATAGTTTCATAAATCGTGTTTAGACATCAGTGGCGCAACAACCAGGGCGGATGGCGATGCCTAGCATCGGGGCCCACAAGACTCAAAGGGGCCCCATCATAATCGTAATCTGGAAGGATATTTTTAATGCTAAAGAAATAAATCAAATCTGAGATCATTTAAAATTTTGATATTGCATATTTTTGCATAGTATTCTTCCGTTGTTAGCAGAGCCACGCACTAGCAATGTCCATTAGCTCTCCTGGCCATTTGACATAATTGCACCCCTATAATTTTGTTTATAACTTGCTGAAAACAATAAATCACTTGAAAAAAAAAACTAATACATTTTGTGTAATGAAGTAAATATTTTTTTCTATAATTTAACTGCACTTAAGATGGTTTATATTTGTCTTATTAAGAAAATACTACACAAAAATGCGTTTGTTATCTCTGTAAAACTAGAATAGTGTTGGGCTTTGATGGGACGAGCATTTTATATCAGGGTATGGGCTGGGTTGGGCCTGTATTCTGTAAATTTTTTTAATTTGTATTTGTGGACGACTTAAAATGAAAAATGGAAGACACGAATATGAATATGATGAACTTAATTTTATTATTTATAAATCTATTATTTTAATACATGCACTACACGCTAATAGCGATTAAGTATAAACATTACAAAATATATACGCGATGGTCATCGGAAATAGTCTTCGTAATCGTAATATTGATATTTCCATAAATAATAATAAATTATAAAGTATAAACTAAATATATCACTACACAATAGCTTTGTCTACGCTGTCGAGCTCTTGCGAACAGTTGACCCGACAACTCGCACCGTACAACGGTTGTTACCACTTACAATATTAATAAATAAAGAAAAGGAATAATAGTATCATATATGAATATTGTTTCTAGACAACATGTATTGTTCGTTGCAGATAATAATAATAATAATAATAATAATACACAATATAATGGCGAGGACGTCTCCTGCTAATAATAATTAAGTAATAATAAGGGGTAATACAAAATACAAACTATACAACGTATAATAATATAATATGAGAAATATTATGGATAGGACTTATCACTGTATCCAGGTGTCGTACCGGAACGCGTAGTGGACAGCTGACGGAACGGCCGTTGACCTATATTCGTCGTATTTATAAACGCCGCCGACGTCCGCGTAGGCAGCGAGTGACGGTGATGGCAGCGAAGGGGTCGCGGTGTCGACGACGGCCTATGAACCGGCGGAGAGTTGCGGTGCCGAAGATGGCGAATACAACGGCGGGAATGACGGAGTCGACGACAGCGTATGTGCACCTCCAATTAACGTCCGCAACGAGTCGCACCCGACGAACAGATCACAACAATCGCACACGACGACGCACACGATTAGACTGGCAAACCACCCACGATCGGCAGCGTCTCCTTAGAATATGGAGCACCCGCGGGTCGTATGCGTGCGTGTTCCACCACAACGTATGACGGTGTAATGCGTTCGGCGGCAGATGACGGATGAAAGCCACTTCAATCGAACGCGCCGTGCACAAACAGAACACGTGGTTTCGTATTGACGCTGTGGGTTTCAGCGACGTCGTAAGACGCGCAACACGATAAACCACGAAACCACAACAGCTTGCGGCAGACTGCTCGTTGTCGCGTACGCACGTATATCCAGCGAAAACCTGATGGTGATAACGAACGCGCGACAACAGCCGATACGGGCAAATTTCTAGAACATTCGTCGTCCGTCGCGCGCTCACGCGGACCGGTTCGAGAAAAAAGGCGGCGGCTGAACAAGCTTCATGTCATATAATTATCGTTGTACGGCAATATCCGTCTAAAAGTTTCATATAACAAATAATATTTTTAATTTACAACAAAAAAACTAAAATCGTTATTTTTGGTTTTAATATCTATTTTTGTCCAAATGTGCTTGTGTTTAGTTTTTTTTTTTTTTATAAAAGTCTAAAATTAAAATCTAGAATAATATGATAGTTGACAGTTGACTGCAATGATTAACATAGGTATTACATATACGTCGATGGTCATAATGATATTTTTCTTCGGAAACGGTATCCCTGACAATTGACAATATATTGAAAATATTTATTGTATATAATTATAACCGAGTTTTTATATAAAAAATACGATGGTGGGGACTAGCTTCAAAAAAATCACTCATCGGCGATCGCCGCTCACCAGACACCAATCAATTTACACTAAGCCTTGCTATTGAGCTCACTGAAGACTCTTGTGACGGACGACGGTGTGACTAACCTATATTATTTTGACCTACGAATTCTTATTGTAAGTATAGAACTTTGAAAATTTTTTCAGAAATTTTTTAATTAATTTTTTTTGTGTCGATTTCATACATTGCTGAGGGTTTTGAATTTGAATTTTATCCTAAAATAACTAGAAACTTTTAATTGTTTTTATATATTATACAATTTATTGACGTTTGGGCTCCATGTATAATATTTTAATTTATACAATTGTTTAATTTTAATTTTCAATAATAAAAATAAAAATGTTAAATCTTATTTAATTATTTTTGATAAATAAAACTAACCAATTTGGAAATCTAGATTTAAAAAAACTTTTCCTTGTAAAAATATTTATCTACCAAGTCAATAGTGGTATATTTTTTACCGGTTTTAAAAATGTCATTAATTTGATTGAAGAGTAATAACTTTAGTTTTTCAGCTAATAAAAATACAATTTTTTTTTAAATTTTCCGGTCTTTTGGATTTCGGTGAAGAATATATTTATAATATTAGTGGGTAGATGGTTTTTAAAACTTTATATAAAAACTTAAAAATAATAACGTTATATTTTATAATATATTTTAGATTCTGAGTGGAGCGATGAATGTATTGATTTTACTATGATGTGTGTGTTTTTTTTTTTTTTTTTTTTGTGTCTGTCATCACGTTTTGGGGCAGTAAAAATGCTTCGATTTTTGACTTCAGTACCTCGTTCGATCAGAAAGTGAATCTAGTTGGTACTTTGGGGGGTCAAAAGTAAAAAATTCTTAATACTTTTCTAAATAATTGAGAAAAACAAACTAAAAATTAAGGGAAAAACGGGAAATTTTACGCACACTCATTTTTGATACATGAAATTTTCACCGAATGTTTATATTAGTATATTCTATCCACCATGCAATTTTCAAAAATTTTCGACTTAAGTTGAACTTTTCATAGGTATTTGAAATTTTCGATCATTATTAGTTTTTTTTAAATTAATATCGATAAAAATTTATTTGTTTGGCAGAAATGCTTGAAAATTTAAGACAAGATTCCTTAAAAGTTTTTCAATCTTTATCACAAATAAAAATTCCACCGGAAATTCAAATTAAATTTTTATGAGCATTTGAAATTTAAATTTTTACAACATTGGATTTTCACTTTTAGCGATTTCCTTATTTTGTTGTAAATCTAAAACAAATTACCGCAGATACTTGAAATTTTGACTGAATGTTTATATAGGCATTTTATATATTTGATAAAATTTTCAAAATATTTAGATTGGTTTTGAGCTGTTTACTGACATTTTAATTTTTCTACTTTTTTAGTTTTTTTTTTCTATAAATATCGATAAAAATTTATTTGCTCGGTAGAAAAGCTTGAAAATTTAATACAAGGTTTCTAACACATTGTAACAATAGCAGTTAAAAAATATTAAAAATTCGTAGACACGATTTTTTTTATAAGCATTTAAAGTTCAAATTTTGACTAAATACGTAAAAATTACGGCAATGTTCAAGTTATCTTAGTTAGAAATTCATAAAAGTTTTTCTTTTTAATTCTAAAGATTGAAAATTTAATACAAGGCTTCTAACATATTTTTACAATATAAGTTGAAAAATAAAAGAAATACATAGTCACAATTTTTTTTTATAAGCATTCAAAGTTTTAATTTTGACAACATATTATGTAAAAATCACGAAAATACAGAAATTATTTTAATCTAGAAATTCATAAAAAATTTTCCTTTTATATCTAAGATTTGAAAATTTAATACATGGCTCATTATATATTTTTACAATAGCAATTGAAAAATAAAAGAAATATACAGTCACAATTTTTTTTATAAGCATTTAAAGTTCAAATTTTGACTAAATACGTAAAAATTACGGCAATATTCAAATTATCTTAAATAGAAATTCATAAAAGTTTTCCTTTTTAATTCTAAGATTTGTAAATTTTTAATAATCTATAATATATCCTAAACAGATAAACCGTTTCCGCTCAGAATCGTTATTTTTAATTCTAAAAATAAAAATAATTAAATTAAATTAACATTTTTTTGCAAATATTCAAAATAGCCAATTTGTAAATCTGATTGTAAGAACAATTTTGACAGTAAAAACTATTGAATTATAATTCATCATAACATAAATGGCAATAATTTAACATTATATATGATATAAAATATTAAAACTATGCTTAAACTATGCTTAAACTAAATACATTTAATTATTGAATACACTTTTTAAATTATAGCCTTACTTAATTGATTATATTATATTAACTTTATAAAATTAAAGAAATATGGACGACAATAAGGTTCTTGAGGGTAACCAGGACGGTCTGGAGAGGCCGCAGGTCGACCACAACACGACCACGGAGAACGAGGTAGAGCAGCAACGCCGTAGTAGGTCGCCATCACAGGCCTCCTCTTATTCGGCCAACACAGAATACAGACGGAGCTTCTCCCTGGAGCCCTCCTCGGCATCCCGAAACCCCTTTCCAAGGGGTGGCAGGGGTGCCCGGAGTAGGGGCAATCCACCAGGCCGCGGTGGGTGGGGGCAGGGTAGACCTAATCCCAACATGGTCATGGTAAGATTTATTTTTAATATTTAAAAGAGATCAGCACAAGCCGTTTTTTTGGCCCAATGCTTAAATTAAAATAATGTCCTTCCCAGGACCGGTCCGTTGTTTATTATTATAAGTCAAACCTAACCAGGCCATAGCCATATTTATTTTACGAAGTGTGCTGATCTCTAATTTTTACTACCCTAAGATGCTTGACTATTTTATTATGTATTTTGACAATATTAAATTAATTTATCAATACAATTATTACAGCTCTTACAGTATATGAGGATGGCTCAGCCAAAGCCCCGAAAACAGCGGCCTGGAAGGTAACAGAGAGAACTGCGGCGACGAGGTGGTGGTGGGCCCAGTGGTGTATTGGAGGGTATACGCGGGTATACGTCGTATACCCGGATCCCTATTTTTGGATTTATGCGTATACCTTTAAGAAAATTAGTCTTTCATGGGTATACGCACGCTTCTAATTTATCATCAGACAATTTAGTCATATTATCACCAAACAAAAGTAAAAACTTAAAAATAATAATTAAATTTTACCCTACTACGAGTTCTTGCGAAGACGATCGGAAACTGCCGAGCGTATATACAATCAATGTACAGCGGTTCCCAAATTGTGTACCTACTAAGTTTCAAAAATATATTGTAAACCACTGCTTTATCGTGTATACCTATTACAGTATTACCTACACTGAATCGGTCGCGGTGTGCCGTGTATGGTTAATCTAATAGTTAAAAATAGATCCATAGTCAAAAAATCGTGTACGATTATTGATAATATAAAACAATAAACATACGTAATTTCAAACTAAATTATAGATCATAGATCAGCAGATGACACCAGAACAACAAAAACTACAAAGAAAGAAGAAGATACAGATGTTTATAAAAGAAGTTTATGGACAATTGTTAATTCTTTAAAATGATTTATATAATAATATTTAAATTTTGATATGTTATTAACATAGTTGTTTATTGTTTTATATACATAACATATAAGTATTTTACTGTACAATTTTTTTAAAGTTTGATAATAAAAAATTGTATTATTTATGATATATATGAATTGAATCAATTTAAAAAAAAAAAATACATTGATACTTGGTACATATTACACACAGTGGAGTATCTGAGTATATATGAATTAATTTTATGGTTGGGGGTGAATATAGGGTGAACTGGGGGGCGTATATAGGGGGGTATATACGCCACTGCATATACATATACACATGAAGAGTAAGTGTTTGTAATAAAGTAATACAAGATTATTAAATACTAAGTGTAATGATTTTTCGAGCGGAGCGAGAAAATTTTTAAGGTAGGTATATCGTATATATAGGTATATTCAACTACTTTTAGGTGCGTATACCCATAAATTTATTTACCAATACACCACTGGCACTGGTGGCGATAGAGGAGGTGGCAGAGGTGGCGCAGGCGGCGCAAGTGGCACAGCAAAATAAAATGTTATTAAAAAATTAAAATAAAACATGCATTTTATTATTACCTAACCTACATTTTTCCATTGAAAATTGTCAATTTTTATTTGATTATAATTATATATTTTTTTTTTGAAAATATGTGTTTTGACTACTTGCTCGTAAACCGGGGACACGGCCCGGGTATTTAGTTACAACATTTATACTGCATTTATGATATTATGTTTATCTTTATTATAATATATTGGCCAGGTAAATTGTATTAAAGTTATGTTATCTAATATTTTTTATTAATATATTAATGATATATTTTATTGATATGATTTTATATTAAGTTAACTTTAATATTTAATTTAGTAGTAGTATTTAGCTGTAGTGGTAGCACTGCATTATTTTTAAAATTATTGTATACAATTATTTTATTATGGTAAATTAGAATTAGTAATTGTTAAGGGTTTGGGAGACACTGGGCCTCTTATCTATTGCCGTCGGATTATTGCTAATGTAATTCTCGTGATTTTTGGCTTTAGGATTATTCTTTTATGTTTATGCTTTATGCCTTTTGCTGTTTGCTTTTTGCTTTTTATTTTATATTATACTCGGTATAGTGTGTTAGTTATATTAGTTTATAGAATGAATGAAAACGAAAATGAACCTAAGAGAAAAAAAATCAAAACATTGTATTCATATTTTAGTTCAAATGTAACTAATTCAAATATTTGTACCAATGAACAGGTGAGTTAGGTACTTCAATATACAATATATTTAATATTATATGTATACATATTATATTTATGTACTCATGAATATTAAGTTAATCATACATCATACCTTAAACGTTAAAATATAGATCACCAATAACTGAAAGATCACACATAAGACCAATACCTAAAATATAATATAAGTATACATACATAAAAAGTAGTCGGGACTCAAAAACATCGAGAAAATTATGCTATACTCAATAATGACCATGTTTCTTACTACAGACAATCATTATATTATCCATATTTAGATGATATTTTAGCATCATTTAATGAACGTTTTAAAATTAACTCTAATATTTTTGTTTCTTTATCGTCTTTATTACCAAGCAAAATTGGTAATTTATCATTTAGTGATATACAGCCAGCTATTGATTTTTACGAAGAAGATTTAAGATCTAATAATCAAAACATTCATATGGACTTATTAAAAAATTAATTTGAATTTTGGAAGCAAAAATGGTCTAATGAAGAAAATGACTTGCCAAAAAATGCATTAGACACATTATCAAAATGCCCCGAATATATAATATTATAATTCCCACATATAAATATTTTATTAAAACTTCTTGCTATTTTGCCTGTATCAACGACTCGGTTGAAAGAAGTTTTTCTTCTTTGAAAAGAATCAAGACCTATTTAAGAAACTCTACCGATGAGGCAAGGTTAAATGGGTTAGCACTTATACATAGAGACATACAAATTGATACAGATACTATTTTAAATATGTTTGCGTCGAAAAAGGAAAGGCGTTTAGATTTTAAATTGTGACAATTTACATTAATACATTAAATACTACGTGTACCTATATATATGTTTTTAAATTATATCCTATTTTCCTAAAAAGTTAAGTATGTATTTTTAAGCCCCCCCCCCCCCAAAAAACAAATCCTGGGTACGGCACTGTATCCTAGACTGACAAATCATCTCCGTTCAGAATCGTTTTTCGTATACAATGATACCTATCATTGCATTCAAATTTAATCCCATCCATTACAGTAACCTACTGTAGGTACAGCAGAGCGACATCCACGACTTACCCGCTTTTTAAAAATCTAATACAATATGATTTAAAGCCTTAACCAGTCCAAAGTGACAATAATTACCACCTTCAATTGGTTTGATATTAACACTTCTATTTGTACCTAATAATGTTCTAGCATCATTAGGTAGATCAAAGTTTCTGAATTTATTCCAAATTTCTAACATTGAAGTTAACGTAGCTTGAGTAGTATTGTTTTCAAAATGCCATTTCAATAATTCTTGTTTTAATAAATAACTACCACCTTTATTATTATTATTCAATTGTAAATCATCCTTAGAAGTCACTTTATTACAATCATCATCATCATCATCACAGCTACTTGAACTACAAAAGCTATCTGCAGGACTATCTAAATCTGTATTTAGCGCTAAACATGACAAAGATGGTATGACATGATCATCATCGATTTGTAAAATTGGGAATTCAACTTCAATAGTTTTATTATTATCTGCAGCACTTGCAATAATGCACATTACTGATTGGTGGTCTGGATTATTTTTTTTCATATTATTGGTATTAGCATTATGATTATTATATGTTGTAAATGTTAATGGGTTGTATTCATCATCAGATTCAGTCAGAGAATCATCTGTGCTATGAATGTTATTAATAGTATAATTTGATTGATTCACTCTACGTATGTCTTTTAGAACATTGAGTTAACAATTTGCGGCGTTTGTTAAAATGGTCCATAATATTATATCTTATAATTATTAAGGTGCGGCCCCACTGGGAGCGATTCTGCGATTCTGCGTTTCGAGCGTTTCTGCGATTTTACACGCGCGATGTCCTCTAGCGATTTTGATGGGGACACTTTAGCGATTTTACATGCGCGTGTTCGTGTATTTTTCATTCGTTTTTTCGATCCTCGACCAAGATGACGTCCAGAAAAATGTTATTGGCTGAAAGTGCTGCTTTAATTGATATTAAAGTAAATTTGGTTAAGAACCGTTTATGGGTTCACGAAATAAATAAACATAGGCTATCTGAAGGGGAATTTCATACACTTTTCAGTAAATTAAAAAATTATCCAGTCAAGTTTTTTGAGTATTGTCGCATGAGTGAAACTACTTTTTATATAATTTTGGAAGCTATACGAAGTGTGATCGAAAAAGAAGATACCAACTTCCGAAAAGCAATACCTGTAGAAGAAAGGCTATTTCTTACATTGAGGTAAGCTATTTAAATAAATTTGATTAAGTGAATAGTATATTGAGTTAGCATCTCTATATATCAAATTTAGTTTTATTTATTATTTTAAAAAAACGAATAAATACTACAACAGTACACCACAACAATAATATATGTTTCTAAATTTAATTATAAAAATAATTGTTGTATAAACTCTAAATGATTTGTTTTGTGCCTCAAATTTGAATTGTTATTATAAAAATATTGTTGAAGAGCATCATTATAGAATTTTTTTAAAAATAAAATTATTATAAGTTCATTTGGCTTAAAATAGGTTTCCAAAACACCGATTTACCCATAGTTTACCTATAGTATATAAGTATATAAATTTTACTCTAAAGTTTTATTTATACCAACCCAACGTACAACATACTTATTTAAGTCATATTATGCAACAGATATTGTAATAAAACAATTTAGTTTTTACTAAAATTAAATGAATAAGATAAGCGTTCAACAAACTTATTTATTGACATAACAAAAATGAAAAAAAAAATATTGAGTCAGAACTTTGTTAAACTTTTTACATATTTTCGTAAATTGTACCCTGTTCTTGGAGAGGTTCTATGGGGCCATTTACGAACTGGTTGGTATCGTTAAAATTGATATGTTGCCATGGTTGCCAATGAGAATTATCTTCAGTTGAAATTGATGACTGCGTAGAAACTGATGCTGGTGTGCTTGAATACTGTATAGAAGTTGTAGGCTCATTATTCATAATTTCGTTGTACAAAATTTCTTGAAATTTTATTTTTGTTCTCATTTTTTGCGATCTAGATAAATACTTCAAATCAGGTAAAAGACTTTTTAAAAAGTTCATAAAATGTCTTAATAATAAGATGATAAAAAGAAATAATACGTTTGGCAGAAGAAGCAGCTGGAGTCATCATTCTTATATCTTGTATTTCTTCATTGCTTAAATTAGATACATTTTGATCCAAACCATACATTTCTGTAAATTGGTATTTTTTTTTTTTATTATACATTTTACATGCCTAGAATCAATAACTATATATGACATTAAAAATTATTACCTTCTGTTCTTAATAATGGTTCATCGTTAAAACTTTCTAGAGCAGGTATATTTTCATCGAATTCAAATGTTTTTAAAATACTGGGACTGGTTATAAAAACTATAAAAAAATATAAGCACTTAAGTCCAAAAATAATTGTTTAAAAAATGATTTTTGTAATTTAAATATATTTATAGCATACTAAAAAATATTATAGACAATTTTAAGTACCATTATTTTTATCTGTCGTTAGTTGAAATGATGGGTCTTTGTCTTCATCATCTAAAATAAAATAATATAACTATGAATAGTAAAATGTACAGATTGATATAAGTAAATATATTATTTTAACAGTATTACCTATACTTTCATCAGAGCCTTCACATTCATTGTGTATTGGAATTGATGGAAAACTTAACTTTTTTTTAATTCTTGTTTCTCTTGGAGTATCATCAGTAGATGAAAGTTCTGATGTAACAGTAGCCTTTTTAGCTTTTAAACGAGCTTCAATTATTGTACCTAAATTTGCATCAAGTAATTGTATAGAACGATATATATATATATATATATATATATATATATATATATATATATAACCCAAATAAGGTATGTTATTTTCTAAAAAATTATTTTTTAATTACAATGAAACTTTATTTTTTTTTATATTTTGCATGCGTATATAGGTAATAAAAATAGTAGGTATTATAGAAATATTTTTAAATAGAATTACATAAATGAGGTTCTAGTTTGGTTATGGTTCACAAAGTTGTTTCGTAAAATAGACATGCACATTTTTGATCCTTAAACCAATGTTTCGGAACTGCTTCGACGGAATCATCAGCAAAAAAATGAACGACAGACCACATTATAACGATGAATATAGCTATATATGAAAAGAATGAAATATTAACTTTATTGCGACATTTAATAAAAACAATTAATGCAGAAAATATTAAAGCAAAAACTATTAATAATGAGTAGGTACAGTGAGAGTTATATTAAAGTAAAATAAAAAAATATTATATATTTATAATAATGGACTAGGTGCTATAGTACCCTTATTATTATAATAAAATACTATAATAGTACCCTATTAATACTATATAAAATACCCATTTGTATACCCAAATATCAGTTATTCCACAACATTTTTATTTTGTGCCCTCTTTATACATTTTTAAAAATTTTTAGCATAAATTTTACTCTGTAATGGCTGCTTGCGCCTCCCATGTACTCACCACCCCCCCCAGGTTGGGAAACACTGTTGCTATAGATTATTTGTATACCTAAACAGCTATAGATATTAGGTATACCCAGCTTTAATATATTAAACTGGACTTACTTTTATTTATTATTAGTCATAAATTTTTAGATGATGGATCAGAATGTATAATAGGTGATGCCATAAATGCAATTTCATCTAAAGGAAAAAGCATCATTTTTTTTTTTATTTCTGAAAGTGCAATAACTTTTAATGAGTCTGATAACTCCTGAACCTTGTATATATCTAATTTAGATGATTTAATGGGCTTTTCATACATATTTTGTACAACCAAAAATGGTTTGCCAATAATTATAGTAGCTTTACTACATTTTAAGTGAGCAATATTTAATATTTTAAAGATGGTATTGTCATTAGTTAGTACATAACAATCAGCATCATTGGTGATTTTAACTGAAAAATTATCCAAGTTTAAAACTTTATATTGAGGATATGTAGTGTTATATGTCAATGGACCCATAAAATGTTGATTTTTTAAAAAATCTTGAGCCTTAATAGGATTTGATTTATTTATACATATTTCATTGTATCTCTTTACAACCTGTTCTAACGGTTTTTCGTGTTTTCTCACCATACTTTTGAGATTCTTCATATAGTTTTCGAAACAAAAAGCACTACAATTATCTAATGGACCAAATTGTTCATAATCATCAACTAAATGTAAAATTGCGTGAATATTATACGATACATAATGTTTTCCATAAATTAATTGAAAACTCTCAACAAAATATTCAAGAAGGTCTTTGGAAAATTGTTTCAAATTATTTTTATCAGGACTTAGAAGAATTATCATGGCAATACTAAGTGAAAGAAAATTCATATAACACTTCTCAGTTAAAATATTTTTCAATACAAATGGACCAGTATACAACAAAAATTGCCTCATTTCTGTGGCTTTCCAGCGATGTATCGATTCTACTTCTCGTGGTTTTCGAGAAAAGTCACAAGTTATAAAAGGTTTGAGTTTTAACAATAACTGAGTAATTTTGATTGTTTGTCTACTAGGCAAACGCACATTTAATGGTCCTTTATAGATCCAAAATACTATCAGTTTTTTTACTATGCCAAGACAAATTACATGCATATAATATAGAGCAAATATTTTTACAATGTCAATATTAGGTATTTGAATAATATTAGATATTTCATTTGATATATGATGATCATCATAAGTTTTATTTACATAATTTTCATGCGTTCGTTTCATACTAGGGTCTTTTTGAAAGGGGAAGCACACCCTGTTGTTAATATAATCTCCTTCTTGTACACAACGGTTACAAGAATTAAAACCAGAATGACCTTTTGTTTTTAGAAGAAATGATTTGGCTGGTGTATCACATGAAAACACAAATATTGATACCTTTTTCATAACACTGTTCAACTCAATGCCATTTTGAATTAAGAATTTAGTCTCATTTATAAAATCATTCATAAATTGATTGCTATCTGCAGGTTTTTCATTCCCCCAGTAAATTCCTATGGGGAATACAGATTTATTGAATGGAAATATGTAACCTAAAATAGGCCAAAAAGTACTGCTACTACTTTTAGTAAGTGGAAGTCCATCTACTCCAACAGCAATTTTTATTTCATCTTCAGAGCAGTAATTAGAAAATCGTTTAATACCGGCAGCAAGTCCAAAATGATAATATTTTCCTGGTATAACATCATTTTTAATATTAACTACACTACTTGAACCAAACCCAAATAATGTTCTACAGTCTGCTGGTAATGTTGATTTAAAACATTTATGAGTTTTAAGAATTTTTAATAGTGAAGAAAATGCATTTTGACGTATCCCATGTGTTATTGACCAGTCTAATAATTTATTATTAAATGATAACTCGTCATCAGTATTAGTTTCATCAAGTCTAGGTAAATTATTTACACCTTCTATCAAGTTAGTAGATTGAGATCCTAAAAAAAATTTAATTAGGTAATTAATAATTAATTATATTATTTATTATGTATAATGGTATAGATACTTTAAGTGTTTTGCTAATTAAATAGGTACCTAACTACTCATTAAAAATTTGATAAATATAAATATGCACCTATTGAAATTCTCAGAAAACTATTCTGCTGGTAGGAAATAGGAATATTATATTACAAATTTATGCTATCATTCAAAAATTTAAAAAGAATAATAATACAAAATTAGTAAAAACAAATAAGAGTATAGGAATGTGTAAATTTTTTCTATCAATTTTAATTTTTAAGACTACCTACCTAAATAAATTTTTAAAAAAATTTGTGTTTATAGGAAATTTAAGTAGAACAACATGTATAGTGTTAATATACGTTTATAAAGTCTGATAACAATTTAGGTACTTATTATAATAATTTGTATACATATATAATGTACCTATATATATATATATATATATATATATATATATATATATGTGTGTGTGTGTGTGTGTGTGACGTGTGTGTGTGTAATCATAATATTTACTTTGATTATAATAAGTAGGTATTTTAAAAATGTATTAGATAAGTCTCAGAGAATCTTGTCACTTTTAAAGTAAGAATATTAAATCAATGCAAATTTTATCAAAACTAATGTAACACATGAGAAATATATTTTAATTTCAATAAATAGATAGGTACCTAGGAATTAATAAATTATTACATTATAAACAGTAATATGTGTTAAGTAATAACATTGAGTATTTGAGTAAGTATGTATAGTCTCTATATCCAATGGTAATACTTATACACATAAATACTTTATCTCCCTAAATTGTGTTACTTATAATAATATATAATGTTGCACTACATATAAATACACGAATACACCTAATACAAAATATGTATACATACCTAATTCTAACTTATCATTAGATGATAATCCTATGTTATCAACATTTTGTGTTTCACTTGTTAAAGAAACTGACTGCCTATCTGACTGCCAAGAACAAGAGGGCTGGTCTATGACATTATTATACAAAAGGCTATCTTCAGTTGATTTGTCATTATTAAAAAGATTAGACTCATATAAATTTATTTCTTCTTGGATTTTCCTTCTTTTTGATCTATAGCTTTTAATCATCTTAGCCCTTATAGGTACTCTAGCTACAACAACAGTTGAACTGTACCTACCTACATACATAGTTTATACGGTTAATTTAATTTATAATTTCACTATTAATTAATTTCTATAATTAAATATAGGTATTCATAATAAATACTTAAATAAAACATTCATTATTTAAGTATTTTTGTTTTTTTAGAACTTCATTTTTATACTGTAAACCTAAGCAGATCGCAATATATTTTCATGGAATTATTTGGGTCATGATTTTACAAACAATGAGATTTAATTAATTATTAAATATTAATATATTATACATATCAAGATTAATTTTTAAATAAGAATACCTGCTATTATATTATAGGTAGGAAACAAAATATTATTTAACCATCATATACGACTTAGGTAGGTCTAATAGGTCCATCAATATAATATTAATGCAGTGGTAGGTACAAAACCATAGCCCCACACGTATAAAGACTTAACAACCTGCTATTTAAAAAATAAATTATCAGTTTTTACCGTGTTTTCATCTAATGAATCAAACTCATAATTAGGCTTAAAAACGTACCATCTCTGAAACCCTAGAGTAACACCTAACACCCAATATAGATAGGCCCCACAAAAACATTTTTACAATGCCCCAATATTCGTCAAACCAGCTCTGCAATTATTAGTTATCCCTAGTTCAGGTACTCTACCAATACTTTTCCAGTTTCCTATACTTTTGTTAAAATTAACTACTCCGAACTCTAACTGTACCCATAACACTAGACGTGATATCAAAACAATTTATTATATTTAGAGGCTAGTGCGTTATGTAAATAAAATAAAATGTACTTACTTGTTTAGTAGTTAGCTATTGATGACTGCTGAATGTCCAAAAGGCAAAAGTCATTAGAAGAATAAATAATAAATATCGAACTCGAACAACTGAACAAAAATTCGTCTATTCAGTTTACATTGTCAACAAATAACACGTGTATACTTTATAATAACATGAGCGACGAGCGTTGAGCCGTTTAGTGCTAGTGTAGAGAGAAGACGGTCGATGGGAGTGCGTCAGCGTCACTGCATGCGTCGGCCGTTGCATAATAATGTTTACAAATTACGGAAAAACCCACATAGGTTAGAATCATCTAAAATACAAGTTTCTGCAATATAAGATAAAACCATATACTTATCATATGTAATGAACATATTTTAACAACATTTCAATTCATGTACCAATGAAATATATCCAACATCATTTCAAAAACAAGTGGCTAAAATGTAGACAAACCATGTGTTTACAATATTAAAAAAAGATATGTTCACAATCAATTTATCAAATGTATAAATTACATATTTCCAATGTCATTAAGGAAAAACATTGCTAAAACATTTCTTAAATTGTTACGGTTAATATTGAATGGAATATATGTGTATAAAATGTTTGTAACGTAAATTTAAAACACATTTCCAAAAATATTTAAAACACATATTGCTATAATATTGACATGTGTACAATGCTGTGTGGGTAATTTTTCATTTTCTGCAAGTGATGGTATCACTGAATTGTTCCAATGTATGTTTTCTAATGCTTTGCCTAAAGGATTTTCCATGAGTCATTCAAAAATGAAGTACTTAATAACTGATGCCATTGGGCCTTACTTTCAGCAACAATTATATAAAGATGTAACAAATGAATATTTTAGTATCATATATGATGAAACCACTAACTCAAGTGGAAACAAAGAGTTACAGATTTAATTCGGTACTATTCTAGTTCAAAAAATATGGTTTCATCTCAACATTTAGTCACCTATTTCACCTATTTTATTGGTAAAGCAACTGCTGAGATATTATTTGAAAAAATAATTCAAGCTTTAGATCAAGCTAATTTACCATTGAGTAAAATGTTGATGTTAGGATCCGACGGCCCGAATGTTAATAAAAAAGTGGCACGCTTAATGAATGAAGAAATAGTGACCTGTAGAAATATTAAATTAATTGATATAGGCATTTGTAATATACATATAATTCATAATGGATTTCTTAAAGGTGTTGGTAAATTTGGCGAAGATGAATCTCAGTTAATTGTTGCTGTTTACTATTATTTTAATGGATGGCCAACCAGATGGGAGGAGTTTACACATATTTTAGAAGAATTAGATCTACCAATACTTCATTTCATAAAGCATGTACCCTCAAAATGGTTAACAATCGATAATTCTTCCAAAAGACTTATTGAAAACTGGACAACAGTTGAAAAATATTTTTTGGATTTTATACCAAAAGAAGAAAAATCGTCCCTATTATCAACAAATAGTTACCGTAAAACGGGGTGAAAAGGAACGATTTTAAAGGTTTTTTGGTCATAAAAACGCCAATTTTTTAGATAGAGTTTTTCCGAAAAGTGTTTTAGATAGACTACACACTGATTCGTTATTATAATGGGAAATTTTTTATTTCAGTCTGTTAGTTTTTTTAATATTTTTTTTTAAAAACGTGTTCCTATTTCCCCGTTAATGGGGTGAACCGGAACATAGTTAAAATGTTCTCAAGTTTTCTTATTCTAACCAACTGGAGGTTGATAGGAACACATTTTATTTTTTTAAAAAGGTTATAGGACATACCTACCTTATTAATTTTAAAAGAAATTATAAAAAAATACCAACATAATTAATTAAAAACAAATTAAAATAATAATTTATTACATCAGGTATATTTAAAACAAAACAACTTAATTATTTTCATTATCTTTTAAATAACTTAATAAATAATATAACAACAACTTACATTAGAATAAATTGAATAAGTCTTTTCATTTCTTTTTAAATAGGTACCTAACTTAATAAATATCATAATAACAAATTAAATCAAAACAAATTGTATGAGTCTTTTCATTTCTTTTTTAAATAATTCAATAAATATTATAATAACAAATCAAATTAAAACAAATACCTAGCATAAGTCTTTTCATTTCTTTTTTAGATAACTTAATAAATATCATAATAACAATAAACATAACAACAAAATACATAAGTCTTTTAATTTCTTTTTAAGATAACTTAATAAATATCATAATAACAACTTAAATTAAAACAAATTGTAAACTCTTAATTTCTTTTAACAGTCTTTTATTTTCATTTTGATAGGTAGGTTTTTAAGTAGGCAGGTAACAATAATTTACCATTCATTAAAATTTACAGCAAACAGCATTTGTCCTCTTCTTTGAAGAATAGGATGATTTAAAACTCCTATAATATCTTCTTTATTTATCCAACATTTGTCTTCAGGATCAGGGAAAACAAAAATTTTTCCTGAATCCAACTTTGTAGGACTATACTTTACAAAAGATGCTTGAACCTCAGATTGTTTTATTTCCAATACAGTACCAATGAATAAAACATTTTTTGATGAACACTGTCTTGATCCAGAGTAATTGGAAAAATCGACAACAATCCAATCATTTTCCTTGAGTTTTAAATTTTTACCATATGGATATACTCCTTCTAATTGTTTTCCATTTTTCAAAGTTGTATCTACACTGTTTTTGTCACTTTCATAAGCATCTTTCAAACTATTGACTGAAATATCATCATTCTCCTCTAGATCACTAATGATTGCTTCTGGATCATCAACCTCTTCCATTTGCATTTGTTCCTCTTCATCAGAACTGGAAATTTGTTGGTTTTCAATTTCTAAAACTTCAACGCTTTTACCTGGCTGAATATCTAACCGCTGTCTCTTTTGTCTTGTTTTATTTGTGCCTTTCGAATAACGCATTTCTTTTAAAATTGAAATTAAAGATGTACTCAAAACTATACTGTCTTCAGTATCATTTTCCATTGTTTCTGGTGGTAAACAATTCAATACATTTTCTCTATTTAAAGGGATTATACCACATTTTTTAAATCCTGATTGGATATTATTAATTTGATTTTTTTTTATGTCATTCATTAAAACATTTAGAAGTCTAGGAAATTCCGACTTGGGGATAGCCGATTCATTTTTTCCAGCTCCAATTTTCCAAGTTGTCAAAATTTTGCGCCAAGAAATTTTTAATGGACGAAAAAATGACACATCTAGTGGTTGAGTTAGGTGTGTTGAGTTTGGCGGTAAAAATACAAATGCGATGTTATGCTTTGAACATGCTTTTATTCCTGATATAGTCAAGTGTGAAGACAAATTATCTCCTATCAATATCTTTTTGCCTGGTTTATTTTTAAAATGTGGAATCACTATTTTAAGAAGCCAATCCTCAAAACAGTTAGAGTCAAACCACCCAGACTTGCTTCTATTATACCTTGAGTTTTTAGGACCACCAACAATCCAAGGTGTATACATGTGCAAAGCTTTGTATACTGTGTATGGGGGTAGAAGTTCACCATCACCTGTACAAGCAAACATTACAGATGTACATGACTTACTGTGGTTCATAACCCTTTCGGGATACTTGCAACCACGTTTAGAAATAACTTTAATCCTTCCTGGGTCATCACTCAAGTTTGTCTCGTCATAGTTTAATATGTTACTTGGTGGAATATTATTTAATGAATGTTCTAGATTATTAAAATATTCATTTATATCTTCTCTAGATACTTGTGTACGTGATCTTTTAATATTTTGACAAAGCCTTTGCGAAAGCGTATCTCTATGACGTCTTAAGAAACACATTGCAAAGTCAATACCAGGCATGTTATCTTTAAATTTTTTTATGTTAGTACCTTTGGTGTCTAAATAAGATTTCACTATTGTTCTTAAATCAAATGTTGTCAATGGATAACCCCATGACGAACATGTTATTAGACTTTCAACAATTAATTGTTCAACATTTTTAGATAAAATAGTTTGGCCGCCTTGTGGTTTCATGTTTTTACCAGGATTTAGTTCTTTAAATTTATTATGCCTGTGCAAAACTGTCACAGGTATACCATATTTTTTGGAACAGTCACGATACGACATACCTGATGTTTTGCCCTCTAGTGCCGAATTTATTTGGTCATCGGTGTACTTTGCCAATGGTTTTTTTCTAACTGTTCTTTGGTATGTACGTGGCATTTTGAAAATAAAGGTACCTATTAAAATACAAATAATATAATTAGGTTGCTACTAAATAACTTATAAATTTTTTTTTTGTTATGCACTTAGTCTATAGCATTTATATAGGTAGGTAGGTAATAGACATTTTTATAAATGTGGTAGGTAGGTATTGAAATTTGTTAATATTTTCGAGTGTTCCTGTTCACCCCATTTATGACACAGATGAGTAGTATTGAACTTTGAAGCATATTTTCTACTCAAGAAAATACTATAAATTCCAATATTATAGAACAAATCATTATTAATATATGTATATTAACTTTTAATAATTGTAAAAATTGCTTACCTCAACTCCGTGTATGACTTTCCTATGAAGTTTTTCGTGTATTTGAATTTCACAAAAAAAAAACGATAATGATAATAGCTTATCAGTGATAACAAAGTGGTGCTATACCAAATGCGATATAGTCAATATCACCTAAATGTTATTTGAAACAAAATGCCGGTGTTATCATAAAAATTTGTTAACTTTTGCACCAGCGTTATCAATTCGAAACAAATTTTTCTCTTTTTGTTCCTATTCGCCCCGTAGTTCCTATACACCCCATTTTACGGTATAAAAAAATAAGAGAAGCTCTTATTACACCAAATATGAAATGTGAATTGTTGTTTTTACAAACAAAGTAGTTCTCATACTTGTTAAATATTTAAATATTAAAATTTAAATACTAGTATTTAAATACTTTTTCTGTATTTTAAATACATTTTAAATACTTTTAGACAGAAGTATTTCAAGTATATTTCAAATACATATTATTATATTTTGTATTTAAAATATTAAATCCAAAATTTTCAAACAAGATATTATTTTATTATTTACTATTTAGTTTCGTTTATCGATTATGAAGAAATTGCTTATCGTCGATGAAAAGACATGACGATTTTTAATGTTGTTATCGACAAACAAAGATATTACGGGAAAAATAATATTTCCCGTATATCATATTATCTATTGACTATTTGGCTATTTATAGTTCTTAGTATCATAGCACGGCGACACCCCGAATCCCAGTATCCCACATACACATACACACACACACACACACACACACACACACACACACACACACACACACACACCGTCACTCCGCACTCGTTATTTGTTAATCGTCCAGTCACTATAAGACACTATAGTTGTCAATCTCAATCGTTGTAATATAAATTTTAAAATACGCAGTACCTATATTTTTAATTTTTATATTAAAGACTTAACTAGTATGGATAACAAAAATGAACTAATTCTTCCGTGGAATATTTATAATATTCATTTTAAAGTTATTAAAATCATAAATAGTTGCGAGTTGTACACTACGTACGAAGTGTCTTGCAAACATTGTATTTGTTCGAAGACGCGTACTGCTGATTCACGTTCCCCATCAAATCTTCGCAAGCATTTGAAAGTAAGTACCTAATGGATAATTTAAATTCATATTTTTTATTACTAGGTAATTTTCACAATTGTCCTGTGTGCCTTCTTAGTCCTTAGATACTATAATCGTACAAATTCAGTCAAATTTGAAATTGTATGAAAAATTAAAAGAAAATATCAGATAAAAAAATTACTTAGTACCATCTATATTTATTATTTTTACCTAAATGTTCTAAAATGTATAGGATAAACATAGTAATGTCAAGTCTGTTAGAGAATTACTAGCTCCTACTACTGTTTCAATAGATGTTAAAAGAAAAGTCAACACTGAAATTCATGATAATTCTGATGTAAAAAAAATCAAAAATTTAAATACTGTTCAGATGTCAATAGGTACTTAATTGTTCAAATCGTAAAAGTTTGACTTCTCAAGGTACAGTTGATTTAGTATAATAAATAATAATATAATATATTAATATAGTAATAGTATGTACTTAAATTGTATTTTACAGAAGACCTTGATCAAATGATCTTAGACGTCATAATAAATGCACATTTACCATTCAATTTGGTTTCTCATGAAAGTTTTAAAACAATTATTTCCAAAGGCTATCCTGGAAGAACTGTATTATGTCGCCAGACTTTAATGAAACGTATAGATAATAGCTATAAAGTTGCCTTTGATAAATTAAAGAACAAGTTGAATTTGGTTGAATTTGTATCAACGACAGCTGATGCTTGGTCTACATTTAAAAGGTAATTCTAATACACTTATACATTTAATTTAATATATAATGGGCCAATACACATGTTTATGATTTTTATATACACATGGTATTTTTACCAAAAAATTTTATTTTATTTTTTTATCTGGTCACATAGGCTCAATTTCAGTTTTTGACTTGGAGGGACTTTACATACCTATATAAATGTATTTTTTTATAAAATAAAATGTTTTGACATCATTAAATGTAGTAGGTACTGTATTATTTTATACTTGTATTACTAATTACTGATACATAATTTTATTTATTTATAAATAGATCATAATTAGGAATTACTGTTCACTGGATCGATACAAAAACATTTGAACGCCAATCTTATTTGCTATCTATAAAACCTTTGAAAGGTAAACATACTTATGATGTACTGGCTAGAGCAATGGAGTCAGTATATACTGTTTTTGACATAAATGATAAAATAGTGTACTCAACAACAGACAATTGATCAAATTTTGTCAAGAGTTTTAAGTAAGATTGAATTAAATTTTTATATAATTTATTTATTAGGACTATTAGTTACATAGTTAATAACAGTCTTTATTGGAGTAAACTATATTAGGTATATCCTTTTTCAGAGTTTATGGTCAAAAAAATGATGTTGATTTACCAATTGAAAATAATATCACTCTTTTATCTGATAGTGAAGAATCAGACAATTTTGATATAGGTGATGAAAATACAGATGGTACAGCTTATGTAAATATTGCAGACCTATTTGATGAAGTAGAAGATATAGATTATATTCTACCCAAGCATCATAGATGTGCTGCGCATACTTTGAATCTAATTGCAACCAATGTAAGAACTAACATTTTTATATTAATGTATATCTAGCAAATAGCAATTTAAATTTTAAACTGAATGACTTTTCTTTTACTTTCAGGACATAGAAAAAGAGTTGGTTTCCGTAAAAA
The DNA here is from genome assembly GCF_037042655.1 of Diuraphis noxia. Taxonomy (NCBI): domain Eukaryota; kingdom Metazoa; phylum Arthropoda; class Insecta; order Hemiptera; family Aphididae; genus Diuraphis; species Diuraphis noxia. The sequence goes on from NW_028301711.1 coordinate 76,573,128, forward strand.
GTAAATCTTCAACACTATGGAACTACAAACAGCAATGTAGAGCTACTTTTGCTAAAGCTAATAATCTATGGAACAAACAAAACCGCTCTACTCAAGTTGCAGACAGTATTAAAGAATGTTTTGGTGTGTATCTAGTGACACCAAATGAAACCAGATAGAATTCCACTTATGATTCCATTAACTTTTTATTGAATCATATTAAAGTGAATTTTTCAAAATGTGTTAGATTGTGTGACTCAATTGGTGTTGTGCGTTTTAAAAAAGAAGATATTGAATTTATGGAAGATTATGTAACTATCATGGAACCTCTAGCAGCTCCTCTCGATATTCTACAGGGTGAAAAAAACATGTATTTTGGTTTTTTACTGCCTACTATTTCTATATTGTTATCAAAATATGATGATTTGCTTACAAAAAAGAGATTAAATTATTGTGCAACATTAATTAATATTATCAAAACAAGCATTGAAACACGCTTTCGAAAAGAACAAGCAGATAAGTTTTTAGTTATTGCTGCTTTATCTCATCCATATTTTAAGACATTGTGGATAAATAATAATATAATCAAAGATTTGGCTGTTGCTAACTTCAAAGAAGCTGTTTTAAAAAAATCAAAGTCTGAAAGTATTGAGACATCTAACATAGATAATGAAAAAATTGAAAATACTAATAAACATGATGATGAAACATCTTCATTTTTTTCTTGGTCCAAAATTATAGAATATACTTATATAAACATTTGGTGAAAATTGCATGTATCAATGGTCATTTATTTTAAAGTTACAAAATTTCAGTCGTCTATAAATAACTCAAAAAAAGTCAAAAATTTTTGAAAATTAAACTGTATCACTAACATAAACATTTGGTGAAAATTTCAAGTATTCATAGTGATTAGTTTTTGAATTACAACCATATAAAAAAATCGATTTGTTCGAAAACTGGTTTTGCAAAAAAAATGTTTTTTGTTTTTCTCAATTTTTTGAAAACTGTTGGAAAATGTTTACTTTTGACCTTTATAATGCACCAAGGATATTCAATTTTACATCGGAAACCACCCCCGAAGTTTGAAATTGAAGCAATATTTCGACTAGTTATGCTGTACACAGACACAAAAAAAAATTAAACATCATTGTAAAATTAAAACATTCATCACTTCGTTCAGAATCTAAAATAAATAAAAAAAACTTCTTAATTATCAATCTTTTGATATAAGAAACTTGACAAATAATAAAAAAAATAACTATAGTTATTAACCATTAACATGCATACATGACATATTATGTACAAATTATATAAAATAAATAAGAAACATAACCATCAGTCTTTTGATATAAAGAAAAACTTGTATAATAAAGTATGAAATAATAAATAAGAATAAAAATTAGTACCTAATTGGTGATAAACCATTCTTTTTCACTTAAAGAACTCATAAAAACCAGCTAAGACAGTCTTTTTCCTGTTAGCCGATTTCTAGTTTTTGACAATGTTTGCCCAGTCTTCGAGAATAATCGTTCTGATGGAACCGAAGTTGAAATAATACTTAATTTTTGTCGTGCGATATCATATAAATTTGGGTACATTGTTCCATGAAATCCCATGCATTCAATGGTTCCGTATCGATGGATACAACTGGCTTTGCCAAATAATCATATAACTAAACATATAAAACAAAAATAATAAGAAAAAATAATTATTTTAAATTTCATCTAACCTCTTGATATATTGGAGTTATTCTACTCTGAACCTGTATTTGGCTATGGAAAAATGATGTTGAAGGCTGCTCTAAGTCACTAATTGTTTCAGTCGTTGGGTTTTATTAAACTTTCTTTAGAAATAAGCATCAATTTAATTTTGTCAATTACTCTTTGGCAATTTTTCAGATCCTTAAAATGATGATTTTTAAATCTAAAATTAATAATATACTTTATAAGTTCTCTATATACACAATTTACAAGTGGTAAAATGGTACTTATTATGGCATATTTATCACCAGAGATTTTTTTGTCTGTCAATTCCTTGCTAACGGATGCATAAGATGTCTAATTTCTTTTAAAATGTTTCAAGCTCACTATGGGTTATTAAATCAGGTGAATTGTGATTTTCTAATAAAATTGATTACACAATTTTGTAAAGAATTAAAAATCTTTCCAAAATATAATAAAGGCTATTCCACCGCGTTTTTACATCTAATACAATTTTTTTAAATTTTACCTTCTGGTATACCTAAAATGAAAGTTAAAAATGTAATCTAAAATTACATAATTACCTCAATGAATGAAGTTACAAACCATCATTTTGTTGACGTTTTCTTAGTTGGTCACTCACATTTACTCTGTTTTTAACAAACTTCACAATATTTCTTGTCTTCTCAATAAGTTTGCTTAAGTTTGGACAATTTTCAATAACATTGTTAGCGATCAGGTTGATAATATGCTCAATACATGGTATGAGCATCGGTCTGATAAGTGTGTCACATGCTGCTTTTTTGATATTAGCCCTATTAATAGCACATATTATACAATGAAAATAATAGTATAAACAAATTTATATTAATTATACCATCGTTAGTCACTATTGCAATAATCTGGTCTTTTGTGATTTCCCATTTTAATAATATCTCTTCAAATTTGTCACTAATATTGTCTGATGTACGAGTATCATCAAGTTCATAGACGCCTAATGTACTTAAAAATTATCCAATTTAAAGAAAAAAACAATTTTTGAAATAATATTTTAATGAAATAATACCGGATACAAATTTGTTGCCTTCTAAAAAATGTATCGTTACACCAATATAACTCTTCATTTGAATATCAGTCCATATGTCAGATGTCAATGTAAAATGTATGTTTTCTTTTAATTTTAATTTTGCACTTACTTTACTAACATACTTAATTATACTTTATATCCAATTTTTAAAAAATAGTATTTCTAGAAGGAATTTGGTACAATGGACAAGCAATTTTTAAAAAATATTTGAAGCAACTACCTTTAACGGTTGAAAATGGTGCATTATCTTTGCATATTATATAATATAATAATGCCTCCGTTATTTCATTATTTTTGTTTCCTTTAAATAATAATATGAGAAAATTAACAGTTTTTTGTATCATATTATATTTTCAAGTATCATGCTGTAAGTATTGTAGGGATCAAATTATAGTTATCTCCCATTGATGAAACATACTGAAAACTATGCTGGATCGAATGTTGTAAGCTTCTTTAGCTGAAACTGAATGACGTTCATGACGTGAACATTGTGCATTTGTGTCACTAGTGTCAGTATGGACAGCATCACTTGTATAGTCAGATAAAGTTAAATTTGTATCCTAAAAAAAATATAACGGTTTTAATATCTGCATAATATAGTTATAAATAGGGCTAGGATTTATATGCAATAAAAAATGATTAATATGCATTTGGTTTATTAAAAATATGCTTAAATAAACCAAATAAATATTATTTAAAAAACACATTTTCTATAATTTTTTTTAAATACTAATTAATAAAAATAAACATGTTAAACACTTAAATATAATAACATAAAAAAAATTCTAAAATCTTAAAATCTCTAAAATATTAATTGATATAAAATTGATAAAGATACTCGAATGAATCACACGAAACAATTACATGATGTTTTAAATTTTCAAAAATGAACGATCTTCTGTTTGACCTTAGTATGTTTATATATTTGCTAAAACTCCGTTCGACATCACATGACGTAATTTTTGCATATCTAAATATTGTAACATCCCCAGGACAAGCGATTCGATAGTATATTCAGAAAGCCAGGAAAATTCTCTACAAGTTAAATATGAATCTAGAGTGCACACGGGTTTATGTTACACAGCAATAAGCGCGGGAACGGCCAGTGGACCGTATTTCAGACGATCAATCGGTATAGGCGGCCTTCGGTTTTTAATTTTTTTTAAAATGTTCCGGGAGATAGCGAAGCGATTCGATAGTATATTCGGAAAGCCAGAAAAATTCTCTACAAGTTAAATATGAATCTAGAGTGCACACGGGTTTATGTTACACAGCAATAAGCGCGGGAACGGCCAGTGGACCGTATTTCAGACGATCGAACGGTACAGGCGGCCTTCGGTTTTTAATTTTTTTGACAAAGTTCCAGGAGGTGGCAAAGCGATTCGATAGTAAATTCGGAAAGCCAGGAAAATTCTCTACAAGTTAAATATGAATCTAGAGTGCACACGGGTTTAGGTTACACAGCAAGTAGCGCGGGAACAGCCAGTGGACCGTATTTCAGACGATCGATCGGTACAGGCGGCCTTCGGTTTTTAATTTTTTTGACAAAGTTCCGGGAGGTGGCAAAGCGATTCGATAGTATATTCGGTAAGCCAGGAAAATTATCTACAAGTTAAATATGAATCTAGAGTGCACACGGATTTAGGTTGAACAGCAATAAGCGCGGGAACGGCCAGGGGACCGTATTGCAGACGATCGATCGGTACAGGTGGGCGTTCGGTTTTAAATCTTTTTGAAAATGTTCCGGGAGGTGTCGAAGTGATTCGATAGTATATTCGGACAGCCAGGAAAATTCTCTACAAGTTAAATATGAATCTAGTGTGCACACGGGTTTAGGTTACACAGCAAGAAGCGCGGGAACGGACAGGGGACCGTATTTCAGACGATCGATCGGTACAGGCGGCCTTCGGTTTTTAATTTTTTGACAAAGTTCCGGAAGGTGGCAAAGCGATTCGATAGTATATTAGGAAAGCCAGGATAATTCTCTACAAGTTAATTATGAATCTAGAGTGCACACGGGTCTCTGTTACACGGCAATAAGCGCGGGAACGGCCAGGGGACCGTATTTCAGACGATCGATCGGTACAGGTGGCCATCGGTTTTTAATTTTTTTGAAAATGTTCCGGGAGGTGGCGAAGCGATTCGATAGTATATTCGGAAAGCCAGGAAAATTCTCTAGAAGTTAAATATGAAACTAGATTGCACACGGGTTTAGGTTACACAGCAAGTAGCGCGGGAACGGCCAGTGGACCGTATTTCAGACGATCGATCGGTACAGGTGGCCTTCGGTTTTTAATTTTTTTGAAAATGTTCCGGGAGGTGGCGAAGCGATTCGATAGTATATTCGGAAAGCCAGGAAAATTCTCTAGAAGTTAAATATGAATCTAGATTGCACACGGGTTTAGGTTACACAGCAAGTAGCGCGGGAACGGCCAGTGGACCGTATTTCAGACGATCGATCGGTACAGGCGGCCTTCGGTTTTTAATTTTTTGACAAAGTTCCGGAAGGTGAAAAAGCGATTCGATAGTATATTCGGAAAGCCAGGAAAATTCTCTAGAAGTTAAATATGAATCTAGATTGCACACGGGTTTAGGTTACACAGCAAGTAGCGCGGGAACGGCCAGTGGACCGTATTTCAGACGATCGATCGGTACAGGTGGCCTTCGGTTTTTAATTTTTTTGAAAATGTTCCGGGAGGTGGCGAAGCGATTCGATAGTATATTCGGAAAGCCAGGAAAATTCTCTAGAAGTTAAATATGAATCTAGAGTGCACACGGGTCTCTGTTACACAGCAATAAGTGCGGGAACGGCCAGGAGACCGTATTTCAGACGATCGATCGGTACAGGTGGCCTTCGGTTTTTAATTTTTTTGAAAATGTTCCGGGAGATGGCGAAGCGATTCGATAGTATATTCGGTAAGCCAGGAAAATTCTCTAAGAGTTAAATATGCATCTAGAGTGCACACGGGTTTAGGTTACACAGCAAGAAGCGCGGGAACGGACAGGGGACCGTATTTCAGACGATCGATCGGTACAGGCGGCCTTCGGTTTTTAATTTTTTTGAAAATGTTCCGGGAAGTGGCGAAGCGATTCGATAGTGTATTCGGTAAGCCAGGAAAATTCTCTACAAGTTAAATATGAATCTAGAGTGCACACGGGTTTAGGTTACACAGCAAGTAGCGCGGGAACGGCCAGTGGACCGTATTTCAGACGATCAATTGGTACAGGCGGCCTTCGGTTCTTAATTTTTTTTTAAATGTTTCGGGAGATAGCGAAGCGATTCGATAGTATATTTGGAAAGCCAGGAAAATTTTCTACAAGTTAAATATGAATCTACAGTGCACACGGGTTTAGGTTACACAGCAAGTAGCGCGGGAACGGCCAGTGGACCGTATTTCAGACGATCAATTGGTACAGGCGGCCTTCGGTTTTTAATTTTTTTTTAAATGTTTCGGGAGATAGCGAAGCGATTCGATAGTATATTCGGAAAGCCAGGAAAATTTTCTACAAGTTAAATATGAATCTAGAGTGCACACGGGTTTAGGTTACACAGCAAGTAGCTCGGGAACGGCCAGTGGACCGTATTTCAGACGATCGATCGGTACAGGTGGCCTTCGGTTTATAATTTTTTTGACAATGTTCCGGGAGGTGGTCTAGCGATTCGATAGTATATTCGGAAAGCCAGGAAATTTCTCTACCAGATAAATATGAATCTAGAGTGCACACGGGTTTAGGTTACACAGCAAGTAGCGCGGGAACGGCCAGTGGACCGTATTTCAGACGATCGATCGGTACAGGCGGCCTTCGGTTTATAATTTTTTTGACAATGTTCCGGGAGGTGGCGAAGCGATTAGATAGTATATTTGGAAAGCCAGGAAAATTCTCTACAAGTTAAATATGAATCTAGAGTGCACACGGGTTTAGGTTACACAGCAAAAAGCGCGGGAACGGCCAGTGGACCGTATTTCAGACGATCAATTGGTACAGGCGGCCTTCGGTTTTTAATTTTTTTTTAAATGTTCCGGGAGGTGGTGAAGCGATTCGATAGTATATTCGGAAAGCCAAGAAAATTCTCTACAAGTTAAATATGAATCTAGAGTGCACACGGGTTTAGGTTACACAGCAAGTAGCGCGGGAACGGCCAGTGGACCGTATTTCAGACGATCGATCGGTACAGGCGGCCTTCGGTTTTTAATTTTTTTTTAAATGTTTCGGGAGATAGCCAAGCGATTCGATAGTATATTCGGAAAGCCAGGAAAATTTTCTACAAGTTAAATATGAATCTAGAGTGAACACGGGTTTAGGTTACACAGCAAGTAGCTCGGGAACGGCCAGTGGACCGTATTTCAGACGATCGATCGGTACAGACGGCCTTCGGTTTTTAATTTTTTTGAAAATGTTTCGGAAGGTGGTCTAGCGATTCGATAGTATATTCGGAAAGCCAGGAAAATTCTCTAAGGGTTAAATATGAATCTAGATTGCACACGGGATTAGGTTACACAGCAAGTAGCGCGGGAACGGCCAGTGGACTGTATTTCAGACGATCGATCGGTACAGGCGGCCTTCGGTTTTTAATTTTTTTGAAAATGTTCCGGAAGGTGGTCTAGCGATTCGATAGTATATTCGGAAAGCCAGGAAAATTATCTAAGGGTTAAATATGAATCTAGATTGCACACGGGTTTAGGTTACACAGCAAGTAGCGCGGGAACGGCCAGTGGACCGTATTTCAGACGATCGATCGGTACAGGTGGCCTTCGGTTTTTAATTTTTTTGAAAATGTTCCGGGAGCTGGCGAAGCGATTCGATAGTATATTCGGAAAGCCAGGAAAATTCTCTAGAAGTTAAATATGAATCTAGATTGCACACGGGTTTAGGTTACACAGCAAGTAGCGCGGGAACGGCCAGTGGACCGTATTTCAGACGATCAATTGGTACAGGCGGCCTTCGGTTTTTAATTTTTTTTTAAATGTTTCGGGAGATAGCGAAGCGATTCGATAGTATATTCGGAAAGCCAGGAAAATTTTCTACAAGTTAAATATGAATCTAGAGTGCACACGGGTTTAGGTTACACAGCAAGTAGCTCGGGAACGGCCAGTGGACCGTATTTCAGACGATCGATCGGTACAGGTGGCCTTCGGTTTATAATTTTTTTGACAATGTTCCGGGAGGTGGTCTAGCGATTCGATAGTATATTCGGAAAGCCAGGAAATTTCTCTACCAGATAAATATGAATCTAGAGTGCACACGGGTTTAGGTTACTCAGCAAGTAGCGCGGGAACGGCCAGTGGACCGTATTTCAGACGATCGATCGGTACAGGCGGCCTTCGGTTTATAATTTTTTTGACAATGTTCCGGGAGGTGGCGAAGCGATTAGATAGTGTATTCGGTAAGCCAGGAAAATTCTCTACAAGTTAAATATGAATCTAGAGTGCACACGGGTTTAGGTTACACAGCAAGTAGCTCGGGAACGGCCAGTGGACCGTATTTCAGACGATCGATCGGTACAAGCTGCCTTCGGTTTTTAATTTTTTTGAAAATGTTCCGGGAGGTGGTGAAGCGATTCGATAGTATATTCGGAAAGCCAAGAAAATTCTCTACAAGTTAAATATGAATCTAGAGTGCACACGGGTTTAGGTTACACAGCAAGTAGCGCGGGAACGGCCAGTGGACCGTATTTCAGACGATCGATCGGTACAGGCGGCCTTCGGTTTTTAATTTTTTTTTAAATGTTTCGGGAGATAGCCAAGCGATTCGATAGTATATTCGGAAAGCCAGGAAAATTTTCTACAAGTTAAATATGAATCTAGAGTGAACACGGGTTTAGGTTACACAGCAAGTAGCTCGGGAACGGCCAGTGGACCGTATTTCAGACGATCGATCGGTACAGACGGCCTTCGGTTTTTAATTTTTTTGAAAATGTTTCGGAAGGTGGTCTAGCGATTCGATAGTATATTCGGAAAGCCAGGAAAATTCTCTAGAAGTTAAATATGAATCTAGATTGCACACGGGTTTAGGTTACACAGCAAGTAGCGCGGGAACGGCCAGTGGACCGTATTTCAGACGATCGATCGGTACAGGCAGCCTTCGGTTTTTAATTTTTTTGAAAATGTTCCGGGAGGTGGCGAAGCGATTCGATAGTATATTCGGAAAGCCAGGAAAATTCTCTACAAGTTAAATATGAATCTAGAGTTCACACGGGTTTAGTTTGAACAGCAATAAGCGCGGGAAAGGCCAGTGGACTGTATTTCAGACGATCGATCGGTACAGGCGGCCTTCGGTTTTTAATTTTTTTGACAATGTTCCGGGAGGTGGCGAAGCGATTAGATAGTATATTCGGAAAGCCAGGAAAATTCTCTACAAGTTAAATATGAATCTAGAGTGCACACGGGTTTAGGTTACACAGCAAGTAGCGCGGGAACGGCCAGTGAACCGTATTTCAGACGATCAATTGGTACAGGCGGCCTTCGGTTTTTAATTTTTTTTTAAACTTTTCGGGAAATAGCGAAGCGATTCGATAGTATATTCGGAAAGCCAGGAAAATTTTCTACAAGTTAAATATGAATCTAGAGTGCACACGGGTTTAGGTTACACAGCAAGTAGCGCGGGAACGGCCAGTGGACTGTATTTCAGACGATCAATCGGTACAGGCGGCCATCGGTTTATAATTTTTTTGAAAATGTTCCGGGAGGTGGCGAAGCGATTCGATAGAATATTCGGAAAGCCAGGAAAATTTTCTACAAGTTAAATATGAATCTAGAGTGCACACGGGATTAGGTTACACAGCAAGTAGCGCGGGAACGGCCAGTGGACTGTATTTCAGACGATCGATCGGTACAGGCGGCCTTCGGTTTTTAATTTTTTTGAAAATGTTCCGGAAGGTGGTCTAGCGATTCGATAGTATATTCGGAAAGCCAGGAAAATTATCTAAGGGTTAAATATGAATCTAGATTGCACACGGGTTTAGGTTACACAGCAAGTAGCGCGGGAACGGCCAGTGGACCGTATTTCAGACGATCGATCGGTACAGGTGGCCTTCGGTTTTTAATTTTTTTGAAAATGTTCCGGGAGCTGGCGAAGCGATTCGATAGTATATTCGGAAAGCCAGGAAAATTCTCTAGAAGTTAAATATGAATCTAGATTGCACACGGGTTTAGGTTACACAGCAAGTAGCGCGGGAACGGCCAGTGGACCGTATTTCAGACGATCAATTGGTACAGGCGGCCTTCGGTTTTTAATTTTTTTTTAAATGTTTCGGGAGATAGCGAAGCGATTCGATAGTATATTCGGAAAGCCAGGAAAATTTTCTACAAGTTAAATATGAATCTAGAGTGCACACGGGTTTAGGTTACACAGCAAGTAGCTCGGGAACGGCCAGTGGACCGTATTTCAGACGATCGATCGGTACAGGTGGCCTTCGGTTTATAATTTTTTTGACAATGTTCCGGGAGGTGGTCTAGCGATTCGATAGTATATTCGGAAAGCCAGGAAATTTCTCTACCAGATAAATATGAATCTAGAGTGCACACGGGTTTAGGTTACACAGCAAGTAGCGCGGGAACGGCCAGTGGACCGTATTTCAGACGATCGATCGGTACAGGCGGCCTTCGGTTTATAATTTTTTTGACAATGTTCCGGGAGGTGGCGAAGCGATTAGATAGTGTATTCGGTAAGCCAGGAAAATTCTCTACAAGTTAAATATGAATCTAGAGTGCACACGGGTTTAGGTTACACAGCAAGTAGCGCGGGAACGGCCAGTGGACCGTATTTCAGACGATCAATTGGTACAGGCGGCCTTCGGTTCTTAATTTTTTTTTAAATGTTTCGGGAGATAGCGAAGCGATTCGATAGTATATTTGGAAAGCCAGGAAAATTTTCTACAAGTTAAATATGAATCTACAGTGCACACGGGTTTAGGTTACACAGCAAGTAGCGCGGGAACGGCCAGTGGACCGTATTTCAGACGATCAATTGGTACAGGCGGCCTTCGGTTTTTAATTTTTTTTTAAATGTTTCGGGAGATAGCGAAGCGATTCGATAGTATATTCGGAAAGCCAGGAAAATTTTCTACAAGTTAAATATGAATCTAGAGTGCATACGGGTTTAGGTTACACAGCAAGTAGCTCGGGAACGGCCAGTGGACCGTATTTCAGACGATCGATCGGTACAGGCGGCCTTCGGTTTTTAATTTTTTTTTAAATGTTTCGGGAGATAGCCAAGCGATTCGATAGTATATTCGGAAAGCCAGGAAAATTTTCTACAAGTTAAATATGAATCTAGAGTGAACACGGGTTTAGGTTACACAGCAAGTAGCTCGGGAACGGCCAGTGGACCGTATTTCAGACGATCGATCGGTACAGACGGCCTTCGGTTTTTAATTTTTTTGAAAATGTTTCGGAAGGTGGTCTAGCGATTCGATAGTATATTCGAAAAGCCAGGAAAATTCTCTAAGGGTTAAATATGAATCTAGATTGCACACGGGTTTAGGTTACACAGCAAGTAGCGCGGGAACGGCCAGTGGACCGTATTTCAGACGATCGATCGGTACAGGTGGCCTTCGGTTTTTAATTTTTTTGAAAATGTTCCGGGAGCTGGCGAAGCGATTCGATAGTATATTCGGAAAGCCAGGAAAATTCTCTAGAAGTTAAATATGAATCTAGATTGCACACGGGTTTAGGTTACACAGCAAGTAGCGCGGGAACGGCCAGTGGACCGTATTTCAGACGATCGATCGGTACAGGCAGCCTTCGGTTTTTAATTTTTTTGAAAATGTTCCGGGAGGTGGCGAAGCGATTCGATAGTATATTCGGAAAGCCAGGAAAATTCTCTACAAGTTAAATATGAATCTAGAGTTCACACGGGTTTAGGTTGAACAGCAATAAGCGCGGGAAAGGCCAGTGGACTGTATTTCAGACGATCGATCGGTACAGGCGGCCTTCGGTTTTTAATTTTTTTGACAATGTTCCGGGAGGTGGCGAAGCGATTAGATAGTATATTCGGAAAGCCAGGAAAATTCTCTACAAGTTAAATATGAATCTAGAGTGCACACGGGTTTAGGTTACACAGCAAGTAGCGCGGGAACGGCCAGTGAACCGTATTTCAGACGATCAATTGGTACAGGCGGCCTTCGGTTTTTAATTTTTTTTTAAACTTTTCGGGAAATAGCGAAGCGATTCGATAGTATATTCGGAAAGCCAGGAAAATTTTCTACAAGTTAAATATGAATCTAGAGTGCACACGGGTTTAGGTTACACAGCAAGTAGCGCGGGAACGGCCAGTGGACTGTATTTCAGACGATCAATCGGTACAGGCGGCCATCGGTTTATAATTTTTTTGAAAATGTTCCGGGAGGTGGCGAAGCGATTCGATAGAATATTCGGAAAGCCAGGAAAATTTTCTACAAGTTAAATATGAATCTAGAGTGCACACGGGTTTAGGTTACACAGCAAGTAGCGCGGGAACGGCCAGTGGACTGTATTTCAGACGATCGATCGGTACAGGCGGCCTTCGGTTTTTAATTTTTTTGAAAATGTTCCGGAAGGTGGTCTAGCGATTCGATAGTATATTCGGAAAGCCAGGAAAATTATCTAAGGGTTAAATATGAATCTAGATTGCACACGGGTTTAGGTTACACAGCAAGTAGCGCGGGAACGGCCAGTGGACCGTATTTCAGACGATCGATCGGTACAGGTGGCCTTCGGTTTTTAATTTTTTTGAAAATGTTCCGGGAGCTGGCGAAGCGATTCGATAGTATATTCGGAAAGCCAGGAAAATTCTCTAGAAGTTAAATATGAATCTAGATTGCACACGGGTTTAGGTTACACAGCAAGTAGCGCGGGAACGGCCAGTGGACCGTATTTCAGACGATCAATTGGTACAGGCGGCCTTCGGTTTTTAATTTTTTTTTAAATGTTTCGGGAGATAGCGAAGCGATTCGATAGTATATTCGGAAAGCCAGGAAAATTTTCTACAAGTTAAATATGAATCTAGAGTGCACACGGGTTTAGGTTACACAGCAAGTAGCTCGGGAACGGCCAGTGGACCGTATTTCAGACGATCGATCGGTACAGGTGGCCTTCGGTTTATAATTTTTTTGACAATGTTCCGGGAGGTGGTCTAGCGATTCGATAGTATATTCGGAAAGCCAGGAAATTTCTCTACCAGATAAATATGAATCTAGAGTGCACACGGGTTTAGGTTACACAGCAAGTAGCGCGGGAACGGCCAGTGGACCGTATTTCAGACGATCGATCGGTACAGGCGGCCTTCGGTTTATAATTTTTTTGACAATGTTCCGGGAGGTGGCGAAGCGATTAGATAGTGTATTCGGTAAGCCAGGAAAATTCTCTACAAGTTAAATATGAATCTAGAGTGCACACGGGTTTAGGTTACACAGCAAGTAGCGCGGGAACGGCCAGTGGACCGTATTTCAGACGATCAATTGGTACAGGCGGCCTTCGGTTCTTAATTTTTTTTTAAATGTTTCGGGAGATAGCGAAGCGATTCGATAGTATATTTGGAAAGCCAGGAAAATTTTCTACAAGTTAAATATGAATCTACAGTGCACACGGGTTTAGGTTACACAGCAAGTAGCGCGGGAACGGCCAGTGGACCGTATTTCAGACGATCATTTGGTACAGGCGGCCTTCGGTTTTTAATTTTTTTTTAAATGTTTCGGGAGATAGCGAAGCGATTCGATAGTATATTCGGAAAGCCAGGAAAATTTTCTACAAGTTAAATATGAATCTAGAGTGCACACGGGTTTAGGTTACACAGCAAGTAGCTCGGGAACGGCCAGTGGACCGTATTTCAGACGATCGATCGGTACAGGTGGCCTTCGGTTTATAATTTTTTTGACAATGTTCCGGGAGGTGGTCTAGCGATTCGATAGTATATTCGGAAAGCCAGGAAATTTCTCTACCAGATAAATATGAATCTAGAGTGCACACGGGTTTAGGTTACACAGCAAGTAGCGCGGGAACGGCCAGTGGACCGTATTTCAGACGATCGATCGGTACAGGCGGCCTTCGGTTTATAATTTTTTTGACAATGTTCCGGGAGGTGGCGAAGCGATTAGATAGTATATTTGGAAAGCCAGGAAAATTCTCTACAAGTTAAATATGAATCTAGAGTGCACACGGGTTTAGGTTACACAGCAAAAAGCGCGGGAACGGCCAGTGGACCGTATTTCAGACGATCAATTGGTACAGGCGGCCTTCGGTTTTTAATTTTTTTTCAAATGTTTCGGGAGATAGCGAAGCGATTCGATAGTATATTCGGAAAGCCAGGAAAATTTTCTACAAGTTAAATATGAATCTAGAGTGCACACGGGTTTAGGTTACACAGCAAGTAGCTCGGGAACGGCCAGTGGACCGTATTTCAGACGATCGATCGGTACAAGCTGCCTTCGGTTTTTAATTTTTTTGAAAATGTTCCGGGAGGTGGTGAAGCGATTCGATAGTATATTCGGAAAGCCAAGAAAATTCTCTACAAGTTAAATATGAATCTAGAGTGCACACGGGTTTAGGTTACACAGCAAGTAGCGCGGGAACGGCCAGTGGACCGTATTTCAGACGATCGATCGGTACAGGCGGCCTTCGGTTTTTAATTTTTTTTTAAATGTTTCGGGAGATAGCCAAGCGATTCGATAGTATATTCGGAAAGCCAGGAAAATTTTCTACAAGTTAAATATGAATCTAGAGTGAACACGGGTTTAGGTTACACAGCAAGTAGCTCGGGAACGGCCAGTGGACCGTATTTCAGACGATCGATCGGTACAGACGGCCTTCGGTTTTTAATTTTTTTTAAAATGTTTCGGAAGGTGGTCTAGCGATTCGATAGTATATTCGGAAAGCCAGGAAAATTCTCTAAGGGTTAAATATGAATCTAGATTGCACACGGGTTTAGGTTACACAGCAAGTAGCGCGGGAACGGCCAGTGGACCGTATTTCAGACGATCGATCGGTACAGGTGGCCTTCGGTTTTTAATTTTTTTGAAAATGTTCCGGGAGCTGGCGAAGCGATTCGATAGTATATTCGGAAAGCCAGGAAAATTCTCTAGAAGTTAAATATGAATCTAGATTGCACACGGGTTTAGGTTACACAGCAAGTAGCGCGGGAACGGCCAGTGGACCGTATTTCAGACGATCGATCGGTACAGGCAGCCTTCGGTTTTTAATTTTTTTGAAAATGTTCCGGGAGGTGGCGAAGCGATTCGATAGTATATTCGGAAAGCCAGGAAAATTCTCTACAAGTTAAATATGAATCTAGAGTTCACACGGGTTTAGGTTGAACAGCAATAAGCGCGGGAAAGGCCAGTGGACTGTATTTCAGACGATCGATCGGTACAGGCGGCCTTCGGTTTTTAATTTTTTTGACAATGTTCCGGGAGGTGGCGAAGCGATTAGATAGTATATTCGGAAAGCCAGGAAAATTCTCTACAAGTTAAATATGAATCTAGAGTGCACACGGGTTTAGGTTACACAGCAAGTAGCGCGGGAACGGCCAGTGAACCGTATTTCAGACGATCAATTGGTACAGGCGGCCTTCGGTTTTTAATTTTTTTTTAAACTTTTCGGGAAATAGCGAAGCGATTCGATAGTATATTCGGAAAGCCAGGAAAATTTTCTACAAGTTAAATATGAATCTAGAGTGCACACGGGTTTAGGTTACACAGCAAGTAGCGCGGGAACGGCCAGTGGACTGTATTTCAGACGATCAATCGGTACAGGCGGCCATCGGTTTATAATTTTTTTGAAAATGTTCCGGGAGGTGGCGAAGCGATTCGATAGAATATTCGGAAAGCCAGGAAAATTTTCTACAAGTTAAATATGAATTTAGAGTGCACACGGGTTTAGGTTACACAGCAAGTAGCGCGGGAACGGCCAGTGGACTGTATTTCAGACGATCGATCGGTACAGGCGGCCTTCGGTTTTTAATTTTTTTGAAAATGTTCCGGAAGGTGGTCTAGCGATTCGATAGTATATTCGGAAAGCCAGGAAAATTATCTAAGGGTTAAATATGAATCTAGATTGCACACGGGTTTAGGTTACACAGCAAGTAGCGCGGGAACGGCCAGTGGACCGTATTTCAGACGATCGATCGGTACAGGTGGCCTTCGGTTTTTAATTTTTTTGAAAATGTTCCGGGAGCTGGCGAAGCGATTCGATAGTATATTCGGAAAGCCAGGAAAATTCTCTAGAAGTTAAATATGAATCTAGATTGCACACGGGTTTAGGTTACACAGCAAGTAGCGCGGGAACGGCCAGTGGACCGTATTTCAGACGATCAATTGGTACAGGCGGCCTTCGGTTTTTAATTTTTTTTTAAATGTTTCGGGAGATAGCGAAGCGATTCGATAGTATATTCGGAAAGCCAGGAAAATTTTCTACAAGTTAAATATGAATCTAGAGTGCACACGGGTTTAGGTTACACAGCAAGTAGCTCGGGAACGGCCAGTGGACCGTATTTCAGACGATCGATCGGTACAGGTGGCCTTCGGTTTATAATTTTTTTGACAATGTTCCGGGAGGTGGTCTAGCGATTCGATAGTATATTCGGAAAGCCAGGAAATTTCTCTACCAGATAAATATGAATCTAGAGTGCACACGGGTTTAGGTTACACAGCAAGTAGCGCGGGAACGGCCAGTGGACCGTATTTCAGACGATCGATCGGTACAGGCGGCCTTCGGTTTATAATTTTTTTGACAATGTTCCGGGAGGTGGCGAAGCGATTAGATAGTATATTTGGAAAGCCAGGAAAATTTTCTACAAGTTAAATATGAATCTAGAGTGCACACGGGTTTAGGTTACACAGCAAGTAGCGCGGGAACGGCCAGTGGACCGTATTTCAGACGATCGATCGGTACAGGCGGCCTTCGGTTTTTAATTTTTTTTTAAATGTTTCGGGAGATAGCCAAGCGATTCGATAGTATATTCGGAAAGCCAGGAAAATTTTCTACAAGTTAAATATGAATCTAGAGTGAACACGGGTTTAGGTTACACAGCAAGTAGCTCGGGAACGGCCAGTGGACCGTATTTCAGACGATCGATCGGTACAGACGGCCTTCGGTTTTTAATTTTTTTGAAAATGTTTCGGAAGGTGGTCTAGCGATTCGATAGTATATTCGGAAAGCCAGGAAAATTCTCTAAGGGTTAAATATGAATCTAGATTGCACACGGGTTTAGGTTACACAGCAAGTAGCGCGGGAACGGCCAGTGGACCGTATTTCAGACGATCGATCGGTACAGGTGGCCTTCGGTTTTTAATTTTTTTGAAAATGTTCCGGGAGCTGGCGAAGCGATTCGATAGTATATTCGGAAAGCCAGGAAAATTCTCTAGAAGTTAAATATGAATCTAGATTGCACACGGGTTTAGGTTACACAGCAAGTAGCGCGGGAACGGCCAGTGGACCGTATTTCAGACGATCGATCGGTACAGGCAGCCTTCGGTTTTTAATTTTTTTGAAAATGTTCCGGGAGGTGGCGAAGCGATTCGATAGTATATTCGGAAAGCCAGGAAAATTCTCTACAAGTTAAATATGAATCTAGAGTTCACACGGGTTTAGGTTGAACAGCAATAAGCGCGGGAAAGGCCAGTGGACTGTATTTCAGACGATCGATCGGTACAGGCGGCCTTCGGTTTTTAATTTTTTTGACAATGTTCCGGGAGGTGGCGAAGCGATTAGATAGTATATTCGGAAAGCCAGGAAAATTCTCTACAAGTTAAATATGAATCTAGAGTGCACACGGGTTTAGGTTACACAGCAAGTAGCGCGGGAACGGCCAGTGAACCGTATTTCAGACGATCAATTGGTACAGGCGGCCTTCGGTTTTTAATTTTTTTTTAAACTTTTCGGGAAATAGCGAAGCGATTCGATAGTATATTCGGAAAGCCAGGAAAATTTTCTACAAGTTAAATATGAATCTAGAGTGCACACGGGTTTAGGTTACACAGCAAGTAGCGCGGGAACGGCCAGTGGACTGTATTTCAGACGATCAATCGGTACAGGCGGCCATCGGTTTATAATTTTTTTGAAAATGTTCCGGGAGGTGGCGAAGCGATTCGATAGAATATTCGGAAAGCCAGGAAAATTTTCTACAAGTTAAATATGAATCTAGAGTGCACACGGGTTTAGGTTACACAGCAAGTAGCGCGGGAACGGCCAGTGGACTGTATTTCAGACGATCGATCGGTACAGGCGGCCTTCGGTTTTTAATTTTTTTGAAAATGTTCCGGAAGGTGGTCTAGCGATTCGATAGTATATTCGGAAAGCCAGGAAAATTATCTAAGGGTTAAATATGAATCTAGATTGCACACGGGTTTAGGTTACACAGCAAGTAGCGCGGGAACGGCCAGTGGACCGTATTTCAGACGATCGATCGGTACAGGCAGCCTTCGGTTTTTAATTTTTTTGAAAATGTTCCGGGAGGTGGCGAAGCGATTCGATAGTATATTCGGAAAGCCAGGAAAATTCTCTACAAGTTAAATATGAATCTAGAGTTCACACGGGTTTAGGTTGAACAGCAATAAGCGCGGGAAAGGCCAGTGGACTGTATTTCAGACGATCGATCGGTACAGGCGGCCTTCGGTTTTTAATTTTTTTGAAAATGTTCCGGGAGGTGGCGAAGCGATTCGATAGTATATTCGGAAAGCCAGGAAAATTCTCTACAAGTTAAATATGAATCTAGAGTGCACACGGGTTTAGGTTACACAGCAAGTAGCGCGGGAACGGCCAGTGGACTGTATTTCAGACGATCGATCGGTACAGGCGGCCTTCGGTTTTTAATTTTTTTGAAAATGTTCCGGAAGGTGGTCTAGCGATTCGATAGTATATTCGGAAAGCCAGGAAAATTCTCTAAGGGTTAAATATGAATCTAGATTGCACACGGGTTTAGGTTACACAGCAAGTAGCGCGGGAACGGCCAGTGGACCGTATTTCAGACGATCGATCGGTACAGGTGGCCTTCGGTTTTTAATTTTTTTGAAAATGTTCCGGGAGCTGGCGAAGCGATTCGATAGTATATTCGGAAAGCCAGGAAAATTCTCTAGAAGTTAAATATGAATCTAGATTGCACACGGGTTTAGGTTACACAGCAAGTAGCGCGGGAACGGCCAGTGGACCGTATTTCAGACGATCGATCGGTACAGGCAGCCTTCGGTTTTTAATTTTTTTGAAAATGTTCCGGGAGGTGGCGAAGCGATTCGATAGTATATTCGGAAAGCCAGGAAAATTCTCTACAAGTTAAATATGAATCTAGAGTTCACACGGGTTTAGGTTGAACAGCAATAAGCGCGGGAAAGGCCAGTGGACTGTATTTCAGACGATCGATCGGTACAGGCGGCCTTCGGTTTTTAATTTTTTTGACAATGTTCCGGGAGGTGGCGAAGCGATTAGATAGTATATTCGGAAAGCCAGGAAAATTCTCTACAAGTTAAATATGAATCTAGAGTGCACACGGGTTTAGGTTACACAGCAGGTAGCGCGGGAACGGCCAGTGAACCGTATTTCAGACGATCAATTGGTACAGGCGGCCTTCGGTTTTTAATTTTTTTTTAAACTTTTCGGGAAATAGCGAAGCGATTCGATAGTATATTCGGAAAGCCAGGAAAATTTTCTACAAGTTAAATATGAATCTAGAGTGCACACGGGTTTAGGTTACACAGCAAGTAGCGCGGGAACGGCCAGTGGACTGTATTTCAGACGATCAATCGGTACAGGCGGCCATCGGTTTATAATTTTTTTGAAAATGTTCCGGGAGGTGGCGAAGCGATTCGATAGAATATTCGGAAAGCCAGGAAAATTTTCTACAAGTTAAATATGAATCTAGAGTGCACACGGGTTTAGGTTACACAGCAAGTAGCGCGGGAACGGCCAGTGGACTGTATTTCAGACGATCGATCGGTACAGGCGGCCTTCGGTTTTTAATTTTTTTGAAAATGTTCCGGAAGGTGGTCTAGCGATTCGATAGTATATTCGGAAAGCCAGGAAAATTATCTAAGGGTTAAATATGAATCTAGATTGCACACGGGTTTAGGTTACACAGCAAGTAGCGCGGGAACGGCCAGTGGACCGTATTTCAGACGATCGATCGGTACAGGTGGCCTTCGGTTTTTAATTTTTTTGAAAATGTTCCGGGAGCTGGCGAAGCGATTCGATAGTATATTCGGAAAGCCAGGAAAATTCTCTAGAAGTTAAATATGAATCTAGATTGCACACGGGTTTAGGTTACACAGCAAGTAGCGCGGGAACGGCCAGTGGACCGTATTTCAGACGATCGATCGGTACAGGCAGCCTTCGGTTTTTAATTTTTTTGAAAATGTTCCGGGAGGTGGCGAAGCGATTCGATAGTATATTCGGAAAGCCAGGAAAATTCTCTACAAGTTAAATATGAATCTAGAGTTCACACGGGTTTAGGTTGAACAGCAATAAGCGCGGGAAAGGCCAGTGGACTGTATTTCAGACGATCGATCGGTACAGGCGGCCTTCGGTTTTTAATTTTTTTGACAATGTTCCGGGAGGTGGCGAAGCGATTAGATAGTATATTCGGAAAGCCACGAAAATTCTCTACAAGTTAAATATGAATCTAGAGTGCACACGGGTTTAGGTTACACAGCAAGTAGCGCGGGAACGGCCAGTGAACCGTATTTCAGACGATCAATTGGTACAGGCGGCCTTCGGTTTTTAATTTTTTTTTAAAATTTTCGGGAAATAGCGAAGCGATTCGATAGTATATTCGGAAAGCCAGGAAAATTTTCTACAAGTTAAATATGAATCTAGAGTGCACACGGGTTTAGGTTACACAGCAAGTAGCGCGGGAACGGCCAGTGGACTGTATTTCAGACGATCAATCGGTAAAGGCGGCCATCGGTTTATAATTTTTTTGAAAATGTTCCGGGAGGTGGCGAAGCGATTCGATAGTATATTCGGAAAGCCAGGAAAATTTTCTACAAGTTAAATATGAATCTAGAGTGCACACGGGTTTAGGTTACACAGCAAGTAGCGCGGGAACGGCCAGTGGACTGTATTTCAGACGATCGATCGGTACAGGCGGCCTTCGGTTTTTAATTTTTTTGACAATGTTCCGGGAGGTGGTCTAGCGATTCGATAGTATATTCGGAAAGCCAGGAAAATTCTCTACAAGTTAAATATGAATCTAGAGTCCACACGGGTTTAGGTTGAACAGCAATAAGCGCGGGAAAGGCCAGTGGACTGTATTTCAGACGATCGATCGGTACAGGCGGCCTTCGGTTTTTAATTTTTTTGACAATGTTCCGGGAGGTGGCGAAGCGATTAGATAGTATATTCGGAAAGCCAGGAAAATTCTCTACAAGTTAAATATGAATCTAGAGTGCACACGGGTTTAGGTTACACAGCAAGTAGCGCGGGAACGGCCAGTGAACCGTATTTCAGACGATCAATTGGTACAGGCGGCCTTCGGTTTTTAATTTTTTTTTTAACTTTTCGGGAAATAGCGAAGCGATTCGATAGTATATTCGGAAAGCCAGGAAAATTTTCTACAAGTTAAATATGAATCTAGAGTGCACACGGGTTTAGGTTACACAGCAAGTAGCTCGGGAACGGCCAGTGGACTGTATTTCAGACGATCAATCGGTACAGGCGGCCATCGGTTTATAATTTTTTTGAAAATGTTCCGGGAGGTGGCGAAGCGATTCGATAGTATATTCGGAAAGCCAGGAAAATTTTCTACAAGTTAAATATGAATCTAGAGTGCACACGGGTTTAGGTTACACAGCAAGTAGCGCGGGAACGGCCAGTGGACTGTATTTCAGACGATCGATCGGTACAGGCGGCCTTCGGTTTTTAATTTTTTTGACAATGTTCCGGGAGGTGGTCTAGCGATTCGATAGTATATTCGGAAAGCCAGGAAAATTCTCTACAAGTTAAATATGAATCTAGAGTGCACACGGGTTTAGGTTACACAGCAAGTAGCGCGGGAACGGCCAGTGGACTGTATTTCAGACGATCAATCGGTACAGGCGGCCATCGGTTTATAATTTTTTTGAAAATGTTCCGGGAGGTGGCGAAGCGATTCGATAGTATATTCGGAAAGCCAGGAAAATTTTCTACAAGTTAAATATGAATCTAGAGTGCACACGGGTTTAGGTTACACAGCAAGTAGCGCGGGAACGGCCAGTGGACTGTATTTCAGACGATCGATCGGTACAGGCGGCCTTCGGTTTTTAATTTTTTTGAAAATGTTCCGGAAGGTGGTCTAGCGATTCGATAGTATATTCGGAAAGCCAGGAAAATTCTCTAAGGGTTAAATATGAATCTAGATTGCACACGGGTTTAGGTTACACAGCAAGTAGCGCGGGAACGGCCAGTGGACCGTATTTCAGACGATCGATCGGTACAGGTGGCCTTCGGTTTTTAATTTTTTTGAAAATGTTCCGGGAGCTGGCGAAGCGATTCGATAGTATATTCGGAAAGCCAGGAAAATTCTCTAGAAGTTAAATATGAATCTAGATTGCACACGGGTTTAGGTTACACAGCAAGTAGCGCGGGAACGGCCAGTGGACCGTATTTCAGACGATCGATCGGTACAGGCAGCCTTCGGTTTTTAATTTTTTTGAAAATGTTCCGGGAGGTGGCGAAGCGATTCGATAGTATATTCGGAAAGCCAGGAAAATTCTCTACAAGTTAAATATGAATCTAGAGTTCACACGGGTTTAGGTTGAACAGCAATAAGCGCGGGAAAGGCCAGTGGACTGTATTTCAGACGATCGATCGGTACAGGCGGCCTTCGGTTTTTAATTTTTTTGACAATGTTCCGGGAGGTGGCGAAGCGATTAGATAGTATATTCGGAAAGCCACGAAAATTCTCTACAAGTTAAATATGAATCTAGAGTGCACACGGGTTTAGGTTACACAGCAAGTAGCGCGGGAACGGCCAGTGAACCGTATTTCAGACGATCAATTGGTACAGGCGGCTTTCGGTTTTTAATTTTTTTTTAAACTTTTCGGGAAATAGCGAAGCGATTCGATAGTATATTCGGAAAGCCAGGAAAATTTTCTACAAGTTAAATATGAATCTAGAGTGCACACGGGTTTAGGTTACACAGCAAGTAGCGCGGGAACGGCCAGTGGACTGTATTTCAGACGATCAATCGGTAAAGGCGGCCATCGGTTTATAATTTTTTTGAAAATGTTCCGGGAGGTGGCGAAGCGATTCGATAGTATATTCGGAAAGCCAGGAAAATTCTCTACAAGTTAAATATGAATCTAGAGTCCACACGGGTTTAGGTTGAACAGCAATAAGCGCGGGAAAGGCCAGTGGACTGTATTTCAGACGATCGATCGGTACAGGCGGCCTTCGGTTTTTAATTTTTTTGACAATGTTCCGGGAGGTGGCGAAGCGATTAGATAGTATATTCGGAAAGCCAGGAAAATTCTCTACAAGTTAAATATGAATCTAGAGTGCACACGGGTTTAGGTTACACAGCAAGTAGCGCGGGAACGGCCAGTGAACCGTATTTCAGACGATCAATTGGTACAGGCGGCCTTCGGTTTTTAATTTTTTTTTTAACTTTTCGGGAAATAGCGAAGCGATTCGATAGTATATTCGGAAAGCCAGGAAAATTTTCTACAAGTTAAATATGAATCTAGAGTGCACACGGGTTTAGGTTACACAGCAAGTAGCTCGGGAACGGCCAGTGGACTGTATTTCAGACGATCAATCGGTACAGGCGGCCATCGGTTTATAATTTTTTTGAAAATGTTCCGGGAGGTGGCGAAGCGATTCGATAGTATATTCGGAAAGCCAGGAAAATTTTCTACAAGTTAAATATGAATCTAGAGTGCACACGGGTTTAGGTTACACAGCAAGTAGCGCGGGAACGGCCAGTGGACTGTATTTCAGACGATCGATCGGTACAGGCGGCCTTCGGTTTTTAATTTTTTTGACAATGTTCCGGGAGGTGGTCTAGCGATTCGATAGTATATTCGGAAAGCCAGGAAAATTCTCTACAAGTTAAATATGAATCTAGAGTGCACACGGGTTTAGGTTACACAGCAAGTAGCGCGGGAACGGCCAGTGGACTGTATTTCAGACGATCAATCGGTACAGGCGGCCATCGGTTTATAATTTTTTTGAAAATGTTCCGGGAGGTGGCGAAGCGATTCGATAGTATATTCGGAAAGCCAGGAAAATTTTCTACAAGTTAAATATGAATCTAGAGTGCACACGGGTTTAGGTTACACAGCAAGTAGCGCGGGAACGGCCAGTGGACTGTATTTCAGACGATCGATCGGTACAGGCGGCCTTCGGTTTTTAATTTTTTTGAAAATGTTCCGGAAGGTGGTCTAGCGATTCGATAGTATATTCGGAAAGCCAGGAAAATTCTCTAAGGGTTAAATATGAATCTAGATTGCACACGGGTTTAGGTTACACAGCAAGTAGCGCGGGAACGGCCAGTGGACCGTATTTCAGACGATCGATCGGTACAGGTGGCCTTCGGTTTTTAATTTTTTTGAAAATGTTCCGGGAGCTGGCGAAGCGATTCGATAGTATATTCGGAAAGCCAGGAAAATTCTCTAGAAGTTAAATATGAATCTAGATTGCACACGGGTTTAGGTTACACAGCAAGTAGCGCGGGAACGGCCAGTGGACCGTATTTCAGACGATCGATCGGTACAGGCAGCCTTCGGTTTTTAATTTTTTTGAAAATGTTCCGGGAGGTGGCGAAGCGATTCGATAGTATATTCGGAAAGCCAGGAAAATTCTCTACAAGTTAAATATGAATCTAGAGTTCACACGGGTTTAGGTTGAACAGCAATAAGCGCGGGAAAGGCCAGTGGACTGTATTTCAGACGATCGATCGGTACAGGCGGCCTTCGGTTTTTAATTTTTTTGACAATGTTCCGGGAGGTGGCGAAGCGATTAGATAGTATATTCGGAAAGCCACGAAAATTCTCTACAAGTTAAATATGAATCTAGAGTGCACACGGGTTTAGGTTACACAGCAAGTAGCGCGGGAACGGCCAGTGAACCGTATTTCAGACGATCAATTGGTACAGGCGGCTTTCGGTTTTTAATTTTTTTTTAAACTTTTCGGGAAATAGCGAAGCGATTCGATAGTATATTCGGAAAGCCAGGAAAATTTTCTACAAGTTAAATATGAATCTAGAGTGCACACGGGTTTAGGTTACACAGCAAGTAGCGCGGGAACGGCCAGTGGACTGTATTTCAGACGATCAATCGGTAAAGGCGGCCATCGGTTTATAATTTTTTTGAAAATGTTCCGGGAGGTGGCGAAGCGATTCGATAGTATATTCGGAAAGCCAGGAAAATTTTCTACAAGTTAAATATGAATCTAGAGTGCACACGGGTTTAGGTTACACAGCAAGTAGCGCGGGAACGGCCAGTGGACTGTATTTCAGACGATCGATCGGTACAGGCGGCCTTCGGTTTTTAATTTTTTTGACAATGTTCCGGGAGGTGGCGAAGCGATTCGATAGTATATTCGGAAAGCCAGGAAAATTCTCTACAAGTTAAATATGAATCTAGAGTGCACACGGGTTTAGGTTACACAGCAAGTAGCGCGGGAACGGCCAGTGAACCGTATTTCAGACGATCAATTGGTACAGGCGGCCTTCGGTTTTTAATTTTTTTTTTAACTTTTCGGGAAATAGCGAAGCGATTCGATAGTATATTCGGAAAGCCAGGAAAATTTTCTACAAGTTAAATATGAATCTAGAGTGCACACGGGTTTAGGTTACACAGCAAGTAGCTCGGGAACGGCCAGTGGACTGTATTTCAGACGATCAATCGGTACAGGCGGCCATCGGTTTATAATTTTTTTGAAAATGTTCCGGGAGGTGGCGAAGCGATTCGATAGTATATTCGGAAAGCCAGGAAAATTTTCTACAAGTTAAATATGAATCTAGAGTGCACACGGGTTTAGGTTACACAGCAAGTAGCGCGGGAAAGGCCAGTGGACTGTATTTCAGACGATCGATCGGTACAGGCGGCCTTCGGTTTTTAATTTTTTTGACAATGTTCCGGGAGGTGGCGAAGCGATTAGATAGTATATTCGGAAAGCCACGAAAATTCTCTACAAGTTAAATATGAATCTAGAGTGCACACGGGTTTAGGTTACACAGCAAGTAGCGCGGGAACGGCCAGTGAACCGTATTTCAGACGATCAATTGGTACAGGCGGCCTTCGGTTTTTAATTTTTTTTTAAACTTTTCGGGAAATAGCGAAGCGATTCGATAGTATATTCGGAAAGCCAGGAAAATTTTCTACAAGTTAAATATGAATCTAGAGTGCACACGGGTTTAGGTTACACAGCAAGTAGCGCGGGAACGGCCAGTGGACTGTATTTCAGACGATCAATCGGTAAAGGCGGCCATCGGTTTATAATTTTTTTGAAAATGTTCCGGGAGGTGGCGAAGCGATTCGATAGTATATTCGGAAAGCCAGGAAAATTTTCTACAAGTTAAATATGAATCTAGAGTGCACACGGGTTTAGGTTACACAGCAAGTAGCGCGGGAACGGCCAGTGGACTGTATTTCAGACGATCGATCGGTACAGGCGGCCTTCGGTTTTTAATTTTTTTGACAATGTTCCGGGAGGTGGCGAAGCGATTCGATAGTATATTCGGAAAGCCAGGAAAATTCTCTACAAGTTAAATATGAATCTAGAGTGCACACGGGTTTAGGTTACACAGCAAGTAGCGCGGGAACGGCCAGTGAACCGTATTTCAGACGATCAATTGGTACAGGCGGCCTTCGGTTTTTAATTTTTTTTTTAACTTTTCGGGAAATAGCGAAGCGATTCGATAGTATATTCGGAAAGCCAGGAAAATTTTCTACAAGTTAAATATGAATCTAGAGTTCACACGGGTTTAGGTTGAACAGCAATAAGCGCGGGAAAGGCCAGTGGACTGTATTTCAGACGATCGATCGGTACAGGCGGCCTTCGGTTTTTAATTTTTTTGACAATGTTCCGGGAGGTGGCGAAGCGATTAGATAGTATATTCGGAAAGCCACGAAAATTCTCTACAAGTTAAATATGAATCTAGAGTGCACACGGGTTTAGGTTACACAGCAAGTAGCGCGGGAACGGCCAGTGAACCGTATTTCAGACGATCAATTGGTACAGGCGGCCTTCGGTTTTTAATTTTTTTTTAAAATTTTCGGGAAATAGCGAAGCGATTCGATAGTATATTCGGAAAGCCAGGAAAATTTTCTACAAGTTAAATATGAATCTAGAGTGCACACGGGTTTAGGTTACACAGCAAGTAGCGCGGGAACGGCCAGTGGACTGTATTTCAGACGATCAATCGGTAAAGGCGGCCATCGGTTTATAATTTTTTTGAAAATGTTCCGGGAGGTGGCGAAGCGATTCGATAGTATATTCGGAAAGCCAGGAAAATTTTCTACAAGTTAAATATGAATCTAGAGTGCACACGGGTTTAGGTTACACAGCAAGTAGCGCGGGAACGGCCAGTGGACTGTATTTCAGACGATCGATCGGTACAGGCGGCCTTCGGTTTTTAATTTTTTTGACAATGTTCCGGGAGGTGGTCTAGCGATTCGATAGTATATTCGGAAAGCCAGGAAAATTCTCTACAAGTTAAATATGAATCTAGAGTCCACACGGGTTTAGGTTGAACAGCAATAAGCGCGGGAAAGGCCAGTGGACTGTATTTCAGACGATCGATCGGTACAGGCGGCCTTCGGTTTTTAATTTTTTTGACAATGTTCCGGGAGGTGGCGAAGCGATTAGATAGTATATTCGGAAAGCCAGGAAAATTCTCTACAAGTTAAATATGAATCTAGAGTGCACACGGGTTTAGGTTACACAGCAAGTAGCGCGGGAACGGCCAGTGAACCGTATTTCAGACGATCAATTGGTACAGGCGGCCTTCGGTTTTTAATTTTTTTTTTAACTTTTCGGGAAATAGCGAAGCGATTCGATAGTATATTCGGAAAGCCAGGAAAATTTTCTACAAGTTAAATATGAATCTAGAGTGCACACGGGTTTAGGTTACACAGCAAGTAGCTCGGGAACGGCCAGTGGACTGTATTTCAGACGATCAATCGGTACAGGCGGCCATCGGTTTATAATTTTTTTGAAAATGTTCCGGGAGGTGGCGAAGCGATTCGATAGTATATTCGGAAAGCCAGGAAAATTTTCTACAAGTTAAATATGAATCTAGAGTGCACACGGGTTTAGGTTACACAGCAAGTAGCGCGGGAACGGCCAGTGGACTGTATTTCAGACGATCGATCGGTACAGGCGGCCTTCGGTTTTTAATTTTTTTGACAATGTTCCGGGAGGTGGTCTAGCGATTCGATAGTATATTCGGAAAGCCAGGAAAATTCTCTACAAGTTAAATATGAATCTAGAGTGCACACGGGTTTAGGTTACACAGCAAGTAGCGCGGGAACGGCCAGTGGACTGTATTTCAGACGATCAATCGGTACAGGCGGCCATCGGTTTATAATTTTTTTGAAAATGTTCCGGGAGGTGGCGAAGCGATTCGATAGTATATTCGGAAAGCCAGGAAAATTTTCTACAAGTTAAATATGAATCTAGAGTGCACACGGGTTTAGGTTACACAGCAAGTAGCGCGGGAACGGCCAGTGGACTGTATTTCAGACGATCGATCGGTACAGGCGGCCTTCGGTTTTTAATTTTTTTGAAAATGTTCCGGAAGGTGGTCTAGCGATTCGATAGTATATTCGGAAAGCCAGGAAAATTCTCTAAGGGTTAAATATGAATCTAGATTGCACACGGGTTTAGGTTACACAGCAAGTAGCGCGGGAACGGCCAGTGGACCGTATTTCAGACGATCGATCGGTACAGGTGGCCTTCGGTTTTTAATTTTTTTGAAAATGTTCCGGGAGCTGGCGAAGCGATTCGATAGTATATTCGGAAAGCCAGGAAAATTCTCTAGAAGTTAAATATGAATCTAGATTGCACACGGGTTTAGGTTACACAGCAAGTAGCGCGGGAACGGCCAGTGGACCGTATTTCAGACGATCGATCGGTACAGGCAGCCTTCGGTTTTTAATTTTTTTGAAAATGTTCCGGGAGGTGGCGAAGCGATTCGATAGTATATTCGGAAAGCCAGGAAAATTCTCTACAAGTTAAATATGAATCTAGAGTTCACACGGGTTTAGGTTGAACAGCAATAAGCGCGGGAAAGGCCAGTGGACTGTATTTCAGACGATCGATCGGTACAGGCGGCCTTCGGTTTTTAATTTTTTTGACAATGTTCCGGGAGGTGGCGAAGCGATTAGATAGTATATTCGGAAAGCCACGAAAATTCTCTACAAGTTAAATATGAATCTAGAGTGCACACGGGTTTAGGTTACACAGCAAGTAGCGCGGGAACGGCCAGTGAACCGTATTTCAGACGATCAATTGGTACAGGCGGCCTTCGGTTTTTAATTTTTTTTTAAACTTTTCGGGAAATAGCGAAGCGATTCGATAGTATATTCGGAAAGCCAGGAAAATTTTCTACAAGTTAAATATGAATCTAGAGTGCACACGGGTTTAGGTTACACAGCAAGTAGCGCGGGAACGGCCAGTGGACTGTATTTCAGACGATCAATCGGTAAAGGCGGCCATCGGTTTATAATTTTTTTGAAAATGTTCCGGGAGGTGGCGAAGCGATTCGATAGTATATTCGGAAAGCCAGGAAAATTTTCTACAAGTTAAATATGAATCTAGAGTGCACACGGGTTTAGGTTACACAGCAAGTAGCGCGGGAACGGCCAGTGGACTGTATTTCAGACGATCGATCGGTACAGGCGGCCTTCGGTTTTTAATTTTTTTGACAATGTTCCGGGAGGTGGCGAAGCGATTCGATAGTATATTCGGAAAGCCAGGAAAATTCTCTACAAGTTAAATATGAATCTAGAGTGCACACGGGTTTAGGTTACACAGCAAGTAGCGCGGGAACGGCCAGTGAACCGTATTTCAGACGATCAATTGGTACAGGCGGCCTTCGGTTTTTAATTTTTTTTTTAACTTTTCGGGAAATAGCGAAGCGATTCGATAGTATATTCGGAAAGCCAGGAAAATTTTCTACAAGTTAAATATGAATCTAGAGTGCACACGGGTTTAGGTTACACAGCAAGTAGCTCGGGAACGGCCAGTGGACTGTATTTCAGACGATCAATCGGTACAGGCGGCCATCGGTTTATAATTTTTTTGAAAATGTTCCGGGAGGTGGCGAAGCGATTCGATAGTATATTCGGAAAGCCAGGAAAATTTTCTACAAGTTAAATATGAATCTAGAGTGCACACGGGTTTAGGTTACACAGCAAGTAGCGCGGGAACGGCCAGTGGACTGTATTTCAGACGATCGATCGGTACAGGCGGCCTTCGGTTTTTAATTTTTTTGACAATGTTCCGGGAGGTGGTCTAGCGATTCGATAGTATATTCGGAAAGCCAGGAAAATTCTCTACAAGTTAAATATGAATCTAGAGTGCACACGGGTTTAGGTTACACAGCAAGTAGCGCGGGAACGGCCAGTGGACTGTATTTCAGACGATCAATCGGTACAGGCGGCCATCGGTTTATAATTTTTTTGAAAATGTTCCGGGAGGTGGCGAAGCGATTCGATAGTATATTCGGAAAGCCAGGAAAATTTTCTACAAGTTAAATATGAATCTAGAGTGCACACGGGTTTAGGTTACACAGCAAGTAGCGCGGGAACGGCCAGTGGACTGTATTTCAGACGATCGATCGGTACAGGCGGCCTTCGGTTTTTAATTTTTTTGACAATGTTCCGGGAGGTGGTCTAGCGATTCGATAGTATATTCGGAAAGCCAGGAAAATTCTCTACAAGTTAAATATGAATCTAGAGTGCACACGGGTTTAGGTTACACAGCAAGTAGCGCGGGAACGGCCAGTGGACCGTATTTCAGACGATCGATCGGTACAGGTGGCCTTCGGTTTTTAATTTTTTTGAAAATGTTCCGGGAGCTGGCGAAGCGATTCGATAGTATATTCGGAAAGCCAGGAAAATTCTCTAGAAGTTAAATATGAATCTAGATTGCACACGGGTTTAGGTTACACAGCAAGTAGCGCGGGAACGGCCAGTGGACCGTATTTCAGACGATCGATCGGTACAGGCAGCCTTCGGTTTTTAATTTTTTTGAAAATGTTCCGGGAGGTGGCGAAGCGATTCGATAGTATATTCGGAAAGCCAGGAAAATTCTCTACAAGTTAAATATGAATCTAGAGTTCACACGGGTTTAGGTTGAACAGCAATAAGCGCGGGAAAGGCCAGTGGACTGTATTTCAGACGATCGATCGGTACAGGCGGCCTTCGGTTTTTAATTTTTTTGACAATGTTCCGGGAGGTGGCGAAGCGATTAGATAGTATATTCGGAAAGCCACGAAAATTCTCTACAAGTTAAATATGAATCTAGAGTGCACACGGGTTTAGGTTACACAGCAAGTAGCGCGGGAACGGCCAGTGAACCGTATTTCAGACGATCAATTGGTACAGGCGGCCTTCGGTTTTTAATTTTTTTTTAAACTTTTCGGGAAATAGCGAAGCGATTCGATAGTATATTCGGAAAGCCAGGAAAATTTTCTACAAGTTAAATATGAATCTAGAGTGCACACGGGTTTAGGTTACACAGCAAGTAGCGCGGGAACGGCCAGTGGACTGTATTTCAGACGATCAATCGGTAAAGGCGGCCATCGGTTTATAATTTTTTTGAAAATGTTCCGGGAGGTGGCGAAGCGATTCGATAGTATATTCGGAAAGCCAGGAAAATTTTCTACAAGTTAAATATGAATCTAGAGTGCACACGGGTTTAGGTTACACAGCAAGTAGCGCGGGAACGGCCAGTGGACTGTATTTCAGACGATCGATCGGTACAGGCGGCCTTCGGTTTTTAATTTTTTTGACAATGTTCCGGGAGGTGGTCTAGCGATTCGATAGTATATTCGGAAAGCCAGGAAAATTCTCTACAAGTTAAATATGAATCTAGAGTCCACACGGGTTTAGGTTGAACAGCAATAAGCGCGGGAAAGGCCAGTGGACTGTATTTCAGACGATCGATCGGTACAGGCGGCCTTCGGTTTTTAATTTTTTTGACAATGTTCCGGGAGGTGGCGAAGCGATTAGATAGTATATTCGGAAAGCCAGGAAAATTCTCTACAAGTTAAATATGAATCTAGAGTGCACACGGGTTTAGGTTACACAGCAAGTAGCGCGGGAACGGCCAGTGAACCGTATTTCAGACGATCAATTGGTACAGGCGGCCTTCGGTTTTTAATTTTTTTTTTAACTTTTCGGGAAATAGCGAAGCGATTCGATAGTATATTCGGAAAGCCAGGAAAATTTTCTACAAGTTAAATATGAATCTAGAGTGCACACGGGTTTAGGTTACACAGCAAGTAGCTCGGGAACGGCCAGTGGACTGTATTTCAGACGATCAATCGGTACAGGCGGCCATCGGTTTATAATTTTTTTGAAAATGTTCCGGGAGGTGGCGAAGCGATTCGATAGTATATTCGGAAAGCCAGGAAAATTTTCTACAAGTTAAATATGAATCTAGAGTGCACACGGGTTTAGGTTACACAGCAAGTAGCGCGGGAACGGCCAGTGGACTGTATTTCAGACGATCGATCGGTACAGGCGGCCTTCGGTTTTTAATTTTTTTGACAATGTTCCGGGAGGTGGTCTAGCGATTCGATAGTATATTCGGAAAGCCAGGAAAATTCTCTACAAGTTAAATATGAATCTAGAGTGCACACGGGTTTAGGTTACACAGCAAGTAGCGCGGGAACGGCCAGTGGACTGTATTTCAGACGATCAATCGGTACAGGCGGCCATCGGTTTATAATTTTTTTGAAAATGTTCCGGGAGGTGGCGAAGCGATTCGATAGTATATTCGGAAAGCCAGGAAAATTTTCTACAAGTTAAATATGAATCTAGAGTGCACACGGGTTTAGGTTACACAGCAAGTAGCGCGGGAACGGCCAGTGGACTGTATTTCAGACGATCGATCGGTACAGGCGGCCTTCGGTTTTTAATTTTTTTGAAAATGTTCCGGAAGGTGGTCTAGCGATTCGATAGTATATTCGGAAAGCCAGGAAAATTCTCTAAGGGTTAAATATGAATCTAGATTGCACACGGGTTTAAGTTACACAGCAAATAGCGCGGGAACGGCCAGTGGACCGTATTTCAGACGATCGATCGGTACAGGTGGCCTTCGGTTTTTAATTTTTTTGAAAATGTTCCGGGAGCTGGCGAAGCGATTCGATAGTATATTCGGAAAGCCAGGAAAATTCTCTAGAAGTTAAATATGAATCTAGATTGCACACGGGTTTAGGTTACACAGCAAGTAGCGCGGGAACGGCCAGTGGACCGTATTTCAGACGATCGATCGGTACAGGCAGCCTTCGGTTTTTAATTTTTTTGAAAATGTTCCGGGAGGTGGCGAAGCGATTCGATAGTATATTCGGAAAGCCAGGAAAATTCTCTACAAGTTAAATATGAATCTAGAGTTCACACGGGTTTAGGTTGAACAGCAATAAGCGCGGGAAAGGCCAGTGGACTGTATTTCAGACGATCGATCGGTACAGGCGGCCTTCGGTTTTTAATTTTTTTTTAAACTTTTCGGGAAATAGCGAAGCGATTCGATAGTATATTCGGAAAGCCAGGAAAATTTTCTACAAGTTAAATATGAATCTAGAGTGCACACGGGTTTAGGTTACACAGCAAGTAGCGCGGGAACGGCCAGTGGACTGTATTTCAGACGATCAATCGGTAAAGGCGGCCATCGGTTTATAATTTTTTTGAAAATGTTCCGGGAGGTGGCGAAGCGATTCGATAGTATATTCGGAAAGCCAGGAAAATTTTCTACAAGTTAAATATGAATCTAGAGTGCACACGGGTTTAGGTTACACAGCAAGTAGCGCGGGAACGGCCAGTGGACTGTATTTCAGACGATCGATCGGTACAGGCGGCCTTCGGTTTTTAATTTTTTTGACAATGTTCCGGGAGGTGGTCTAGCGATTCGATAGTATATTCGGAAAGCCAGGAAAATTCTCTACAAGTTAAATATGAATCTAGAGTGCACACGGGTTTAGGTTACACAGCAAGTAGCGCGGGAACGGCCAGTGGACTGTATTTCAGACGATCAATCGGTACAGGCGGCCATCGGTTTATAATTTTTTTGAAAATGTTCCGGGAGGTGGCGAAGCGATTCGATAGTATATTCGGAAAGCCAGGAAAATTCTCTAAGGGTTAAATATGAATCTAGATTGCACACGGGTTTAGGTTACACAGCAAGTAGCGCGGGAACGGCCAGTGGACCGTATTTCAGACGATCGATCGGTACAGGTGGCCTTCGGTTTTTAATTTTTTTGAAAATGTTCCGGGAGCTGGCGAAGCGATTCGATAGTATATTCGGAAAGCCAGGAAAATTCTCTAGAAGTTAAATATGAATCTAGATTGCACACGGGTTTAGGTTACACAGCAAGTAGCGCGGGAACGGCCAGTGGACCGTATTTCAGACGATCGATCGGTACAGGCGGCCTTCGGTTTTTAATTTTTTTGACAATGTTCCGGGAGGTGGCGAAGCGATTAGATAGTATATTCGGAAAGCCACGAAAATTCTCTACAAGTTAAATATGAATCTAGAGTGCACACGGGTTTAGGTTACACAGCAAGTAGCGCGGGAACGGCCAGTGAACCGTATTTCAGACGATCAATTGGTACAGGCGGCCTTCGGTTTTTAATTTTTTTTTAAACTTTTCGGGAAATAGCGAAGCGATTCGATAGTATATTCGGAAAGCCAGGAAAATTTTCTACAAGTTAAATATGAATCTAGAGTGCACACGGGTTTAGGTTACACAGCAAGTAGCGCGGGAACGGCCAGTGGACTGTATTTCAGACGATCAATCGGTAAAGGCGGCCATCGGTTTATAATTTTTTTGAAAATGTTCCGGGAGGTGGCGAAGCGATTCGATAGTATATTCGGAAAGCCAGGAAAATTTTCTACAAGTTAAATATGAATCTAGAGTGCACACGGGTTTAGGTTACACAGCAAGTAGCGCGGGAACGGCCAGTGGACTGTATTTCAGACGATCAATCGGTAAAGGCGGCCATCGGTTTATAATTTTTTTGAAAATGTTCCGGGAGGTGGCGAAGCGATTCGATAGTATATTCGGAAAGCCAGGAAAATTTTCTACAAGTTAAATATGAATCTAGAGTGCACACGGGTTTAGGTTACACAGCAAGTAGCGCGGGAACGGCCAGTGGACTGTATTTCAGACGATCGATCGGTACAGGCGGCCTTCGGTTTTTAATTTTTTTGACAATGTTCCGGGAGGTGGTCTAGCGATTCGATAGTATATTCGGAAAGCCAGGAAAATTCTCTACAAGTTAAATATGAATCTAGAGTCCACACGGGTTTAGGTTGAACAGCAATAAGCGCGGGAAAGGCCAGTGGACTGTATTTCAGACGATCGATCGGTACAGGCGGCCTTCGGTTTTTAATTTTTTTGACAATGTTCCGGGAGGTGGTCTAGCGATTCGATAGTATATTCGGAAAGCCAGGAAAATTTTCTACAAGTTAAATATGAATCTAGAGTGCACACGGGTTTAGGTTACACAGCAAGTAGCGCGGGAACGGCCAGTGGACTGTATTTCAGACGATCGATCGGTACAGGCGGCCTTCGGTTTTTAATTTTTTTGACAATGTTCCGGGAGGTGGTCTAGCGATTCGATAGTATATTCGGAAAGCCAGGAAAATTCTCTACAAGTTAAATATGAATCTAGAGTGCACACGGGTTTAGGTTACACAGCAAGTAGCGCGGGAACGGCCAGTGGACTGTATTTCAGACGATCAATCGGTACAGGCGGCCATCGGTTTATAATTTTTTTGAAAATGTTCCGGGAGGTGGCGAAGCGATTCGATAGTATATTCGGAAAGCCAGGAAAATTTTCTACAAGTTAAATATGAATCTAGAGTGCACACGGGTTTAGGTTACACAGCAAGTAGCGCGGGAACGGCCAGTGGACTGTATTTCAGACGATCGATCGGTACAGGCGGCCTTCGGTTTTTAATTTTTTTGAAAATGTTCCGGAAGGTGGTCTAGCGATTCGATAGTATATTCGGAAAGCCAGGAAAATTCTCTAAGGGTTAAATATGAATCTAGATTGCACACGGGTTTAGGTTACACAGCAAGTAGCGCGGGAACGGCCAGTGGACCGTATTTCAGACGATCGATCGGTACAGGTGGCCTTCGGTTTTTAATTTTTTTGAAAATGTTCCGGGAGCTGGCGAAGCGATTCGATAGTATATTCGGAAAGCCAGGAAAATTCTCTAGAAGTTAAATATGAATCTAGATTGCACACGGGTTTAGGTTACACAGCAAGTAGCGCGGGAACGGCCAGTGGACCGTATTTCAGACGATCGATCGGTACAGGCAGCCTTCGGTTTTTAATTTTTTTGAAAATGTTCCGGGAGGTGGCGAAGCGATTCGATAGTATATTCGGAAAGCCAGGAAAATTCTCTACAAGTTAAATATGAATCTAGAGTTCACACGGGTTTAGGTTGAACAGCAATAAGCGCGGGAAAGGCCAGTGGACTGTATTTCAGACGATCGATCGGTACAGGCGGCCTTCGGTTTTTAATTTTTTTTTAAACTTTTCGGGAAATAGCGAAGCGATTCGATAGTATATTCGGAAAGCCAGGAAAATTTTCTACAAGTTAAATATGAATCTAGAGTGCACACGGGTTTAGGTTACACAGCAAGTAGCGCGGGAACGGCCAGTGGACTGTATTTCAGACGATCAATCGGTAAAGGCGGCCATCGGTTTATAATTTTTTTGAAAATGTTCCGGGAGGTGGCGAAGCGATTCGATAGTATATTCGGAAAGCCAGGAAAATTTTCTACAAGTTAAATATGAATCTAGAGTGCACACGGGTTTAGGTTACACAGCAAGTAGCGCGGGAACGGCCAGTGGACTGTATTTCAGACGATCGATCGGTACAGGCGGCCTTCGGTTTTTAATTTTTTTGACAATGTTCCGGGAGGTGGTCTAGCGATTCGATAGTATATTCGGAAAGCCAGGAAAATTCTCTACAAGTTAAATATGAATCTAGAGTCCACACGGGTTTAGGTTGAACAGCAATAAGCGCGGGAAAGGCCAGTGGACTGTATTTCAGACGATCGATCGGTACAGGCGGCCTTCGGTTTTTAATTTTTTTGACAATGTTCCGGGAGGTGGTCTAGCGATTCGATAGTATATTCGGAAAGCCAGGAAAATTTTCTACAAGTTAAATATGAATCTAGAGTGCACACGGGTTTAGGTTACACAGCAAGTAGCGCGGGAACGGCCAGTGGACTGTATTTCAGACGATCGATCGGTACAGGCGGCCTTCGGTTTTTAATTTTTTTGACAATGTTCCGGGAGGTGGTCTAGCGATTCGATAGTATATTCGGAAAGCCAGGAAAATTCTCTACAAGTTAAATATGAATCTAGAGTGCACACGGGTTTAGGTTACACAGCAAGTAGCGCGGGAACGGCCAGTGGACTGTATTTCAGACGATCAATCGGTACAGGCGGCCATCGGTTTATAATTTTTTTGAAAATGTTCCGGGAGGTGGCGAAGCGATTCGATAGTATATTCGGAAAGCCAGGAAAATTTTCTACAAGTTAAATATGAATCTAGAGTGCACACGGGTTTAGGTTACACAGCAAGTAGCGCGGGAACGGCCAGTGGACTGTATTTCAGACGATCGATCGGTACAGGCGGCCTTCGGTTTTTAATTTTTTTGAAAATGTTCCGGAAGGTGGTCTAGCGATTCGATAGTATATTCGGAAAGCCAGGAAAATTCTCTAAGGGTTAAATATGAATCTAGATTGCACACGGGTTTAGGTTACACAGCAAGTAGCGCGGGAACGGCCAGTGGACCGTATTTCAGACGATCGATCGGTACAGGTGGCCTTCGGTTTTTAATTTTTTTGAAAATGTTCCGGGAGCTGGCGAAGCGATTCGATAGTATATTCGGAAAGCCAGGAAAATTCTCTAGAAGTTAAATATGAATCTAGATTGCACACGGGTTTAGGTTACACAGCAAGTAGCGCGGGAACGGCCAGTGGACCGTATTTCAGACGATCGATCGGTACAGGCAGCCTTCGGTTTTTAATTTTTTTGAAAATGTTCCGGGAGGTGGCGAAGCGATTCGATAGTATATTCGGAAAGCCAGGAAAATTCTCTACAAGTTAAATATGAATCTAGAGTTCACACGGGTTTAGGTTGAACAGCAATAAGCGCGGGAAAGGCCAGTGGACTGTATTTCAGACGATCGATCGGTACAGGCGGCCTTCGGTTTTTAATTTTTTTTTAAACTTTTCGGGAAATAGCGAAGCGATTCGATAGTATATTCGGAAAGCCAGGAAAATTTTCTACAAGTTAAATATGAATCTAGAGTGCACACGGGTTTAGGTTACACAGCAAGTAGCGCGGGAACGGCCAGTGGACTGTATTTCAGACGATCAATCGGTAAAGGCGGCCATCGGTTTATAATTTTTTTGAAAATGTTCCGGGAGGTGGCGAAGCGATTCGATAGTATATTCGGAAAGCCAGGAAAATTTTCTACAAGTTAAATATGAATCTAGAGTGCACACGGGTTTAGGTTACACAGCAAGTAGCGCGGGAACGGCCAGTGGACTGTATTTCAGACGATCGATCGGTACAGGCGGCCTTCGGTTTTTAATTTTTTTGACAATGTTCCGGGAGGTGGTCTAGCGATTCGATAGTATATTCGGAAAGCCAGGAAAATTTTCTACAAGTTAAATATGAATCTACAGTGCACACGGGTTTAGGTTACACAGCAAGTAGCGCGGGAACGGCCAGTGGACCGTATTTCAGACGATCAATTGGTACAGGCGGCCTTCGGTTTTTAATTTTTTTTTAAATGTTTCGGGAGATAGCGAAGCGATTCGATAGTATATTCGGAAAGCCAGGAAAATTTTCTACAAGTTAAATATGAATCTAGAGTGCACACGGGTTTAGGTTACACAGCAAGTAGCTCGGGAACGGCCAGTGGACCGTATTTCAGACGATCGATCGGTACAGGTGGCCTTCGGTTTATAATTTTTTTGACAATGTTCCGGGAGGTGGTCTAGCGATTCGATAGTATATTCGGAAAGCCAGGAAATTTCTCTACCAGATAAATATGAATCTAGAGTGCACACGGGTTTAGGTTACACAGCAAGTAGCGCGGGAACGGCCAGTGGACCGTATTTCAGACGATCGATCGGTACAGGCGGCCTTCGGTTTATAATTTTTTTGACAATGTTCCGGGAGGTGGCGAAGCGATTAGATAGTATATTTGGAAAGCCAGGAAAATTCTCTACAAGTTAAATATGAATCTAGAGTGCACACGGGTTTAGGTTACACAGCAAAAAGCGCGGGAACGGCCAGTGGACCGTATTTCAGACGATCAATTGGTACAGGCGGCCTTCGGTTTTTAATTTTTTTTCAAATGTTTCGGGAGATAGCGAAGCGATTCGATAGTATATTCGGAAAGCCAGGAAAATTTTCTACAAGTTAAATATGAATCTAGAGTGCACACGGGTTTAGGTTACACAGCAAGTAGCTCGGGAACGGCCAGTGGACCGTATTTCAGACGATCGATCGGTACAAGCTGCCTTCGGTTTTTAATTTTTTTGAAAATGTTCCGGGAGGTGGTGAAGCGATTCGATAGTATATTCGGAAAGCCAAGAAAATTCTCTACAAGTTAAATATGAATCTAGAGTGCACACGGGTTTAGGTTACACAGCAAGTAGCGCGGGAACGGCCAGTGGACTGTATTTCAGACGATCAATCGGTACAGGCGGCCATCGGTTTATAATTTTTTTGAAAATGTTCCGGGAGGTGGCGAAGCGATTCGATAGTATATTCGGAAAGCCAGGAAAATTCTCTAAGGGTTAAATATGAATCTAGAGTGCACACGGGTTTAGGTTACACAGCAAGTAGCGCGGGAACGGCCAGTGGACTGTATTTCAGACGATCAATCGGTAAAGGCGGCCATCGGTTTATAATTTTTTTGAAAATGTTCCGGGAGGTGGCGAAGCGATTCGATAGTATATTCGGAAAGCCAGGAAAATTTTCTACAAGTTAAATATGAATCTAGAGTGCACACGGGTTTAGGTTACACAGCAAGTAGCGCGGGAACGGCCAGTGGACTGTATTTCAGACGATCAATCGGTAAAGGCGGCCATCGGTTTATAATTTTTTTGAAAATGTTCCGGGAGGTGGCGAAGCGATTCGATAGTATATTCGGAAAGCCAGGAAAATTTTCTACAAGTTAAATATGAATCTAGAGTGCACACGGGTTTAGGTTACACAGCAAGTAGCGCGGGAACGGCCAGTGGACTGTATTTCAGACGATCGATCGGTACAGGCGGCCTTCGGTTTTTAATTTTTTTTTAAACTTTTCGGGAAATAGCGAAGCGATTCGATAGTATATTCGGAAAGCCAGGAAAATTTTCTACAAGTTAAATATGAATCTAGAGTGCACACGGGTTTAGGTTACACAGCAAGTAGCGCGGGAACGGCCAGTGGACTGTATTTCAGACGATCAATCGGTAAAGGCGGCCATCGGTTTATAATTTTTTTGAAAATGTTCCGGGAGGTGGCGAAGCGATTCGATAGTATATTCGGAAAGCCAGGAAAATTTTCTACAAGTTAAATATGAATCTAGAGTGCACACGGGTTTAGGTTACACAGCAAGTAGCGCGGGAACGGCCAGTGGACTGTATTTCAGACGATCGATCGGTACAGGCGGCCTTCGGTTTTTAATTTTTTTGACAATGTTCCGGGAGGTGGTCTAGCGATTCGATAGTATATTCGGAAAGCCAGGAAAATTTTCTACAAGTTAAATATGAATCTACAGTGCACACGGGTTTAGGTTACACAGCAAGTAGCGCGGGAACGGCCAGTGGACCGTATTTCAGACGATCAATTGGTACAGGCGGCCTTCGGTTTTTAATTTTTTTTTAAATGTTTCGGGAGATAGCGAAGCGATTCGATAGTATATTCGGAAAGCCAGGAAAATTTTCTACAAGTTAAATATGAATCTAGAGTGCACACGGGTTTAGGTTACACAGCAAGTAGCTCGGGAACGGCCAGTGGACCGTATTTCAGACGATCGATCGGTACAGGTGGCCTTCGGTTTATAATTTTTTTGACAATGTTCCGGGAGGTGGTCTAGCGATTCGATAGTATATTCGGAAAGCCAGGAAATTTCTCTACCAGATAAATATGAATCTAGAGTGCACACGGGTTTAGGTTACACAGCAAGTAGCGCGGGAACGGCCAGTGGACCGTATTTCAGACGATCGATCGGTACAGGCGGCCTTCGGTTTATAATTTTTTTGACAATGTTCCGGGAGGTGGCGAAGCGATTAGATAGTATATTTGGAAAGCCAGGAAAATTCTCTACAAGTTAAATATGAATCTAGAGTGCACACGGGTTTAGGTTACACAGCAAAAAGCGCGGGAACGGCCAGTGGACCGTATTTCAGACGATCAATTGGTACAGGCGGCCTTCGGTTTTTAATTTTTTTTCAAATGTTTCGGGAGATAGCGAAGCGATTCGATAGTATATTCGGAAAGCCAGGAAAATTTTCTACAAGTTAAATATGAATCTAGAGTGCACACGGGTTTAGGTTACACAGCAAGTAGCTCGGGAACGGCCAGTGGACCGTATTTCAGACGATCGATCGGTACAAGCTGCCTTCGGTTTTTAATTTTTTTGAAAATGTTCCGGGAGGTGGTGAAGCGATTCGATAGTATATTCGGAAAGCCAAGAAAATTCTCTACAAGTTAAATATGAATCTAGAGTGCACACGGGTTTAGGTTA
This sequence comes from Diuraphis noxia, assembly GCF_037042655.1. NCBI lineage: Eukaryota > Metazoa > Arthropoda > Insecta > Hemiptera > Aphididae > Diuraphis > Diuraphis noxia. Next base: position 76,614,785 of record NW_028301711.1, read on the forward strand.
CACAGCAAGTAGCGCGGGAACGGCCAGTGGACTGTATTTCAGACGATCAATCGGTACAGGCGGCCATCGGTTTATAATTTTTTTGAAAATGTTCCGGGAGGTGGCGAAGCGATTCGATAGTATATTCGGAAAGCCAGGAAAATTCTCTAAGGGTTAAATATGAATCTAGAGTGCACACGGGTTTAGGTTACACAGCAAGTAGCGCGGGAACGGCCAGTGGACTGTATTTCAGACGATCAATCGGTAAAGGCGGCCATCGGTTTATAATTTTTTTGAAAATGTTCCGGGAGGTGGCGAAGCGATTCGATAGTATATTCGGAAAGCCAGGAAAATTTTCTACAAGTTAAATATGAATCTAGAGTGCACACGGGTTTAGGTTACACAGCAAGTAGCGCGGGAACGGCCAGTGGACTGTATTTCAGACGATCAATCGGTAAAGGCGGCCATCGGTTTATAATTTTTTTGAAAATGTTCCGGGAGGTGGCGAAGCGATTCGATAGTATATTCGGAAAGCCAGGAAAATTTTCTACAAGTTAAATATGAATCTAGAGTGCACACGGGTTTAGGTTACACAGCAAGTAGCGCGGGAACGGCCAGTGGACTGTATTTCAGACGATCGATCGGTACAGGCGGCCTTCGGTTTTTAATTTTTTTGACAATGTTCCGGGAGGTGGTCTAGCGATTCGATAGTATATTCGGAAAGCCAGGAAAATTCTCTACAAGTTAAATATGAATCTAGAGTCCACACGGGTTTAGGTTGAACAGCAATAAGCGCGGGAAAGGCCAGTGGACTGTATTTCAGACGATCGATCGGTACAGGCGGCCTTCGGTTTTTAATTTTTTTGACAATGTTCCGGGAGGTGGTCTAGCGATTCGATAGTATATTCGGAAAGCCAGGAAAATTTTCTACAAGTTAAATATGAATCTAGAGTGCACACGGGTTTAGGTTACACAGCAAGTAGCGCGGGAACGGCCAGTGGACTGTATTTCAGACGATCAATCGGTACAGGCGGCCATCGGTTTATAATTTTTTTGAAAATGTTCCGGGAGGTGGCGAAGCGATTCGATAGTATATTCGGAAAGCCAGGAAAATTCTCTAAGGGTTAAATATGAATCTAGATTGCACACGGGTTTAGGTTACACAGCAAGTAGCGCGGGAACGGCCAGTGGACCGTATTTCAGACGATCGATCGGTACAGGTGGCCTTCGGTTTTTAATTTTTTTGAAAATGTTCCGGGAGCTGGCGAAGCGATTCGATAGTATATTCGGAAAGCCAGGAAAATTCTCTAGAAGTTAAATATGAATCTAGATTGCACACGGGTTTAGGTTACACAGCAAGTAGCGCGGGAACGGCCAGTGGACCGTATTTCAGACGATCGATCGGTACAGGCAGCCTTTGGTTTTTAATTTTTTTGAAAATGTTCCGGGAGGTGGCGAAGCGATTCGATAGTATATTCGGAAAGCCAGGAAAATTCTCTACAAGTTAAATATGATTCTAGAGTTCACACGGGTTTAGGTTGAACAGCAATAAGCGCGGGAAAGGCCAGTGGACTGTATTTCAGACGATCGATCGGTACAGGCGGCCTTCGGTTTTTAATTTTTTTGACAATGTTCCGGGAGGTGGCGAAGCGATTAGATAGTATATTCGGAAAGCCAGGAAAATTCTCTACAAGTTAAATATGAATCTAGATTGCACACGGGTTTAGGTTACACAGCAAGTAGCGCGGGAACGGCCAGTGGACCGTATTTCAGACGATCGATCGGTACAGGTGGCCTTCGGTTTTTAATTTTTTTGAAAATGTTCCGGGAGCTGGCGAAGCGATTCGATAGTATATTCGGAAAGCCAGGAAAATTCTCTAGAAGTTAAATATGAATCTAGATTGCACACGGGTTTAGGTTACACAGCAAGTAGCGCGGGAACGGCCAGTGGACCGTATTTCAGACGATCGATCGGTACAGGCGGCCTTCGGTTTTTAATTTTTTTGACAATGTTCCGGGAGGTGGCGAAGCGATTAGATAGTATATTCGGAAAGCCACGAAAATTCTCTACAAGTTAAATATGAATCTAGAGTGCACACGGGTTTAGGTTACACAGCAAGTAGCGCGGGAACGGCCAGTGAACCGTATTTCAGACGATCAATTGGTACAGGCGGCCTTCGGTTTTTAATTTTTTTTTAAACTTTTCGGGAAATAGCGAAGCGATTCGATAGTATATTCGGAAAGCCAGGAAAATTTTCTACAAGTTAAATATGAATCTAGAGTGCACACGGGTTTAGGTTACACAGCAAGTAGCGCGGGAACGGCCAGTGGACTGTATTTCAGACGATCAATCGGTAAAGGCGGCCATCGGTTTATAATTTTTTTGAAAATGTTCCGGGAGGTGGCGAAGCGATTCGATAGTATATTCGGAAAGCCAGGAAAATTTTCTACAAGTTAAATATGAATCTAGATTGCACACGGGTTTAGGTTACACAGCAAGTAGCGCGGGAACGGCCAGTGGACTGTATTTCAGACGATCAATCGGTAAAGGCGGCCATCGGTTTATAATTTTTTTGAAAATGTTCCGGGAGGTGGCGAAGCGATTCGATAGTATATTCGGAAAGCCAGGAAAATTTTCTACAAGTTAAATATGAATCTAGAGTGCACACGGGTTTAGGTTACACAGCAAGTAGCGCGGGAACGGCCAGTGGACTGTATTTCAGACGATCGATCGGTACAGGCGGCCTTCGGTTTTTAATTTTTTTGACAATGTTCCGGGAGGTGGTCTAGCGATTCGATAGTATATTCGGAAAGCCAGGAAAATTCTCTACAAGTTAAATATGAATCTAGAGTCCACACGGGTTTAGGTTGAACAGCAATAAGCGCGGGAAAGGCCAGTGGACTGTATTTCAGACGATCGATCGGTACAGGCGGCCTTCGGTTTTTAATTTTTTTGACAATGTTCCGGGAGGTGGTCTAGCGATTCGATAGTATATTCGGAAAGCCAGGAAAATTTTCTACAAGTTAAATATGAATCTAGAGTGCACACGGGTTTAGGTTACACAGCAAGTAGCGCGGGAACGGCCAGTGGACTGTATTTCAGACGATCAATCGGTACAGGCGGCCATCGGTTTATAATTTTTTTGAAAATGTTCCGGGAGGTGGCGAAGCGATTCGATAGTATATTCGGAAAGCCAGGAAAATTCTCTAAGGGTTAAATATGAATCTAGATTGCACACGGGTTTAGGTTACACAGCAAGTAGCGCGGGAACGGCCAGTGGACCGTATTTCAGACGATCGATCGGTACAGGTGGCCTTCGGTTTTTAATTTTTTTGAAAATGTTCCGGGAGCTGGCGAAGCGATTCGATAGTATATTCGGAAAGCCAGGAAAATTCTCTAGAAGTTAAATATGAATCTAGATTGCACACGGGTTTAGGTTACACAGCAAGTAGCGCGGGAACGGCCAGTGGACCGTATTTCAGACGATCGATCGGTACAGGCAGCCTTTGGTTTTTAATTTTTTTGAAAATGTTCCGGGAGGTGGCGAAGCGATTCGATAGTATATTCGGAAAGCCAGGAAAATTCTCTACAAGTTAAATATGATTCTAGAGTTCACACGGGTTTAGGTTGAACAGCAATAAGCGCGGGAAAGGCCAGTGGACTGTATTTCAGACGATCGATCGGTACAGGCGGCCTTCGGTTTTTAATTTTTTTGACAATGTTCCGGGAGGTGGCGAAGCGATTAGATAGTATATTCGGAAAGCCACGAAAATTCTCTACAAGTTAAATATGAATCTAGAGTGCACACGGGTTTAGGTTACACAGCAAGTAGCGCGGGAACGGCCAGTGAACCGTATTTCAGACGATCAATTGGTACAGGCGGCCTTCGGTTTTTAATTTTTTTTTAAACTTTTCGGGAAATAGCGAAGCGATTCGATAGTATATTCGGAAAGCCAGGAAAATTTTCTACAAGTTAAATATGAATCTAGAGTGCACACGGGTTTAGGTTACACAGCAAGTAGCGCGGGAACGGCCAGTGGACTGTATTTCAGACGATCAATCGGTAAAGGCGGCCATCGGTTTATAATTTTTTTGAAAATGTTCCGGGAGGTGGCGAAGCGATTCGATAGTATATTCGGAAAGCCAGGAAAATTTTCTACAAGTTAAATATGAATCTAGAGTGCACACGGGTTTAGGTTACACAGCAAGTAGCGCGGGAACGGCCAGTGGACTGTATTTCAGACGATCGATCGGTACAGGCGGCCTTCGGTTTTTAATTTTTTTGACAATGTTCCGGGAGGTGGTCTAGCGATTCGATAGTATATTCGGAAAGCCAGGAAAATTCTCTACAAGTTAAATATGAATCTAGAGTCCACACGGGTTTAGGTTGAACAGCAATAAGCGCGGGAAAGGCCAGTGGACTGTATTTCAGACGATCAATTGGTACAGGCGGCCTTCGGTTTTTAATTTTTTTTTAAACTTTTCGGGAAATAGCGAAGCGATTCGATAGTATATTCGGAAAGCCAGGAAAATTTTCTACAAGTTAAATATGAATCTAGAGTGCACACGGGTTTAGGTTACACAGCAAGTAGCGCGGGAACGGCCAGTGGACTGTATTTCAGACGATCAATCGGTAAAGGCGGCCATCGGTTTATAATTTTTTTGAAAATGTTCCGGGAGGTGGCGAAGCGATTCGATAGTATATTCGGAAAGCCAGGAAAATTTTCTACAAGTTAAATATGAATCTAGAGTGCACACGGGTTTAGGTTACACAGCAAGTAGCGCGGGAACGGCCAGTGGACCGTATTTCAGACGATCGATCGGTACAGGTGGCCTTCGGTTTTTAATTTTTTTGAAAATGTTCCGGGAGCTGGCGAAGCGATTCGATAGTATATTCGGAAAGCCAGGAAAATTCTCTAGAAGTTAAATATGAATCTAGATTGCACACGGGTTTAGGTTACACAGCAAGTAGCGTGGGAACGGCCAGTGGACCGTATTTCAGACGATCAATTGGTACAGGCGGCCTTCGGTTTTTAATTTTTTTTTAAACTTTTCGGGAAATAGCGAAGCGATTCGATAGTATATTCGGAAAGCCAGGAAAATTTTCTACAAGTTAAATATGAATCTAGAGTGCACACGGGTTTAGGTTACACAGCAAGTAGCGCGGGAACGGCCAGTGGACTGTATTTCAGACGATCAATCGGTAAAGGCGGCCATCGGTTTATAATTTTTTTGAAAATGTTCCGGGAGGTGGCGAAGCGATTCGATAGTATATTCGGAAAGCCAGGAAAATTTTCTACAAGTTAAATATGAATCTAGAGTGCACACGGGTTTAGGTTACACAGCAAGTAGCGCGGGAACGGCCAGTGGACTGTATTTCAGACGATCGATCGGTACAGGCGGCCTTCGGTTTTTAATTTTTTTGACAATGTTCCGGGAGGTGGTCTAGCGATTCGATAGTATATTCGGAAAGCCAGGAAAATTCTCTACAAGTTAAATATGAATCTAGAGTCCACACGGGTTTAGGTTGAACAGCAATAAGCGCGGGAAAGGCCAGTGGACTGTATTTCAGACGATCGATCGGTACAGGCGGCCTTCGGTTTTTAATTTTTTTGACAATGTTCCGGGAGGTGGCGAAGCGATTAGATAGTATATTCGGAAAGCCAGGAAAATTCTCTACAAGTTAAATATGAATCTAGAGTGCACACGGGTTTAGGTTACACAGCAAGTAGCGCGGGAACGGCCAGTGGACCGTATTTCAGACGATCGATCGGTACAGGCAGCCTTTGGTTTTTAATTTTTTTGAAAATGTTCCGGGAGGTGGCGAAGCGATTCGATAGTATATTCGGAAAGCCAGGAAAATTCTCTACAAGTTAAATATGATTCTAGAGTTCACACGGGTTTAGGTTGAACAGCAATAAGCGCGGGAAAGGCCAGTGGACTGTATTTCAGACGATCGATCGGTACAGGCGGCCTTCGGTTTTTAATTTTTTTTTAAACTTTTCGGGAAATAGCGAAGCGATTCGATAGTATATTCGGAAAGCCAGGAAAATTTTCTACAAGTTAAATATGAATCTAGAGTGCACACGGGTTTAGGTTACACAGCAAGTAGCGCGGGAACGGCCAGTGGACTGTATTTCAGACGATCAATCGGTAAAGGCGGCCATCGGTTTATAATTTTTTTGAAAATGTTCCGGGAGGTGGCGAAGCGATTCGATAGTATATTCGGAAAGCCAGGAAAATTTTCTACAAGTTAAATATGAATCTAGAGTGCACACGGGTTTAGGTTACACAGCAAGTAGCGCGGGAACGGCCAGTGGACTGTATTTCAGACGATCGATCGGTACAGGCGGCCTTCGGTTTTTAATTTTTTTGACAATGTTCCGGGAGGTGGTCTAGCGATTCGATAGTATATTCGGAAAGCCAGGAAAATTCTCTACAAGTTAAATATGAATCTAGAGTCCACACGGGTTTAGGTTGAACAGCAATAAGCGCGGGAAAGGCCAGTGGACTGTATTTCAGACGATCGATCGGTACAGGCGGCCTTCGGTTTTTAATTTTTTTGACAATGTTCCGGGAGGTGGTCTAGCGATTCGATAGTATATTCGGAAAGCCAGGAAAATTTTCTACAAGTTAAATATGAATCTAGAGTGCACACGGGTTTAGGTTACACAGCAAGTAGCGCGGGAACGGCCAGTGAACCGTATTTCAGACGATCAATTGGTACAGGCGGCCTTCGGTTTTTAATTTTTTTTTTAACTTTTCGGGAAATAGCGAAGCGATTCGATAGTATATTCGGAAAGCCAGGAAAATTTTCTACAAGTTAAATATGAATCTAGAGTGCACACGGGTTTAGGTTACACAGCAAGTAGCTCGGGAACGGCCAGTGGACTGTATTTCAGACGATCAATCGGTACAGGCGGCCATCGGTTTATAATTTTTTTGAAAATGTTCCGGGAGGTGGCGAAGCGATTCGATAGTATATTCGGAAAGCCAGGAAAATTTTCTACAAGTTAAATATGAATCTAGAGTGCACACGGGTTTAGGTTACACAGCAAGTAGCGCGGGAACGGCCAGTGGACTGTATTTCAGACGATCGATCGGTACAGGCGGCCTTCGGTTTTTAATTTTTTTGAAAATGTTCCGGAAGGTGGTCTAGCGATTCGATAGTATATTCGGAAAGCCAGGAAAATTCTCTAAGGGTTAAATATGAATCTAGATTGCACACGGGTTTAGGTTACACAGCAAGTAGCGCGGGAACGGCCAGTGGACCGTATTTCAGACGATCGATCGGTACAGGTGGCCTTCGGTTTTTAATTTTTTTGAAAATGTTCCGGGAGCTGGCGAAGCGATTCGATAGTATATTCGGAAAGCCAGGAAAAGTCTCTAGAAGTTAAATATGAATCTAGATTGCACACGGGTTTAGGTTACACAGCAAGTAGCGCGGGAACGGCCAGTGGACCGTATTTCAGACGATCAATTGGTACAGGCGGCCTTCGGTTTTTAATTTTTTTTTAAACTTTTCGGGAAATAGCGAAGCGATTCGATAGTATATTCGGAAAGCCAGGAAAATTTTCTACAAGTTAAATATGAATCTAGAGTGCACACGGGTTTAGGTTACACAGCAAGTAGCGCGGGAACGGCCAGTGGACTGTATTTCAGACGATCAATCGGTAAAGGCGGCCATCGGTTTATAATTTTTTTGAAAATGTTCCGGGAGGTGGCGAAGCGATTCGATAGTATATTCGGAAAGCCAGGAAAATTTTCTACAAGTTAAATATGAATCTAGAGTGCACACGGGTTTAGGTTACACAGCAAGTAGCGCGGGAACGGCCAGTGGACTGTATTTCAGACGATCGATCGGTACAGGCGGCCTTCGGTTTTTAATTTTTTTGACAATGTTCCGGGAGGTGGTCTAGCGATTCGATAGTATATTCGGAAAGCCAGGAAAATTCTCTACAAGTTAAATATGAATCTAGAGTCCACACGGGTTTAGGTTGAACAGCAATAAGCGCGGGAAAGGCCAGTGGACTGTATTTCAGACGATCGATCGGTACAGGCGGCCTTCGGTTTTTAATTTTTTTGACAATGTTCCGGGAGGTGGCGAAGCGATTAGATAGTATATTCGGAAAGCCAGGAAAATTCTCTACAAGTTAAATATGAATCTAGAGTGCACACGGGTTTAGGTTACACAGCAAGTAGCGCGGGAACGGCCAGTGAACCGTATTTCAGACGATCAATTGGTACAGGCGGCCTTCGGTTTTTAATTTTTTTTTTAACTTTTCGGGAAATAGCGAAGCGATTCGATAGTATATTCGGAAAGCCAGGAAAATTTTCTACAAGTTAAATATGAATCTAGAGTGCACACGGGTTTAGGTTACACAGCAAGTAGCTCGGGAACGGCCAGTGGACTGTATTTCAGACGATCAATCGGTACAGGCGGCCATCGGTTTATAATTTTTTTGAAAATGTTCCGGGAGGTGGCGAAGCGATTCGATAGTATATTCGGAAAGCCAGGAAAATTCTCTAAGGGTTAAATATGAATCTAGATTGCACACGGGTTTAGGTTACACAGCAAGTAGCGCGGGAAAGGCCAGTGGACTGTATTTCAGACGATCGATCGGTACAGGCGGCCTTCGGTTTTTAATTTTTTTGACAATGTTCCGGGAGGTGGCGAAGCGATTAGATAGTATATTCGGAAAGCCAGGAAAATTCTCTACAAGTTAAATATGAATCTAGAGTGCACACGGGTTTAGGTTACACAGCAAGTAGCGCGGGAACGGCCAGTGAACCGTATTTCAGACGATCAATTGGTACAGGCGGCCTTCGGTTTTTAATTTTTTTTTAAACTTTTCGGGAAATAGCGAAGCGATTCGATAGTATATTCGGAAAGCCAGGAAAATTTTCTACAAGTTAAATATGAATCTAGAGTGCACACGGGTTTAGGTTACACAGCAAGTAGCGCGGGAACGGCCAGTGGACTGTATTTCAGACGATCGATCGGTACAGGCGGCCTTCGGTTTTTAATTTTTTTGAAAATGTTCCGGAAGGTGGTCTAGCGATTCGATAGTATATTCGGAAAGCCAGGAAAATTCTCTAAGGGTTAAATATGAATCTAGATTGCACACGGGTTTAGGTTACACAGCAAGTAGCGCGGGAACGGCCAGTGGACCGTATTTCAGACGATCGATCGGTACAGGTGGCCTTCGGTTTTTAATTTTTTTGAAAATGTTCCGGGAGCTGGCGAAGCGATTCGATAGTATATTCGGAAAGCCAGGAAAATTCTCTAGAAGTTAAATATGAATCTAGATTGCACACGGGTTTAGGTTGAACAGCAATAAGCGCGGGAAAGGCCAGTGGACTGTATTTCAGACGATCGATCGGTACAGGCGGCCTTCGGTTTTTAATTTTTTTGACAATGTTCCGGGAGGTGGCGAAGCGATTAGATAGTATATTCGGAAAGCCACAAAAATTCTCTACAAGTTAAATATGAATCTAGAGTGCACACGGGTTTAGGTTACACAGCAAGTAGCGCGGGAACGGCCAGTGAACCGTATTTCAGACGATCAATTGGTACAGGCGGCCTTCGGTTTTTAATTTTTTTTTAAACTTTTCGGGAAATAGCGAAGCGATTCGATAGTATATTCGGAAAGCCAGGAAAATTTTCTACAAGTTAAATATGAATCTAGAGTGCACACGGGTTTAGGTTACACAGCAAGTAGCGCGGGAACGGCCAGTGGACTGTATTTCAGACGATCAATCGGTAAAGGCGGCCATCGGTTTATAATTTTTTTGAAAATGTTCCGGGAGGTGGCGAAGCGATTCGATAGTATATTCGGAAAGCCAGGAAAATTTTCTACAAGTTAAATATGAATCTAGAGTGCACACGGGTTTAGGTTACACAGCAAGTAGCGCGGGAACGGCCAGTGGACTGTATTTCAGACGATCGATCGGTACAGGCGGCCTTCGGTTTTTAATTTTTTTGACAATGTTCCGGGAGGTGGTCTAGCGATTCGATAGTATATTCGGAAAGCCAGGAAAATTTTCTACAAGTTAAATATGAATCTAGAGTGCACACGGGTTTAGGTTACACAGCAAGTAGCGCGGGAACGGCCAGTGGACTGTATTTCAGACGATCAATCGGTAAAGGCGGCCATCGGTTTATAATTTTTTTGAAAATGTTCCGGGAGGTGGCGAAGCGATTCGATAGTATATTCGGAAAGCCAGGAAAATTCTCTAAGGGTTAAATATGAATCTAGAGTCCACACGGGTTTAGGTTGAACAGCAATAAGCGCGGGAAAGGCCAGTGGACTGTATTTCAGACGATCGATCGGTACAGGCGGCCTTCGGTTTTTAATTTTTTTGACAATGTTCCGGGAGGTGGCGAAGCGATTAGATAGTATATTCGGAAAGCCAGGAAAATTCTCTACAAGTTAAATATGAATCTAGAGTGCACACGGGTTTAGGTTACACAGCAAGTAGCGCGGGAACGGCCAGTGAACCGTATTTCAGACGATCAATTGGTACAGGCGGCCTTCGGTTTTTAATTTTTTTTTTAACTTTTCGGGAAATAGCGAAGCGATTCGATAGTATATTCGGAAAGCCAGGAAAATTTTCTACAAGTTAAATATGAATCTAGAGTGCACACGGGTTTAGGTTACACAGCAAGTAGCTCGGGAACGGCCAGTGGACTGTATTTCAGACGATCAATCGGTACAGGCGGCCATCGGTTTATAATTTTTTTGAAAATGTTCCGGGAGGTGGCGAAGCGATTCGATAGTATATTCGGAAAGCCAGGAAAATTCTCTAAGGGTTAAATATGAATCTAGATTGCACACGGGTTTAGGTTACACAGCAAGTAGCGCGGGAAAGGCCAGTGGACTGTATTTCAGACGATCGATCGGTACAGGCGGCCTTCGGTTTTTAATTTTTTTGACAATGTTCCGGGAGGTGGCGAAGCGATTAGATAGTATATTCGGAAAGCCAGGAAAATTCTCTACAAGTTAAATATGAATCTAGAGTGCACACGGGTTTAGGTTACACAGCAAGTAGCGCGGGAACGGCCAGTGAACCGTATTTCAGACGATCAATTGGTACAGGCGGCCTTCGGTTTTTAATTTTTTTTTAAACTTTTCGGGAAATAGCGAAGCGATTCGATAGTATATTCGGAAAGCCAGGAAAATTTTCTACAAGTTAAATATGAATCTAGAGTGCACACGGGTTTAGGTTACACAGCAAGTAGCGCGGGAACGGCCAGTGGACTGTATTTCAGACGATCGATCGGTACAGGCGGCCTTCGGTTTTTAATTTTTTTGACAATGTTCCGGGAGGTGGTCTAGCGATTCGATAGTATATTCGGAAAGCCAGGAAAATTTTCTACAAGTTAAATATGAATCTAGAGTGCACACGGGTTTAGGTTACACAGCAAGTAGCGCGGGAACGGCCAGTGGACTGTATTTCAGACGATCGATCGGTACAGGCGGCCTTCGGTTTTTAATTTTTTTGACAATGTTCCGGGAGGTGGTCTAGCGATTCGATAGTATATTCGGAAAGCCAGGAAAATTTTCTACAAGTTAAATATGAATCTAGAGTGAACACGGGTTTAGGTTACACAGCAAGTAGCTCGGGAACGGCCAGTGGACCGTATTTCAGACGATCGATCGGTACAGACGGCCTTCGGTTTTTAATTTTTTTGAAAATGTTCCGGAAGGTGGTCTAGCGATTCGATAGTATATTCGGAAAGCCAGGAAAATTCTCTAAGGGTTAAATATGAATCTAGATTGCACACGGGTTTAGGTTACACAGCAAGTAGCGCGGGAAAGGCCAGTGGACTGTATTTCAGACGATCGATCGGTACAGGCGGCCTTCGGTTTTTAATTTTTTTGACAATGTTCCGGGAGGTGGCGAAGCGATTAGATAGTATATTCGGAAAGCCAGGAAAATTCTCTACAAGTTAAATATGAATCTAGAGTGCACACGGGTTTAGGTTACACAGCAAGTAGCGCGGGAACGGCCAGTGAACCGTATTTCAGACGATCAATTGGTACAGGCGGCCTTCGGTTTTTAATTTTTTTTTAAACTTTTCGGGAAATAGCGAAGCGATTCGATAGTATATTCGGAAAGCCAGGAAAATTTTCTACAAGTTAAATATGAATCTAGAGTGCACACGGGTTTAGGTTACACAGCAAGTAGCGCGGGAACGGCCAGTGGACTGTATTTCAGACGATCGATCGGTACAGGCGGCCTTCGGTTTTTAATTTTTTTGAAAATGTTCCGGAAGGTGGTCTAGCGATTCGATAGTATATTCGGAAAGCCAGGAAAATTCTCTAAGGGTTAAATATGAATCTAGATTGCACACGGGTTTAGGTTACACAGCAAGTAGCGCGGGAACGGCCAGTGGACCGTATTTCAGACGATCGATCGGTACAGGTGGCCTTCGGTTTTTAATTTTTTTGAAAATGTTCCGGGAGCTGGCGAAGCGATTCGATAGTATATTCGGAAAGCCAGGAAAATTCTCTAGAAGTTAAATATGAATCTAGATTGCACACGGGTTTAGGTTGAACAGCAATAAGCGCGGGAAAGGCCAGTGGACTGTATTTCAGACGATCGATCGGTACAGGCGGCCTTCGGTTTTTAATTTTTTTGACAATGTTCCGGGAGGTGGCGAAGCGATTAGATAGTATATTCGGAAAGCCACAAAATTCTCTACAAGTTAAATATGAATCTAGAGTGCACACGGGTTTAGGTTACACAGCAAGTAGCGCGGGAACGGCCAGTGAACCGTATTTCAGACGATCAATTGGTACAGGCGGCCTTCGGTTTTTAATTTTTTTTTAAACTTTTCGGGAAATAGCGAAGCGATTCGATAGTATATTCGGAAAGCCAGGAAAATTTTCTACAAGTTAAATATGAATCTAGAGTGCACACGGGTTTAGGTTACACAGCAAGTAGCGCGGGAACGGCCAGTGGACTGTATTTCAGACGATCAATCGGTAAAGGCGGCCATCGGTTTATAATTTTTTTGAAAATGTTCCGGGAGGTGGCGAAGCGATTCGATAGTATATTCGGAAAGCCAGGAAAATTTTCTACAAGTTAAATATGAATCTAGAGTGCACACGGGTTTAGGTTACACAGCAAGTAGCGCGGGAACGGCCAGTGGACTGTATTTCAGACGATCGATCGGTACAGGCGGCCTTCGGTTTTTAATTTTTTTGACAATGTTCCGGGAGGTGGTCTAGCGATTCGATAGTATATTCGGAAAGCCAGGAAAATTCTCTACAAGTTAAATATGAATCTAGAGTCCACACGGGTTTAGGTTGAACAGCAATAAGCGCGGGAAAGGCCAGTGGACTGTATTTCAGACGATCGATCGGTACAGGCGGCCTTCGGTTTTTAATTTTTTTGACAATGTTCCGGGAGGTGGCGAAGCGATTAGATAGTATATTCGGAAAGCCAGGAAAATTCTCTACAAGTTAAATATGAATCTAGAGTGCACACGGGTTTAGGTTACACAGCAAGTAGCGCGGGAACGGCCAGTGAACCGTATTTCAGACGATCAATTGGTACAGGCGGCCTTCGGTTTTTAATTTTTTTTTTAACTTTTCGGGAAATAGCGAAGCGATTCGATAGTATATTCGGAAAGCCAGGAAAATTTTCTACAAGTTAAATATGAATCTAGAGTGAACACGGGTTTAGGTTACACAGCAAGTAGCTCGGGAACGGCCAGTGGACCGTATTTCAGACGATCGATCGGTACAGACGGCCTTCGGTTTTTAATTTTTTTGAAAATGTTCCGGAAGGTGGTCTAGCGATTCGATAGTATATTCGGAAAGCCAGGAAAATTCTCTAAGGGTTAAATATGAATCTAGATTGCACACGGGTTTAGGTTACACAGCAAGTAGCGCGGGAAAGGCCAGTGGACTGTATTTCAGACGATCGATCGGTACAGGCGGCCTTCGGTTTTTAATTTTTTTGACAATGTTCCGGGAGGTGGCGAAGCGATTAGATAGTATATTCGGAAAGCCACGAAAATTCTCTACAAGTTAAATATGAATCTAGAGTGCACACGGGTTTAGGTTACACAGCAAGTAGCGCGGGAACGGCCAGTGAACCGTATTTCAGACGATCAATTGGTACAGGCGGCCTTCGGTTTTTAATTTTTTTTTAAACTTTTCGGGAAATAGCGAAGCGATTCGATAGTATATTCGGAAAGCCAGGAAAATTTTCTACAAGTTAAATATGAATCTAGAGTGCACACGGGTTTAGGTTACACAGCAAGTAGCGCGGGAACGGCCAGTGGACTGTATTTCAGACGATCAATCGGTAAAGGCGGCCATCGGTTTATAATTTTTTTGAAAATGTTCCGGGAGGTGGCGAAGCGATTCGATAGTATATTCGGAAAGCCAGGAAAATTTTCTACAAGTTAAATATGAATCTAGAGTGCACACGGGTTTAGGTTACACAGCAAGTAGCGCGGGAACGGCCAGTGGACTGTATTTCAGACGATCGATCGGTACAGGCGGCCTTCGGTTTTTAATTTTTTTGAAAATGTTCCGGAAGGTGGTCTAGCGATTCGATAGTATATTCGGAAAGCCAGGAAAATTCTCTAAGGGTTAAATATGAATCTAGATTGCACACGGGTTTAGGTTACACAGCAAGTAGCGCGGGAACGGCCAGTGGACCGTATTTCAGACGATCGATCGGTACAGGTGGCCTTCGGTTTTTAATTTTTTTGAAAATGTTCCGGGAGCTGGCGAAGCGATTCGATAGTATATTCGGAAAGCCAGGAAAATTCTCTAGAAGTTAAATATGAATCTAGATTGCACACGGGTTTAGGTTACACAGCAAGTAGCGCGGGAACGGCCAGTGGACCGTATTTCAGACGATCGATCGGTACAGGCAGCCTTCGGTTTTTAATTTTTTTGAAAATGTTCCGGGAGGTGGCGAAGCGATTCGATAGTATATTCGGAAAGCCAGGAAAATTCTCTACAAGTTAAATATGAATCTAGAGTTCACACGGGTTTAGGTTGAACAGCAATAAGCGCGGGAAAGGCCAGTGGACTGTATTTCAGACGATCGATCGGTACAGGCGGCCTTCGGTTTTTAATTTTTTTGACAATGTTCCGGGAGGTGGCGAAGCGATTAGATAGTATATTCGGAAAGCCACGAAAATTCTCTACAAGTTAAATATGAATCTAGAGTGCACACGGGTTTAGGTTACACAGCAAGTAGCGCGGGAACGGCCAGTGAACCGTATTTCAGACGATCAATTGGTACAGGCGGCCTTCGGTTTTTAATTTTTTTTTAAACTTTTCGGGAAATAGCGAAGCGATTCGATAGTATATTCGGAAAGCCAGGAAAATTTTCTACAAGGTAAATATGAATCTAGAGTGCACACGGGTTTAGGTTACACAGCAAGTAGCGCGGGAACGGCCAGTGAACCGTATTTCAGACGATCAATTGGTACAGGCGGCCTTCGGTTTTTAATTTTTTTTTTAACTTTTCGGGAAATAGCGAAGCGATTCGATAGTATATTCGGAAAGCCAGGAAAATTTTCTACAAGTTAAATATGAATCTAGAGTGCACACGGGTTTAGGTTACACAGCAAGTAGCTCGGGAACGGCCAGTGGACTGTATTTCAGACGATCAATCGGTACAGGCGGCCATCGGTTTATAATTTTTTTGAAAATGTTCCGGGAGGTGGCGAAGCGATTCGATAGTATATTCGGAAAGCCAGGAAAATTTTCTACAAGTTAAATATGAATCTAGAGTGCACACGGGTTTAGGTTACACAGCAAGTAGCGCGGGAACGGCCAGTGGACTGTATTTCAGACGATCAATCGGTAAAGGCGGCCATCGGTTTATAATTTTTTTGAAAATGTTCCGGGAGGTGGCGAAGCGATTCGATAGTATATTCGGAAAGCCAGGAAAATTTTCTACAAGTTAAATATGAATCTAGAGTGCACACGGGTTTAGGTTACACAGCAAGTAGCGCGGGAACGGCCAGTGGACTGTATTTCAGACGATCGATCGGTACAGGCGGCCTTCGGTTTTTAATTTTTTTGACAATGTTCCGGGAGGTGGTCTAGCGATTCGATAGTATATTCGGAAAGCCAGGAAAATTCTCTACAAGTTAAATATGAATCTAGAGTCCACACGGGTTTAGGTTGAACAGCAATAAGCGCGGGAAAGGCCAGTGGACTGTATTTCAGACGATCGATCGGTACAGGCGGCCTTCGGTTTTTAATTTTTTTGACAATGTTCCGGGAGGTGGCGAAGCGATTAGATAGTATATTCGGAAAGCCAGGAAAATTCTCTACAAGTTAAATATGAATCTAGAGTGCACACGGGTTTAGGTTACACAGCAAGTAGCGCGGGAACGGCCAGTGAACCGTATTTCAGACGATCAATTGGTACAGGCGGCCTTCGGTTTTTAATTTTTTTTTTAACTTTTCGGGAAATAGCGAAGCGATTCGATAGTATATTCGGAAAGCCAGGAAAATTTTCTACAAGTTAAATATGAATCTAGAGTGCACACGGGTTTAGGTTACACAGCAAGTAGCTCGGGAACGGCCAGTGGACTGTATTTCAGACGATCAATCGGTACAGGCGGCCATCGGTTTATAATTTTTTTGAAAATGTTCCGGGAGGTGGCGAAGCGATTCGATAGTATATTCGGAAAGCCAGGAAAATTTTCTACAAGTTAAATATGAATCTAGAGTGCACACGGGTTTAGGTTACACAGCAAGTAGCGCGGGAACGGCCAGTGGACTGTATTTCAGACGATCGATCGGTACAGGCGGCCTTCGGTTTTTAATTTTTTTGACAATGTTCCGGGAGGTGGTCTAGCGATTCGATAGTATATTCGGAAAGCCAGGAAAATTTTCTACAAGTTAAATATGAATCTAGAGTGAACACGGGTTTAGGTTACACAGCAAGTAGCTCGGGAACGGCCAGTGGACCGTATTTCAGACGATCGATCGGTACAGACGGCCTTCGGTTTTTAATTTTTTTGAAAATGTTCCGGAAGGTGGTCTAGCGATTCGATAGTATATTCGGAAAGCCAGGAAAATTCTCTAAGGGTTAAATATGAATCTAGATTGCACACGGGTTTAGGTTACACAGCAAGTAGCGCGGGAAAGGCCAGTGGACTGTATTTCAGACGATCGATCGGTACAGGCGGCCTTCGGTTTTTAATTTTTTTGACAATGTTCCGGGAGGTGGCGAAGCGATTAGATAGTATATTCGGAAAGCCACGAAAATTCTCTACAAGTTAAATATGAATCTAGAGTGCACACGGGTTTAGGTTACACAGCAAGTAGCGCGGGAACGGCCAGTGAACCGTATTTCAGACGATCAATTGGTACAGGCGGCCTTCGGTTTTTAATTTTTTTTTAAACTTTTCGGGAAATAGCGAAGCGATTCGATAGTATATTCGGAAAGCCAGGAAAATTTTCTACAAGTTAAATATGAATCTAGAGTGCACACGGGTTTAGGTTACACAGCAAGTAGCGCGGGAACGGCCAGTGGACTGTATTTCAGACGATCAATCGTTAAAGGCGGCCATCGGTTTATAATTTTTTTGAAAATGTTCCGGGAGGTGGCGAAGCGATTCGATAGTATATTCGGAAAGCCAGGAAAATTTTCTACAAGTTAAATATGAATCTAGAGTGCACACGGGTTTAGGTTACACAGCAAGTAGCGCGGGAACGGCCAGTGGACTGTATTTCAGACGATCGATCGGTACAGGCGGCCTTCGGTTTTTAATTTTTTTGAAAATGTTCCGGAAGGTGGTCTAGCGATTCGATAGTATATTCGGAAAGCCAGGAAAATTCTCTAAGGGTTAAATATGAATCTAGATTGCACACGGGTTTAGGTTACACAGCAAGTAGCGCGGGAACGGCCAGTGGACCGTATTTCAGACGATCGATCGGTACAGGTGGC
Organism: Diuraphis noxia; assembly: GCF_037042655.1. Taxonomy (NCBI): domain Eukaryota; kingdom Metazoa; phylum Arthropoda; class Insecta; order Hemiptera; family Aphididae; genus Diuraphis; species Diuraphis noxia. Next base: position 76,632,708 of record NW_028301711.1, read on the forward strand.
CTTCGGTTTTTAATTTTTTTGAAAATGTTCCGGGAGCTGGCGAAGCGATTCGATAGTATATTCGGAAAGCCAGGAAAATTCTCTAGAAGTTAAATATGAATCTAGATTGCACACGGGTTTAGGTTACACAGCAAGTAGCGCGGGAACGGCCAGTGGACCGTATTTCAGACGATCGATCGGTACAGGCAGCCTTCGGTTTTTAATTTTTTTGAAAATGTTCCGGGAGGTGGCGAAGCGATTCGATAGTATATTCGGAAAGCCAGGAAAATTCTCTACAAGTTAAATATGAATCTAGAGTTCACACGGGTTTAGGTTGAACAGCAATAAGCGCGGGAAAGGCCAGTGGACTGTATTTCAGACGATCGATCGGTACAGGCGGCCTTCGGTTTTTAATTTTTTTGACAATGTTCCGGGAGGTGGCGAAGCGATTAGATAGTATATTCGGAAAGCCACGAAAATTCTCTACAAGTTAAATATGAATCTAGAGTGCACACGGGTTTAGGTTACACAGCAAGTAGCGCGGGAACGGCCAGTGAACCGTATTTCAGACGATCAATTGGTACAGGCGGCCTTCGGTTTTTAATTTTTTTTTAAACTTTTCGGGAAATAGCGAAGCGATTCGATAGTATATTCGGAAAGCCAGGAAAATTTTCTACAAGGTAAATATGAATCTAGAGTGCACACGGGTTTAGGTTACACAGCAAGTAGCGCGGGAACGGCCAGTGAACCGTATTTCAGACGATCAATTGGTACAGGCGGCCTTCGGTTTTTAATTTTTTTTTTAACTTTTCGGGAAATAGCGAAGCGATTCGATAGTATATTCGGAAAGCCAGGAAAATTTTCTACAAGTTAAATATGAATCTAGAGTGCACACGGGTTTAGGTTACACAGCAAGTAGCTCGGGAACGGCCAGTGGACTGTATTTCAGACGATCAATCGGTACAGGCGGCCATCGGTTTATAATTTTTTTGAAAATGTTCCGGGAGGTGGCGAAGCGATTCGATAGTATATTCGGAAAGCCAGGAAAATTTTCTACAAGTTAAATATGAATCTAGAGTGCACACGGGTTTAGGTTACACAGCAAGTAGCGCGGGAACGGCCAGTGGACTGTATTTCAGACGATCGATCGGTACAGGCGGCCTTCGGTTTTTAATTTTTTTGACAATGTTCCGGGAGGTGGTCTAGCGATTCGATAGTATATTCGGAAAGCCAGGAAAATTTTCTACAAGTTAAATATGAATCTAGAGTGAACACGGGTTTAGGTTACACAGCAAGTAGCTCGGGAACGGCCAGTGGACCGTATTTCAGACGATCGATCGGTACAGACGGCCTTCGGTTTTTAATTTTTTTGAAAATGTTCCGGAAGGTGGTCTAGCGATTCGATAGTATATTCGGAAAGCCAGGAAAATTCTCTAAGGGTTAAATATGAATCTAGATTGCACACGGGTTTAGGTTACACAGCAAGTAGCGCGGGAAAGGCCAGTGGACTGTATTTCAGACGATCGATCGGTACAGGCGGCCTTCGGTTTTTAATTTTTTTGACAATGTTCCGGGAGGTGGCGAAGCGATTAGATAGTATATTCGGAAAGCCACGAAAATTCTCTACAAGTTAAATATGAATCTAGAGTGCACACGGGTTTAGGTTACACAGCAAGTAGCGCGGGAACGGCCAGTGAACCGTATTTCAGACGATCAATTGGTACAGGCGGCCTTCGGTTTTTAATTTTTTTTTAAACTTTTCGGGAAATAGCGAAGCGATTCGATAGTATATTCGGAAAGCCAGGAAAATTTTCTACAAGTTAAATATGAATCTAGAGTGCACACGGGTTTAGGTTACACAGCAAGTAGCGCGGGAACGGCCAGTGGACTGTATTTCAGACGATCAATCGGTAAAGGCGGCCATCGGTTTATAATTTTTTTGAAAATGTTCCGGGAGGTGGCGAAGCGATTCGATAGTATATTCGGAAAGCCAGGAAAATTTTCTACAAGTTAAATATGAATCTAGAGTGCACACGGGTTTAGGTTACACAGCAAGTAGCGCGGGAACGGCCAGTGGACTGTATTTCAGACGATCGATCGGTACAGGTGGCCTTCGGTTTTTAATTTTTTTGAAAATGTTCCGGAAGGTGGTCTAGCGATTCGATAGTATATTCGGAAAGCCAGGAAAATTCTCTAAGGGTTAAATATGAATCTAGAGTGCACACGGGTTTAGGTTACACAGCAAGTAGCGCGGGAACGGCCAGTGGACTGTATTTCAGACGATCAATCGGTAAAGGCGGCCATCGGTTTATAATTTTTTTGAAAATGTTCCGGGAGGTGGCGAAGCGATTCGATAGTATATTCGGAAAGCCAGGAAAATTTTCTACAAGTTAAATATGAATCTAGAGTGCACACGGGTTTAGGTTACACAGCAAGTAGCGCGGGAACGGCCAGTGGACTGTATTTCAGACGATCGATCGGTACAGGCGGCCTTCGGTTTTTAATTTTTTTGACAATGTTCCGGGAGGTGGTCTAGCGATTCGATAGTATATTCGGAAAGCCAGGAAAATTCTCTACAAGTTAAATATGAATCTAGAGTCCACACGGGTTTAGGTTGAACAGCAATAAGCGCGGGAAAGGCCAGTGGACTGTATTTCAGACGATCGATCGGTACAGGCGGCCTTCGGTTTTTAATTTTTTTTTTAACTTTTCGGGAAATAGCGAAGCGATTCGATAGTATATTCGGAAAGCCAGGAAAATTTTCTACAAGTTAAATATGAATCTAGAGTGCACACGGGTTTAGGTTACACAGCAAGTAACTCGGGAACGGCCAGTGGACTGTATTTCAGACGATCAATCGGTACAGGCGGCCATCGGTTTATAATTTTTTTGAAAATGTTCCGGGAGGTGGCGAAGCGATTCGATAGTATATTCGGAAAGCCAGGAAAATTTTCTACAAGTTAAATATGAATCTAGAGTGCACACGGGTTTAGGTTACACAGCAAGTAGCGCGGGAACGGCCAGTGGACTGTATTTCAGACGATCGATCGGTACAGGCAGCCTTCGGTTTTTAATTTTTTTGACAATGTTCCGGGAGGTGGTCTAGCGATTCGATAGTATATTCGGAAAGCCAGGAAAATTTTCTACAAGTTAAATATGAATCTAGAGTGCACACGGGTTTAGGTTACACAGCAAGTAGCTCGGGAACGGCCAGTGGACTGTATTTCAGACGATCAATCGGTACAGGCGGCCATCGGTTTATAATTTTTTTGAAAATGTTCCGGGAGGTGGCGAAGCGATTCGATAGTATATTCGGAAAGCCAGGAAAATTTTCTACAAGTTAAATATGAATCTAGAGTGCACACGGGTTTAGGTTACACAGCAAGTAGCGCGGGAACGGCCAGTGGACTGTATTTCAGACGATCGATCGGTACAGGCGGCCTTCGGTTTTTAATTTTTTTGACAATGTTCCGGGAGGTGGTCTAGCGATTCGATAGTATATTCGGAAAGCCAGGAAAATTTTCTACAAGTTAAATATGAATCTAGAGTGAACACGGGTTTAGGTTACACAGCAAGTAGCTCGGGAACGGCCAGTGGACCGTATTTCAGACGATCGATCGGTACAGACGGCCTTCGGTTTTTAATTTTTTTGAAAATGTTCCGGAAGGTGGTCTAGCGATTCGATAGTATATTCGGAAAGCCAGGAAAATTTTCTACAAGTTAAATATGAATCTAGAGTTCACACGGGTTTAGGTTGAACAGCAATAAGCGCGGGAAAGGCCAGTGGACTGTATTTCAGACGATCGATCGGTACAGGCGGCCTTCGGTTTTTAATTTTTTTGACAATGTTCCGGGAGGTGGCGAAGCGATTAGATAGTATATTCGGAAAGCCACGAAAATTCTCTACAAGTTAAATATGAATCTAGAGTGCACACGGGTTTAGGTTACACAGCAAGTAGCGCGGGAACGGCCAGTGAACCGTATTTCAGACGATCAATTGGTACAGGCGGCCTTCGGTTTTTAATTTTTTTTTAAACTTTTCGGGAAATAGCGAAGCGATTCGATAGTATATTCGGAAAGCCAGGAAAATTTTCTACAAGTTAAATATGAATCTAGAGTGCACACGGGTTTAGGTTACACAGCAAGTAGCGCGGGAACGGCCAGTGGACTGTATTTCAGACGATCAATCGGTAAAGACGGCCATCGGTTTATAATTTTTTTGAAAATGTTCCGGGAGTTGGCGAAGCGATTCGATAGTATATTCGGAAAGCCAGGAAAATTTTCTACAAGTTAAATATGAATCTAGAGTGCACACGGGTTTAGGTTACACAGCAAGTAGCGCGGGAACGGCCAGTGGACTGTATTTCAGACGATCGATCGGTACAGGCGGCCTTCGGTTTTTAATTTTTTTGACAATGTTCCGGGAGGTGGTCTAGCGATTCGATAGTATATTCGGAAAGCCAGGAAAATTCTCTACAAGTTAAATATGAATCTAGAGTCCACACGGGTTTAGGTTGAACAGCAATAAGCGCGGGAAAGGCCAGTGGACTGTATTTCAGACGATCGATCGGTACAGGCGGCCTTCGGTTTTTAATTTTTTTGACAATGTTCCGGGAGGTGGCGAAGCGATTAGATAGTATATTCGGAAAGCCAGGAAAATTCTCTACAAGTTAAATATGAATCTAGAGTGCACACGGGTTTAGGTTACACAGCAAGTAGCGCGGGAACGGCCAGTGAACCGTATTTCAGACGATCAATTGGTACAGGCGGCCTTCGGTTTTTAATTTTTTTTTTAACTTTTCGGGAAATAGCGAAGCGATTCGATAGTATATTCGGAAAGCCAGGAAAATTTTCTACAAGTTAAATATGAATCTAGAGTGCACACGGGTTTAGGTTACACAGCAAGTAGCTCGGGAACGGCCAGTGGACTGTATTTCAGACGATCAATCGGTACAGGCGGCCATCGGTTTATAATTTTTTTGAAAATGTTCCGGGAGGTGGCGAAGCGATTCGATAGTATATTCGGAAAGCCAGGAAAATTTTCTACAAGTTAAATATGAATCTAGAGTGCACACGGGTTTAGGTTACACAGCAAGTAGCGCGGGAACGGCCAGTGGACTGTATTTCAGACGATCGATCGGTACAGGCGGCCTTCGGTTTTTAATTTTTTTGACAATGTTCCGGGAGGTGGTCTAGCGATTCGATAGTATATTCGGAAAGCCAGGAAAATTTGCTACAAGTTAAATATGAATCTAGAGTGAACACGGGTTTAGGTTACACAGCAAGTAGCTCGGGAACGGCCAGTGGACCGTATTTCAGACGATCGATCGGTACAGACGGCCTTCGGTTTTTAATTTTTTTGAAAATGTTCCGGAAGGTGGTCTAGCGATTCGATAGTATATTCGGAAAGCCAGGAAAATTCTCTAAGGGTTAAATATGAATCTAGATTGCACACGGGTTTAGGTTACACAGCAAGTAGCGCGGGAACGGCCAGTGAACCGTATTTCAGACGATCAATTGGTACAGGCGGCCTTCGGTTTTTAATTTTTTTTTAAACTTTTCGGGAAATAGCGAAGCGATTCGATAGTATATTCGGAAAGCCAGGAAAATTTTCTACAAGTTAAATATGAATCTAGAGTGCACACGGGTTTAGGTTACACAGCAAGTAGCGCGGGAACGGCCAGTGGACTGTATTTCAGACGATCGATCGGTACAGGCGGCCTTCGGTTTTTAATTTTTTTGACAATGTTCCGGGAGGTGGTCTAGCGATTCGATAGTATATTCGGAAAGCCAGGAAAATTCTCTACAAGTTAAATATGAATCTAGAGTCCACACGGGTTTAGGTTGAACAGCAATAAGCGCGGGAAAGGCCAGTGGACTGTATTTCAGACGATCGATCGGTACAGGCGGCCTTCGGTTTTTAATTTTTTTGACAATGTTCCGGGAGGTGGCGAAGCGATTAGATAGTATATTCGGAAAGCCAGGAAAATTCTCTACAAGTTAAATATGAATCTAGAGTGCACACGGGTTTAGGTTACACAGCAAGTAGCGCGGGAACGGCCAGTGAACCGTATTTCAGACGATCAGTTGGTACAGGCGGCCTTCGGTTTTTAATTTTTTTTTTAACTTTTCGGGAAATAGCGAAGCGATTCGATAGTATATTCGGAAAGCCAGGAAAATTTTCTACAAGTTAAATATGAATCTAGAGTGCACACGGGTTTAGGTTACACAGCAAGTAGCTCGGGAACGGCCAGTGGACTGTATTTCAGACGATCAATCGGTACAGGCGGCCATCGGTTTATAATTTTTTTGAAAATGTTCCGGGAGGTGGCGAAGCGATTCGATAGTATATTCGGAAAGCCAGGAAAATTTTCTACAAGTTAAATATGAATCTAGAGTGCACACGGGTTTAGGTTACACAGCAAGTAGCGCGGGAACGGCCAGTGGACTGTATTTCAGACGATCGATCGGTACAGGCGGCCTTCGGTTTTTAATTTTTTTGACAATGTTCCGGGAGGTGGTCTAGCGATTCGATAGTATATTCGGAAAGCCAGGAAAATTTTCTACAAGTTAAATATGAATCTAGAGTGAACACGGGTTTAGGTTACACAGCAAGTAGCTCGGGAACGGCCAGTGGACCGTATTTCAGACGATCGATCGGTACAGACGGCCTTCGGTTTTTAATTTTTTTGAAAATGTTCCGGAAGGTGGTCTAGCGATTCGATAGTATATTCGGAAAGCCAGGAAAATTCTCTAAGGGTTAAATATGAATCTAGATTGCACACGGGTTTAGGTTACACAGCAAGTAGCGCGGGAACGGCCAGTGAACCGTATTTCAGACGATCAATTGGTACAGGCGGCCTTCGGTTTTTAATTTTTTTTTAAACTTTTCGGGAAATAGCGAAGCGATTCGATAGTATATTCGGAAAGCCAGGAAAATTTTCTACAAGTTAAATATGAATCTAGAGTGCACACGGGTTTAGGTTACACAGCAAGTAGCGCGGGAACGGCCAGTGGACTGTATTTCAGACGATCAATCGGTAAAGGCGGCCATCGGTTTATAATTTTTTTGTAAATGTTCCGGGAGGTGGCGAAGCGATTCGATAGTATATTCGGAAAGCCAGGAAAATTTTCTACAAGTTAAATATGAATCTAGAGTGCACACGGGTTTAGGTTACACAGCAAGTAGCGCGGGAACGGCCAGTGAACCGTATTTCAGACGATCAGTTGGTACAGGCGGCCTTCGGTTTTTAATTTTTTTTTTAACTTTTCGGGAAATAGCGAAGCGATTCGATAGTATATTCGGAAAGCCAGGAAAATTTTCTACAAGTTAAATATGAATCTAGAGTGCACACGGGTTTAGGTTACACAGCAAGTAGCTCGGGAACGGCCAGTGGACTGTATTTCAGACGATCAATCGGTACAGGCGGCCATCGGTTTATAATTTTTTTGAAAATGTTCCGGGAGGTGGCGAAGCGATTCGATAGTATATTCGGAAAGCCAGGAAAATTTTCTACAAGTTAAATATGAATCTAGAGTGCACACGGGTTTAGGTTACACAGCAAGTAGCGCGGGAACGGCCAGTGGACTGTATTTCAGACGATCGATCGGTACAGGCGGCCTTCGGTTTTGAATTTTTTTGACAATGTTCCGGGAGGTGGTCTAGCGATTCGATAGTATATTCGGAAAGCCAGGAAAATTTTCTACAAGTTAAATATGAATCTAGAGTGCACACGGGTTTAGGTTACACAGCAAGTAGCGCGGGAACGGCCAGTGGACTGTATTTCAGACGATCGATCGGTACAGGCGGCCTTCGGTTTTTAATTTTTTTGACAATGTTCCGGGAGGTGGTCTAGCGATTCGATAGTATATTCGGAAAGCCAGGAAAATTCTCTACAAGTTAAATATGAATCTAGAGTCCACACGGGTTTAGGTTGAACAGCAATAAGCGCGGGAAAGGCCAGTGGACTGTATTTCAGACGATCGATCGGTACAGGCGGCCTTCGGTTTTTAATTTTTTTGACAATGTTCCGGGAGGTGGCGAAGCGATTAGATAGTATATTCGGAAAGCCAGGAAAATTCTCTACAAGTTAAATATGAATCTAGAGTGCACACGGGTTTAGGTTACACAGCAAGTAGCGCGGGAACGGCCAGTGAACCGTATTTCAGACGATCAATTGGTACAGGCGGCCTTCGGTTTTTAATTTTTTTTTTAACTTTTCGGGAAATAGCGAAGCGATTCGATAGTATATTCGGAAAGCCAGGAAAATTTTCTACAAGTTAAATATGAATCTAGAGTGCACACGGGTTTAGGTTGAACAGCAATAAGCGCGGGAAAGGCCAGTGGACTGTATTTCAGACGATCGATCGGTACAGGCGGCCTTCGGTTTTTAATTTTTTTGACAATGTTCCGGGAGGTGGCGAAGCGATTAGATAGTATATTCGGAAAGCCAGGAAAATTCTCTACAAGTTAAATATGAATCTAGAGTGCACACGGGTTTAGGTTACACAGCAAGTAGCGCGGGAACGGCCAGTGAACCGTATTTCAGACGATCAATTGGTACAGGCGGCCTTCGGTTTTTAATTTTTTTTTTAACTTTTCGGGAAATAGCGAAGCGATTCGATAGTATATTCGGAAAGCCAGGAAAATTTTCTACAAGTTAAATATGAATCTAGAGTGCACACGGGTTTAGGTTACACAGCAAGTAGCTCGGGAACGGCCAGTGGACTGTATTTCAGACGATCAATCGGTACAGGCGGCCATCGGTTTATAATTTTTTTGAAAATGTTCCGGGAGGTGGCGAAGCGATTCGATAGTATATTCGGAAAGCCAGGAAAATTTTCTACAAGTTAAATATGAATCTAGAGTGCACACGGGTTTAGGTTACACAGCAAGTAGCGCGGGAACGGCCAGTGGACTGTATTTCAGACGATCGATCGGTACAGGCGGCCTTCGGTTTTTAATTTTTTTGACAATGTTCCGGGAGGTGGTCTAGCGATTCGATAGTATATTCGGAAAGCCAGGAAAATTCTCTACAAGTTAAATATGAATCTAGAGTGAACACGGGTTTAGGTTACACAGCAAGTAGCTCGGGAACGGCCAGTGGACCGTATTTCAGACGATCGATCGGTACAGACGGCCTTCGGTTTTTAATTTTTTTGAAAATGTTCCGGAAGGTGGTCTAGCGATTCGATAGTATATTCGGAAAGCCAGGAAAATTCTCTAAGGGTTAAATATGAATCTAGATTGCACACGGGTTTAGGTTACACAGCAAGTAGCGCGGGAACGGCCAGTGGACCGTATTTCAGACGATCGATCGGTACAGGTGGCCTTCGGTTTTTAATTTTTTTGAAAATGTTCCGGGAAGTGGCGAAGCGATTCGATAGTATATTCGGAAAGCCAGGAAAATTTTCTACAAGTTAAATATGAATCTAGAGTGCACACGGGTTTAGGTTACACAGCAAGTAGCGCGGGAACGGCCAGTGGACTGTATTTCAGACGATCGATCGGTACAGGCGGCCTTCGGTTTTTAATTTTTTTGACAATGTTCCGGGAGGTGGTCTAGCGATTCGATAGTATATTCGGAAAGCCAGGAAAATTCTCTACAAGTTAAATATGAATCTAGAGTGAACAAGGGTTTAGGTTACACAGCAAGTAGCTCGGGAACGGCCAGTGGACCGTATTTCAGACGATCGATCGGTACAGACGGCCTTCGGTTTTTAATTTTTTTGAAAATGTTCCGGAAGGTGGTCTAGCGATTCGATAGTATATTCGGAAAGCCAGGAAAATTCTCTAAGGGTTAAATATGAATCTAGATTGCACACGGGTTTAGGTTACACAGCAAGTAGCGCGGGAACGGCCAGTGGACCGTATTTCAGACGATCGATCGGTACAGGTGGCCTTCGGTTTTTAATTTTTTTGAAAATGTTCCGGGAAGTGGCGAAGCGATTCGATAGTATATTCGGAAAGCAAGGAAAATTCTCTACAAGTTAAATATGAATCTAGAGTTTACACGGGTTTAGGTTGAACAGCAATAAGCGCGGGAAAGGCCAGTGGACTGTATTTCAGACGATCGATCGGTACAGGCGGCCTTCGGTTTTTAATTTTTTTGACAATGATCCGGGAGGTGGCGAAGCGATTAGATAGTATATTCGGAAAGCCAGGAAAATTCTCTACAAGTTAAATATGAATCTAGAGTGCACACGGGTTTAGGTTACACAGCAAGTAGCGCGGGAACGGCCAGTGAACCGTATTTCAGACGATCAATTGGTACAGGCGGCCTTCGGTTTTTAATTTTTTTTTAAACTTTTCGGGAAATAGCGAAGCGATTCGATAGTATATTCGGAAAGCCAGGAAAATTTTCTACATGTTAAATATGAATCTAGAGTGCACACGGGTTTAGGTTACACAGCAAGTAGCGCGGGAACGGCCAGTGGACTGTATTTCAGACGATCAATTGGTACAGGCGGCCTTCGGTTTTTAATTTTTTTTTAAACTTTTCGGGAAATAGCGAAGCGATTCGATAGTATATTCGGAAAGCCAGGAAAATTTTCTACATGTTAAATATGAATCTAGAGTGCACACGGGTTTAGGTTACACAGCAAGTAGCGCGGGAACGGCCAGTGGACTGTATTTCAGACGATCAATCGGTACAGGCGGCCATCGGTTTATAATTTTTTTGAAAATGTTCCGGGAGGTGGCGAAGCGATTCGATAGTATATTCGGAAAGCCAGGAAAATTTTCTACAAGTTAAATATGAATCTAGAGTGCACACGGGTTTAGGTTACACAGCAAGTAGCGCGGGAACGGCCAGTGGACTGTATTTCAGACGATCAATCGGTACAGGCGGCCATCGGTTTATAATTTTTTTGAAAATGTTACGGGAGGTGGCGAAGCGATTCGATAGTATATTCGGAAAGCCAGGAAAATTCTCTACAAGTTAAATATGAATCTAGAGTTCACACGGGTTTAGGTTGAACAGCAATAAGCGCGGGAAAGGCCAGTGGACTGTATTTAAGACGATCGATCGGTACAGGCGGCCTTCGGTTTTTAATTTTTTTGACAATGTTCCGGGAGCTGGCGAAGCGATTAGATAGTATATTCGGAAAGCCAGGAAAATTCTCTACAAGTAAAATATGAATCTAGAGTGCACACGGGTTTAGGTTACACAGCAAGTAGCGCGGGAACGGCCAGTGAACCGTATTTCAGACGATCAATTGGTACAGGCGGCCTTCGGTTTTTAATTTTTTTTTTAACTTTTCGGGAAATAGCGAAGCGATTCGATAGTATATTCGGAAAGCCAGGAAAATTTTCTACAAGTTAAATATGAATCTAGAGTGCACACGGGTTTAGGTTGAACAGCAATAAGCGCGGAAAGGCCAGTGGACTGTATTTCAGACGATCGATCGGTACAGGCGGCCTTCGGTTTTTAATTTTTTTGACAATGTTCCGGGAGGTGGCGAAGCGATTAGATAGTATATTCGGAAAGCCAGGAAAATTCTCTACAAGTTAAATATGAATCTAGAGTGCACACGGGTTTAGGTTACACAGCAAGTAGCGCGGGAACGGCCAGTGAACCGTATTTCAGACGATCAATTGGTACAGGCGGCCTTCGGTTTTTAATTTTTTTTTTAACTTTTCGGGAAATAGCGAAGCGATTCGATAGTATATTCGGAAAGCCAGGAAAATTTTCTACAAGTTAAATATGAATCTAGAGTGCACACGGGTTTAGGTTACACAGCAAGTAGCTCGGGAACGGCCAGTGGACTGTATTTCAGACGATCAATCGGTACAGGCGGCCATCGGTTTATAATTTTTTTGAAAATGTTCCGGGAGGTGGCGAAGCGATTCGATAGTATATTCGGAAAGCCAGGAAAATTTTCTACAAGTTAAATATGAATCTAGAGTGCACACGGGTTTAGGTTACACAGCAAGTAGCGCGGGAACGGCCAGTGGACTGTATTTCAGACGATCGATCGGTACAGGCGGCCTTCGGTTTTTAATTTTTTTGACAATGTTCCGGGAGGTGGTCTAGCGATTCGATAGTATATTCGGAAAGCCAGGAAAATTTTCTACAAGTTAAATATGAATCTAGAGTGAACACGGGTTTAGGTTACACAGCAAGTAGCTCGGGAACGGCCAGTGGACCGTATTTCAGACGATCGGTCGGTACAGACGGCCTTCGGTTTTTAATTTTTTTGAAAATGTTCCGGAAGGTGGTCTAGCGATTCGATAGTATATTCGGAAAGCCAGGAAAATTCTCTAAGGGTTAAATATGAATCTAGATTGCACACGGGTTTAGGTTACACAGCAAGTAGCGCGGGAACGGCCAGTGAACCGTATTTCAGACGATCAATTGGTACAGGCGGCCTTCGGTTTTTAATTTTTTTTTAAACTTTTCGGGAAATAGCGAAGCGATTCGATAGTATATTCGGAAAGCCAGGAAAATTTTCTACAAGTTAAATATGAATCTAGAGTGCACACGGGTTTAGGTTACACAGCAAGTAGCGCGGGAACGGCCAGTGGACTGTATTTCAGACGATCAATCGGTAAAGGCGGCCATCGGTTTATAATTTTTTTGTAAATGTTCCGGGAGGTGGCGAAGCGATTCGATAGTATATTCGGAAAGCCAGGAAAATTTTCTACAAGTTAAATATGAATCTAGAGTGCACACGGGTTTAGGTTACACAGCAAGTAGCGCGGGAACGGCCAGTGGACTGTATTTCAGACGATATATCGGTACAGGCGGCCTTCGGTTTTTAATTTTTTTGACAATGTTCCGGGAGGTGGTCTAGCGATTCGATAGTATATTCGGAAAGCCAGGAAAATTCTCTACAAGTTAAATATGAATCTAGAGTCCACACGGGTTTAGGTTGAACAGCAATAAGCGCGGGAAAGGCCAGTGGACTGTATTTCAGACGATCGATCGGTACAGGCGGCCTTCGGTTTTTAATTTTTTTGACAATGTTCCGGGAGGTGGCGAAGCGATTAGATAGTATATTCGGAAAGCCAGGAAAATTTTCTACAAGTTAAATATGAATCTAGAGTGCACACGGGTTTAGGTTACACAGCAAGTAGCGCGGGAACGGCCAGTGAACCGTATTTCAGACGATCAGTTGGTACAGGCGGCCTTCGGTTTTTAATTTTTTTTTTAACTTTTCGGGAAATAGCGAAGCGATTCGATAGTATATTCGGAAAGCCAGGAAAATTTTCTACAAGTTAAATATGAATCTAGAGTGCACACGGGTTTAGGTTACACAGCAAGTAGCTCGGGAACGGCCAGTGGACTGTATTTCAGACGATCAATCGGTACAGGCGGCCATCGGTTTATAATTTTTTTGAAAATGTTCCGGGAGGTGGCGAAGCGATTCGATAGTATATTCGGAAAGCCAGGAAAATTTTCTACAAGTTAAATATGAATCTAGAGTGCACACGGGTTTAGGTTACACAGCAAGTAGCGCGGGAACGGCCAGTGGACTGTATTTCAGACGATCGATCGGTACAGGCGGCCTTCGGTTTTTAATTTTTTTGACAATGTTCCGGGAGGTGGTCTAGCGATTCGATAGTATATTCGGAAAGCCAGGAAAATTTTCTACAAGTTAAATATGAATCTAGAGTGAACACGGGTTTAGGTTACACAGCAAGTAGCTCGGGAACGGCCAGTGGACCGTATTTCAGACGATCGATCGGTACAGACGGCCTTCGGTTTTTAATTTTTTTGAAAATGTTCCGGAAGGTGGTCTAGCGATTCGATAGTATATTCGGAAAGCCAGGAAAATTCTCTAAGGGTTAAATATGAATCTAGATTGCACACGGGTTTAGGTTACACAGCAAGTAGCGCGGGAACGGCCAGTGAACCGTATTTCAGACGATCAATTGGTACAGGCGGCCTTCGGTTTTTAATTTTTTTTTAAACTTTTCGGGAAATAGCGAAGCGATTCGATAGTATATTCGGAAAGCCAGGAAAATTTTCTACAAGTTAAATATGAATCTAGAGTGCACACGGGTTTAGGTTACACAGCAAGTAGCGCGGGAACGGCCAGTGGACTGTATTTCAGACGATCAATCGGTAAAGGCGGCCATCGGTTTATAATTTTTTTGTAAATGTTCCGGGAGGTGGCGAAGCGATTCGATAGTATATTCGGAAAGCCAGGAAAATTTTCTACAAGTTAAATATGAATCTAGAGTGCACACGGGTTTAGGTTACACAGCAAGTAGCGCGGGAACGGCCAGTGAACCGTATTTCAGACGATCAGTTGGTACAGGCGGCCTTCGGTTTTTAATTTTTTTTTTAACTTTTCGGGAAATAGCGAAGCGATTCGATAGTATATTCGGAAAGCCAGGAAAATTTTCTACAAGTTAAATATGAATCTAGAGTGCACACGGGTTTAGGTTACACAGCAAGTAGCTCGGGAACGGCCAGTGGACTGTATTTCAGACGATCAATCGGTACAGGCGGCCATCGGTTTATAATTTTTTTGAAAATGTTCCGGGAGGTGGCGAAGCGATTCGATAGTATATTCGGAAAGCCAGGAAAATTTTCTACAAGTTAAATATGAATCTAGAGTGCACACGGGTTTAGGTTACACAGCAAGTAGCGCGGGAACGGCCAGTGGACTGTATTTCAGACGATCGATCGGTACAGGCGGCCTTCGGTTTTGAATTTTTTTGACAATGTTCCGGGAGGTGGTCTAGCGATTCGATAGTATATTCGGAAAGCCAGGAAAATTTTCTACAAGTTAAATATGAATCTAGAGTGCACACGGGTTTAGGTTACACAGCAAGTAGCGCGGGAACGGCCAGTGGACTGTATTTCAGACGATCGATCGGTACAGGCGGCCTTCGGTTTTTAATTTTTTTGACAATGTTCCGGGAGGTGGTCTAGCGATTCGATAGTATATTCGGAAAGCCAGGAAAATTCTCTACAAGTTAAATATGAATCTAGAGTCCACACGGGTTTAGGTTGAACAGCAATAAGCGCGGGAAAGGCCAGTGGACTGTATTTCAGACGATCGATCGGTACAGGCGGCCTTCGGTTTTTAATTTTTTTGACAATGTTCCGGGAGGTGGCGAAGCGATTAGATAGTATATTCGGAAAGCCAGGAAAATTCTCTACAAGTTAAATATGAATCTAGAGTGCACACGGGTTTAGGTTACACAGCAAGTAGCGCGGGAACGGCCAGTGAACCGTATTTCAGACGATCAATTGGTACAGGCGGCCTTCGGTTTTTAATTTTTTTTTTAACTTTTCGGGAAATAGCGAAGCGATTCGATAGTATATTCGGAAAGCCAGGAAAATTTTCTACAAGTTAAATATGAATCTAGAGTGCACACGGGTTTAGGTTGAACAGCAATAAGCGCGGGAAAGGCCAGTGGACTGTATTTCAGACGATCGATCGGTACAGGCGGCCTTCGGTTTTTAATTTTTTTGACAATGTTCCGGGAGGTGGCGAAGCGATTAGATAGTATATTCGGAAAGCCAGGAAAATTCTCTACAAGTTAAATATGAATCTAGAGTGCACACGGGTTTAGGTTACACAGCAAGTAGCGCGGGAACGGCCAGTGAACCGTATTTCAGACGATCAATTGGTACAGGCGGCCTTCGGTTTTTAATTTTTTTTTTAACTTTTCGGGAAATAGCGAAGCGATTCGATAGTATATTCGGAAAGCCAGGAAAATTTTCTACAAGTTAAATATGAATCTAGAGTGCACACGGGTTTAGGTTACACAGCAAGTAGCTCGGGAACGGCCAGTGGACTGTATTTCAGACGATCAATCGGTACAGGCGGCCATCGGTTTATAATTTTTTTGAAAATGTTCCGGGAGGTGGCGAAGCGATTCGATAGTATATTCGGAAAGCCAGGAAAATTTTCTACAAGTTAAATATGAATCTAGAGTGCACACGGGTTTAGGTTACACAGCAAGTAGCGCGGGAACGGCCAGTGGACTGTATTTCAGACGATCGATCGGTACAGGCGGCCTTCGGTTTTTAATTTTTTTGACAATGTTCCGGGAGGTGGTCTAGCGATTCGATAGTATATTCGGAAAGCCAGGAAAATTCTCTACAAGTTAAATATGAATCTAGAGTGAACACGGGTTTAGGTTACACAGCAAGTAGCTCGGGAACGGCCAGTGGACCGTATTTCAGACGATCGATCGGTACAGACGGCCTTCGGTTTTTAATTTTTTTGAAAATGTTCCGGAAGGTGGTCTAGCGATTCGATAGTATATTCGGAAAGCCAGGAAAATTCTCTAAGGGTTAAATATGAATCTAGATTGCACACGGGTTTAGGTTACACAGCAAGTAGCGCGGGAACGGCCAGTGGACCGTATTTCAGACGATCGATCGGTACAGGTGGCCTTCGGTTTTTAATTTTTTTGAAAATGTTCCGGGAAGTGGCGAAGCGATTCGATAGTATATTCGGAAAGCCAGGAAAATTTTCTACAAGTTAAATATGAATCTAGAGTGCACACGGGTTTAGGTTACACAGCAAGTAGCGCGGGAACGGCCAGTGGACTGTATTTCAGACGATCGATCGGTACAGGCGGCCTTCGGTTTTTAATTTTTTTGACAATGTTCCGGGAGGTGGTCTAGCGATTCGATAGTATATTCGGAAAGCCAGGAAAATTCTCTACAAGTTAAATATGAATCTAGAGTGAACAAGGGTTTAGGTTACACAGCAAGTAGCTCGGGAACGGCCAGTGGACCGTATTTCAGACGATCGATCGGTACAGACGGCCTTCGGTTTTTAATTTTTTTGAAAATGTTCCGGAAGGTGGTCTAGCGATTCGATAGTATATTCGGAAAGCCAGGAAAATTCTCTAAGGGTTAAATATGAATCTAGATTGCACACGGGTTTAGGTTACACAGCAAGTAGCGCGGGAACGGCCAGTGGACCGTATTTCAGACGATCGATCGGTACAGGTGGCCTTCGGTTTTTAATTTTTTTGAAAATGTTCCGGGAAGTGGCGAAGCGATTCGATAGTATATTCGGAAAGCAAGGAAAATTCTCTACAAGTTAAATATGAATCTAGAGTTTACACGGGTTTAGGTTGAACAGCAATAAGCGCGGGAAAGGCCAGTGGACTGTATTTCAGACGATCGATCGGTACAGGCGGCCTTCGGTTTTTAATTTTTTTGACAATGATCCGGGAGGTGGCGAAGCGATTAGATAGTATATTCGGAAAGCCAGGAAAATTCTCTACAAGTTAAATATGAATCTAGAGTGCACACGGGTTTAGGTTACACAGCAAGTAGCGCGGGAACGGCCAGTGAACCGTATTTCAGACGATCAATTGGTACAGGCGGCCTTCGGTTTTTAATTTTTTTTTAAACTTTTCGGGAAATAGCGAAGCGATTCGATAGTATATTCGGAAAGCCAGGAAAATTTTCTACATGTTAAATATGAATCTAGAGTGCACACGGGTTTAGGTTACACAGCAAGTAGCGCGGGAACGGCCAGTGGACTGTATTTCAGACGATCAATTGGTACAGGCGGCCTTCGGTTTTTAATTTTTTTTTAAACTTTTCGGGAAATAGCGAAGCGATTCGATAGTATATTCGGAAAGCCAGGAAAATTTTCTACATGTTAAATATGAATCTAGAGTGCACACGGGTTTAGGTTACACAGCAAGTAGCGCGGGAACGGCCAGTGGACTGTATTTCAGACGATCAATCGGTACAGGCGGCCATCGGTTTATAATTTTTTTGAAAATGTTCCGGGAGGTGGCGAAGCGATTCGATAGTATATTCGGAAAGCCAGGAAAATTTTCTACAAGTTAAATATGAATCTAGAGTGCACACGGGTTTAGGTTACACAGCAAGTAGCGCGGGAACGGCCAGTGGACTGTATTTCAGACGATCAATCGGTACAGGCGGCCATCGGTTTATAATTTTTTTGAAAATGTTACGGGAGGTGGCGAAGCGATTCGATAGTATATTCGGAAAGCCAGGAAAATTCTCTACAAGTTAAATATGAATCTAGAGTTCACACGGGTTTAGGTTGAACAGCAATAAGCGCGGGAAAGGCCAGTGGACTGTATTTAAGACGATCGATCGGTACAGGCGGCCTTCGGTTTTTAATTTTTTTGACAATGTTCCGGGAGCTGGCGAAGCGATTAGATAGTATATTCGGAAAGCCAGGAAAATTCTCTACAAGTAAAATATGAATCTAGAGTGCACACGGGTTTAGGTTACACAGCAAGTAGCGCGGGAACGGCCAGTGAACCGTATTTCAGACGATCAATTGGTACAGGCGGCCTTCGGTTTTTAATTTTTTTTTTAACTTTTCGGGAAATAGCGAAGCGATTCGATAGTATATTCGGAAAGCCAGGAAAATTTTCTACAAGTTAAATATGAATCTAGAGTGCACACGGGTTTAGGTTGAACAGCAATAAGCGCGGAAAGGCCAGTGGACTGTATTTCAGACGATCGATCGGTACAGGCGGCCTTCGGTTTTTAATTTTTTTGACAATGTTCCGGGAGGTGGCGAAGCGATTAGATAGTATATTCGGAAAGCCAGGAAAATTCTCTACAAGTTAAATATGAATCTAGAGTGCACACGGGTTTAGGTTACACAGCAAGTAGCGCGGGAACGGCCAGTGAACCGTATTTCAGACGATCAATTGGTACAGGCGGCCTTCGGTTTTTAATTTTTTTTTTAACTTTTCGGGAAATAGCGAAGCGATTCGATAGTATATTCGGAAAGCCAGGAAAATTTTCTACAAGTTAAATATGAATCTAGAGTGCACACGGGTTTAGGTTACACAGCAAGTAGCTCGGGAACGGCCAGTGGACTGTATTTCAGACGATCAATCGGTACAGGCGGCCATCGGTTTATAATTTTTTTGAAAATGTTCCGGGAGGTGGCGAAGCGATTCGATAGTATATTCGGAAAGCCAGGAAAATTTTCTACAAGTTAAATATGAATCTAGAGTGCACACGGGTTTAGGTTACACAGCAAGTAGCGCGGGAACGGCCAGTGGACTGTATTTCAGACGATCGATCGGTACAGGCGGCCTTCGGTTTTTAATTTTTTTGACAATGTTCCGGGAGGTGGTCTAGCGATTCGATAGTATATTCGGAAAGCCAGGAAAATTTTCTACAAGTTAAATATGAATCTAGAGTGAACACGGGTTTAGGTTACACAGCAAGTAGCTCGGGAACGGCCAGTGGACCGTATTTCAGACGATCGGTCGGTACAGACGGCCTTCGGTTTTTAATTTTTTTGAAAATGTTCCGGAAGGTGGTCTAGCGATTCGATAGTATATTCGGAAAGCCAGGAAAATTCTCTAAGGGTTAAATATGAATCTAGATTGCACACGGGTTTAGGTTACACAGCAAGTAGCGCGGGAACGGCCAGTGAACCGTATTTCAGACGATCAATTGGTACAGGCGGCCTTCGGTTTTTAATTTTTTTTTAAACTTTTCGGGAAATAGCGAAGCGATTCGATAGTATATTCGGAAAGCCAGGAAAATTTTCTACAAGTTAAATATGAATCTAGAGTGCACACGGGTTTAGGTTACACAGCAAGTAGCGCGGGAACGGCCAGTGGACTGTATTTCAGACGATCAATCGGTAAAGGCGGCCATCGGTTTATAATTTTTTTGTAAATGTTCCGGGAGGTGGCGAAGCGATTCGATAGTATATTCGGAAAGCCAGGAAAATTTTCTACAAGTTAAATATGAATCTAGAGTGCACACGGGTTTAGGTTACACAGCAAGTAGCGCGGGAACGGCCAGTGGACTGTATTTCAGACGATATATCGGTACAGGCGGCCTTCGGTTTTTAATTTTTTTGACAATGTTCCGGGAGGTGGTCTAGCGATTCGATAGTATATTCGGAAAGCCAGGAAAATTCTCTACAAGTTAAATATGAATCTAGAGTCCACACGGGTTTAGGTTGAACAGCAATAAGCGCGGGAAAGGCCAGTGGACTGTATTTCAGACGATCGATCGGTACAGGCGGCCTTCGGTTTTTAATTTTTTTGACAATGTTCCGGGAGGTGGCGAAGCGATTAGATAGTATATTCGGAAAGCCAGGAAAATTTTCTACAAGTTAAATATGAATCTAGAGTGCACACGGGTTTAGGTTGAACAGCAATAAGCGCGGGAAAGGCCAGTGGACTGTATTTCAGACGATCGATCGGTACAGGCGGCCTTCGGTTTTTAATTTTTTTGACAATGTTCCGGGAGGTGGCGAAGCGATTAGATAGTATATTCGGAAAGCCAGGAAAATTCTCTACAAGTTAAATATGAATCTAGAGTGCACACGGGTTTAGGTTACACAGCAAGTAGCGCGGGAACGGCCAGTGAACCGTATTTCAGACGATCAATTGGTACAGGCGGCCTTCGGTTTTTAATTTTTTTTTTAACTTTTCGGGAAATAGCGAAGCGATTCGATAGTATATTCGGAAAGCCAGGAAAATTTTCTACAAGTTAAATATGAATCTAGAGTGCACACGGGTTTAGGTTACACAGCAAGTAGCTCGGGAACGGCCAGTGGACTGTATTTCAGACGATCAATCGGTACAGGCGGCCATCGGTTTATAATTTTTTTGAAAATGTTCCGGGAGGTGGCGAAGCGATTCGATAGCATATTCGGAAAGCCAGGAAAATTTTCTACAAGTTAAATATGAATCTAGAGTGCACACGGGTTTAGGTTACACAGCAAGTAGCGCGGGAACGGCCAGTGGACTGTATTTCAGACGATCGATCGGTACAGGCGGCCTTCGGTTTTTAATTTTTTTGACAATGTTCCGGGAGGTGGTCTAGCGATTCGATAGTATATTCGGAAAGCCAGGAAAATTCTCTACAAGTTAAATATGAATCTAGAGTGAACACGGGTTTAGGTTACACAGCAAGTAGCGCGGGAACGGCCAGTGGACCGTATTTCAGACGATCGATCGGTACAGGTGGCCTTCGGTTTTTAATTTTTTTGAAAATGTTCCGGGAAGTGGCGAAGCGATTCGATAGTATATTCGGAAAGCCAGGAAAATTTTCTACAAGTTAAATATGAATCTAGAGTGCACACGGGTTTAGGTTACACAGCAAGTAGCGCGGGAACGGCCAGTGGACTGTATTTCAGACGATCGATCGGTACAGGCGGCCTTCGGTTTTTAATTTTTTTGACAATGTTCCGGGAGGTGGTCTAGCGATTCGATAGTATATTCGGAAAGCCAGGAAAATTCTCTACAAGTTAAATATGAATCTAGAGTGAACACGGGTTTAGGTTACACAGCAAGTAGCTCGGGAACGGCCAGTGGACCGTATTTCAGACGATCGATCGGTACAGACGGCCTTCGGTTTTTAATTTTTTTGAAAATGTTCCGGAAGGTGGTCTAGCGATTCGATAGTATATTCGGAAAGCCAGGAAAATTCTCTAAGGGTTAAATATGAATCTAGATTGCACACGGGTTTAGGTTACACAGCAAGTAGCGCGGGAACGGCCAGTGGACCGTATTTCAGACGATCGATCGGTACAGGTGGCCTTCGGTTTTTAATTTTTTTGAAAATGTTCCGGGAAGTGGCGAAGCGATTCGATAGTATATTCGGAAAGCAAGGAAAATTCTCTACAAGTTAAATATGAATCTAGAGTTTACACGGGTTTAGGTTGAACAGCAATAAGCGCGGGAAAGGCCAGTGGACTGTATTTCAGACGATCGATCGGTACAGGCGGCCTTCGGTTTTTAATTTTTTTGACAATGATCCGGGAGGTGGCGAAGCGATTAGATAGTATATTCGGAAAGCCAGGAAAATTCTCTACAAGTTAAATATGAATCTAGAGTGCACACGGGTTTAGGTTACACAGCAAGTAGCGCGGGAACGGCCAGTGAACCGTATTTCAGACGATCAATTGGTACAGGCGGCCTTCGGTTTTTAATTTTTTTTTAAACTTTTCGGGAAATAGCGAAGCGATTCGATAGTATATTCGGAAAGCCAGGAAAATTTTCTACATGTTAAATATGAATCTAGAGTGCACACGGGTTTAGGTTACACAGCAAGTAGCGCGGGAACGGCCAGTGGACTGTATTTCAGACGATCAATTGGTACAGGCGGCCTTCGGTTTTTAATTTTTTTTTAAACTTTTCGGGAAATAGCGAAGCGATTCGATAGTATATTCGGAAAGCCAGGAAAATTTTCTACATGTTAAATATGAATCTAGAGTGCACACGGGTTTAGGTTACACAGCAAGTAGCGCGGGAACGGCCAGTGGACTGTATTTCAGACGATCAATCGGTACAGGCGGCCATCGGTTTATAATTTTTTTGAAAATGTTCCGGGAGGTGGCGAAGCGATTCGATAGTATATTCGGAAAGCCAGGAAAATTTTCTACAAGTTAAATATGAATCTAGAGTGCACACGGGTTTAGGTTACACAGCAAGTAGCGCGGGAACGGCCAGTGGACTGTATTTCAGACGATCAATCGGTACAGGCGGCCATCGGTTTATAATTTTTTTGAAAATGTTACGGGAGGTGGCGAAGCGATTCGATAGTATATTCGGAAAGCCAGGAAAATTCTCTACAAGTTAAATATGAATCTAGAGTTCACACGGGTTTAGGTTGAACAGCAATAAGCGCGGGAAAGGCCAGTGGACTGTATTTAAGACGATCGATCGGTACAGGCGGCCTTCGGTTTTTAATTTTTTTGACAATGTTCTGGGAGCTGGCGAAGCGATTAGATAGTATATTCGGAAAGCCAGGAAAATTCTCTACAAGTTAAATATGAATCTAGAGTGCACACGGGTTTAGGTTACACAGCAAGTAGCGCGGGAACGGCCAGTGAACCGTATTTCAGACGATCAATTGGTACAGGCGGCCTTCGGTTTTTAATTTTTTTTTTAACTTTTCGGGAAATAGCGAAGCGATTCGATAGTATATTCGGAAAGCCAGGAAAATTTTCTACAAGTTAAATATGAATCTAGAGTGCACACGGGTTTAGGTTGAACAGCAATAAGCGCGGGAAAGGCCAGTGGACTGTATTTCAGACGATCGATCGGTACAGGCGGCCTTCGGTTTTTAATTTTTTTGACAATGTTCCGGGAGGTGGCGAAGCGATTAGATAGTATATTCGGAAAGCCAGGAAAATTCTCTACAAGTTAAATATGAATCTAGAGTGCACACGGGTTTAGGTTACACAGCAAGTAGCGCGGGAACGGCCAGTGAACCGTATTTCAGACGATCAATTGGTACAGGCGGCCTTCGGTTTTTAATTTTTTTTTTAACTTTTCGGGAAATAGCGAAGCGATTCGATAGTATATTCGGAAAGCCAGGAAAATTCTCTAAGGGTTAAATATGAATCTAGATTGCACACGGGTTTAGGTTACACAGCAAGTAGCGCGGGAACGGCCAGTGGACCGTATTTCAGACGATCGACCGGTACAGGTGGCCTTCGGTTTTTAATTTTTTTGACAATGATCCGGGAGGTGGCGAAGCGATTAGATAGTATATTCGGAAAGCCAGGAAAATTCTCTACAAGTTAAATATGAAACTAGAGTGCACACGGGTTTAGGTTACACAGCAAGTAGCGCGGGAACGGCCAGTGAACCGTATTTCAGACGATCAATTGGTACAGGCGGCCTTCGGTTTTTAATTTTTTTTTAAACTTTTCGGGAAATAGCGAAGCGATTAGATAGTATATTCGGAAAGCCAGGAAAATTCTCTACAAGTTAAATATGAATCTAGAGTGCACACGGGTTTAGGTTACACAGCAAGTAGCGCGGGAACGGCCAGTGAACCGTATTTCAGACGATCAATTGGTACAGGCGGCCTTCGGTTTTTAATTTTTTTTTTAACTTTTCGGGAAATAGCGAAGCGATTCGATAGTATATTCGGAAAGCCAGGAAAATTTTCTACAAGTTAAATATGAATCTAGAGTGCACACGGGTTTAGGTTGAACAGCAATAAGCGCGGGAAAGGCCAGTGGACTGTATTTCAGACGATCGATCGGTACAGGCGGCCTTCGGTTTTTAATTTTTTTGACAATGTTCCGGGAGGTGGCGAAGCGATTAGATAGTATATTCGGAAAGCCAGGAAAATTCTCTACAAGTTAAATATGAATCTAGAGTGCACACGGGTTTAGGTTACACAGCAAGTAGCGCGGGAACGGCCAGTGAACCGTATTTCAGACGATCAATTGGTACAGGCGGCCTTCGGTTTTTAATTTTTTTTTTAACTTTTCGGGAAATAGCGAAGCGATTCGATAGTATATTCGGAAAGCCAGGAAAATTTTCTACAAGTTAAATATGAATCTAGAGTGCACACGGGTTTAGGTTACACAGCAAGTAGCTCGGGAACGGCCAGTGGACTGTATTTCAGACGATCAATCGGTACAGGCGGCCATCGGTTTATAATTTTTTTGAAAATGTTCCGGGAGGTGGCGAAGCGATTCGATAGTATATTCGGAAAGCCAGGAAAATTTTCTACAAGTTAAATATGAATCTAGAGTGCACACGGGTTTAGGTTACACAGCAAGTAGCGCGGGAACGGCCAGTGGACTGTATTTCAGACGATCGATCGGTACAGGCGGCCTTCGGTTTTTAATTTTTTTGACAATGTTCCGGGAGGTGGTCTAGCGATTCGATAGTATATTCGGAAAGCCAGGAAAATTTTCTACAAGTTAAATATGAATCTAGAGTGAACACGGGTTTAGGTTACACAGCAAGTAGCTCGGGAACGGCCAGTGGACCGTATTTCAGACGATCGATCGGTACAGACGGCCTTCGGTTTTTAATTTTTTTGAAAATGTTCCGGAAGGTGGTCTAGCGATTCGATAGTATATTCGGAAAGCCAGGAAAATTCTCTAAGGGTTAAATATGAATCTAGATTGCACACGGGTTTAGGTTACACAGCAAGTAGCGCGGGAACGGCCAGTGGACCGTATTTCAGACGATCGATCGGTACAGGTGGCCTTCGGTTTTTAATTTTTTTGAAAATGTTCCGGGAGCTGGCGAAGCGATTCGATAGTATATTCGGAAAGCCAGGAAAATTCTCTACAAGTTAAATATGAATCTAGAGTTCACACGGGTTTAGGTTGAACAGCAATAAGCGCGGGAAAGGCCAGTGGACTGTATTTCAGACGATCGATCGGTACAGGCGGCCTTCGGTTTTTAATTTTTTTGACAATGATCCGGGAGGTGGCGAAGCGATTAGATAGTATATTCGGAAAGCCAGGAAAATTCTCTACAAGTTAAATATGAATCTAGAGTGCACACGGGTTTAGGTTACACAGCAAGTAGCGCGGGAACGGCCAGTGAACCGTATTTCAGACGATCAATTGGTACAGGCGGCCTTCGGTTTTTAATTTTTTTTTAAACTTTTCGGGAAATAGCGAAGCGATTCGATAGTATATTCGGAAAGCCAGGAAAATTTTCTACAAGTTAAATATGAATCTAGAGTGCACACGGGTTTAGGTTACACAGCAAGTAGCGCGGGAACGGCCAGTGGACTGTATTTCAGACGATCAATCGGTACAGGCGGCCATCGGTTTATAATTTTTTTGAAAATGTTCCGGGAGGTGGCGAAGCGATTCGATAGTATATTCGGAAAGCCAGGAAAATTTTCTACAAGTTAAATATGAATCTAGAGTGCACACGGGTTTAGGTTACACAGCAAGTAGCGCGGGAACGGCCAGTGGACTGTATTTCAGACGATCAATCGGTACAGGCGGCCATCGGTTTATAATTTTTTTGAAAATGTTACGGGAGGTGGCGAAGCGATTCGATAGTATATTCGGAAAGCCAGGAAAATTCTCTACAAGTTAAATATGAATCTAGAGTTCACACGGGTTTAGGTTGAACAGCAATAAGCGCGGGAAAGGCCAGTGGACTGTATTTAAGACGATCGATCGGTACAGGCGGCCTTCGGTTTTTAATTTTTTTGACAATGTTCCGGGAGCTGGCGAAGCGATTCGATAGTATATTCGGAAAGCCAGGAAAATTCTCTACAAGTTAAATATGAATCTAGAGTTCACACGGGTTTAGGTTGAATAGCAATAAGCGCGGGATAGGCCAGTGGACTGTATTTCAGACGATCGATCGGTACAGGCGGCCTTCGGTTTTTAATTTTTTTGACAATGTTCCGGGAGGTGGCGAAGCGATTCGATAGTAAATTCAGAAAGCCAGGAAAATTCTCTACAAGTTAAATATGAATCTAGAGTGCACACGGGTTTAGGTTACACAGCAAGTAGCACGGGAACGGCCAGTGGACCGTATTTCAGACGATCGATCGGTACAGGTGGCCTTCGGTTTATAATTTTTTTGACAATGTTCCGGGAGGTGGTCTAGCGATTCGATAGTATATTCGGAAAGCCAGGAAATTTCTCTACCAGATAAATATGAATCTAGAGTGCACACGGGTTTAGGTTACACAGCAAGTAGCGCGGGAACGGCCAGTGGACCGTATTTCAGACGATCGATCGGTACAGGCAGCCTTCGTTTTTTAATTTTTTTGACAATGTTCCGGGAGGTGGCGAAGCGATTCGATAGTAAATTCAGGAAGCCAGGAAAATTCTCTACAAGTTAAATATGAATCTAGAGTGCACACGGGTTTAGGTTACACAGCAAGTAGCACGGGAACGGCCAGTGGACCGTATTTCAGACGATCGATCGGTACAGGCGGCCTTCGGTTTATAATTTTTTTGACAATGTTCCGGGAGGTGGCGAAGCGATTAGATAGTATATTCGGAAAGCCAGGAAAATTCTCTACAAGTTAAATATGAATCTAGAGTGCACACGGGTTTAGGTTACACAGCAAGTAGCGCGGGAACGGCCAGTGGACCGTATTTCAGACAATCAATTGGTACAGGCGGCCTTCGGTTTTTAATTTTTTTTTAAATGTTTCGGGAGATAGCCAAGCGATTCGATAGTATATTCGGAAAGCCAGGAAAATTTTCTACAAGTTAAATATGAATCTAGAGTGAACACGGGTTTAGGTTACACAGCAAGTAGCTCGGGAACGGCCAGTGGACCGTATTTCAGACGATCGATCGGTACAGGCGGCCTTCGGTTTTTAATTTTTTTGAAAATGTTCCGGGAGGTGGCGAAGCGATTCGATAGTATATTCGGAAAGCCAGGAAAATTCTCTACAAGTTAAATATGAATCTAGAGTTCACACGGGTTTAGGTTGAACAGCAATAAGCGCGGGAAAGGCCAGTGGACTGTATTTCAGACGATCGATCGGTACAGACGGCCTTCGGTTTTTAATTTTTTTGACAATGTTCCGGGAGGTGGCAAAGCGATTAGATAAAATATTCGGAAAGCCAGGAAAATTATCTACAAGTTAAATATGAATCTAGAGTGCACACGGGTTTAGGTTACACAGCAAGTAGCGCGGGAACGGCCAGTGGACCGTATTTCAGACGATCAATTGGTACAGGCGGCCTTCGGTTTTTAATTTTTTTTTAAACTTTTCGGGAGATAGCGAAGCGATTCGATAGTATATTCGGAAAGCCAGGAAAATTTTCTACAAGTTAAATATGAATCTAGAGTGCACACGGGTTTAGGTTACACAGCAAGTAGCGCGGGAACGGCCAGTGGACTGTATTTCAGACGATCAATCGGTACAGGCGGCCATCGGTTTATAATTTTTTTGAAAATGTTCCGGGAGGTGGCGAAGCGATTCGATAGTATATTCGGAAAGCCAGGAAAATTCTCTACAAGTTAAATATGAATCTAGAGTTCACACGGGTTTAGGTTGAATAGCAATAAGCGCGGGATAGGCCAGTGGACTGTATTTCAGACGATCGATCGGTACAGGCGGCCTTCGGTTTTTAATTTTTTTGACAATGTTCCGGGAGGTGGCGAAGCGATTCGATAGTAAATTCAGAAAGCCAGGAAAATTCTCTACAAGTTAAATATGAATCTAGAGTGCACACGGGTTTAGGTTACACAGCAAGTAGCACGGGAACGGCCAGTGGACCGTATTTCAGACGATCGATCGGTACAGGTGGCCTTCGGTTTATAATTTTTTTGACAATGTTCCGGGAGGTGGTCTAGCGATTCGATAGTATATTCGGAAAGCCAGGAAATTTCTCTACCAGATAAATATGAATCTAGAGTGCACACGGGTTTAGGTTACACAGCAAGTAGCGCGAGAACGGCCAGTGGACCGTATTTCAGACGATCGATCGGTACAGGCAGCCTTCGGTTTTTAATTTTTTTGACAATGTTCCGGGAGGTGGCGAAGCGATTCGATAGTAAATTCGGAAAGACAGGAAAATTCTCTACAAGTTAAATATGAATCTAGAGTGCACACGGGTTTAGGTTACACAGCAAGTAGCACGGG
Source organism: Diuraphis noxia (assembly GCF_037042655.1). Classification (NCBI taxonomy): domain Eukaryota; kingdom Metazoa; phylum Arthropoda; class Insecta; order Hemiptera; family Aphididae; genus Diuraphis; species Diuraphis noxia. The sequence continues at coordinate 76,660,970 of NW_028301711.1, forward strand.
AACGGCCAGTGGACCGTATTTCAGACGATCGATCGGTACAGGCGGCCTTCGGTTTTTAATTTTTTTTTAAATGTTCCGGGAGGTGGTCTAGCGATTCGATAGTATATTCGGAAAGCCAGGAAATTTCTCTACCAGATAAATATGAATCTAGAGTGCACACGGGTTTAGGTTACACAGCAAGTAGCGCGGGAACGGCCAGTGGACCGTATTTCAGACGATCAATTGGTACAGGCGGCCTTCGGTTTTTAATTTTTTTTTAAATGTTTCGGGAGATAGCGAAGCGATTCGATAGTATATTCGGAAAGCCAGGAAATTTCTCTACCAGATAAATATGAATCTAGAGTGCACACGGGTTTAGGTTACACAGCAAGTAGCGCGGGAACGGCCAGTGGACCGTATTTCAGACGATCGATCGGTACAGGCAGCCTTCGGTTTTTAATTTTTTTGACAATGTTCCGGGAGGTGGCGAAGCGATTCGATAGTAAATTCGGAAAGCCAGGAAAATTCTCTACAAGTTAAATATGAATCTAGAGTGCACACGGGTTTAGGTTACACAGCAAGTAGCACGGGAATGGCCAGTGGACCGTATTTCAGACGATCGATCGGTACAGGCGGCCTTCGGTTTATAATTTTTTTGACAATGTTCCGGGAGGTGGTCTAGCGTTTCGATAGTATATTCGGAAAGCCAGGAAAACTCTCTTTCAGTTAAATATGAATCTAGAGTGCACACGGGTTTAGGTTACACAGCAAGTAGCGCGGGAACGGCCAGTGGACCGTATTTCAGACGATCAATTGGTACAGGCGGCCATCGGTTTTTAATTTTTTTTTAAATGTTTCGGGAGATAGCGAAGCGATTCGATAGTATATTCGGAAAGCCAGGAAAATTCTCTACAAGTTAAATATGAATCTAGAGTGCACACGGGTTTAGGTTACACAGCAAGTAGCACGGGAACGGCCAGTGGACCGTATTTCAGAAGATCGATCGGTACAGGTGGCCTTTGGTTTATAATTTTTTTGACAATGTTCCGGGAGGTGGTCTAGCGATTCGATAGTATATTCGGAAAGCCAGGAAATTTCTCTACCAGATAAATATGAATCTAGAGTGCACACGGGTTTAGGTTACACAGCAAGTAGCGCGGGAACGGCCAGTGGACCGTATTTCAGACGATCGATCGGTACAGGCAGCCTTCGGTTTTTAATTTTTTTGACAATGTTCCGGGAGGTGGCGAAGCGATTCGATAGTAAATTCGGAAAGCCAGGAAAATTCTCTACAAGTTAAATATGAATCTAGAGTGCACACGGGTTTAGGTTACACAGCAAGTAGCACGGGAACGGCCAGTGGACCGTATTTCAGACGATCGATCGGTACAGACGGCCTTCGGTTTTTAATTTTTTTGAAAATGTCCCGGAAGGTGGTCTAGCGATTCGATAGTATATTCAGAAAGCCAGGAAAATTCTCTAAGGGTTAAATATGAATCTAGATTGCACACGGGTTTAGGTTACACAGCAAGTAGCGCGGGAACGGCCAGTGAACCGTATTTCAGACGATCGATCGGTACAGGTGGCCTTTGGTTTATAATTTTTTTGACAATGTTCCGGGAGGTGGTCTAGTGATTCGATAGTATATTCGGAAAGCCAGGAAGTTTCTCTACCAGATAAATATGAATCTAGAGTGCACACGGGTTTAGGTTACACAGCAAGTAGCGCGGGAACGGCCAGTGGACCGTATTTCAGACGATCGATCGGTACAGGCAGCCTTCGGTTTTTAATTTTTTTGACAATGTTCCGGGAGGTGGCGAAGCGATTCGATAGTAAATTCGGAAAGCCAGGAAAATTCTCTACAAGTTAAATATGAATCTAGAGTGCACACGGGTTTAGGTTGAACAGCAATAAGCGCGGGAAAGGCCAGTGGACTGTATTTCAGACGATCGATCGGTACAGGCGGCCTTCGGTTTTTAATTTTTTTGACAATGTTCCGGGAGGTGGCGAAGCGATTAGATAGTATATTCGGAAAGCCAGGAAAATTCTCTACAAGTTAAATATGAATCTAGAGTGCACACGGGTTTAGGTTACACAGCAAGTAGCGCGGGAACGGCCAGTGAACCGTATTTCAGACGATCAATTGGTACAGGCGGCCTTCGGTTTTTAATTTTTTTTTAAACTTTTCGGGAAATAGCGAAGTGATTCGATAAGATATTCGGAAAGCCAGGAAAATTTTCTACAAGTTAAATATGAATCTAGAGTGCACACGGGTTTAGGTTACACAGCAAGTAGCGCGGGAACGGCCAGTGGACTGTATTTCAGACGATCAATCGGTACAGGCGGCCTTCGGTTTATAATTTTTTTGACAATGTTCCGGGAGGTGGCGAAGCGATTAGATAGTATATTCGGAAAGCCAGGAAAATTCTCTACAAGTTAAATATGAATCTAGAGTGCACAAGGGTTTAGGTTACACAGCAAGTAGCGCGGGAACGGCCAGTGGACCGTATTTCAGACGATCAATTGGTACAGGCGGCCTTCGGTTTTTAATTTTTTTTTAAATGTTTCGGGAGATAGCCAAGCGATTCGATAGTATATTCGGAAAGCCAGGAAAATTTTCTACAAGTTAAATATGAATCTAGAGTGAACACGGGTTTAGGTTACACAGCAAGTAGCTCGGGAACGGCCAGTGGACCGTATTTCAGACGATCGATCGGTACAGGCGGCCTTCGGTTTTTAATTTTTTTGACAATGTTCCGGGAGGTGGCGAAGCGATTAGATAAAATATTCGGAAAGCCAGGAAAATTATCTACAAGTTAAATATGAATCTAGAGTGCACACGGGTTTAGGTTACACAGCAAGTAGCGCGGGAACGGCCAGTGGACCGTATTTCAGACGATCAATTGGTACAGGCGGCCTTCGGTTCTTAATTTTTTTTTAAATGTTTCGGGAGATAGCGAAGCGATTCGATAGTATATTCGGAAAGCCAGGAAAATTTTCTACAAGTTAAATATGAATCTAGAGTGCACACGGGTTTAGGTTACACAGCAAGTAGCACGGGAACGGCCAGTGGACCGTATTTCAGACGATCGATCGGTACAGGCGGCCTTCGGTTTATAATTTTTTTTTAAATGTTCCGGGAGGTGGCGAAGCGATTCGATAGTATATTCAGAAAGCCAGGAAAATTCTCTACAAGTTAAATATGAATCTAGAGTGCACACGGGTTTAGGTTGAACATCAATAAGCGCGGGAATGGCCAGTGGACCCTATTTCAGACAATCAATCGGTACAGGCGGCCTTCGGTTTATAATTTTTTTGACAATTTTCCGGGAGGTGGTCTAGCAATTCGATAGTATATTCGGAAAGCCAGGAAAATTTTCTAACAGTTAAATATGAATCTAGAGTGCACACGGGTTTAGGTTACACAGCAAGTAGCTCGGGAACTGCCATTGGACCGTATTTCAGACGATCGATCGGTACAGGCGGCCTTCGGTTTTTAATTTTTTGGACAAAGTTCCGGGAGGTGGCAAAGCGATTCGATAGTAAATTCGGAAAGCCAGGAAAATTCTCTACAAGTTAAATATGAATCTAGAGTGCACACGGGTTTAGGTTACACAGCAAGTAGCACGGGAACGGCCAGTGGACCGTATTTCAGATGATCGATCGGTACAGGCGGCCTTCGGTTTATAATTTTTTTGACAATGTTCCGGGAGGTGGCGAAGCGATTAGATAGTATATTCGGAAAGCCAGGAAAATTCTCTACAAGTTAAATATGAATCTAGAGTGCACACGGGTTTAGGTTACACAGCAAGTAGCGCGGGAATGGCCAGTGGACCGTATTTCAGACGATCAATTGGTACAGGCGGCCTTCGGTTTTTAATTTTTTTTCAAATGTTTCGGGAGATAGCCAAGCGATTCGATAGTATATTCGGAAAGCCAGGAAAATTTTCTACAAGTTAAATATGAATCTAGAGTGAACACGGGTTTAGGTCACACAGCAAGTAGCTCGGGAACGGCCAGTGGACCGTATTTCAGACGATCGATCGGTACAGACGGCCTTCGGTTTTTAATTTTTTTGAAAATGTTCCGGAAGGTGGTCTAGCGATTCGATAGTATATTCGGAAAGCCAGGAAAATTCTCTAAGGGGTAAATATGAATCTAGATTGCACACGGGTTTAGGTTACACAGCAAGTAGCGCGGGAACGGCCAGTGGACCGTATTTCAGACGATCGATCGGTACAGGTGGCCTTCGGTTTTTAATTTTTTTGAAAATGTTCCGGGAGGTGGCGAAGCGATTCGATAGTATATTCGGAAAGCCAGGAAAATTCTCTAGAAGTTAAATATGAATCTAGATTGCACACGGGTTTAGGTTACACAGCAAGTAGCGCGGGAAAGGCCAGTGGACTGTATTTCAGACGATCGATCGGTACAGGCGGCCTTCGGTTTTTAATTTTTTTGACAATGTTCCGGGAGGTGGCGAAGCGATTAGATAGTATATTCGGAAAGCCAGGAAAATTCTCTACAAGTTAAATATGAATCTAGAGTGCACACGGGTTTAGGTTACACAGCAAGTAGCGCGGGAACGGCCAGTGAACCGTATTTCAGACGATCAATTGGTACAGGCGGCCTTCGGTTTTTCGGTTTTTAATTTTTTTTTAAACTTTTCGGGAAATAGCGAAGTGATTCGATAAGATATTCGGAAAGCCAGGAAAATTTTCTACATGTTAAATATGAATCTAGAGTGAACACGGGTTTAGGTTACACAGCAAGTAGCTCGGGAACGGCCAGTGGACCGTATTTCAGACGATCGATCGGTACAGGCGGCCTTCGGTTTTTAATTTTTTTGACAATGTTCCGGGAGGTGGCGAAGCGATTAGATAAAATATTCGGAAAGCCAGGAATATTCTCTAGAAGTTAAATATGAATCTAGATTGCACACGGGTTTAGGTTACACAGCAAGTAGCGCGGGAACGGCCAGTGGACCGTAATTCAGACGATCGATCGGTACAGGTGGCCTTCGGTTTTTAATTTTTTTGAAAATGTTCCGGGAGGTGGCGAAGCGATTCGATAGTATATTCGGAAAGCCAGGAAAATTCTCTACAAGTTAAATATGAATCTAGAGTTCACACGGGTTTAGGTTGAACAGCAATAAGCGCGGGAAAGGCCAGTGGACTGTATTTCAGACGATCGATCGGTACAGGCGGCCTTCGGTTTTTAATTTTTTTGACAATGTTCCGGGAGGTGGCGAAGCGATTAGATAGTATATTCGGAAAGCCAGGAAAATTCTCTACAAGTTAAATATGAATCTAGAGTGCACACGGGTTTAGGTTACACAGCAAGTAGCGCGGGAACGGCCAGTGAACCGTATTTCAGACGATCAATTGGTACAGGCGGCCTTCGGTTTTTAATTTTTTTTTAAACTTTTCGGGAAATAGCGAAGTGATTCGATAAGATATTCGGAAAGCCAGGAAAATTTTCTACAAGTTAAATATGAATCTAGAGTGCACACGGGTTTAGGTTACACAGCAAGTAGCGCGGGAACGGCCAGTGGACTGTATTTCAGACGATCAATCGGTACAGGCGGCCTTCGGTTTTTAATTTTTTTGACAATGTTCCGGGAGGTGGCGAAGCGATTAGATAAAATATTCGGAAAGCCAGGAAAATTATCTACAAGTTAAATATGAATCTAGAGTGCACACGGGTTTAGGTTACACAGCAAGTAGCGCGGGAACGGCCAGTGGACCGTATTTCAGACGATCAATTGGTACAGGCGGCCTTCGGTTCTTAATTTTTTTTTAAATGTTTCGGGAGATAGCGAAGCGATTCGATAGTATATTCGGAAAGCCAGGAAAATTCTCTACAAGTTAAATATGAATCTAGAGTGCACACGGGTTTAGGTTACACAGCAAGTAGCGCGGGAACGGCCAGTGAACCGTATTTCAGACGATCAATTGGTACAGGCGGCCTTCGGTTTTTAATTTTTTTTTAAACTTTTCGGGAAATAGCGAAGTGATTCGATAAGATATTCGGAAAGCCAGGAAAATTTTCTACAAGTTAAATATGAATCTAGAGTGCACACGGGTTTAGGTTACACAGCAAGTAGCGCGGGAACGGCCAGTGGACTGTATTTCAGACGATCAATCGGTACAGGCGGCCTTCGGTTTATAATTTTTTTGACAATGTTCCGGGAGGTGGCGAAGCGATTAGATAGTATATTCGGAAAGCCAGGAAAATTCTCTACAAGTTAAATATGAATCTAGAGTGCACAAGGGTTTAGGTTACACAGCAAGTAGCGCGGGAACGGCCAGTGGACCGTATTTCAGACGATCAATTGGTACAGGCGGCCTTCGGTTTTTAATTTTTTTTTAAATGTTTCGGGAGATAGCCAAGCGATTCGATAGTATATTCGGAAAGCCAGGAAAATTTTCTACAAGTTAAATATGAATCTAGAGTGAACACGGGTTTAGGTTACACAGCAAGTAGCTCGGGAACGGCCAGTGGACCGTATTTCAGACGATCGATCGGTACAGGCGGCCTTCGGTTTTTAATTTTTTTGACAATGTTCCGGGAGGTGGCGAAGCGATTAGATAAAATATTCGGAAAGCCAGGAAAATTATCTACAAGTTAAATATGAATCTAGAGTGCACACGGGTTTAGGTTACACAGCAAGTAGCGCGGGAACGGCCAGTGGACCGTATTTCAGACGATCAATTGGTACAGGCGGCCTTCGGTTCTTAATTTTTTTTTAAATGTTTCGGGAGATAGCGAAGCGATTCGATAGTATATTCGGAAAGCCAGGAAAATTTTCTACAAGTTAAATATGAATCTAGAGTGCACACGGGTTTAGGTTACACAGCAAGTAGCACGGGAACGGCCAGTGGACCGTATTTCAGACGATCGATCGGTACAGGCGGCCTTCGGTTTATAATTTTTTTTTAAATGTTCCGGGAGGTGGCGAAGCGATTCGATAGTATATTCAGAAAGCCAGGAAAATTCTCTACAAGTTAAATATGAATCTAGAGTGCACACGGGTTTAGGTTGAACATCAATAAGCGCGGGAATGGCCAGTGGACCCTATTTCAGACAATCAATCGGTACAGGCGGCCTTCGGTTTATAATTTTTTTGACAATTTTCCGGGAGGTGGTCTAGCAATTCGATAGTATATTCGGAAAGCCAGGAAAATTTTCTAACAGTTAAATATGAATCTAGAGTGCACACGGGTTTAGGTTACACAGCAAGTAGCTCGGGAACTGCCATTGGACCGTATTTCAGACGATCGATCGGTACAGGCGGCCTTCGGTTTTTAATTTTTTGGACAAAGTTCCGGGAGGTGGCAAAGCGATTCGATAGTAAATTCGGAAAGCCAGGAAAATTCTCTACAAGTTAAATATGAATCTAGAGTGCACACGGGTTTAGGTTACACAGCAAGTAGCACGGGAACGGCCAGTGGACCGTATTTCAGATGATCGATCGGTACAGGCGGCCTTCGGTTTATAATTTTTTTGACAATGTTCCGGGAGGTGGCGAAGCGATTAGATAGTATATTCGGAAAGCCAGGAAAATTCTCTACAAGTTAAATATGAATCTAGAGTGCACACGGGTTTAGGTTACACAGCAAGTAGCGCGGGAATGGCCAGTGGACCGTATTTCAGACGATCAATTGGTACAGGCGGCCTTCGGTTTTTAATTTTTTTTCAAATGTTTCGGGAGATAGCCAAGCGATTCGATAGTATATTCGGAAAGCCAGGAAAATTTTCTACAAGTTAAATATGAATCTAGAGTGAACACGGGTTTAGGTCACACAGCAAGTAGCTCGGGAACGGCCAGTGGACCGTATTTCAGACGATCGATCGGTACAGACGGCCTTCGGTTTTTAATTTTTTTGAAAATGTTCCGGAAGGTGGTCTAGCGATTCGATAGTATATTCGGAAAGCCAGGAAAATTCTCTAAGGGGTAAATATGAATCTAGATTGCACACGGGTTTAGGTTACACAGCAAGTAGCGCGGGAACGGCCAGTGGACCGTATTTCAGACGATCGATCGGTACAGGTGGCCTTCGGTTTTTAATTTTTTTGAAAATGTTCCGGGAGGTGGCGAAGCGATTCGATAGTATATTCGGAAAGCCAGGAAAATTCTCTAGAAGTTAAATATGAATCTAGATTGCACACGGGTTTAGGTTACACAGCAAGTAGCGCGGGAAAGGCCAGTGGACTGTATTTCAGACGATCGATCGGTACAGGCGGCCTTCGGTTTTTAATTTTTTTGACAATGTTCCGGGAGGTGGCGAAGCGATTAGATAGTATATTCGGAAAGCCAGGAAAATTCTCTACAAGTTAAATATGAATCTAGAGTGCACACGGGTTTAGGTTACACAGCAAGTAGCGCGGGAACGGCCAGTGAACCGTATTTCAGACGATCAATTGGTACAGGCGGCCTTCGGTTTTTCGGTTTTTAATTTTTTTTTAAACTTTTCGGGAAATAGCGAAGTGATTCGATAATATATTCGGAAAGCCAGGAAAATTTTCTACATGTTAAATATGAATCTAGAGTGAACACGGGTTTAGGTTACACAGCAAGTAGCTCGGGAACGGCCAGTGGACCGTATTTCAGACGATCGATCGGTACAGGCGGCCTTCGGTTTTTAATTTTTTTGACAATGTTCCGGGAGGTGGCGAAGCGATTAGATAAAATATTCGGAAAGCCAGGAATATTCTCTAGAAGTTAAATATGAATCTAGATTGCACACGGGTTTAGGTTACACAGCAAGTAGCGCGGGAACGGCCAGTGGACCGTAATTCAGACGATCGATCGGTACAGGTGGCCTTCGGTTTTTAATTTTTTTGAAAATGTTCCGGGAGGTGGCGAAGCGATTCGATAGTATATTCGGAAAGCCAGGAATATTCTCTAGAAGTTAAATATGAATCTAGATTGCACACGGGTTTAGGTTACACAGCAAGTAGCGCGGGAACGGCCAGTGGACCGTATTTCAGACGATCGATCGGTACAGGCAGCCTTCGGTTTTTAATTTTTTTGAAAATGTTCCGGGAGGTGGCGAAGCGATTCGATAGTATATTCGGAAAGCCAGGAAAATTCTCTACAAGTTAAATATGAATCTAGAGTTCACACGGGTTTAGGTTGAACAGCAATAAGCGCGGGAAAGGCCAGTGGACTGTATTTCAGACGATCGATCGGTACAGGCGGCCTTCGGTTTTTAATTTTTTTGACAATGTTCCGGGAGGTGGCGAAGCGATTAGATAGTATATTCGGAAAGCCAGGAAAATTCTCTACAAGTTAAATATGAATCTAGAGTGCACACGGGTTTAGGTTACACAGCAAGTAGCGCGGGAACGGCCAGTGAACCGTATTTCAGACGATCAATTGGTACAGGCGGCCTTCGGTTTTTAATTTTTTTTTAAACTTTTCGGGAAATAGCGAAGTGATTCGATAAGATATTCGGAAAGCCAGGAAAATTTTCTACAAGTTAAATATGAATCTAGAGTGCACACGGGTTTAGGTTACACAGCAAGTAGCGCGGGAACGGCCAGTGGACTGTATTTCAGACGATCAATCGGTACAGGCGGCCTTCGGTTTTTAATTTTTTTGACAATGTTCCGGGAGGTGGCGAAGCGATTAGATAAAATATTCGGAAAGCCAGGAAAATTATCTACAAGTTAAATATAAATCTAGAGTGCACACGGGTTTAGGTTACACAGCAAGTAGCGCGGGAACGGCCAGTGGACCGTATTTCAGACGATCAATTGGTACAGGCGGCCTTCGGTTCTTAATTTTTTTTTAAATGTTTCGGGAGATAGCGAAGCGATTCGATAGTATATTCGGAAAGCCAGGAAAATTTTCTACAAGTTAAATATGAATCTAGAGTGCACACGGGTTTAGGTTACACAGCAAGTAGCACGGGAACGGCCAGTGGACCGTATTTCAGACGATCGATCGGTACAGGCGGCCTTCGGTTTATAATTTTTTTTTAAATGTTCCGGGAGGTGGCGAAGCGATTCGATAGTATATTCAGAAAGCCAGGAAAATTCTCTACAAGTTAAATATGAATCTAGAGTGCACACGGGTTTAGGTTGAACATCAATAAGCGCGGGAATGGCCAGTGGACCCTATTTCAGACAATCAATCGGTACAGGCGGCCTTCGGTTTATAATTTTTTTGACAATTTTCCGGGAGGTGGTCTAGCAATTCGATAGTATATTCGGAAAGCCAGGAAAATTTTCTAACAGTTAAATATGAATCTAGAGTGCACACGGGTTTAGGTTACACAGCAAGTAGCTCGGGAACTGCCATTGGACCGTATTTCAGACGATCGATCGGTACAGGCGGCCTTCGGTTTTTAATTTTTTGGACAAAGTTCCGGGAGGTGGCAAAGCGATTCGATAGTAAATTCGGAAAGCCAGGAAAATTCTCTACAAGTTAAATATGAATCTAGAGTGCACACGGGTTTAGGTTACACAGCAAGTAGCACGGGAACGGCCAGTGGACCGTATTTCAGATGATCGATCGGTACAGGCGGCCTTCGGTTTATAATTTTTTTGACAATGTTCCGGGAGGTGGCGAAGCGATTAGATAGTATATTCGGAAAGCCAGGAAAATTCTCTACAAGTTAAATATGAATCTAGAGTGCACACGGGTTTAGGTTACACAGCAAGTAGCGCGGGAATGGCCAGTGGACCGTATTTCAGACGATCAATTGGTACAGGCGGCCTTCGGTTTTTAATTTTTTTTCAAATGTTTCGGGAGATAGCCAAGCGATTCGATAGTATATTCGGAAAGCCAGGAAAATTTTCTACAAGTTAAATATGAATCTAGAGTGAACACGGGTTTAGGTCACACAGCAAGTAGCTCGGGAACGGCCAGTGGACCGTATTTCAGACGATCGATCGGTACAGACGGCCTTCGGTTTTTAATTTTTTTGAAAATGTTCCGGAAGGTGGTCTAGCGATTCGATAGTATATTCGGAAAGCCAGGAAAATTCTCTAAGGGGTAAATATGAATCTAGATTGCACACGGGTTTAGGTTACACAGCAAGTAGCGCGGGAACGGCCAGTGGACCGTATTTCAGACGATCGATCGGTACAGGTGGCCTTCGGTTTTTAATTTTTTTGAAAATGTTCCGGGAGGTGGCGAAGCGATTCGATAGTATATTCGGAAAGCCAGGAAAATTCTCTAGAAGTTAAATATGAATCTAGATTGCACACGGGTTTAGGTTACACAGCAAGTAGCGCGGGAACGGCCAGTGGACCGTATTTCAGACGATCGATCGGTACAGGCAGCCTTCGGTTTTTAATTTTTTTGAAAATGTTCCGGAAGGTGGTCTAGCGATTCGATAGTATATTCGGAAAGCCAGGAAAATTCTCTAAGGGGTAAATATGAATCTAGATTGCACACGGGTTTAGGTTACACAGCAAGTAGCGCGGGAACGGCCAGTGGACCGTATTTCAGACGATCGATCGGTACAGGTGGCCTTCGGTTTTTAATTTTTTTGAAAATGTTCCGGGAGGTGGCGAAGCGATTCGATAGTATATTCGGAAAGCCAGGAAAATTCTCTACAAGTTAAATATGAATCTAGAGTTCACACGGGTTTAGGTTGAACAGCAATAAGCGCGGGAAAGGCCAGTGGACTGTATTTCAGACGATCGATCGGTACAGGCGGCCTTCAGTTTTTAATTTTTTTGACAATGTTCCGGGAGGTGGCGAAGCGATTAGATAGTATATTCGGAAAGCCAGGAAAATTCTCTACAAGTTAAATATGAATCTAGAGTGCACACGGGTTTAGGTTACACAGCAAGTAGCGCGGGAACGGCCAGTGAACCGTATTTCAGACGATCAATTGGTACAGGCGGCCTTCGGTTTTTAATTTTTTTTTAAACTTTTCGGGAAATAGCGAAGCGATTCGATAGTATATTCGGAAAGCCAGGAAAATTTTCTACAAGTTAAATATGAATCTAGAGTGCACACGGGTTTAGGTTACACAGCAAGTAGCGCGGGAACGGCCAGTGGACTGTATTTCAGACGATCAATCGGTACAGGCGGCCATCGGTTTATAATTTTTTTGAAAATGTTCCGGGAGGTGGCGAAGCGATTCGATAGTATATTCGGAAAGCCAGGAAAATTTTCTACAAGTTAAATATGAATCTAGAGTGCACACGGGTTTAGGTTACACAGCAAGTAGCGCGGGAACGGCCAGTGGACTGTATTTCAGACGATCAATCGGTACAGGCGGCCATCGGTTTATAATTTTTTTGAAAATGTTCCGGGAGGTGGCGAAGCGATTCGATAGTATATTCGGAAAGCCAGGAAAATTCTCTACAAGTTAAATATGAATCTAGAGTTCACACGGGTTTAGGTTGAACAGCAATAAGCGCGGGAAAGGCCAGTGGACTGTATTTCAGACGATCGATCGGTACAGGCGGCCTTCGGTTTTTAATTTTTTTGACAATGTTCCGGGAGCTGGCCAAGCGATTAGATAAAATATTCGGAAAGCCAGGAAAATTATCTACAAGTTAAATATGAATCTAGAGTGCACACGGGTTTAGGTTACACAGCAAGTAGCGCGGGAACGGCCAGTGGACCGTATTTCAGACGATCAATTGGTACAGGCGGCCTTCGGTTCTTAATTTTTTTTTAAATGTTTCGGGAGATAGCGAAGCGATTCGATAGTATATTCGGAAAGCCAGGAAAATTTTCTACAAGTTAAATATGAATCTAGAGTGCACACGGGTTTAGGTTACACAGCAAGTAGCGCGGGAACGGCCAGTGGACTGTATTTCAGACGATCAATCGGTACAGGCGGCCATCGGTTTATAATTTTTTTGAAAATGTTCCGGGAGGTGGCGAAGCGATTCGATAGTATATTCGGAAAGCCAGGAAAATTTTCTACAAGTTAAATATGAATCTAGAGTGCACACGGGTTTAGGTTACACGGCAAGTAGCGCGGGAACGGCCAGTGGACTGTATTTCAGACGATCAATCGCTACAGGCGGCCATCGGTTTATAATTTTTTTGAAAATGTTCCGGGAGGTGGCAAAGCGATTCGATAGTATATTCGGAAAGCCAGGAAAATTTTCTACAAGTTAAATATGAATCTAGAGTTCACACGGGTTTAGGTTGAACAGCAATAAGCGCGGGAAAGGCCAGTGGACTGTATTTCAGACGATCGATCGGTACAGGCGGCCTTCAGTTTTTAATTTTTTTGACAATGTTCCGGGAGGTGGCGAAGCGATTAGATAGTATATTCGGAAAGCCAGGAAAATTCTCTACAAGTTAAATATGAATCTAGAGTGCACACGGGTTTAGGTTACACAGCAAGTAGCGCGGGAACGGCCAGTGAACCGTATTTCAGACGATCAATTGGTACAGGCGGCCTTCGGTTTTTAATTTTTTTTTAAACTTTTCGGGAAATAGCGAAGCGATTCGATAGTATATTCGGAAAGCCAGGAAAATTTTCTACAAGTTAAATATGAATCTAGAGTGCACACGGGTTTAGGTTACACAGCAAGTAGCGCGGGAACGGCCAGTGGACTGTATTTCAGACGATCAATCGGTACAGGCGGCCATCGGTTTATAATTTTTTTGAAAATGTTCCGGGAGGTGGCGAAGCGATTCGATAGTATATTCGGAAAGCCAGGAAAATTTTCTACAAGTTAAATATGAATCTAGAGTGCACACGGGTTTAGGTTACACAGCAAGTAGCGCGGGAACGGCCAGTGGACTGTATTTCAGACGATCAATCGGTACAGGCGGCCATCGGTTTATAATTTTTTTGAAAATGTTCCGGGAGGTGGCGAAGCGATTCGATAGTATATTCGGAAAGCCAGGAAAATTCTCTACAAGTTAAATATGAATCTAGAGTTCACACGGGTTTAGGTTGAACAGCAATAAGCGCGGGAAAGGCCAGTGGACTGTATTTCAGACGATCGATCGGTACAGGCGGCCTTCGGTTTTTAATTTTTTTGACAATGTTCCGGGAGCTGGCCAAGCGATTAGATAAAATATTCGGAAAGCCAGGAAAATTATCTACAAGTTAAATATGAATCTAGAGTGCACACGGGTTTAGGTTACACAGCAAGTAGCGCGGGAACGGCCAGTGGACCGTATTTCAGACGATCAATTGGTACAGGCGGCCTTCGGTTCTTAATTTTTTTTTAAATGTTTCGGGAGATAGCGAAGCGATTCGATAGTATATTCGGAAAGCCAGGAAAATTTTCTACAAGTTAAATATGAATCTAGAGTGCACACGGGTTTAGGTTACACAGCAAGTAGCGCGGGAACGGCCAGTGGACTGTATTTCAGACGATCAATCGGTACAGGCGGCCATCGGTTTATAATTTTTTTGAAAATGTTCCGGGAGGTGGCGAAGCGATTCGATAGTATATTCGGAAAGCCAGGAAAATTTTCTACAAGTTAAATATGAATCTAGAGTGCACACGGGTTTAGGTTACACGGCAAGTAGCGCGGGAACGGCCAGTGGACTGTATTTCAGACGATCAATCGCTACAGGCGGCCATCGGTTTATAATTTTTTTGAAAATGTTCCGGGAGGTGGCAAAGCGATTCGATAGTATATTCGGAAAGCCAGGAAAATTTTCTACAAGTTAAATATGAATCTAGAGTTCACACGGGTTTAGGTTGAACAGCAATAAGCGCGGGAAAGGCCAGTGGACTGTATTTCAGACGATCGATCGGTACAGGCGGCCTTCGGTTTTTAATTTTTTTGACAATGTTCCGGGAGCTGGCGAAGCGATTAGATAAAATATTCGGAAAGCCAGGAAAATTATCTACAAGTTAAATATGAATCTAGAGTGCACACGGGTTTAGGTTACACAGCAAGTAGCGCGGGAACGGCCAGTGGACCGTATTTCAGACGATCAATTGGTACAGGCGGCCTTCGGTTCTTAATTTTTTTTTAAATGTTTCGGGAGATAGCGAAGCGATTCGATAGTATATTCGGAAAGCCAGGAAAATTTTCTACAAGTTAAATATGAATCTAGAGTGCACACGGGTTTAGGTTACACAGCAAGTAGCGCGGGAAAGGCCAGTGGACTCTATTTCAGACGATCGATCGGTACAGGCAGCCTTCGGTTTATAATTTTTTTGACAATGTTCCGGGAGGTGGTCTAGCGTTTCGATAGTATATTCGGAAAGCCAGGAAAACTCTCTTTCAGTTAAATATGAATCTAGAGTGCACACGGGTTTAGGTTACACAGCAAGTAGCGCGGGAACGGCCAGTGGACCGTATTTCAGACGATCAATTGGTACAGGCGGCCTTCGGTTTTTAATTTTTTTTTAAATGTTTCGGGAGATAGCGAAGCGATTCGATAGTATATTCGGAAAGCCAGGAAAATTTTCTACAAGTTAAATATGAATCTAGAGTGCACACGGGTTTAGGTTACACAGCAAGTAGCTCGGGAACGGCCAGTGGACCGTATTTCAGACGATCGATCGGTACAGGTGGCCGTTGGTTTATAATTTTTTTGACAATGTTCCGGGAGGTGGTCTAGCGATTCGATAGTATATTCGGAAAGCCAGGAAATTTCTCTACCAGATAAATATGAATCTAGAGTGCACACGGGTTTAGGTTACACAGCAAGTAGCGCGGGAACGGCCAGTGGACCGTATTTCAGACGATCGATCGGTACAGGCAGCCTTCGGTTTTTAATTTTTTTGACAATGTTCCGGGAGGTGGCGAAGCGATTCGATAGTAAATTCGGAAAGCCAGGAAAATTCTCTACAAGTTAAATATGAATCTAGAGTGCACACGGGTTTAGGTTACACAGCAAGTAGCACGGGAACGGCCAGTGGACCGTATTTCAGACGATCGATCGGTACAGACGGCCTTCGGTTTTTAATTTTTTTGAAAATGTCCCGGAAGGTGGTCTAGCGATTCGATAGTATATTCGGAAAGCCAGGAAAATTCTCTAAGGGTTAAATATGAATCTAGATTGCACACGGGTTTAGGTTACACAGCAAGTAGCGCGGGAACGGCCAGTGAACCGTATTTCAGACGATCGATCGGTACAGGTGGCCTTTGGTTTTTAATTTTTTTTTAAATGTTTCGGGAGATAGCGAAGCGATTCGATAGTATATTCGGAAAGCCAGGAAAATTTTCTACAAGTTAAATATGAATCTAGAGTGCACACGGGTTTAGGTTACACAGCAAGTAGCTCGGGAACGGCCAGTGGACCGTATTTCAGACGATCGATCGGTACAGGTGGCCGTTGGTTTATAATTTTTTTGACAATGTTCCGGGAGGTGGTCTAGCGATTCGATAGTATATTCGGAAAGCCAGGAAATTTCTCTACCAGATAAATATGAATCTAGAGTGCACACGGGTTTAGGTTACACAGCAAGTAGCGCGGGAACGGCCAGTGGACCGTATTTCAGACGATCAATTGGTACAGGCGGCCTTCGGTTTTTAATTTTTTTTTAAATGTTTCGGGAAATAGCGAAGCGATTCGATAGTATATTCGGAAAGCCAGGAAAATTCTCTACAAGTTAAATATGAATCTAGAGTGCACACGGGTTTAGGTTACACAGCAAGTAGCACGGGAACGGCCAGTGGACCGTATTTCAGACGATCGATCGGTACAGGTGGCCTTTGGTTTATAATTTTTTTGACAATGTTCCGGGAGGTGGTCTAGCGATTCGATAGTATATTCGGAAAGCCAGGAAATTTCTCTACCAGATAAATATGAATCTAGAGTGCACACGGGTTTAGGTTACACAGCAAGTAGCGCGGGAACGGCCAGTGGACCGTATTTCAGACGATCGATCGGTACAGGCAGCCTTCGGTTTTTAATTTTTTTGACAATGTTCCGGGAGGTGGCGAAGCGATTCGATAGTAAATTCGGAAAGCCAGGAAAATTCTCTACAAGTTAAATATGAATCTAGAGTGCACACGGGTTTAGGTTACACAGCAAGTAGCACGGGAACGGCCAGTGGACCGTATTTCAGACGATCGATCGGTACAGACGGCCTTCGGTTTTTAATTTTTTTGAAAATGTCCCGGAAGGTGGTCTAGCGATTCGATAGTATATTCGGAAAGCCAGGAAAATTCTCTAAGGGTTAAATATGAATCTAGATTGCACACGGGTTTAGGTTACACAGCAAGTAGCGCGGGAACGGCCAGTGAACCGTATTTCAGACGATCGATCGGTACAGGTGGCCTTAGGTTTATAATTTTTTTGACAATGTTCCGGGAGGTGGTCTAGCGATTCGATAGTATATTCGGAAAGCCAGGAAATTTCTCTACCAGTTAAATATGAATCTAGAGTGCACACGGGTTTAGGTTACACAGCAAGTAGCACGGGAACGGCCAGTGGACCGTATTTCAGACGATCGATCGGTACAGGCGGCCTTCGGTTTATAATTTTTTTGACAATGTTCCGGGAGGTGGTCTAGCGTTTCGATAGTATATTCGGAAAGCCAGGAAAACTCTCTTTCAGTTAAATATGAATCTAGAGTGCACACGGGTTTAGGTTACACAGCAAGTAGCGCGGGAACGGCCAGTGGACCGTATTTCAGACGATCAATTGGTACAGGCGGCCTTCGGTTTTTAATTTTTTTTTAAATGTTTCGGGAAATAGCGAAGCGATTCGATAGTATATTCGGAAAGCCAGGAAAATTCTCTACAAGTTAAATATGAATCTAGAGTGCACACGGGTTTAGGTTACACAGCAAGTAGCACGGGAACGGCCAGTGGACCGTATTTCAGACGATCGATCGGTACAGGTGGCCTTTGGTTTATAATTTTTTTGACAATGTTCCGGGAGGTGGTCTAGCGATTCGATAGTATATTCGGAAAGCCAGGAAAATTCTCTACAAGTTAAATATGAATCTAGAGTGCACACGGGTTTAGGTTACACAGCAAGTAGCGCGGGAACGGCCAGTGGACCGTATTTCAGACGATCAATTGGTACAGGCGGCCTTCGGTTTTTAATTTTTTTTTAAATGTTTCGGGAGATAGCCAAGCGATTCGATAGTATATTCGGAAAGCCAGGAAAATTTTCTACAAGTTAAATATGAATCTAGAGTGAACACGGGTTTAGGTTACACAGCAAGTAGCTCGGGAACGGCCAGTGGACCGTATTTCAGACGATCGATCGGTACAGACGGCCTTCGGTTTTTAATTTTTTTGAAAATGTCCCGGAAGGTGGTCTAGCGATTCGATAGTATATTCGGAAAGCCAGGAAAATTCTCTAAGGGTTAAATATGAATCTAGATTGCACACGGGTTTAGGTTACACAGCAAGTAGCGCGGGAACGGCCAGTGGACCGTATTTCAGACGATCGATCGGTACAGGTGGCCTTCGGTTTTTAATTTTT
The DNA here is from genome assembly GCF_037042655.1 of Diuraphis noxia. Classification (NCBI taxonomy): domain Eukaryota; kingdom Metazoa; phylum Arthropoda; class Insecta; order Hemiptera; family Aphididae; genus Diuraphis; species Diuraphis noxia. Next base: position 76,679,290 of record NW_028301711.1, read on the forward strand.
TTGAAAATGTTCCGTGAGGTGGCGAAGCGATTCGATAGTATATTCGGAAAGCCAGGAATATTCTCTAAAAGTTAAATATGAATCTAGTTTGCACACGGGTTTAGGTTACACAGCAAGTAGCGCGGGAACGGCCAGTGGACCGTATTTCAGACGATCGATCGGTACAGGCAGCCTTCGGTTTTTAATTTTTTTGAAAATGTTCCGGGAGGTGGCGAAGCGATTCGATAGTATATTCGGAAAGCCAGGAAAATTCTCTACAAGTTAAATATGAATCTAGAGTGCACACGGGTTTAGGTTACACAGCAAGTAGCGCGGGAACGGCCAGTGAACCGTATTTCAGACGATCAATTGGTACAGGCGGCCTTCGGTTTTTAATTTTTTTTTAAACTTTTCGGGAAATAGCGAAGTGATTCGATAGTATATTCGGAAAGCCAGGAAAATTTTCTACAAGTTAAATATAAATCTAGAGTGCACACGGGTTTAGGTTACACAGCAAGTAGCGCGGGAACGGCCAGTGGACTGTATTTCAGACGATCAATCGGTACAGGCGGCCATCGGTTTATAATTTTTTTGAAAATGTTCCGGGAGGTGGCGAAGCGATTCGATAGTATATTCGGAAAGCCAGGAAAATTCTCTACAAGTTAAATATGAATCTAGAGTTCACACGGGTTTAGGTTGAACAGCAATAAGCGCGGGAAAGGCCAGTGGACTGTATTTCAGACGAGCGATCGGTACAGGCGGCCTTCGGTTTTTAATTTTTTTGACAATGTTCCGGGAGCTGGCGAAGCGATTAGATAAAATATTCGGAAAGCCAGGAAAATTATCTACAAGTTAAATATGAATCTAGAGTGCACACGGGTTTAGGTTACACAGCAAGTAGCGCGGGAACGGCCAGTGGACCGTATTTCAGACGATCAATTGGTACAGGCGGCCTTCGGTTCATAATTTTTTTTTAAATGTTTCGGGAGATAGCGAAACGATTCGATAGTATATTCGGAAAGCCAGGAAAATTTTCTACAAGTTAAATATGAATCTAGAGTGCACACGGGTTTAGGTTACACAGCAAGTAGCGCGGGAAAGGCCAGTGGACTGTATTTCAGACGATCGATCGGTACAGGCAGCCTTCGGTTTATAATTTTTTTGACAATGTTCCGGGAGGTGGTCTAGCGTTTCGATAGTATATTCGGAAAGCCAGGAAAACTCTCTTTCAGTTAAATATGAATCTAGAGTGCACACGGGTTTAGGTTACACAGCAAGTAGCGCGGGAACGGCCAGTGGACCGTATTTCAGACGATCGATCGGTACAGGCGGCCTTCGGTTTTTAATTTTTTTGAAAATGTTCCGGGAGGTGGCGAAGCGATTAGATAGTATATTCGGAAAGCCAGGAAAATTCTCTACAAGTTAAATATGAATCTAGAGTGCACACGGGTTTAGGTTACACAGCAATAAGCGCGGGAAAGGCCAGTGGACTGTATTTCAGACGATCAATTGGTACAGGCGGCCTTCGGTTTTTAATTTTTTTTTAAATGTTTCAGAGAGATAGCCAAGGGATTCGATAGTATATTCGGAAAGCCAGGAAAATTTTCTACAAGTTAAATATGAATCTAGAGTGAACACGGGTTTAGGTTACACAGCAAGTAGCTCGGGAACGGCCAGTGGACCGTATTTCAGACGATCGATCGGTACAGGCGGCCTTCGGTTTTTAATTTTTTTGAAAATGTTCCGGGAGGTGGCGAAGCGATTCGATAGTATATTCGGAAAGCCAGGAAAATTCTCTACAAGATAAATATGAATCTAGAGTTCACACGGGTTTAGGTTGAACAGCAATAAGCGCGGGAAAGGCCAGTGGACTGTATTTCAGACGATCGATCGGTACAGGCGGCCTTCGGTTTTTAATTTTTTTGACAATGTTCCGGGAGGTGGCAAAGCGATTAGATAAAATATTCGGAAAGCCAGGAAAATTCTCTACAAGTTAAATATGAATCTAGAGTGCACACGGGTTTAGGTTACACAGCAAGTAGCACGGGAACGGCCAGTGGACCGTATTTCAGACGATCGATCGGTACAGGCGGCCTTCGGTTTATAATTTTTTTGACAATGTTCCGGGAGGTGGCGAAGCGATTCGATAGTATATTCGGAAAGCCAGGAAAATTCTCTACAAGTTAAATATGAATCTAGAGTTCACACGGGTTTAGGTTGAACAGCAATAAGCGCGGGAAAGGCCAGTGGACTGTATTTCAGACGATCGATCGGTACAGGCGGCCTTCGGTTTTTAATTTTTTTGACAATGTTCCGGGAGGTGGCGAAGCGATTAGATAAAATATTCGGAAAGCCAGGAAAATTATCTACAAGTTAAATATGAATCTAGAGTGCACACGGGTTTAGGTTACACAGCAAGTAGCGCGGGAACGGCCAGTGGACCGTATTTCAGACGATCAATTGGTACAGGCGGCCTTCGGTTTTTAATTTTTTTTTAAATGTTTCGGGAGATAGCGAAGCGATTCGATAGTATATTCGGAAAGCCAGGAAAATTTTCTACAAGTTAAATATGAATCTTGAGTGCACACGGGTTTAGGTTACACAGCAAGTAGCGCGGGAACGGCCAGTGGACTGTATTTCAGACGATCAATCGGTACAGGCGGCCATCGGTTTATAATTTTTTTGAAAATGTTCCGGGAGGTAGCGAATTGATTCGATAGTAAATTCGGAAAGCCAGGAAAATTCTCTACAAGTTAAATATGAATCTAGAGTGCACACGGGTTTAGGTTACACAGCAAGTAGCACGGGAACGGCCAGTGGACCGTATTTCAGACGATCGATCGGTACAGGCGGCCTTCGGTTTTTAATTTTTTTGAAAATGTTCCGGGAGGTGGCGAAGCGATTAGATAGTATATTCGGAAAGCCAGGAAAATTCTCTACAAGTTAAATATGAATCTAGAGTGCACACGGGTTTAGGTTACACAGCAATAAGCGCGGGAAAGGCCAGTGGACTGTATTTCAGACGATCAATTGGTACAGGCGGCCTTCGGTTTTTAATTTTTTTTTAAATGTTTCAGAGAGATAGCCAAGCGATTCGATAGTATATTCGGAAAGCCAGGAAAATTTTCTACAAGTTAAATATGAATCTAGAGTGAACACGGGTTTAGGTTACACAGCAAGTAGCTCGGGAACGGCCAGTGGACCGTATTTCAGACGATCGATCGGTACAGGCGGCCTTCGGTTTTTAATTTTTTTGAAAATGTTCCGGGAGGTGGCGAAGCGATTCGATAGTATATTCGGAAAGCCAGGAAAATTCTCTACAAGATAAATATGAATCTAGAGTTCACACGGGTTTAGGTTGAACAGCAATAAGCGCGGGAAAGGCCAGTGGACTGTATTTCAGACGATCGATCGGTACAGGCGGCCTTCGGTTTTTAATTTTTTTGACAATGTTCCGGGAGGTGGCAAAGCGATTAGATAAAATATTCGGAAAGCCAGGAAAATTATCTACAAGTTAAATATGAATCTAGAGTGCACACGGGTTTAGGTTACACAGCAAGTAGCGCGGGAACGGCCAGTGGACCGTATTTCAGACGATCAATTGGTACAGGCGGCCTTCGGTTCTTAATTTTTTTTTAAATGTTTCGGGAGATAGCGAAGCGATTCGATAGTATATTCGGAAAGCCAGGAAAATTTTCTACAAGTTAAATATGAATCTAGAGTGCACACGGGTTTAGGTTACACAGCAAGTAGCGCGGGAAAGGCCAGTGGACCGTATTTCAGACGATCGATCGGTACAGACGGCCTTCGGTTTTTAATTTTTTTGAAAATGTTCCGGAAGGTGGTCTAGCGATTCGATAGTATATTCGGAAAGCCAGGAAAATTCTCTAAGGGGTAAATATGAATCTAGATTGCACACGGGTTTAGGTTACACAGCAAGTAGCGCGGGAACGGCCAGTGGACCGTATTTCAGACGATCGATCGGTACAGGTGGCCTTCGGTTTTTAATTTTTTTGAAAATGTTCCGGGAGGTGGCGAAGCGATTAGATAGTATATTCGGAAAGCCAGGAAAATTCTCTACAAGTTAAATATGAATCTAGAGTGCACACGGGTTTAGGTTACACAGCAAGTAGCGCGGGAACGGCCAGTGAACCGTATTTCAGACGATCAATTGGTACAGGCGGCCTTCGGTTTTTAATTTTTTTTTAAACTTTTCGGGAAATAGCGAAGCGATTCGATAGTATATTCGGAAAGCCAGGAAAATTTTCTACAAGTTAAATATGAATCTAGAGTGCACACGGGTTTAGGTTACACAGCAAGTAGCGCGGGAACGGCCAGTGGACTGTATTTCAGACGATCAATCGGTACAGGCGGCCATCGGTTTATAATTTTTTTGAAAATGTTCCGGGAGGTGGCGAAGCGATTCGATAGTATATTCGGAAAGCCAGGAAAATTTTCTACAAGTTAAATATGAATCTAGAGTGCACACGGGTTTAGGTTACACAGCAAGTAGCGCGGGAACGGCCAGTGGACTGTATTTCAGACGATCAATCGGTACAGGCGGCCATCGGTTTATAATTTTTTTGAAAATGTTCCGGGAGGTGGCGAAGCGATTCGATAGTATATTCGGAAAGCCAGGAAAATTCTCTACAAGTTAAATATGAATCTAGAGTTCACACGGGTTTAGGTTGAACAGCAATAAGCGCGGGAAAGGCCAGTGGACTGTATTTCAGACGATCGATCGGTACAGGCGGCCTTCGGTTTTTAATTTTTTTGACAATGTTCCGGGAGCTGGCGAAGCGAGTAGATAAAATATTCGGAAAGCCAGGAAAATTATCTACAAGTTAAATATGAATCTAGAGTGCACACGGGTTTAGGTTACACAGCAAGTAGCGCGGGAACGGCCAGTGGACCGTATTTCAGACGATCAATTGGTACAGGCGGCCTTCGGTTCTTAATTTTTTTTTAAATGTTTCGGGAGATAGCGAAGCGATTCGATAGTATATTCGGAAAGCCAGGAAAATTTTCTACAAGTTAAATATGAATCTAGAGTGCACACGGGTTTAGGTTACACAGCAAGTAGCGCGGGAAAGGCCAGTGGACTGTATTTCAGACGATCGATCGGTACAGGCAGCCTTCGGTTTATAATTTTTTTGACAATGTTCCGGGAGGTGGTCTAGCGTTTCGATAGTATATTCGGAAAGCCAGGAAAACTCTCTTTCAGTTAAATATGAATCTAGAGTGCACACGGGTTTAGGTTACACAGCAAGTAGCGCGGGAACGGCCAGTGGACCGTATTTCAGACGATCAATTGGTACAGGCGGCCTTCGGTTTTTAATTTTTTTTTAAATGTTTCGGGAGATAGCGAAGCGATTCGATAGTATATTCGGAAAGCCAGGAAAATTTTCTACAAGTTAAATATGAATCTAGAGTGCACACGGGTTTAGGTTACACAGCAAGTAGCTCGGGAACGGCCAGTGGACCGTATTTCAGACGATCGATCGGTACAGGTGGCCGTTGGTTTATAATTTTTTTGACAATGTTCCGGGAGGTGGTCTAGCGATTCGATAGTATATTCGGAAAGCCAGGAAATTTCTCTACCAGATAAATATGAATCTAGAGTGCACACGGGTTTAGGTTACACAGCAAGTAGCGCGGGAACGGCCAGTGGACCGTATTTCAGACGATCGATCGGTACAGGCAGCCTTCGGTTTTTAATTTTTTTGACAATGTTCCGGGAGGTGGCGAAGCGATTCGATAGTATATTCGGAAAGCCAGGAAAATTCTCTACAAGTTAAATATGAATCTAGAGTGCACACGGGTTTAGGTTACACAGCAAGTAGCGCGGGAACGGCCAGTGGACCGTATTTCAGACGATCAATTGGTACAGGCGGCCTTCGGTTTTTAATTTTTTTTTAAATGTTTCGGGAGATAGCCAAGCGATTCGATAGTATATTCGGAAAGCCAGGAAAATTTTCTACAAGTTAAATATGAATCTAGAGTGAACACGGGTTTAGGTTACACAGCAAGTAGCTCGGGAACGGCCAGTGGACCGTATTTCAGACGATCGATCGGTACAGGCGGCCTTCGGTTTTTAATTTTTTTGACAATGTTCCGGGAGGTGGCGAAGCGATTAGATAAAATATTCGGAAAGCCAGGAAAATTATCTACAAGTTAAATATGAATCTAGAGTGCACACGGGTTTAGGTTACACAGCAAGTAGCGCGGGAACGGCCAGTGGACCGTATTTCAGACGATCAATTGGTACAGGCGGCCTTCGGTTTTTAATTTTTTTTTAAATGTTTCGGGAGATAGCCAAGCGATTCGATAGTATATTCGGAAAGCCAGGAAAATTTTCTACAAGTTAATTATGAATCTAGAGTGAACACGGGTTTAGGTTACACAGCAAGTAGCTCGGGAACGGCCAGTGGACCGTATTTCAGACGATCGATCGGTACAGGCGGCCTTCGGTTTTTAATTTTTTTGAAAATGTTCCGGGAGGTGGCGAAGCGATTCGATAGTATATTCGGAAAGCCAGGAAAATTCTCTACAAGTTAAATATGAATCTAGAGTTCACACGAGTAGGGTAAAAAAGCCACTACTGGAACCACCGCCACCGCCACCACCACCACAGCCACCGCCACCGCCACCGCCACCGCCACCGCCACCACATCCCACCGTCACCGCCACCACATCCCACCGCCACCACATCCCACCGCCACCACATCCCACCGCACCTTGACAAGCCATAGGTGCCGCCGTCGGTACACCGCTCCCCGCCCCGCCACAACATCACACCGCCACCACATCCCACCGCCACCACATCCCACCGCTCCCTGCCCCGCCATAGGTTCCGCCGTCGGACGTGACCTAACCCACGGTATACATATATAAAACACTCATATTAGGTATACTTGATATAGTCTCCCACTACAGAACCGTTTCCCCACTATAAGTTATTATCCTCACCATACTCGAAACAATTAGTTAATAATTCAGTGTATGAACATTCAGTCTTAGTTTTGTTTTAACAGTGTCAAGTCGCGAGTTTTATAACAGTTTTATTATGGGTGGATCAATCAGTGAAATGAATCGGATGTACAAATATGTTGCGCCTACATCTCCGACTGAACTTATCGATTGCACTAATTTTACAATCGATTTTGAAAACCGTAAATTTTTAAACGTTGGTTTCGATTCAAAAGATGAGTTCAATATCGTCGTGCAAATAATTACACCGTCGCGCTATGTAAATATTTCTCCAGACTTCTTGAGGCGTATTTACTCAGTGATGGGCCATGTTTTATCTTACATTCTGGATACTACTGTACGTTATAAAAAAATTATTTTTTTGGAAGATGAATTTGTATTGCTCACGAGTATGGTATATAAGGGAGAGCATGTTTTGGTCATGGAGTCTAAAAAAATAGACGGATGTAGAACTATATTAAATCGAAGAGATCTTATGACAATTCAAGATTTAGAGAGCACAATTCTTGAAACCATAACAATGAAAATCGCCATCACACGACCTATTATTTTAAATCAAATCGATCAAATAACCGACTACCTTAAAACCGATTTTAATGTTGATAAAGCAGCGAAACTTGAAGAAGTAGTTTCAATAACAAAAGGAATTCATGCCGAATTAATCACAAGCCATATACCGAAAAACAAACAGAGTTTCATACATCAGATAAAATTACTCGCAACTGAACAGCTGGCAATCAAATGGATGGAAAAGCTGAATAACTCTATAAATGTATGAAAATTTATTTAAATATTTCGATAGTTAAAATTTTCGTATCATGATTACTTATTTTTATTACAGAATAAAACGGAAGCTTTTAACGTTGACATATCGCCACCAAGATACTCAATTTTGTCACCGTCGATTATACATGACGAAAACGATTTATCACAGTTACGGGTAATTTAAAAATTAAAAAAAAAAAATATTTTTCTCGAGTTAACCGTTATTTTATTTTTAGGGTGCTGACGAGGAAAGGGGGTTTCGAGAATACTTTTCAACACGTTCGAGTTTACCAACGAGGGCACCAATTCGGAAAATCAAACCTATGGTAATACACACATTATTTACTTGATAAACGGATATTGATAAATTTTTATTACAGGCTGTTGACGAGAACGATGGGCCGACTTACTTTAACAGATTTTCACCATCCCCACCATCTTTGTTTGACTAAACAGACGGCAAGTCTCAATCAACTCAGAGGAATACGAAATTAATTTTTTATTTAATAATATCTTATTAATGATGATAATAAATATTCTTTATATCATAACATGTGTGTTATTCATTTCGTTATACATATCCCCACCATAAAGGATAGAGTAGGGATTAATCCCCGCTCCACACGGCAGCACTGCATAAAACGTGTGACACGAGCATAGGACAAGTCAGTCGTAACCCGCTCTTCAAGAAGTGACAATTTGTGCGTTTGATCCATCATAATGGCTAGTCAACTTATCGACTGTTCGACTTTTTTCGTGGACGATAATATTCTTATAAATATAGGTCTAGATCCGGATTTTTTGTTAAATTGTGTTGTATGTATTACAAGTAACATGCAATGTGTAAAAATGAGTGTGGACTTATATGAATCGCTTAATGTATTACTTAAAAACATCAATTTTTCACTACCATCACATTTACTGTTAGAGGAGTTTAAATTGATGTCAATCGAAGAATGCAACGGCAACAACATACTGTCAATCAAATGTTTGCTTCAAGACCAGAATGTGCAGTTGACAAAAGGGAATGTTGCAAGGATCTTACAGTTAAGTGGTGCCATTGAAGAAGTTATTCAGATGAAAACAATGTACACACGGCCCACTGCATTGGATCAGGCATGTAAGATTTCAATGTTTCTCGGAAAGGAAATGCCGTTATCTAAAGATACAGCCATAACCGATGTTGAAGATTATTTGAACCGCATCGAAGTTAGGAAACTGAAAGAATGTATTCCAGTCGCAGGTACTTGCTTAATAGCAGATTTGAAAATCAAAGCACTCAAACAATTAGCAAGAGGCTGGTTATCTTATTCGGCAAAAATTGAGGTAATACAAACATATTTTTGCATATTATTTTATACTAAACAAAAACAATTTTTTTTTAGCCTGAAGTCAGCAGACCTAAGACAAGAGCATTCGTAGCACGTGAAAGGGAAATAGCAAGCCGTAGATTGAGTTTTGGAAAATAATTAATTATGTAATATTTTATTGTGACTTTGGTACATAAATAAAAAAAAAAAAATGTAATATTTTATACTTACATTTTTATTGTGGCTTTGGTCGATGATAATAAAAAACAACGTGATGTTTAAAAAATGTATTTTTATTTAAAAACTATTTACAATTTCCTTACATCGCCATTAAAAGGGTTATAAGTTATAATTTGATCGTGTAAAATGAGACAATAAGCTGCAGTCTTCGCTGGAATGGCTTTGCCTGTTTCGAACTCGATGCGTAAATCAACAGTCGACGATTTTACGTTGTCGTTTTGTCGTGATAAATCTACGACTATGATTGGTACGTATTGTTCAAAAATGGTTTTTGACAGTAGAGGCTCACTATATTCTCTATCGTAGTATGATTTTTGGAAATCTGTATATGCTTTATATAAAATGGCCGTAACGTTGTTTGTGAAATCTGAACGGAAATCTTCGTATGGATACACTTCAGAATTTAGATGTATTTTAAGGTTTTTCAGGTAACAGTGATCGAATCGTCCAGACGGATTAAATAAATTATTTTTTCGATCTGTTTGAAAGCCAATTAATGCAAATCTGGGTTTCTCGAGCAAACTGCTCGATTTAACCGTCCACGAATGAGAAGTGTTCTGAGGGAGAACCGGATATTCGCACAAGTCCCAATTTCTGAACGCACACGAGAGTTGTTTACGAGAGTCTAATACTTTTAATAGTTTTATTTTTTCTTTGTCACTCACCCTGATAACCGGCATCTTCCAAATAATTTTACTCAGCTCAATCACTACTTTTTTGAGTTTTTCTTTATTGTCATTCGCAGTGGTCTCGGAAACGTACAACGCATCAGAGTCCGTAGACGATCTGTTTAAAATGATTTGTTGGTTGCAGTTGAGTAGTATTTTTTTATAATCTTCACAAAATCCTAACAAGTGTTTGAGCGGGATACAACCAGCAAATTTGTTATTTAACGTGAAATTTTTATTTTCACTGACATTCATTTCTACGTCCCAAGCAGCATTTTTTAGATTGTTCAATTCATTCGGTGTGTGTGAGCAAAACCCTTTAAGACTCGATGATATTCCAGGAGATTTTAATTTTTGTATTTCAACACCGTTAATTTCATACCGGATTTCAGAAAACAAAAACGCCAAACCATTATTTGTAAAATTAATTTCGTTCGCATTAATTTCGTTCGCATGTGATGCAATATCTGCCGGTATATTTAATTTACCTTCAATATAGAGATAGCTCTCGCAGGGGAGAGTGTAAGCGTCCATATTTTGAATGGATATTCTAATTTCGTCGTTATTGGATAAAGCTGTCGAAGAATAGGGGAGGAAAGAGTGGTACTGCATTTGAGTTATTTTGCATTCATCTTCATATCCGCCGGCCACGTCCAAATACATGTCATCCATGATTATAGAACTTTTAAAGACCGTAGAAATGATAGATTGTTCTTTGTTAGTTTCTTTACAATCGGCGTACGTCTCGACGTATTAATCTTGTTAGTAGAACTGTAGCGACTCTTGATAGCATTTCTTTTTATATAGCTGTTGAACTTAATAGCCATTTTAATGTTTAATTTGTATACGAACTGTGATTGGCTCCCCTCTTAAATTGATCAAATTATTATCTTGATCTCTTAGTACTATATTCACTTTACTTATAGACGAAGAATTAAGCCGGTAGAAAACTAAATGTTTTGGGACTTCTATGATTTTATGTCCAGGCGGCGAAGAAGGGAAAAACTCGTGTATAGTCTGGCTCGGTATACCATTACTGAATGAACCAGAAATTAGATTGCAATCTATTTTTATACAGTTAACTTTCATTATGTTGACTATCCGTTCAGATTCGTGTAGTGTCTTGGCAGAATAAACTTTATTCTCAAACCCTAATATTTTCGATATATTATGTTCAATAGTGAAATCAACATCATGACTACACGTCATGGAGCATTTCAATGTGCTACCATCGGCCTTGAGTTGAAACAAAGTAACATGATTCGGTAATAGTTTTTGAATCATCGACTCCAAGTTAATTATTTCGTACGATCCCGTAGGTATAGTCACAGTCACACATTTTCCGAGTGAATCGTGAAAACCTATTGTATTGCAATCCGGTTCTACGTTTGGTATAGAATTATGTGTTTGCAGGCTTAAAAGACACAGCTGAGAGGTATTTTGTACTTCTAACGGCGGGAAAATATCACAAGACATTTCGCTGGAATTACCGTTTAATGTTATCGTGTACATGATAAAAATTTCAAACACAAATGACCACAATTATATGTGTTATAACGTTGATGCCTAGTGTAATTATATTGTATTTTACATCCGCTGAGGTACGATTGTAGTTCCAGTGGTGGTGGTAGATTTCCAAAACTGTCGTAATATTCTACTTGTTTTCCGATTTTCTTATACGCTACCCAATGAGTTCCGGTACTTTTTTCAACGTCCAAATTGATAACAGCCGATTCTTTATGCTTAGGACGTTTAGGTAACCTATCTCTGGAAAACACTCCGATGAAATGAGGTATTTTCATTATGTGCGCGTGTTTTATAATTTCATAATCGTACAAAGCTCTTTTGGGTAACGTAGTAATTAGTTTTTTTTCCTTTTTACGGTTTTCTTCACAGATTTATGGACTCCCTTTCTTTTATACGAACTACCTCCTTGTGAAGAGAGATATAGTCCTTTACCTTTCTCGATCTTATACGAGCCACCTTTATTAGGGGCGAGGTATAAACCTCTGCCCAAATGTGTAGGTTCATTTCTATTGAATTCGCTAACGGTCTTTACGACGTTAGCAATACCCCCCGTCAGCGCTCCGAGTGCGGATAAACCGGCAAAAATTGGTATCAGTGGTAACATTCCTCCAGTTTTCGGTAAAGGTATAACACGAGGTACCCGAGCTTTCTTGCTGTTTTTAAGAAATATTTTTTTAGCTGCCACAAAACATTTTTTTGTTAATTTCATCATGTTTTTTTCTTTCATATTTTTTTTTAATACATTTTTAGCTGCCTTGACTGCTGCGTTGAATCCACATCCAGCACCCATTTTTCGTTTTGCCTTCATGCCAGTAGTGACCAACCACGCTGCTGCCTTTTCTTTTAAATTAGAATCTTTTGACTTGAATCTATTCCAAGCCTGGTTTTCTAATATATAATCTGCTTTTTGACGATCAGTCAAAGAGTTGCTGTGATCATAAGCGATATCGTGTTCTTTACACAACGAGTCTAGGGGGTTGATACCTTTATCGCCGCGATCTAATCGTTTTTTCAATTTTGTACCTGGGCCGCAGTACTGATAACCTAAAATTATGAGTCGATTATATTGAATGTTATGTGTGTTGTATGGTTTATAATTACCCGGTAAATGAAGTTCAAATGGTAATTTGTTTATAAGAGTGTTCACGATACCTCCGCCTTTATTCTTGTTGTTTCTTCGAACGGGTGACATCGTGTAATGATTAGATTACAGAGATTACCCAAGTATTTATAATGAAGTTTGTAGATCAAGAAATAAAACTCACAGTGGAAAATGTCGACCCGCCTACGAGTCTCCAATCGAGGCATGGGAAGCTTTTACCGAATACTTGTCGTGCTTTAGTTGTCGGGCCTTCCGGATGCGGCAAAACAAATTTGATTTATGCTTTATTGACTAACATCAATGGTATACGTTTTCACAACGTTTATATATATTCGAAAACACTCGATCAACCTAAATATAAAATGCTTTGTGAAATTTTAAAAGATGTAGAGGGCGTTCAGTTATTCACTTTTCACGAAAACGACGAGGTTATCCCACCAGAAAAAGCATTACCAGATTCTGTTTTTATATTTGACGATATTTTATGTGAAAATCAAAATATCGTACGTTCTTACTACACGCGTTGTAGACACAACAATATCGACGTGTTCTATCTAGCACAATCATTCGCTCGCATACCCAAACAACTTATTCGAGATAATAGCAACATGATTATATTATTCAAGCAAGACGAGACTAATTTAAAACACGTTTATATGGAACACTGTTCGGGTGATATGAACTATTCTGAATTTAAAGAGTTTTGTACTTTGTGTTGGAGTAGGGGGAGATTTAATTTCGTCGTGATAAGTAAAGACTGTGAACGTGACAACGGACGGTATCGACACGGTTTCGACACATTTGTCGTTGTATAAAACAATGTAGTTCATTCTCAACCATGGAAGACAGAAGTGCAGTGTTGAACGAATTAGTTATTGCCAAGAAAAACATTAAACGTAAATTTGAAGCATTGAAAAGAGGCGAAGCTGATATTCAATCTTATGTAACGCAAACATTTAAACCAATAATCGAACCGTTGAACAAATTACAAAATTCCGAAGCCGGTAATAATGAAATTATAGCTGAAGGTACCCCATATATAGCATCCGATAGCCAGTCTGAAATTTTTCGTACATTAGAAGAAGAGGAAAAAGATAAAATATATGGTCCAAAAAAATATTCTAATGGAAAAAGCAAGTTAGGTCAAGAAGAAGTAAAATTCAAAAACAACGCAATAATTATCAAAGATACGTCTTATCAGCTAACGCCTGGACTTGTTGAGTTATTATGTTTCAGATATCCAATGCAATATACTGATAATGATTTAAATACATATAAAGAAATACTAATACAAACTTCAGCACATTTGACACAGGACGGTGCAAAAATTAAGAAAGGTGGTACAAAATATACACAAATTATTCGCAAGCTATTTCCATCAGGAATGGGAGTGAAATTACAAACACATGATTTAGTATATTGGAATGACCCAAATGAGCTGGTTGATAGGTTGCGACTTCTTTTAGCCTCTCAATCTGCTGGAAACACTGGGGTTTCAAACGAAATATTATCTATTTTTGAAGAACTGTACGAATCTGGTATAACAAGGAAAATACCAAATGTATAAACGAAACATAGCTATCGAACTTCACAGACCGGCTAGGAAAAATTATACGAGGCGAAGAGTAAATGTGTATGGAAAAAACGATTTGTGGCAGGCTGACTTGGTCGAGATGATTACACTTTCAAAGAAAAACAAAGGATATAATTATATTCTCTGTGTGATTGATTGTTTTACGAAATTCGCCTGGGCCGTACCATTGAAAACAAAAACAGGGTGTGAAGTGACCAAAGCCATGTCTACAATACTTGTAGATAGGTCGCCCAAACTGTTGCAGGTAGATAATGGCAAAGAATTTTATAATTCAAAGTTTGACATGTTAATGACTAAGCATAATATAAAAAAGTATAGCACATATTCCACGACAAAAGCCTGTTTTGTGGAAAGGTTTAATCGAACTTTAAAAACAAACATGTATAGAGAATTTACTGCTCTGGGTTCACAAGAATGGATATCAATTTTACCTGACCTAATCAATAATTACAACAATGCGAAACACAGAACGATTGGGATGACACCATTGCAGGCAGACGAAAATCCTTCACTAGTTACTTTGAAACAACGTACAATCACTAATAGAAAAGTAAAATTTCATGTCGGCGATAAAGTTCGAATAAGCATTCACAAAGGAGTTTTCACAAAAGGGTATTTACCCAATTGGTCAACAGAAATATTTACAATAGTAAAAATAAATAAAACAATACCACCAACTTATCAGTTACACGATTATAATGATGGCCCAATAGCCGGCTGTTTTTACACCGAAGAATTATCTAAAACCAATTATCCAAATGATTATTTAATTGAAAAAATTGTACGAAAGAAGGGGGACCAGATATATGCCAAGTGGGTGGGATTTGCCAATTCCCATAATTCATGGATACATAAGGACGATGTTAAAAAATAGTTTCAGTGGTTGTTCAGAAGTCAATCCGTTCGGTACAACGAATTATTATTATTTAAAAAATTCCATTTTATGTCACACCATGTCGTCGGCTATCTTGGACGTTCAGTGCATTCTCGGAGTCAACAACAAGTACTTTATCAAAGAAATGTCTATAGTAGATACTGAAACATGGTCCAACCAACACTGGATATTTAAACATACATCTTTAAAACAAGATGCAAAAAGTCGAAGCGTAAACAGTTGGCTGAAGCGTTTATATCACGGTTTAACGTTGGAATATGGTGATGTAGAGTATGGAGAAATACAGAAAATATTTCAATCGTTAAAATTCGATAGAGTTTACGTTAAGGGCTCTCAAAAACAACAGATTATCAACGAGTTTATGCCACATGCCACAGTATTCAACTTTGAAAATTTTGAATGTCCACGGATTTGTCAATTGAACGGAGAAACACTACCATGCTGTATTTTTCATAAGGATTTCAATCCAAAACAATGTACATTGTATAAAGTATTTGCATTAAAAAAATGGTATGTTAATAATTTTTAAGATTATAATTTTTTTTTTTCTACATTGTAAAATTACACTATATATATATATATATATTATATACATATTTTCAATTGATTAAAATTGCAAGTTTATAAATAAAGAAAAAAAAATATAATGAAGACTCCGTGTTTTTATTTGTTGTAGGCTCTCCATCATATTGAGTAAAACATATAATTAAATTATTATTTAATGATATATATTATATAGCTCAAGTCACTCGATTCTGTAATGACCATGAGCTAATGTGTTAATTCCATCTTCGAGCACATACCGTTTGTCGTCATAAGAATTCAGTGCGAGCTTTTTAGATAAGATAGTATGGATTCTATGTTTATATGATCGTATAGAATACATTTCTCTGAATGGATCTTGACCGATTTCATTAAACAGGCATTTCTTATGGTCTTCTAACGTCAAGTTATTTTTAATTACATGTTTTTTGACACCCTTGGCTTTGATTGTCTCTAAACCAGACACTGAAAAGGCATACGATTTAGCTCTAAGAGCTACAAACTCATCAATGAATTCCCCTTCAACTTCATCGGTGAACATCCCGGGAACCTTTTTTCTTTCTTCTCGATAGCATGGGTGATGTTTTGGTAAATTCGACGTGTCCATGCGATGTAATATATCGGGATTGGATGCGAGGTCATTGTAATAATCGTTTGTTACAACATCATATACGAATGAGTCTGAAAAAATTAATAATGTAATTGAATATTTAGTATTTATATACAAAGAATAAAAATACCTGTGTCCATGTACATTAAAGAAATATTATTCTTGTAATGTTTTTTCATGACATTATAATGGAAGTCGTACATTAGAGTTTTTGAAATATCTAATATAGCCATCCCGCATGCAATAGGTTTGTCAAATGTTATTTCTATGTTCTTCAGGTGTACAGCACACAAATTTTCACTATATATTGTGACGTCCTTAAACGTAGGTTTGTTAACAAGTTTTTGCATCCTCAAGGCGTCAGTGACGAGTTCAATTTTTTTGCGATTGCGTTTAGATTCCATCGTTTTTCCAAATATCTGTAAAAATAAATAAATAAATCATTACATATTAATAATAATAATAATAATAATTAGTTCTATCTTAACTTACGGCATTATTCATATGCTTAAAAAAATTTTCCTCGAATTTATTTTTTGCATTTTTTCTCATTTCTGTGTTCTTATCTATATACGGTGCAAGCCAAGCAGTTTGATTAAATTGTACGACTCTGTGTACCTTATCCACTACTAGTCCCGCCGAAATTGACTGTTTGAGTGCCATATAATGAACAACATAATGTTTCTTGACGTGGAACGTCGCAAATAATTTTGTAACATTGCTGCCATCAGGTTTTGTTCTTTCCGGTAAATAAGGTAAATCATTGTGCTCATCGTGCAAAGTATCGGGATATGACACATCAACATCGTAGATCAAACCCATATTTGAATTTTCATCCAGTTGTTCTAACAATGATAACGCCGAATTAACGTCGCCTTCATACCATTTAAAATTATTTAAAGGTAATTTTTTCTTCATAGACCACCCGTACAAATTGCATGCATCAATGTATATAATGTAATTATGTTCTTTATTGGAATCGTAACTGGTTGCGTCAGGATGATTAGCCTTTGAATATCGTTTGCTAGCCTGCGTCATTCCACCCCTGATTCCTTTCTCCACCGCGAGCAACATCGTATAATCAGATATTAACTCAATCTCGACTTTAGTATGTTTTAACATACATGCAAAAGAAAACCCTGGGGCAGTGTAATAATAAGCCGGGTCGAGGCCGTAAATTTTAAAACATAAATTTCTAAAATTTTGAAACACATCTGCCAGTATGAGGGTGTCAATTTTTAAATACAAGTCACTGTATTCACCCAGATTTTTACACTTAAATTTATCCCATACTTTAAGTGCATGTTCATAATCTTCGTCTGGAATGTGCTCATCCTGAAGCGAGGAATAAAATGTATGTTTGGCCGGAAGAGATGTTTCGTTTAGTTTGTCCCAATCGCTCAAATATTCATAAGGAAAACAACCTTTTCGCGTTGTTAATGGTAATTCATCTTTTGTGAATACTTTCGACGTTTCATTAAATTTGTCTTGACCTGCCGCAACTAAATCATTTGCCAAGCTGGACAAACTCGAGCTCATAAACCTCAACGAATCTATAAATCTAATACTAAACCGGTTATTAATATGTTTTGTGAATGAAATATACTTCTCCTCGCTGTTGGGGATGACTGAAATTTTTTTATTGTCAAACCAAAGTTGTCGAACGATAAAATGTGCATCGTAATTTGATAAATTATGAAACACACATGCCACAAAGTCCGGACGCTTCAGTTTAAGGTTGCACGAACTGCACAATGTACACCTAAACTTCCCAATTAAGTGACAATGATCTTCAACTTTAGTGACATCGTTTAAAACAAACGATTTATCGCACACCTGACATTTTGTTGCTTTAGAGTGTTTTAAAATGTCTTCCGCTGTCATCTTAATACTTATATTTGTACATAAAAGCATATCAATTCGATTTGCAATTTCGGTTACATCTTTCACGAATCGCAGAGCTATCGAATCGTAACTCGTATTTTCATTTCCTCTATAAACAATAGGTTTCCTAGGTATTTTAAATTTTTTCAACAGCGCTTCAGGAACGTTATTTGATACTACATGTATACAATAACTCATACAATTATGGTTTTGAATAAGCTTAGTGTTAGGACCTGCATTAGCATTATTTTTTTCTAGTATACTTTCAAAATCAGCGAATATTATGAACGGGTGGAACTGAGTATGTTCCACTTTATCAAACTTGACTTTTGTGTTAGGTGTTGGCATAATCGGCGAAATTGATTCATGATCCCCGCAGAATTGCTTGTGGTAACGCAGGCCCTCAATAGCGGTTTTTGCTGGTGTGTTGTTAAATTTAGATAAACATCTTTTGCAATACTCCGAATAATGTTTGTTTGACGTCATTTGATTATTAATAAGTCTCGAAAAATTGGTTATCAAACAGAAGTGATGTTTCGTGTTATTAGATATTAATAGCAAATCGTAGTGGTTATCTTTTTCCGTAGATGTTTTAAGGGGATATACGATAGTCATATCAGGTTTATTTGATGCATGTTTGTTCTGTATTGTTCGGGATCCGTTTTTTAATCCGTAAACATTAACTGAAACTGTCGGATTGAATTTTTCAAATTGTTTCTTTATGTCTTTATAGTTTACCGGATAAATTAAATGAGAAAAATCGTAGAGGTTTTCGAGATCGTCGTAATGTTTTCCTACTCTATGAGCAATGTGTTGATTGACATGTCTAGATAGAATTGAATATTTGAAACACATGTCATCGCTGTTTTGACAATTAATCACACACTTTTTTAATTTTATGTCATTCGGAAGTTGTATGTATGACGACCCTCTTAACGGAATATATTTATAGATACCTACTAGCAGCCCATCAATAGATTTAAGTGTAAGTCCACTGCCTTTTGACTTATACACTTCCTGTTCCTCCAGTAATTTATTATAATCTTGTTCTATTTGTTTGTGAATATCATTAGCCAGAAAAAATTCTTTTGCCGCAGTTTTGAAAGCCCTGTTTTCATCAGATTCGGGAATTTTAGGATTGTGGTATGTCGCTTCCAATTTCAGGTTGTATTTTATTTCGCCGTCAAAACTGTTAATTAACTGGATTAAATGTGGTTTAGTGTTATTTAAAAATGTTTTATAATTTAATAATTGGGTGTCGAAATTTCTTGTATAATATTCTCTGCATATCTCGTTTAAAGAAGAATTGATTAAATTAAAACCACCTTGTAAAACTTCTAATAATCTACGACGTTTTGTTCTTATATTATAGGTCGATGTTTCGGAATTATTAACTACATAAAAAAAAAAAATATATATATAAGTATAATATTAAAACTAAAAAGTTATAACTATAAATACCATCGTATCTCGATTGTTCAGGCACTGGACGCTTATGATTTCGCCTGGGTGTACCTAAAATAATTAATTGAATAAACGGGTCATATAACTAAAGATAATATTATACATACATACATTGGTTCGAAGAGCCAGGTGGTATATCCTCGACGTAAATATTATCAGATATTTCAATCATTCTAGACCGATCTGAAAAAACAAACAAATAAATATTGTCATAAAATTATAATATGTATCGTACTTTCAAATAAGCCACTTTTTTCGGCCCTGTCCAACGCTTCAAGACATACATCATCGTTGCCGTCATCAAACCCGTTGTTATCATCTATGTTAAAAATTTTAATTTAGTATAAGATCAAAACATTTGATATAATATACATACTTTCACTCAATCCATTTTTTTCGGTCTCATCTAACACTGCAATACAAAAATCATCATCATCTTCAAAGGTTGTATCATCTGCAAAATATAAATTATGTAAATTATTTAACTATAAATATGTATATAAATCATACTTGTAGTTGTAGCTGAAGTTGTAATTGGCTGTGCATTACTTGTAGCTGTAGTTGTAATAGTCTGTGCATTACTGTTTAAAATACCTAAAATGGAACAATACTGTTATTTCAAACGCGAATTAAATACTACTATCATGTACGTAGGGTTGTATATACTAAACCCCTTTTAACGCTCGGATAGCATATTTTATTATACGAGTATTAATTTATTAAGTGAAAAATAAAAATCAGTGTTATATGGTTGGAATATAGCGCGCGAGCGCGCGCACACACACACACGCTCGCGAGCGGTTGAAAATAATATAAGCATAGTGATAAAAATAATATTTTCACCGATAGAATCCTAATATTGTATAAAATTTACTCACCGTGAATACTTTTCATGTGTCGTTGGAGAGAATCGTTTCTAGTAAAATTATTTAGACAAATAGTACACGTAAATTGTTTAGTACTACTATGGTACTTTATATGCCTGAACAAAGCATCTTTCCGCGAGAAAACAGAAACACATTGATCACATTTAAACATTTTGAATTATTATTTCAATAAACACACCAGAGCGATATCACTGTGAAAACAGTACTAAATCAGTGATACTGTACAATACCCGTATATAACGAAGAGAGAGAAAAAAAAAATATGTCAGCATTCTCGTATTACCAGAAAAAAAAAAAAAAAAAAAAAAAATGCTTAATAGTGTTTTAATTTTTCATGAAACGTAATAGGTACTTATTATAAATCTCAGTGTAGCCTTGTCTCTCAGAATTGGTGCTTATAACCTCCAGTGTTTCATAATGTCTAATCAACTTATTGACTGTTCAACCTTTTTCTTGGATGACAACGTGTTTTTAAATATAGGGATCGATCCAGCCTCTTTAATGAATTGTGTTGTTCATATTAACGTAAATTCTCAACGCGTGAAAATGAGTACCGAATTTTTTGAATCGCTTATACCTGTTCTCGAGAAGAAAACGTTCATGGAGTCAAAGTATCTTCGTTCAGACGAAAACAAGGTCGTGTCGGTAGTCAAATGCCGTGTATCCAACTATTTTTCAATTAAATGCATACTCGATGACCAGTGTATTCAGCTGAGTGAAGAAAATGTATCTCGTTTATTGCACATAAAGGACAACATACAAGAAGTAATTAATACAAAAATAAATGAAATACGGGGTAAAGTATTACTACAGGCATGTGAAATTTGTGGAGCTCTCGGAACTTTAATGCCAATACCCAAGAATACCAAATTAGATGTATTGACAGACTATTTGCTGCACATCGATCCGGCGACAATCAGTGACGCTATACCAACAAGAAAGCCGTGTTTTGTAGCCCAACTGACACTTAATGCAACTGAACAGCTGGCAAGGGGATGGTTAAGAGCATCAGCCTTACCGGAGTAGTTTTATCCTGATGTCTACAGACCAAAGGCAATCATATCAAAAGAGAAATATAAATCAAGCCGTAGATTAAGTTTTTTTTTTTTTTAACTTGTATTATATAATATTTGAAAAAATAAAAAAAAATTCATTAAAATATCATTTATTATTACAAATCTTCATCCGATGATATGTTTGGAGAAAACACTTCTGACATTTCTTCGTCGTCACTACTATAAATAATTTAGATGTTAGAAAAAAAAAAAAATATTATAATAATATAAAACTCACGAAATAAAAAAAATGTTGTTGTTGTGTATTTTCTGTTTGGGCATTAGCGTCGGCTATAATCTGCTCTATCATCCAGAAAACATGGTCTAAATCGATTGGTGGTGGCGGTATGATTGGTTCAATACTAAACATCAAATATGGTTAATGAAATAATAGTAATAAATTATTACTATTATTTCATTAACCATATTATTAATAATAATAACAATGATAATATTAAACTTACGGCTGAAATAAGAAAGGAATATTGAATTCATTTTGAGGACGATTGCGACGATCGAATCCTAGTGTATTTATGAAAAAATTTAAAAATATCACTTTGAAATTAAACATCTTTTAATAACACAAAACCTTTTTAGTACAAATTACGACTTATACTGATTTAATAAGATAATGTTTCATTATTTTTAATTCATATTGAAATGGGAGGGATTTTAAGTGTTGGATATTAAAAAAAAAAAAAAATTATAGCAGCTTCTTTGTCTACCTGATGCACGTGTCGAATTGCAATTTTGAGTGTGCGAAAACATCTCGGTGGCATACTGTCACCCACACAAAGTCACAAATGCCTGCACACAATGCCGGCATGGACTTTGTGTCACCCACACACACACACACACACACACACACACACACACCCACCCACACACACACCCCGTGTAATAAAATAATGTAGACAAACATGGTCACTACAGTCATGTTAATCGAATCCACGGTACTGAGTATATGCATCATTTGCGTTCATCGTGAATACTTTTCATGTGCCTAATAATTTTTTATACACATTAAAAAATTTCAACGTTTCCAAGATTTTTTTTTAAAATGTCGTACAACAGTCAAGCATCTGATATAAACACACCTAACGTTTCAGCGGGCTTCATTGACTTTTTAGCGAATGGAGAGTTTGATGAAATGGCAAGTTTATTTATACATACGATATTATATATCTATATAAATCTATGTATATTTTTTAGCTATCAAATACACCGAGACGTGTGTTTTATGAACATTTATTAAGCCAGGAAGACAATATTTCTGTTGCCGAAGTTAGTATGACAAAATATTATTGTAGTACTTACCAACTTTATATTATGCTGTTTTAGGTTAGAAACGACGCTAGGCATAAATCTGACGATTGTGTTGGCCAACAACAAACAAACGGTATTATGTTCATTTTATTATTGTTTTATGCATTGAGTATACAAAATATGTACTATTATCATAGATAAACAAAATGATATCGACTTTTGGGGCTGTGAAGAGGCTGATGATATTTGTCTTGAAGCACTGGAAAGATTTGTCTGGGGTGAAGAATACGCAAATGATGAAAAATTACTACTAAAAGCTTGTATTGAATCTAATACCTAACACCTATTATATATTAATTGTTAAATAAAAAATTCATTATAATAAAAAAACTATACATATATATATATAACATGATTTATTAATCTATCAATTTTACATTAGAAAAATATATTATATTATATATTTTTGTAACCTTTTGCCTTAAACAAATATTGCACCTTTTCTTTCTCAAAAAAAAAAAAAAAAATAAAAAATAAAAAATATATACGTATTTATAAATCTTCGTCGGATGACGGCGGCACCTATGGCGGGGCAGGGAGCGGTGGGATGTGGTGGCGGTGGGATGTGGTGGCGGTGGGATGTAGTGGCGGTGTGATGTGTTTGCTGGGGCGGGGAGCGGTGGCGGTGGGATGTGGTGGCGGTGGGATGTGGTGGCGGTGGCGGTGGGATGTGGTGGCGGTGGCGGTGGCGGTGGCGGTGGCGGTGGCGGTGGCTGTGGTGGTGGTGGCGGTGGCGGTGGTTCCAGTAGTGGCTTTTTTACCCTACTCACACGGGTTTAGGTTGAACAGCAATAAGCGCGGGAAAGGCCAGTGGACTGTATTTCAGACGATCGATCGGTACAGGCGGCCTTCGGATTTTAATTTTTTTGACAATGTTCCGGGAGGTGGCGAAGCGATTAGATAAAATATTCGGAAAGCCAGGAAAATTATCTACAAGTTAAATATGAATCTAGAGTGCACACGGGTTTAGGTTACACAGCAAGTAGCGCGGGAACGGCCAGTGGACCGTATTTCAGACGATCAATTGGTACAGGCGGCCTTCGGTTTTTAATTTTTTTTTAAATGTTTCGGGAGATAGCGAAGCGATTCGATAGTATATTCGGAAAGCCAGGAAAATTTTCTACAAGTTAAATATGAATCTAGAGTGCACACGGGTTTAGGTTACACAGCAAGTAGCGCGGGAACGGCCAGTGGACTGTATTTCAGACGATCAATCGGTACAGGCGGCCATCGGTTTATAATTTTTTTGAAAATGTTCCGGGAGGTAGCGAATTGATTCGATAGTAAATTCGGAAAGCCAGGAAAATTCTCTACAAGTTAAATATGAATCTAGAGTGCACACGGGTTTAGGTTACACAGCAAGTAGCACGGGAACGGCCAGTGGACCGTATTTCAGACGATCGATCGGTACAGGCGGCCTTCGGTTTTTAATTTTTTTGAAAATGTTCCGGGAGGTGGCGAAGCGATTAGATAGTATATTCGGAAAGCCAGGAAAATTCTCTACAAGTTAAATATGAATCTAGAGTGCACACGGGTTTAGGTTACACAGCAATAAGCGCGGGAAAGGCCAGTGGACTGTATTTCAGACGATCAATTGGTACAGGCGGCCTTCGGTTTTTAATTTTTTTTTAAATGTTTCAGAGAGATAGCCAAGCGATTCGATAGTATATTCGGAAAGCCAGGAAAATTTTCTACAAGTTAAATATGAATCTAGAGTGAACACGGGTTTAGGTTACACAGCAAGTAGCTCGGGAACGGCCAGTGGACCGTATTTCAGACGATCGATCGGTACAGGCGGCCTTCGGTTATTAATTTTTTTGAAAATGTTCCGGGAGGTGGCGAAGCGATTCGATAGTATATTCGGAAAGCCAGGAAAATTCTCTACAAGTTAAATATGAATCTAGAGTTCACACGGGTTTAGGTTGAACAGCAATAAGCGCGGGAAAGGCCAGTGGACTGTATTTCAGACGATCGATCGGTACAGGCGGCCTTCGGTTTTTAATTTTTTTGACAATGTTCCGGGAGGTGGCAAAGCGATTAGATAAAATATTCGGAAAGCCAGGAAAATTATCTACAAGTTAAATATGAATCTAGAGTGCACACGGGTTTAGGTTACACAGCAAGTAGCGCGGGAACGGCCAGTGGACCGTATTTCAGACGATCAATTGGTACAGGCGGCCTTCGGTTCTTAATTTTTTTTTAAATGTTTCGGGAGATAGCGAAGCGATTCGATAGTATATTCGGAAAGCCAGGAAAATTTTCTACAAGTTAAATATGAATCTAGAGTGCACACGGGTTTAGGTTACACAGCAAGTAGCGCGGGAAAGGCCAGTGGACTGTATTTCAGACGATCGATCGATACAGGCAGCCTTCGGTTTTTAATTTTTTTGACAATGTTCCGGGAGGTGGCGAAGCGATTCGATAGTAAATTCGGAAAGCCAGGAAAATTCTCTACAAGTTAAATATGAATCTAGAGTTCACACGGGTTTAGGTTGAACAGCAATAAGCGCGGGAAAGGCCAGTGGACTGTATTTCAGACGATCGATCGGTACAGGCGGCCTTCGGTTTTTAATTTTTTTTTAAATGTTTCAGAGAGATAGCCAAGCGATTCGATAGTATATTCGGAAAGCCAGGAAAATTTTCTACAAGTTAAATATGAATCTAGAGTGAACACGGGTTTAGGTTACACAGCAAGTAGCTCGGGAACGGCCAGTGGACCGTATTTCAGACGATCGATCGGTACAGGCGGCCTTCGGTTTTTAATTTTTTTGAAAATGTTCCGGGAGGTGGCGAAGCGATTCGATAGTATATTCGGAAAGCCAGGAAAATTCTCTACAAGTTAAATATGAATCTAGAGTTCACACGGGTTTAGGTTGAACAGCAATAAGCGCGGGAAAGGCCAGTGGACTGTATTTCAGACGATCGATCGGTACAGGCGGCCTTCGGTTTTTAATTTTTTTGACAATGTTCCGGGAGGTGGCAAAGCGATTAGATAAAATATTCGGAAAGCCAGGAAAATTATCTACAAGTTAAATATGAATCTAGAGTGCACACGGGTTTAGGTTACACAGCAAGTAGCGCGGGAACGGCCAGTGGACCGTATTTCAGACGATCAATTGGTACAGGCGGCCTTCGGTTCTTAATTTTTTTTTAAATGTTTCGGGAGATAGCGAAGCGATTCGATAGTATATTCGGAAAGCCAGGAAAATTTTCTACAAGTTAAATATGAATCTAGAGTGCACACGGGTTTAGGTTACACAGCAAGTAGCGCGGGAACGGCCAGTGGACTGTATTTCAGACGATCAATCGGTACAGGCGGCCATCGGTTTATAATTTTTTTGAAAATGTTCCGGGAAGTAGCGAATTGATTCGATAGTAAATTCGGAAAGCCAGGAAAATTCTCTACAAGTTAAATATGAATCTAGAGTGCACACGGGTTTAGGTTACACAGCAAGTAGCACGGGAACGGCCAGTGGACCGTATTTCAGACGATCAATTGGTACAGGCGGCCTTCGGTTCTTAATTTTTTTTTAAATGTTTCGGGAGATAGCGAAGCGATTCGATAGTATATTCGGAAAGCCAGGAAAATTTTCTACAAGTTAAATATGAATCTAGAGTGCACACGGGTTTAGGTTACACAGCAAGTAGCGCGGGAACGGCCAGTGGACTGTATTTCAGACGATCAATCGGTACAGGCGGCCATCGGTTTATAATTTTTTTGAAAATGTTCCGGGAAGTAGCGAATTGATTCGATAGTAAATTCGGAAAGCCAGGAAAATTCTCTACAAGTTAAATATGAATCTAGAGTGCACACGGGTTTAGGTTACACAGCAAGTAGCACGGGAACGGCCAGTGGACCGTATTTCAGACGATCGATCGGTACAGGCGGCCTTCGGTTTTTAATTTTTTTGAAAATGTTCCGGGAGGTGGCGAAGCGATTAGATAGTATATTCGGAAAGCCAGGAAAATTCTCTACAAGTTAAATATGAATCTAGAGTGCACACGGGTTTAGGTTACACAGCAATAAGCGCGGGAAAGGCCAGTGGACTGTATTTCAGACGATCAATTGGTACAGGCGGCCTTCGGTTTTTAATTTTTTTTTAAATGTTTCAGAGAGATAGCCAAGCGATTCGATAGTATATTCGGAAAGCCAGGAAAATTTTCTACAAGTTAAATATGAATCTAGAGTGAACACGGGTTTAGGTTACACAGCAAGTAGCTCGGGAACGGCCAGTGGACCGTATTTCAGACGATCGATCGGTACAGGCGGCCTTCGGTTTTTAATTTTTTTGAAAATGTTCCGGGAGGTGGCGAAGCGATTCGATAGTATATTCGGAAAGCCAGGAAAATTCTCTACAAGTTAAATATGAATCTTGAGTTCACACGGGTTTAGGTTGAACAGCAATAAGCGCGGGAAAGGCCAGTGGACTGTATTTCAGACGATCAATTGGTACAGGCGGCCTTCGGTTCTTAATTTTTTTTTAAATGTTTCGGGAGATAGCGAAGCGATTCGATAGTATATTCGGAAAGCCAGGAAAATTTTCTACAAGTTAAATATGAATCTAGAGTGAACACGGGTTTAGGTTACACAGCAAGTAGCTCGGGAACGGCCAGTGGACTGTATTTCAGACGATCAATCGGTACAGGCGGCCATCGGTTTATAATTTTTTTGAAAATGTTTCAGAGAGATAGCCAAGCGATTCGATAGTATATTCGGAAAGCCAGGAAAATTTTCTACAAGTTAAATATGAATCTAGAGTGAACACGGGTTTAGGTTACACAGCAAGTAGCTCGGGAACGGCCAGTGGACCGTATTTCAGACGATCGATCGGTACAGGCGGCCTTCGGTTATTAATTTTTTTGAAAATGTTCCGGGAGGTGGCGAAGCGATTCGATAGTATATTCGGAAAGCCAGGAAAATTCTCTACAAGTTAAATATGAATCTAGAGTTCACACGGGTTTAGGTTGAACAGCAATAAGCGCGGGAAAGGCCAGTGGACTGTATTTCAGACGATCGATCGGTACAGGCGGCCTTCGGTTTTTAATTTTTTTGACAATGTTCCGGGAGGTGGCAAAGCGATTAGATAAAATATTCGGAAAGCCAGGAAAATTATCTACAAGTTAAATATGAATCTAGAGTGCACACGGGTTTAGGTTACACAGCAAGTAGCGCGGGAACGGCCAGAGGACCGTATTTCAGACGATCAATTGGTACAGGCGGCCTTCGGTTTTTAATTTTTTTGAAAATGTTCCGGGAGGTGGCGAAGCGATTCGATAGTATATTCGGAAAGCCAGGAAAATTCTCTACAAGTTAAATATGAATCTAGAGTTCACACGGGTTTAGGTTGAACAGCAATAAGCGCGGGAAAGGCCAGTGGACTGTATTTCAGACGATCGATCGGTACAGGCGGCCTTCGGTTTTTAATTTTTTTGACAATGTTCCGGGAGGTGGCAAAGCGATTAGATAAAATATTCGGAAAGCCAGGAAAATTATCTACAAGTTAAATATGAATCTAGAGTGCACACGGGTTTAGGTTACACAGCAAGTAGCGCGGGAACGGCCAGTGGACCGTATTTCAGACGATCAATTGGTACAGGCGGCCTTCGGTTCTTAATTTTTTTTTAAATGTTTCGGGAGATAGCGAAGCGATTCGATAGTATATTCGGAAAGCCAGGAAAATTTTCTACAAGTTAAATATGAATCTAGAGTGCACACGGGTTTAGGTTACACAGCAAGTAGCGCGGGAACGGCCAGTGGACTGTATTTCAGACGATCAATCGGTACAGGCGGCCATCGGTTTATAATTTTTTTGAAAATGTTCCGGGAAGTAGCGAATTGATTCGATAGTAAATTCGGAAAGCCAGGAAAATTCTCTACAAGTTAAATATGAATCTAGAGTGCACACGGGTTTAGGTTACACAGCAAGTAGCACGGGAACGGCCAGTGGACCGTATTTCAGACGATCAATTGGTACAGGCGGCCTTCGGTTCTTAATTTTTTTTTAAATGTTTCGGGAGATAGCGAAGCGATTCGATAGTATATTCGGAAAGCCAGGAAAATTTTCTACAAGTTAAATATGAATCTAGAGTGCACACGGGTTTAGGTTACACAGCAAGTAGCGCGGGAACGGCCAGTGGACTGTATTTCAGACGATCAATCGGTACAGGCGGCCATCGGTTTATAATTTTTTTGAAAATGTTCCGGGAAGTAGCGAATTGATTCGATAGTAAATTCGGAAAGCCAGGAAAATTCTCTACAAGTTAAATATGAATCTAGAGTGCACACGGGTTTAGGTTACACAGCAAGTAGCACGGGAACGGCCAGTGGACCGTATTTCAGACGATCGATCGGTACAGGCGGCCTTCGGTTTTTAATTTTTTTGAAAATGTTCCGGGAGGTGGCGAAGCGATTAGATAGTATATTCGGAAAGCCAGGAAAATTCTCTACAAGTTAAATATGAATCTAGAGTGCACACGGGTTTAGGTTACACAGCAATAAGCGCGGGAAAGGCCAGTGGACTGTATTTCAGACGATCAATTGGTACAGGCGGCCTTCGGTTTTTAATTTTTTTTTAAATGTTTCAGAGAGATAGCCAAGCGATTCGATAGTATATTCGGAAAGCCAGGAAAATTTTCTACAAGTTAAATATGAATCTAGAGTGAACACGGGTTTAGGTTACACAGCAAGTAGCTCGGGAACGGCCAGTGGACCGTATTTCAGACGATCGATCGGTACAGGCGGCCTTCGGTTTTTAATTTTTTTGAAAATGTTCCGGGAGGTGGCGAAGCGATTCGATAGTATATTCGGAAAGCCAGGAAAATTTTCTACAAGTTAAATATGAATCTAGAGTGCACACGGGTTTAGGTTACACAGCAAGTAGCGCGGGAACGGCCAGTGGACTGTATTTCAGACGATCAATCGGTACAGGCGGCCATCGGTTTATAATTTTTTTGAAAATGTTCCGGGAGGTAGCGAATTGATTCGATAGTAAATTCGGAAAGCCAGGAAAATTCTCTACAAGTTAAATATGAATCTAGAGTGCACACGGGTTTAGGTTACACAGCAAGTAGCACGGGAACGGCCAGTGGACCGTATTTCAGACGATCGATCGGTACAGGCGGCCTTCGGTTTTTAATTTTTTTGAAAATGTTCCGGGAGGTGGCGAAGCGATTAGATAGTATATTCGGAAAGCCAGGAAAATTCTCTACAAGTTAAATATGAATCTAGAGTGCACACGGGTTTAGGTTACACAGCAATAAGCGCGGGAAAGGCCAGTGGACTGTATTTCAGACGATCAATTGGTACAGGCGGCCTTCGGTTTTTAATTTTTTTTTAAATGTTTCAGAGAGATAGCCAAGCGATTCGATAGTATATTCGGAAAGCCAGGAAAATTTTCTACAAGTTAAATATGAATCTAGAGTGAACACGGGTTTAGGTTACACAGCAAGTAGCTCGGGAACGGCCAGTGGACCGTATTTCAGACGATCGATCGGTACAGGCGGCCTTCGGTTTTTAATTTTTTTGAAAATGTTCCGGGAGGTGGCGAAGCGATTCGATAGTATATTCGGAAAGCCAGGAAAATTCTCTACAAGTTAAATATGAATCTAGAGTTCACACGGGTTTAGGTTGAACAGCAATAAGCGCGGGAAAGGCCAGTGGACTGTATTTCAGACGATCGATCGGTACAGGCGGCCTTCGGTTTTTAATTTTTTTGACAATGTTCCGGGAGGTGGCAAAGCGATTAGA
This sequence comes from Diuraphis noxia, assembly GCF_037042655.1. Taxonomy (NCBI): domain Eukaryota; kingdom Metazoa; phylum Arthropoda; class Insecta; order Hemiptera; family Aphididae; genus Diuraphis; species Diuraphis noxia. The sequence goes on from NW_028301711.1 coordinate 76,709,876, forward strand.
TAAAATATTCGGAAAGCCAGGAAAATTATCTACAAGTTAAATATGAATCTAGAGTGCACACGGGTTTAGGTTACACAGCAAGTAGCGCGGGAACGGCCAGTGGACCGTATTTCAGACGATCAATTGGTACAGGCGGCCTTCGGTTCTTAATTTTTTTTTAAATGTTTCGGGAGATAGCGAAGCGATTCGATAGTATATTCGGAAAGCCAGGAAAATTTTCTACAAGTTAAATATGAATCTAGAGTGCACACGGGTTTAGGTTACACAGCAAGTAGCGCGGGAACGGCCAGTGGACCGTATTTCAGACGATCAATTGGTACAGGCGGCCTTCGGTTCTTAATTTTTTTTTAAATGTTTCGGGAGATAGCGAAGCGATTCGATAGTATATTCGGAAAGCCAGGAAAATTTTCTACAAGTTAAATATGAATCTAGAGTGCACACGGGTTTAGGTTACACAGCAAGTAGCGCGGGAACGGCCAGTGGACTGTATTTCAGACGATCAATCGGTACAGGCGGCCATCGGTTTATAATTTTTTTGAAAATGTTCCGGGAGTTAGCGAATTGATTCGATAGTAAATTCGGAAAGCCAGGAAAATTCTCTACAAGTTAAATATGAATCTAGAGTGCACACGGGTTTAGGTTACACAGCAAGTAGCACGGGAACGGCCAGTGGACCGTATTTCAGACGATCGATCGGTACAGGCGGCCTTCGGTTTTTAATTTTTTTGAAAATGTTCCGGGAGGTGGCGAAGCGATTAGATAGTATATTCGGAAAGCCAGGAAAATTCTCTACAAGTTAAATATGAATCTAGAGTGCACACGGGTTTAGGTTACACAGCAATAAGCGCGGGAAAGGCCAGTGGACTGTATTTCAGACGATCAATTGGTACAGGCGGCCTTCGGTTTTTAATTTTTTTTTAAATGTTTCAGAGAGATAGCCAAGCGATTCGATAGTATATTCGGAAAGCCAGGAAAATTTTCTACAAGTTAAATATGAATCTAGAGTGAACACGGGTTTAGGTTACACAGCAAGTAGCTCGGGAACGGCCAGTGGACCGTATTTCAGACGATCGATCGGTACAGGCGGCCTTCGGTTATTAATTTTTTTGAAAATGTTCCGGGAGGTGGCGAAGCGATTCGATAGTATATTCGGAAAGCCAGGAAAATTCTCTACAAGTTAAATATGAATCTAGAGTTCACACGGGTTTAGGTTGAACAGCAATAAGCGCGGGAAAGGCCAGTGGACTGTATTTCAGACGATCGATCGGTACAGGCGGCCTTCGGTTTTTAATTTTTTTGACAATGTTCCGGGAGGTGGCAAAGCGATTAGATAAAATATTCGGAAAGCCAGGAAAATTATCTACAAGTTAAATATGAATCTAGAGTGCACACGGGTTTAGGTTACACAGCAAGTAGCGCGGGAACGGCCAGTGGACCGTATTTCAGACGATCAATTGGTACAGGCGGCCTTCGGTTCATAATTTTTTTTTAAATGTTTCGGGAGATAGCGAAGCGATTCGATAGTATATTCGGAAAGCCAGGAAAATTTTCTACAAGTTAAATATGAATCTAGAGTGCACACGGGTTTAGGTTACACAGCAAGTAGCGCGGGAAAGGCCAGTGGACTGTATTTCAGACGATCGATCGGTACAGGCAGCCTTCGGTTTTTAATTTTTTTGACAATGTTCCGGGAGGTGGCGAAGCGATTCGATAGTAAATTCGGAAAGCCAGGAAAATTCTCTACAAGTTAAATATGAATCTAGAGTTCACACGGGTTTAGGTTGAACAGCAATAAGCGCGGGAAAGGCCAGTGGACTGTATTTCAGACGATCGATCGGTACAGGCGGCCTTCGGTTTTTAATTTTTTTTTAAATGTTTCAGAGAGATAGCCAAGCGATTCGATAGTATATTCGGAAAGCCAGGAAAATTTTCTACAAGTTAAATATGAATCTAGAGTGAACACGGGTTTAGGTTACACAGCAAGTAGCTCGGGAACGGCCAGTGGACCGTATTTCAGACGATCGATCGGTACAGGCGGCCTTCGGTTTTTAATTTTTTTGAAAATGTTCCGGGAGGTGGCGAAGCGATTCGATAGTATATTCGGAAAGCCAGGAAAATTCTCTACAAGTTAAATATGAATCTAGAGTTCACACGGGTTTAGGTTGAACAGCAATAAGCGCGGGAAAGGCCAGTGGACTGTATTTCAGACGATCGATCGGTACAGGCGGCCTTCGGTTTTTAATTTTTTTGACAATGTTCCGGGAGGTGGCAAAGCGATTAGATAAAATATTCGGAAAGCCAGGAAAATTATCTACAAGTTAAATATGAATCTAGAGTGCACACGGGTTTAGGTTACACAGCAAGTAGCGCGGGAACGGCCAGTGGACCGTATTTCAGACGATCAATTGGTACAGGCGGCCTTCGGTTCTTAATTTTTTTTTAAATGTTTCGGGAGATAGCGAAGCGATTCGATAGTATATTCGGAAAGCCAGGAAAATTTTCTACAAGTTAAATATGAATCTAGAGTGCACACGGGTTTAGGTTACACAGCAAGTAGCGCGGGAACGGCCAGTGGACTGTATTTCAGACGATCAATCGGTACAGGCGGCCATCGGTTTATAATTTTTTTGAAAATGTTCCGGGAAGTAGCGAATTGATTCGATAGTAAATTCGGAAAGCCAGGAAAATTCTCTACAAGTTAAATATGAATCTAGAGTGCACACGGGTTTAGGTTACACAGCAAGTAGCACGGGAACGGCCAGTGGACCGTATTTCAGACGATCGATCGGTACAGGCGGCCTTCGGTTTTTAATTTTTTTGAAAATGTTCCGGGAGGTGGCGAAGCGATTAGATAGTATATTCGGAAAGCCAGGAAAATTCTCTACAAGTTAAATATGAATCTAGAGTGCACACGGGTTTAGGTTACACAGCAATAAGCGCGGGAAAGGCCAGTGGACTGTATTTCAGACGATCAATTGGTACAGGCGGCCTTCGGTTTTTAATTTTTTTTTAAATGTTTCAGAGAGATAGCCAAGCGATTCGATAGTATATTCGGAAAGCCAGGAAAATTTTCTACAAGTTAAATATGAATCTAGAGTGAACACGGGTTTAGGTTACACAGCAAGTAGCTCGGGAACGGCCAGTGGACCGTATTTCAGACGATCGATCGGTACAGGCGGCCTTCGGTTTTTAATTTTTTTGAAAATGTTCCGGGAGGTGGCGAAGCGATTCGATAGTATATTCGGAAAGCCAGGAAAATTCTCTACAAGTTAAATATGAATCTAGAGTTCACACGGGTTTAGGTTGAACAGCAATAAGCGCGGGAAAGGCCAGTGGACTGTATTTCAGACGATCGATCGGTACAGGCGGCCTTCGGTTTTTAATTTTTTTGACAATGTTCCGGGAGGTGGCAAAGCGATTAGATAAAATATTCGGAAAGCCAGGAAAATTATCTACAAGTTAAATATGAATCTAGAGTGCACACGGGTTTAGGTTACACAGCAAGTAGCGCGGGAACGGCCAGTGGACCGTATTTCAGACGATCAATTGGTACAGGCGGCCTTCGGTTCTTAATTTTTTTTTAAATGTTTCGGGAGATAGCGAAGCGATTCGATAGTATATTCGGAAAGCCAGGAAAATTTTCTACAAGTTAAATATGAATCTAGAGTGCACACGGGTTTAGGTTACACAGCAAGTAGCGCGGGAACGGCCAGTGGACCGTATTTCAGACGATCAATTGGTACAGGCGGCCTTCGGTTCTTAATTTTTTTTTAAATGTTTCGGGAGATAGCGAAGCGATTCGATAGTATATTCGGAAAGCCAGGAAAATTTTCTACAAGTTAAATATGAATCTAGAGTGCACACGGGTTTAGGTTACACAGCAAGTAGCGCGGGAACGGCCAGTGGACTGTATTTCAGACGATCAATCGGTACAGGCGGCCATCGGTTTATAATTTTTTTGAAAATGTTCCGGGAGTTAGCGAATTGATTCGATAGTAAATTCGGAAAGCCAGGAAAATTCTCTACAAGTTAAATATGAATCTAGAGTGCACACGGGTTTAGGTTACACAGCAAGTAGCACGGGAACGGCCAGTGGACCGTATTTCAGACGATCGATCGGTACAGGCGGCCTTCGGTTTTTAATTTTTTTGAAAATGTTCCGGGAGGTGGCGAAGCGATTAGATAGTATATTCGGAAAGCCAGGAAAATTCTCTACAAGTTAAATATGAATCTAGAGTGCACACGGGTTTAGGTTACACAGCAATAAGCGCGGGAAAGGCCAGTGGACTGTATTTCAGACGATCAATTGGTACAGGCGGCCTTCGGTTTTTAATTTTTTTTTAAATGTTTCAGAGAGATAGCCAAGCGATTCGATAGTATATTCGGAAAGCCAGGAAAATTTTCTACAAGTTAAATATGAATCTAGAGTGAACACGGGTTTAGGTTACACAGCAAGTAGCTCGGGAACGGCCAGTGGACCGTATTTCAGACGATCGATCGGTACAGGCGGCCTTCGGTTATTAATTTTTTTGAAAATGTTCCGGGAGGTGGCGAAGCGATTCGATAGTATATTCGGAAAGCCAGGAAAATTCTCTACAAGTTAAATATGAATCTAGAGTTCACACGGGTTTAGGTTGAACAGCAATAAGCGCGGGAAAGGCCAGTGGACTGTATTTCAGACGATCGATCGGTACAGGCGGCCTTCGGTTTTTAATTTTTTTGACAATGTTCCGGGAGGTGGCAAAGCGATTAGATAAAATATTCGGAAAGCCAGGAAAATTATCTACAAGTTAAATATGAATCTAGAGTGCACACGGGTTTAGGTTACACAGCAAGTAGCGCGGGAACGGCCAGTGGACCGTATTTCAGACGATCAATTGGTACAGGCGGCCTTCGGTTCATAATTTTTTTTTAAATGTTTCGGGAGATAGCGAAGCGATTCGATAGTATATTCGGAAAGCCAGGAAAATTTTCTACAAGTTAAATATGAATCTAGAGTGCACACGGGTTTAGGTTACACAGCAAGTAGCGCGGGAAAGGCCAGTGGACTGTATTTCAGACGATCGATCGGTACAGGCAGCCTTCGGTTTTTAATTTTTTTGACAATGTTCCGGGAGGTGGCGAAGCGATTCGATAGTAAATTCGGAAAGCCAGGAAAATTCTCTACAAGTTAAATATGAATCTAGAGTTCACACGGGTTTAGGTTGAACAGCAATAAGCGCGGGAAAGGCCAGTGGACTGTATTTCAGACGATCGATCGGTACAGGCGGCCTTCGGTTTTTAATTTTTTTTTAAATGTTTCAGAGAGATAGCCAAGCGATTCGATAGTATATTCGGAAAGCCAGGAAAATTTTCTACAAGTTAAATATGAATCTAGAGTGAACACGGGTTTAGGTTACACAGCAAGTAGCTCGGGAACGGCCAGTGGACCGTATTTCAGACGATCGATCGGTACAGGCGGCCTTCGGTTTTTAATTTTTTTGAAAATGTTCCGGGAGGTGGCGAAGCGATTCGATAGTATATTCGGAAAGCCAGGAAAATTCTCTACAAGTTAAATATGAATCTAGAGTTCACACGGGTTTAGGTTGAACAGCAATAAGCGCGGGAAAGGCCAGTGGACTGTATTTCAGACGATCGATCGGTACAGGCGGCCTTCGGTTTTTAATTTTTTTGACAATGTTCCGGGAGGTGGCAAAGCGATTAGATAAAATATTCGGAAAGCCAGGAAAATTATCTACAAGTTAAATATGAATCTAGAGTGCACACGGGTTTAGGTTACACAGCAAGTAGCGCGGGAACGGCCAGTGGACCGTATTTCAGACGATCAATTGGTACAGGCGGCCTTCGGTTCTTAATTTTTTTTTAAATGTTTCGGGAGATAGCGAAGCGATTCGATAGTATATTCGGAAAGCCAGGAAAATTTTCTACAAGTTAAATATGAATCTAGAGTGCACACGGGTTTAGGTTACACAGCAAGTAGCGCGGGAACGGCCAGTGGACTGTATTTCAGACGATCAATCGGTACAGGCGGCCATCGGTTTATAATTTTTTTGAAAATGTTCCGGGAAGTAGCGAATTGATTCGATAGTAAATTCGGAAAGCCAGGAAAATTCTCTACAAGTTAAATATGAATCTAGAGTGCACACGGGTTTAGGTTACACAGCAAGTAGCACGGGAACGGCCAGTGGACCGTATTTCAGACGATCGATCGGTACAGGCGGCCTTCGGTTTTTAATTTTTTTGAAAATGTTCCGGGAGGTGGCGAAGCGATTAGATAGTATATTCGGAAAGCCAGGAAAATTCTCTACAAGTTAAATATGAATCTAGAGTGCACACGGGTTTAGGTTACACAGCAATAAGCGCGGGAAAGGCCAGTGGACTGTATTTCAGACGATCAATTGGTACAGGCGGCCTTCGGTTTTTAATTTTTTTTTAAATGTTTCAGAGAGATAGCCAAGCGATTCGATAGTATATTCGGAAAGCCAGGAAAATTTTCTACAAGTTAAATATGAATCTAGAGTGAACACGGGTTTAGGTTACACAGCAAGTAGCTCGGGAACGGCCAGTGGACCGTATTTCAGACGATCGATCGGTACAGGCGGCCTTCGGTTTTTAATTTTTTTGAAAATGTTCCGGGAGGTGGCGAAGCGATTCGATAGTATATTCGGAAAGCCAGGAAAATTCTCTACAAGTTAAATATGAATCTAGAGTTCACACGGGTTTAGGTTGAACAGCAATAAGCGCGGGAAAGGCCAGTGGACTGTATTTCAGACGATCAATTGGTACAGGCGGCCTTCGGTTCTTAATTTTTTTTTAAATGTTTCGGGAGATAGCGAAGCGATTCGATAGTATATTCGGAAAGCCAGGAAAATTTTCTACAAGTTAAATATGAATCTAGAGTGCACACGGGTTTAGGTTACACAGCAAGTAGCGCGGGAACGGCCAGTGGACTGTATTTCAGACGATCAATCGGTACAGGCGGCCATCGGTTTATAATTTTTTTGAAAATGTTCCGGGAGGTAGCGAATTGATTCGATAGTAAATTCGGAAAGCCAGGAAAATTCTCTACAAGTTAAATATGAATCTAGAGTGCACACGGGTTTAGGTTACACAGCAAGTAGCACGGGAACGGCCAGTGGACCGTATTTCAGACGATCGATCGGTACAGGCGGCCTTCGGTTTTTAATTTTTTTGAAAATGTTCCGGGAGGTGGCGAAGCGATTAGATAGTATATTCGGAAAGCCAGGAAAATTCTCTACAAGTTAAATATGAATCTAGAGTGCACACGGGTTTAGGTTACACAGCAATAAGCGCGGGAAAGGCCAGTGGACTGTATTTCAGACGATCAATTGGTACAGGCGGCCTTCGGTTTTTAATTTTTTTTTAAATGTTTCAGAGAGATAGCCAAGCGATTCGATAGTATATTCGGAAAGCCAGGAAAATTTTCTACAAGTTAAATATGAATCTAGAGTGAACACGGGTTTAGGTTACACAGCAAGTAGCTCGGGAACGGCCAGTGGACCGTATTTCAGACGATCGATCGGTACAGGCGGCCTTCGGTTTTTAATTTTTTTGAAAATGTTCCGGGAGGTGGCGAAGCGATTCGATAGTATATTCGGAAAGCCAGGAAAATTCTCTACAAGTTAAATATGAATCTAGAGTTCACACGGGTTTAGGTTGAACAGCAATAAGCGCGGGAAAGGCCAGTGGACTGTATTTCAGACGATCGATCGGTACAGGCGGCCTTCGGTTTTTAATTTTTTTGACAATGTTCCGGGAGGTGGCAAAGCGATTAGATAAAATATTCGGAAAGCCAGGAAAATTATCTACAAGTTAAATATGAATCTAGAGTGCACACGGGTTTAGGTTACACAGCAAGTAGCGCGGGAACGGCCAGTGGACCGTATTTCAGACGATCAATTGGTACAGGCGGCCTTCGGTTCTTAATTTTTTTTTAAATGTTTCGGGAGATAGCGAAGCGATTCGATAGTATATTCGGAAAGCCAGGAAAATTTTCTACAAGTTAAATATGAATCTAGAGTGCACACGGGTTTAGGTTACACAGCAAGTAGCGCGGGAACGGCCAGTGGACTGTATTTCAGACGATCAATCGGTACAGGCGGCCATCGGTTTATAATTTTTTTGAAAATGTTCCGGGAGGTAGCGAATTGATTCGATAGTAAATTCGGAAAGCCAGGAAAATTCTCTACAAGTTAAATATGAATCTAGAGTGCACACGGGTTTAGGTTACACAGCAAGTAGCACGGGAACGGCCAGTGGACCGTATTTCAGACGATCGATCGGTACAGGCGGCCTTCGGTTTTTAATTTTTTTGAAAATGTTCCGGGAGGTGGCGAAGCGATTAGATAGTATATTCGGAAAGCCAGGAAAATTCTCTACAAGTTAAATATGAATCTAGAGTGCACACGGGTTTAGGTTACACAGCAATAAGCGCGGGAAAGGCCAGTGGACTGTATTTCAGACGATCAATTGGTACAGGCGGCCTTCGGTTTTTAATTTTTTTTTAAATGTTTCAGAGAGATAGCCAAGCGATTCGATAGTATATTCGGAAAGCCAGGAAAATTTTCTACAAGTTAAATATGAATCTAGAGTGAACACGGGTTTAGGTTACACAGCAAGTAGCTCGGGAACGGCCAGTGGACCGTATTTCAGACGATCGATCGGTACAGGCGGCCTTCGGTTTTTAATTTTTTTGAAAATGTTCCGGGAGGTGGCGAAGCGATTAGATAGTATATTCGGAAAGCCAGGAAAATTCTCTACAAGTTAAATATGAATCTAGAGTGCACACGGGTTTAGGTTACACAGCAATAAGCGCGGGAAAGGCCAGTGGACTGTATTTCAGACGATCAATTGGTACAGGCGGCCTTCGGTTTTTAATTTTTTTTTAAATGTTTCAGAGAGATAGCCAAGCGATTCGATAGTATATTCGGAAAGCCAGGAAAATTTTCTACAAGTTAAATATGAATCTAGAGTGAACACGGGTTTAGGTTACACAGCAAGTAGCTCGGGAACGGCCAGTGGACCGTATTTCAGACGATCGATCGGTACAGGCGGCCTTCGGTTTTTAATTTTTTTGAAAATGTTCCGGGAGGTGGCGAAGCGATTCGATAGTATATTCGGAAAGCCACGAAAATTCTCTACAAGTTAAATATGAATCTAGAGTTCACACGGGTTTAGGTTGAACAGCAATAAGCGCGGGAAAGGCCAGTGGACTGTATTTCAGACGATCGATCGGTACAGGCGGCCTTCGGTTTTTAATTTTTTTGACAATGTTCCGGGAGGTGGCAAAGCGATTAGATAAAATATTCGGAAAGCCAGGAAAATTATCTACAAGTTAAATATGAATCTAGAGTGCACACGGGTTTAGGTTACACAGCAAGTAGCGCGGGAACGGCCAGTGGACCGTATTTCAGACGATCAATTGGTACAGGCGGCCTTCGGTTCTTAATTTTTTTTTAAATGTTTCGGGAGATAGCGAAGCGATTCGATAGTATATTCGGAAAGCCAGGAAAATTTTCTACAAGTTAAATATGAATCTAGAGTGCACACGGGTTTAGGTTACACAGCAAGTAGCGCGGGAAAGGCCAGTGGACTGTATTTCAGACGATCGATCGGTACAGGCAGCCTTCGGTTTTTAATTTTTTTGACAATGTTCCGGGAGGTGGCGAAGCGATTCGATAGTAAATTCGGAAAGCCAGGAAAATTCTCTACAAGTTAAATATGAATCTAGAGTTCACACGGGTTTAGGTTGAACAGCAATAAGCGCGGGAAAGGCCAGTGGACTGTATTTCAGTTGATCGATCGGTACAGGCGGCCTTCGGTTTTTAATTTTTTTTTAAATGTTTCAGAGAGATAGCCAAGCGATTCGATAGTATATTCGGAAAGCCAGGAAAATTTTCTACAAGTTAAATATGAATCTAGAGTGAACACGGGTTTAGGTTACACAGCAAGTAGCTCGGGAACGGCCAGTGGACCGTATTTCAGACGATCGATCGGTACAGGCGGCCTTCGGTTTTTAATTTTTTTGAAAATGTTCCGGGAGGTGGCGAAGCGATTCGATAGTATATTCGGAAAGCCAGGAAAATTCTCTACAAGTTAAATATGAATCTAGAGTTCACACGGGTTTAGGTTGAACAGCAATAAGCGCGGGAAAGGCCAGTGGACTGTATTTCAGACGATCGATCGGTACAGGCGGCCTTCGGTTTTTAATTTTTTTGACAATGTTCCGGGAGGTGGCAAAGCGATTAGATAAAATATTCGGAAAGCCAGGAAAATTATCTACAAGTTAAATATGAATCTAGAGTGCACACGGGTTTAGGTTACACAGCAAGTAGCGCGGGAACGGCCAGTGGACCGTATTTCAGACGATCAATTGGTACAGGCGGCCTTCGGTTCTTAATTTTTTTTTAAATGTTTCGGGAGATAGCGAAGCGATTCGATAGTATATTCGGAAAGCCAGGAAAATTTTCTACAAGTTAAATATGAATCTAGAGTGCACACGGGTTTAGGTTACACAGCAAGTAGCGCGGGAACGGCCAGTGGACTGTTTTTCAGACGATCAATCGGTACAGGCGGCCATCGGTTTATAATTTTTTTGAAAATGTTCCGGGAGGTAGCGAATTGATTCGATAGTAAATTCGGAAAGCCAGGAAAATTCTCTACAAGTTAAATATGAATCTAGAGTGCACACGGGTTTAGGTTACACAGCAAGTAGCACGGGAACGGCCAGTGGACCGTATTTCAGACGATCGATCGGTACAGGCGGCCTTCGGTTTTTAATTTTTTTGAAAATGTTCCGGGAGGTGGCGAAGCGATTAGATAGTATATTCGGAAAGCCAGGAAAATTCTCTACAAGTTAAATATGAATCTAGAGTGCACACGGGTTTAGGTTACACAGCAATAAGCGCGGGAAAGGCCAGTGGACTGTATTTCAGACGATCAATTGGTACAGGCGGCCTTTGGTTTTTAATTTTTTTTTAAATGTTTCAGAGAGATAGCCAAGCGATTCGATAGTATATTCGGAAAGCCAGGAAAATTTTCTACAAGTTAAATATGAATCTAGAGTGAACACGGGTTTAGGTTACACAGCAAGTAGCTCGGGAAAGGCCAGTGGACCGTATTTCAGACGATCGATCGGTACAGGCGGCCTTCGGTTTTTAATTTTTTTGAAAATGTTCCGGGAGGTGGCGAAGCGATTCGATAGTATATTCGGAAAGCCAGGAAAATTCTCTACAAGTTAAATATGAATCTAGAGTTCACACGGGTTTAGGTTGAACAGCAATAAGCGCGGGAAAGGCCAGTGGACTGTATTTCAGACGATCAATTGGTACAGGCGGCCTTCGGTTCTTAATTTTTTTTTAAATGTTTCGGGAGATAGCGAAGCGATTCGATAGTATATTCGGAAAGCCAGGAAAATTTTCTACAAGTTAAATATGAATCTAGAGTGCACACGGGTTTAGGTTACACAGCAAGTAGCGCGGGAACGGCCAGTGGACTGTATTTCAGACGATCAATCGGTACAGGCGGCCATCGGTTTATAATTTTTTTGAAAATGTTCCGGGAGGTAGCGAATTGATTCGATAGTAAATTCGGAAAGCCAGGAAAATTCTCTACAAGTTAAATATGAATCTAGAGTGCACACGGGTTTAGGTTACACAGCAAGTAGCACGGGAACGGCCAGTGGACCGTATTTCAGACGATCGATCGGTACAGGCGGCCTTCGGTTTTTAATTTTTTTGAAAATGTTCCGGGAGGTGGCGAAGCGATTAGATAGTATATTCGGAAAGCCAGGAAAATTCTCTACAAGTTAAATATGAATCTAGAGTGCACACGGGTTTAGGTTACACAGCAATAAGCGCGGGAAAGGCCAGTGGACTGTATTTCAGACGATCAATTGGTACAGGCGGCCTTCGGTTTTTAATTTTTTTTTAAATGTTTCAGAGAGATAGCCAAGCGATTCGATAGTATATTCGGAAAGCCAGGAAAGTTTTCTACAAGTTAAATATGAATCTAGAGTGAACACGGGTTTAGGTTACACAGCAAGTAGCTCGGGAACGGCCAGTGGACCGTATTTCAGACGATCGATCGGTACAGGCGGCCTTCGGTTTTTAATTTTTTTGAAAATGTTCCGGGAGGTGGCGAAGCGATTCGATAGTATATTCGGAAAGCCAGGAAAATTCTCTACAAGTTAAATATGAATCTAGAGTTCACACGGGTTTAGGTTGAACAGCAATAAGCGCGGGAAAGGCCAGTGGACTGTATTTCAGACGATCGATCGGCACAGGCGGCCTTCGGTTTTTAATTTTTTTGACAATGTTCCGGGAGGTGGCAAAGCGATTAGATAAAATATTCGGAAAGCCAGGAAAATTATCTACAAGTTAAATATGAATCTAGAGTGCACACGGGTTTAGGTTACACAGCAAGTAGCGCGGGAACGGCCAGTGGACCGTATTTCAGACGATCAATTGGTACAGGCGGCCTTCGGTTCTTAATTTTTTTTTAAATGTTTCGGGAGATAGCGAAGCGATTCGATAGTATATTCGGAAAGCCAGGAAAATTTTCTACAAGTTAAATATGAATCTAGAGTGCACACGGGTTTAGGTTACACAGCAAGTAGCGCGGGAACGGCCAGTGGACTGTATTTCAGACGATCAATCGGTACAGGCGGCCATCGGTTTATAATTTTTTTGAAAATGTTTCAGAGAGATAGCCAAGCGATTCGATAGTATATTCGGAAAGCCAGGAAAATTTTCTACAAGTTAAATATGAATCTAGAGTGAACACGGGTTTAGGTTACACAGCAAGTAGCTCGGGAACGGCCAGTGGACCGTATTTCAGACGATCGATCGGTACAGGCGGCCTTCGGTTTTTAATTTTTTTGAAAATGTTCCGGGAGGTGGCGAAGCGATTCGATAGTATATTCGGAAAGCCAGGAAAATTCTCTACAAGTTAATTATGAATCTAGAGTTCACACGGGTTTAGGTTGAACAGCAATAAGCGCGGGAAAGGCCAGTGGACTGTATTTCAGACGATCGATCGGTACAGGCGGCCTTCGGTTTTTAATTTTTTTGACAATGTTCCGGGAGGTGGCGAAGCGATTAGATAAAATATTCGGAAAGCCAGGAAAATTATCTACAAGTTAAATATGAATCTAGAGTGCACACGGGTTTAGGTTACACAGCAAGTAGCGCGGGAACGGCCAGTGGACCGTATTTCAGACGATCAATTGGTACAGGCGGCCTTCGGTTTTTAATTTTTTTTTAAATGTTTCGGGAGATAGCGAAGCGATTCGATAGTATATTCGGAAAACCAGGAAAATTTTCTACAAGTTAAATATGAATCTAGAGTGCACACGGGTTTAGGTTACACAGCAAGTAGCTCGGGAACGGCCAGTGGACCGTATTTCAGACGATCGATCGTTACAGGCGGCCTTCGGTTTTTAATTTTTTTGAAAATGTTCCGGGAGGTGGCGAAGCGATTCGATAGTATATTCGGAAAGCCAGGAAAATTCTCTACAAGTTAAATATGAATCTAGAGTGCACAGGGTTTAGGTTACACAGCAAGTAGCGCGGGATCGGCCAGTGGACCGTATTTCAGACGATCGATCGGTACAGGCGGCCTTCGGTTTTTAATTTTTTTGAAAATGTTCCGGGAGGTGGCGAAGCGATTCGATAAAATATTCGGAAAGCCAGGAAAATTTTCTACAAGTTAAATATGAATCTAGAGTGCACACGGGTTTAGGTTACACAGCAAGTAGCGCGGGAACGGCCATTGGACTGTATTTCAGACGATCAATCGGTACAGGCGGCCATCGGTTTATAATTTTTTTGAAAATGTTCCGGGAGGTAGCGAAGCGATTCGATAGTATATTCGGAAAACCAGGAAAATTTTCTACAAGTTAAATATGAATCTAGAGTGCACACGGGTTTAGGTTACACAGCAAGTAGCTCGGGAACGGCCAGTGGACCGTATTTCAGACGATCGATCGGTACAGGCGGCCTTCGGTTTTTAATTTTTTTGAAAATGTTCCGGGAGGTGGCGAAGCGATTCGATAAAATATTCGGAAAGCCAGGAAAATTTTCTACAAGTTAAATATGAATCTAGAGTGCACACGGGTTTAGGTTACACAGCAAGTAGCGCGGGAACGGCCAGTGGACTGTATTTCAGACGATCAATCGGTACAGGCGGCCATCGGCTTATAATTTTTTTGAAAATGTTCCGGGAGGTAGCGAATTGATTCGATAGTAAATTCGGAAAGCCAGGAAAATTCTCTACAAGTTAAATATGAATCTAGAGTGCACACGGGTTTAGGTTACACAGCAAGTAGCACGGGAACGGCCAGTGGACCGTATTTCAGACGATCGATCGGTACAGGCGGCCTTCGGTTTTTAATTTTTTTGAAAATGTTCCGGGAGGTGGCGAAGCGATTAGATAGTATATTCGGAAAGCCAGGAAAATTCTCTACAAGTTAAATATGAATCTAGAGTGCACACGGGTTTAGGTTACACAGCAATAAGCGCGGGAAAGGCCAGTGGACTGTATTTCAGACGATCAATTGGTACAGGCGGCCTTCGGTTTTTAATTTTTTTTTAAATGTTTCGGGAGATAGCCAAGCGATTCGATAGTATATTCGGAAAGCCAGGAAAATTTTCTACAAGTTAAATATGAATCTAGAGTGAACACGGGTTTAGGTTACACAGCAAGTAGCTCGGGAACGGCCAGTGGACCGTATTTCAGACGATCGATCGGTACAGGCGGCCTTCGGTTTTTAATTTTTTTGAAAATGTTCCGGGAGGTGGCGAAGCGATTCGATAGTATATTCGGAAAGCCAGGAAAATTCTCTACAAGTTAAATATGAATCTAGAGTTCACACGGGTTTAGGTTGAACAGCAATAAGCGCGGGAAAGGCCAGTGGACTGTATTTCAGACGATCGATCGGTACAGGCGGCCTTCGGTTTTTAATTTTTTTGACAATGTTCCGGGAGGTGGCGAAGCGATTAGATAAAATATTCGGAAAGCCAGGAAAATTATCTACAAGTTAAATATGAATCTAGAGTGCACACGGGTTTAGGTTACACAGCAAGTAGCGCGGGAACGGCCAGTGGACCGTATTTCAGACGATCGATCGGTACAGGCGGCCTTCGGTTTTTAATTTTTTTTTAAATGTTTCAGAGAGATAGCCAAGCGATTCGATAGTATATTCGGAAAGCCAGGAAAATTTTCTACAAGTTAAATATGAATCTAGAGTGAACACGGGTTTAGGTTGAACAGCAATAAGCGCGGGAAAGGCCAGTGGACTGTATTTCAGACGATCGATCGGTACAGGCAGCCTTCGGTTTTTAATTTTTTTGACAATGTTCCGGGAGGTGGCGAAGCGATTCGATAGTAAATTCGGAAAGCCAGGAAAATTCTCTACAAGTTAAATATGAATCTAGAGTTCACACGGGTTTAGGTTGAACAGCAATAAGCGCGGGAAAGGCCAGTGGACTGTATTTCAGACGATCGATCGGTACAGGCGGCCTTCGGTTTTTAATTTTTTTTTAAATGTTTCAGAGAGATAGCCAAGCGATTCGATAGTATATTCGGAAAGCCAGGAAAATTTTCTACAAGTTAAATATGAATCTAGAGTGAACACGGGTTTAGGTTACACAGCAAGTAGCTCGGGAACGGCCAGTGGACCGTATTTCAGACGATCGATCGGTACAGGCGGCCTTCGGTTTTTAATTTTTTTGAAAATGTTCCGGGAGGTGGCGAAGCGATTCGATAGTATATTCGGAAAGCCAGGAAAATTCTCTACAAGTTAATTATGAATCTAGAGTTCACACGGGTTTAGGTTGAACAGCAATAAGCGCGGGAAAGGCCAGTGGACTGTATTTCAGACGATCGATCGGTACAGGCGGCCTTCGGTTTTTAATTTTTTTGACAATGTTCCGGGAGGTGGCGAAGCGATTAGATAAAATATTCGGAAAGCCAGGAAAATTATCTACAAGTTAAATATGAATCTAGAGTGCACACGGGTTTAGGTTACACAGCAAGTAGCGCGGGAACGGCCAGTGGACCGTATTTCAGACGATCAATTGGTACAGGCGGCCTTCGGTTTTTAATTTTTTTTTAAATGTTTCGGGAGATAGCGAAGCGATTCGATAGTATATTCGGAAAACCAGGAAAATTTTCTACAAGTTAAATATGAATCTAGAGTGCACACGGGTTTAGGTTACACAGCAAGTAGCTCGGGAACGGCCAGTGGACCGTATTTCAGACGATCGATCGTTACAGGCGGCCTTCGGTTTTTAATTTTTTTGAAAATGTTCCGGGAGGTGGCGAAGCGATTCGATAGTATATTCGGAAAGCCAGGAAAATTCTCTACAAGTTAAATATGAATCTAGAGTGCACAGGGTTTAGGTTACACAGGAAGTAGCGCGGGATCGGCCAGTGGACCGTATTTCAGACGATCGATCGGTACAGGCGGCCTTCGGTTTTTAATTTTTTTGAAAATGTTCCGGGAGGTGGCGAAGCGATTCGATAAAATATTCGGAAAGCCAGGAAAATTTTCTACAAGTTAAATATGAATCTAGAGTGCACACGGGTTTAGGTTACACAGCAAGTAGCGCGGGAACGGCCATTGGACTGTATTTCAGACGATCAATCGGTACAGGCGGCCATCGGTTTATAATTTTTTTGAAAATGTTCCGGGAGGTAGCGAAGCGATTCGATAGTATATTCGGAAAACCAGGAAAATTTTCTACAAGTTAAATATGAATCTAGAGTGCACACGGGTTTAGGTTACACAGCAAGTAGCTCGGGAACGGCCAGTGGACCGTATTTCAGACGATCGATCGGTACAGGCGGCCTTCGGTTTTTAATTTTTTTGAAAATGTTCCGGGAGGTGGCGAAGCGATTCGATAAAATATTCGGAAAGCCAGGAAAATTTTCTACAAGTTAAATATGAATCTAGAGTGCACACGGGTTTAGGTTACACAGCAAGTAGCGCGGGAACGGCCAGTGGACTGTATTTCAGACGATCAATCGGTACAGGCGGCCATCGGCTTATAATTTTTTTGAAAATGTTCCGGGAGGTAGCGAATTGATTCGATAGTAAATTCGGAAAGCCAGGAAAATTCTCTACAAGTTAAATATGAATCTAGAGTGCACACGGGTTTAGGTTACACAGCAAGTAGCACGGGAACGGCCAGTGGACCGTATTTCAGACGATCGATCGGTACAGGCGGCCTTCGGTTTTTAATTTTTTTGAAAATGTTCCGGGAGGTGGCGAAGCGATTAGATAGTATATTCGGAAAGCCAGGAAAATTCTCTACAAGTTAAATATGAATCTAGAGTGCACACGGGTTTAGGTTACACAGCAATAAGCGCGGGAAAGGCCAGTGGACTGTATTTCAGACGATCAATTGGTACAGGCGGCCTTCGGTTTTTAATTTTTTTTTAAATGTTTCGGGAGATAGCCAAGCGATTCGATAGTATATTCGGAAAGCCAGGAAAATTTTCTACAAGTTAAATATGAATCTAGAGTGAACACGGGTTTAGGTTACACAGCAAGTAGCTCGGGAACGGCCAGTGGACCGTATTTCAGACGATCGATCGGTACAGGCGGCCTTCGGTTTTTAATTTTTTTGAAAATGTTCCGGGAGGTGGCGAAGCGATTCGATAGTATATTCGGAAAGCCAGGAAAATTCTCTACAAGTTAAATATGAATCTAGAGTTCACACGGGTTTAGGTTGAACAGCAATAAGCGCGGGAAAGGCCAGTGGACTGTATTTCAGACGATCGATCGGTACAGGCGGCCTTCGGTTTTTAATTTTTTTGACAATGTTCCGGGAGGTGGCGAAGCGATTAGATAAAATATTCGGAAAGCCAGGAAAATTATCTACAAGTTAAATATGAATCTAGAGTGCACACGGGTTTAGGTTACACAGCAAGTAGCGCGGGAACGGCCAGTGGACCGTATTTCAGACGATCAATTGGTACAGGCGGCCTTCGGTTCTTAATTTTTTTTTAAATGTTTCGGGAGATAGCGAAGCGATTCGATAGTATATTCGGAAAGCCAGGAAAATTTTCTACAAGTTAAATATGAATCTAGAGTGCACTCGGGTTTAGGTTACACAGCAAGTAGCGCGGGAAAGGCCAGTGGACTGTATTTCAGACGATCGATCGGTACAGGCAGCCTTCGGTTTATAATTTTTTTGACAATGTTCCGGGAGGTGGTCTAGCGTTTCGATAGTATATTCGGAAAGCCAGGAAAACTCTCTTTCAGTTAAATATGAATCTAGAGTGCACACGGGTTTAGGTTACACAGCAAGTAGCGCGGGAACGGCCAGTGGACCGTATTTCAGACGATCAATTGGTACAGGCGGCCTTCGGTTTTTAATTTTTTTTTAAATGTTTCGGGAGATAGCGAAGCGATTCGATAGTATATTCGGAAAAACAGGAAAATTTTCTACAAGTTAAATATGAATCTAGAGTGCACACGGGTTTAGGTTACACAGCAAGTAGCTCGGGAACGGCCAGTGGACCGTATTTCAGACGATCGATCGGTACAGGCGGCCTTCGGTTTTTAATTTTTTTGAAAATGTTCCGGGAGGTGGCGAAGCCATTCGATAGTACATTCGGAAAGCCAGGAAAATTCTCTACAAGTTAAATATGAATCTAGAGTGCACACGGGTTTAGGTTACACAGCAAGTAGCGCGGGAACGGCCAGTGGACCGTATTTCAGACGATCGATCGGTACAGGCGGCCTTCGGTTTTTAATTTTTTTGAAAATGTTCCGGGAGGTGGCGAAGCGATTCGATAAAATATTCGGAAAGCCAGGAAAATTCTCTACAAGTTAAATATGAATCTAGAGTGCACACGGGTTTAGGTTACACAGCAAGTAGCGCGGGAACGGCCACTGGACCGTATTTCAGACGATCAATTGGTACAGGCGGCCTTCGGTTTTTAATTTTTTTTTAAATGTTTCGGGAGATAGCGAAGCGATTCGATAGTATATTCGGAAAGCCAGGAAAATTTTCTACAAGTTAAATATGAATCTAGAGTGCACACGGGTTTAGGTTACACAGCAAGTATCGCGGGAACGGCCAGTGGACTGTATTTCAGACGATCAATCGGTACAGGCGGCCATCGGTTTATAATTTTTTTGAAAATGTTCCGGGAGGTAGCGAATTGATTCGATAGTAAATTCGGAAAGCCAGGAAAATTCTCTACAAGTTAAATATGAATCTAGAGTGCACACGGGTTTAGGTTACACAGCAAGTAGCACGGGAACGGCCAGTGGACCGTATTTCAGACGATCGATCGGTACAGGCGGCCTTCGGTTTTTAATTTTTTTGACAATGTTCCGGGAGGTGGCGAAGCGATTAGATAAAATATTCGGAAAGCCAGGAAAATTATCTACAAGTTAAATATGAATCTAGAGTGCACACGGGTTTAGGTTACACAGCAAGTAGCGCGGGAACGGCCAGTGGACCGTATTTCAGACGATCAATTGGTACAGGCGGCCTTCGGTTTTTAATTGTTTTTTAAATGTTTCAGAGAGATAGCCAAGCGATTCGATAGTAAATTCGGAAAGCCAGGAAAATTCTCTACAAGTTAAATATGAATCTAGAGTGCACACGGGTTTAGGTTACACAGCAAGTAGCTCGGGAACGGCCAGTGGACCGTATTTCAGACGATCGATCGGTACAGGCGGCCTTCGGTTTTTAATTTTTTTGAAAATGTTCCGGGAGGTGGCGAAGCGATTCGATAAAATATTCGGAAAGCCAGGAAAATTCTCTACAAGATAAATATGAATCTAGAGTGCACACGGGTTTAGGTTACACAGCAAGTAGTGCGGGAACGGCCAGTGGACCGTATTTCAGACGATCAATTGGTACAGGCGGCCTTCGGTTTTTAATTGTTTTTTAAATGTTTCGGGAGATAGCGAAGCGATTCGATAGTATATTCGGAAAGCCAGGAAAATTTTCTACAAGTTAAATATGAATCTAGAGTGCACACGGGTTTAGGTTACACAGCAAGTAGCGCGGGAACGGCCAGTGGACTGTATTTCAGACGATCAATCGGTACAGGCGGCCATCGGTTTATAATTTTTTTGAAAATGTTCCGGGAGGTAGCGAATTGATTCGATAGTAAATTCGGAAAGCCAGGAAAATTCTTTACAAGTTAAATATGAATCTAGAGTGCACACGGGTTTAGGTTACACAGCAAGTAGCACGGGAACGGCCAGTGGACCGTATTTCAGACGATCGATCGGTACAGGCGGCCTTCGGTTTTTAATTTTTTTGAAAATGTTCCGGGAGGTGGCGAAGCGATTAGATAGTATATTCGGAAAGCCAGGAAAATTCTCTACAAGTTAAATATGAATCTAGAGTGCACACGGGTTTAAGTTACACAGCAATAAGCGCGGGAAAGGCCAGTGGACTGTATTTCAGACGATCAATTGGTACAGGCGGCCTTCGGTTTTTAATTTTTTTTTAAATGTTTCAGGAGATATCCAAGCGATTCGATAGTATATTCGGAAAGCCAGGAAAATTTTCTACAAGTTAAATATGAATCTAGAGTGAACACGGGTTTAGGTTACACAGCAAGTAGCTCGGGAACGGCCAGTGGACCGTATTTCAGACGATCGATCGGTACAGGCGGCCTTCGGTTTTTAATTTTTTTGAAAATGTTCCGGGAGGTGGCGAAGCGATTCGATAGTATATTCGGAAAGCCAGGAAAATTCTCTACAAGTTAAATATGAATCTAGAGTTCACACGGGTTTAGGTTGAACAGCAATAAGCGCGGGAAAGGCCAGTGGACTGTATTTCAGACGATCGATCGGTACAGGCGGCCTTCGGTTTTTAATTTTTTTGACAATGTTCCGGGAGGTGGCAAAGCGATTAGATAAAATATTCGGAAAGCCAGGAAAATTCTCTACAAGTTAAATATGAATCTAGAGTGCACACGGGTTTAGGTTACACAGCAAGTAGCACGGGAACGGCCAGTGGACCGTATTTCAGACGATCGATCGGTACAGGCGGCCTTCGGTTTATAATTTTTTTGACAATGTTCCGGGAGGTGGCGAAGCGATTAGATAGTATATTCGGAAAGCCAGGAAAATTCTCTACAAGTTAAATATGAATCTAGAGTGCACACGGGTTTAGGTTACACAGCAAGTAGCGCGGGAACGGCCAGTGGACCGTATTTCAGACGATCAATTGGTACAGGCGGCCTTCGGTTTTTAATTTTTTTTTAAATGTTTCGGGAGATAGCGAAGCGATTCGATAGTAAATTCGGAAAGCCAGGAAAATTTTCTACAAGTTAAATATGAATCTTGAGTGCACACGGGTTTAGGTTACACAGCAAGTAGCTCGGGAACGGCCAGTGGACCGTATTTCAGACGATCGATCGGTACAGGCGGCCTTCGGTTTTTAATTTTTTTGAAAATGTTCCGGGAGGTGGCGAAGCGATTCGATAGTATATTCGGAAAGCCAGGAAAATTCTCTACAAGTTAAATATGAATCTAGAGTGCACACGGGTTTAGGTTACACAGCAAGTAGCGCGGGAACGGCCAGTGGACCGTATTTCAGACGATCGATCGGTACAGGCGGCCTTCGGTTTTTAATTTTTTTGAAAATGTTCCGGGAGGTGGCGAAGCGATTCGATAAAATATTCGGTAAGCCAGGAAAATTCTCTACAAGTTAAATATGAATCTAGAGTGCACACGGGTTTAGGTTACACAGCAATAAGCGCGGGAAAGGCCAGTGGACTGTATTTCAGACGATCAATTGGTACAGGCGGCCTTCGGTTTTTAATTTTTTTTTAAATGTTTCAGGAGATATCCAAGCGATTCGATAGTATATTCGGAAAGCCAGGAAAATTTTCTACAAGTTAAATATGAATCTAGAGTGAACACGGGTTTAGGTTACACAGCAAGTAGCTCGGGAACGGCCAGTGGACCGTATTTCAGACGATCGATCGGTACAGGCGGCCTTCGGTTTTTAATTTTTTTGAAAATGTTCCGGGAGGTGGCGAAGCGATTCGATAGTATATTCGGAAAGCCAGGAAAATTCTCTACAAGTTAAATATGAATCTAGAGTTCACACGGGTTTAGGTTGAACAGCAATAAGCGCGGGAAAGGCCAGTGGACTGTATTTCAGACGATCGATCGGTACAGGCGGCCTTCGGTTTTTAATTTTTTTGAAAATGTTCCGGGAGGTGGCGAAGCGATTAGATAGTATATTCGGAAAGCCAGGAAAATTCTCTACAAGTTAAATATGAATCTAGAGTGCACACGGGTTTAGGTTACACAGCAATAAGCGCGGGAAAGGCCAGTGGACTGTATTTCAGACGATCAATTGGTACAGGCGGCCTTCGGTTTTTAATTTTTTTTTAAATGTTTCAGGAGATATCCAAGCGATTCGATAGTATATTCGGAAAGCCAGGAAAATTTTCTACAAGTTAAATATGAATCTAGAGTGAACACGGGTTTAGGTTACACAGCAAGTAGCTCGGGAACGGCCAGTGGACCGTATTTCAGACGATCGATCGGTACGGGCGGCCTTCGGTTTTTAATTTTTTTGAAAATGTTCCGGGAGATAGCGAAGCGATTCGATAGTATATTCGGAAAGCCAGGAAAATTTTCTACAAGTTAAATATGAATCTAGAGTGCACTCGGGTTTAGGTTACACAGCAAGTAGCGCGGGAAAGGCCAGTGGACTGTATTTCAGACGATCGATCGGTACAGGCAGCCTTCGGTTTATAATTTTTTTGACAATGTTCCGGGAGGTGGTCTAGCGTTTCGATAGTATATTCGGAAAGCCAGGAAAACTCTCTTTCAGTTAAATATGAATCTAGAGTGCACACGGGTTTAGGTTACACAGCAAGTAGCGCGGGAACGGCCAGTGGACCGTATTTCAGACGATCAATTGGTACAGGCGGCCTTCGGTTTTTAATTTTTTTTTAAATGTTTCGGGAGATAGCGAAGCGATTCGATAGTATATTCGGAAAAACAGGAAAATTTTCTACAAGTTAAATATGAATCTAGAGTGCACACGGGTTTAGGTTACACAGCAAGTAGCTCGGGAACGGCCAGTGGACCGTATTTCAGACGATCGATCGGTACAGGCGGCCTTCGGTTTTTAATTTTTTTGAAAATGTTCCGGGAGGTGGCGAAGCGATTCGATAGTACATTCGGAAAGCCAGGAAAATTCTCTACAAGTTAAATATGAATCTAGAGTGCACAAGGGTTTAGGTTACACAGCAAGTAGCGCGGGAACGGCCAGTGGACCGTATTTCAGACGATCGATCGGTACAGGCGGCCTTCGGTTTTTAATTTTTTTGAAAAAGTTCCGGGAGGTGGCGAAGCGATTCGATAGTATATTCGGAAAGCCAGGAAAATTCTCTACAAGTTAAATATGAATCTAGAGTGCACACGGGTTTAGGTTACACAGCAAGTAGCGCGGGAACGGCCAGTGGACCGTATTTCAGACGATCAATTGGTACAGGCGGCCTTCGGTTTTTAATTTTTTTTTAAATGTTTCGGGAGATAGCGAAGCGATTCGATAGTATATTCGGAAAGCCAGAAAAATTTTCTACATGTTAAATATGAATCTAGAGTGCACACGGGTTTAGGTTACACAGCAAGTAGCGCGGGAACGGCCAGTGGACTGTATTTCAGACGATCAATCGGTACAGGCGGCCATCGGTTTATAATTTTTTTGAAAATGTTCCGGGAGGTGGCGAAGCGATTCGATAGTATATTCGGAAAGCCAGGAAAATTTTCTACAAGATAAATATGAATCTAGAGTGCACACGGGTTTAGGTTACACAGCAAGTAGCGCGGGAACGGCCAGTGGACTGTATTTCAGACGATCGATCGGTACAGGCGGCCTTCGGTTTTTAAATTTTTTGACAATGTTCCGGGAGGTGGCGAAGCGATTCGATAGTAAATTCGGAAATCCAGGAAAATTCTCTACAAGTTAAATATGAATCTAGAGTGCACACGGGTTTAGGTTACACAGCAAGTAGCACGGGAACGGCCAGTGGACCGTATTTCAGACGATCGATTGGTACAGGTGGCCTTCGGTTTATAATTTTTTTGACAATGTTCCGGGAGTTGGTCTAGCGATTCGATAGTATATTCGGAAAGCCAGGAAATTTCTCTACCAGATAAATATGAATCTAGAGTGCACACGGGTTTAGGTTACACAGCAAGTAGCGCGGGAACGGCCAGTGGACCGTATTTCAGACGATCAATTGGTACAGGCGGCCTTCGGTTTTTAATTTTTTTTTAAATGTTTCGGGAGATAGCCAAGCGATTCGATAGTATATTCGGAAAGCCAGGAAAATTTTCTACAAGTTAAATATGAATCTAGAGTGAACACGGGTTTAGGTTACACAGCAAGTAGCTCGGGAACGGCCAGTGGACCGTATTTCAGACGATCGATCGGTACAGGCGGCCTTCGGTTTTTAATTTTTTTGACAATGTTCCGGGAGGTGGCGAAGCGATTAGATAAAATACTCGGAAAGCCAGGAAAATTATCTACAAGTTAAATATGAATCTAGAGTTCACACGGGTTTAGGTTGAACAGCAATAAGCGCGGGAAAGGCCAGTGGACTGTATTTCAGACGATCGATCGGTACAGGCGGCCTTCGGTTTTTAATTTTTTTGACAATGTTCCGGGAGGTGGCGAAGCGATTAGATAAAATACTCGGAAAGCCAGGAAAATTATCTACAAGTTAAATATGAATCTAGAGTGCACACGGGTTTAGGTTACACAGCAAGTAGCGCGGGAACGGCCAGTGGACCGTATTTCAGTCGATCAATTGGTACAGGCGGCCTTCGGTTCTTAATTTTTTTTTAAATGTTTCGGGAGATAGCGAAGCGATTCGATAGTATATTCGGAAAGCCAGGAAAGTTTTCTACAAGTTAAATATGAATCTAGAGTGCACACGGGTTTAGGTTACACAGCAAGTAGCGCGGGAAAGGCCAGTGGACTGTATTTCAGACGATCGATCGGTACAGGCAGCCTTCGGTTTATAATTTTTTTGACAATGTTCCGGGAGGTGGTCTAGCGTTTCGATAGTATATTCGGAAAGCCAGGAAAACTCTCTTTCAGTTAAATATGAATCTAGAGTGCACACGGGTTTAGGTTACACAGCAAGTAGCGCGGGAACGGCCAGTGGACCGTATTTCAGACGATCAATTGGTACAGGCGGACTTCGGTTTTTAATTTTTTTTTAAATGTTTCGGGAGATAGCGAAGCGATTCGATAGTATATTCGGAAAGCCAGGAAAATTTTCTACAAGTTAAATATGAATCTAGAGTGCACACGGGTTTAGGTTACACAGCAAGT
This sequence comes from Diuraphis noxia, assembly GCF_037042655.1. Classification (NCBI taxonomy): domain Eukaryota; kingdom Metazoa; phylum Arthropoda; class Insecta; order Hemiptera; family Aphididae; genus Diuraphis; species Diuraphis noxia. The sequence continues at coordinate 76,735,243 of NW_028301711.1, forward strand.
AGCTCGGGAACGGCCAGTGGACCGTATTTCAGACGATCAATTGGTACAGGCGGCCTTCGGTTTTTAATTTTTTTGAAAATGTTCCGGGAGGTGGCGAAGCGATTAGATAGTATATTCGGAAAGCCAGGAAAATTCTCTACAAGTTAAATATGAATCTAGAGTGCACACGGGTTTAGGTTACACAGCAATAAGCGCGGGAAAGGCCAGTGGACTGTATTTCAGACGATCAATTGGTACAGGCGGCCTTCGGTTTTTAATTTTTTTGAAATTGTTCCGGGAAGTGGCGAAGCGATTCGATAGTATATTCGGAAAGCCAGGAAAATTCTCTACAAGTTAAATATGAATCTAGAGTGCACACGGGTTTAGGTTACACAGCAAGTAGCGCGGGAACGGCCAGTGGACCGTATTTCAGACGATCGATCGGTACAGGCGGCCTTCGGTTTTTAATTTTTTTGAAAATATTCCGGGAGGTGGCGAAGCGATTCGATAAAATATTCGGTAAGCCAGGAAAATTTTCTACAAGTTAAATATGAATCTAGAGTGCACACGGGTTTAGGTTACACAGCAAGTAGCGCGGGAACGGCCAGTGGACCGTATTTCAGACGATCAATTGGTACAGGCGGCCTTCGGTTTTTAATTTTTTTTAAAATGTTTCGGGAGATAGCGAATTGATTCGATAGTATATTCGGAAAGCCAGGAAAATTCTCTACAAGTTAAATATGAATCTAGAGTGCACACGGGTATAGGTTACACAGCAAGTAGCACGGGAACGGCCAGTGGACCGTATTTCAGACGATCGATCGGTACAGGCGGCCTTCGGTTTTTAATTTTTTTGAAAATGTTCCGGGAGGTGGCGAAGCGATTAGATAGTATATTCGGAAAGCCAGGAAAATTCTCTACAAGTTAAATATGAATCTAGAGTGCACACGGGTTTAGGTTACACAGCAATAAGCGCGGGAAAGGCCAGTGGACTGTATTTCAGACGATCAATTGGTACAGGCGGCCTTCGGTTTTTAATTTTTTTTTAAATGTTTCAGGAGATATCCAAGCGATTCGATAGTATATTCGGAAAGCCAGGAAAATTTTCTACAAGTTAAATATGAATCTAGAGTGCACACGGGTTTAGGTTACACAGCAAGTAGCGCGGGAACGGCCAGTGGACCGTATTTCAGACGATCGATCGGTACAGGCGGCCTTCGGTTTTTAATTTTTTTGAAAATGTTCCGGGAGGTGGCGAAGCGATTCGATAAAATATTCGGTAAGCCAGGAAAATTCTCTACAAGTTAAATATGAATCTAGAGTGCACACGGGTTTAGGTTACACAGCAAGTAGCGCGGGAACGGCCAGTGGACCGTATTTCAGACGATCGATCGGTACAGGCGGCCTTCGGTTTTTAATTTTTTTGAAAATGTTTCGGGGATAGCGAAGCGATTCGATAGTATATTCGGAAAGCCAGGAAAATTCTCTACAAGTTAAATATGAATCTAGAGTTCACACGGGTTTAGGTTGAACAGCAATAAGCGCGGGAAAGGCCAGTGGACTGTATTTCAGACGATCGATCGGTACAGGCGGCCTTCGGTTTTTAATTTTTTTGAAAATGTTCCGGGAGGTGGCGAAGCGATTAGATAGTATATTCGGAAAGCCAGGAAAATTCTCTACAAGTTAAATATGAATCTAGAGTGCACACGGGTTTAGGTTACACAGCAATAAGCGCGGGAAAGGCCAGTGGACTGTATTTCAGACGATCAATTGGTACAGGCGGCCTTCGGTTTTTAATTTTTTTTTAAATGTTTCAGGAGATATCCAAGCGATTCGATAGTATATTCGGAAAGCCAGGAAAATTTTCTACAAGTTAAATATGAATCTAGAGTGAACACGGGTTTAGGTTACACAGCAAGTAGCTCGGGAACGGCCAGTGGACCGTATTTCAGACGATCGATCGGTACGGGCGGCCTTCGGTTTTTAATTTTTTTGAAAATGTTCCGGGAGATAGCGAAGCGATTCGATAGTATATTCGGAAAGCCAGGAAAATTTTCTACAAGTTAAATATGAATCTAGAGTGCACACGGGTTTAGGTTACACAGCAAGTAGCGCGGCAACGGCCAGTGGACTGTATTTCAGACGATCAATCGGTACAGGCGGCCATCGGCTTATAATTTTTTTGATAATGTTCCGGGAGGTAGCGAATTGATTCGATAGTAAATTCGGAAAGCCAGGAAAATTCTCTACAAGTTAAATATGAATCTAGAGTGCACACGGGTTTAGGTTACACAGCAAGTAGCACGGGAACGGCCAGTGGACCGTATTTCAGACGATCGATCGGTACAGGCGGCCTTCGGTTTTTAATTTTTTTGAAAATGTTCCGGGAGGTGGCGAAGCGATTAGATAGTATATTCGGAAAGCCAGGAAAATTCTCTACAAGTTAAATATGAATCTAGAGTGCACACGGGTTTAGGTTACACAGCAATAAGCGCGGGAAAGGCCAGTGGACTGTATTTCAGACGATCAATTGGTACAGGCGGCCTTCGGTTTTTAATTTTTTTTTAAATGTTTCGGGAGATAGCCAAGCGACTCGATAGTATATTCGGAAAGCCAGGAAAATTTTCTACAAGTTAAATATGAATCTAGAGTGAACACGGGTTTAGGTTACACAGCAAGTAGCTCGGGAACGGCCAGTGGACCGTATTTCAGACGATCGATCGGTACAGGCGGCCTTCGGTTTTTAATTTTTTTGAAAATGTTCCGGGAGGTGGCGAAGCGATTCGATAGTATATTCGGAAAGCCAGGAAAATTCTCTACAAGTTAAATATGAATCTAGAGTTCACACGGGTTTAGGTTAAACAGCAATAAGCGCGGGAAAGGCCAGTGGACTGTATTTCAGACGATCGATCGGTACAGGCGGCCTTCGGTTTTTAATTTTTTTGACAATGTTCCGGGAGGTGGCGAAGCGATTAGATAAAATATTCGGAAAGCCAGGAAAATTATCTACAAGTTAAATATGAATCTAGAGTGCACACGGGTTTAGGTTACACAGCAAGTAGCGCGGGAACGGCCAGTGGACCGTATTTCAGACGATCAATTGGTACAGGCGGCCTTCGGTTCTTAATTTTTTTTTAAATGTTTCGGGAGATAGCGAAGCGATTCGATAGTATATTCGGAAAGCCAGGAAAATTTTCTACAAGTTAAATATGAATCTAGAGTGCACTCGGGTTTAGGTTACACAGCAAGTAGCGCGGGAAAGGCCAGTGGACTGTATTTCAGACGATCGATCGGTACAGGCAGCCTTCGGTTTATAATTTTTTTGACAATGTTCCGGGAGGTGGTCTAGCGTTTCGATAGTATATTCGGAAAGCCAGGAAAACTCTCTTTCAGTTAAATATGAATCTAGAGTGCACACGGGTTTAGGTTACACAGCAAGTAGCGCGGGAACGGCCAGTGGACCGTATTTCAGACGATCAATTGGTACAGGCGGCCTTCGGTTTTTAATTTTTTTTTAAATGTTTCGGGAGATAGCGAAGCGATTCGATAGTATATTCGGAAAAACAGGAAAATTTTCTACAAGTTAAATATGAATCTAGAGTGCACACGGGTTTAGGTTACACAGCAAGTAGCTCGGGAACGGCCAGTGGACCGTATTTCAGACGATCGATCGGTACAGGCGGCCTTCGGTTTTTAATTTTTTTGAAAATGTTCCGGGAGGTGGCGAAGCGATTCGATAGTACATTCGGAAAGCCAGGAAAATTCTCTACAAGTTAAATATGAATCTAGAGTGCACAAGGGTTTAGGTTACACAGCAAGTAGCGCGGGAACGGCCAGTGGACCGTATTTCAGACGATCGATCGGTACAGGCGGCCTTCGGTTTTTAATTTTTTTGAAAAAGTTCCGGGAGGTGGCGAAGCGATTCGATAGTATATTCGGAAAGCCAGGAAAATTCTCTACAAGTTAAATATGAATCTAGAGTGCACACGGGTTTAGGTTACACAGCAAGTAGCGCGGGAACGGCCAGTGGACCGTATTTCAGACGATCAATTGGTACAGGCGGCCTTCGGTTTTTAATTTTTTTTTAAATGTTTCGGGAGATAGCGAAGCGATTCGATAGTATATTCGGAAAGCCAGAAAAATTTTCTACATGTTAAATATGAATCTAGAGTGCACACGGGTTTAGGTTACACAGCAAGTAGCGCGGGAACGGCCAGTGGACTGTATTTCAGACGATCAATCGGTACAGGCGGCCATCGGTTTATAATTTTTTTGAAAATGTTCCGGGAGGTGGCGAAGCGATTCGATAGTATATTCGGAAAGCCAGGAAAATTTTCTACAAGATAAATATGAATCTAGAGTGCACACGGGTTTAGGTTACACAGCAAGTAGCGCGGGAACGGCCAGTGGACTGTATTTCAGACGATCGATCGGTACAGGCGGCCTTCGGTTTTTAAATTTTTTGACAATGTTCCGGGAGGTGGCGAAGCGATTCGATAGTAAATTCGGAAATCCAGGAAAATTCTCTACAAGTTAAATATGAATCTAGAGTGCACACGGGTTTAGGTTACACAGCAAGTAGCACGGGAACGGCCAGTGGACCGTATTTCAGACGATCGATTGGTACAGGTGGCCTTCGGTTTATAATTTTTTTGACAATGTTCCGGGAGTTGGTCTAGCGATTCGATAGTATATTCGGAAAGCCAGGAAATTTCTCTACCAGATAAATATGAATCTAGAGTGCACACGGGTTTAGGTTACACAGCAAGTAGCGCGGGAACGGCCAGTGGACCGTATTTCAGACGATCAATTGGTACAGGCGGCCTTCGGTTTTTAATTTTTTTTTAAATGTTTCGGGAGATAGCCAAGCGATTCGATAGTATATTCGGAAAGCCAGGAAAATTTTCTACAAGTTAAATATGAATCTAGAGTGAACACGGGTTTAGGTTACACAGCAAGTAGCTCGGGAACGGCCAGTGGACCGTATTTCAGACGATCGATCGGTACAGGCGGCCTTCGGTTTTTAATTTTTTTGACAATGTTCCGGGAGGTGGCGAAGCGATTAGATAAAATACTCGGAAAGCCAGGAAAATTATCTACAAGTTAAATATGAATCTAGAGTTCACACGGGTTTAGGTTGAACAGCAATAAGCGCGGGAAAGGCCAGTGGACTGTATTTCAGACGATCGATCGGTACAGGCGGCCTTCGGTTTTTAATTTTTTTGACAATGTTCCGAGAGGTGGCGAAGCGATTAGATAAAATACTCGGAAAGCCAGGAAAATTATCTACAAGTTAAATATGAATCTAGAGTGCACACGGGTTTAGGTTACACAGCAAGTAGCGCGGGAACGGCCAGTGGACCGTATTTCAGTCGATCAATTGGTACAGGCGGCCTTCGGTTCTTAATTTTTTTTTAAATGTTTCGGGAGATAGCGAAGCGATTCGATAGTATATTCGGAAAGCCAGGAAAGTTTTCTACAAGTTAAATATGAATCTAGAGTGCACACGGGTTTAGGTTACACAGCAAGTAGCGCGGGAAAGGCCAGTGGACTGTATTTCAGACGATCGATCGGTACAGGCAGCCTTCGGTTTATAATTTTTTTGACAATGTTCCGGGAGGTGGTCTAGCGTTTCGATAGTATATTCGGAAAGCCAGGAAAACTCTCTTTCAGTTAAATATGAATCTAGAGTGCACACGGGTTTAGGTTACACAGCAAGTAGCGCGGGAACGGCCAGTGGACCGTATTTCAGACGATCAATTGGTACAGGCGGACTTCGGTTTTTAATTTTTTTTTAAATGTTTCGGGAGATAGCGAAGCGATTCGATAGTATATTCGGAAAGCCAGGAAAATTTTCTACAAGTTAAATATGAATCTAGAGTGCACACGGGTTTAGGTTACACAGCAAGTAGCTCGGGAACGGCCAGTGGACCGTATTTCAGACGATCAATTGGTACAGGCGGCCTTCGGTTTTTAATTTTTTTGAAAATGTTCCGGGAGGTGGCGAAGCGATTAGATAGTATATTCGGAAAGCCAGGAAAATTCTCTACAAGTTAAATATGAATCTAGAGTGCACACGGGTTTAGGTTACACAGCAATAAGCGCGGGAAAGGCCAGTGGACTGTATTTCAGACGATCAATTGGTACAGGCGGCCTTCGGTTTTTAATTTTTTTGAAATTGTTCCGGGAAGTGGCGAAGCGATTCGATAGTATATTCGGAAAGCCAGGAAAATTCTCTACAAGTTAAATATGAATCTAGAGTGCACACGGGTTTAGGTTACACAGCAAGTAGCGCGGGAACGGCCAGTGGACCGTATTTCAGACGATCGATCGGTACAGGCGGCCTTCGGTTTTTAATTTTTTTGAAAATATTCCGGGAGGTGGCGAAGCGATTCGATAAAATATTCGGTAAGCCAGGAAAATTCTCTACAAGTTAAATATGAATCTAGAGTGCACACGGGTTTAGGTTACACAGCAAGTAGCGCGGGAACGGCCAGTGGACCGTATTTCAGACGATCAATTGGTACAGGCGGCCTTCGGTTTTTAATTTTTTTTAAAATGTTTCGGGAGATAGCGAATTGATTCGATAGTATATTCGGAAAGCCAGGAAAATTTTCTACAAGTTAAATATGAATCTAGAGTGCACTCGGGTTTAGGTTACACAGCAAGTAGCGCGGGAAAGGCCAGTGGACTGTATTTCAGACGATCGATCGGTACAGGCAGCCTTCGGTTTATAATTTTTTTGACAATGTTCCGGGAGGTGGTCTAGCGTTTCGATAGTATATTCGGAAAGCCAGGAAAACTCTCTTTCAGTTAAATATGAATCTAGAGTGCACACGGGTTTAGGTTACACAGCAAGTAGCGCGGGAACGGCCAGTGGACCGTATTTCAGACGATCAATTGGTACAGGCGGCCTTCGGTTTTTAATTTTTTTTTAAATGTTTCGGGAGATAGCGAAGCGATTCGATAGTATATTCGGAAAAACAGGAAAATTTTCTACAAGTTAAATATGAATCTAGAGTGCACACGGGTTTAGGTTACACAGCAAGTAGCTCGGGAACGGCCAGTGGACCGTATTTCAGACGATCGATCGGTACAGGCGGCCTTCGGTTTTTAATTTTTTTGAAAATGTTCCGGGAGGTGGCGAAGCGATTCGATAGTACATTCGGAAAGCCAGGAAAATTCTCTACAAGTTAAATATGAATCTAGAGTGCACAAGGGTTTAGGTTACACAGCAAGTAGCGCGGGAACGGCCAGTGGACCGTATTTCAGACGATCGATCGGTACAGGCGGCCTTCGGTTTTTAATTTTTTTGAAAAAGTTCCGGGAGGTGGCGAAGCGATTCGATAGTATATTCGGAAAGCCAGGAAAATTCTCTACAAGTTAAATATGAATCTAGAGTGCACACGGGTTTAGGTTACACAGCAAGTAGCGCGGGAACGGCCAGTGGACCGTATTTCAGACGATCAATTGGTACAGGCGGCCTTCGGTTTTTAATTTTTTTTTAAATGTTTCGGGAGATAGCGAAGCGATTCGATAGTATATTCGGAAAGCCAGAAAAATTTTCTACATGTTAAATATGAATCTAGAGTGCACACGGGTTTAGGTTACACAGCAAGTAGCGCGGGAACGGCCAGTGGACTGTATTTCAGACGATCAATCGGTACAGGCGGCCATCGGTTTATAATTTTTTTGAAAATGTTCCGGGAGGTGGCGAAGCGATTCGATAGTATATTCGGAAAGCCAGGAAAATTTTCTACAAGATAAATATGAATCTAGAGTGCACACGGGTTTAGGTTACACAGCAAGTAGCGCGGGAACGGCCAGTGGACTGTATTTCAGACGATCGATCGGTACAGGCGGCCTTCGGTTTTTAAATTTTTTGACAATGTTCCGGGAGGTGGCGAAGCGATTCGATAGTAAATTCGGAAATCCAGGAAAATTCTCTACAAGTTAAATATGAATCTAGAGTGCACACGGGTTTAGGTTACACAGCAAGTAGCACGGGAACGGCCAGTGGACCGTATTTCAGACGATCGATTGGTACAGGTGGCCTTCGGTTTATAATTTTTTTGACAATGTTCCGGGAGTTGGTCTAGCGATTCGATAGTATATTCGGAAAGCCAGGAAATTTCTCTACCAGATAAATATGAATCTAGAGTGCACACGGGTTTAGGTTACACAGCAAGTAGCGCGGGAACGGCCAGTGGACCGTATTTCAGACGATCAATTGGTACAGGCGGCCTTCGGTTTTTAATTTTTTTTTAAATGTTTCGGGAGATAGCCAAGCGATTCGATAGTATATTCGGAAAGCCAGGAAAATTTTCTACAAGTTAAATATGAATCTAGAGTGAACACGGGTTTAGGTTACACAGCAAGTAGCTCGGGAACGGCCAGTGGACCGTATTTCAGACGATCGATCGGTACAGGCGGCCTTCGGTTTTTAATTTTTTTGACAATGTTCCGGGAGGTGGCGAAGCGATTAGATAAAATACTCGGAAAGCCAGGAAAATTATCTACAAGTTAAATATGAATCTAGAGTTCACACGGGTTTAGGTTGAACAGCAATAAGCGCGGGAAAGGCCAGTGGACTGTATTTCAGACGATCGATCGGTACAGGCGGCCTTCGGTTTTTAATTTTTTTGACAATGTTCCGAGAGGTGGCGAAGCGATTAGATAAAATACTCGGAAAGCCAGGAAAATTATCTACAAGTTAAATATGAATCTAGAGTGCACACGGGTTTAGGTTACACAGCAAGTAGCGCGGGAACGGCCAGTGGACCGTATTTCAGTCGATCAATTGGTACAGGCGGCCTTCGGTTCTTAATTTTTTTTTAAATGTTTCGGGAGATAGCGAAGCGATTCGATAGTATATTCGGAAAGCCAGGAAAGTTTTCTACAAGTTAAATATGAATCTAGAGTGCACACGGGTTTAGGTTACACAGCAAGTAGCGCGGGAAAGGCCAGTGGACTGTATTTCAGACGATCGATCGGTACAGGCAGCCTTCGGTTTATAATTTTTTTGACAATGTTCCGGGAGGTGGTCTAGCGTTTCGATAGTATATTCGGAAAGCCAGGAAAACTCTCTTTCAGTTAAATATGAATCTAGAGTGCACACGGGTTTAGGTTACACAGCAAGTAGCGCGGGAACGGCCAGTGGACCGTATTTCAGACGATCAATTGGTACAGGCGGACTTCGGTTTTTAATTTTTTTTTAAATGTTTCGGGAGATAGCGAAGCGATTCGATAGTATATTCGGAAAGCCAGGAAAATTTTCTACAAGTTAAATATGAATCTAGAGTGCACACGGGTTTAGGTTACACAGCAAGTAGCTCGGGAACGGCCAGTGGACCGTATTTCAGACGATCAATTGGTACAGGCGGCCTTCGGTTTTTAATTTTTTTGAAAATGTTCCGGGAGGTGGCGAAGCGATTAGATAGTATATTCGGAAAGCCAGGAAAATTCTCTACAAGTTAAATATGAATCTAGAGTGCACACGGGTTTAGGTTACACAGCAATAAGCGCGGGAAAGGCCAGTGGACTGTATTTCAGACGATCAATTGGTACAGGCGGCCTTCGGTTTTTAATTTTTTTGAAATTGTTCCGGGAAGTGGCGAAGCGATTCGATAGTATATTCGGAAAGCCAGGAAAATTCTCTACAAGTTAAATATGAATCTAGAGTGCACACGGGTTTAGGTTACACAGCAAGTAGCGCGGGAACGGCCAGTGGACCGTATTTCAGACGATCGATCGGTACAGGCGGCCTTCGGTTTTTAATTTTTTTGAAAATATTCCGGGAGGTGGCGAAGCGATTCGATAAAATATTCGGTAAGCCAGGAAAATTCTCTACAAGTTAAATATGAATCTAGAGTGCACACGGGTTTAGGTTACACAGCAAGTAGCGCGGGAACGGCCAGTGGACCGTATTTCAGACGATCAATTGGTACAGGCGGCCTTCGGTTTTTAATTTTTTTTAAAATGTTTCGGGAGATAGCGAATTGATTCGATAGTATATTCGGAAAGCCAGGAAAATTCTCTACAAGTTAAATATGAATCTAGAGTGCACACGGGTATAGGTTACACAGCAAGTAGCACGGGAACGGCCAGTGGACCGTATTTCAGACGATCGATCGGTACAGGCGGCCTTCGGTTTTTAATTTTTTTGAAAATGTTCCGGGAGGTGGCGAAGCGATTAGATAGTATATTCGGAAAGCCAGGAAAATTCTCTACAAGTTAAATATGAATCTAGAGTGCACACGGGTTTAGGTTACACAGCAATAAGCGCGGGAAAGGCCAGTGGACTGTATTTCAGACGATCAATTGGTACAGGCGGCCTTCGGTTTTTAATTTTTTTTTAAATGTTTCAGGAGATATCCAAGCGATTCGATAGTATATTCGGAAAGCCAGGAAAATTTTCTACAAGTTAAATATGAATCTAGAGTGAACACGGGTTTAGGTTACACAGCAAGTAGCTCGGGAACGGCCAGTGGACCGTATTTCAGACGATCGATCGGTACAGGCGGCCTTCGGTTTTTAATTTTTTTGAAAATGTTCCGGGAGGTGGCGAAGCGATTCGATAGTATATTCGGAAAGCCAGGAAAATTCTCTACAAGTTAAATATGAATCTAGAGTGCACACGGGTTTAGGTTACACAGCAAGTAGCGCGGGAACGGCCAGTGGACCGTATTTCAGACGATCGATCGGTACAGGCGGCCTTCGGTTTTTAATTTTTTTGAAAATGTTCCGGGAGGTGGCGAAGCGATTCGATAAAATATTCGGTAAGCCAGGAAAATTCTCTACAAGTTAAATATGAATCTAGAGTGCACACGGGTTTAGGTTACACAGCAAGTAGCGCGGGAACGGCCAGTGGACCGTATTTCAGACGATCAATTGGTACAGGCGGCCTTCGGTTTTTAATTTTTTTTAAAATGTTTCGGGGATAGCGAAGCGATTCGATAGTATATTCGGAAAGCCAGGAAAATTTTCTACAAGTTAAATATGAATCTAGAGTGCACACGGGTTTAGGTTACACAGCAAGTAGCGCGGGAACGGCCAGTGGACTGTATTTCAGACGATCAATCGGTACAGGCGGCCATCGGCTTATAATTTTTTTGAAAATGTTCCGGGAGGTAGCGAATTGATTCGATAGTAAATTCGGAAAGCCAGGAAAATTCTCTACAAGTTAAATATGAATCTAGAGTGCACACGGGTTTAGGTTACACAGCAAGTAGCACGGGAACGGCCAGTGGACCGTATTTCAGACGATCGATCGGTACAGGCGGCCTTCGGTTTTTAATTTTTTTGAAAATGTTCCGGGAGGTGGCGAAGCGATTAGATAGTATATTCGGAAAGCCAGGAAAATTCTCTACAAGTTAAATATGAATCTAGAGTGCACACGGGTTTAGGTTACACAGCAATAAGCGCGGGAAAGGCCAGTGGACTGTATTTCAGACGATCAATTGGTACAGGCGGCCTTCGGTTTTTAATTTTTTTTTAAATGTTTCGGGAGATAGCCAAGCGATTCGATAGTATATTCGGAAAGCCAGGAAAATTTTCTACAAGTTAAATATGAATCTAGAGTGAACACGGGTTTAGGTTACACAGCAAGTAGCTCGGGAACGGCCAGTGGACCGTATTTCAGACGATCGATCGGTACAGGCGGCCTTCGGTTTTTAATTTTTTTGAAAATGTTCCGGGAGGTGGCGAAGCGATTCGATAGTATATTCGGAAAGCCAGGAAAATTCTCTACAAGTTAAATATGAATCTAGAGTTCACACGGGTTTAGGTTAAACAGCAATAAGCGCGGGAAAGGCCAGTGGACTGTATTTCAGACGATCGATCGGTACAGGCGGCCTTCGGTTTTTAATTTTTTTGACAATGTTCCGGGAGGTGGCGAAGCGATTAGATAAAATATTCGGAAAGCCAGGAAAATTATCTACAAGTTAAATATGAATCTAGAGTGCACACGGGTTTAGGTTACACAGCAAGTAGCGCGGGAACGGCCAGTGGACCGTATTTCAGACGATCAATTGGTACAGGCGGCCTTCGGTTCTTAATTTTTTTTTAAATGTTTCGGGAGATAGCGAAGCGATTCGATAGTATATTCGGAAAGCCAGGAAAATTTTCTACAAGTTAAATATGAATCTAGAGTGCACTCGGGTTTAGGTTACACAGCAAGTAGCGCGGGAAAGGCCAGTGGACTGTATTTCAGACGATCGATCGGTACAGGCAGCCTTCGGTTTATAATTTTTTTGACAATGTTCCGGGAGGTGGTCTAGCGTTTCGATAGTATATTCGGAAAGCCAGGAAAACTCTCTTTCAGTTAAATATGAATCTAGAGTGCACACGGGTTTAGGTTACACAGCAAGTAGCGCGGGAACGGCCAGTGGACCGTATTTCAGACGATCAATTGGTACAGGCGGCCTTCGGTTTTTAATTTTTTTTTAAATGTTTCGGGAGATAGCGAAGCGATTCGATAGTATATTCGGAAAAACAGGAAAATTTTCTACAAGTTAAATATGAATCTAGAGTGCACACGGGTTTAGGTTACACAGCAAGTAGCTCGGGAACGGCCAGTGGACCGTATTTCAGACGATCGATCGGTACAGGCGGCCTTCGGTTTTTAATTTTTTTGAAAATGTTCCGGGAGGTAGCGAATTGATTCGATAGTACATTCGGAAAGCCAGGAAAATTCTCTACAAGTTAAATATGAATCTAGAGTGCACACGGGTTTAGGTTACACAGCAAGTAGCACGGGAACGGCCAGTGGACCGTATTTCAGACGATCGATCGGTACAGGCGGCCTTCGGTTTTTAATTTTTTTGAAAATGTTCCGGGAGGTGGCGAAGCGATTAGATAGTATATTCGGAAAGCCAGGAAAATTCTCTACAAGTTAAATATGAATCTAGAGTGCACACGGGTTTAGGTTACACAGCAATAAGCGCGGGAAAGGCCAGTGGACTGTATTTCAGACGATCAATTGGTACAGGCGGCCTTCGGTTTTTAATTTTTTTTTAAATGTTTCGGGAGATAGCGAAGCGATTCGATAGTATATTCGGAAAGCCAGAAAAATTTTCTACATGTTAAATATGAATCTAGAGTGCACACGGGTTTAGGTTACACAGCAAGTAGCGCGGGAACGGCCAGTGGACTGTATTTCAGACGATCAATCGGTACAGGCGGCCATCGGTTTATAATTTTTTTGAAAATGTTCCGGGAGTTGGCGAAGCGATTCGATAGTATATTCGGAAAGCCAGGAAAATTTTCTACAAGATAAATATGAATCTAGAGTGCACACGGGTTTAGGTTACACAGCAAGTAGCGCGGGAACGGCCAGTGGACTGTATTTCAGACGATCGATCGGTACAGGCGGCCTTCGGTTTTTAAATTTTTTGACAATGTTCCGGGAGGTGGCGAAGCGATTCGATAGTAAATTCGGAAATCCAGGAAAATTCTCTACAAGTTAAATATGAATCTAGAGTGCACACGGGTTTAGGTTACACAGCAAGTAGCACGGGAACGGCCAGTGGACCGTATTTCAGACGATCGATTGGTACAGGTGGCCTTCGGTTTATAATTTTTTTGACAATGTTCCGGGAGTTGGTCTAGCGATTCGATAGTATATTCGGAAAGCCAGGAAATTTCTCTACCAGATAAATATGAATCTAGAGTGCACACGGGTTTAGGTTACACAGCAAGTAGCGCGGGAACGGCCAGTGGACCGTATTTCAGACGATCAATTGGTACAGGCGGCCTTCGGTTTTTAATTTTTTTTTAAATGTTTCGGGAGATAGCCAAGCGATTCGATAGTATATTCGGAAAGCCAGGAAAATTTTCTACAAGTTAAATATGAATCTAGAGTGAACACGGGTTTAGGTTACACAGCAAGTAGCTCGGGAACGGCCAGTGGACCGTATTTCAGACGATCGATCGGTACAGGCGGCCTTCGGTTTTTAATTTTTTTGAAAATGTTCCGGGAGGTGGCGAAGCAATTCGATAGTATATTCGGAAAGCCAGGAAAATTATCTACAAGTTAAATATGAATCTAGAGTGCACACGGGTTTAGGTTACACAGCAAGTAGCGCGGGAACGGCCAGTGGACCGTATTTCAGTCGATCAATTGGTACAGGCGGCCTTCGGTTCTTAATTTTTTTTTAAATGTTTCGGGAGATAGCGAAGCGATTCGATAGTATATTCGGAAAGCCAGGAAAGTTTTCTACAAGTTAAATATGAATCTAGAGTGCACACGGGTTTAGGTTACACAGCAAGTAGCGCGGGAAAGGCCAGTGGACTGTATTTCAGACGATCGATCGGTACAGGCAGCCTTCGGTTTATAATTTTTTTGACAATGTTCCGGGAGGTGGTCTAGCGTTTCGATAGTATATTCGGAAAGCCAGGAAAACTCTCTTTCAGTTAAATATGAATCTAGAGTGCACACGGGTTTAGGTTACACAGCAAGTAGCGCGGGAACGGCCAGTGGACCGTATTTCAGACGATCAATTGGTACAGGCGGACTTCGGTTTTTAATTTTTTTTTAAATGTTTCGGGAGATAGCGAAGCGATTCGATAGTATATTCGGAAAGCCAGGAAAATTTTCTACAAGTTAAATATGAATCTAGAGTGCACACGGGTTTAGGTTACACAGCAAGTAGCTCGGGAACGGCCAGTGGACCGTATTTCAGACGATCAATTGGTACAGGCGGCCTTCGGTTTTTAATTTTTTTGAAAATGTTCCGGGAGGTGGCGAAGCGATTAGATAGTATATTCGGAAAGCCAGGAAAATTCTCTACAAGTTAAATATGAATCTAGAGTGAACACGGGTTTAGGTTACACAGCAAGTAGCTCGGGAACGGCCAGTGGACCGTATTTCAGACGATCGATCAGTACAGGCGGCCTTCGGTTTTTAATTTTTTTGAAAATGTTCCGGGAGGTGGCGAAGCAATTCGATAGTATATTCGGAAAGCCAGGAAAATTCTCTACAAGTTAAATATGAATCTAGAGTTCACACGGGTTTAGGTTGAACAGCAATAAGCGCGGGAAAGGCCAGTGGACTGTATTTCAGACGATCGATCGGTACAGGCGGCCTTCGGTTTTTAAATTTTTTGACAATGTTCCGGGAGGTGGCGAAGCGATTCGATAGTAAATTCGGAAATCCAGGAAAATTCTCTACAAGTTAAATATGAATCTAGAGTGCACACGGGTTTAGGTTACACAGCAAGTAGCACGGGAACGGCCAGTGGACCGTATTTCAGACGATCGATTGGTACAGGTGGCCTTCGGTTTATAATTTTTTTGACAATGTTCCGGGAGTTGGTCTAGCGATTCGATAGTATATTCGGAAAGCCAGGAAATTTCTCTACCAGATAAATATGAATCTAGAGTGCACACGGGTTTAGGTTACACAGCAAGTAGCGCGGGAACGGCCAGTGGACCGTATTTCAGACGATCAATTGGTACAGGCGGCCTTCGGTTTTTAATTTTTTTTTAAATGTTTCGGGAGATAGCCAAGCGATTCGATAGTATATTCGGAAAGCCAGGAAAATTTTCTACAAGTTAAATATGAATCTAGAGTGAACACGGGTTTAGGTTACACAGCAAGTAGCTCGGGAACGGCCAGTGGACCGTATTTCAGACGATCGATCGGTACAGGCGGCCTTCGGTTTTTAATTTTTTTGAAAATGTTCCGGGAGGTGGCGAAGCAATTCGATAGTATATTCGGAAAGCCAGGAAAATTCTCTACAAGTTAAATATGAATCTAGAGTTCACACGGGTTTAGGTTGAACAGCAATAAGCGCGGGAAAGGCCAGTGGACTGTATTTCAGACGATCGATCGGTACAGGCGGCCTTCGGTTTTTAATTTTTTTGACAATGTTCCGGGAGGTGGCGAAGCGATTAGATAAAATACTCGGAAAGCCAGGAAAATTATCTACAAGTTAAATATGAATCTAGAGTGCACACGGGTTTAGGTTACACAGCAAGTAGCGCGGGAACGGCCAGTGGACCGTATTTCAGTCGATCAATTGGTACAGGCGGCCTTCGGTTCTTAATTTTTTTTTAAATGTTTCGGGAGATAGCGAAGCGATTCGATAGTAAATTCGGAAATCCAGGAAAATTCTCTACAAGTTAAATATGAATCTAGAGTGCACACGGGTTTAGGTTACACAGCAAGTAGCACGGGAACGGCCAGTGGACCGTATTTCAGACGATCAATTGGTACAGGCGGCCTTCGGTTTTTAATTTTTTTGAAAATGTTCCGGGAGGTGGCGAAGCGATTAGATAGTATATTCGGAAAGCCAGGAAAATTCTCTACAAGTTAAATATGAATCTAGAGTGCACACGGGTTTAGGTTACACAGCAATAAGCGCGGGAAAGGCCAGTGGACTGTATTTCAGACGATCAATTGGTACAGGCGGCCTTCGGTTTTTAATTTTTTTGAAAATGTTCCGGGAAGTGGCGAAGCGATTCGATAGTATATTCGGAAAGCCAGGAAAATTCTCTACAAGTTAAATATGAATCTAGAGTGCACACGGGTTTAGGTTACACAGCAAGTAGCACGGGAACGGCCAGTGGACCATATTTCAGACGATCGATTGGTACAGGTGGCCTTCGGTTTATAATTTTTTTGACAATGTTCCGGGAGTTGGTCTAGCGATTCGATAGTATATTCGGAAAGCCAGGAAATTTCTCTACCAGATAAATATGAATCTAGAGTGCACACGGGTTTAGGTTACACAGCAAGTAGCGCGGGAACGGCCAGTGGACCGTATTTCAGACGATCAATTGGTACAGGCGGCCTTCGGTTTTTAATTTTTTTTTAAATGTTTCGGGAGATAGCCAAGCGATTCGATAGTATATTCGGAAAGCCAGGAAAATTTTCTACAAGTTAAATATGAATCTAGAGTGAACACGGGTTTAGGTTACACAGCAAGTAGCTCGGGAACGGCCAGTGGACCGTATTTCAGACGATCGATCGGTACAGGCGGCCTTCGGTTTTTAATTTTTTTGAAAATGTTCCGGGAGGTGGCGAAGCAATTCGATAGTATATTCGGAAAGCCAGGAAAATTCTCTACAAGTTAAATATGAATCTAGAGTTCACTCGGGTTTAGGTTGAACAGCAATAAGCGCGGGAAAGGCCAGTGGACTGTATTTCAGACGATCGATCGGTACAGGCGGCCTTCGGTTTTTAATTTTTTTGACAATGTTCCGGGAGGTGGCGAAGCGATTAGATAAAATACTCGGAAAGCCAGGAAAATTATCTACAAGTTAAATATGAATCTAGAGTGCACACGGGTTTAGGTTACACAGCAAGTAGCGCGGGAACGGCCAGTGGACCGTATTTCAGTCGATCAATTGGTACAGGCGGCCTTCGGTTCTTAATTTTTTTTTAAATGTTTCGGGAGATAGCGAAGCGATTCGATAGTATATTCGGAAAGCCAGGAAAGTTTTCTACAAGTTAAATATGAATCTAGAGTGCACACGGGTTTAGGTTACACAGCAAGTAGCGCGGGAAAGGCCAGTGGACTGTATTTCAGACGATCGATCGGTACAGGCAGCCTTCGGTTTATAATTTTTTTGACAATGTTCCGGGAGGTGGTCTAGCGTTTCGATAGTATATTCGGAAAGCCAGGAAAACTCTCTTTCAGTTAAATATGAATCTAGAGTGCACACGGGTTTAGGTTACACAGCAAGTAGCGCGGGAACGGCCAGTGGACCGTATTTCAGACGATCAATTGGTACAGGCGGACTTCGGTTTTTAATTTTTTTTTAAATGTTTCGGGAGATAGCGAAGCGATTCGATAGTATATTCGGAAAGCCAGGAAAATTTTCTACAAGTTAAATATGAATCTAGAGTGCACACGGGTTTAGGTTACACAGCAAGTAGCTCGGGAACGGCCAGTGGACCGTATTTCAGACGATCAATTGGTACAGGCGGCCTTCGGTTTTTAATTTTTTTGAAAATGTTCCGGGAGGTGGCGAAGCGATTAGATAGTATATTCGGAAAGCCAGGAAAATTCTCTACAAGTTAAATATGAATCTAGAGTGCACACGGGTTTAGGTTACACAGCAATAAGCGCGGGAAAGGCCAGTGGACTGTATTTCAGACGATCAATTGGTACAGGCGGCCTTCGGTTTTTAATTTTTTTGAAAATGTTCCGGGAAGTGGCGAAGCGATTCGATAGTATATTCGGAAAGCCAGGAAAATTCTCTACAAGTTAAATATGAATCTAGAGTGCACACGGGTTTAGGTTACACAGCAAGTAGCGCGGGAACGGCCAGTGGACCGTATTTCAGACGATCGATCGGTACAGGCGGCCTTCGGTTTTTAATTTTTTTGAAAATATTCCGGGAGGTGGCGAAGCGATTCGATAAAATATTCGGTAAGCCAGGAAAATTCTCTACAAGTTAAATATGAATCTAGAGTGCACACGGGTTTAGGTTACACAGCAAGTAGCGCGGGAACGGCCAGTGGACCGTATTTCAGACGATCAATTGGTACAGGCGGCCTTCGGTTTTTAATTTTTTTTAAAATGTTTCGGGAGATAGCGAATTGATTCGATAGTATATTCGGAAAGCCAGGAAAATTCTCTACAAGTTAAATATGAATCTAGAGTGCACACGGGTATAGGTTACACAGCAAGTAGCACGGGAACGGCCAGTGGACCGTATTTCAGACGATCGATCGGTACAGGCGGCCTTCGGTTTTTAATTTTTTTGAAAATGTTCCGGGAGGTGGCGAAGCGATTAGATAGTATATTCGGAAAGCCAGGAAAATTCTCTACAAGTTAAATATGAATCTAGAGTGCACACGGGTTTAGGTTACACAGCAATAAGCGCGGGAAAGGCCAGTGGACTGTATTTCAGACGATCAATTGGTACAGGCGGCCTTCGGTTTTTAATTTTTTTTTAAATGTTTCAGGAGATATCCAAGCGATTCGATAGTATATTCGGAAAGCCAGGAAAATTTTCTACAAGTTAAATATGAATCTAGAGTGAACACGGGTTTAGGTTACACAGCAAGTAGCTCGGGAACGGCCAGTGGACCGTATTTCAGACGATCGATCGGTACAGGCGGCCTTCGGTTTTTAATTTTTTTGAAAATGTTCCAGGAGGTGGCGAAGCGATTCGATAGTATATTCGGAAAGCCAGGAAAATTCTCTACAAGTTAAATATGAATCTAGAGTGCACACGGGTTTAGGTTACACAGCAAGTAGCGCGGGAACGGCCAGTGGACCGTATTTCAGACGATCGATCGGTACAGGCGGCCTTCGGTTTTTAATTTTTTTGAAAATGTTCCAAGAGGTGGCGAAGCGATTCGATAAAATATTCGGTAAGCCAGGAAAATTCTCTACAAGTTAAATATGAATCTAGAGTGCACACGGGTTTAGGTTACACAGCAAGTAGCGCGGGAACGGCCAGTGGACCGTATTTCAGACGATCAATTGGTACAGGCGGCCTTCGGTTTTTAATTTTTTTTAAAATGTTTCGGGGATAGCGAAGCGATTCGATAGTATATTCGGAAAGCCAGGAAAATTTTCTACAAGTTAAATATGAATCTAGAGTGCACACGGGTTTAGGTTACACAGCAAGTAGCGCGGGAACGGCCAGTGGACTGTATTTCAGACGATCAATCGGTACAGGCGGCCATCGGCTTATAATTTTTTTGAAAATGTTCCGGGAGGTAGCGAATTGATTCGATAGTAAATTCGGAAAGCCAGGAAAATTCTCTACAAGTTAAATATGAATCTAGAGTGCACACGGGTTTAGGTTACACAGCAAGTAGCACGGGAACGGCCAGTGGACCGTATTTCAGACGATCGATCGGTACAGGCGGCCTTCGGTTTTTAATTTTTTTGAAAATGTTCCGGGAGGTGGCGAAGCGATTAGATAGTATATTCGGAAAGCCAGGAAAATTCTCTACAAGTTAAATATGAATCTAGAGTGCACACGGGTTTAGGTTACACAGCAATAAGCGCGGGAAAGGCCAGTGGACTGTATTTCAGACGATCAATTGGTACAGGCGGCCTTCGGTTTTTAATTTTTTTTTAAATGTTTCGGGAGATAGCGAAGCGATTCGATAGTATATTCGGAAAGCCAGGAAAATTTTCTACAAGTTAAATATGAATCTAGAGTGCACTCGGGTTTAGGTTACACAGCAAGTAGCGCGGGAAAGGCCAGTGGACTGTATTTCAGACGATCGATCGGTACAGGCAGCCTTCGGTTTATAATTTTTTTGACAATGTTCCGGGAGGTGGTCTAGCGTTTCGATAGTATATTCGGAAAGCCAGGAAAACTCTCTTTCAGTTAAATATGAATCTAGAGTGCACACGGGTTTAGGTTACACAGCAAGTAGCGCGGGAACGGCCAGTGGACCGTATTTCAGACGATCAATTGGTACAGGCGGCCTTCGGTTTTTAATTTTTTTTTAAATGTTTCGGGAGATAGCGAAGCGATTCGATAGTATATTCGGAAAAACAGGAAAATTTTCTACAAGTTAAATATGAATCTAGAGTGCACACGGGTTTAGGTTACACAGCAAGTAGCTCGGGAACGGCCAGTGGACCGTATTTCAGACGATCGATCGGTACAGGCGGCCTTCGGTTTTTAATTTTTTTGAAAATGTTCCGGGAGGTAGCGAATTGATTCAATAGTACATTCGGAAAGCCAGGAAAATTCTCTACAAGTTAAATATGAATCTAGAGTGCACACGGGTTTAGGTTACACAGCAAGTAGCGCGGGAACGGCCAGTGGACTGTATTTCAGACGATCAATCGGTACAGGCGGCCATCGGCTTATAATTTTTTTGAAAATGTTCCGGGAGGTAGCGAATTGATTCGATAGTAAATTCGGAAAGCCAGGAAAATTCTCTACAAGTTAAATATGAATCTAGAGTGCACACGGGTTTAGGTTACACAGCAAGTAGCACGGGAACGGCCAGTGGACCGTATTTCAGACGATCGATCGGTACAGGCGGCCTTCGGTTTTTAATTTTTTTGAAAATGTTCCGGGAGGTGGCGAAGCGATTAGATAGTATATTCGGAAAGCCAGGAAAATTCTCTACAAGTTAAATATGAATCTAGAGTGCACACGGGTTTAGGTTACACAGCAATAAGCGCGGGAAAGGCCAGTGGACTGTATTTCAGACGATCAATTGGTACAGGCGGCCTTCGGTTTTTAATTTTTTTTTAAATGTTTCGGGAGATAGCGAAGCGATTCGATAGTATATTCGGAAAGCCAGGAAAATTTTCTACAAGTTAAATATGAATCTAGAGTGCACTCGGGTTTAGGTTACACAGCAAGTAGCGCGGGAAAGGCCAGTGGACTGTATTTCAGACGATCGATCGGTACAGGCAGCCTTCGGTTTATAATTTTTTTGACAATGTTCCGGGAGGTGGTCTAGCGTTTCGATAGTATATTCGGAAAGCCAGGAAAACTCTCTTTCAGTTAAATATGAATCTAGAGTGCACACGGGTTTAGGTTACACAGCAAGTAGCGCGGGAACGGCCAGTGGACCGTATTTCAGACGATCAATTGGTACAGGCGGCCTTCGGTTTTTAATTTTTTTTTAAATGTTTCGGGAGATAGCGAAGCGATTCGATAGTATATTCGGAAAAACAGGAAAATTTTCTACAAGTTAAATATGAATCTAGAGTGCACACGGGTTTAGGTTACACAGCAAGTAGCTCGGGAACGGCCAGTGGACCGTATTTCAGACGATCGATCGGTACAGGCGGCCTTCGGTTTTTAATTTTTTTGAAAATGTTCCGGGAGGTAGCGAATTGATTCAATAGTACATTCGGAAAGCCAGGAAAATTCTCTACAAGTTAAATATGAATCTAGAGTGCACACGGGTTTAGGTTACACAGCAAGTAGCGCGGGAACGGCCAGTGGACTGTATTTCAGACGATCAATCGGTACAGGCGGCCATCGGCTTATAATTTTTTTGAAAATGTTCCGGGAGGTAGCGAATTGATTCGATAGTAAATTCGGAAAGCCAGGAAAATTCTCTACAAGTTAAATATGAATCTAGAGTGCACACGGGTTTAGGTTACACAGCAAGTAGCACGGGAACGGCCAGTGGACCGTATTTCAGACGATCGATCGGTACAGGCGGCCTTCGGTTTTTAATTTTTTTGAAAATGTTCCGGGAGGTGGCGAAGCGATTAGATAGTATATTCGGAAAGCCAGGAAAATTCTCTACAAGTTAAATATGAATCTAGAGTGCACACGGGTTTAGGTTACACAGCAATAAGCGCGGGAAAGGCCAGTGGACTGTATTTCAGACGATCAATTGGTACAGGCGGCCTTCGGTTTTTAATTTTTTTTTAAATGTTTCGGGAGATAGCCAAGCGATTCGATAGTATATTCGGAAAGCCAGGAAAATTTTCTACAAGTTAAATATGAATCTAGAGTGAACACGGGTTTAGGTTACACAGCAAGTAGCTCGGGAACGGCCAGTGGACCGTATTTCAGACGATCGATCGGTACAGGCGGCCTTCGGTTTTTAATTTTTTTGAAAATGTTCCGGGAGGTGGCGAAGCAATTCGATAGTATATTCGGAAAGCCAGGAAAATTCTCTACAAGTTAAATATGAATCTAGAGTTCACACGGGTTTAGGTTGAACAGCAATAAGCGCGGGAAAGGCCAGTGGACTGTATTTCAGACGATCGATCGGTACAGGCGGCCTTCGGTTTTTAATTTTTTTGACAATGTTCCGGGAGGTGGCGAAGCGATTAGATAAAATACTCGGAAAGCCAGGAAAATTATCTACAAGTTAAATATGAATCTAGAGTTCACACGGGTTTAGGTTGAACAGCAATAAGCGCGGGAAAGGCCAGTGGACTGTATTTCAGACGATCGATCGGTACAGGCGGCCTTCGGTTTTTAAATTTTTTGACAATGTTCCGGGAGGTGGCGAAGCGATTCGATAGTAAATTCGGAAATCCAGGAAAATTCTCTACAAGTTAAATATGAATCTAGAGTGCACACGGGTTTAGGTTACACAGCAAGTAGCACGGGAACGGCCAGTGGACCGTATTTCAGACGATCGATTGGTACAGGTGGCCTTCGGTTTATAATTTTTTTGACAATGTTCCGGGAGTTGGTCTAGCGATTCGATAGTATATTCGGAAAGCCAGGAAATTTCTCTACCAGATAAATATGAATCTAGAGTGCACACGGGTTTAGGTTACACAGCAAGTAGCGCGGGAACGGCCAGTGGACCGTATTTCAGACGATCAATTGGTACAGGCGGCCTTCGGTTTTTAATTTTTTTTTAAATGTTTCGGGAGATAGCCAAGCGATTCGATAGTATATTCGGAAAGCCAGGAAAATTTTCTACAAGTTAAATATGAATCTAGAGTGAACACGGGTTTAGGTTACACAGCAAGTAGCTCGGGAACGGCCAGTGGACCGTATTTCAGACGATCGATCGGTACAGGCGGCCTTCGGTTTTTAATTTTTTTGAAAATGTTCCGGGAGGTGGCGAAGCAATTCGATAGTATATTCGGAAAGCCAGGAAAATTCTCTACAAGTTAAATATGAATCTAGAGTTCACACGGGTTTAGGTTGAACAGCAATAAGCGCGGGAAAGGCCAGTGGACTGTATTTCAGACGATCGATCGGTACAGGCGGCCTTCGGTTTTTAATTTTTTTGACAATGTTCCGGGAGGTGGCGAAGCGATTAGATAAAATACTCGGAAAGCCAGGAAAATTATCTACAAGTTAAATATGAATCTAGAGTGCACACGGGTTTAGGTTACACAGCAAGTAGCGCGGGAACGGCCAGTGGACCGTATTTCAGTCGATCAATTGGTACAGGCGGCCTTCGGTTCTTAATTTTTTTTTAAATGTTTCGGGAGATAGCGAAGCGATTCGATAGTATATTCGGAAAGCCAGGAAAGTTTTCTACAAGTTAAATATGAATCTAGAGTGCACACGGGTTTAGGTTACACAGCAAGTAGCGCGGGAAAGGCCAGTGGACTGTATTTCAGACGATCGATCGGTACAGGCAGCCTTCGGTTTATAATTTTTTTGACAATGTTCCGGGAGGTGGTCTAGCGTTTCGATAGTATATTCGGAAAGCCAGGAAAACTCTCTTTCAGTTAAATATGAATCTAGAGTGCACACGGGTTTAGGTTACACAGCAAGTAGCGCGGGAACGGCCAGTGGACCGTATTTCAGACGATCAATTGGTACAGGCGGACTTCGGTTTTTAATTTTTTTTTAAATGTTTCGGGAGATAGCGAAGCGATTCGATAGTATATTCGGAAAGCCAGGAAAATTTTCTACAAGTTAAATATGAATCTAGAGTGCACACGGGTTTAGGTTACACAGCAAGTAGCTCGGGAACGACCAGTGGACCGTATTTCAGACGATCGATCGGTACAGGCGGCCTTCGGTTTTTAATTTTTTTGAAAATGTTCCGGGAGGTGGCGAAGCGATTCGATAGTATATTCGGAAAGCCAGGAAAATTCTCTACAAGTTAAATATGAATCTAGAGTGCACACGGGTTTAGGTTACACAGCAAGTAGCGCGGGAACGGCCAGTGGACCGTATTTCAGACGATCAATTGGTACAGGCAGCCTTCGGTTTATAATTTTTTTGACAATGTTCCGGGAGGTGGTCTAGCGTTTCGATAGTATATTCGGAAAGCCAGGAAAACTCTCTTTCAGTTAAATATGAATCTAGAGTGCACACGGGTTTAGGTTACACAGCAAGTAGCGCGGGAACGGCCAGTGGACCGTATTTCAGACGATCAATTGGTACAGGCGGACTTCGGTTTTTAATTTTTTTTTAAATGTTTCGGGAGATAGCGAAGCGATTCGATAGTATATTCGGAAAGCCAGGAAAATTTTCTACAAGTTAAATATGAATCTAGAGTGCACACGGGTTTAGGTTACACAGCAAGTAGCTCGGGAACGGCCAGTGGACCGTATTTCAGACGATCAATTGGTACAGGCGGCCTTCGGTTTTTAATTTTTTTGAAAATGTTCCGGGAGGTGGCGAAGCGATTAGATAGTATATTCGGAAAGCCAGGAAAATTCTCTACAAGTTAAATATGAATCTAGAGTGCACACGGGTTTAGGTTACACAGCAATAAGCGCGGGAAAGGCCAGTGGACTGTATTTCAGACGATCAATTGGTACAGGCGGCCTTCGGTTTTTAATTTTTTTGAAAATGTTCCGGGAGGTGGCGAAGCGATTCGATAGTATAATCGGAAAGCCAGGAAAACTCTCTTTCAGTTAAATATGAATCTAGAGTGCACACGGGTTTAGGTTACACAGCAAGTAGCGCGGGAAAGGCCAGTGGACTGTATTTCAGACGATCAATTGGTACAGGCGGCCTTCGGTTTTTAATTTTTTTTTAAATGTTTCGGGAGATAGCCAAGCGATTCGATAGTATATTCGGAAAGCCAGGAAAATTCACTACAAGTTAAATATGAATCTAGAGTGCACACGGGTTTAGGTTACACAGCAAGTAGCGCGGGAACGGCCAGTGGACCGTATTTCAGACGATCAATTGGTACAGGCGGCCTTCGGTTCTTAATTTTTTTTTAAATGTTCTGGGAGGTGGTCTAGCGTTTCGATAGTATATTCGGAAAGCCAGGAAAACTCTCTTTCAGTTAAATATGAATCTAGAGTGCACACGGGTTTAGGTTACACAGCAAGTAGCGCGGGAACGGCCAGTGGACCGTATTTCAGACGATCAATTGGTACAGGCGGCCTTCGGTTTTTAATTTTTTTTTAAATGTTTCGGGAGATAGCGAAGCGATTCGATAGTATATTCGGAAAGCCAGGAAAATTTTCTACAAGTTAAATATGAATCTAGAGTGCACACGGGTTTAGGTTACACAGCAAGTAGCTCGGGATCGGCCAGTGGACCGTATTTCAGACGATCGATCGGTACAGGCGGCCTTCGGTTTTTAATTTTTTTGAAAATGTTCCGGGAGGTGGCGAAGCGATTCGATAGTATATTCGGAAAGCCAGGAAAATTCTCTACAAGTTAAATATGAATCTAGAGTGCACACGGGTTTAGGTTACACAGCAAGTAGCGCGGGAACGGCCAGTGGACCGTATTTCAGACGATCAATTGGTACAGGCGGCCTTCGGTTCTTAATTTTTTTTTAAATGTTTCGGGAGATAGCGAATCGATTCGGTAGTATATTCGGAAAGCCAGGAAAATTTTCTACAAGTTAAATATGAATCTAGAGTGCACACGGGTTTAGGTTACACAGCAAGTAGCGCGGGAACGGCCAGTGGACCGTATTTCAGACGATCAATTGGTACAGGCGGCCTTCGGTTTTTAATTTTTTTTTAAATGTTTCGGGAGATAGCGAAGCGATTCGATAGTATATTCGGAAAGCCAGGAAAATTTTCTACAAGTTAAATATGAATCTAGAGTGCACACGGGTTTAGGTTACACAGCAAGTAGCTCGGGAACGGCCAGTGGACCGTATTTCAGACGATCGATCGGTACAGGCGGCCTTCGGTTTTTAATTTTTTTGAAAATGTTCCGGGGGGTGGCGAAGCGATTCGATAGTATATTCGGAAAGCCAGGAAAATTCTCTACAAGTTAAATATGAATCTAGAGTGCACACGGGTTTAGGTTACACAGCAAGTAGCGCGGGAACGGCCAGTGGACCGTATTTCAGACGATCGATCGGTACAGGCGGCCTTCGGTTTTTAATTTTTTTGAAAAAGTTCCGGGAGGTGGCGAAGCGATTCGATAAAATATTCGGAAAGCCAGGAAAATTCTCTACAAGTTAAATATGAATCTAGAGTGCACACGGGTTTAGGTTACACAGCAAGTAGCGCGGGAACGGCCAGTGGACCGTATTTCAGACGATCAATTGGTACAGGCGGCCTTCGGTTTTTAATTTTTTTTTAAATGTTCCGGGAGGTAGCGAATTGATTCGATAACAAATTCGGAAAGCCAGGAAAATTCTCTACAAGTTAAATATGAATCTAGAGTGCACACGGGTTTAGGTTACACAGCAAGTAGCACGGGAACGGCCAGTGGACCGTATTTCAGACGATCGATCGGTACAGGCGGCATTCGGTTTTTAATTTTTTTGACAATGTTCCGGGAGGTGGCGAAGCGATTAGATAAAATATTCGGAAAGCCAGGAAAATTATCTACAAGTTAAATATGAATCTAGAGTGCACACGGGTTTAGGTTACACAGCAAGTAGCGCGGGAACGGCCAGTGGACCGTATTTCAGACGATCAATTGGTACAGGCGGCCTTCGGTTCTTAATTTTTTTTTAAATGTTTCGGGAGATAGCGAAGCGATTCGATAGTATATTCGGAAAGCCAGGAAAATTTTCTACAAGTTAAATATGAATCTAGAGTGCACACGGGTTTAGGTTACACAGCAAGTAGCGCGGGAAAGGCCAGTGGACTGTATTTCAGACGATCGATAGGTACAGGCAGCCTTCGGTTTATAATTTTTTTGACAATGTTCTGGGAGGTGGTCTAGCGTTTCGATAGTATATTCGGAAAGCCAGGAAAACTCTCTTTCAGTTAAATATGAATCTAGAGTGCACACGGGTTTAGGTTACACAGCAAGTAGCGCGGGAACGGCCAGTGGACCGTATTTCAGACGATCAATTGGTACAGGCGGCCTTCGGTTTTTAATTTTTTTTTAAATGTTTCGGGAGATAGCGAAGCGATTCGATAGTATATTCGGAAAGCCAGGAAAATTTTCTACAAGTTAAATATGAATCTAGAGTGCACACGGGTTTAGGTTACACAGCAAGTAGCGCGGGAACGGCCAGTGGACCGTATTTCAGACGATCGATCGGTACAGGCGGCCTTCGGTTTTTAATTTTTTTGAAAATGTTCCGGGAGGTGGCGAAGCGATTCGATAGTATATTCGGAAAGCCAGGAAAATTCTCTACAAGTTAAATATGAATCTAGAGTGCACACGGGTTTAGGTTACACAGCAAGTAGCGCGGGAACGGCCAGTGGACCGTATTTCAGACGATCGATCGGTACAGGCGGCCTTCGGTTTTTAATTTTTTTGAAAATGTTCTGGGAGGTGGCGAAGCGATTCGATAAAATATTCGGAAAGCCAGGAAAATTCTCTACAAGTTAAATATGAATTTAGAGTGCACACGGGTTTAGGTTACACAGCAAGTAGCGCGGGAACGGCCAGTGGACCGTATTTCAGACGATCAATTGGTACAGGCGGCCTTCGGTTTTTAATTTTTTTTTAAATGTTTCGGGAGATAGCGAAGCGATTCGATAGTATATTCGGAAAGCCAGGAAAATTCTCTACAAGTTAAATATGAATCTAGAGTGCACACGGGTTTAGGTTACACAGCAAGTAGCGCGGGAACGGCCAGTGGACCGTATTTCAGACGATCAATTGGTACAGGCGGCCTTCGGTTTTTAATTTTTTTTTAAATGTTTCGGGAGATAGCGAAGCGATTCGATAGTATATTCGGAAAGCCAGGAAAATTTTCTACAAGTTAAATATGAATCTAGAGTGCACACGGGTTTAGGTTACACAGCAAGTAGCTCGGGAACGGCCAGTGGACCGTATTTCAGACGATCAATTGGTACAGGCGGCCTTCGGTTTTTAATTTTTTTGAAAATGTTCCGGGAGGTGGCGAAGCGATTAGATAGTATATTCGGAAAGCCAGGAAAATTCTCTACAAGTTAAATATGAATCTAGAGTGCACACGGGTTTAGGTTACACAGCAATAAGCGCGGGAAAGGCCAGTGGAATGTATTTCAGACGATCAATTGGTACAGGCGGCCTTCGGTTTTTAATTTTTTTGAAAATGTTCCGGGAGGTGGCGAAGCGATTCGATAGTATAATCGGAAAGCCAGGAAAACTCTCTTTCAGTTAAATATGAATCTAGAGTGCACACGGGTTTAGGTTACACAGCAAGTAGCGCGGGAAAGGCCAGTGGACTGTATTTCAGACGATCAATTGGTACAGGCGGCCTTCGGTTTTTAATTTTTTTTTAAATGTTTCGGGAGATAGCCAAGCGATTCGATAGTATATTCGGAAAGCCAGGAAAATTCACTACAAGTTAAATATGAATCTAGAGTGCACACGGGTTTAGGTTACACAGCAAGTAGCGCGGGAACGGCCAGTGGACCGTATTTCAGACGATCAATTGGTACAGGCGGCCTTCGGTTCTTAATTTTTTTTTAAATGTTCTGGGAGGTGGTCTAGCGTTTCGATAGTATATTCGGAAAGCCAGGAAAACTCTCTTTCAGTTAAATATGAATCTAGAGTGCACACGGGTTTAGGTTACACAGCAAGTAGCGCGGGAACGGCCAGTGGACCGTATTTCAGACGATCAATTGGTACAGGCGGCCTTCGGTTTTTAATTTTTTTTTAAATGTTTCGGGAGATAGCGAAGCGATTCGATAGTATATTCGGAAAGCCAGGAAAATTTTCTACAAGTTAAATATGAATCTAGAGTGCACACGGGTTTAGGTTACACAGCAAGTAGCTCGGGATCGGCCAGTGGACCGTATTTCAGACGATCGATCGGTACAGGCGGCCTTCGGTTTTTAATTTTTTTGAAAATGTTCCGGGAGGTGGCGAAGCGATTCGATAGTATATTCGGAAAGCCAGGAAAATTCTCTACAAGTTAAATATGAATCTAGAGTGCACACGGGTTTAGGTTACACAGCAAGTAGCGCGGGAACGGCCAGTGGACCGTATTTCAGACGATCAATTGGTACAGGCGGCCTTCGGTTCTTAATTTTTTTTTAAATGTTTCGGGAGATAGCGAAGCGATTCGATAGTATATTCGGAAAGCCAGGAAAATTTTCTACAAGTTAAATATGAATCTAGAGTGCACACGGGTTTAGGTTACACAGCAAGTAGCGCGGGAAAGGCCAGTGGACTGTATTTCAGACGATCGATAGGTACAGGCAGCCTTCGGTTTATAATTTTTTTGACAATGTTCTGGGAGGTGGTCTAGCGTTTCGATAGTATATTCGGAAAGCCAGGAAAACTCTCTTTCAGTTAAATATGAATCTAGAGTGCACACGGGTTTAGGTTACACAGCAAGTAGCGCGGGAACGGCCAGTGGACCGTATTTCAGACGATCAATTGGTACAGGCGGCCTTCGGTTTTTAATTTTTTTTTAAATGTTTCGGGAGATAGCGAAGCGATTCGATAGTATATTCGGAAAGCCAGGAAAATTTTCTACAAGTTAAATATGAATCTAGAGTGCACACGGGTTTAGGTTACACAGCAAGTAGCGCGGGAACGGCCAGTGGACCGTATTTCAGACGATCGATCGGTACAGGCGGCCTTCGGTTTTTAATTTTTTTGAAAATGTTCCGGGAGGTGGCGAAGCGATTCGATAGTATATTCGGAAAGCCAGGAAAATTCTCTACAAGTTAAATATGAATCTAGAGTGCACACGGGTTTAGGTTACACAGCAAGTAGCGCGGGAACGGCCAGTGGACCGTATTTCAGACGATCGATCGGTACAGGCGGCCTTCGGTTTTTAATTTTTTTGAAAATGTTCTGGGAGGTGGCGAAGCGATTCGATAAAATATTCGGAAAGCCAGGAAAATTCTCTACAAGTTAAATATGAATTTAGAGTGCACACGGGTTTAGGTTACACAGCAAGTAGCGCGGGAACGGCCAGTGGACCGTATTTCAGACGATCAATTGGTACAGGCGGCCTTCGGTTTTTAATTTTTTTTTAAATGTTTCGGGAGATAGCGAAGCGATTCGATAGTATATTCGGAAAGCCAGGAAAATTCTCTACAAGTTAAATATGAATCTAGAGTGCACACGGGTTTAGGTTACACAGCAAGTAGCGCGGGAACGGCCAGTGGACCGTATTTCAGACGATCAATTGGTACAGGCGGCCTTCGGTTTTTAATTTTTTTTTAAATGTTTCGGGAGATAGCGAAGCGATTCGATAGTATATTCGGAAAGCCAGGAAAATTTTCTACAAGTTAAATATGAATCTAGAGTGCACACGGGTTTAGGTTACACAGCAAGTAGCTCGGGAACGGCCAGTGGACCGTATTTCAGACGATCAATTGGTACAGGCGGCCTTCGGTTTTTAATTTTTTTGAAAATGTTCCGGGAGGTGGCGAAGCGATTAGATAGTATATTCGGAAAGCCAGGAAAATTCTCTACAAGTTAAATATGAATCTAGAGTGCACACGGGTTTAGGTTACACAGCAATAAGCGCGGGAAAGGCCAGTGGACTGTATTTCAGACGATCAATTGGTACAGGCGGCCTTCGGTTTTTAATTTTTTTGAAAATGTTCCGGGAGGTGGCGAAGCGATTCGATAGTATAATCGGAAAGCCAGGAAAACTCTCTTTCAGTTAAATATGAATCTAGAGTGCACACGGGTTTAGGTTACACAGCAAGTAGCGCGGGAAAGGCCAGTGGACTGTATTTCAGACGATCAATTGGTACAGGCGGCCTTCGGTTTTTAATTTTTTTTTAAATGTTTCGGGAGATAGCCAAGCGATTCGATAGTATATTCGGAAAGCCAGGAAAATTCACTACAAGTTAAATATGAATCTAGAGTGCACACGGGTTTAGGTTACACAGCAAGTAGCGCGGGAACGGCCAGTGGACCATATTTCAGACGATCAATTGGTACAGGCGGCCTTCGGTTCTTAATTTTTTTTTAAATGTTCTGGGAGGTGGTCTAGCGTTTCGATAGTATATTCGGAAAGCCAGGAAAACTCTCTTTCAGTTAAATATGAATCTAGAGTGCACACGGGTTTAGGTTACACAGCAAGTAGCGCGGGAACGGCCAGTGGACCGTATTTCAGACGATCAATTGGTACAGGCGGCCTTCGGTTTTTAATTTTTTTTTAAATGTTTCGGGAGATAGCGAAGCGATTCGATAGTATATTCGGAAAGCCAGGAAAATTTTCTACAAGTTAAATATGAATCTAGAGTGCACACGGGTTTAGGTTACACAGCAAGTAGCTCGGGATCGGCCAGTGGACCGTATTTCAGACGATCGATCGGTACAGGCGGCCTTCGGTTTTTAATTTTTTTGAAAATGTTCCGGGAGGTGGCGAAGCGATTCGATAGTATATTCGGAAAGCCAGGAAAATTCTCTACAAGTTAAATATGAATCTAGAGTGCACACGGGTTTAGGTTACACAGCAAGTAGCGCGGGAACGGCCAGTGGACCGTATTTCAGACGATCAATTGGTACAGGCGGCCTTCGGTTCTTAATTTTTTTTTAAATGTTTCGGGAGATAGCGAAGCGATTCGGTAGTATATTCGGAAAGCCAGGAAAATTTTCTACAAGTTAAATATGAATCTAGAGTGCACACGGGTTTAGGTTACACAGCAAGTAGCGCGGGAACGGCCAGTGGACCGTATTTCAGACGATCAATTGGTACAGGCGGCCTTCGGTTTTTAATTTTTTTTTAAATGTTTCGGGAGATAGCGAAGCGATTCGATAGTATATTCGGAAAGCCAGGAAAATTTTCTACAAGTTAAATATGAATCTAGAGTGCACACGGGTTTAGGTTACACAGCAAGTAGCTCGGGAACGGCCAGTGGACCGTATTTCAGACGATCGATCGGTACAGGCGGCCTTCGGTTTTTAATTTTTTTGAAAATGTTCCGGGGGGTGGCGAAGCGATTCGATAGTATATTCGGAAAGCCAGGAAAATTCTCTACAAGTTAAATATGAATCTAGAGTGCACACGGGTTTAGGTTACACAGCAAGTAGCGCGGGAACGGCCAGTGGACCGTATTTCAGACGATCGATCGGTACAGGCGGCCTTCGGTTTTTAATTTTTTTGAAAAAGTTCCGGGAGGTGGCGAAGCGATTCGATAAAATATTCGGAAAGCCAGGAAAATTCTCTACAAGTTAAATATGAATCTAGAGTGCACACGGGTTTAGGTTACACAGCAAGTAGCGCGGGAACGGCCAGTGGACCGTATTTCAGACGATCAATTGGTACAGGCGGCCTTCGGTTTTTAATTTTTTTTTAAATGTTCCGGGAGGTAGCGAATTGATTCGATAACAAATTCGGAAAGCCAGGAAAATTCTCTACAAGTTAAATATGAATCTAGAGTGCACACGGGTTTAGGTTACACAGCAAGTAGCACGGGAACGGCCAGTGGACCGTATTTCAGACGATCGATCGGTACAGGCGGCATTCGGTTTTTAATTTTTTTGACAATGTTCCGGGAGGTGGCGAAGCGATTAGATAAAATATTCGGAAAGCCAGGAAAATTATCTACAAGTTAAATATGAATCTAGAGTGCACACGGGTTTAGGTTACACAGCAAGTAGCGCGGGAACGGCCAGTGGACCGTATTTCAGACGATCAATTGGTACAGGCGGCCTTCGGTTCTTAATTTTTTTTTAAATGTTTCGGGAGATAGCGAAGCGATTCGATAGTATATTCGGAAAGCCAGGAAAATTTTCTACAAGTTAAATATGAATCTAGAGTGCACACGGGTTTAGGTTACACAGCAAGTAGCGCGGGAAAGGCCAGTGGACTGTATTTCAGACGATCGATAGGTACAGGCAGCCTTCGGTTTATAATTTTTTTGACAATGTTCTGGGAGGTGGTCTAGCGTTTCGATAGTATATTCGGAAAGCCAGGAAAACTCTCTTTCAGTTAAATATGAATCTAGAGTGCACACGGGTTTAGGTTACACAGCAAGTAGCGCGGGAACGGCCAGTGGACCGTATTTCAGACGATCAATTGGTACAGGCGGCCTTCGGTTTTTAATTTTTTTTTAAATGTTTCGGGAGATAGCGAAGCGATTCGATAGTATATTCGGAAAGCCAGGAAAATTTTCTACAAGTTAAATATGAATCTAGAGTGCACACGGGTTTAGGTTACACAGCAAGTAGCGCGGGAACGGCCAGTGGACCGTATTTCAGACGATCGATCGGTACAGGCGGCCTTCGGTTTTTAATTTTTTTGAAAATGTTCCGGGAGGTGGCGAAGCGATTCGATAGTATATTCGGAAAGCCAGGAAAATTCTCTACAAGTTAAATATGAATCTAGAGTGCACACGGGTTTAGGTTACACAGCAAGTAGCGCGGGAACGGCCAGTGGACCGTATTTCAGACGATCGATCGGTACAGGCGGCCTTCGGTTTTTAATTTTTTTGAAAATGTTCTGGGAGGTGGCGAAGCGATTCGATAAAATATTCGGAAAGCCAGGAAAATTCTCTACAAGTTAAATATGAATTTTGAGTGCACACGGGTTTAGGTTACACAGCAAGTAGCGCGGGAACGGCCAGTGGACCGTATTTCAGACGATCAATTGGTACAGGCGGCCTTCGGTTTTTAATTTTTTTTTAAATGTTTCGGGAGATAGCGAAGCGATTCGATAGTATATTCGGAAAGCCAGGAAAATTCTCTACAAGTTAAATATGAATCTAGAGTGCACACGGGTTTAGGTTACACAGCAAGTAGCGCGGGAACGGCCAGTGGACCGTATTTCAGACGATCAATTGGTACAGGCGGCCTTCGGTTCTTAATTTTTTTTTAAATGTTTCGGGAGATAGCGAAGCGATTCGATAGTATATTCGGAAAGCCAGGAAAATTTTCTACAAGTTAAATATGAATCTAGAGTGCACACGGGTTTAGGTTACACAGCAAGTAGCGCGGGAAAGGCCAGTGGACTGTATTTCAGACGATCGATAGGTACAGGCAGCCTTCGGTTTATAATTTTTTTGACAATGTTCTGGGAGGTGGTCTAGCGTTTCGATAGTATATTCGGAAAGCCAGGAAAACTCTCTTTCAGTTAAATATGAATCAAGAGTGCACACGGGTTTAGGTTACACAGCAAGTAGCGCGGGAACGGCCAGTGGACCGTATTTCAGACGATCAATTGGTACAGGCGGCCTTCGGTTTTTAATTTTTTTTTAAATGTTTCGGGAGATAGCGAAGCGATTCGATAGTATATTCGGAAAGCCAGGAAAATTTTCTACAAGTTAAATATGAATCTAGAGTGCACACGGGTTTAGGTTACACAGCAAGTAGCTCGGGAACGGCCAGTGGACCGTATTTCAGACGATCGATCGGTACAGGCGGCCTTCGGTTTTTAATTTTTTTGAAAATGTTCCGGGAGGTGGCGAAGCGATTCGATAAAATATTCGGAAAGCCAGGAAAATTCTCTACAAGTTAAATATGAATTTAGAGTGCACACGGGTTTAGGTTACACAGCAAGTAGCGCGGGAACGGCCAGTGGACCGTATTTCAGACGATCAATTGGTACAGGCGGCCTTCGGTTTTTAATTTTTTTTTAAATGTTTCGGGAGATAGCGAAGCGATTCGATAGTATATTCGGAAAGCCAGGAAAATTTTCTACAAGTTAAATATGAATCTAGAGTGCACACGGGTTTAGGTTACACAGCAAGTAGCGCGGGAACGGCCAGTGGACTGTATTTCAGACGATCAATCGGTACAGGCGGCCATCGGTTTATAATTTTTTTGAAAATGTTCCGGGAGGTAGCGAATTGATTCGATAGTAAATTCGGAAAGCCAGGAAAATTCTCTACAAGTTAAATATGAATCTAGAGTGCACACGGGTTTAGGTTACACAGCAAGTAGCGCGGGAACGGCCAGTGGACCGTATTTCAGACGATCAATTGGTACAGGCGGCCTTCGGTTTTTAATTTTTTTTTAAATGTTTCGGGAGATAGCGAAGCGATTCGATAGTATATTCGGAAAGCCAGGAAAATTCTCTACAAGTTAAATATGAATCTAGAGTTCACACTGGTTTAGGTTGAACAGCAATAAGCGCGGGAAAGGCCAGTGGACTGTATTTCAGACGATCGATCGGTACAGGCGGCCTTCGGTTTTTAATTTTTTTGAAAATGTTCCGGGAGGTGGCGAAGCGATTAGATAGTATATTCGGAAAGCCAGGAAAATTCTCTACAAGTTAAATATGAATCTAGAGTTCACACGGGTTTAGGTTACACAGCAAGTAGCGCGGGAACGGCCAGTGGACCGTATTTCAGACGATCGATCGGTACAGGCGGCCTTCGGTTTTTAATTTTTTTGAAAATGTTCCGGGAGGTGGCGAAGCGATTCGATAGTATATTCGGAAAGCCAGGAAAATTCTCTACAAGTTAAATATGAATCTAGAGTTCACACGGGTTTAGGTTGAACAGCAATAAGCGCGGGAAAGGCCAGTGGACTGTATTTCAGACGATCGATCGGTACAGGCAGCCTTCGGTTTTTAATTTTTTTGACAATGTTCCGGGAGGTGGCGAAGCGATTAGATAGTATATTCGGAAAGCCAGGAAAATTCTGTACAAGTTAAATATGAATCTAGAGTGCACACGGGTTTAGGTTACACAGCAAGTAGCGCGGGAACGGCCAGTGGACCGTATTTCAGACGATCAATTGGTACAGGCGGCCTTCGGTTTTTAATTTTTTTTTAAATGTTTCGGGAGATAGCGAAGCGATTCGATAGTATATTCGGAAAGCCAGGAAAATTCTCTACAAGTTAAACATGAATCTAGAGTTCACACTGGTTTAGGTTGAACAGCAATAAGCGCGGGAAAGGCCAGTGGACTGTATTTCAGACGATCGATCGGTACAGGCGGCCTTCGGTTTTTAATTTTTTTGAAAATGTTCCGGGAGGTGGCGAAGCGATTAGATAGTATATTCGGAAAGCCAGGAAAATTCTCTACAAGTTAAATATGAATCTAGAGTTCACACGGGTTTAGGTTACACAGCAAGTAGCGCGGGAACGGCCAGTGGACCGTATTTCAGACGATCAATTGGTACAGGCGGCCTTCGGTTTTTAATTTTTTTTTAAATGTTTCGGGAGATAGCGAAGCGATTCGATAGTATATTCGGAATGCCAGGAAAATTCTCTACAAGTTAAATATGAATCTAGAGTTCACACTGGTTTAGGTTGAACAGCAATAAGCGTGGGAAAGGCCAGTGGACTGTATTTCAGACGATCGATCGGTACAGGCGGCCTTCGGTTTATAATTTTTTTGAAAATGTTCCGGGAGATAGCGAATTGATTCGATAGTAAATTCGGAAAGCCAGGAAAATTCTCTACAAGTTAAATATGAATCTAGAGTGCACACGGGTTTAGGTTACACAGCAAGTAGCGTGGGAACGGCCAGTGGACCGTATTTCAGACGATCGATCGGTACAGGCGGCCTTCGGTTTTTAATTTTTTTGACAATGTTCCGGGATGTGGCGAAATGATTAGATAAAATATTCGGAAAGCCAGGAAAATTCTCTACATGTTAAATATGAATCTAGAGTGCACACGGGTTTAGGTTACACAGCAAGTAGCGCGGGAACGGCCAGTGGACCGTATTTCAGACGATCAATTGGTACAGGCGGCCTTCGGTTCTTAATTTTTTTTTAAATGTTTCGGGAGATAGCGAAGCGATTCGATAGTATATTCGGAAAGCCAGGAAAATTTTCTACAAGTTAAATATGAATCTAGAGTTCACACGGGTTTAGGTTACACAGCAAGTAGCGCGGGAACGGCCAGTGGACCGTATTTCAGACGATCGATCGGTACAGGCGGCCTTCGGTTTTTAATTTTTTTGAAAATGTTCCGGGAGGTGGCGAAGCGATTCGATAGTATATTCGGAAAGCCAGGAAAATTCTCTACAAGTTAAATATGAATCTAGAGTTCACACGGGTTTAGGTTGAACAGCAATAAGCGCGGGAAAGGCCAGTGGACTGTATTTCAGACGATCGATCGGTACAGGCAGCCTTCGGTTTTTAATTTTTTTGACAATGTTCCGGGAGGTGGCGAAGCGATTAGATAGTATATTCGGAAAGCCAGGAAAATTCTGTACAAGTTAAATATGAATCTAGAGTGCACACGGGTTTAGGTTACACAGCAAGTAGCGCGGGAACGGCCAGTGGACCGTATTTCAGACGATCAATTGGTACAGGCGGCCTTCGGTTTTTAATTTTTTTTTAAATGTTTCGGGAGATAGCGAAGCGATTCGATAGTATATTCGGAAAGCCAGGAAAATTCTCTACAAGTTAAATATGAATCTAGAGTTCACACTGGTTTAGGTTGAACAGCAATAAGCGCGGGAAAGGCCAGTGGACTGTATTTCAGACGATCGATCGGTACAGGCGGCCTTCGGTTTTTAATTTTTTTGAAAATGTTCCGGGAGGTGGCGAAGCGATTAGATAGTATATTCGGAAAGCCAGGAAAATTCTCTACAAGTTAAATATGAATCTAGAGTTCACAAGGGTTTAGGTTACACAGCAAGTAGCGCGGGAACGGCCAGTGGACCGTATTTCAGACGATCAATTGGTACAGGCGGCCTTCGGTTTTTAATTTTTTTTTAAATGTTTCGGGAGATAGCGAAGCGATTCGATAGTATATTCGGAATGCCAGGAAAATTCTCTACAAGTTAAATATGAATCTAGAGTTCACACTGGTTTAGGTTGAACAGCAATAAGCGTGGGAAAGGCCAGTGGACTGTATTTCAGACGATCGATCGGTACAGGCGGCCTTCGGTTTATAATTTTTTTGAAAATGTTCCGGGAGATAGCGAATTGATTCGATAGTAAATTCGGAAAGCCAGGAAAATTCTCTACAAGTTAAATATGAATCTAGAGTGCACACGGGTTTAGGTTACACAGCAAGTAGCGTGGGAACGGCCAGTGGACCGTATTTCAGACGATCGATCGGTACAGGCGGCCTTCGGTTTTTAATTTTTTTGACAATGTTCCGGGATGTGGCGAAATGATTAGATAAAATATTCGGAAAGCCAGGAAAATTCTCTACATGTTAAATATGAATCTAGAGTGCACACGGGTTTAGGTTACACAGCAAGTAGCGCGGGAACGGCCAGTGGACCGTATTTCAGACGATCAATTGGTACAGGCGGCCTTCGGTTCTTAATTTTTTTTTAAATGTTTCGGGAGATAGCGAAGCGATTCGATAGTATATTCGGAAAGCCAGGAAAATTTTCTACAAGTTAAATATGAATCTAGAGTTCACACGGGTTTAGGTTACACAGCAAGTAGCGCGGGAACGGCCAGTGGACCGTATTTCAGACGATCGATCGGTACAGGCGGCCTTCGGTTTTTAATTTTTTTGAAAATGTTCCGGGAGGTGGCGAAGCGATTCGATAGTATATTCGGAAAGCCAGGAAAATTCTCTACAAGTTAAATATGAATCTAGAGTTCACACGGGTTTAGGTTGAACAGCAATAAGCGCGGGAAAGGCCAGTGGACTGTATTTCAGACGATCGATCGGTACAGGCAGCCATCGGTTTTTAATTTTTTTGACAATGTTCCGGGGGTTGGCGAAGCGATTAGATAGTATATTCGGAAAGCCAGGAAAATTCTGTACAAGTTAAATATGAATCTAGAGTGCACACGGGTTTAGGTTACACAGCAAGTAGCGCGGGAACGGCCAGTGGACCGTATTTCAGACGATCAATTGGTACAGGCGGCCTTCGGTTTTTAATTTTTTTTTAAATGTTTCGGGAGATAGCGAAGCGATTCGATAGTATATTCGGAAAGCCAGGAAAATTCTCTACAAGTTAAATATGAATCTAGAGTTCACACTGGTTTAGGTTGAACAGCAATAATCGCGGGAAAGGCCAGTGGACTGTATTTCAGACGATCGATCGGTACAGGCGGCCTTCGGTTTTTAATTTTTTTGAAAATGTTCCGGGAGGTGGCGAAGCGATTAGATAGTATATTCGGAAAGCCAGGAAAATTCTCTACAAGTTAAATATGAATCTAGAGTTCACACGGGTTTAGGTTACACAGCAAGTAGCGCGGGAACGGCCAGTGGACCGTATTTCAGACGATCGATCGGTACAGGCGGCCTTCGGTTTTTAATTTTTTTGAAAATGTTCCGGGAGGTGGCGAAGCGTTTCGATAGTATATTCGGAAAGCCAGGAAAATTCTCTACAAGTTAAATATGAATCTAGAGTTCACACGGGTTTAGGTTGAACAGCAATAAGCGCGGGAAAGGCCAGTGGACTGTATTTCAGACGATCGATCGGTACAGGCAGCCTTCGGTTTTTAATTTTTTTGACAATGTTCCGGGAGGTGGCGAAGCGATTAGATAGTATATTCGGAAAGCCAGGAAAATTCTGTACAAGTTAAATATGAATCTAGAGTGCACACGGGTTTAGGTTACACAGCAAGTAGCGCGGGAACGGCCAGTGGACCGTATTTCAGACGATCAATTGGTACAGGCGGCCTTCGGTTTTTAATTTTTTTTTAAATGTTTCGGGAGATAGCGAAGCGATTCGATAGTATATTCGGAAAGCCAGGAAAATTCTCTACAAGTTAAATATGAATCTAGAGTTCACACTGGTTTAGGTTGAACAGCAATAAGCGCGGGAAAGGCCAGTGGACTGTATTTCAGACGATCGATCGGTACAGGCGGCCTTCGGTTTTTAATTTTTTTGAAAATGTTCCGGGAGGTGGCGAAGCGATTAGATAGTATATTCGGAAAGCCAGGAAAATTCTCTACAAGTTAAATATGAATCTAGAGTTCACACGGGTTTAGGTTACACAGCAAGTAGCGCGGGAACGGCCAGTGGACCGTATTTCAGACGATCAATTGGTACAGGCGGCCTTCGGTTTTTAATTTTTTTTTAAATGTTTCGGGAGATAGCGAAGCGATTCGATAGTATATTCGGAAAGCCAGGAAAATTCTCTACAAGTTAAATATGAATCTAGAGTTCACACTGGTTTAGGTTGAACAGCAATAAGCGTGGGAAAGGCCAGTGGACTGTATTTCAGACGATCGATCGGTACAGGCGGCCTTCGGTTTTTAATTTTTTTGAAAATGTTCCGGGAGGTGGCGAAGCGATTCGATAGTATATTCGGAAAGCCAGGAAAATTCTCTACAAGTTAAATATGAATCTAGAGTTCACACGGGTTTAGGTTACACAGCAAGTAGCGCGGGAACGGCCAGTGGACCGTATTTCAGACGATCAATTGGTACAGGCGGCCTTCGGTTTTTAATTTTTTTTTAAATGTTTCGGGAGATAGCGAAGCGATTCGATAGTATATTCGGAAAGCCAGGAAAATTTTCTACAAGTTAAATATGAATCTAGAGTTCACACGGGTTTAGGTTACACAGCAAGTAGCGCGGGAACGGCCAGTGGACCGTATTTCAGACGATCGATCGGTACAGGCGGCCTTCGGTTTTTAATTTTTTTGAAAATGTTCCGGGAGGTGGCGAAGCGATTCGATAGTATATTCGGAAAGCCAGGAAAATTCTCTACAAGTTAAATATGAATCCAGAGTTCACACGGGTTTAGGTTGAACAGCAATAAGCGCGGGAATGGCCAGTGGACTGTATTTCAGACGATCGATCGGTACAGGCAGCCTTCGGTTTTTAATTTTTTTGACAATGTTCCGGGAGGTGGCGAAGCGATTAGATAGTATATTCGGAAAGCCAGGAAAATTCTGTACAAGTTAAATATGAATCTAGAGTGCACACGGGTTTAGGTTACACAGCAAGTAGCGCGGGAACGGCCAGTGGACCGTATTTCAGACGATCAATTGGTACAGGCGGCCTTCGGTTTTTAATTTTTTTTTAAATGTTTCGGGAGATAGCGAAGCGATTCGATAGTATATTCGGAAAGCCAGGAAAATTCTCTACAAGTTAAATATGAATCTAGAGTGCACACGGGTTTAGGTTACACAGCAAGTAGCGCGGGAACGGCCAGTGGACCGTATTTCAGACGATCAATTGGTACAGGCGGCCTTCGGTTCTTAATTTTTTTTTAAATGTTTCGGGAGATAGCGAAGCGATTCGATAGTATATTCGGAAAGCCAGGAAAATTTTCTACAAGTTAAATATGAATCTAGAGTGCACACGGGTTTAGGTTACACAGCAAGTAGCGCGGGAAAGGCCAGTGGACTGTATTTCAGACGATCGATAGGTACAGGCAGCCTTCGGTTTATAATTTTTTTGACAATGTTCTGGGAGGTGGTCTAGCGTTTCGATAGTATATTCGGAAAGCCAGGAAAACTCTCTTTCAGTTAAATATGAATCTAGAGTGCACACGGGTTTAGGTTACACAGCAAGTAGCGCGGGAACGGCCAGTGGACCGTATTTCAGACGATCAATTGGTACAGGCGGCCTTCGGTTTTTAATTTTTTTTTAAATGTTCCGGGAGGTAGCGAATTGATTCGATAGTAAATTCGGAAAGCCAGGAAAATTCTCTACAAGTTAAATATGAATCTAGAGTGCACACGGGTTTAGGTTACACAGCAAGTAGCGCGGGAACGGCCAGTGGACCGTATTTCAGACGATCGATCGGTACAGGCGGCCATCGGTTTTTAATTTTTTTGACAATGTTCCGGGATGTGGCGAAATGATTAGATAAAATATTCGGAAAGCCAGGAAAATTCTCTACATGTTAAATATGAATCTAGAGTGCACACGGGTTTAGGTTACACAGCAAGTAGCGCGGGAACGGCCAGTGGACCGTATTTCAGACGATCAATTGGTACATGCGGCCTTCGGTTCTTAATTTTTTTTTAAATGTTTCGGGAGATAGCGAAGCGATTCGATAGTATATTCGGAAAGCCAGGAAAATTTTCTACAAGTTAAATATGAATCTAGAGTTCACACGGGTTTAGGTTACACAGCAAGTAGCGCGGGAACGGCCAGTGGACCGTATTTCAGACGATCGATCGGTACAGGCGGCCTTCGGTTTTTAATTTTTTTGAAAATGTTCCGGGAGGTGGCGAAGCGATTCGATAGTATATTCGGAAAGCCAGGAAATTTCTCTACAAGTTAAATATGAATCTAGAGTTCACACGGGTTTAGGTTGAACAGCAATAAGCGCGGGAAAGGCCAGTGGACTGTATTTCAGACGATCGATCGGTACAGGCAGCCTTCGGTTTTTAATTTTTTTGACAATGTTCCGGGAGGTGGCGAAGCGATTAGATAGTATATTCGGAAAGCCAGGAAAATTCTGTACAAGTTAAATATGAATCTAGAGTGCACACGGGTTTAGGTTACACAGCAAGTAGCGCGGGAACGGCCAGTGGACCGTATTTCAGACGATCAATTGGTACAGGCGGCCTTCGGTTTTTAATTTTTTTTTAAATGTTTCGGGAGATAGCGAAGCGATTCGATAGTATATTCGGAAAGCCAGGAAAATTCTCTACAAGTTAAATATGAATCTAGAGTGCACACGGGTTTAGGTTACACAGCAAGTAGCGCGGGAACGGCCAGTGGACCGTATTTCAGACGATCAATTGGTACAGGCGGCCTTCGGTTCTTAATTTTTTTTTAAATGTTTCGGGAGATAGCGAAGCGATTCGATAGTATATTCGGAAAGCCAGGAAAATTTTCTACAAGTTAAATATGAATCTAGAGTGCACACGGGTTTAGGTTACACAGCAAGTAGCGCGGGAAAGGCCAGTGGACTGTATTTCAGACGATCGATAGGTACAGGCAGCCTTCGGTTTATAATTTTTTTGACAATGTTCTGGGAGGTGGTCTAGCGTTTCGATAGTATATTCGGAAAGCCAGGAAAACTCTCTTTCAGTTAAATATGAATCTAGAGTGCACACGGGTTTAGGTTACACAGCAAGTAGCGCGGGAACGGCCAGTGGACCGTATTTCAGACGATCAATTGGTACAGGCGGCCTTCGGTTTTTAATTTTTTTTTAAATGTTCCGGGAGGTAGCGAATTGATTCGATAGTAAATTCGGAAAGCCAGGAAAATTCTCTACAAGTTAAATATGAATCTAGAGTGCACACGGGTTTAGGTTACACAGCAAGTAGCGCGGGAACGGCCAGTGGACCGTATTTCAGACGATCGATCGGTACAGGCGGCCATCGGTTTTTAATTTTTTTGACAATGTTCCGGGATGTGGCGAAATGATTAGATAAAATATTCGGAAAGCCAGGAAAATTCTCTACATGTTAAATATGAATCTAGAGTGCACACGGGTTTAGGTTACACAGCAAGTAGCGCGGGAACGGCCAGTGGACCGTATTTCAGACGATCAATTGGTACATGCGGCCTTCGGTTCTTAATTTTTTTTTAAATGTTTCGGGAGATAGCGAAGCGATTCGATAGTATATTCGGAAAGCCAGGAAAATTTTCTACAAGTTAAATATGAATCTAGAGTTCACACGGGTTTAGGTTACACAGCAAGTAGCGCGGGAACGGCCAGTGGACCGTATTTCAGACGATCGATCGGTACAGGCGGCCTTCGGTTTTTAATTTTTTTGAAAATGTTCCGGGAGGTGGCGAAGCGATTCGATAGTATATTCGGAAAGCCAGGAAATTTCTCTACAAGTTAAATATGAATCTAGAGTTCACACGGGTTTAGGTTGAACAGCAATAAGCGCGGGAAAGGCCAGTGGACTGTATTTCAGACGATCGATCGGTACAGGCAGCCTTCGGTTTTTAATTTTTTTGACAATGTTCCGGGAGGTGGCGAAGCGATTAGATAGTATATTCGGAAAGCCAGGAAAATTCTGTACAAGTTAAATATGAATCTAGAGTGCACACGGGTTTAGGTTACACAGCAAGTAGCGCGGGAACGGCCAGTGGACCGTATTTCAGACGATCAATTGGTACAGGCGGCCTTCGGTTTTTAATTTTTTTTTAAATGTTTCGGGAGATAGCGAAGCGATTCGATAGTATATTCGGAAAGCCAGGAAAATTCTCTACAAGTTAAATATGAATCTAGAGTGCACACGGGTTTAGGTTACACAGCAAGTAGCGCGGGAACGGCCAGTGGACCGTATTTCAGACGATCAATTGGTACAGGCGGCCTTCGGTTCTTAATTTTTTTTTAAATGTTTCGGGAGATAGCGAAGCGATTCGATAGTATATTCGGAAAGCCAGGAAAATTTTCTACAAGTTAAATATGAATCTAGAGTGCACACGGGTTTAGGTTACACAGCAAGTAGCGCGGGAAAGGCCAGTGGACTGTATTTCAGACGATCGATAGGTACAGGCAGCCTTCGGTTTATAATTTTTTTGACAATGTTCTGGGAGGTGGTCTAGCGTTTCGATAGTATATTCGGAAAGCCAGGAAAACTCTCTTTCAGTTAAATATGAATCTAG
Source organism: Diuraphis noxia (assembly GCF_037042655.1). Lineage (NCBI taxonomy): Eukaryota > Metazoa > Arthropoda > Insecta > Hemiptera > Aphididae > Diuraphis > Diuraphis noxia. The sequence goes on from NW_028301711.1 coordinate 76,780,239, forward strand.
AGTGCACACGGGTTTAGGTTACACAGCAAGTAGCGCGGGAACGGCCAGTGGACCGTATTTCAGACGATCAATTGGTACAGGCGGCCTTCGGTTTTTAATTTTTTTTTAAATGTTCCGGGAGGTAGCGAATTGATTCGATAGTAAATTCGGAAAGCCAGGAAAATTCTCTACAAGTTAAATATGAATCTAGAGTGCACACGGGTTTAGGTTACACAGCAAGTAGCGCGGGAACGGCCAGTGGACCGTATTTCAGACGATCGATCGGTACAGGCGGCCATCGGTTTTTAATTTTTTTGACAATGTTCCGGGATGTGGCGAAATGATTAGATAAAATATTCGGAAAGCCAGGAAAATTCTCTACATGTTAAATATGAATCTAGAGTGCACACGGGTTTAGGTTACACAGCAAGTAGCGCGGGAACGGCCAGTGGACCGTATTTCAGACGATCAATTGGTACAGGCGGCCTTCGGTTCTTAATTTTTTTTTAAATGTTTCGGGAGATAGCGAAGCGATTCGATAGTATATTCGGAAAGCCAGGAAAATTTTCTACAAGTTAAATATGAATCTAGAGTGCACACGGGTTTAGGTTACACAGCAAGTAGCGCGGGAAAGGCCAGTGGACTGTATTTCAGACGATCGATAGGTACAGGCAGCCTTCGGTTTATAATTTTTTTGACAATGTTCTGGGAGGTGGTCTAGCGTTTCGATAGTATATTCGGAAAGCCAGGAAAACTCTCTTTCAGTTAAATATGAATCTAGAGTGCACACGGGTTTAGGTTACACAGCAAGTAGCGCGGGAACGGCCAGTGGACCGTATTTCAGACGATCAATTGGTACAGGCGGCCTTCGGTTTTTAATTTTTTTTTAAATGTTCCGGGAGGTAGCGAATTGATTCGATAGTAAATTCGGAAAGCCAGGAAAATTCTCTACAAGTTAAATATGAATCTAGAGTGCACACGGGTTTAGGTTACACAGCAAGTAGCGCGGGAACGGCCAGTGGACCGTATTTCAGACGATCGATCGGTACAGGCGGCCATCGGTTTTTAATTTTTTTGACAATGTTCCGGGATGTGGCGAAATGATTAGATAAAATATTCGGAAAGCCAGGAAAATTCTCTACATGTTAAATATGAATCTAGAGTGCACACGGGTTTAGGTTACACAGCAAGTAGCGCGGGAACGGCCAGTGGACCGTATTTCAGACGATCAATTGGTACATGCGGCCTTCGGTTCTTAATTTTTTTTTAAATGTTTCGGGAGATAGGGAAGCGATTCGATAGTATATTCGGAAAGCCAGGAAAATTTTCTACAAGTTAAATATGAATCTAGAGTTCACACGGGTTTAGGTTACACAGCAAGTAGCGCGGGAACGGCCAGTGGACCGTATTTCAGACGATCGATCGGTACAGGCGGCCTTCGGTTTTTAATTTTTTTGAAAATGTTCCGGGAGGTGGCGAAGCGGTTCGATAGTATATTCGGAAAGCCAGGAAATTTCTCTACAAGTTAAATATGAATCTAGAGTTCACACGGGTTTAGGTTGAACAGCAATAAGCGCGGGAAAGGCCAGTGGACTGTATTTCAGACGATCGATCGGTACAGGCAGCCTTCGGTTTTTAATTTTTTTGACAATGTTCCGGGGGTTGGCGAAGCGATTAGATAGTATATTCGGAAAGCCAGGAAAATTCTGTACAAGTTAAATATGAATCTAGAGTGCACACGGGTTTAGGTTACACAGCAAGTAGCGCGGGAACGGCCAGTGAACCGTATTTCAGACGATCAATTGGTACAGGCGGCCTTCGGTTTTTAATTTTTTTTTAAATGTTTCGGGAGATAGCGAAGCGATTCGATAGTATATTCGGAAAGCCAGGAAAATTCTCTACAAGTTAAATATGAATCTAGAGTTCACACTGGTTTAGGTTGAACAGCAATAAGCGCGGGAAAGGCCAGTGGACTGTATTTCAGACGATCGATCGGTACAGGCGGCCTTCGGTTTTTAATTTTTTTGAAAATGTTCCGGGAGGAGGCGAAGCGATTAGATAGTATATTCGGAAAGCCAGGAAAATTCTCTACAAGTTAAATATGAATCTAGAGTTCACACGGGTTTAGGTTACACAGCAAGTAGCGCGGGAACGGCCAGTGGACCGTATTTCAGACGATCGATCGGTACAGGCGGCCTTCGGTTTTTAATTTTTTTGAAAATGTTCCGGGAGGTGGCGAAGCGATTCGATAGTATATTCGGAAAGCCAGGAAAATTCTCTACAAGTTAAATATGAATCTAGAGTTCACACGGGTTTAGGTTGAACAGCAATAAGCGCGGGAAAGGCCAGTGGACTGTATTTCAGACGATCGATCGGTACAGGCAGCCTTCGGTTTTTAATTTTTTTGACAATGTTCCGGGGGATGGCGAAGCGATTAGATAGTATATTCGGAAAGCCAGGAAAATTCTGTACAAGTTAAATATGAATCTAGAGTGCACACGGGTTTAGGTTACACAGCAAGTAGCGCGGGAACGGCCAGTGAACCGTATTTCAGACGATCAATTGGTACAGGCGGCCTTCGGTTTTTAATTTTTTTTTAAATGTTTCGGGAGATAGCGAAGCGATTCGATAGTATATTCGGAAAGCCAGGAAAATTCTCTACAAGTTAAATATGAATCTAGAGTTCACACTGGTTTAGGTTGAACAGCAATAAGCGCGGGAAAGGCCAGTGGACTGTATTTCAGACGATCGATCGGTACAGGCGGCCTTCGGTTTTTAATTTTTTTGAAAATGTTCCGGGAGGTGGCGAAGCGATTAAATAGTTCATTCGGAAAGCCAGGAAAATTCTCTACATGTTAAATATGAATCTAGAGTGCACACGGGTTTAGGTTACACAGCAAGTAGCGCGGGAACGGCCAGTGGACCGTATTTCAGACGATCAATTGGTACAGGCGGCCTTCGGTTTTTAATTTTTTTTTAAATGTTTCGGGAGATAGCGAAGCGATTCGATAGTATATTCGGAAAGCCAGGAAAATTCTCTACAAGTTAAATATGAATCTAGAGTGCACACGGGTTTAGGTTACACAGCAAGTAGCGCGGGAACGGCCAGTGGACCGTATTTCAGACGATCAATTGGTACAGGCGGCCTTCGGTTCTTAATTTTTTTTTAAATGTTTCGGGAGATAGCGAAGCGATTCGATAGTATATTCGGAAAGCCAGGAAAATTTTCTACAAGTTAAATATGAATCTAGAGTGCACACGGGTTTAGGTTACACAGCAAGTAGCGCGGGAAAGGCCAGTGGACTGTATTTCAGACGATCGATAGGTACAGGCAGCCTTCGGTTTATAATTTTTTTGACAATGTTCTGGGAGGTGGTCTAGCGTTTCGATAGTATATTCGGAAAGCCAGGAAAACTCTCTTTCAGTTAAATATGAATCTAGAGTGCACACGGGTTTAGGTTACACAGCAAGTAGCGCGGGAACGGCCAGTGGACCGTATTTCAGACGATCAATTGGTACAGGCGGCCTTCGGTTTTTAATTTTTTTTTAAATGTTCCGGGAGGTAGCGAATTGATTCGATAGTAAATTCGGAAAGCCAGGAAAATTCTCTACAAGTTAAATATGAATCTAGAGTGCACACGGGTTTAGGTTACACAGCAAGTAGCGCGGGAACGGCCAGTGGACCGTATTTCAGACGATCAATTGGTACAGGCGGCCTTCGGTTCTTCATTTTTTTTTAAATGTTTCGGGAGATAGCGAAGCGATTCGATAGTATATTCGGAAAGCCAGGAAAATTCTCTACAAGTTAAATATGAATCTAGAGTTCACACGGGTTTAGGTTGAACAGCAATAAGCGCGGGAAAGGCCAGTGGACTGTATTTCAGACGATCGATCGGTACAGGCAGCCTTCGGTTTTTAATTTTTTTGACAATGTTCCGGGGGATGGCGAAGCGATTAGATAGTATATTCGGAAAGCCAGGAAAATTCTGTACAAGTTAAATATGAATCTAGAGTGCACACGGGTTTAGGTTACACAGCAAGTAGCGCGGGAACGGCCAGTGAACCGTATTTCAGACGATCAATTGGTACAGGCGGCCTTCGGTTTTTAATTTTTTTTTAAATGTTTCGGGAGATAGCGAAGCGATTCGATAGTATATTCGGAAAGCCAGGAAAATTCTCTACAAGTTAAATATGAATCTAGAGTTCACACTGGTTTAGGTTGAACAGCAATAAGCGCGGGAAAGGCCAGTGGACTGTATTTCAGACGATCGATCGGTACAGGCGGCCTTCGGTTTTTAATTTTTTTGAAAATGTTCCGGGAGGTGGCGAAGCGATTAGATAGTTCATTCGGAAAGCCAGGAAAATTCTCTACAAGTTAAATATGAATCTAGAGTTCACACGGGTTTAGGTTACACAGCAAGTAGCGCGGGAACGGCCAGTGGACCGTATTTCAGACGATCGATCGGTACAGGCGGCCTTCGGTTTTTAATTTTTTTGAAAATGTTCCGGGAAATAGCGAATTGATTCGATAGTAAATTCGGAAAGCCAGGAAAATTCTCTACAAGTTAAATATGAATCTAGAGTGCACACGGGTTTAGGTTACACAGCAAGTAGCGCGGGAACGGCCAGTGGACCGTATTTCAGACGATCGATCGGTACAGGCGGCCTTCGGTTTTTAATTTTTTTGACAATGTTCCGGGATGTGGCGAAATGATTAGATAAAATATTCGGAAAGCCAGGAAAATTCTCTACATGCTAAATATGAATCTAGAGTGCACACGGGTTTAGGTTACACAGCAAGTAGCGCGGGAACGGCCAGTGGACCGTATTTCAGACGATCAATTGGTACAGGCGGCCTTCGGTTCTTAATTTTTTTTTAAATGTTTCGGGAGATAGCGAAGCGATTCGATAGTATATTCGGAAAGCCAGGAAAATTTTCTACAAGTTAAATATGAATCTAGAGTGCACACGGGTTTAGGTTACACAGCAAGTAGCGCGGGAACGGCCAGTGGACTGTATTTCAGACGATCAATCGGTACAGGCGGCCATCGGTTTATAATTTTTTTGAAAATGTTCCGGGAGGTAGCGAATTGATTCGATAGTAAATTCGGAAAGCCAGGAAAATTCTCTACAAGTTAAATATGAATCTAGAGTGCACACGGGTTTAGGTTACACAGCAAGTAGCGCGGGAACGGCCAGTGGACCGTATTTCAGACGATCGATCGGAACAGGCGGCCTTCGGTTTTTAATTTTTTTGACAATGTTCCGGGATGTGGCGAAATGATTAGATAAAATATTCGGAAAGCCAGGAAAATTCTCTACATGTTAAATATGAATCTAGAGTGCACACGGGTTTAGGTTACACAGCAAGTAGCGCGGGAACGGCCAGTGGACCGTATTTCAGACGATCAATTGGTACAGGCGGCCTTCGGTTTTTAATTTTTTTTTAAATGTTTCGGGAGATAGCGAAGCGATTCGATAGTATATTCGGAAAGCCAGGAAAATTCTCTACAAGTTAAATATGAATCTAGAGTGCACACGGGTTTAGGTTACACAGCAAGTAGCGCGGGAACGGCCAGTGGACCGTATTTCAGACGATCAATTGGTACAGGCGGCCTTCGGTTCTTAATTTTTTTTTAAATGTTTCGGGAGATAGCGAAGCGATTCGATAGTATATTCGGAAAGCCAGGAAAATTTTCTACAAGTTAAATATGAATCTAGAGTGCACACGGGTTTAGGTTACACAGCAAGTAGCGCGGGAAAGGCCAGTGGACTGTATTTCAGACGATCGATAGGTACAGGCAGCCTTCGGTTTATAATTTTTTTGACAATGTTCTGGGAGGTGGTCTAGCGTTTCGATAGTATATTCGGAAAGCCAGGAAAACTCTCTTTCAGTTAAATATGAATCTAGAGTGCACACGGGTTTAGGTTACACAGCAAGTAGCGCGGGAACGGCCAGTGGACCGTATTTCAGACGATCAATTGGTACAGGCGGCCTTCGGTTTTTAATTTTTTTTTAAATGTTCCGGGAGGTAGCGAATTGATTCGATAGTAAATTCGGAAAGCCAGGAAAATTCTCTACAAGTTAAATATGAATCTAGAGTGCACACGGGTTTAGGTTACACAGCAAGTAGCGCGGGAACGGCCAGTGGACCGTATTTCAGACGATCGATCGGTACAGGCGGCCATCGGTTTTTAATTTTTTTGACAATGTTCCGGGATGTGGCGAAATGATTAGATAAAATATTCGGAAAGCCAGGAAAATTCTCTACATGTTAAATATGAATCTAGAGTGCACACGGGTTTAGGTTACACAGCAAGTAGCGCGGGAACGGCCAGTGGACCGTATTTCAGACGATCAATTGGTACAGGCGGCCTTCGGTTCTTAATTTTTTTTTAAATGTTTCGGGAGATAGCGAAGCGATTCGATAGTATATTCGGAAAGCCAGGAAAATTTTCTACAAGTTAAATATGAATCTAGAGTTCACACGGGTTTAGGTTACACAGCAAGTAGCGCGGGAACGGCCAGTGGACCGTATTTCAGACGATCGATCGGTACAGGCGGCCTTCGGTTTTTAATTTTTTTGAAAATGTTCCGGGAGGTGGCGAAGCGATTCGATAGTATATTCGGAAAGCCAGGAAAATTCTCTACAAGTTAAATATGAATCTAGAGTTCACACGGGTTTAGGTTGAACAGCAATAAGCGCGGGAAAGGCCAGTGGACTGTATTTCAGACGATCGATCCGTACAGGCAGCCTTCGGTTTTTAATTTTTTTGACAATGTTCCGGGGGATGGCGAAGCGATTAGATAATATATTCGGAAAGCCAGGAAAATTCTCTACAAGTTAAATATGAATCTAGAGTTCACACTGGTTTAGGTTGAACAGCAATAAGCGCGGGAAAGGCCAGTGGACTGTATTTCAGACGATCGATCGGTACAGGCGGCCTTCGGTTTTTAATTTTTTTGAAAATGTTCCGGGAGGTGGCGAAGCGATTAGATAGTTCATTCGGAAAGCCAGGAAAATTCTCTACAAGTTAAATATGAATCTAGAGTTCACACGGGTTTAGGTTACACAGCAAGTAGCGCGGGAACGGCCAGTGGACCGTATTTCAGACGATCGATCGGTACAGGCGGCCTTCGGTTTTTAATTTTTTTGAAAATGTTCCGGGAGGTAGCGAATTGATTCGATAGTAAATTCGGAAAGCCAGGAAAATTCTCTACAAGTTAAATATGAATCTAGAGTGCACACGGGTTTAGGTTACACAGCAAGTAGCGCGGGAACGGCCAGTGGACCGTATTTCAGACGATCGATCGGTACAGGCGGCCTTCGGTTTTTAATTTTTTTGACAATGTTCCGGGATGTGGCGAAATGATTAGATAAAATATTCGGAAAGCCAGGAAAATTCTCTACATGTTAAATATGAATCTAGAGTGCACACGGGTTTAGGTTACACAGCAAGTAGCGCGGGAACGGCCAGTGGACCGTATTTCAGACGATCAATTGGTACAGGCGGCCTTCGGTTTTTAATTTTTTTTTAAATGTTTCGGGAGATAGCGAAGCGATTCGATAGTATATTCGGAAAGCCAGGAAAATTCTCTACAAGTTAAATATGAATCTAGAGTGCACACGGGTTTAGGTTACACAGCAAGTAGCGCGGGAAAGGCCAGTGGACTGTATTTCAGACGATCGATCGGTACAGGCGGCCTTCGGTTTTTAATTTTTTTGAAAATGTTCCGGGAGGAGGCGAAGCGATTAGATAGTATATTCGGAAAGCCAGGAAAATTCTCTACAAGTTAAATATGAATCTAGAGTTCACACGGGTTTAGGTTACACAGCAAGTAGCGCGGGAACGGCCAGTGGACCGTATTTCAGACGATCGATCGGTACAGGCGGCCTTCGGTTTTTAATTTTTTTGAAAATGTTCCGGGAAGTAGCGAATTGATTCGATAGTAAATTCGGAAAGCCAGGAAAATTCTCTACAAGTTAAATATGAATCTAGAGTGCACACGGGTTTAGGTTACACAGCAAGTAGCGCGGGAACGGCCAGTGGACCGTATTTCAGACGATCAATTGGTACAGGCGGCCTTCGGTTCTTCATTTTTTTTTAAATGTTTCGGGAGATAGCGAAGCGATTCGATAGTATATTCGGAAAGCCAGGAAAATTTTCTACAAGCTAAATATGAATCTAGAGTTCACACGGGTTTAGGTTACACAGCAAGTAGCGCGGGAACGGCCAGTGGACCGTATTTCAGACGATCGATCGGTACAGGCGGCCTTCGGTTTTTAATTTTTTTGAAAATGTTCCGGGAGGTGGCGAAGCGATTCGATAGTATATTCGGAAAGCCAGGAAAATTCTCTACAAGTTAAATATGAATCTAGAGTTCACACGGGTTTAGGTTGAACAGCAATAAGCGCGGGAAAGGCCAGTGGACTGTATTTCAGACGATCGATCGGTACAGGCAGCCTTCGGTTTTTAATTTTTTTGACAATGTTCCGGGGGATGGCGAAGCGATTAGATAGTATATTCGGAAAGCCAGGAAAATTCTGTACAAGTTAAATATGAATCTAGAGTGCACACGGGTTTAGGTTACACAGCAAGTAGCGCGGGAACGGCCAGTGAACCGTATTTCAGACGATCAATTGGTACAGGCGGCCTTCGGTTTTTAATTTTTTTTTAAATGTTTCGGGAGATAGCGAAGCGATTCGATAGTATATTCGGAAAGCCAGGAAAATTCTCTACAAGTTAAATATGAATCTAGAGTTCACACTGGTTTAGGTTGAACAGCAATAAGCGCGGGAAAGGCCAGTGGACTGTATTTCAGACGATCGATCGGTACAGGCGGCCTTCGGTTTTTAATTTTTTTGAAAATGTTCCGGGAGGTGGCGAAGCGATTAAATAGTTCATTCGGAAAGCCAGGAAAATTCTCTACATGTTAAATATGAATCTAGAGTGCACACGGGTTTAGGTTACACAGCAAGTAGCGCGGGAACGGCCAGTGGACCGTATTTCAGACGATCAATTGGTACAGGCGGCCTTCGGTTTTTAATTTTTTTTTAAATGTTTCGGGAGATAGCGAAGCGATTCGATAGTATATTCGGAAAGCCAGGAAAATTCTCTACAAGTTAAATATGAATCTAGAGTGCACACGGGTTTAGGTTACACAGCAAGTAGCGCGGGAACGGCCAGTGGACCGTATTTCAGACGATCAATTGGTACAGGCGGCCTTCGGTTCTTAATTTTTTTTTAAATGTTTCGGGAGATAGCGAAGCGATTCGATAGTATATTCGGAAAGCCAGGAAAATTTTCTACAAGTTAAATATGAATCTAGAGTGCACACGGGTTTAGGTTACACAGCAAGTAGCGCGGGAAAGGCCAGTGGACTGTATTTCAGACGATCGATAGGTACAGGCAGCCTTCGGTTTATAATTTTTTTGACAATGTTCTGGGAGGTGGTCTAGCGTTTCGATAGTATATTCGGAAAGCCAGGAAAACTCTCTTTCAGTTAAATATGAATCTAGAGTGCACACGGGTTTAGGTTACACAGCAAGTAGCGCGGGAACGGCCAGTGGACCGTATTTCAGACGATCAATTGGTACAGGCGGCCTTCGGTTTTTAATTTTTTTTTAAATGTTCCGGGAGGTAGCGAATTGATTCGATAGTAAATTCGGAAAGCCAGGAAAATTCTCTACAAGTTAAATATGAATCTAGAGTGCACACGGGTTTAGGTTACACAGCAAGTAGCGCGGGAACGGCCAGTGGACCGTATTTCAGACGATCAATTGGTACAGGCGGCCTTCGGTTCTTAATTTTTTTTTAAATGTTTCGGGAGATAGCGAAGCGATTCGATAGTATATTCGGAAAGCCAGGAAAATTTTCTACAAGTTAAATATGAATCTAGAGTGCACACGGGTTTAGGTTACACAGCAAGTAGCGCGGGAACGGCCAGTGGACTGTATTTCAGACGATCAATCGGTACAGGCGGCCATCGGTTTATAATTTTTTTGAAAATGTTCCGGGAGGTAGCGAATTGATTCGATAGTAAATTCGGAAAGCCAGGAAAATTCTCTACAAGTTAAATATGAATCTAGAGTGCACACGGGTTTAGGTTACACAGCAAGTAGCGCGGGAACGGCCAGTGGACCGTATTTCAGACGATCGATCGGAACAGGCGGCCTTCGGTTTTTAATTTTTTTGACAATGTTCCGGGATGTGGCGAAATGATTAGATAAAATATTCGGAAAGCCAGGAAAATTCTCTACATGTTAAATATGAATCTAGAGTGCACACGGGTTTAGGTTACACAGCAAGTAGCGCGGGAACGGCCAGTGGACCGTATTTCAGACGATCAATTGGTACAGGCGGCCTTCGGTTCTTCATTTTTTTTTAAATGTTTCGGGAGATAGCGAAGCGATTCGATAGTATATTCGGAAAGCCAGGAAAATTCTCTACAAGTTAAATATGAATCTAGAGTTCACACGGGTTTAGGTTGAACAGCAATAAGCGCGGGAAAGGCCAGTGGACTGTATTTCAGACGATCGATCGGTACAGGCAGCCTTCGGTTTTTAATTTTTTTGACAATGTTCCGGGGGATGGCGAAGCGATTAGATAGTATATTCGGAAAGCCAGGAAAATTCTGTACAAGTTAAATATGAATCTAGAGTGCACACGGGTTTAGGTTACACAGCAAGTAGCGCGGGAACGGCCAGTGAACCGTATTTCAGACGATCAATTGGTACAGGCGGCCTTCGGTTTTTAATTTTTTTTTAAATGTTTCGGGAGATAGCGAAGCGATTCGATAGTATATTCGGAAAGCCAGGAAAATTCTCTACAAGTTAAATATGAATCTAGAGTTCACACTGGTTTAGGTTGAACAGCAATAAGCGCGGGAAAGGCCAGTGGACTGTATTTCAGACGATCGATCGGTACAGGCGGCCTTCGGTTTTTAATTTTTTTGAAAATGTTCCGGGAGGTGGCGAAGCGATTAGATAGTTCATTCGGAAAGCCAGGAAAATTCTCTACAAGTTAAATATGAATCTAGAGTTCACACGGGTTTAGGTTACACAGCAAGTAGCGCGGGAACGGCCAGTGGACCGTATTTCAGACGATCGATCGGTACAGGCGGCCTTCGGTTTTTAATTTTTTTGAAAATGTTCCGGGAAATAGCGAATTGATTCGATAGTAAATTCGGAAAGCCAGGAAAATTCTCTACAAGTTAAATATGAATCTAGAGTGCACACGGGTTTAGGTTACACAGCAAGTAGCGCGGGAACGGCCAGTGGACCGTATTTCAGACGATCGATCGGTACAGGCGGCCTTCGGTTTTTAATTTTTTTGACAATGTTCCGGGATGTGGCGAAATGATTAGATAAAATATTCGGAAAGCCAGGAAAATTCTCTACATGCTAAATATGAATCTAGAGTGCACACGGGTTTAGGTTACACAGCAAGTAGCGCGGGAACGGCCAGTGGACCGTATTTCAGACGATCAATTGGTACAGGCGGCCTTCGGTTCTTAATTTTTTTTTAAATGTTTCGGGAGATAGCGAAGCGATTCGATAGTATATTCGGAAAGCCAGGAAAATTTTCTACAAGTTAAATATGAATCTAGAGTGCACACGGGTTTAGGTTACACAGCAAGTAGCGCGGGAACGGCCAGTGGACTGTATTTCAGACGATCAATCGGTACAGGCGGCCATCGGTTTATAATTTTTTTGAAAATGTTCCGGGAGGTAGCGAATTGATTCGATAGTAAATTCGGAAAGCCAGGAAAATTCTCTACAAGTTAAATATGAATCTAGAGTGCACACGGGTTTAGGTTACACAGCAAGTAGCGCGGGAACGGCCAGTGGACCGTATTTCAGACGATCGATCGGAACAGGCGGCCTTCGGTTTTTAATTTTTTTGACAATGTTCCGGGATGTGGCGAAATGATTAGATAAAATATTCGGAAAGCCAGGAAAATTCTCTACATGTTAAATATGAATCTAGAGTGCACACGGGTTTAGGTTACACAGCAAGTAGCGCGGGAACGGCCAGTGGACCGTATTTCAGACGATCAATTGGTACAGGCGGCCTTCGGTTTTTAATTTTTTTTTAAATGTTTCGGGAGATAGCGAAGCGATTCGATAGTATATTCGGAAAGCCAGGAAAATTCTCTACAAGTTAAATATGAATCTAGAGTGCACACGGGTTTAGGTTACACAGCAAGTAGCGCGGGAACGGCCAGTGGACCGTATTTCAGACGATCAATTGGTACAGGCGGCCTTCGGTTCTTAATTTTTTTTTAAATGTTTCGGGAGATAGCGAAGCGATTCGATAGTATATTCGGAAAGCCAGGAAAATTTTCTACAAGTTAAATATGAATCTAGAGTGCACACGGGTTTAGGTTACACAGCAAGTAGCGCGGGAAAGGCCAGTGGACTGTATTTCAGACGATCGATAGGTACAGGCAGCCTTCGGTTTATAATTTTTTTGACAATGTTCTGGGAGGTGGTCTAGCGTTTCGATAGTATATTCGGAAAGCCAGGAAAACTCTCTTTCAGTTAAATATGAATCTAGAGTGCACACGGGTTTAGGTTACACAGCAAGTAGCGCGGGAACGGCCAGTGGACCGTATTTCAGACGATCAATTGGTACAGGCGGCCTTCGGTTTTTAATTTTTTTTTAAATGTTCCGGGAGGTAGCGAATTGATTCGATAGTAAATTCGGAAAGCCAGGAAAATTCTCTACAAGTTAAATATGAATCTAGAGTGCACACGGGTTTAGGTTACACAGCAAGTAGCGCGGGAACGGCCAGTGGACCGTATTTCAGACGATCGATCGGTACAGGCGGCCATCGGTTTTTAATTTTTTTGACAATGTTCCGGGATGTGGCGAAATGATTAGATAAAATATTCGGAAAGCCAGGAAAATTCTCTACATGTTAAATATGAATCTAGAGTGCACACGGGTTTAGGTTACACAGCAAGTAGCGCGGGAACGGCCAGTGGACCGTATTTCAGACGATCAATTGGTACAGGCGGCCTTCGGTTCTTAATTTTTTTTTAAATGTTTCGGGAGATAGCGAAGCGATTCGATAGTATATTCGGAAAGCCAGGAAAATTTTCTACAAGTTAAATATGAATCTAGAGTTCACACGGGTTTAGGTTACACAGCAAGTAGCGCGGGAACGGCCAGTGGACCGTATTTCAGACGATCGATCGGTACAGGCGGCCTTCGGTTTTTAATTTTTTTGAAAATGTTCCGGGAGGTGGCGAAGCGATTCGATAGTATATTCGGAAAGCCAGGAAAATTCTCTACAAGTTAAATATGAATCTAGAGTTCACACGGGTTTAGGTTGAACAGCAATAAGCGCGGGAAAGGCCAGTGGACTGTATTTCAGACGATCGATCCGTACAGGCAGCCTTCGGTTTTTAATTTTTTTGACAATGTTCCGGGGGATGGCGAAGCGATTAGATAATATATTCGGAAAGCCAGGAAAATTCTCTACAAGTTAAATATGAATCTAGAGTTCACACTGGTTTAGGTTGAACAGCAATAAGCGCGGGAAAGGCCAGTGGACTGTATTTCAGACGATCGATCGGTACAGGCGGCCTTCGGTTTTTAATTTTTTTGAAAATGTTCCGGGAGGTGGCGAAGCGATTAGATAGTTCATTCGGAAAGCCAGGAAAATTCTCTACAAGTTAAATATGAATCTAGAGTTCACACGGGTTTAGGTTACACAGCAAGTAGCGCGGGAACGGCCAGTGGACCGTATTTCAGACGATCGATCGGTACAGGCGGCCTTCGGTTTTTAATTTTTTTGAAAATGTTCCGGGAGGTAGCGAATTGATTCGATAGTAAATTCGGAAAGCCAGGAAAATTCTCTACAAGTTAAATATGAATCTAGAGTGCACACGGGTTTAAGTTACACAGCAAGTAGCGCGGGAACGGCCAGTGGACCGTATTTCAGACGATCGATCGGTACAGGCGGCCTTCGGTTTTTAATTTTTTTGACAATGTTCCGGGATGTGGCGAAATGATTAGATAAAATATTCGGAAAGCCAGGAAAATTCTCTACATGTTAAATATGAATCTAGAGTGCACACGGGTTTAGGTTACACAGCAAGTAGCGCGGGAACGGCCAGTGGACCGTATTTCAGACGATCAATTGGTACAGGCGGCCTTCGGTTCTTAATTTTTTTTTAAATGTTTCGGGAGATAGCGAAGCGATTCGATAGTATATTCGGAAAGCCAGGAAAATTTTCTACAAGTTAAATATGAATCTAGAGTGCACACGGGTTTAGGTTACACAGCAAGTAGCGCGGGAACGGCCAGTGGACTGTATTTCAGACGATCAATCGGTACAGGCGGCCATCGGTTTATAATTTTTTTGAAAATGTTCCGGGAGGTAGCGAATTGATTCGATAGTAAATTCGGAAAGCCAGGAAAATTCTCTACAAGTTAAATATGAATCTAGAGTGCACACGGGTTTAGGTTACACAGCAAGTAGCGCGGGAACGGCCAGTGGACCGTATTTCAGACGATCGATCGGAACAGGCGGCCTTCGGTTCTTAATTTTTTTTTAAATGTTTCGGGAGATAGCGAAGCGATTCGATAGTATATTCGGAAAGCCAGGAAAATTTTCTACAAGTTAAATATGAATCTAGAGTGCACACGGGTTTAGGTTACACAGCAAGTAGCGCGGGAACGGCCAGTGGACTGTATTTCAGACGATCAATCGGTACAGGCGGCCATCGGTTTATAATTTTTTTGAAAATGTTCCGGGAGGTAGCGAATTGATTCGATAGTAAATTCGGAAAGCCAGGAAAATTTTCTACAAGTTAAATATGAATCTAGAGTTCACACGGGTTTAGGTTACACAGCAAGTAGCGCGGGAACGGCCAGTGGACCGTATTTCAGACGATCGATCGGTACAGGCGGCCTTCGGTTTTTAATTTTTTTGAAAATGTTCCGGGAGGTGGCGAAGCGATTCGATAGTATATTCGGAAAGCCAGGAAAATTCTCTACAAGTTAAATATGAATCTAGAGTTCACACGGGTTTAGGTTGAACAGCAATAAGCGCGGGAAAGGCCAGTGGACTGTATTTCAGACGATCGATCGGTACAGGCAGCCTTCGGTTTTTAATTTTTTTGACAATGTTCCGGGGGTTGGCGAAGCGATTAGATAGTATATTCGGAAAGCCAGGAAAATTCTGTACAAGTTAAATATGAATCTAGAGTGCACACGGGTTTAGGTTACACAGCAAGTAGCGCGGGAACGGCCAGTGAACCGTATTTCAGACGATCAATTGGTACAGGCGGCCTTCGGTTTTTAATTTTTTTTTAAATGTTTCGGGAGATAGCGAAGCGATTCGATAGTATATTCGGAAAGCCAGGAAAATTCTCTACAAGTTAAATATGAATCTAGAGTTCACACTGGTTTAGGTTGAACAGCAATAAGCGCGGGAAAGGCCAGTGGACTGTATTTCAGACGATCGATCGGTACAGGCGGCCTTCGGTTTTTAATTTTTTTGAAAATGTTCCGGGAGGTGGCGAAGCGATTAGATAGTTCATTCGGAAAGCCAGGAAAATTCTCTACAAGTTAAATATGAATCTAGAGTTCACACGGGTTTAGGTTACACAGCAAGTAGCGCGGGAACGGCCAGTGGACCGTATTTCAGACGATCGATCGGTACAGGCGGCCTTCGGTTTTTAATTTTTTTGAAAATGTTCCGGGAGGTAGCGAATTGATTCGATAGTAAATTCGGAAAGCCAGGAAAATTCTCTACAAGTTAAATATGAATCTAGAGTGCACACGGGTTTAGGTTACACAGCAAGTAGCGCGGGAACGGCCAGTGGACCGTATTTCAGACGATCGATCGGTACAGGCGGCCTTCGGTTTTTAATTTTTTTGACAATGTTCCGGGATGTGGCGAAATGATTAGATAAAATATTCGGAAAGCCAGGAAAATTCTCTACATGTTAAATATGAATCTAGAGTGCACACGGGTTTAGGTTACACAGCAAGTAGCGCGGGAACGGCCAGTGGACCGTATTTCAGACGATCAATTGGTACAGGCGGCCTTCGGTTCTTAATTTTTTTTTAAATGTTTCGGGAGATAGCGAAGCGATTCGATAGTATATTCGGAAAGCCAGGAAAATTTTCTACAAGTTAAATATGAATCTAGAGTTCACACGGGTTTAGGTTACACAGCAAGTAGCGCGGGAACGGCCAGTGGACCGTATTTCAGACGATCAATTGGTACAGGCGGCCTTCGGTTTTTAATTTTTTTGAAAATGTTCCGGGAGGTGGCGAAGCGATTCGATAGTATATTCGGAAAGCCAGGAAAATTCTCTACAAGTTAAATATGAATCTAGAGTTCACACGGGTTTAGGTTGAACAGCAATAAGCGCGGGAAAGGCCAGTGGACTGTATTTCAGACGATCGATCGGTACAGGCAGCCTTCGGTTTTTAATTTTTTTGACAATGTTCCGGGGGTTGGCGAAGCGATTAGATAGTATATTCGGAAAGCCAGGAAAATTCTGTACAAGTTAAATATGTATCTAGAGTGCACACGGGTTTAGGTTACACAGCAAGTAGCGCGGGAACGGCCAGTGAACCGTATTTCAGACGATCAATTGGTACAGGCGGCCTTCGGTTTTTAATTTTTTTTTAAATGTTTCGGGAGATAGCGAAGCGATTCGATAGTATATTCGGAAAGCCAGGAAAATTCTCTACAAGTTAAATATGAATCTAGAGTTCACACTGGTTTAGGTTACACAGCAAGTAGCGCGGGAACGGCCAGTGGACCGTATTTCAGACGATCGATCGGTACAGGCGGCCTTCGGTTTTTAATTTTTTTGAAAATGTTCCGGGAGGTAGCGAATTGATTCGATAGTAAATTCGGAAAGCCAGGAAAATTCTCTACAAGTTAAATATGAATCTAGAGTGCACACGGGTTTAGGTTACACAGCAAGTAGCGCGGGAACGGCCAGTGGACCGTATTTCAGACGATCGATCGGTACAGGCGGCCTTCGGTTTTTAATTTTTTTGAAAATGTTCCGGGAGGTAGCGAATTGATTCGATAGTAAATTCGGAAAGCCAGGAAAATTCTCTACAAGTTAAATATGAATCTAGAGTTCACACGGGTTTAGGTTGAACAGCAATAAGCGCGGGAAAGGCCAGTGGACTGTATTTCAGACGATCGATCCGTACAGGCAGCCTTCGGTTTTTAATTTTTTTGACAATGTTCCGGGGGATGGCGAAGCGATTAGATAATATATTCGGAAAGCCAGGAAAATTCTCTACAAGTTAAATATGAATCTAGAGTTCACACTGGTTTAGGTTGAACAGCAATAAGCGCGGGAAAGGCCAGTGGACTGTATTTCAGACGATCGATCGGTACAGGCGGCCTTCGGTTTTTAATTTTTTTGAAAATGTTCCGGGAGGTGGCGAAGCGATTAGATAGTTCATTCGGAAAGCCAGGAAAATTCTCTACAAGTTAAATATGAATCTAGAGTTCACACGGGTTTAGGTTACACAGCAAGTAGCGCGGGAACGGCCAGTGGACCGTATTTCAGACGATCGATCGGTACAGGCGGCCTTCGGTTTTTAATTTTTTTGAAAATGTTCCGGGAGGTAGCGAATTGATTCGATAGTAAATTCGGAAAGCCAGGAAAATTCTCTACAAGTTAAATATGAATCTAGAGTGCACACGGGTTTAGGTTACACAGCAAGTAGCGCGGGAACGGCCAGTGGACCGTATTTCAGACGATCGATCGGTACAGGCGGCCTTCGGTTTTTAATTTTTTTGACAATGTTCCGGGATGTGGCGAAATGATTAGATAAAATATTCGGAAAGCCAGGAAAATTCTCTACATGTTAAATATGAATCTAGAGTGCACACGGGTTTAGGTTACACAGCAAGTAGCGCGGGAACGGCCAGTGGACCGTATTTCAGACGATCAATTGGTACAGGCGGCCTTCGGTTCTTAATTTTTTTTTAAATGTTTCGGGAGATAGCGAAGCGATTCGATAGTATATTCGGAAAGCCAGGAAAATTTTCTACAAGTTAAATATGAATCTAGAGTGCACACGGGTTTAGGTTACACAGCAAGTAGCGCGGGAACGGCCAGTGGACTGTATTTCAGACGATCAATCGGTACAGGCGGCCATCGGTTTATAATTTTTTTGAAAATGTTCCGGGAGGTAGCGAATTGATTCGATAGTAAATTCGGAAAGCCAGGAAAATTCTCTACAAGTTAAATATGAATCTAGAGTGCACACGGGTTTAGGTTACACAGCAAGTAGCGCGGGAACGGCCAGTGGACCGTATTTCAGACGATCGATCGGAACAGGCGGCCTTCGGTTCTTAATTTTTTTTTAAATGTTTCGGGAGATAGCGAAGCGATTCGATAGTATATTCGGAAAGCCAGGAAAATTTTCTACAAGTTAAATATGAATCTAGAGTGCACACGGGTTTAGGTTACACAGCAAGTAGCGCGGGAACGGCCAGTGGACTGTATTTCAGACGATCAATCGGTACAGGCGGCCATCGGTTTATAATTTTTTTGAAAATGTTCCGGGAGGTAGCGAATTGATTCGGTAGTAAATTCGGAAAGCCAGGAAAATTTTCTACAAGTTAAATATGAATCTAGAGTTCACACGGGTTTAGGTTACACAGCAAGTAGCGCGGGAACGGCCAGTGGACCGTATTTCAGACGATCGATCGGTACAGGCGGCCTTCGGTTTTTAATTTTTTTGAAAATGTTCCGGGAGGTGGCGAAGCGATTCGATAGTATATTCGGAAAGCCAGGAAAATTCTCTACAAGTTAAATATGAATCTAGAGTTCACACGGGTTTAGGTTGAACAGCAATAAGCGCGGGAAAGGCCAGTGGACTGTATTTCAGACGATCGATCGGTACAGGCAGCCTTCGGTTTTTAATTTTTTTGACAATGTTCCGGGGGTTGGCGAAGCGATTAGATAGTATATTCGGAAAGCCAGGAAAATTCTGTACAAGTTAAATATGAATCTAGAGTGCACACGGGTTTAGGTTACACAGCAAGTAGCGCGGGAACGGCCAGTGAACCGTATTTCAGACGATCAATTGGTACAGGCGGCCTTCGGTTTTTAATTTTTTTTTAAATGTTTCGGGAGATAGCGAAGCGATTCGATAGTATATTCGGAAAGCCAGGAAAATTCTCTACAAGTTAAATATGAATCTAGAGTTCACACTGGTTTAGGTTGAACAGCAATAAGCGCGGGAAAGGCCAGTGGACTGTATTTCAGACGATCGATCGGTACAGGCGGCCTTCGGTTTTTAATTTTTTTGAAAATGTTCCGGGAGGTGGCGAAGCGATTAGATAGTTCATTCGGAAAGCCAGGAAAATTCTCTACAAGTTAAATATGAATCTAGAGTTCACACGGGTTTAGGTTACACAGCAAGTAGCGCGGGAACGGCCAGTGGACCGTATTTCAGACGATCGATCGGTACAGGCGGCCTTCGGTTTTTAATTTTTTTGAAAATGTTCCGGGAGGTAGCGAATTGATTCGATAGTAAATTCGGAAAGCCAGGAAAATTCTCTACAAGTTAAATATGAATCTAGAGTGCACACGGGTTTAGGTTACACAGCAAGTAGCGCGGGAACGGCCAGTGGACCGTATTTCAGACGATCGATCGGTACAGGCGGCCTTCGGTTTTTAATTTTTTTGACAATGTTCCGGGATGTGGCGAAATGATTAGATAAAATATTCGGAAAGCCAGGAAAATTCTCTACATGTTAAATATGAATCTAGAGTGCACACGGGTTTAGGTTACACAGCAAGTAGCGCGGGAACGGCCAGTGGACCGTATTTCAGACGATCAATTGGTACAGGCGGCCTTCGGTTCTTAATTTTTTTTTAAATGTTTCGGGAGATAGCGAAGCGATTCGATAGTATATTCGGAAAGCCAGGAAAATTTTCTACAAGTTAAATATGAATCTAGAGTTCACACGGGTTTAGGTTACACAGCAAGTAGCGCGGGAACGGCCAGTGGACCGTATTTCAGACGATCAATTGGTACAGGCGGCCTTCGGTTTTTAATTTTTTTGAAAATGTTCCGGGAGGTGGCGAAGCGATTCGATAGTATATTCGGAAAGCCAGGAAAATTCTCTACAAGTTAAATATGAATCTAGAGTTCACACGGGTTTAGGTTGAACAGCAATAAGCGCGGGAAAGGCCAGTGGACTGTATTTCAGACGATCGATCGGTACAGGCAGCCTTCGGTTTTTAATTTTTTTGACAATGTTCCGGGGGTTGGCGAAGCGATTAGATAGTATATTCGGAAAGCCAGGAAAATTCTGTACAAGTTAAATATGTATCTAGAGTGCACACGGGTTTAGGTTACACAGCAAGTAGCGCGGGAACGGCCAGTGAACCGTATTTCAGACGATCAATTGGTACAGGCGGCCTTCGGTTTTTAATTTTTTTTTAAATGTTTCGGGAGATAGCGAAGCGATTCGATAGTATATTCGGAAAGCCAGGAAAATTCTCTACAAGTTAAATATGAATCTAGAGTTCACACTGGTTTAGGTTACACAGCAAGTAGCGCGGGAACGGCCAGTGGACCGTATTTCAGACGATCGATCGGTACAGGCGGCCTTCGGTTTTTAATTTTTTTGAAAATGTTCCGGGAGGTAGCGAATTGATTCGATAGTAAATTCGGAAAGCCAGGAAAATTCTCTACAAGTTAAATATGAATCTAGAGTGCACACGGGTTTAGGTTACACAGCAAGTAGCGCGGGAACGGCCAGTGGACCGTATTTCAGACGATCGATCGGTACAGGCGGCCTTCGGTTTTTAATTTTTTTGACAATGTTCCGGGATGTGGCGAAATGATTAGATAAAATATTCGGAAAGCCAGGAAAATTCTCTACATGTTAAATATGAATCTAGAGTGCACACGGGTTTAGGTTACACAGCAAGTAGCGCGGGAACGGCCAGTGGACCGTATTTCAGACGATCAATTGGTACAGGCGGCCTTCGGTTCTTAATTTTTTTTTAAATGTTTCGGGAGATAGCGAAGCGATTCGATAGTATATTCGGAAAGCCAGGAAAGTTTTCTACAAGTTAAATATGAATCTAGAGTTCACACGGGTTTAGGTTACACAGCAAGTAGCGAGGGAACGGCCAGTGGACCGTATTTCAGACGATCGATCGGTACAGGCGGCCTTCGGTTTTTAATTTTTTTGAAAATGTTTCGGGAGATAGCGAAGCGATTCGATAGTATATTCGGAAAGCCAGGAAAATTCTCTACAAGTTAAATATGAATCTAGAGTTCACACTGGTTTAGGTTGAACAGCAATAAGCGCGGGAAAGGCCAGTGGACTGTATTTCAGACGATCGATCGGTACAGGCGGCCTTCGGTTTTTAATTTTTTTGAAAATGTTCCGGGAGGTGGCGAAGCGATTAGATAGTATATTCGGAAAGCCAGGAAAATTCTCTACAAGTTAAATATGAATCTAGAGTTCACACGGGTTTAGGTTACACAGCAAGTAGCGCGGGAACGGCCAGTGGACCGTATTTCAGACGATCGATCGGTACAGGCGGCCTTCGGTTTTTAATTTTTTTGAAAATGTTCCGTGAGGTGGCGAAGCGATTCGATAGTATATTCGGAAAGCCAGGAAAATTCTCTACAAGTTAAATATGAATCTAGAGTTCACACGGGTTTAGGTTGAACAGCAATAAGCGCGGGAAAGGCCAGTGGACTGTATTTCAGACGATCGATCGGTACAGGCAGCCTTCGGTTTTTAATTTTTTTGACAATGTTCCGGGAGGTGGCGAAGCGATTAGATAGTATATTCGGAAAGCCAGGAAAATTCTGTACAAGTTAAATATGAATCTAGAGTGCACACGGGTTTAGGTTACACAGCAAGTAGCGCGGGAACGGCCAGTGAACCGTATTTCAGACGATCAATTGGTACAGGCGGCCTTCGGTTTTTAATTTTTTTTTAAATGTTTCGGGAGATAGCGAAGCGATTCGATAGTATATTCGGAAAGCCAGGAAAGTTCTCTACAAGTTAAATATGAATCTAGAGTTCACACTGGTTTAGGTTGAACAGCAATAAGCGCGGGAAAGGCCAGTGGACTGTATTTCAGACGATCGATCGGTACAGGCGGCCTTCGGTTTTTAATTTTTTTGAAAATGTTCCGGGAGGTGGCGAAGCGATTAGATAGTATATTCGGAAAGCCAGGAAAATTCTCTACAAGTTAAATATGAATCTAGAGTTCACACGGGTTTAGGTTACACAGCAAGTAGCGCGGGAACGGCCAGTGGACCGTATTTCAGACGATCGATCGGTACAGGCGGCCTTCGGTTTTTAATTTTTTTGAAAATGTTTCGGGAGATAGCGAAGCGATTCGATAGTATATTCGGAAAGCCAGGAAAATTCTCTACAAGTTAAATATGAATCTAGAGTTCACACTGGTTTAGGTTGAACAGCAATAAGCGCGGGAAAGGCCAGTGGACTGTATTTCAGACGATCGATCGGTACAGGCGGCCTTCGGTTTTTAATTTTTTTGAAAATGTTCCGGGAGGTGGCGAAGCGATTAGATAGTATATTCGGAAAGCCAGGAAAATTCTCTACAAGTTAAATATGAATCTAGAGTTCACACGGGTTTAGGTTACACAGCAAGTAGCGCGGGAACGGCCAGTGGACCGTATTTCAGACGATCGATCGGTACAGGCAGCCTTCGGTTTTTAATTTTTTTGACAATGTTCCGGGAGGTGGCGAAGCGATTAGACAGTATATTCGGAAAGCCAGGAAAATTCTGTACAAGTTAAATATGAATCTAGAGTGCACACGGGTTTCGGTTACACAGCAAGTAGCGCGGGAACGGCCAGTGGACCGTATTTCAGACGATCAATTGGTACAGGCGGCCTTCGGTTATTAATTTTTTTTTAAATGTTTCGGGAGATAGCGAAGCGATTCGATAGTATATTCGGAAAGCCAGGAAAATTCTCTACAAGTTAAATATGAATCTAGAGTTCACACTGGTTTAGGTTACACAGCAAGTAGCGCGGGAACGGCCAGTGGACCGTATTTCAGACGATCGATCGGTACAGGCGGCCTTCGGTTTTTAATTTTTTTGAAAATGTTCCGGGAGGTAGCGAATTGATTCGATAGTAAATTCGGAAAGCCAGGAAAATTCTCTACAAGTTAAATATGAATCTAGAGTGCACACGGGTTTAGGTTACACAGCAAGTAGCGCGGGAACGGCCAGTGGACCGTATTTCAGACGATCAATTGGTACAGGCGGCCTTCGGTTCTTAATTTTTTTGACAATGTTCCGGGATGTGACGAAATGATTAGATAAAATATTCGGAAAGCCAGGAAAATTCTCTACAAGTTAAATATGAATCTAGAGTTAAAACGGGTTTAGGTTGAACAGCAATAAGCGCGGGAAAGGCCAGTGGACTGTATTTCAGACGATCGATCGGTACAGGCGGCCTTCGGTTTTTAATTTTTTTGAAAATGTTCCGGGAGGTGGCGAAGCGATTAGATAGTATATTCGGAAAGCCAGGAAAATTCTCTACAAGTTAAATATGAATCTAGAGTGCACACGGGTTTCGGTTACACAGCAAGTAGCGCGGGAACGGCCAGTGGACCGTATTTCAGACGATCAATTGGTACAGGCGGCCTTCGGTTTTTAATTTTTTTTTAAATGTTTCGGGAGATAGCGAAGCGATTCGATAGTATATTCGGAAAGCCAGGAAAATTCTCTACAAGTTAAATATGAATCTAGAGTTCACACTGGTTTAGGTTACACAGCAAGTAGCGCGGGAACGGCCAGTGGACCGTATTTCAGACGATCGATCGGTACAGGCGGCCTTCGGTTTTTAATTTTTTTGAAAATGTTCCGGGAGGTAGCGAATTGATTCGATAGTAAATTCGGAAAGCCAGGAAAATTCTCTACAAGTTAAATATGAATCTAGAGTGCACACGGGTTTAGGTTACACAGCAAGTAGCGCGGGAACGGCCAGTGGACCGTATTTCAGACGATCGATCGGTACAGGCGGCCTTCGGTTTTTAATTTTTTTGACAATGTTCCGGGATGTGACGAAATGATTAGATAAAATATTCGGAAAGCCAGGAAAATTCTCTACATGTTAAATATGAATCTAGAGTGCACACGGGTTTAGGTTACACAGCAAGTAGCGCGGGAACGGCCAGTGGACCGTATTTCAGACGATCAATTGGTACAGGCGGCCTTCGGTTCTTAATTTTTTTGACAATGTTCCGGGATGTGACGAAATGATTAGATAAAATATTCGGAAAGCCAGGAAAATTCTCTACAAGTTAAATATGAATCTAGAGTTAAAACGGGTTTAGGTTGAACAGCAATAAGCGCGGGAAAGGCCAGTGGACTGTATTTCAGACGATCGATCGGTACAGGCGGCCTTCGGTTTTTAATTTTTTTGAAAATGTTCCGGGAGGTGGCGAAGCGATTAGATAGTATATTCGGAAAGCCAGGAAAATTCTCTACAAGTTAAATATGAATCTAGAGTTCACACGGGTTTAGGTTACACAGCAAGTAGCGCGGGAACGGCCAGTGGACCGTATTTCAGACGATCGATCGGTACAGGCGGCCTTCGGTTTTTAATTTTTTTGAAAATGTTCCGGGAGGTGGCGAAGCGATTCGATAGTATATTCGGAAAGCCAGGAAAATTCTCTACAAGTTAAATATGAATCTAGAGTTAAAACGGGTTTAGGTTGAACAGCAATAAGCGCGGGAAAGGCCAGTGGACTGTATTTCAGACGATCGATCGGTACAGGCAGCCTTCGGTTTTTAATTTTTTTGACAATGTTCCGGGAGGTGGCGAAGCGATTAGATAGTATATTCGGAAAGCCAGGAAAATTCTGTACAAGTTAAATATGAATCTAGAGTGCACACGGGTTTAGGTTACACAGCAAGTAGCGCGGGAACGGCCAGTGGACCGTATTTCAGACGATCAATTGGTACAGGCGGCCTTCGGTTTTTAATTTTTTTTTAAATGTTTCGGGAGATAGCGAAGCGATTCGATAGTATATTCGGAAAGCCAGGAAAATTCTCTACAAGTTAAATATGAATCTAGAGTTCACACTGGTTTAGGTTGAACAGCAATAAGCGTGGGAAAGGCCAGTGGACTGTATTTCAGACGATCGATCGGTACAGGCGGCCTTCGGTTTTTAATTTTTTTGAAAATGTTCCGGGAGGTGGCGAAGCGATTCGATAGTATATTCGGAAAGCCAGGAAAATTCTCTACAAGTTAAATATGAATCTAGAGTTCACACGGGTTTAGGTTACACAGCAAGTAGCGCGGGAACGGCCAGTGGACCGTATTTCAGACGATCAATTGGTACAGGCGGCCTTCGGTTTTTAATTTTTTTTTAAATGTTTCGGGAGATAGCGAATTGATTCGATAGTAAATTCGGAAAGCCAGGAAAATTCTCTACAAGTTAAATATGAATCTAGAGTGCACACGGGTTTAGGTTACACAGCAAGTAGCGCGGGAACGGCCAGTGGACCGTATTTCAGACGATCGATCGGTACAGGCGGCCTTCGGTTTTTAATTTTTTTGACAATGTTCCGGGATGTGACGAAATGATTAGATAAAATATTCGGAAAGCCAGGAAAATTCTCTACATGTTAAATATGAATCTAGAGTGCACACGGGTTTAGGTTACACAGCAAGTAGCGCGGGAACGGCCAGTGGACCGTATTTCAGACGATCAATTGGTACAGGCGGCCTTCGGTTCTTAATTTTTTTGACAATGTTCCGGGATGTGACGAAATGATTAGATAAAATATTCGGAAAGCCAGGAAAATTCTCTACAAGTTAAATATGAATCTAGAGTTAAAACGGGTTTAGGTTGAACAGCAATAAGCGCGGGAAAGGCCAGTGGACTGTATTTCAGACGATCGATCGGTACAGGCGGCCTTCGGTTTTTAATTTTTTTGAAAATGTTCCGGGAGGTGGCGAAGCGATTAGATAGTATATTCGGAAAGCCAGGAAAATTCTCTACAAGTTAAATATGAATCTAGAGTTCACACGGGTTTAGGTTACACAGCAAGTAGCGCGGGAACGGCCAGTGGACCGTATTTCAGACGATCGATCGGTACAGGCGGCCTTCGGTTTTTAATTTTTTTGAAAATGTTTCGGGAGATAGCGAAGCGATTCGATAGTATATTCGGAAAGCCAGGAAAATTCTCTACAAGTTAAATATGAATCTAGAGTTCACACTGGTTTAGGTTGAACAGCAATAAGCGCGGGAAAGGCCAGTGGACTGTATTTCAGACGATCGATCGGTACAGGCGGCCTTCGGTTTTTAATTTTTTTGAAAATGTTCCGGGAGGTGGCGAAGCGATTAGATAGTATATTCGGAAAGCCAGGAAAATTCTCTACAAGTTAAATATGAATCTAGAGTTCACACGGGTTTAGGTTACACAGCAAGTAGCGCGGGAACGGCCAGTGGACCGTATTTCAGACGATCGATCGGTACAGGCAGCCTTCGGTTTTTAATTTTTTTGACAATGTTCCGGGAGGTGGCGAAGCGATTAGACAGTATATTCGGAAAGCCAGGAAAATTCTGTACAAGTTAAATATGAATCTAGAGTGCACACGGGTTTCGGTTACACAGCAAGTAGCGCGGGAACGGCCAGTGGACCGTATTTCAGACGATCAATTGGTACAGGCGGCCTTCGGTTATTAATTTTTTTTTAAATGTTTCGGGAGATAGCGAAGCGATTCGATAGTATATTCGGAAAGCCAGGAAAATTCTCTACAAGTTAAATATGAATCTAGAGTTCACACTGGTTTAGGTTACACAGCAAGTAGCGCGGGAACGGCCAGTGGACCGTATTTCAGACGATCGATCGGTACAGGCGGCCTTCGGTTTTTAATTTTTTTGAAAATGTTCCGGGAGGTAGCGAATTGATTCGATAGTAAATTCGGAAAGCCAGGAAAATTCTCTACAAGTTAAATATGAATCTAGAGTGCACACGGGTTTAGGTTACACAGCAAGTAGCGCGGGAACGGCCAGTGGACCGTATTTCAGACGATCAATTGGTACAGGCGGCCTTCGGTTCTTAATTTTTTTGACAATGTTCCGGGATGTGACGAAATGATTAGATAAAATATTCGGAAAGCCAGGAAAATTCTCTACAAGTTAAATATGAATCTAGAGTTAAAACGGGTTTAGGTTGAACAGCAATAAGCGCGGGAAAGGCCAGTGGACTGTATTTCAGACGATCGATCGGTACAGGCGGCCTTCGGTTTTTAATTTTTTTGAAAATGTTCCGGGAGGTGGCGAAGCGATTAGATAGTATATTCGGAAAGCCAGGAAAATTCTGTACAAGTTAAATATGAATCTAGAGTGCACACGGGTTTCGGTTACACAGCAAGTAGCGCGGGAACGGCCAGTGGACCGTATTTCAGACGATCAATTGGTACAGGCGGCCTTCGGTTTTTAATTTTTTTTTAAATGTTTCGGGAGATAGCGAAGCGATTCGATAGTATATTCGGAAAGCCAGGAAAATTCTCTACAAGTTAAATATGAATCTAGAGTTCACACTGGTTTAGGTTACACAGCAAGTAGCGCGGGAACGGCCAGTGGACCGTATTTCAGACGATCGATCGGTACAGGCGGCCTTCGGTTTTTAATTTTTTTGAAAATGTTCCGGGAGGTAGCGAATTGATTCGATAGTAAATTCGGAAAGCCAGGAAAATTCTCTACAAGTTAAATATGAATCTAGAGTGCACACGGGTTTAGGTTACACAGCAAGTAGCGCGGGAACGGCCAGTGGACCGTATTTCAGACGATCGATCGGTACAGGCGGCCTTCGGTTTTTAATTTTTTTGACAATGTTCCGGGATGTGACGAAATGATTAGATAAAATATTCGGAAAGCCAGGAAAATTCTCTACATGTTAAATATGAATCTAGAGTGCACACGGGTTTAGGTTACACAGCAAGTAGCGCGGGAACGGCCAGTGGACCGTATTTCAGACGATCAATTGGTACAGGCGGCCTTCGGTTCTTAATTTTTTTGACAATGTTCCGGGATGTGACGAAATGATTAGATAAAATATTCGGAAAGCCAGGAAAATTCTCTACAAGTTAAATATGAATCTAGAGTTAAAACGGGTTTAGGTTGAACAGCAATAAGCGCGGGAAAGGCCAGTGGACTGTATTTCAGACGATCGATCGGTACAGGCGGCCTTCGGTTTTTAATTTTTTTGAAAATGTTCCGGGAGGTGGCGAAGCGATTAGATAGTATATTCGGAAAGCCAGGAAAATTCTCTACAAGTTAAATATGAATCTAGAGTTCACACGGGTTTAGGTTACACAGCAAGTAGCGCGGGAACGGCCAGTGGACCGTATTTCAGACGATCGATCGGTACAGGCGGCCTTCGGTTTTTAATTTTTTTGAAAATGTTCCGGGAGGTGGCGAAGCGATTCGATAGTATATTCGGAAAGCCAGGAAAATTCTCTACAAGTTAAATATGAATCTAGAGTTAAAACGGGTTTAGGTTGAACAGCAATAAGCGCGGGAAAGGCCAGTGGACTGTATTTCAGACGATCGATCGGTACAGGCAGCCTTCGGTTTTTAATTTTTTTGACAATGTTCCGGGAGGTGGCGAAGCGATTAGATAGTATATTCGGAAAGCCAGGAAAATTCTGTACAAGTTAAATATGAATCTAGAGTGCACACGGGTTTAGGTTACACAGCAAGTAGCGCGGGAACGGCCAGTGGACCGTATTTCAGACGATCAATTGGTACAGGCGGCCTTCGGTTTTTAATTTTTTTTTAAATGTTTCGGGAGATAGCGAAGCGATTCGATAGTATATTCGGAAAGCCAGGAAAATTCTCTACAAGTTAAATATGAATCTAGAGTTCACACTGGTTTAGGTTGAACAGCAATAAGCGTGGGAAAGGCCAGTGGACTGTATTTCAGACGATCGATCGGTACAGGCGGCCTTCGGTTTTTAATTTTTTTGAAAATGTTCCGGGAGGTGGCGAAGCGATTCGATAGTATATTCGGAAAGCCAGGAAAATTCTCTACAAGTTAAATATGAATCTAGAGTTCACACGGGTTTAGGTTACACAGCAAGTAGCGCGGGAACGGCCAGTGGACCGTATTTCAGACGATCAATTGGTACAGGCGGCCTTCGGTTTTTAATTTTTTTTTAAATGTTTCGGGAGATAGCGAATTGATTCGATAGTAAATTCGGAAAGCCAGGAAAATTCTCTACAAGTTAAATATGAATCTAGAGTGCACACGGGTTTAGGTTACACAGCAAGTAGCGCGGGAACGGCCAGTGGACCGTATTTCAGACGATCGATCGGTACAGGCGGCCTTCGGTTTTTAATTTTTTTGACAATGTTCCGGGATGTGACGAAATGATTAGATAAAATATTCGGAAAGCCAGGAAAATTCTCTACATGTTAAATATGAATCTAGAGTGCACACGGGTTTAGGTTACACAGCAAGTAGCGCGGGAACGGCCAGTGGACCGTATTTCAGACGATCAATTGGTACAGGCGGCCTTCGGTTCTTAATTTTTTTGACAATGTTCCGGGATGTGACGAAATGATTAGATAAAATATTCGGAAAGCCAGGAAAATTCTCTACAAGTTAAATATGAATCTAGAGTTAAAACGGGTTTAGGTTGAACAGCAATAAGCGCGGGAAAGGCCAGTGGACTGTATTTCAGACGATCGATCGGTACAGGCGGCCTTCGGTTTTTAATTTTTTTGAAAATGTTCCGGGAGGTGGCGAAGCGATTAGATAGTATATTCGGAAAGCCAGGAAAATTCTCTACAAGTTAAATATGAATCTAGAGTTCACACGGGTTTAGGTTACACAGCAAGTAGCGCGGGAACGGCCAGTGGACCGTATTTCAGACGATCGATCGGTACAGGCGGCCTTCGGTTTTTAATTTTTTTGAAAATGTTTCGGGAGATAGCGAAGCGATTCGATAGTATATTCGGAAAGCCAGGAAAATTCTCTACAAGTTAAATATGAATCTAGAGTTCACACTGGTTTAGGTTGAACAGCAATAAGCGCGGGAAAGGCCAGTGGACTGTATTTCAGACGATCGATCGGTACAGGCGGCCTTCGGTTTTTAATTTTTTTGAAAATGTTCCGGGAGGTGGCGAAGCGATTAGATAGTATATTCGGAAAGCCAGGAAAATTCTCTACAAGTTAAATATGAATCTAGAGTTCACACGGGTTTAGGTTACACAGCAAGTAGCGCGGGAACGGCCAGTGGACCGTATTTCAGACGATCGATCGGTACAGGCAGCCTTCGGTTTTTAATTTTTTTGACAATGTTCCGGGAGGTGGCGAAGCGATTAGACAGTATATTCGGAAAGCCAGGAAAATTCTGTACAAGTTAAATATGAATCTAGAGTGCACACGGGTTTCGGTTACACAGCAAGTAGCGCGGGAACGGCCAGTGGACCGTATTTCAGACGATCAATTGGTACAGGCGGCCTTCGGTTATTAATTTTTTTTTAAATGTTTCGGGAGATAGCGAAGCGATTCGATAGTATATTCGGAAAGCCAGGAAAATTCTCTACAAGTTAAATATGAATCTAGAGTTCACACTGGTTTAGGTTACACAGCAAGTAGCGCGGGAACGGCCAGTGGACCGTATTTCAGACGATCGATCGGTACAGGCGGCCTTCGGTTTTTAATTTTTTTGAAAATGTTCCGGGAGGTAGCGAATTGATTCGATAGTAAATTCGGAAAGCCAGGAAAATTCTCTACAAGTTAAATATGAATCTAGAGTGCACACGGGTTTAGGTTACACAGCAAGTAGCGCGGGAACGGCCAGTGGACCGTATTTCAGACGATCAATTGGTACAGGCGGCCTTCGGTTCTTAATTTTTTTGACAATGTTCCGGGATGTGACGAAATGATTAGATAAAATATTCGGAAAGCCAGGAAAATTCTCTACAAGTTAAATATGAATCTAGAGTTAAAACGGGTTTAGGTTGAACAGCAATAAGCGCGGGAAAGGCCAGTGGACTGTATTTCAGACGATCGATCGGTACAGGCGGCCTTCGGTTTTTAATTTTTTTGAAAATGTTCCGGGAGGTGGCGAAGCGATTAGATAGTATATTCGGAAAGCCAGGAAAATTCTCTACAAGTTAAATATGAATCTAGAGTGCACACGGGTTTCGGTTACACAGCAAGTAGCGCGGGAACGGCCAGTGGACCGTATTTCAGACGATCAATTGGTACAGGCGGCCTTCGGTTTTTAATTTTTTTTTAAATGTTTCGGGAGATAGCGAAGCGATTCGATAGTATATTCGGAAAGCCAGGAAAATTCTCTACAAGTTAAATATGAATCTAGAGTTCACACTGGTTTAGGTTACACAGCAAGTAGCGCGGGAACGGCCAGTGGACCGTATTTCAGACGATCGATCGGTACAGGCGGCCTTCGGTTTTTAATTTTTTTGAAAATGTTCCGGGAGGTAGCGAATTGATTCGATAGTAAATTCGGAAAGCCAGGAAAATTCTCTACAAGTTAAATATGAATCTAGAGTGCACACGGGTTTAGGTTACACAGCAAGTAGCGCGGGAACGGCCAGTGGACCGTATTTCAGACGATCGATCGGTACAGGCGGCCTTCGGTTTTTAATTTTTTTGACAATGTTCCGGGATGTGACGAAATGATTAGATAAAATATTCGGAAAGCCAGGAAAATTCTCTACATGTTAAATATGAATCTAGAGTGCACACGGGTTTAGGTTACACAGCAAGTAGCGCGGGAACGGCCAGTGGACCGTATTTCAGACGATCAATTGGTACAGGCGGCCTTCGGTTCTTAATTTTTTTGACAATGTTCCGGGATGTGACGAAATGATTAGATAAAATATTCGGAAAGCCAGGAAAATTCTCTACAAGTTAAATATGAATCTAGAGTTAAAACGGGTTTAGGTTGAACAGCAATAAGCGCGGGAAAGGCCAGTGGACTGTATTTCAGACGATCGATCGGTACAGGCGGCCTTCGGTTTTTAATTTTTTTGAAAATGTTCCGGGAGGTGGCGAAGCGATTAGATAGTATATTCGGAAAGCCAGGAAAATTCTCTACAAGTTAAATATGAATCTAGAGTTCACACGGGTTTAGGTTACACAGCAAGTAGCGCGGGAACGGCCAGTGGACCGTATTTCAGACGATCGATCGGTACAGGCGGCCTTCGGTTTTTAATTTTTTTGAAAATGTTCCGGGAGGTGGCGAAGCGATTCGATAGTATATTCGGAAAGCCAGGAAAATTCTCTACAAGTTAAATATGAATCTAGAGTTAAAACGGGTTTAGGTTGAACAGCAATAAGCGCGGGAAAGGCCAGTGGACTGTATTTCAGACGATCGATCGGTACAGGCAGCCTTCGGTTTTTAATTTTTTTGACAATGTTCCGGGAGGTGGCGAAGCGATTAGATAGTATATTCGGAAAGCCAGGAAAATTCTGTACAAGTTAAATATGAATCTAGAGTGCACACGGGTTTAGGTTACACAGCAAGTAGCGCGGGAACGGCCAGTGGACCGTATTTCAGACGATCAATTGGTACAGGCGGCCTTCGGTTTTTAATTTTTTTTTAAATGTTTCGGGAGATAGCGAAGCGATTCGATAGTATATTCGGAAAGCCAGGAAAATTCTCTACAAGTTAAATATGAATCTAGAGTTCACACTGGTTTAGGTTGAACAGCAATAAGCGTGGGAAAGGCCAGTGGACTGTATTTCAGACGATCGATCGGTACAGGCGGCCTTCGGTTTTTAATTTTTTTGAAAATGTTCCGGGAGGTGGCGAAGCGATTCGATAGTATATTCGGAAAGCCAGGAAAATTCTCTACAAGTTAAATATGAATCTAGAGTTCACACGGGTTTAGGTTACACAGCAAGTAGCGCGGGAACGGCCAGTGGACCGTATTTCAGACGATCAATTGGTACAGGCGGCCTTCGGTTTTTAATTTTTTTTTAAATGTTTCGGGAGATAGCGAATTGATTCGATAGTAAATTCGGAAAGCCAGGAAAATTCTCTACAAGTTAAATATGAATCTAGAGTGCACACGGGTTTAGGTTACACAGCAAGTAGCGCGGGAACGGCCAGTGGACCGTATTTCAGACGATCGATCGGTACAGGCGGCCTTCGGTTTTTAATTTTTTTGACAATGTTCCGGGATGTGACGAAATGATTAGATAAAATATTCGGAAAGCCAGGAAAATTCTCTACATGTTAAATATGAATCTAGAGTGCACACGGGTTTAGGTTACACAGCAAGTAGCGCGGGAACGGCCAGTGGACCGTATTTCAGACGATCAATTGGTACAGGCGGCCTTCGGTTCTTAATTTTTTTGACAATGTTCCGGGATGTGACGAAATGATTAGATAAAATATTCGGAAAGCCAGGAAAATTCTCTACAAGTTAAATATGAATCTAGAGTTAAAACGGGTTTAGGTTGAACAGCAATAAGCGCGGGAAAGGCCAGTGGACTGTATTTCAGACGATCGATCGGTACAGGCGGCCTTCGGTTTTTAATTTTTTTGAAAATGTTCCGGGAGGTGGCGAAGCGATTAGATAGTATATTCGGAAAGCCAGGAAAATTCTCTACAAGTTAAATATGAATCTAGAGTTCACACGGGTTTAGGTTACACAGCAAGTAGCGCGGGAACGGCCAGTGGACCGTATTTCAGACGATCGATCGGTACAGGCGGCCTTCGGTTTTTAATTTTTTTGAAAATGTTTCGGGAGATAGCGAAGCGATTCGATAGTATATTCGGAAAGCCAGGAAAATTCTCTACAAGTTAAATATGAATCTAGAGTTCACACTGGTTTAGGTTGAACAGCAATAAGCGCGGGAAAGGCCAGTGGACTGTATTTCAGACGATCGATCGGTACAGGCGGCCTTCGGTTTTTAATTTTTTTGAAAATGTTCCGGGAGGTGGCGAAGCGATTAGATAGTATATTCGGAAAGCCAGGAAAATTCTCTACAAGTTAAATATGAATCTAGAGTTCACACGGGTTTAGGTTACACAGCAAGTAGCGCGGGAACGGCCAGTGGACCGTATTTCAGACGATCGATCGGTACAGGCAGCCTTCGGTTTTTAATTTTTTTGACAATGTTCCGGGAGGTGGCGAAGCGATTAGACAGTATATTCGGAAAGCCAGGAAAATTCTGTACAAGTTAAATATGAATCTAGAGTGCACACGGGTTTCGGTTACACAGCAAGTAGCGCGGGAACGGCCAGTGGACCGTATTTCAGACGATCAATTGGTACAGGCGGCCTTCGGTTATTAATTTTTTTTTAAATGTTTCGGGAGATAGCGAAGCGATTCGATAGTATATTCGGAAAGCCAGGAAAATTCTCTACAAGTTAAATATGAATCTAGAGTTCACACTGGTTTAGGTTACACAGCAAGTAGCGCGGGAACGGCCAGTGGACCGTATTTCAGACGATCGATCGGTACAGGCGGCCTTCGGTTTTTAATTTTTTTGAAAATGTTCCGGGAGGTAGCGAATTGATTCGATAGTAAATTCGGAAAGCCAGGAAAATTCTCTACAAGTTAAATATGAATCTAGAGTGCACACGGGTTTAGGTTACACAGCAAGTAGCGCGGGAACGGCCAGTGGACCGTATTTCAGACGATCAATTGGTACAGGCGGCCTTCGGTTCTTAATTTTTTTGACAATGTTCCGGGATGTGACGAAATGATTAGATAAAATATTCGGAAAGCCAGGAAAATTCTCTACAAGTTAAATATGAATCTAGAGTTAAAACGGGTTTAGGTTGAACAGCAATAAGCGCGGGAAAGGCCAGTGGACTGTATTTCAGACGATCGATCGGTACAGGCGGCCTTCGGTTTTTAATTTTTTTGAAAATGTTCCGGGAGGTGGCGAAGCGATTAGATAGTATATTCGGAAAGCCAGGAAAATTCTCTACAAGTTAAATATGAATCTAGAGTGCACACGGGTTTCGGTTACACAGCAAGTAGCGCGGGAACGGCCAGTGGACCGTATTTCAGACGATCAATTGGTACAGGCGGCCTTCGGTTTTTAATTTTTTTTTAAATGTTTCGGGAGATAGCGAAGCGATTCGATAGTATATTCGGAAAGCCAGGAAAATTCTCTACAAGTTAAATATGAATCTAGAGTTCACACTGGTTTAGGTTACACAGCAAGTAGCGCGGGAACGGCCAGTGGACCGTATTTCAGACGATCGATCGGTACAGGCGGCCTTCGGTTTTTAATTTTTTTGAAAATGTTCCGGGAGGTAGCGAATTGATTCGATAGTAAATTCGGAAAGCCAGGAAAATTCTCTACAAGTTAAATATGAATCTAGAGTGCACACGGGTTTAGGTTACACAGCAAGTAGCGCGGGAACGGCCAGTGGACCGTATTTCAGACGATCGATCGGTACAGGCGGCCTTCGGTTTTTAATTTTTTTGACAATGTTCCGGGATGTGACGAAATGATTAGATAAAATATTCGGAAAGCCAGGAAAATTCTCTACATGTTAAATATGAATCTAGAGTGCACACGGGTTTAGGTTACACAGCAAGTAGCGCGGGAACGGCCAGTGGACCGTATTTCAGACGATCAATTGGTACAGGCGGCCTTCGGTTCTTAATTTTTTTGACAATGTTCCGGGATGTGACGAAATGATTAGATAAAATATTCGGAAAGCCAGGAAAATTCTCTACAAGTTAAATATGAATCTAGAGTTAAAACGGGTTTAGGTTGAACAGCAATAAGCGCGGGAAAGGCCAGTGGACTGTATTTCAGACGATCGATCGGTACAGGCGGCCTTCGGTTTTTAATTTTTTTGAAAATGTTCCGGGAGGTGGCGAAGCGATTAGATAGTATATTCGGAAAGCCAGGAAAATTCTCTACAAGTTAAATATGAATCTAGAGTTCACACGGGTTTAGGTTACACAGCAAGTAGCGCGGGAACGGCCAGTGGACCGTATTTCAGACGATCGATCGGTACAGGCGGCCTTCGGTTTTTAATTTTTTTGAAAATGTTCCGGGAGGTGGCGAAGCGATTCGATAGTATATTCGGAAAGCCAGGAAAATTCTCTACAAGTTAAATATGAATCTAGAGTTAAAACGGGTTTAGGTTGAACAGCAATAAGCGCGGGAAAGGCCAGTGGACTGTATTTCAGACGATCGATCGGTACAGGCAGCCTTCGGTTTTTAATTTTTTTGACAATGTTCCGGGAGGTGGCGAAGCGATTAGATAGTATATTCGGAAAGCCAGGAAAATTCTGTACAAGTTAAATATGAATCTAGAGTGCACACGGGTTTAGGTTACACAGCAAGTAGCGCGGGAACGGCCAGTGGACCGTATTTCAGACGATCAATTGGTACAGGCGGCCTTCGGTTTTTAATTTTTTTTTAAATGTTTCGGGAGATAGCGAAGCGATTCGATAGTATATTCGGAAAGCCAGGAAAATTCTCTACAAGTTAAATATGAATCTAGAGTTCACACTGGTTTAGGTTGAACAGCAATAAGCGTGGGAAAGGCCAGTGGACTGTATTTCAGACGATCGATCGGTACAGGCGGCCTTCGGTTTTTAATTTTTTTGAAAATGTTCCGGGAGGTGGCGAAGCGATTCGATAGTATATTCGGAAAGCCAGGAAAATTCTCTACAAGTTAAATATGAATCTAGAGTTCACACGGGTTTAGGTTACACAGCAAGTAGCGCGGGAACGGCCAGTGGACCGTATTTCAGACGATCAATTGGTACAGGCGGCCTTCGGTTTTTAATTTTTTTTTAAATGTTTCGGGAGATAGCGAATTGATTCGATAGTAAATTCGGAAAGCCAGGAAAATTCTCTACAAGTTAAATATGAATCTAGAGTGCACACGGGTTTAGGTTACACAGCAAGTAGCGCGGGAACGGCCAGTGGACCGTATTTCAGACGATCGATCGGTACAGGCGGCCTTCGGTTTTTAATTTTTTTGACAATGTTCCGGGATGTGACGAAATGATTAGATAAAATATTCGGAAAGCCAGGAAAATTCTCTACATGTTAAATATGAATCTAGAGTGCACACGGGTTTAGGTTACACAGCAAGTAGCGCGGGAACGGCCAGTGGACCGTATTTCAGACGATCAATTGGTACAGGCGGCCTTCGGTTCTTAATTTTTTTGACAATGTTCCGGGATGTGACGAAATGATTAGATAAAATATTCGGAAAGCCAGGAAAATTCTCTACAAGTTAAATATGAATCTAGAGTTAAAACGGGTTTAGGTTGAACAGCAATAAGCGCGGGAAAGGCCAGTGGACTGTATTTCAGACGATCGATCGGTACAGGCGGCCTTCGGTTTTTAATTTTTTTGAAAATGTTCCGGGAGGTGGCGAAGCGATTAGATAGTATATTCGGAAAGCCAGGAAAATTCTCTACAAGTTAAATATGAATCTAGAGTTCACACGGGTTTAGGTTACACAGCAAGTAGCGCGGGAACGGCCAGTGGACCGTATTTCAGACGATCGATCGGTACAGGCGGCCTTCGGTTTTTAATTTTTTTGAAAATGTTCCGGGAGGTGGCGAAGCGATTCGATAGTATATTCGGAAAGCCAGGAAAATTCTCTACAAGTTAAATATGAATCTAGAGTTAAAACGGGTTTAGGTTGAACAGCAATAAGCGCGGGAAAGGCCAGTGGACTGTATTTCAGACGATCGATCGGTACAGGCAGCCTTCGGTTTTTAATTTTTTTGACAATGTTCCGGGAGGTGGCGAAGCGATTAGATAGTATATTCGGAAAGCCAGGAAAATTCTGTACAAGTTAAATATGAATCTAGAGTGCACACGGGTTTAGGTTACACAGCAAGTAGCGCGGGAACGGCCAGTGGACCGTATTTCAGACGATCAATTGGTACAGGCGGCCTTCGGTTTTTAATTTTTTTTTAAATGTTTCGGGAGATAGCGAAGCGATTCGATAGTATATTCGGAAAGCCAGGAAAATTCTCTACAAGTTAAATATGAATCTAGAGTTCACACTGGTTTAGGTTGAACAGCAATAAGCGTGGGAAAGGCCAGTGGACTGTATTTCAGACGATCGATCGGTACAGGCGGCCTTCGGTTTTTAATTTTTTTGAAAATGTTCCGGGAGGTGGCGAAGCGATTCGATAGTATATTCGGAAAGCCAGGAAAATTCTCTACAAGTTAAATATGAATCTAGAGTTCACACGGGTTTAGGTTACACAGCAAGTAGCGCGGGAACGGCCAGTGGACCGTATTTCAGACGATCAATTGGTACAGGCGGCCTTCGGTTTTTAATTTTTTTTTAAATGTTTCGGGAGATAGCGAAGCGATTCAATAGTATATTCGGAAAGCCAGGAAAATTTTCTACAAGTTAAATATGAATCTAGAGTTCACACGGGTTTAGGTTTCACAGCAAGTAGCGCGGGAACGGCCAGTGGACCGTATTTCAGACGATCGATCGGTACAGGCGGCCTTCGGTTTTTAATTTTTTTGAAAATGTTCCGGGAGGTGGCGAAGCGATTCGATAGTATATTCGGAAAGCCAGGAAAATTCTCTACAAGTTAAATATGAATCTAGAGTTCACACGGGTTTAGGTTACACAGCAAGTAGCGCGGGAACGGCCAGTGGACCGTATTTCAGACGATCAATTGGTACAGGCGGCCTTCGTTTTTTAATTTTTTTTTAAATGTTTCGGGAGATAGCGAAGCGATTCGATAGTATATTCGGAAAGCCAGGAAAATTCTCTACAAGTTAAATATGAATCTAGAGTTCACACTGGTTTAGGTTGAACAGCAATAAGCGCGGGAAAGGCCAGTGGACTGTATTTCAGACGATCGATCGGTACAGGCGGCCTTCGGTTTTTAATTTTTTTTTAAATGTTCCGGGAGGTGGCGAAGCGATTCGATAGTAAATTCGGAAAGCCAGGAAAATTCTCTACAAGTTAAATATGAATCTAGAGTTCACACTGGTTTAGGTTTAACAGCAATAAGCGCGGGAAAGGCCAGTGGACTGTATTTCAGACGATCGATCGGTACAGGTGGCCTTCGGTTTTTAATTTTTTTGAAAATGTTCCGGGAGGTGGCGAAGCGATTCGATAGTATATTCGGAAAGCCAGGAAAATTCTGTACAAGTTAAATATGAATCTAGAGTGCACACGGGTTTAGGTTACACAGCAAGTAGCGCGGGAACGGCCAGTGGACCGTATTTCAGACGATCAATTGGTACAGGCGGCCTTCGGTTTTTAATTTTTTTTTAAATGTTTCGGGAGATAGCGAAGCGATTCGATAGTATATTCGGAAAGCCAGGAAAATTCTCTACAAGTTAAATATGAATCTAGAGTTCACACTGGTTTAGGTTGAACAGCAATAAGCGTGGGAAAGGCCAGTGGACTGTATTTCAGACGATCGATCGGTACAGGCGGCCTTCGGTTTTTAATTTTTTTGAAAATGTTCCGGGAGGTGGCGAAGCGATTCGATAGTATATTCGGAAAGCCAGGAAAATTTTCTACAAGTTAAATATGAATCTAGAGTTCACACGGGTTTAGGTTACACAGCAAGTAGCGCGGGAACGGCCAGTGGACCGTATTTCAGACGATCGATCGGTACAGGCGGCCTTCGGTTTTTAATTTTTTTGAAAATGTTCCGGGAGGTGGCGAAGCGATTCGATAGTATATTCGGAAAGCCAGGAAAATTCTCTACAAGTTAAATATGAATCTAGAGTTCACACGGGTTTAGGTTACACAGCAAGTAGCGCGGGAACGGCCAGTGGACCGTATTTCAGACGATCAATTGGTACAGGCGGCCTTCGGTTTTTAATTTTTTTTTAAATGTTTCGGGAGATAGCGAAGCGATTCGATAGTATATTCGGAAAGCCAGGAAAATTTTCTACAAGTTAAATATGAATCTAGAGTGCACACGGGTTTAGGTTACACAGCAAGTAGCGCGGGAACGGCCAGTGGACCGTATTTCAGACGATCAATTGGTACAGGCGGCCTTCGGTTTTTAATTTTTTTTTAAATGTTTCGGGAGATAGCGAAGCGATTCGATAACATATTCGGAAAGACAGGAAAATTCTCTACAAGTTAAATATGAATCTAGAGTTCACACTGGTTTAGGTTGAACAGCAATAAGCGCGGGAAAGGCCAGTGGACTGTATTTCAGACGATCGATCGGTACAGGCGGCCTCCGGTTTTTAATTTTTTTGAAAATGTTCCGGGAGGTGGCGAAGCGATTCGATAGTATATTCGGAAAGCCAGGAAAATTCTCTACAAGTTAAATATGAATCTAGAGTTCACACGGGTTTAGGTTACACAGCAAGTAGCGCGGGAACGGCCAGTGGACCGTATTTCAGACGATCAATTGGTACAGGCGGCCTTCGGTTTTTAATTTTTTTTTAAATGTTTCGGGAGATAGCGAAGCGATTCGATAGTATATTCGGAAAGCCAG
Organism: Diuraphis noxia; assembly: GCF_037042655.1. Taxonomy (NCBI): domain Eukaryota; kingdom Metazoa; phylum Arthropoda; class Insecta; order Hemiptera; family Aphididae; genus Diuraphis; species Diuraphis noxia. The sequence continues at coordinate 76,820,677 of NW_028301711.1, forward strand.
GAAAATTTTCTACAAGTTAAATATGAATCTAGAGTTCACACGGGTTTAGGTTGAACAGCAATAATTGCGGGAACGGCCAGGGGACTGTATTTCAGACGATCGATCGGTACAGGCAGCCTTCGGTTTTTAATTTTTTTGACAATGTTCCGGGAGGTGGCGAAGCGATTCGATAGTAAATTCGGAAAGCCAGGAAAATTCTCTACAAGTTAAATATGAATCTAGAGTGCACACTGGTTTAGGTTGAACAGCAATAAGCGCGGGAAAGGCCAGTGGACTGTATTTCAGACGATCGATCGGTACAGGCAGCCTTCGGTTTTTAATTTTTTTGACAATGTTCCGGGAGGTGGCGAAGCGATTAGATAGTATATTCGGAAAGCCAGGAAAATTCTGTACAAGTTAAATATGAATCTAGAGTGCACACGGGTTTAGGTTACACAGCAAGTAGCGCGGGAACGGCCAGTGGACCGTATTTCAGACGATCAATTGGTACAGGCGGCCTTCGGTTTTTAATTTTTTTTTAAATGTTTCGGGAGATAGCGAAGCGATTCGATAGTATATTCGGAAAGCCAGGAAAATTCTCTACAAGTTAAATATGAATCTAGAGTTCACACGGGTTTAGGTTGAACAGCAATAAGCGCGGGAAAGGCCAGTGGACTGTATTTCAGACGATCGATCGGTACAGGCAGCCTTCGGTTTTTAATTTTTTTGACAATGTTCCGGGGGTTGGCGAAGCGATTAGATAGTATATTCGGAAAGCCAGGAAAATTCTCTACAAGTTAAATATGAATCTAGAGTTCACACGGGTTTAGGTTACACAGCAAGTAGCGCGGGAACGGCCAGTGGACCGTATTTCAGACGATCAATTGGTACAGGCGGCCTTCGGTTTTTAATTTTTTTTTAAATGTTTCGGGAGATAGCGAAGCGATTCGATAGTATATTCGGAAAGCCAGGAAAATTTTCTACAAGTTAAATATGAATCTAGAGTTCACACGGGTTTAGGTTACACAGCAAGTAGCGCGGGAACGGCCAGTGGACCGTATTTCAGACGATCGATCGGTACAGGCGGCCTTCGGTTTTTAATTTTTTTGAAAATGTTCCGGGAGGTGGCGAAGCGATTCGATAGTATATTCGGAAAGCCAGGAAAATTCTCTACAAGTTAAATATGAATCTAGAGTTCACACGGGTTTAGGTTGATCAGCAATAAGCGCGGGAAAGGCCAGTGGACTGTATTTCAGACGATCGATCGGTACAGGCAGCCTTCGGTTTTTAATTTTTTTGACAATGTTCCGGGAGGTGGCGAAGCGATTAGATAGTATATTCGGAAAGCCAGGAAAATTCTGTACAAGTTAAATATGAATCTAGGGTGCACACGGGTTTAGGTTACACAGCAAGTAGCGCGGGAACGGCCAGTGGACCGTATTTCAGACGATCAATTGGTACAGGCGGCCTTCGGTTTTTAATTTTTTTTTAAATGTTTCGGGAGATAGCGAAGCGATTCGATAGTATATTCGGAAAGCCAGGAAAATTCTCTACAAGTTAAATATGAATCTAGAGTTCACACGGGTTTAGGTTACACAGCAAGTAGCGCGGGAACGGCCAGTGGACCGTATTTCAGACGATCAATTGGTACAGGCGGCCTTCGGATTTTAATTTTTTTTTAAATGTTTCGGGAGATAGCGAAGCGATTCGATAGTATATTCGGAAAGCCAGGAAAATTTTCTACAAGTTAAATATGAATCTAGAGTTCACACGGGTTTAGGTTACACAGCAAGTAGCGCGGGAACGGCCAGTGGACCGTATTTCAGACGATCGATCGGTACAGGCGGCCTTCGGTTTTTAATTTTTTTGAAAATGTTCCGGGAGGTGGCGAAGCGATTCGATAGTATATTCGGAAAGCCAGGAAAATTCTCTACAAGTTAAATATGAATCTAGAGTGCACACGGGTTTAGGTTACACAGCAAGTAGCGCGGGAACGGCCAGTGGACCGTATTTCAGACGATCAATTGGTACAGGCGGCCTTCGGTTTTTAATTTTTTTTTAAATGTTTCGGGAGATAGCGAAGCGATTCGATAGTATATTCGGAAAGCCAGGAAAATTCTCTACAAGTTAAATATGAATCTAGAGTTCACACGGGTTTAGGTTACACAGCAAGTAGCGCGGGAACGGCCAGTGGACCGTATTTCAGACGATCAATTGGTACAGGCGGCCTTCGGTTTTTAATTTTTTTTTAAATGTTTCGGGAGATAGCGAAGCGATTCGATAGTATATTCGGAAAGCCAGGAAAATTCTCTACAAGTTAAATATGAATCTAGAGTTCACACTGGTTTAGGTTGAACAGCAATAAGCGCGGGAAAGGCCAGTGGACTGTATTTCAGACGATCGATCGGTACAGGCGGCCTTCGGTTTTTAATTTTTTTGAAAATGTTCCGGGAGGTGGCGAAGCGATTCGATAGTATATTCGGAAAGCCAGGAAAATTCTCTACAAGTTAAATATGAATCTAGAGTTCACACGGGTTTAGGTTACACAGCAAGTAGCGCGGGAACGGCCAGTGGACCGTATTTCAGACGATCAATTGGTACAGGCGGCCTTCGGTTTTTAATTTTTTTTTAAATGTTTCGGGAGATAGCGAAGCGATTCGATAGTATATTCGGAAAGCCAGGAAAATTTTCTACAAGTTAAATATGAATCTAGAGTTCACACGGGTTTAGGTTACACAGCAAGTAGCGCGGGAACGGCCAGTGGACCGTATTTCAGACGATCGATCGGTACAGGCGGCCTTCGGTTTTTAATTTTTTTGAAAATGTTCCGGGAGGTGGCGAAGCGATTCGATAGTATATTCGGAAAGCCAGGAAAATTCTCTACAAGTTAAATATGAATCTAGAGTTCACACGGGTTTAGGTTGAACAGCAATAAGCGCGGGAAAGGCCAGTGGACCGTATTTCAGACGATCAATTGGTACAGGCGGCCTTCGGATTTTAATTTTTTTTTAAATGTTTCGGGAGATAGCGAAGCGATTCGATAGTATATTCGGAAAGCCAGGAAAATTCTCTACAAGTTAAATATGAATCTAGAGTTCACACGGGTTTAGGTTGATCAGCAATAAGCGCGGGAAAGGCCAGTGGACTGTATTTCAGACGATCGATCGGTACAGGCAGCCTTCGGTTTTTAATTTTTTTGACAATGTTCCGGGAGGTGGCGAAGCGATTAGATAGTATATTCGGAAAGCCAGGAAAATTCTGTACAAGTTAAATATGAATCTAGGGTGCACACGGGTTTAGGTTACACAGCAAGTAGCGCGGGAACGGCCAGTGGACCGTATTTCAGACGATCAATTGGTACAGGCGGCCTTCGGTTTTTAATTTTTTTTTAAATGTTTCGGGAGATAGCGAAGCGATTCGATAGTATATTCGGAAAGCCAGGAAAATTCTCTACAATTTAAATATGAATCTAGAGTTCACACGGGTTTAGGTTACACAGCAAGTAGCGCGGGAACGGCCAGTGGACCGTATTTCAGACGATCAATTGGTACAGGCGGCCTTCGGATTTTAATTTTTTTTTAAATGTTTCGGGAGATAGCGAAGCGATTCGATAGTATATTCGGAAAGCCAGGAAAATTTTCTACAAGTTAAATATGAATCTAGAGTTCACACGGGTTTAGGTTACACAGCAAGTAGCGCGGGAACGGCCAGTGGACCGTATTTCAGACGATCGATCGGTACAGGCGGCCTTCGGTTTTTAATTTTTTTGAAAATGTTCCGGGAGGTGGCGAAGCGATTCGATAGTATATTCGGAAAGCCAGGAAAATTCTCTACAAGTTAAATATGAATCTAGAGTGCACACGGGTTTAGGTTACACAGCAAGTAGCGCGGGAACGGCCAGTGGACCGTATTTCAGACGATCGATCGGTACAGGCGGCCTTCGGTTTTTAATTTTTTTGAAAATGTTCCGGGAGGTGGCGAAGCGATTCGATAGTATATTCGGAAAGCCAGGAAAATTCTCTACAAGTTAAATATGAATCTAGAGTGCACACGGGTTTAGGTTACACAGCAAGTAGCGCGGGAACGGCCAGTGGACCGTATTTCAGACGATCAATTGGTACAGGCGGCCTTCGGTTTTTAATTTTTTTTTAAATGTTTCGGGAGATAGCGAAGCGATTCGATAGTATATTCGGAAAGCCAGGAAAATTCTCTACAAGTTAAATATGAATCTAGAGTTCACACGGGTTTAGGTTACACAGCAAGTAGCGCGGGAACGGCCAGTGGACCGTATTTCAGACGATCAATTGGTACAGGCGGCCTTCGGTTTTTAATTTTTTTTTAAATGTTTCGGGAGATAGCGAAGCGATTCGATAGTATATTCGGAAAGCCAGGAAAATTCTCTACAAGTTAAATATGAATCTAGAGTTCACACTGGTTTAGGTTGAACAGCAATAAGCGCGGGAAAGGCCAGTGGACTGTATTTCAGACGATCGATCGGTACAGGCGGCCTTCGGTTTTTAATTTTTTTGAAAATGTTCCGGGAGGTGGCGAAGCGATTCGATAGTATATTCGGAAAGCCAGGAAAATTCTCTACAAGTTAAATATGAATCTAGAGTTCACACGGGTTTAGGTTACACAGCAAGTAGCGCGGGAACGGCCAGTGGACCGTATTTCAGACGATCAATTGGTACAGGCGGCCTTCGGTTTTTAATTTTTTTTTAAATGTTTCGGGAGATAGCGAAGCGATTCGATAGTATATTCGGAAAGCCAGGAAAATTTTCTACAAGTTAAATATGAATCTAGAGTTCACACGGGTTTAGGTTACACAGCAAGTAGCGCGGGAACGGCCAGTGGACCGTATTTCAGACGATCGATCGGTACAGGCGGCCTTCGGTTTTTAATTTTTTTGAAAATGTTCCGGGAGGTGGCGAAGCGATTCGATAGTATATTCGGAAAGCCAGGAAAATTCTCTACAAGTTAAATATGAATCTAGAGTTCACACGGGTTTAGGTTGAACAGCAATAAGCGCGGGAAAGGCCAGTGGACCGTATTTCAGACGATCAATTGGTACAGGCGGCCTTCGGATTTTAATTTTTTTTTAAATGTTTCGGGAGATAGCGAAGCGATTCGATAGTATATTCGGAAAGCCAGGAAAATTCTCTACAAGTTAAATATGAATCTAGAGTTCACACGGGTTTAGGTTGATCAGCAATAAGCGCGGGAAAGGCCAGTGGACTGTATTTCAGACGATCGATCGGTACAGGCAGCCTTCGGTTTTTAATTTTTTTGACAATGTTCCGGGAGGTGGCGAAGCGATTAGATAGTATATTCGGAAAGCCAGGAAAATTCTGTACAAGTTAAATATGAATCTAGGGTGCACACGGGTTTAGGTTACACAGCAAGTAGCGCGGGAACGGCCAGTGGACCGTATTTCAGACGATCAATTGGTACAGGCGGCCTTCGGTTTTTAATTTTTTTTTAAATGTTTCGGGAGATAGCGAAGCGATTCGATAGTATATTCGGAAAGCCAGGAAAATTCTCTACAATTTAAATATGAATCTAGAGTTCACACGGGTTTAGGTTACACAGCAAGTAGCGCGGGAACGGCCAGTGGACCGTATTTCAGACGATCAATTGGTACAGGCGGCCTTCGGATTTTAATTTTTTTTTAAATGTTTCGGGAGATAGCGAAGCGATTCGATAGTATATTCGGAAAGCCAGGAAAATTTTCTACAAGTTAAATATGAATCTAGAGTTCACACGGGTTTAGGTTACACAGCAAGTAGCGCGGGAACGGCCAGTGGACCGTATTTCAGACGATCGATCGGTACAGGCGGCCTTCGGTTTTTAATTTTTTTGAAAATGTTCCGGGAGGTGGCGAAGCGATTCGATAGTATATTCGGAAAGCCAGGAAAATTCTCTACAAGTTAAATATGAATCTAGAGTGCACACGGGTTTAGGTTACACAGCAAGTAGCGCGGGAACGGCCAGTGGACCGTATTTCAGACGATCAATTGGTACAGGCGGCCTTCGGTTTTTAATTTTTTTTTAAATGTTTCGGGAGATAGCGAAGCGATTCGATAGTATATTCGGAAAGCCAGGAAAATTCTCTACAAGTTAAATATGAATCTAGAGTTCACACGGGTTTAGGTTACACAGCAAGTAGCGCGGGAACGGCCAGTGGACCGTATTTCAGACGATCAATTGGTACAGGCGGCCTTCGGTTTTTAATTTTTTTTTAAATGTTTCGGGAGATAGCGAAGCGATTCGATAGTATATTCGGAAAGCCAGGAAAATTCTCTACAAGTTAAATATGAATCTAGAGTTCACACTGGTTTAGGTTGAACAGCAATAAGCGCGGGAAAGGCCAGTGGACTGTATTTCAGACGATCGATCGGTACAGGCGGCCTTCGGTTTTTAATTTTTTTGAAAATGTTCCGGGAGGTGGCGAAGCGATTCGATAGTATATTCGGAAAGCCAGGAAAATTCTCTACAAGTTAAATATGAATCTAGAGTTCACACGGGTTTAGGTTACACAGCAAGTAGCGCGGGAACGGCCAGTGGACCGTATTTCAGACGATCAATTGGTACAGGCGGCCTTCGGTTTTTAATTTTTTTTTAAATGTTTCGGGAGATAGCGAAGCGATTCGATAGTATATTCGGAAAGCCAGGAAAATTTTCTACAAGTTAAATATGAATCTAGAGTTCACACGGGTTTAGGTTACACAGCAAGTAGCGCGGGAACGGCCAGTGGACCGTATTTCAGACGATCGATCGGTACAGGCGGCCTTCGGTTTTTAATTTTTTTGAAAATGTTTCGGGAGATAGCGAAGCGATTCGATAGTATATTCGGAAAGCCAGGAAAATTCTCTACAAGTTAAATATGAATCTAGAGTTCACACGGGTTTAGGTTGATCAGCAATAAGCGCGGGAAAGGCCAGTGGACTGTATTTCAGACGATCGATCGGTACAGGCAGCCTTCGGTTTTTAATTTTTTTGACAATGTTCCGGGAGGTGGCGAAGCGATTAGATAGTATATTCGGAAAGCCAGGAAAATTCTGTACAAGTTAAATATGAATCTAGGGTGCACACGGGTTTAGGTTACACAGCAAGTAGCGCGGGAACGGCCAGTGGACCGTATTTCAGACGATCAATTGGTACAGGCGGCCTTCGGTTTTTAATTTTTTTTTAAATGTTTCGGGAGATAGCGAAGCGATTCGATAGTATATTCGGAAAGCCAGGAAAATTCTCTACAAGTTAAATATGAATCTAGAGTTCACACGGGTTTAGGTTACACAGCAAGTAGCGCGGGAACGGCCAGTGGACCGTATTTCAGACGATCAATTGGTACAGGCGGCCTTCGGATTTTAATTTTTTTTTAAATGTTTCGGGAGATAGCGAAGCGATTCGATAGTATATTCGGAAAGCCAGGAAAATTTTCTACAAGTTAAATATGAATCTAGAGTTCACACGGGTTTAGGTTACACAGCAAGTAGCGCGGGAACGGCCAGTGGACCGTATTTCAGACGATCGATCGGTACAGGCGGCCTTCGGTTTTTAATTTTTTTGAAAATGTTCCGGGAGGTGGCGAAGCGATTCGATAGTATATTCGGAAAGCCAGGAAAATTCTCTACAAGTTAAATATGAATCTAGAGTGCACACGGGTTTAGGTTACACAGCAAGTAGCGCGGGAACGGCCAGTGGACCGTATTTCAGACGATCAATTGGTACAGGCGGCCTTCGGTTTTTAATTTTTTTTTAAATGTTTCGGGAGATAGCGAAGCGATTCGATAGTATATTCGGAAAGCCAGGAAAATTCTCTACAAGTTAAATATGAATCTAGAGTTCACACGGGTTTAGGTTACACAGCAAGTAGCGCGGGAACGGCCAGTGGACCGTATTTCAGACGATCAATTGGTACAGGCGGCCTTCGGTTTTTAATTTTTTTTTAAATGTTTCGGGAGATAGCGAAGCGATTCGATAGTATATTCGGAAAGCCAGGAAAATTTTCTACAAGTTAAATATGAATCTAGAGTTCACACGGGTTTAGGTTACACAGCAAGTAGCGCGGGAACGGCCAGTGGACCGTATTTCAGACGATCGATCGGTACAGGCGGCCTTCGGTTTTTAATTTTTTTGAAAATGTTCCGGGAGGTGGCGAAGCGATTCGATAGTATATTCGGAAAGCCAGGAAAATTCTCTACAAGTTAAATATGAATCTAGAGTTCACACGGGTTTAGGTTACACAGCAAGTAGCGCGGGAACGGCCAGTGGACCGTATTTCAGACGATCAATTGGTTCAGGCGGCCTTCGGTTTTTAATTTTTTTTTAAATGTTTCGGGAGATAGCGAAGCGATTCGATAGTATATTCGGAAAGCCAGGAAAATTTTCTACAAGTTAAATATGAATCTAGAGTTCACACGGGTTTAGGTTGAACAGCAATAATTGCGGGAACGGCCAGGGGACTGTATTTCAGACGATCGATCGGTACAGGCAGCCTTCGGTTTTTAATTTTTTTGACAATGTTCCGGGAGGTGGCGAAGCGATTCGATAGTAAATTCGGAAAGCCAGGAAAATTCTCTACAAGTTAAATATGAATCTAGAGTGCACACTGGTTTAGGTTGAACAGCAATAAGCGCGGGAAAGGCCAGTGGACTGTATTTCAGACGATCGATCGGTACAGGCAGCCTTCGGTTTTTAATTTTTTTGACAATGTTCCGGGAGGTGGCGAAGCGATTAGATAGTATATTCGGAAAGCCAGGAAAATTCTGTACAAGTTAAATATGAATCTAGAGTTCACACTGGTTTAGGTTGAACAGCAATAAGCGCGGGAAAGGCCAGTGGACTGTATTTCAGACGATCGATCGGTACAGGCGGCCTTCGGTTTTAAATTTTTTTGAAAATGTTCCGGGAGGTGGCGAAGCGATTCGATAGTATATTCGGAAAGCCAGGAAAATTCTCTACAAGTTAAATATGAATCTAGAGTTCACACGGGTTTAGGTTACACAGCAAGTAGCGCGGGAACGGCCAGTGGACCGTATTTCAGACGATCAATTGGTACAGGCGGCCTTCGGTTTTTAATTTTTTTTTAAATGTTTCGGGAGATAGCGAAGCGATTCGATAGTATATTCGGAAAGCCAGGAAAATTTTCTACAAGTTAAATATGAATCTAGAGTTCACACGGGTTTAGGTTACACAGCAAGTAGCGCGGGAACGGCCAGTGGACCGTATTTCAGACGATCGATCGGTACAGGCGGCCTTCGGTTTTTAATTTTTTTGAAAATGTTCCGGGAGGTGGCGAAGCGATTCGATAGTATATTCGGAAAGCCAGGAAAATTCTCTACAAGTTAAATATGAATCTAGAGTTCACACGGGTTTAGGTTGATCAGCAATAAGCGCGGGAAAGGCCAGTGGACTGTATTTCAGACGATCGATCGGTACAGGCAGCCTTCGGTTTTTAATTTTTTTGACAATGTTCCGGGAGGTGGCGAAGCGATTAGATAGTATATTCGGAAAGCCAGGAAAATTCTGTACAAGTTAAATATGAATCTAGGGTGCACACGGGTTTAGGTTACACAGCAAGTAGCGCGGGAACGGCCAGTGGACCGTATTTCAGACGATCAATTGGTACAGGCGGCCTTCGGTTTTTAATTTTTTTTTAAATGTTTCGGGAGATAGCGAAGCGATTAGATAGTATATTCGGAAAGCCAGGAAAATTCTCTACAAGTTAAATATGAATCTAGAGTTCACACGGGTTTAGGTTACACAGCAAGTAGCGCGGGAACGGCCAGTGGACCGTATTTCAGACGATCAATTGGTACAGGCGGCCTTCGGTTTTTAATTTTTTTTTAAATGTTTCGGGAGATAGCGAAGCGATTCGATAGTATATTCGGAAAGCCAGGAAAATTCTCTACAAGTTAAATATGAATCTAGAGTTCACACTGGTTTAGGTTGAACAGCAATAAGCGCGGGAAAGGCCAGTGGACTGTATTTCAGACGATCAATTGGTACAGGCGGCCTTCGGTTTTTAATTTTTTTTTAAATGTTTCGGGAGATAGCGAAGCGATTAGATAGTATATTCGGAAAGCCAGGAAAATTCTCTACAAGTTAAATATGAATCTAGAGTTCACACGGGTTTAGGTTACACAGCAAGTAGCGCGGGAACGGCCAGTGGACCGTATTTCAGACGATCAATTGGTACAGGCGGCCTTCGGTTTTTAATTTTTTTTTAAATGTTTCGGGAGATAGCGAAGCGATTCGATAGTATATTCGGAAAGCCAGGAAAATTCTCTACAAGTTAAATATGAATCTAGAGTTCACACTGGTTTAGGTTGAACAGCAATAAGCGCGGGAAAGGCCAGTGGACTGTATTTCAGACGATCGATCGGTACAGGCGGCCTTCGGTTTTTAATTTTTTTGAAAATGTTCCGGGAGGTGGCGAAGCGATTCGATAGTATATTCGGAAAGCCAGGAAAATTCTCTACAAGTTAAATATGAATCTAGAGTTCACACGGGTTTAGGTTACACAGCAAGTAGCGCGGGAACGGCCAGTGGACCGTATTTCAGACGATCAATTGGTACAGGCGGCCTTCGGTTTTTAATTTTTTTTTAAATGTTTCGGGAGATAGCGAAGCGATTCGATAGTATATTCGGAAAGCCAGGAAAATTTTCTACAAGTTAAATATGAATCTAGAGTTCACACGGGTTTAGGTTACACAGCAAGTAGCGCGGGAACGGCCAGTGGACCGTATTTCAGACGATCGATCGGTACAGGCGGCCTTCGGTTTTTAATTTTTTTGAAAATGTTCCGGGAGGTGGCAAAGCGATTCGATAGTATATTCGGAAAGCCAGGAAAATTCTCTACAAGTTAAATATGAATCTAGAGTTCACACTGGTTTAGGTTGAACAGCAATAAGCGCGGGAAAGGCCAGTGGACTGTATTTCAGACGATCGATCGGTACAGGCGGCCTTCGGTTTTTAATTTTTTTGAAAATGTTCCGGGAGGTGGCGAAGCGATTAGATAGTATATTCGGAAAGCCAGGAAAATTCTCTACAAGTTAAATATGAATCTAGAGTTCACACGGGTTTAGGTTACACAGCAAGTAGCGCGGGAACGGCCAGTGGACCGTATTTCAGACGATCAATTGGTACAGGCGGCCTTCGGTTTTTAATTTTTTTTTAAATGTTTCGGGAGATAGCGAAGCGATTCGATAGTATATTCGGAAAGCCAGGAAAATTCTCTACAAGTTAAATATGAATCTAGAGTTCACACTGGTTTAGGTTGAACAGCAATAAGCGCGGGAAAGGCCAGTGGACTGTATTTCAGACGATCGATCGGTACAGGCGGCCTTCGGTTTTTAATTTTTTTGAAAATGTTCCGGGAGGTGGCGAAGCGATTCGATAGTATATTCGGAAAGCCAGGAAAATTCTCTACAAGTTAAATATGAATCTAGAGTTCACACGGGTTTAGGTTACACAGCAAGTAGCGCGGGAACGGCCAGTGGACCGTATTTCAGACGATCAATTGGTACAGGCGGCCTTCGGTTTTTAATTTTTTTTTAAATGTTTCGGGAGATAGCGAAGCGATTCGATAGTATATTCGGAAAGCCAGGAAAATTTTCTACAAGTTAAATATGAATCTAGAGTTCACACGGGTTTAGGTTACACAGCAAGTAGCGCGGGAACGGCCAGTGGACCGTATTTCAGACGATCGATCGGTACAGGCGGCTTTCGGTTTTTAATTTTTTTGAAAATGTTCCGGGAGGTGGCGAAGCGATTCGATAGTATATTCGGAAAGCCAGGAAAATTCTCTACAAGTTAAATATGAATCTAGAGTTCACACGGGTTTAGGTTACACAGCAAGTAGCGCGGGAACGGCCAGTGGACCGTATTTCAGACGATCAATTGGTACAGGCGGCCTTCGGTTTTTAATTTTTTTGAAAATGTTCCGGGAGGTGGCGAAGCGATTAGATAGTATATTCGGAAAGCCAGGAAAATTCTCTACAAGTTAAATATGAATCCAGAGTTCACACGGGTTTAGGTTGAACAGCAATAAGCGCGGGAAAGGCCAGTGGACTGTATTTCAGACGATCGATCGGTACAGGCAGCCTTCGGTTTTTAATTTTTTTGACAATGTTCCGGGAGGTGGCGAAGCGATTAGATAGTATATTCGGAAAGCCAGGAAAATTCTGTACAAGTTAAATATGAATCTAGAGTGCACACGGGTTTAGGTTACACAGCAAGTAGCGCGGGAACGGCCAGTGGACCGTATTTCAGACGATCAATCGGTACAGGCGGCCTTCGGTTTTTAATTTTTTTTTAAATGTTTCGGGAGATAGCGAAGCGATTAGATAGTATATTCGGAAAGCCAGGAAAATTCTCTACAAGTTAAATATGAATCCAGAGTTCACACGGCTTTAGGTTGAACAGCAATAAGCGCGGAAAAGGCCAGTGGACTGTATTTCAGACGATCGATCGGTACAGGCAGCCTTCGGTTTTTAATTTTTTTGAAAATGTTCCGGGAGGTGGCGAAGCGATTCGATAGTATATTCGGAAAGCCAGGAAAATTCTCTACAAGTTAAATATGAATCTAGAGTTCACACGGGTTTAGGTTACACAGCAAGTAGCGCGGGAACGGCCAGTGGACCGTATTTCAGACGATCAATTGGTACAGGCGGCCTTCGGTTTTTAATTTTTTTTTAAATGTTTCGGGAGATAGCGAAGCGATTCGATAGTATATTCGGAAAGCCAGGAAAATTTTCTACAAGTTAAATATGAATCTAGAGTTCACACGGGTTTAGGTTACACAGCAAGTATCGCGGGAACGGCCAGTGGACCGTATTTCAGACGATCGATCGGTACAGGCGGCCTTCGGTTTTTAATTTTTTTGAAAATGTTCCGGAAGGTGGCGAAGCGATTCGATAGTATATTCGGAAAGCCAGGAAAATTCTCTACAAGTTAATTATGAATCTAGAGTTCACACGGGTTTAGGTTGAACAGCAATAAGCGCGGGAAAGGCCAGTGGACTGTATTTCAGACGATCGATCGGTACAGGCAGCCTTCGGTTTTTAATTTTTTTGACAATGTTTAGGGAGGTGGCGAAGCGATTAGATAGTATATTCGGAAAGCCAGGAAAATTCTGTACAAGTTAAATATGAATCTATAGTGCACACGGGTTTAGGTTACACAGCAAGTAGCGCGGGAACGGCCAGTGGACCGTATTTCAGACGATCAATTGGTACAGGCGGCCTTCGGTTTTTAATTTTTTTTTAAATGTTTCGGGAGATAGCGAAGCGATTCGATAGTATATTCGGAAAGCCAGGAAAATTCTCTACAAGTTAAATATGAATCTAGAGTTCACACTGGTTTAGGTTGAACAGCAATAATCGCGGGAAAGGCCAGTGGACTGTATTTCAGACGATCGATCGGTACAGGCGGCCTTCGGTTTTTAATTTTTTTGAAAATGTTCCGGGAGGTGGCGAAGCGATTAGATAGTATATTCGGAAAGCCAGGAAAATTCTCTACAAGTTAAATATGAATCTAGAGTTCACACGGGTTTAGGTTACACAGCAAGTAGCGCGGGAACGGCCAGTGGACCGTATTTCAGACGATCAATTGGTACAGGCGGCCTTCGGTTTTTAATTTTTTTTTAAATGTTTCGGGAGATAGCGAAGCGATTCGATAGTATATTCGGAAAGCCAGGAAAATTCTCTACAAGTTAAATATGAATCTAGAGTTCACACTGGTTTAGGTTGAACAGCAATAAGCGCGGGAAAGGCCAGTGGACTGTATTTCAGACGATCGATCGGTACAGGCGGCCTTCGGTTTTTAATTTTTTTGAAAATGTTCCGGGAGGTGGCGAAGCGATTAGATAGTATATTCGGAAAGCCAGGAAAATTCTGTACAAGTTAAATATGAATCTAGAGTGCACACGGGTTTAGGTTACACAGCAAGTAGCGCGGGAACGGCCAGTGGACCGTATTTCAGACGATCAATCGGTACAGGCGGCCTTCGGTTTTTAATTTTTTTTTAAATGTTTCGGGAGATAGCGAAGCGATTAGATAGTATATTCGGAAAGCCAGGAAAATTCTCTACAAGTTAAATATGAATCCAGAGTTCACACGGGTTTAGGTTGAACAGCAATAAGCGCGGAAAAGGCCAGTGGACTGTATTTCAGACGATCGATCGGTACAGGCAGCCTTCGGTTTTTAATTTTTTTGAAAATGTTCCGGGAGGTGGCGAAGCGATTCGATAGTATATTCGGAAAGCCAGGAAAATTCTCTACAAGTTAAATATGAATCTAGAGTTCACACGGGTTTAGGTTACACAGCAAGTAGCGCGGGAACGGCCAGTGGACCGTATTTCAGACGATCAATTGGTACAGGCGGCCTTCGGTTTTTAATTTTTTTTTAAATGTTTCGGGAGATAGCGAAGCGATTCGATAGTATATTCGGAAAGCCAGGAAAATTTTCTACAAGTTAAATATGAATCTAGAGTTCACACGGGTTTAGGTTACACAGCAAGTAGCGCGGGAACGGCCAGTGGACCGTATTTCAGACGATCGATCGGTACAGGCGGCCTTCGGTTTTTAATTTTTTTGAAAATGTTCCGGAAGGTGGCGAAGCGATTCGATAGTATATTCGGAAAGCCAGGAAAATTCTCTACATGTTAAATATGAATCTAGAGTTCACACGGGTTTAGGTTGAACAGCAATAAGCGCGGGAAAGGCCAGTGGACTGTATTTCAGACGATCGATCGGTACAGGCAGCCTTCGGTTTTTAATTTTTTTGACAATGTTTAGGGAGGTGGCGAAGCGATTAGATAGTATATTCGGAAAGCCAGGAAAATTCTGTACAAGTTAAATATGAATCTATAGTGCACACGGGTTTAGGTTACACAGCAAGTAGCGCGGGAACGGCCAGTGGACCGTATTTCAGACGATCAATTGGTACAGGCGGCCTTCGGTTTTTAATTTTTTTTTAAATGTTTCGGGAGATAGCGAAGCGATTCGATAGTATATTCGGAAAGCCAGGAAAATTCTCTACAAGTTAAATATGAATCTAGAGTTCACACTGGTTTAGGTTGAACAGCAATAATCGCGGGAAAGGCCAGTGGACTGTATTTCAGACGATCGATCGGTACAGGCGGCCTTCGGTTTTTAATTTTTTTGAAAATGT
The DNA here is from genome assembly GCF_037042655.1 of Diuraphis noxia. Classification (NCBI taxonomy): domain Eukaryota; kingdom Metazoa; phylum Arthropoda; class Insecta; order Hemiptera; family Aphididae; genus Diuraphis; species Diuraphis noxia. Next base: position 76,835,832 of record NW_028301711.1, read on the forward strand.
TCCGGGAGGTGGCGAAGCGATTAGATAGTATATTCGGAAAGCCAGGAAAATTCTCTACAAGTTAAATATGAATCTAGAGTTCACACGGGTTTAGGTTACACAGCAAGTAGCGCGGGAACGGCCAGTGGACCGTATTTCAGACGATCAATTGGTACAGGCGGCCTTCGGTTTTTAATTTTTTTTTAAATGTTTCGGGAGATAGCGAAGCGATTCGATAGTATATTCGGAAAGCCAGGAAAATTCTCTACAAGTTAAATATGAATCTAGAGTTCACACTGGTTTAGGTTGAACAGCAATAAGCGCGGGAAAGGCCAGTGGACTGTATTTCAGACGATCGATCGGTACAGGCGGCCTTCGGTTTTTAATTTTTTTGAAAATGTTCCGGGAGGTGGCGAAGCGATTCGATAGTATATTCGGAAAGCCAGGAAAATTCTCTACAAGTTAAATATGAATCTAGAGTTCACTCGGGTTTAGGTTACACAGCAAGTAGCGCGGGAACGGCCAGTGGACCGTATTTCAGACGATCAATTGGTACAGGCGGCCTTCGGTTTTTAATTTTTTTGACCATGTTCCGGGAGGTGGCGAAGCGATTAGATAGTATATTCGGAAAGCCAGGAAAATTCTGTACAAGTTAAATATGAATCTAGAGTGCACACGGGTTTAGGTTACACAGCAAGTAGCGCGGGAACGGCCAGTGGACCGTATTTCAGACGATCAATTGGTACAGGCGGCCTTCGGTTTTTAATTTTTTTTTAAATGTTTCGGGAGATAACGAAGCGATTCGATAGTATATTCGGAAAGCCAGGAAAATTCTCTACAAGTTAAATATGAATCTAGAGTGCACACGGGTTTAGGTTGAACAGAAATAATTGCGGGAACGGCCAGGGGACTGTATTTCAGACGATCGATCGGTACAGGCAGCCTTCGGTTTTTTAATTTTTTTGACAATGTTCCGGGAGGTGGCGAAGCGATTAGATAGTATATTCGGAAAGCCAGGAAAATTCTGTACAAGTTAAATATGAATCTAGAGTGCACACGGGTTTAGGTTACACAGCAAGTAGCGCGGGAACGGCCAGTGGACCGTATTTCAGACGATCAATTGGTACAGGCGGCCTTCGGTTTTTAATTTTTTTTTAAATGTTTCGGGAGATAGCGAAGCGATTCGATAGTATATTCGGAAAGCCAGGAAAATTCTCTACAAGTTAAATATGAATCTAGAGTTCACACTGGTTTAGGTTGAACAGCAATAAGCGCGGGAAAGGCCAGTGGACTGTATTTCAGACGATCGATCGGTACAGGCGGCCTTCGGTTTTTAATTTTTTTGAAAATGTTCCGGGAGGTGGCGAAGCGATTAGATAGTATATTCGGAAAGCCAGGAAAATTCTCTACAAGTTAAATATGAATCTAGAGTTCACACGGGTTTAGGTTACACAGCAAGTAGCGCGGGAACGGCCAGTGGACCGTATTTCAGACGATCAATTGGTACAGGCGGCCTTCGGTTTTTAATTTTTTTTTAAATGTTTCGGGAGATAGCGAAGCGATTCGATAGTATATTCGGAAAGCCAGGAAAATTCTCTACAAGTTAAATATGAATCTAGTGTTCACACTGGTTTAGGTTGAACAGCAATAAGCGCGGGAAAGGCCAGTGGACTGTATTTCAGACGATCGATCGGTACAGGCGGCCTTCGGTTTTTAATTTTTTTGAAAATGTTCCGGGAGGTGGCGAAGCGATTCGATAGTATATTCGGAAAGCCAGGAAAATTCTCTACAAGTTAAATATGAATCTAGAGTTCACACGGGTTTAGGTTACACAGCAAGTAGCGCGGGAACGGCCAGTGGACCGTATTTCAGACGATCAATTGGTACAGGCGGCCTTCGGTTTTTAATTTTTTTTTAAATGTTTCGGGAGATAGCGAAGCGATTCGATAGTATATTCGGTAAGCCAGGAAAATTCTCTACAAGTTAAATATGAATCTAGAGTGCACACGGGTTTAGGTTGAACAGCAATAATTGCGGGAACGGCCAGGGGACTGTATTTCAGACGATCGATCGGTACAGGCGGCCTTCGGTTTTTAATTTTTTTGACCATGTTCCGGGAGGTGGCGAAGCGATTAGATAGTATATTCGGAAAGCCAGGAAAATTCTGTACAAGTTAAATATGAATCTAGAGTGCACACGGGTTTAGGTTACACAGCAAGTAGCGCGGGAACGGCCAGTGGACCGTATTTCAGACGATCAATTGGTACAGGCGGCCTTCGGTTTTTAATTTTTTTTTAAATGTTTCGGGAGATAACGAAGCGATTCGATAGTATATTCGGAAAGCCAGGAAAATTCTCTACAAGTTAAATATGAATCTAGAGTGCACACGGGTTTAGGTTGAACAGAAATAATTGCGGGAACGGCCAGGGGACTGTATTTCAGACGATCGATCGGTACAGGCGGCCTTCGGTTTTTAATTTTTTTGAAAATGTTCCGGGAGGTGGCGAAGCGATTAGATAGTATATTCGGAAAGCCAGGAAAATTCTCTACAAGTTAAATATGAATCTAGAGTTCACACGGGTTTAGGTTACACAGCAAGTAGCGCGGGAACGGCCAGTGGACCGTATTTCAGACGATCAATTGGTACAGGCGGCCTTCGGTTTTTAATTTTTTTTTAAATGTTTCGGGAGATAGCGAAGCGATTCGATAGTATATTCGGAAAGCCAGGAAAATTCTCTACAAGTTAAATATGAATCTAGAGTTCACACTGGTTTAGGTTGAACAGCAATAAGCGCGGGAAAGGCCAGTGGACTGTATTTCAGACGATCGATCGGTACAGGCGGCCTTCGGTTTTTAATTTTTTTGAAAATGTTCCGGGAGGTGGCGAAGCGATTAGATAGTATATTCGGAAAGCCAGGAAAATTCTGTACAAGTTAAATATGAATCTAGAGTGCACACGGGTTTAGGTTACACAGCAAGTAGCGCGGGAACGGCCAGTGGACCGTATTTCAGACGATCAATCGGTACAGGCGGCCTTCGGTTTTTAATTTTTTTTTAAATGTTTCGGGAGATAGCGAAGCGATTAGATAGTATATTCGGAAAGCCAGGAAAATTCTCTACAAGTTAAATATGAATCCAGAGTTCACACGGGTTTAGGTTGAACAGCAATAAGCGCGGAAAAGGCCAGTGGACTGTATTTCAGACGATCGATCGGTACAGGCAGCCTTCGGTTTTTAATTTTTTTGAAAATGTTCCGGGAGGTGGCGAAGCGATTCGATAGTATATTCGGAAAGCCAGGAAAATTCTCTACAAGTTAAATATGAATCTAGAGTTCACACGGGTTTAGGTTACACAGCAAGTAGCGCGGGAACGGCCAGTGGACCGTATTTCAGACGATCAATTGGTACAGGCGGCCTTCGGTTTTTAATTTTTTTTTAAATGTTTCGGGAGATAGCGAAGCGATTCGATAGTATATTCGGAAAGCCAGGAAAATTTTCTACAAGTTAAATATGAATCTAGAGTTCACACGGGTTTAGGTTACACAGCAAGTAGCGCGGGAACGGCCAGTGGACCGTATTTCAGACGATCGATCGGTACAGGCGGCCTTCGGTTTTTAATTTTTTTGAAAATGTTCCGGAAGGTGGCGAAGCGATTCGATAGTATATTCGGAAAGCCAGGAAAATTCTCTACATGTTAAATATGAATCTAGAGTTCACACGGGTTTAGGTTGAACAGCAATAAGCGCGGGAAAGGCCAGTGGACTGTATTTCAGACGATCGATCGGTACAGGCAGCCTTCGGTTTTTAATTTTTTTGACAATGTTTAGGGAGGTGGCGAAGCGATTAGATAGTATATTCGGAAAGCCAGGAAAATTCTGTACAAGTTAAATATGAATCTATAGTGCACACGGGTTTAGGTTACACAGCAAGTAGCGCGGGAACGGCCAGTGGACCGTATTTCAGACGATCAATTGGTACAGGCGGCCTTCGGTTTTTAATTTTTTTTTAAATGTTTCGGGAGATAGCGAAGCGATTCGATAGTATATTCGGAAAGCCAGGAAAATTCTCTACAAGTTAAATATGAATCTAGAGTTCACACTGGTTTAGGTTGAACAGCAATAATCGCGGGAAAGGCCAGTGGACTGTATTTCAGACGATCGATCGGTACAGGCGGCCTTCGGTTTTTAATTTTTTTGAAAATGTTCCGGGAGGTGGCGAAGCGATTAGATAGTATATTCGGAAAGCCAGGAAAATTCTCTACAAGTTAAATATGAATCTAGAGTTCACACGGGTTTAGGTTACACAGCAAGTAGCGCGGGAACGGCCAGTGGACCGTATTTCAGACGATCAATTGGTACAGGCGGCCTTCGGTTTTTAATTTTTTTTTAAATGTTTCGGGAGATAGCGAAGCGATTCGATAGTATATTCGGAAAGCCAGGAAAATTCTCTACAAGTTAAATATGAATCTAGAGTTCACACTGGTTTAGGTTGAACAGCAATAAGCGCGGGAAAGGCCAGTGGACTGTATTTCAGACGATCGATCGGTACAGGCGGCCTTCGGTTTTTAATTTTTTTGAAAATGTTCCGGGAGGTGGCGAAGCGATTCGATAGTATATTCGGAAAGCCAGGAAAATTCTCTACAAGTTAAATATGAATCTAGAGTTCACTCGGGTTTAGGTTACACAGCAAGTAGCGCGGGAACGGCCAGTGGACCGTATTTCAGACGATCAATTGGTACAGGCGGCCTTCGGTTTTTAATTTTTTTGACCATGTTCCGGGAGGTGGCGAAGCGATTAGATAGTATATTCGGAAAGCCAGGAAAATTCTGTACAAGTTAAATATGAATCTAGAGTGCACACGGGTTTAGGTTACACAGCAAGTAGCGCGGGAACGGCCAGTGGACCGTATTTCAGACGATCAATTGGTACAGGCGGCCTTCGGTTTTTAATTTTTTTTTAAATGTTTCGGGAGATAACGAAGCGATTCGATAGTATATTCGGAAAGCCAGGAAAATTCTCTACAAGTTAAATATGAATCTAGAGTGCACACGGGTTTAGGTTGAACAGAAATAATTGCGGGAACGGCCAGGGGACTGTATTTCAGACGATCGATCGGTACAGGCAGCCTTCGGTTTTTTAATTTTTTTGACAATGTTCCGGGAGGTGGCGAAGCGATTAGATAGTATATTCGGAAAGCCAGGAAAATTCTGTACAAGTTAAATATGAATCTAGAGTGCACACGGGTTTAGGTTACACAGCAAGTAGCGCGGGAACGGCCAGTGGACCGTATTTCAGACGATCAATTGGTACAGGCGGCCTTCGGTTTTTAATTTTTTTTTAAATGTTTCGGGAGATAGCGAAGCGATTCGATAGTATATTCGGAAAGCCAGGAAAATTCTCTACAAGTTAAATATGAATCTAGAGTTCACACTGGTTTAGGTTGAACAGCAATAAGCGCGGGAAAGGCCAGTGGACTGTATTTCAGACGATCGATCGGTACAGGCGGCCTTCGGTTTTTAATTTTTTTGAAAATGTTCCGGGAGGTGGCGAAGCGATTAGATAGTATATTCGGAAAGCCAGGAAAATTCTCTACAAGTTAAATATGAATCTAGAGTTCACACGGGTTTAGGTTACACAGCAAGTAGCGCGGGAACGGCCAGTGGACCGTATTTCAGACGATCAATTGGTACAGGCGGCCTTCGGTTTTTAATTTTTTTTTAAATGTTTCGGGAGATAGCGAAGCGATTAGATAGTATATTCGGAAAGCCAGGAAAATTCTCTACAAGTTAAATATGAATCCAGAGTTCACACGGGTTTAGGTTGAACAGCAATAAGCGCGGAAAAGGCCAGTGGACTGTATTTCAGACGATCGATCGGTACAGGCAGCCTTCGGTTTTTAATTTTTTTGAAAATGTTCCGGGAGGTGGCGAAGCGATTCGATAGTATATTCGGAAAGCCAGGAAAATTCTCTACAAGTTAAATATGAATCTAGAGTTCACACGGGTTTAGGTTACACAGCAAGTAGCGCGGGAACGGCCAGTGGACCGTATTTCAGACGATCAATTGGTACAGGCGGCCTTCGGTTTTTAATTTTTTTTTAAATGTTTCGGGAGATAGCGAAGCGATTCGATAGTATATTCGGAAAGCCAGGAAAATTTTCTACAAGTTAAATATGAATCTAGAGTTCACACGGGTTTAGGTTACACAGCAAGTAGCGCGGGAACGGCCAGTGGACCGTATTTCAGACGATCGATCGGTACAGGCGGCCTTCGGTTTTTAATTTTTTTGAAAATGTTCCGGAAGGTGGCGAAGCGATTCGATAGTATATTCGGAAAGCCAGGAAAATTCTCTACATGTTAAATATGAATCTAGAGTTCACACGGGTTTAGGTTGAACAGCAATAAGCGCGGGAAAGGCCAGTGGACTGTATTTCAGACGATCGATCGGTACAGGCAGCCTTCGGTTTTTAATTTTTTTGACAATGTTTAGGGAGGTGGCGAAGCGATTAGATAGTATATTCGGAAAGCCAGGAAAATTCTGTACAAGTTAAATATGAATCTATAGTGCACACGGGTTTAGGTTACACAGCAAGTAGCGCGGGAACGGCCAGTGGACCGTATTTCAGACGATCAATTGGTACAGGCGGCCTTCGGTTTTTAATTTTTTTTTAAATGTTTCGGGAGATAGCGAAGCGATTCGATAGTATATTCGGAAAGCCAGGAAAATTCTCTACAAGTTAAATATGAATCTAGAGTTCACACTGGTTTAGGTTGAACAGCAATAATCGCGGGAAAGGCCAGTGGACTGTATTTCAGACGATCGATCGGTACAGGCGGCCTTCGGTTTTTAATTTTTTTGAAAATGTTCCGGGAGGTGGCGAAGCGATTAGATAGTATATTCGGAAAGCCAGGAAAATTCTCTACAAGTTAAATATGAATCTAGAGTTCACACGGGTTTAGGTTACACAGCAAGTAGCGCGGGAACGGCCAGTGGACCGTATTTCAGACGATCAATTGGTACAGGCGGCCTTCGGTTTTTAATTTTTTTTTAAATGTTTCGGGAGATAGCGAAGCGATTCGATAGTATATTCGGAAAGCCAGGAAAATTCTCTACAAGTTAAATATGAATCTAGAGTTCACACTGGTTTAGGTTGAACAGCAATAAGCGCGGGAAAGGCCAGTGGACTGTATTTCAGACGATCGATCGGTACAGGCGGCCTTCGGTTTTTAATTTTTTTGAAAATGTTCCGGGAGGTGGCGAAGCGATTCGATAGTATATTCGGAAAGCCAGGAAAATTCTCTACAAGTTAAATATGAATCTAGAGTTCACTCGGGTTTAGGTTACACAGCAAGTAGCGCGGGAACGGCCAGTGGACCGTATTTCAGACGATCAATTGGTACAGGCGGCCTTCGGTTTTTAATTTTTTTGACCATGTTCCGGGAGGTGGCGAAGCGATTAGATAGTATATTCGGAAAGCCAGGAAAATTCTGTACAAGTTAAATATGAATCTAGAGTGCACACGGGTTTAGGTTACACAGCAAGTAGCGCGGGAACGGCCAGTGGACCGTATTTCAGACGATCAATTGGTACAGGCGGCCTTCGGTTTTTAATTTTTTTTTAAATGTTTCGGGAGATAACGAAGCGATTCGATAGTATATTCGGAAAGCCAGGAAAATTCTCTACAAGTTAAATATGAATCTAGAGTGCACACGGGTTTAGGTTGAACAGAAATAATTGCGGGAACGGCCAGGGGACTGTATTTCAGACGATCGATCGGTACAGGCAGCCTTCGGTTTTTTAATTTTTTTGACAATGTTCCGGGAGGTGGCGAAGCGATTAGATAGTATATTCGGAAAGCCAGGAAAATTCTGTACAAGTTAAATATGAATCTAGAGTGCACACGGGTTTAGGTTACACAGCAAGTAGCGCGGGAACGGCCAGTGGACCGTATTTCAGACGATCAATTGGTACAGGCGGCCTTCGGTTTTTAATTTTTTTTTAAATGTTTCGGGAGATAGCGAAGCGATTCGATAGTATATTCGGAAAGCCAGGAAAATTCTCTACAAGTTAAATATGAATCTAGAGTTCACACTGGTTTAGGTTGAACAGCAATAAGCGCGGGAAAGGCCAGTGGACTGTATTTCAGACGATCGATCGGTACAGGCGGCCTTCGGTTTTTAATTTTTTTGAAAATGTTCCGGGAGGTGGCGAAGCGATTAGATAGTATATTCGGAAAGCCAGGAAAATTCTCTACAAGTTAAATATGAATCTAGAGTTCACACGGGTTTAGGTTACACAGCAAGTAGCGCGGGAACGGCCAGTGGACCGTATTTCAGACGATCAATTGGTACAGGCGGCCTTCGGTTTTTAATTTTTTTTTAAATGTTTCGGGAGATAGCGAAGCGATTCGATAGTATATTCGGAAAGCCAGGAAAATTCTCTACAAGTTAAATATGAATCTAGTGTTCACACTGGTTTAGGTTGAACAGCAATAAGCGCGGGAAAGGCCAGTGGACTGTATTTCAGACGATCGATCGGTACAGGCGGCCTTCGGTTTTTAATTTTTTTGAAAATGTTCCGGGAGGTGGCGAAGCGATTCGATAGTATATTCGGAAAGCCAGGAAAATTCTCTACAAGTTAAATATGAATCTAGAGTTCACACGGGTTTAGGTTACACAGCAAGTAGCGCGGGAACGGCCAGTGGACCGTATTTCAGACGATCAATTGGTACAGGCGGCCTTCGGTTTTTAATTTTTTTTTAAATGTTTCGGGAGATAGCGAAGCGATTCGATAGTATATTCGGTAAGCCAGGAAAATTCTCTACAAGTTAAATATGAATCTAGAGTGCACACGGGTTTAGGTTGAACAGCAATAATTGCGGGAACGGCCAGGGGACTGTATTTCAGACGATCGATCGGTACAGGCGGCCTTCGGTTTTTAATTTTTTTGACCATGTTCCGGGAGGTGGCGAAGCGATTAGATAGTATATTCGGAAAGCCAGGAAAATTCTGTACAAGTTAAATATGAATCTAGAGTGCACACGGGTTTAGGTTACACAGCAAGTAGCGCGGGAACGGCCAGTGGACCGTATTTCAGACGATCAATTGGTACAGGCGGCCTTCGGTTTTTAATTTTTTTTTAAATGTTTCGGGAGATAACGAAGCGATTCGATAGTATATTCGGAAAGCCAGGAAAATTCTCTACAAGTTAAATATGAATCTAGAGTGCACACGGGTTTAGGTTGAACAGAAATAATTGCGGGAACGGCCAGGGGACTGTATTTCAGACGATCGATCGGTACAGGCAGCCTTCGGTTTTTTAATTTTTTTGACAATGTTCCGGGAGGTGGCGAAGCGATTAGATAGTATATTCGGAAAGCCAGGAAAATTCTGTACAAGTTAAATATGAATCTAGAGTGCACACGGGTTTAGGTTACACAGCAAGTAGCGCGGGAACGGCCAGTGGACCGTATTTCAGACGATCAATTGGTACAGGCGGCCTTCGGTTTTTAATTTTTTTTTAAATGTTTCGGGAGATAGCGAAGCGATTCGATAGTATATTCGGAAAGCCAGGAAAATTCTCTACAAGTTAAATATGAATCTAGAGTTCACACTGGTTTAGGTTTAACAGCAATAAGCGCGGGAAAGGCCAGTGGACTGTATTTCAGACGATCGATCGGTACAGGTGGCCTTCGGTTTTTAATTTTTTTGAAAATGTTCCGGGAGGTGGCGAAGCGATTCGATAGTATATTCGGAAAGCCAGGAAAATTCTCTACAAGTTAAATATGAATCTAGAGTGCACACGGGTTTAGGTTACACAGCAAGTAGCGCGGGAACGGCCAGTGGACCGTATTTCAGACGATCGATCGGTACAGGCGGCCTTCGGTTTTTAATTTTTTTGACAATGTTCCGGGATGTGGCGAAATGATTAGATAAAATATTCGGAAAGCCAGGAAAATTCTCTACATGTTAAATATGAATCTAGAGTGCACACGGGTTTAGGTTACACAGCAAGTAGCGCGGGAACGGCCAGTGGACCGTATTTCAGACGATCAATTGGTACAGGCGGCCTTCGGTTCTTAATTTTTTTTTAAATGTTTCGGGAGATAGCGAAGCGATTCGATAGTATATTCGGAAAGCCAGGAAAATTTTCTACAAGTTAAATATGAATCTAGAGTGCACACGGGTTTAGGTTACACAGCAAGTAGCGCGGGAACGGCCAGTGGACCGTATTTCAGACGATCAATTGGTACAGGCAGCCTTCGGTTTTTAATTTTTTTTTAAATGTTTCGAGAGATAGCGAAGCGATTCGATAGTATATTCGGAAAGCCAGGAAAATTCTCTACAAGTTAAATATGAATCTAGAGTGCACACGGGTTTAGGTTGAACAGAAATAATTGCGGGAACGGCCAGGGGACTGTATTTCAGACGATCGATCGGTACAGGCGGCCTTCGGTTTTTAATTTTTTTGACCATGTTCCGGGAGGTGGCGAAGCGATTAGATAGTATATTCGGAAAGCCAGGAAAATTCTGTACAAGTTAAATATGAATCTAGAGTGCACACGGGTTTAGGTTACACAGCAAGTAGCGCGGGAACGGCCAGTGGACCGTATTTCAGACGATCAATTGGTACAGGCGGCCTTCGGTTTTTAATTTTTTTTTAAATGTTTCGGGAGATAACGAAGCGATTCGATAGTATATTCGGAAAGCCAGGAAAATTCTCTACAAGTTAAATATGAATCTAGAGTGCACACGGGTTTAGGTTGAACAGAAATAATTGCGGGAACGGCCAGGGGACTGTATTTCAGACGATCGATCGGTACAGGCTGCCTTCGGTTTTTTAATTTTTTTGACAATGTTCCGGGAGGTGGCGAAGCGATTAGATAGTATATTCGGAAAGCCAGGAAAATTCTGTACAAGTTAAATATGAATCTAGAGTGCACACGGGTTTAGGTTACACAGCAAGTAGCGCGGGAACGGCCAGTGGACCGTATTTCAGACGATCAATTGGTACAGGCGGCCTTCGGTTTTTAATTTTTTTTTAAATGTTTCGAGAGATAGCGAAGCGATTCGATAGTATATTCGGAAAGCCAGGAAAATTCTCTACAAGTTAAATATGAATCTAGAGTGCACACGGGTTTAGGTTGAACAGAAATAATTGCGGGAACGGCCAGGGGACTGTATTTCAGACGATCGATCGGTACAGGCGGCCTTCGGTTTTTAATTTTTTTGACCATGTTCCGGGAGGTGGCGAAGCGATTAGATAGTATATTCGGAAAGCCAGGAAAATTCTGTACAAGTTAAATATGAATCTAGAGTGCACACGGGTTTAGGTTACACAGCAAGTAGCGCGGGAACGGCCAGTGGACCGTATTTCAGACGATCAATTGGTACAGGCGGCCTTCGGTTTTTAATTTTTTTTTAAATGTTTCGGGAGATAACGAAGCGATTCGATAGTATATTCGGAAAGCCAGGAAAATTCTCTACAAGTTAAATATGAATCTAGAGTTCACTCGGGTTTAGGTTACACAGCAAGTAGCGCGGGAACGGCCAGTGGACCGTATTTCAGACGATCAATTGGTACAGGCGGCCTTCGGTTTTTAATTTTTTTGACCATGTTCCGGGAGGTGGCGAAGCGATTAGATAGTATATTCGGAAAGCCAGGAAAATTCTCTACAAGTTAAATATGAATCTAGAGTGCACACGGGTTTAGGTTGAACAGCAATAATTGCGGGAACGGCCAGGGGACTGTATTTCAGACGATCGATCGGTACAGGCGGCCTTCGGTTTTTAATTTTTTTGACCATGTTCCGGGAGGTGGCGAAGCGATTAGATAGTATATTCGGAAAGCCAGGAAAATTCTGTACAAGTTAAATATGAATCTAGAGTGCACACGGGTTTAGGTTACACAGCAAGTAGCGCGGGAACGGCCAGTGGACCGTATTTCAGACGATCAATTGGTACAGGCGGCCTTCGGTTTTTAATTTTTTTTTAAATGTTTCGGGAGATAACGAAGCGATTCGATAGTATATTCGGAAAGCCAGGAAAATTCTCTACAAGTTAAATATGAATCTAGAGTGCACACGGGTTTAGGTTGAACAGAAATAATTGCGGGAACGGCCAGGGGACTGTATTTCAGACGATCGATCGGTACAGGCAGCCTTCGGTTTTTTAATTTTTTTGACAATGTTCCGGGAGGTGGCGAAGCGATTAGATAGTATATTCGGAAAGCCAGGAAAATTCTGTACATGTTAAATATGAATCTAGAGTGCACACGGGTTTAGGTTACACAGCAAGTAGCGCGGGAACGGCCAGTGGACCGTATTTCAGACGATCAATTGGTACAGGCGGCCTTCGGTTTTTAATTTTTTTTTAAATGTTTCGGGAGATAGCGAAGCGATTCGATAGTATATTCGGAAAGCCAGGAAAATTCTCTACAAGTTAAATATGAATCTAGAGTTCACACTGGTTTAGGTTTAACAGCAATAAGCGCGGGAAAGGCCAGTGGACTGTATTTCAGACGATCGATCGGTACAGGTGGCCTTCGGTTTTTAATTTTTTTGAAAATGTTCCGGGAGGTGGCGAAGCGATTCGATAGTATATTCGGAAAGCCAGGAAAATTCTCTACAAGTTAAATATGAATCTAGAGTGCACACGGGTTTAGGTTACACAGCAAGTAGCGCGGGAACGGCCAGTGGACCGTATTTCAGACGATCGATCGGTACAGGCGGCCTTCGGTTTTTAATTTTTTTGACAATGTTCCGGGATGTGGCGAAATGATTAGATAAAATATTCGGAAAGCCAGGAAAATTCTCTACATGTTAAATATGAATCTAGAGTGCACACGGGTTTAGGTTACACAGCAAGTAGCGCGGGAACGGCCAGTGGACCGTATTTCAGACGATCAATTGGTACAGGCGGCCTTCGGTTCTTAATTTTTTTTTAAATGTTTCGGGAGATAGCGAAGCGATTCGATAGTATATTCGGAAAGCCAGGAAAATTTTCTACAAGTTAAATATGAATCTAGAGTGCACACGGGTTTAGGTTACACAGCAAGTAGCGCGGGAACGGCCAGTGGACCGTATTTCAGACGATCAATTGGTACAGGCAGCCTTCGGTTTTTAATTTTTTTTTAAATGTTTCGAGAGATAGCGAAGCGATTCGATAGTATATTCGGAAAGCCAGGAAAATTCTCTACAAGTTAAATATGAATCTAGAGTGCACACGGGTTTAGGTTGAACAGAAATAATTGCGGGAACGGCCAGGGGACTGTATTTCAGACGATCGATCGGTACAGGCGGCCTTCGGTTTTTAATTTTTTTGACCATGTTCCGGGAGGTGGCGAAGCGATTAGATAGTATATTCGGAAAGCCAGGAAAATTCTGTACAAGTTAAATATGAATCTAGAGTGCACACGGGTTTAGGTTACACAGCAAGTAGCGCGGGAACGGCCAGTGGACCGTATTTCAGACGATCAATTGGTACAGGCGGCCTTCGGTTTTTAATTTTTTTTTAAATGTTTCGGGAGATAACGAAGCGATTCGATAGTATATTCGGAAAGCCAGGAAAATTCTCTACAAGTTAAATATGAATCTAGAGTGCACACGGGTTTAGGTTGAACAGAAATAATTGCGGGAACGGCCAGGGGACTGTATTTCAGACGATCGATCGGTACAGGCAGCCTTCGGTTTTTTAATTTTTTTGACAATGTTCCGGGAGGTGGCGAAGCGATTAGATAGTATATTCGGAAAGCCAGGAAAATTCTGTACAAGTTAAATATGAATCTAGAGTGCACACGGGTTTAGGTTACACAGCAAGTAGCGCGGGAACGGCCAGTGGACCGTATTTCAGACGATCAATTGGTACAGGCGGCCTTCGGTTTTTAATTTTTTTTTAAATGTTTCGAGAGATAGCGAAGCGATTCGATAGTATATTCGGAAAGCCAGGAAAATTCTCTACAAGTTAAATATGAATCTAGAGTGCACACGGGTTTAGGTTGAACAGAAATAATTGCGGGAACGGCCAGGGGACTGTATTTCAGACGATCGATCGGTACAGGCGGCCTTCGGTTTTTAATTTTTTTGACCATGTTCCGGGAGGTGGCGAAGCGATTAGATAGTATATTCGGAAAGCCAGGAAAATTCTGTACAAGTTAAATATGAATCTAGAGTGCACACGGGTTTAGGTTACACAGCAAGTAGCGCGGGAACGGCCAGTGGACCGTATTTCAGACGATCAATTGGTACAGGCGGCCTTCGGTTTTTAATTTTTTTTTAAATGTTTCGGGAGATAACGAAGCGATTCGATAGTATATTCGGAAAGCCAGGAAAATTCTCTACAAGTTAAATATGAATCTAGAGTTCACTCGGGTTTAGGTTACACAGCAAGTAGCGCGGGAACGGCCAGTGGACCGTATTTCAGACGATCAATTGGTACAGGCGGCCTTCGGTTTTTAATTTTTTTGACCATGTTCCGGGAGGTGGCGAAGCGATTAGATAGTATATTCGGAAAGCCAGGAAAATTCTGTACAAGTTAAATATGAATCTAGAGTGCACACGGGTTTAGGTTACACAGCAAGTAGCGCGGGAACGGCCAGTGGACCGTATTTCAGACGATCAATTGGTACAGGCGGCCTTCGGTTTTTAATTTTTTTTTAAATGTTTCGGGAGATAACGAAGCGATTCGATAGTATATTCGGAAAGCCAGGAAAATTCTCTACAAGTTAAATATGAATCTAGAGTGCACACGGGTTTAGGTTGAACAGAAATAATTGCGGGAACGGCCAGGGGACTGTATTTCAGACGATCGATCGGTACAGGCAGCCTTCGGTTTTTTAATTTTTTTGACAATGTTCCGGGAGGTGGCGAAGCGATTAGATAGTATATTCGGAAAGCCAGGAAAATTCTGTACAAGTTAAATATGAATCTAGAGTGCACACGGGTTTAGGTTACACAGCAAGTAGCGCGGGAACGGCCAGTGGACCGTATTTCAGACGATCAATTGGTACAGGCGGCCTTCGGTTTTTAATTTTTTTTTAAATGTTTCGGGAGATAGCGAAGCGATTCGATAGTATATTCGGAAAGCCAGGAAAATTCTCTACAAGTTAAATATGAATCTAGAGTTCACACTGGTTTAGGTTGAACAGCAATAAGCGCGGGAAAGGCCAGTGGACTGTATTTCAGACGATCGATCGGTACAGGCGGCCTTCGGTTTTTAATTTTTTTGAAAATGTTCCGGGAGGTGGCGAAGCGATTCGATAGTATATTCGGAAAGCCAGGAAAATTCTCTACAAGTTAAATATGAATCTAGAGTTCACACGGGTTTAGGTTACACAGCAAGTAGCGCGGGAACGGCCAGTGGACCGTATTTCAGACGATCAATTGGTACAGGCGGCCTTCGGTTTTTAATTTTTTTTTAAATGTTTCGGGAGATAGCGAAGCGATTCGATAGTATATTCGGTAAGCCAGGAAAATTCTCTACAAGTTAAATATGAATCTAGAGTGCACACGGGTTTAGGTTGAACAGCAATAATTGCGGGAACGGCCAGGGGACTGTATTTCAGACGATCGATCGGTACAGGCGGCCTTCGGTTTTTAATTTTTTTGACCATGTTCCGGGAGGTGGCGAAGCGATTAGATAGTATATTCGGAAAGCCAGGAAAATTCTGTACAAGTTAAATATGAATCTAGAGTGCACACGGGTTTAGGTTACACAGCAAGTAGCGCGGGAACGGCCAGTGGACCGTATTTCAGACGATCAATTGGTACAGGCGGCCTTCGGTTTTTAATTTTTTTTTAAATGTTTCGGGAGATAGCGAAGCGATTCGATAGTATATTCGGAAAGCCAGGAAAATTCTCTACAAGTTAAATATGAATCTAGAGTTCACACTGGTTTAGGTTGAACAGCAATAAGCGCGGGAAAGGCCAGTGGACTGTATTTCAGACGATCGATCGGTACAGGCGGCCTTCGGTTTTTAATTTTTTTGAAAATGTTCCGGGAGGTGGCGAAGCGATTAGATAGTATATTCGGAAAGCCAGGAAAATTCTCTACAAGTTAAATATGAATCTAGAGTTCACACGGGTTTAGGTTACACAGCAAGTAGCGCGGGAACGGCCAGTGGACCGTATTTCAGACGATCAATTGGTACAGGCGGCCTTCGGTTTTTAATTTTTTTTTAAATGTTTCGGGAGATAGCGAAGCGATTCGATAGTATATTCGGAAAGCCAGGAAAATTCTCTACAAGTTAAATATGAATCTAGTGTTCACACTGGTTTAGGTTGAACAGCAATAAGCGCGGGAAAGGCCAGTGGACTGTATTTCAGACGATCGATCGGTACAGGCGGCCTTCGGTTTTTAATTTTTTTGAAAATGTTCCGGGAGGTGGCGAAGCGATTCGATAGTATATTCGGAAAGCCAGGAAAATTCTCTACAAGTTAAATATGAATCTAGAGTTCACACGGGTTTAGGTTACACAGCAAGTAGCGCGGGAACGGCCAGTGGACCGTATTTCAGACGATCAATTGGTACAGGCGGCCTTCGGTTTTTAATTTTTTTTTAAATGTTTCGGGAGATAGCGAAGCGATTCGATAGTATATTCGGTAAGCCAGGAAAATTCTCTACAAGTTAAATATGAATCTAGAGTGCACACGGGTTTAGGTTGAACAGCAATAATTGCGGGAACGGCCAGGGGACTGTATTTCAGACGATCGATCGGTACAGGCGGCCTTCGGTTTTTAATTTTTTTGACCATGTTCCGGGAGGTGGCGAAGCGATTAGATAGTATATTCGGAAAGCCAGGAAAATTCTGTACAAGTTAAATATGAATCTAGAGTGCACACGGGTTTAGGTTACACAGCAAGTAGCGCGGGAACGGCCAGTGGACCGTATTTCAGACGATCAATTGGTACAGGCGGCCTTCGGTTTTTAATTTTTTTTTAAATGTTTCGGGAGATAACGAAGCGATTCGATAGTATATTCGGAAAGCCAGGAAAATTCTCTACAAGTTAAATATGAATCTAGAGTGCACACGGGTTTAGGTTGAACAGAAATAATTGCGGGAACGGCCAGGGGACTGTATTTCAGACGATCGATCGGTACAGGCAGCCTTCGGTTTTTTAATTTTTTTGACAATGTTCCGGGAGGTGGCGAAGCGATTAGATAGTATATTCGGAAAGCCAGGAAAATTCTCTACAAGTTAAATATGAATCTAGAGTGCACACGGGTTTAGGTTACACAGCAAGTAGCGCGGGAACGGCCAGTGGACCGTATTTCAGACGATCGATCGGTACAGGCGGCCTTCGGTTTTTAATTTTTTTTTAAATGTTTCGGGAGATAGCGAAGCGATTCGATAGTATATTCGGAAAGCCAGGAAAATTCTCTACAAGTTAAATATGAATCTAGAGTTCACACTGGTTTAGGTTTAACAGCAATAAGCGCGGGAAAGGCCAGTGGACTGTATTTCAGACGATCGATCGGTACAGGTGGCCTTCGGTTTTTAATTTTTTTGAAAATGTTCCGGGAGGTGGCGAAGCGATTCGATAGTATATTCGGAAAGCCAGGAAAATTCTCTACAAGTTAAATATGAATCTAGAGTGCACACGGGTTTAGGTTACACAGCAAGTAGCGCGGGAACGGCCAGTGGACCGTATTTCAGACGATCGATCGGTACAGGCGGCCTTCGGTTTTTAATTTTTTTGACAATGTTCCGGGATGTGGCGAAATGATTAGATAAAATATTCGGAAAGCCAGGAAAATTCTCTACATGTTAAATATGAATCTAGAGTGCACACGGGTTTAGGTTACACAGCAAGTAGCGCGGGAACGGCCAGTGGACCGTATTTCAGACGATCAATTGGTACAGGCGGCCTTCGGTTCTTAATTTTTTTTTAAATGTTTCGGGAGATAGCGAAGCGATTCGATAGTATATTCGGAAAGCCAGGAAAATTTTCTACAAGTTAAATATGAATCTAGAGTGCACACGGGTTTAGGTTACACAGCAAGTAGCGCGGGAACGGCCAGTGGACCGTATTTCAGACGATCAATTGGTACAGGCGGCCTTCGGTTTTTAATTTTTTTTTAAATGTTTCGAGAGATAGCGAAGCGATTCGATAGTATATTCGGAAAGCCAGGAAAATTCTCTACAAGTTAAATATGAATCTAGAGTGCACACGGGTTTAGGTTGAACAGAAATAATTGCGGGAACGGCCAGGGGACTGTATTTCAGACGATCGATCGGTACAGGCGGCCTTCGGTTTTTAATTTTTTTGACCATGTTCCGGGAGGTGGCGAAGCGATTAGATAGTATATTCGGAAAGCCAGGAAAATTCTGTACAAGTTAAATATGAATCTAGAGTGCACACGGGTTTAGGTTACACAGCAAGTAGCGCGGGAACGGCCAGTGGACCGTATTTCAGACGATCAATTGGTACAGGCGGCCTTCGGTTTTTAATTTTTTTTTAAATGTTTCGGGAGATAACGAAGCGATTCGATAGTATATTCGGAAAGCCAGGAAAATTCTCTACAAGTTAAATATGAATCTAGAGTGCACACGGGTTTAGGTTGAACAGAAATAATTGCGGGAACGGCCAGGGGACTGTATTTCAGACGATCGATCGGTACAGGCAGCCTTCGGTTTTTTAATTTTTTTGACAATGTTCCGGGAGGTGGCGAAGCGATTAGATAGTATATTCGGAAAGCCAGGAAAATTCTGTACAAGTTAAATATGAATCTAGAGTGCACACGGGTTTAGGTTACACAGCAAGTAGCGCGGGAACGGCCAGTGGACCGTATTTCAGACGATCAATTGGTACAGGCGGCCTTCGGTTTTTAATTTTTTTTTAAATGTTTCGAGAGATAGCGAAGCGATTCGATAGTATATTCGGAAAGCCAGGAAAATTCTCTACAAGTTAAATATGAATCTAGAGTGCACACGGGTTTAGGTTGAACAGAAATAATTGCGGGAACGGCCAGGGGACTGTATTTCAGACGATCGATCGGTACAGGCGGCCTTCGGTTTTTAATTTTTTTGACCATGTTCCGGGAGGTGGCGAAGCGATTAGATAGTATATTCGGAAAGCCAGGAAAATTCTGTACAAGTTAAATATGAATCTAGAGTGCACACGGGTTTAGGTTACACAGCAAGTAGCGCGGGAACGGCCAGTGGACCGTATTTCAGACGATCAATTGGTACAGGCGGCCTTCGGTTTTTAATTTTTTTTTAAATGTTTCGGGAGATAACGAAGCGATTCGATAGTATATTCGGAAAGCCAGGAAAATTCTCTACAAGTTAAATTTGAATCTAGAGTGCACACGGGTTTAGGTTGAACAGAAATAATTGCGGGAACGGCCAGGGGACTGTATTTCAGACGATCGATCGGTACAGGCAGCCTTCGGTTTTTTAATTTTTTTGACAATGTTCCGGGAGGTGGCGAAGCGATTAGATAGTATATTCGGAAAGCCAGGAAAATTCTGTACAAGTTAAATATGAATCTAGAGTGCACACGGGTTTAGGTTACACAGCAAGTAGCGCGGGAACGGCCAGTGGACCGTATTTCAGACGATCAATTGGTACAGGCGGCCTTCGGTTTTTAATTTTTTTTTAAATGTTTCGGGAGATAGCGAAGCGATTCGATAGTATATTCGGAAAGCCAGGAAAATTCTCTACAAGTTAAATATGAATCTAGAGTTCACACTGGTTTAGGTTGAACAGCAATAAGCGCGGGAAAGGCCAGTGGACTGTATTTCAGACGATCGATCGGTACAGGCGGCCTTCGGTTTTTAATTTTTTTGAAAATGTTCCGGGAGGTGGCGAAGCGATTAGATAGTATATTCGGAAAGCCAGGAAAATTCTCTACAAGTTAAATATGAATCTAGAGTTCACACGGGTTTAGGTTACACAGCAAGTAGCGCGGGAACGGCCAGTGGACCGTATTTCAGACGATCAATTGGTACAGGCGGCCTTCGGTTTTTAATTTTTTTTTAAATGTTTCGGGAGATAGCGAAGCGATTCGATAGTATATTCGGAAAGCCAGGAAAATTCTCTACAAGTTAAATATGAATCTAGTGTTCACACTGGTTTAGGTTGAACAGCAATAAGCGCGGGAAAGGCCAGTGGACTGTATTTCAGACGATCGATCGGTACAGGCGGCCTTCGGTTTTTAATTTTTTTGACCATGTTCCGGGAGGTGGCGAAGCGATTAGATAGTATATTCGGAAAGCCAGGAAAATTCTGTACAAGTTAAATATGAATCTAGAGTGCACACGGGTTTAGGTTACACAGCAAGTAGCGCGGGAACGGCCAGTGGACCGTATTTCAGACGATCAATTGGTACAGGCGGCCTTCGGTTTTTAATTTTTTTTTAAATGTTTCGGGAGATAACGAAGCGATTCGATAGTACATTCGGAAAGCCAGGAAAATTCTCTACAAGTTAAATATGAATCTAGAGTGCACACGGGTTTAGGTTGAACAGAAATAATTGCGGGAACGGCCAGGGGACTGTATTTCAGACGATCGATCGGTACAGGCAGCCTTCGGTTTTTTAATTTTTTTGACAATGTTCCGGGAGGTGGCGAAGCGATTAGATAGTATATTCGGAAAGCCAGGAAAATTCTGTACAAGTTAAATATGAATCTAGAGTGCACACGGGTTTAGGTTACACAGCAAGTAGCGCGGGAACGGCCAGTGGACCGTATTTCAGACGATCAATTGGTACAGGCGGCCTTCGGTTTTTAATTTTTTTTTAAATGTTTCGGGAGATAGCGAAGCGATTCGATAGTATATTCGGAAAGCCAGGAAAATTCTCTACAAGTTAAATATGAATCTAGAGTTCACACTGGTTTAGGTTTAACAGCAATAAGCGCGGGAAAGGCCAGTGGACTGTATTTCAGACGATCGATCGGTACAGGCGGCCTTCGGTTTTTAATTTTTTTGAAAATGTTCCGGGAGGTGGCGAAGCGATTCGATAGTATATTCGGAAAGCCAGGAAAATTCTCTACAAGTTAAATATGAATCTAGAGTTCACACGGGTTTAGGTTACACAGCAAGTAGCGCGGGAACGGCCAGTGGACCGTATTTCAGACGATCAATTGGTACAGGCGGCCTTCGGTTTTTAATTTTTTTGACCATGTTCCGGGAGGTGGCGAAGCGATTAGATAGTATATTCGGAAAGCCAGGAAAATTCTGTACAAGTTAAATATGAATCTAGAGTGCACACGGGTTTAGGTTACACAGCAAGTAGCGCGGGAACGGCCAGTGGACCGTATTTCAGACGATCAATTGGTACAGGCGGCCTTCGGTTTTTAATTTTTTTTTAAATGTTTCGGGAGATAACGAAGCGATTCGATAGTATATTCGGAAAGCCAGGAAAATTCTCTACAAGTTAAATATGAATCTAGAGTGCACACGGGTTTAGGTTGAACAGAAATAATTGCGGGAACGGCCAGGGGACTGTATTTCAGACGATCGATCGGTACAGGCAGCCTTCGGTTTTTTAATTTTTTTGACAATGTTCCGGGAGGTGGCGAAGCGATTAGATAGTATATTCGGAAAGCCAGGAAAATTCTGTACAAGTTAAATATGAATCTAGAGTGCACACGGGTTTAGGTTACACAGCAAGTAGCGCGGGAACGGCCAGTGGACCGTATTTCAGACGATCAATTGGTACAGGCGGCCTTCGGTTTTTAATTTTTTTTTAAATGTTTCGGGAGATAGCGAAGCGATTCGATAGTATATTCGGAAAGCCAGGAAAATTCTCTACAAGTTAAATATGAATCTAGAGTTCACACTGGTTTAGGTTGAACAGCAATAAGCGCGGGAAAGGCCAGTGGACTGTATTTCAGACGATCGATCGGTACAGGCGGCCTTCGGTTTTTAATTTTTTTGAAAATGTTCCGGGAGGTGGCGAAGCGATTAGATAGTATATTCGGAAAGCCAGGAAAATTCTCTACAAGTTAAATATGAATCTAGAGTTCACACGGGTTTAG
This sequence comes from Diuraphis noxia, assembly GCF_037042655.1. Lineage (NCBI taxonomy): Eukaryota > Metazoa > Arthropoda > Insecta > Hemiptera > Aphididae > Diuraphis > Diuraphis noxia. The sequence continues at coordinate 76,857,789 of NW_028301711.1, forward strand.
GTTACACAGCAAGTAGCGCGGGAACGGCCAGTGGACCGTATTTCAGACGATCAATTGGTACAGGCGGCCTTCGGTTTTTAATTTTTTTTTAAATGTTTCGGGAGATAGCGAAGCGATTCGATAGTATATTCGGAAAGCCAGGAAAATTCTCTACAAGTTAAATATGAATCTAGTGTTCACACTGGTTTAGGTTGAACAGCAATAAGCGCGGGAAAGGCCAGTGGACTGTATTTCAGACGATCGATCGGTACAGGCGGCCTTCGGTTTTTAATTTTTTTGAAAATGTTCCGGGAGGTGGCGAAGCGATTCGATAGTATATTCGGAAAGCCAGGAAAATTCTCTACAAGTTAAATATGAATCTAGAGTTCACACGGGTTTAGGTTACACAGCAAGTAGCGCGGGAACGGCCAGTGGACCGTATTTCAGACGATCAATTGGTACAGGCGGCCTTCGGTTTTTAATTTTTTTTTAAATGTTTCGGGAGATAACGAAGCGATTCGATAGTACATTCGGAAAGCCAGGAAAATTCTCTACAAGTTAAATATGAATCTAGAGTGCACACGGGTTTAGGTTGAACAGAAATAATTGCGGGAACGGCCAGGGGACTGTATTTCAGACGATCGATCGGTACAGGCAGCCTTCGGTTTTTTAATTTTTTTGACAATGTTCCGGGAGGTGGCGAAGCGATTAGATAGTATATTCGGAAAGCCAGGAAAATTCTGTACAAGTTAAATATGAATCTAGAGTGCACACGGGTTTAGGTTACACAGCAAGTAGCGCGGGAACGGCCAGTGGACCGTATTTCAGACGATCAATTGGTACAGGCGGCCTTCGGTTTTTAATTTTTTTTTAAATGTTTCGGGAGATAGCGAAGCGATTCGATAGTATATTCGGAAAGCCAGGAAAATTCTCTACAAGTTAAATATGAATCTAGAGTTCACACTGGTTTAGGTTTAACAGCAATAAGCGCGGGAAAGGCCAGTGGACTGTATTTCAGACGATCGATCGGTACAGGCGGCCTTCGGTTTTTAATTTTTTTGAAAATGTTCCGGGAGGTGGCGAAGCGATTCGATAGTATATTCGGAAAGCCAGGAAAATTCTCTACAAGTTAAATATGAATCTAGAGTTCACACGGGTTTAGGTTACACAGCAAGTAGCGCGGGAACGGCCAGTGGACCGTATTTCAGACGATCAATTGGTACAGGCGGCCTTCGGTTTTTAATTTTTTTGACCATGTTCCGGGAGGTGGCGAAGCGATTAGATAGTATATTCGGAAAGCCAGGAAAATTCTGTACAAGTTAAATATGAATCTAGAGTGCACACGGGTTTAGGTTACACAGCAAGTAGCGCGGGAACGGCCAGTGGACCGTATTTCAGACGATCAATTGGTACAGGTGGCCTTCGGTTTTTAATTTTTTTTTAAATGTTTCGGGAGATAACGAAGCGATTCGATAGTATATTCGGAAAGCCAGGAAAATTCTCTACAAGTTAAATATGAATCTAGAGTGCACACGGGTTTAGGTTGAACAGAAATAATTGCGGGAACGGCCAGGGGACTGTATTTCAGACGATCGATCGGTACAGGCAGCCTTCGGTTTTTTAATTTTTTTGACAATGTTCCGGGAGGTGGCGAAGCGATTAGATAGTATATTCGGAAAGCCAGGAAAATTCTGTACAAGTTAAATATGAATCTAGAGTGCACACGGGTTTAGGTTACACAGCAAGTAGCGCGGGAACGGCCAGTGGACCGTATTTCAGACGATCAATTGGTACAGGCGGCCTTCGGTTTTTAATTTTTTTTTAAATGTTTCGGGAGATAGCGAAGCGATTCGATAGTATATTCGGAAAGCCAGGAAAATTCTCTACAAGTTAAATATGAATCTAGAGTTCACACTGGTTTAGGTTGAACAGCAATAAGCGCGGGAAAGGCCAGTGGACTGTATTTCAGACGATCGATCGGTACAGGCGGCCTTCGGTTTTTAATTTTTTTGAAAATGTTCCGGGAGGTGGCGAAGCGATTAGATAGTATATTCGGAAAGCCAGGAAAATTCTCTACAAGTTAAATATGAATCTAGAGTTCACACGGGTTTAGGTTACACAGCAAGTAGCGCGGGAACGGCCAGTGGACCGTATTTCAGACGATCAATTGGTACAGGCGGCCTTCGGTTTTTAATTTTTTTTTAAATGTTTCGGGAGATAGCGAAGCGATTCGATAGTATATTCGGAAAGCCAGGAAAATTCTCTACAAGTTAAATATGAATCTAGTGTTCACACTGGTTTAGGTTGAACAGCAATAAGCGCGGGAAAGGCCAGTGGACTGTATTTCAGACGATCGATCGGTACAGGCGGCCTTCGGTTTTTAATTTTTTTGAAAATGTTCCGGGAGGTGGCGAAGCGATTCGATAGTATATTCGGAAAGCCAGGAAAATTCTCTACAAGTTAAATATGAATCTAGAGTTCACACGGGTTTAGGTTACACAGCAAGTAGCGCGGGAACGGCCAGTGGACCGTATTTCAGACGATCAATTGGTACAGGCGGCCTTCGGTTTTTAATTTTTTTTTAAATGTTTCGGGAGATAACGAAGCGATTCGATAGTACATTCGGAAAGCCAGGAAAATTCTCTACAAGTTAAATATGAATCTAGAGTGCACACGGGTTTAGGTTGAACAGAAATAATTGCGGGAACGGCCAGGGGACTGTATTTCAGACGATCGATCGGTACAGGCAGCCTTCGGTTTTTTAATTTTTTTGACAATGTTCCGGGAGGTGGCGAAGCGATTAGATAGTATATTCGGAAAGCCAGGAAAATTCTGTACAAGTTAAATATGAATCTAGAGTGCACACGGGTTTAGGTTACACAGCAAGTAGCGCGGGAACGGCCAGTGGACCGTATTTCAGACGATCAATTGGTACAGGCGGCCTTCGGTTTTTAATTTTTTTTTAAATGTTTCGGGAGATAGCGAAGCGATTCGATAGTATATTCGGAAAGCCAGGAAAATTCTCTACAAGTTAAATATGAATCTAGAGTTCACACTGGTTTAGGTTTAACAGCAATAAGCGCGGGAAAGGCCAGTGGACTGTATTTCAGACGATCGATCGGTACAGGCGGCCTTCGGTTTTTAATTTTTTTTTAAATGTTTCGGGAGATAGCGAAGCGATTCGATAGTATATTCGGAAAGCCAGGAAAATTCTCTACAAGTTAAATATGAATCTAGAGTTCACACTGGTTTAGGTTTAACAGCAATAAGCGCGGGAAAGGCCAGTGGACTGTATTTCAGACGATCGATCGGTACAGGCGGCCTTCGGTTTTTAATTTTTTTGAAAATGTTCCGGGAGGTGGCGAAGCGATTCGATAGTATATTCGGAAAGCCAGGAAAATTCTCTACAAGTTAAATATGAATCTAGAGTTCACACGGGTTTAGGTTACACAGCAAGTAGCGCGGGAACGGCCAGTGGACCGTATTTCAGACGATCAATTGGTACAGGCGGCCTTCGGTTTTTAATTTTTTTGACCATGTTCCGGGAGGTGGCGAAGCGATTAGATAGTATATTCGGAAAGCCAGGAAAATTCTGTACAAGTTAAATATGAATCTAGAGTGCACACGGGTTTAGGTTACACAGCAAGTAGCGCGGGAACGGCCAGTGGACCGTATTTCAGACGATCAATTGGTACAGGCGGCCTTCGGTTTTTAATTTTTTTTTAAATGTTTCGGGAGATAACGAAGCGATTCGATAGTATATTCGGAAAGCCAGGAAAATTCTCTACAAGTTAAATATGAATCTAGAGTGCACACGGGTTTAGGTTGAACAGAAATAATTGCGGGAACGGCCAGGGGACTGTATTTCAGACGATCGATCGGTACAGGCAGCCTTCGGTTTTTTAATTTTTTTGACAATGTTCCGGGAGGTGGCGAAGCGATTAGATAGTATATTCGGAAAGCCAGGAAAATTCTGTACAAGTTAAATATGAATCTAGAGTGCACACGGGTTTAGGTTACACAGCAAGTAGCGCGGGAACGGCCAGTGGACCGTATTTCAGACGATCAATTGGTACAGGCGGCCTTCGGTTTTTAATTTTTTTTTAAATGTTTCGGGAGATAGCGAAGCGATTCGATAGTATATTCGGAAAGCCAGGAAAATTCTCTACAAGTTAAATATGAATCTAGAGTTCACACTGGTTTAGGTTGAACAGCAATAAGCGCGGGAAAGGCCAGTGGACTGTATTTCAGACGATCGATCGGTACAGGCGGCCTTCGGTTTTTAATTTTTTTGAAAATGTTCCGGGAGGTGGCGAAGCGATTAGATAGTATATTCGGAAAGCCAGGAAAATTCTCTACAAGTTAAATATGAATCTAGAGTTCACACGGGTTTAGGTTACACAGCAAGTAGCGCGGGAACGGCCAGTGGACCGTATTTCAGACGATCAATTGGTACAGGCGGCCTTCGGTTTTTAATTTTTTTTTAAATGTTTCGGGAGATAGCGAAGCGATTCGATAGTATATTCGGAAAGCCAGGAAAATTCTCTACAAGTTAAATATGAATCTAGTGTTCACACTGGTTTAGGTTGAACAGCAATAAGCGCGGGAAAGGCCAGTGGACTGTATTTCAGACGATCGATCGGTACAGGCGGCCTTCGGTTTTTAATTTTTTTGAAAATGTTCCGGGAGGTGGCGAAGCGATTCGATAGTATATTCGGAAAGCCAGGAAAATTCTCTACAAGTTAAATATGAATCTAGAGTTCACACGGGTTTAGGTTACACAGCAAGTAGCGCGGGAACGGCCAGTGGACCGTATTTCAGACGATCAATTGGTACAGGCGGCCTTCGGTTTTTAATTTTTTTTTAAATGTTTCGGGAGATAACGAAGCGATTCGATAGTACATTCGGAAAGCCAGGAAAATTCTCTACAAGTTAAATATGAATCTAGAGTGCACACGGGTTTAGGTTGAACAGAAATAATTGCGGGAACGGCCAGGGGACTGTATTTCAGACGATCGATCGGTACAGGCAGCCTTCGGTTTTTTAATTTTTTTGACAATGTTCCGGGAGGTGGCGAAGCGATTAGATAGTATATTCGGAAAGCCAGGAAAATTCTGTACAAGTTAAATATGAATCTAGAGTGCACACGGGTTTAGGTTACACAGCAAGTAGCGCGGGAACGGCCAGTGGACCGTATTTCAGACGATCAATTGGTACAGGCGGCCTTCGGTTTTTAATTTTTTTTTAAATGTTTCGGGAGATAGCGAAGCGATTCGATAGTATATTCGGAAAGCCAGGAAAATTCTCTACAAGTTAAATATGAATCTAGAGTTCACACTGGTTTAGGTTTAACAGCAATAAGCGCGGGAAAGGCCAGTGGACTGTATTTCAGACGATCGATCGGTACAGGCGGCCTTCGGTTTTTAATTTTTTTGAAAATGTTCCGGGAGGTGGCGAAGCGATTCGATAGTATATTCGGAAAGCCAGGAAAATTCTCTACAAGTTAAATATGAATCTAGAGTTCACACGGGTTTAGGTTACACAGCAAGTAGCGCGGGAACGGCCAGTGGACCGTATTTCAGACGATCAATTGGTACAGGCGGCCTTCGGTTTTTAATTTTTTTGACCATGTTCCGGGAGGTGGCGAAGCGATTAGATAGTATATTCGGAAAGCCAGGAAAATTCTGTACAAGTTAAATATGAATCTAGAGTGCACACGGGTTTAGGTTACACAGCAAGTAGCGCGGGAACGGCCAGTGGACCGTATTTCAGACGATCAATTGGTACAGGCGGCCTTCGGTTTTTAATTTTTTTTTAAATGTTTCGGGAGATAACGAAGCGATTCGATAGTATATTCGGAAAGCCAGGAAAATTCTCTACAAGTTAAATATGAATCTAGAGTGCACACGGGTTTAGGTTGAACAGAAATAATTGCGGGAACGGCCAGGGGACTGTATTTCAGACGATCGATCGGTACAGGCAGCCTTCGGTTTTTTAATTTTTTTGACAATGTTCCGGGAGGTGGCGAAGCGATTAGATAGTATATTCGGAAAGCCAGGAAAATTCTGTACAAGTTAAATATGAATCTAGAGTGCACACGGGTTTAGGTTACACAGCAAGTAGCGCGGGAACGGCCAGTGGACCGTATTTCAGACGATCAATTGGTACAGGCGGCCTTCGGTTTTTAATTTTTTTTTAAATGTTTCGGGAGATAGCGAAGCGATTCGATAGTATATTCGGAAAGCCAGGAAAATTCTCTACAAGTTAAATATGAATCTAGAGTTCACACTGGTTTAGGTTGAACAGCAATAAGCGCGGGAAAGGCCAGTGGACTGTATTTCAGACGATCGATCGGTACAGGCGGCCTTCGGTTTTTAATTTTTTTGAAAATGTTCCGGGAGGTGGCGAAGCGATTAGATAGTATATTCGGAAAGCCAGGAAAATTCTCTACAAGTTAAATATGAATCTAGAGTTCACACGGGTTTAGGTTACACAGCAAGTAGCGCGGGAACGGCCAGTGGACCGTATTTCAGACGATCAATTGGTACAGGCGGCCTTCGGTTTTTAATTTTTTTTTAAATGTTTCGGGAGATAGCGAAGCGATTCGATAGTATATTCGGAAAGCCAGGAAAATTCTCTACAAGTTAAATATGAATCTAGTGTTCACACTGGTTTAGGTTGAACAGCAATAAGCGCGGGAAAGGCCAGTGGACTGTATTTCAGACGATCGATCGGTACAGGCGGCCTTCGGTTTTTAATTTTTTTGAAAATGTTCCGGGAGGTGGCGAAGCGATTCGATAGTATATTCGGAAAGCCAGGAAAATTCTCTACAAGTTAAATATGAATCTAGAGTTCACACGGGTTTAGGTTACACAGCAAGTAGCGCGGGAACGGCCAGTGGACCGTATTTCAGACGATCAATTGGTACAGGCGGCCTTCGGTTTTTAATTTTTTTTTAAATGTTTCGGGAGATAACGAAGCGATTCGATAGTACATTCGGAAAGCCAGGAAAATTCTCTACAAGTTAAATATGAATCTAGAGTGCACACGGGTTTAGGTTGAACAGAAATAATTGCGGGAACGGCCAGGGGACTGTATTTCAGACGATCGATCGGTACAGGCAGCCTTCGGTTTTTTAATTTTTTTGACAATGTTCCGGGAGGTGGCGAAGCGATTAGATAGTATATTCGGAAAGCCAGGAAAATTCTGTACAAGTTAAATATGAATCTAGAGTGCACACGGGTTTAGGTTACACAGCAAGTAGCGCGGGAACGGCCAGTGGACCGTATTTCAGACGATCAATTGGTACAGGCGGCCTTCGGTTTTTAATTTTTTTTTAAATGTTTCGGGAGATAGCGAAGCGATTCGATAGTATATTCGGAAAGCCAGGAAAATTCTCTACAAGTTAAATATGAATCTAGAGTTCACACTGGTTTAGGTTTAACAGCAATAAGCGCGGGAAAGGCCAGTGGACTGTATTTCAGACGATCGATCGGTACAGGCGGCCTTCGGTTTTTAATTTTTTTGAAAATGTTCCGGGAGGTGGCGAAGCGATTCGATAGTATATTCGGAAAGCCAGGAAAATTCTCTACAAGTTAAATATGAATCTAGAGTTCACACGGGTTTAGGTTACACAGCAAGTAGCGCGGGAACGGCCAGTGGACCGTATTTCAGACGATCAATTGGTACAGGCGGCCTTCGGTTTTTAATTTTTTTGACCATGTTCCGGGAGGTGGCGAAGCGATTAGATAGTATATTCGGAAAGCCAGGAAAATTCTGTACAAGTTAAATATGAATCTAGAGTGCACACGGGTTTAGGTTACACAGCAAGTAGCGCGGGAACGGCCAGTGGACCGTATTTCAGACGATCAATTGGTACAGGCGGCCTTCGGTTTTTAATTTTTTTTTAAATGTTTCGGGAGATAACGAAGCGATTCGATAGTATATTCGGAAAGCCAGGAAAATTCTCTACAAGTTAAATATGAATCTAGAGTGCACACGGGTTTAGGTTGAACAGAAATAATTGCGGGAACGGCCAGGGGACTGTATTTCAGACGATCGATCGGTACAGGCAGCCTTCGGTTTTTTAATTTTTTTGACAATGTTCCGGGAGGTGGCGAAGCGATTAGATAGTATATTCGGAAAGCCAGGAAAATTCTGTACAAGTTAAATATGAATCTAGAGTGCACACGGGTTTAGGTTACACAGCAAGTAGCGCGGGAACGGCCAGTGGACCGTATTTCAGACGATCAATTGGTACAGGCGGCCTTCGGTTTTTAATTTTTTTTTAAATGTTTCGGGAGATAGCGAAGCGATTCGATAGTATATTCGGAAAGCCAGGAAAATTCTCTACAAGTTAAATATGAATCTAGAGTTCACACTGGTTTAGGTTGAACAGCAATAAGCGCGGGAAAGGCCAGTGGACTGTATTTCAGACGATCGATCGGTACAGGCGGCCTTCGGTTTTTAATTTTTTTGAAAATGTTCCGGGAGGTGGCGAAGCGATTAGATAGTATATTCGGAAAGCCAGGAAAATTCTCTACAAGTTAAATATGAATCTAGAGTTCACACGGGTTTAGGTTACACAGCAAGTAGCGCGGGAACGGCCAGTGGACCGTATTTCAGACGATCAATTGGTACAGGCGGCCTTCGGTTTTTAATTTTTTTTTAAATGTTTCGGGAGATAGCGAAGCGATTCGATAGTATATTCGGAAAGCCAGGAAAATTCTCTACAAGTTAAATATGAATCTAGTGTTCACACTGGTTTAGGTTGAACAGCAATAAGCGCGGGAAAGGCCAGTGGACTGTATTTCAGACGATCGATCGGTACAGGCGGCCTTCGGTTTTTAATTTTTTTGAAAATGTTCCGGGAGGTGGCGAAGCGATTCGATAGTATATTCGGAAAGCCAGGAAAATTCTCTACAAGTTAAATATGAATCTAGAGTTCACACGGGTTTAGGTTACACAGCAAGTAGCGCGGGAACGGCCAGTGGACCGTATTTCAGACGATCAATTGGTACAGGCGGCCTTCGGTTTTTAATTTTTTTTTAAATGTTTCGGGAGATAACGAAGCGATTCGATAGTACATTCGGAAAGCCAGGAAAATTCTCTACAAGTTAAATATGAATCTAGAGTGCACACGGGTTTAGGTTGAACAGAAATAATTGCGGGAACGGCCAGGGGACTGTATTTCAGACGATCGATCGGTACAGGCAGCCTTCGGTTTTTTAATTTTTTTGACAATGTTCCGGGAGGTGGCGAAGCGATTAGATAGTATATTCGGAAAGCCAGGAAAATTCTGTACAAGTTAAATATGAATCTAGAGTGCACACGGGTTTAGGTTACACAGCAAGTAGCGCGGGAACGGCCAGTGGACCGTATTTCAGACGATCAATTGGTACAGGCGGCCTTCGGTTTTTAATTTTTTTTTAAATGTTTCGGGAGATAGCGAAGCGATTCGATAGTATATTCGGTAAGCCAGGAAAATTCTCTACAAGTTAAATATGAATCTAGAGTGCACACGGGTTTAGGTTGAACAGCAATAATTGCGGGAACGGCCAGGGGACTGTATTTCAGACGATCGATCGGTACAGGCGGCCTTCGGTTTTTAATTTTTTTGACCATGTTCCGGGAGGTGGCGAAGCGATTAGATAGTATATTCGGAAAGCCAGGAAAATTCTGTACAAGTTAAATATGAATCTAGAGTGCACACGGGTTTAGGTTACACAGCAAGTAGCGCGGGAACGGCCAGTGGACCGTATTTCAGACGATCAATTGGTACAGGCGGCCTTCGGTTTTTAATTTTTTTTTAAATGTTTCGGGAGATAACGAAGCGATTCGATAGTATATTCGGAAAGCCAGGAAAATTCTCTACAAGTTAAATATGAATCTAGAGTGCACACGGGTTTAGGTTGAACAGAAATAATTGCGGGAACGGCCAGGGGACTGTATTTCAGACGATCGATCGGTACAGGCAGCCTTCGGTTTTTTAATTTTTTTGACAATGTTCCGGGAGGTGGCGAAGCGATTAGATAGTATATTCGGAAAGCCAGGAAAATTCTGTACAAGTTAAATATGAATCTAGAGTGCACACGGGTTTAGGTTACACAGCAAGTAGCGCGGGAACGGCCAGTGGACCGTATTTCAGACGATCAATTGGTACAGGCGGCCTTCGGTTTTTAATTTTTTTTTAAATGTTTCGGGAGATAGCGAAGCGATTCGATAGTATATTCGGAAAGCCAGGAAAATTCTCTACAAGTTAAATATGAATCTAGAGTTCACACTGGTTTAGGTTTAACAGCAATAAGCGCGGGAAAGGCCAGTGGACTGTATTTCAGACGATCGATCGGTACAGGTGGCCTTCGGTTTTTAATTTTTTTGAAAATGTTCCGGGAGGTGGCGAAGCGATTCGATAGTATATTCGGAAAGCCAGGAAAATTCTCTACAAGTTAAATATGAATCTAGAGTGCACACGGGTTTAGGTTACACAGCAAGTAGCGCGGGAACGGCCAGTGGACCGTATTTCAGACGATCGATCGGTACAGGCGGCCTTCGGTTTTTAATTTTTTTGACAATGTTCCGGGATGTGGCGAAATGATTAGATAAAATATTCGGAAAGCCAGGAAAATTCTCTACATGTTAAATATGAATCTAGAGTGCACACGGGTTTAGGTTACACAGCAAGTAGCGCGGGAACGGCCAGTGGACCGTATTTCAGACGATCAATTGGTACAGGCGGCCTTCGGTTCTTAATTTTTTTTTAAATGTTTCGGGAGATAGCGAAGCGATTCGATAGTATATTCGGAAAGCCAGGAAAATTTTCTACAAGTTAAATATGAATCTAGAGTGCACACGGGTTTAGGTTACACAGCAAGTAGCGCGGGAACGGCCAGTGGACCGTATTTCAGACGATCAATTGGTACAGGCGGCCTTCGGTTTTTAATTTTTTTTTAAATGTTTCGAGAGATAGCGAAGCGATTCGATAGTATATTCGGAAAGCCAGGAAAATTCTCTACAAGTTAAATATGAATCTAGAGTGCACACGGGTTTAGGTTGAACAGAAATAATTGCGGGAACGGCCAGGGGACTGTATTTCAGACGATCGATCGGTACAGGCGGCCTTCGGTTTTTAATTTTTTTGACCATGTTCCGGGAGGTGGCGAAGCGATTAGATAGTATATTCGGAAAGCCAGGAAAATTCTGTACAAGTTAAATATGAATCTAGAGTGCACACGGGTTTAGGTTACACAGCAAGTAGCGCGGGAACGGCCAGTGGACCGTATTTCAGACGATCAATTGGTACAGGCGGCCTTCGGTTTTTAATTTTTTTTTAAATGTTTCGGTAGATAACGAAGCGATTCGATAGTATATTCGGAAAGCCAGGAAAATTCTCTACAAGTTAAATATGAATCTAGAGTGCACACGGGTTTAGGTTGAACAGAAATAATTGCGGGAACGGCCAGGGGACTGTATTTCAGACGATCGATCGGTACAGGCAGCCTTCGGTTTTTTAATTTTTTTGACAATGTTCCGGGAGGTGGCGAAGCGATTAGATAGTATATTCGGAAAGCCAGGAAAATTCTGTACAAGTTAAATATGAATCTAGAGTGCACACGGGTTTAGGTTACACAGCAAGTAGCGCGGGAACGGCCAGTGGACCGTATTTCAGACGATCAATTGGTACAGGCGGCCTTCGGTTTTTAATTTTTTTTTAAATGTTTCGGGAGATAGCGAAGCGATTCGATAGTATATTCGGAAAGCCAGGAAAATTCTCTACAAGTTAAATATGAATCTAGAGTTCACACTGGTTTAGGTTGAACAGCAATAAGCGCGGGAAAGGCCAGTGGACTGTATTTCAGACGATCGATCGGTACAGGCGGCCTTCGGTTTTTAATTTTTTTGAAAATGTTCCGGGAGGTGGCGAAGCGATTAGATAGTATATTCGGAAAGCCAGGAAAATTCTCTACAAGTTAAATATGAATCTAGAGTTCACACGGGTTTAGGTTACACAGCAAGTAGCGCGGGAACGGCCAGTGGACCGTATTTCAGACGATCAATTGGTACAGGCGGCCTTCGGTTTTTAATTTTTTTTTAAATGTTTCGGGAGATAGCGAAGCGATTCGATAGTATATTCGGAAAGCCAGGAAAATTCTCTACAAGTTAAATATGAATCTAGTGTTCACACTGGTTTAGGTTGAACAGCAATAAGCGCGGGAAAGGCCAGTGGACTGTATTTCAGACGATCGATCGGTACAGGCGGCCTTCGGTTTTTAATTTTTTTGAAAATGTTCCGGGAGGTGGCGAAGCGATTCGATAGTATATTCGGAAAGCCAGGAAAATTCTCTACAAGTTAAATATGAATCTAGAGTTCACACGGGTTTAGGTTACACAGCAAGTAGCGCGGGAACGGCCAGTGGACCGTATTTCAGACGATCAATTGGTACAGGCGGCCTTCGGTTTTTAATTTTTTTTTAAATGTTTCGGGAGATAGCGAAGCGATTCGATAGTATATTCGGTAAGCCAGGAAAATTCTCTACAAGTTAAATATGAATCTAGAGTGCACACGGGTTTAGGTTGAACAGCAATAATTGCGGGAACGGCCAGGGGACTGTATTTCAGACGATCGATCGGTACAGGCGGCCTTCGGTTTTTAATTTTTTTGACCATGTTCCGGGAGGTGGCGAAGCGATTAGATAGTATATTCGGAAAGCCAGGAAAATTCTGTACAAGTTAAATATGAATCTAGAGTGCACACGGGTTTAGGTTACACAGCAAGTAGCGCGGGAACGGCCAGTGGACCGTATTTCAGACGATCAATTGGTACAGGCGGCCTTCGGTTTTTAATTTTTTTTTAAATGTTTCGGGAGATAACGAAGCGATTCGATAGTATATTCGGAAAGCCAGGAAAATTCTCTACAAGTTAAATATGAATCTAGAGTGCACACGGGTTTAGGTTGAACAGAAATAATTGCGGGAACGGCCAGGGGACTGTATTTCAGACGATCGATCGGTACAGGCAGCCTTCGGTTTTTTAATTTTTTTGACAATGTTCCGGGAGGTGGCGAAGCGATTAGATAGTATATTCGGAAAGCCAGGAAAATTCTGTACAAGTTAAATATGAATCTAGAGTGCACACGGGTTTAGGTTACACAGCAAGTAGCGCGGGAACGGCCAGTGGACCGTATTTCAGACGATCAATTGGTACAGGCGGCCTTCGGTTTTTAATTTTTTTTTAAATGTTTCGGGAGATAGCGAAGCGATTCGATAGTATATTCGGAAAGCCAGGAAAATTCTCTACAAGTTAAATATGAATCTAGAGTTCACACTGGTTTAGGTTTAACAGCAATAAGCGCGGGAAAGGCCAGTGGACTGTATTTCAGACGATCGATCGGTACAGGTGGCCTTCGGTTTTTAATTTTTTTGAAAATGTTCCGGGAGGTGGCGAAGCGATTCGATAGTATATTCGGAAAGCCAGGAAAATTCTCTACAAGTTAAATATGAATCTAGAGTGCACACGGGTTTAGGTTACACAGCAAGTAGCGCGGGAACGGCCAGTGGACCGTATTTCAGACGATCGATCGGTACAGGCGGCCTTCGGTTTTTAATTTTTTTGACAATGTTCCGGGATGTGGCGAAATGATTAGATAAAATAATCGGAAAGCCAGGAAAATTCTCTACATGTTAAATATGAATCTAGAGTGCACACGGGTTTAGGTTACACAGCAAGTAGCGCGGGAACGGCCAGTGGACCGTATTTCAGACGATCGATCGGTACAGGCGGCCTTCGGTTTTTAATTTTTTTGAAAATGTTCCGGGAGGTGGCGAAGCGATTCGATAGTATATTCGGAAAGCCAGGAAAATTCTCTACAAGTTAAATATGAATCTAGAGTTCACACGGGTTTAGGTTGAACAGCAATAAGCGCGGGAAAGGCCAGTGGACTGTATTTCAGACGATCGATCGGTACAGGCAGCCTTCGGTTTTTAATTTTTTTGACAATGTTCCGGGGGTTGGCGAAGCGATTAGATAGTATATTCGGAAAGCCAGGAAAATTCTGTACAAGTTAAATATGAATCTAGAGTGCACACGGGTTTAGGTTACACAGCAAGTAGCGCGGGAACGGCCAGTGGACCGTATTTCAGACGATCAATTGGTACAGGCGGCCTTCGGTTTTTAATTTTTTTTTAAATGTTTCGGGAGATAACGAAGCGATTCGATAGTATATTCGGAAAGCCAGGAAAATTCTCTACAAGTTAAATATGAATCTAGAGTGCACACGGGTTTAGGTTGAACAGAAATAATTGCGGGAACGGCCAGGGGACTGTATTTCAGACGATCGATCGGTACAGGCAGCCTTCGGTTTTTTAATTTTTTTGACAATGTTCCGGGAGGTGGCGAAGCGATTAGATAGTATATTCGGAAAGCCAGGAAAATTCTGTACAAGTTAAATATGAATCTAGAGTGCACACGGGTTTAGGTTACACAGCAAGTAGCGCGGGAACGGCCAGTGGACCGTATTTCAGACGATCAATTGGTACAGGCGGCCTTCGGTTTTTAATTTTTTTTTAAATGTTTCGGGAGATAGCGAAGCGATTCGATAGTATATTCGGAAAGCCAGGAAAATTCTCTACAAGTTAAATATGAATCTAGAGTTCACACTGGTTTAGGTTTAACAGCAATAAGCGCGGGAAAGGCCAGTGGACTGTATTTCAGACGATCGATCGGTACAGGTGGCCTTCGGTTTTTAATTTTTTTGAACATGTTCCGGGAGGTGGCGAAGCGATTCGATAGTATATTCGGAAAGCCAGGAAAATTCTCTACAAGTTAAATATGAATCTAGAGTGCACACGGGTTTAGGTTACACAGCAAGTAGCGCGGGAACGGCCAGTGGACCGTATTTCAGACGATCAATTGGTACAGGCGGCCTTCGGTTCTTAATTTTTTTTTAAATGTTTCGGGAGATAGCGAAGCGATTCGATAGTATATTCGGAAAGCCAGGAAAATTTTCTACAAGTTAAATATGAATCTAGAGTGCTTACGGGTTTAGGTTACACAGCAAGTAGCGCGGGAACGGCCAGTGGACCGTATTTCAGACGATCAATTGGTACAGGCGGCCTTCGGTTTTTAATTTTTTTTTAAATGTTTCGAGAGATAGCGAAGCGATTCGATTGTATATTCGGAAAGCCAGGAAAATTCTGTACAAGTTAAATATGAATCTAGAGTGCACACGGGTTTAGGTTACACAGCAAGTAGCGCGGGAACGGCCAGTGGACCGTATTTCAGACGATCAATTGGTACAGGCGGCCTTCGGTTTTTAATTTTTTTTTAAATGTTTCGGGAGATAACGAAGCGATTCGATAGTATATTCGGAAAGCCAGGAAAATTCTCTACAAGTTAAATATGAATCTAGAGTGCACACGGGTTTAGGTTGAACAGAAATAATTGCGGGAACGGCCAGGGGACTGTATTTCAGACGATCGATCGGTACAGGCAGCCTTCGGTTTTTTAATTTTTTTGACAATGTTCCGGGAGGTGGCGAAGCGATTAGATAGTATATTCGGAAAGCCAGGAAAATTCTGTACAAGTTAAATATGAATCTAGAGTGCACACGGGTTTAGGTTACACAGCAAGTAGCGCGGGAACGGCCAGTGGACCGTATTTCAGACGATCAATTGGTACAGGCGGCCTTCGGTTTTTAATTTTTTTTTAAATGTTTCGGGAGATAGCGAAGCGATTCGATAGTATATTCGGAAAGCCAGGAAAATTCTCTACAAGTTAAATATGAATCTAGAGTTCACACTGGTTTAGGTTTAACAGCAATAAGCGCGGGAAAGGCCAGTGGACTGTATTTCAGACGATCGATCGGTACAGGTGGCCTTCGGTTTTTAATTTTTTTGAAAATGTTCCGGGAGGTGGCGAAGCGATTCGATAGTATATTCGGAAAGCCAGGAAAATTCTCTACAAGTTAAATATGAATCTAGAGTGCACACGGGTTTAGGTTACACAGCAAGTAGCGCGGGAACGGCCAGTGGACCGTATTTCAGACGATCGATCGGTACAGGCGGCCTTCGGTTTTTAATTTTTTTGACAATGTTCCGGGATGTGGCGAAATGATTAGATAAAATATTCGGAAAGCCAGGAAAATTCTCTACATGTTAAATATGAATCTAGAGTGCACACGGGTTTAGGTTACACAGCAAGTAGCGCGGGAACGGCCAGTGGACCGTATTTCAGACGATCAATTGGTACAGGCGGCCTTCGGTTCTTAATTTTTTTTTAAATGTTTCGGGAGATAGCGAAGCGATTCGATAGTATATTCGGAAAGCCAGGAAAATTTTCTACAAGTTAAATATGAATCTAGAGTGCTTACGGGTTTAGGTTACACAGCAAGTAGCGCGGGAACGGCCAGTGGACCGTATTTCAGACGATCAATTGGTACAGGCGGCCTTCGGTTTTTAATTTTTTTTTAAATGTTTCGAGAGATAGCGAAGCGATTCGATTGTATATTCGGAAAGCCAGGAAAATTTTCTACAAGTTAAATATGAATCTAGAGTTCACACGGGTTTAGGTTACACAGCAAGTAGCGCGGGAACGGCCAGTGGACCGTATTTCAGACGATCGATCGGTACAGGCGGCCTTCGGTTTTTAATTTTTTTGAAAATGTTCCGGGAGGTGGCGAAGCGATTCGATAGTATATTCGGAAAGCCAGGAAAATTCTCTACAAGTTAAATATGAATCTAGAGTTCACACGGGTTTAGGTTGAACAGCAATAAGCGCGGGAAAGGCCAGTGGACTGTATTTCAGACGATCGATCGGTACAGGCAGCCTTCGGTTTTTAATTTTTTTGACAATGTTCCGGGGGTTGGCGAAGCGATTAGATAGTATATTCGGAAAGCCAGGAAAATTCTGTACAAGTTAAATATGAATCTAGAGTGCACACGGGTTTAGGTTACACAGCAAGTAGCGCGGGAACGGCCAGTGGACCGTATTTCAGACGATCAATTGGTACAGGCGGCCTTCGGTTTTTAATTTTTTTTTAAATGTTTCGGGAGATAGCGAAGTGATTCGATAGTATATTCGGAAAGCCAGGAAAATTCTCTACAAGTTAAATATGAATCTAGAGTTCACACTGGTTTAGGTTGAACAGCAATAAGCGCGGGAAAGGCCAGTGGACTGTATTTCAGACGATCGATCGGTACAGGCGGCCTTCGGTTATTAATTTTTTTGAAAATGTTCCGGGAGGTGGCGAAGCGATTAGATAGTATATTCGGAAAGCCAGGAAAATTCTCTACAAGTTAAATATGAATCTAGAGTTCACACGGGTTTAGGTTACACAGCAAGTAGCGCGGGAACGGCCAGTGGACCGTATTTCAGACGATCAATTGGTACAGGCGGCCTTCGGTTTTTAATTTTTTTTTAAAGGTTTCGGGAGATAGCGAAGCGATTCGATAGTATATTCGGAAAGCCAGGAAAATTCTCTACAAGTTAAATATGAATCTAGAGTTCACACTGGTTTAGGTTGAACAGCAATAAGCGCGGGAAAGGCCAGTGGACTGTATTTCAGACGATCGATCGGTACAGGCGGCCTTCGGTTTTTAATTTTTTTGAAAATGTTCCGGGAGGTGGCGAAGCGATTAGATAGTATATTCGGAAAGCCAGGAAAATTCTCTACAAGTTAAATATGAATCTAGAGTTCACACGGGTTTAGGTTACACAGCAAGTAGCGCGGGAACGGCCAGTGGACCGTATTTCAGACGATCAATTGGTACAGGCGGCCTTCGGTTTTTAATTTTTTTTTAAATGTTTCGGGAGATAGCGAAGCGATTCGATAGTATATTCGGAAAGCCAGGAAAATTCTCTACAAGTTAAATATGAATCTAGAGTTCACACTGGTTTAGGTTGAACAGCAATAAGCGCGGGAAAGGCCAGTGGACTGTATTTCAGACGATCGATCGGTACAGGCGGCCTTCGGTTTTTAATTTTTTTGAAAATGTTCCGGGAGGTGGCGAAGCGATTCGATAGTATATTCGGAAAGCCAGGAAAATTCTCTACAAGTTAAATATGAATCTAGAGTTCACACGGGTTTAGGTTACACAGCAAGTAGCGCGGGAACGGCCAGTGGACCGTATTTCAGACGATCAATTTGTACAGGCGGCCTTCGGTTTTTAATTTTTTTTTAAATGTTTCGGGAGATAGCGAAGCGATTCGATAGTATATTCGGAAAGCCAGGAAAATTTTCTACAAGTTAAATATGAATCTAGAGTTCACACGGGTTTAGGTTACACAGCAAGTAGCGCGGGAACGGCCAGTGGACCGTATTTCAGACGATCGATCGGTACAGGCGGCCTTCGGTTTTTAATTTTTTTGAAAATGTTCCGGGAGGTGGCGAAGCGATTCGATAGTATATTCGGAAAGCCAGGAAAATTCTCTACAAGTTAAATATGAATCTAGAGTTCACACGGGTTTAGGTTGAACAGCAATAAGCGCGGGAAAGGCCAGTGGACTGTATTTCAGACGATCGATCGGTACAGGCAGCCTTCGGTTTTTAATTTTTTTGAAAATGTTCCGGGAGGTGGCGAAGCGATTAGATAGTATATTCGGAAAGCCAGGAAAATTCTCTACAAGTTAAATATGAATCTAGAGTTCACACGGGTTTAGGTTACACAGCAAGTAGCGCGGGAACGGCCAGTGGACCGTATTTCAGACGATCAATTGGTACAGGCGGCCTTCGGTTTTTAATTTTTTTTTAAATGTTTCGGGAGATAGCGAAGCGATTCGATAGTATATTCGGAAAGCCAGGAAAATTCTCTACAAGTTAAATATGAATCTAGAGTTCACACTGGTTTAGGTTGAACAGCAATAAGCGCGGGAAAGGCCAGTGGACTGTATTTCAGACGATCGATCGGTACAGGCGGCCTTCGGTTTTTAATTTTTTTGAAAATGTTCCGGGAGGTGGCGAAGCGATTAGATAGTATATTCGGAAAGCCAGGAAAATTCTCTACAAGTTAAATATGAATCTAGAGTTCACACGGGTTTAGGTTACACAGCAAGTAGCGCGGGAACGGCCAGTGGACCGTATTTCAGACGATCAATTGGTACAGGCGGCCTTCGGTTTTTAATTTTTTTTTAAATGTTTCGGGAGATAGCGAAGCGATTCGATAGTATATTCGGAAAGCCAGGAAAATTCTCTACAAGTTAAATATGAATCTAGAGTTCACACTGGTTTAGGTTGAACAGCAATAAGCGCGGGAAAGGCCAGTGGACTGTATTTCAGACGATCGATCGGTACAGGCGGCCTTCGGTTTTTAATTTTTTTGAAAATGTTCCGGGAGGTGGCGAAGCGATTCGATAGTATATTCGGAAAGCCAGGAAAATTCTCTACAAGTTAAATATGAATCTAGAGTTCACACGGGTTTAGGTTACACAGCAAGTAGCGCGGGAACGGCCAGTGGACCGTATTTCAGACGATCAATTGGTACAGGCGGCCTTCGGTTTTTAATTTTTTTTTAAATGTTTCGGGAGATAGCGAAGCGATTCGATAGTATATTCGGAAAGCCAGGAAAATTTTCTACAAGTTAAATATGAATCTAGAGTTCACACGGGTTTAGGTTACACAGCAAGTAGCGCGGGAACGGCCAGTGGACCGTATTTCAGACGATCGATCGGTACAGGCGGCCATCGGTTTTTAATTTTTTTGAAAATGTTCCGGGAGGTGGCGAAGCGATTCGATAGTATATTCGGAAAGCCAGGAAAATTCTCTACAAGTTAAATATGAATCTAGAGTTCACACGGGTTTAGGTTGAACAGCAATAAGCGCGGGAAAGGCCAGTGGACTGTATTTCAGACGATCGATCGGTACAGGCAGCCTTCGGTTTTTAATTTTTTTGACAATGTTTAGGGAGGTGGCGAAGCGATTAGATAGTATATTCGGAAAGCCAGGAAAATTCTGTACAAGTTAAATATGAATCTATAGTGCACACGGGTTTAGGTTACACAGCAAGTAGCGCGGGAACGGCCAGTGGACCGTATTTCAGACGATCAATTGGTACAGGCGGCCTTCGGTTTTTAATTTTTTTTTAAATGTTTCGGAAGATAGCGAAGCGATTCGATAGTATATTCGGAAAGCCAGGAAAATTCTCTACAAGTTAAATATGAATCTAGAGTTCACACTGGTTTAGGTTGAACAGCAATAAGCGCGGGAAAGGCCAGTGGACTGTATTTCAGACGATCGATCGGTACAGGCGGCCTTCGGTTTTTAATTTTTTTGAAAATGTTCCGGGAGGTGGCGAAGCGATTAGATAGTATATTCGGAAAGCCAGGAAAATTCTGTACAAGTTAAATATGAATCTAGAGTGCACACGGGTTTAGGTTACACAGCAAGTAGCGCGGGAACGGCCAGTGGACCGTATTTCAGACGATCAATTGGTACAGGCGGCATTCGGTTTTTAATTTTTTTTTAAATGTTTCGGGAGATAGCGAAGCGATTCGATAGTATATTCGGAAAGCCAGGAAAATTCTCTACAAGTTAAATATGAATCTAGAGTTCACACGGGTTTAGGTTGAACAGCAATAAGCGCGGGAAAGGCCAGTGGACTGTATTTCAGACGATCGATCGGTACAGGCAGCCTTCGGTTTTTAATTTTTTTGACAATGTTCCGGGAGGTGGCGAAGCGATTAGATAGTATATTCGGAAAGCCAGGAAAATTCTGTACAAGTTAAATATGAATCTAGAGTGCACACGGGTTTAGGTTACACAGCAAGTAGCGCGGGAACTGCCAGTGGACCGTATTTCAGACGATCAATTGGTACAGGCGGCCTTCGGTTTTTAATTTTTTTTTAAATGTTTCGGGAGATAGCGAAGCGATTCGATAGTATATTCGGAAAGCCAGGAAAATTCTCTACAAGATAAATATGAATCTAGAGTTCACACTGGTTTAGGTTGAACAGCAATAAGCGCGGGAACGGCCAGTGGACCGTATTTCAGACGATCGATCGGTACAGGCGGCCTTCGGTTCTTAATTTTTTTTTAAATGTTTCGGGAGATAGCGAAGCGATTCGATAGTATATTCGGAAAGCCAGGAAAATTTTCTACAAGTTAAATATGAATCTAGAGTGCACACGGGTTTAGGTTACACAGCAAGTAGCGCGGGAACGGCCAGTGGACCGTATTTCAGACGATCAATTGGTACAGGCGGCCTTCGGTTTTTAATTTTTTTTTAAATGTTTCGAGAGATAGCGAAGCGATTCGATTGTATATTCGGAAAGCCAGGAAAATTTTCTACAAGTTAAATATGAATCTAGAGTTCACACGGGTTTAGGTTACACAGCAAGTAGCGCGGGAACGGCCAGTGGACCGTATTTCAGACGATCGATCGGTACAGGCGGCCTTCGGTTTTTAATTTTTTTGAAAATGTTCCGGGAGGTGGCGAAGCGATTCGATAGTATATTCGGAAAGCCAGGAAAATTCTCTACAAGTTAAATATGAATCTAGAGTTCACACGGGTTTAGGTTGAACAGCAATAAGCGCGGGAAAGGCCAGTGGACTGTATTTCAGACGATCGATCGGTACAGGCAGCCTTCGGTTTTTAATTTTTTTGACAATGTTCCGGGGGTTGGCGAAGCGATTAGATAGTATATTCGGAAAGCCAGGAAAATTCTGTACAAGTTAAATATGAATCTAGAGTGCACACGGGTTTAGGTTACACAGCAAGTAGCGCGGGAACGGCCAGTGGACCGTATTTCAGACGATCAATTGGTACAGGCGGCCTTCGGTTTTTAATTTTTTTTTAAATGTTTCGAGAGATAGCGAAGCGATTCGATAGTATATTCGGAAAGCCAGGAAAATTTTCTACAAGTTAAATATGAATCTAGAGTTCACACGGGTTTAGGTTACACAGCAAGTAGCGCGGGAACGGCCAGTGGACCGTATTTCAGACGATCGATCGGTACAGGCGGCCTTCGGTTTTTAATTTTTTTGAAAATGTTCCGGGAGGTGGCGAAGCGATTCGATAGTATATTCGGAAAGCCAGGAAAATTCTCTACAAGTTAAATATGAATCTAGAGTTCACACGGGTTTAGGTTGAACAGCAATAAGCGCGGGAAAGGCCAGTGGACTGTATTTCAGACGATCGATCGGTACAGGCAGCCTTCGGTTTTTAATTTTTTTGACAATGTTCCGGGGGTTGGCGAAGCGATTAGATAGTATATTCGGAAAGCCAGGAAAATTCTGTACAAGTTAAATATGAATCTAGAGTGCACACGGGTTTAGGTTACACAGCAAGTAGCGCGGGAACGGCCAGTGGACCGTATTTCAGACGATCAATTGGTACAGGCGGCCTTCGGTTTTTAATTTTTTTTTAAATGTTTCGGGAGATAGCGAAGCGATTCGATAGTATATTCGGAAAGCCAGGAAAATTCTCTACAAGTTAAATATGAATCTAGAGTTCACACTGGTTTAGGTTGAACAGCAATAAGCGCGGGAAAGGCCAGTGGACTGTATTTCAGACGATCGATCGGTACAGGCGGCCTTCGGTTTTTAATTTTTTT
Organism: Diuraphis noxia; assembly: GCF_037042655.1. Classification (NCBI taxonomy): domain Eukaryota; kingdom Metazoa; phylum Arthropoda; class Insecta; order Hemiptera; family Aphididae; genus Diuraphis; species Diuraphis noxia. The sequence goes on from NW_028301711.1 coordinate 76,880,311, forward strand.
GAAAATGTTCCGGGAGGTGGCGAAGCGATTAGATAGTATATTCGGAAAGCCAGGAAAATTCTCTACAAGTTAAATATGAATCTAGAGTTCACACGGGTTTAGGTTACACAGCAAGTAGCGCGGGAACGGCCAGTGGACCGTATTTCAGACGATCAATTGGTACAGGCGGCCTTCGGTTTTTAATTTTTTTTTAAATGTTTCGGGAGATAGCGAAGCGATTCGATAGTATATTCGGAGAGCCAGGAAAATTCTCTACAAGTTAAATATGAATCTAGAGTTCACACTGGTTTAGGTTGAACAGCAATAAGCGCGGGAAAGGCCAGTGGACTGTATTTCAGACGATCGATCGGTACAGGCGGCCTTCGGTTTTTAATTTTTTTGAAAATGTTCCGGGAGGTGGCGAAGCGATTCGATAGTATATTCGGAAAGCCAGGAAAATTCTCTACAAGTTAAATATGAATCTAGAGTTCACACGGGTTTAGGTTACACAGCAATAAGCGCGGGAAAGGCCAGTGGACTGTATTTCAGACGATCGATCGGTACAGGCAGCCTTCGGTTTTTAATTTTTTTGAAAATGTTCCGGGAGGTGGCGAAGCGATTAGATAGTATATTCGGAAAGCCAGGAAAATTTTCTACAAGTTAAATATGAATCTAGAGTTCACACGGGTTTAGGTTACACAGCAAGTAGCGCGGGAACGGCCAGTGGACCGTATTTCAGACGATCGATCGGTACAGGCGGCCTTCGGTTTTTAATTTTTTTGAAAATGTTCCGGGAGGTGGCGAAGCGATTCGATAGTATATTCGGAAAGCCAGGAAAATTCTCTACAAGTTAAATATGAATCTAGAGTTCACACGGGTTTAGGTTGAACAGCAATAAGCGCGGGAAAGGCCAGTGGACTGTATTTCAGACGATCGATCGGTACAGGCAGCCTTCGGTTTTTAATTTTTTTGAAAATGTTCCGGGAGGTGGCGAAGCGATTAGATAGTATATTCGGAAAGCCAGGAAAATTCTCTACAAGTTAAATATGAATCTATAGTGCACACGGGTTTAGGTTACACAGCAAGTAGCGCGGGAACGGCCAGTGGACCGTATTTCAGACGATCAATTGGTACAGGCGGCCTTCGGTTTTTAATTTTTTTTTAAATGTTTCGGAAGATAGCGAAGCGATTCGATAGTATATTCGGAAAGCCAGGAAAATTCTCTACAAGTTAAATATGAATCTAGAGTTCACACTGGTTTAGGTTGAACAGCAATAAGCGCGGGAAAGGCCAGTGGACTGTATTTCAGACGATCGATCGGTACAGGCGGCCTTCGGTTTTTAATTTTTTTGAAAATGTTCCGGGAGGTGGCGAAGCGATTAGATAGTATATTCGGAAAGCCAGGAAAATTCTGTACAAGTTAAATATGAATCTAGAGTGCACACGGGTTTAGGTTACACAGCAAGTAGCGCGGGAACGGCCAGTGGACCGTATTTCAGACGATCAATTGGTACAGGCGGCATTCGGTTTTTAATTTTTTTTTAAATGTTTCGGGAGATAGCGAAGCGATTCGATAGTATATTCGGAAAGCCAGGAAAATTCTCTACAAGTTAAATATGAATCTAGAGTTCACACGGGTTTAGGTTGAACAGCAATAAGCGCGGGAAAGGCCAGTGGACTGTATTTCAGACGATCGATCGGTACAGGCAGCCTTCGGTTTTTAATTTTTTTGACAATGTTCCGGGAGGTGGCGAAGCGATTAGATAGTATATTCGGAAAGCCAGGAAAATTCTGTACAAGTTAAATATGAATCTAGAGTGCACACGGGTTTAGGTTACACAGCAAGTAGCGCGGGAACTGCCAGTGGACCGTATTTCAGACGATCAATTGGTACAGGCGGCCTTCGGTTTTTAATTTTTTTTTAAATGTTTCGGGAGATAGCGAAGCGATTCGATAGTATATTCGGAAAGCCAGGAAAATTCTCTACAAGATAAATATGAATCTAGAGTTCACACTGGTTTAGGTTGAACAGCAATAAGCGCGGGAACGGCCAGTGGACCGTATTTCAGACGATCGATCGGTACAGGCGGCCTTCGGTTCTTAATTTTTTTTTAAATGTTTCGGGAGATAGCGAAGCGATTCGATAGTATATTCGGAAAGCCAGGAAAATTTTCTACAAGTTAAATATGAATCTAGAGTGCACACGGGTTTAGGTTACACAGCAAGTAGCGCGGGAACGGCCAGTGGACCGTATTTCAGACGATCAATTGGTACAGGCGGCCTTCGGTTTTTAATTTTTTTTTAAATGTTTCGAGAGATAGCGAAGCGATTCGATTGTATATTCGGAAAGCCAGGAAAATTTTCTACAAGTTAAATATGAATCTAGAGTTCACACGGGTTTAGGTTACACAGCAAGTAGCGCGGGAACGGCCAGTGGACCGTATTTCAGACGATCGATCGGTACAGGCGGCCTTCGGTTTTTAATTTTTTTGAAAATGTTCCGGGAGGTGGCGAAGCGATTCGATAGTATATTCGGAAAGCCAGGAAAATTCTCTACAAGTTAAATATGAATCTAGAGTTCACACGGGTTTAGGTTGAACAGCAATAAGCGCGGGAAAGGCCAGTGGACTGTATTTCAGACGATCGATCGGTACAGGCAGCCTTCGGTTTTTAATTTTTTTGACAATGTTCCGGGGGTTGGCGAAGCGATTAGATAGTATATTCGGAAAGCCAGGAAAATTCTGTACAAGTTAAATATGAATCTAGAGTGCACACGGGTTTAGGTTACACAGCAAGTAGCGCGGGAACGGCCAGTGGACCGTATTTCAGACGATCAATTGGTACAGGCGGCCTTCGGTTTTTAATTTTTTTTTAAATGTTTCGAGAGATAGCGAAGCGATTCGATAGTATATTCGGAAAGCCAGGAAAATTTTCTACAAGTTAAATATGAATCTAGAGTTCACACGGGTTTAGGTTACACAGCAAGTAGCGCGGGAACGGCCAGTGGACCGTATTTCAGACGATCGATCGGTACAGGCGGCCTTCGGTTTTTAATTTTTTTGAAAATGTTCCGGGAGGTGGCGAAGCGATTCGATAGTATATTCGGAAAGCCAGGAAAATTCTCTACAAGTTAAATATGAATCTAGAGTTCACACGGGTTTAGGTTGAACAGCAATAAGCGCGGGAAAGGCCAGTGGACTGTATTTCAGACGATCGATCGGTACAGGCAGCCTTCGGTTTTTAATTTTTTTGACAATGTTCCGGGGGTTGGCGAAGCGATTAGATAGTATATTCGGAAAGCCAGGAAAATTCTGTACAAGTTAAATATGAATCTAGAGTGCACACGGGTTTAGGTTACACAGCAAGTAGCGCGGGAACGGCCAGTGGACCGTATTTCAGACGATCAATTGGTACAGGCGGCCTTCGGTTTTTAATTTTTTTTTAAATGTTTCGGGAGATAGCGAAGCGATTCGATAGTATATTCGGAAAGCCAGGAAAATTCTCTACAAGTTAAATATGAATCTAGAGTTCACACTGGTTTAGGTTGAACAGCAATAAGCGCGGGAAAGGCCAGTGGACTGTATTTCAGACGATCGATCGGTACAGGCGGCCTTCGGTTTTTAATTTTTTTGAAAATGTTCCGGGAGGTGGCGAAGCGATTAGATAGTATATTCGGAAAGCCAGGAAAATTCTCTACAAGTTAAATATGAATCTAGAGTTCACACGGGTTTAGGTTACACAGCAAGTAGCGCGGGAACGGCCAGTGGACCGTATTTCAGACGATCAATTGGTACAGGCGGCCTTCGGTTTTTAATTTTTTTTTAAATGTTTCGGGAGATAGCGAAGCGATTCGATAGTATATTCGGAGAGCCAGGAAAATTCTCTACAAGTTAAATATGAATCTAGAGTTCACACTGGTTTAGGTTGAACAGCAATAAGCGCGGGAAAGGCCAGTGGACTGTATTTCAGACGATCGATCGGTACAGGCGGCCTTCGGTTTTTAATTTTTTTGAAAATGTTCCGGGAGGTGGCGAAGCGATTCGATAGTATATTCGGAAAGCCAGGAAAATTCTCTACAAGTTAAATATGAATCTAGAGTTCACACGGGTTTAGGTTACACAGCAATAAGCGCGGGAAAGGCCAGTGGACTGTATTTCAGACGATCGATCGGTACAGGCAGCCTTCGGTTTTTAATTTTTTTGAAAATGTTCCGGGAGGTGGCGAAGCGATTAGATAGTATATTCGGAAAGCCAGGAAAATTTTCTACAAGTTAAATATGAATCTAGAGTTCACACGGGTTTAGGTTACACAGCAAGTAGCGCGGGAACGGCCAGTGGACCGTATTTCAGACGATCGATCGGTACAGGCGGCCTTCGGTTTTTAATTTTTTTGAAAATGTTCCGGGAGATGGCGAAGCGATTCGATAGTATATTCGGAAAGCCAGGAAAATTCTCTACAAGTTAAATATGAATCTAGAGTTCACACGGGTTTAGGTTGAACAGCAATAAGCGCGGGAAAGGCCAGTGGACTGTATTTCAGACGATCGATCGGTACAGGCAGCCTTCGGTTTTTAATTTTTTTGAAAATGTTCCGGGAGGTGGCGAAGCGATTAGATAGTATATTCGGAAAGCCAGGAAAATTCTCTACAAGTTAAATATGAATCTAGAGTTCACACGGGTTTAGGTTACACAGCAAGTAGCGCGGGAACGGCCAGTGGACCGTATTTCAGACGATCAATTGGTACAGGCGGCCTTCGGTTTTTAATTTTTTTTTAAATGTTTCGGGAGATAGCGAAGCGATTCGATAGTATATTCGGAAAGCCAGGAAAATTTTCTACAAGTTAAATATGAATCTAGAGTTCACACGGGTTTAGGTTACACAGCAAGTAGCGCGGGAACGGCCAGTGGACCGTATTTCAGACGATCGATCGGTACAGGCGGCCTTCGGTTTTTAATTTTTTTTTAAATGTTTCGGGAGATAGCGAAGCGATTCGATAGTATATTCGGAAAGCCAGGAAAATTCTCTACAAGATAAATATGAATCTAGAGTTCACACTGGTTTAGGTTGAACAGCAATAAGCGCGGGAAAGGCCAGTGGACTGTATTTCAGACGATCGATCGGTACAGGCGGCCTTCGGTTTTTAATTTTTTTGAAAATGTTCCAGGAGGTGGCGAAGCGATTCGATAGTATATTCGGAAAGCCAGGAAAATTCTCTACAAGTTAAATATGAATCTAGAGTTCACACGGGTTTAGGTTACACAGCAAGTAGCGCGGGAACGGCCAGTGGACCGTATTTCAGACGATCAATTGGTACAGGCGGCCTTCGGTTTTTAATTTTTTTTTAAATGTTTCGGGAGATAGCGAAGCGATTCGATAGTATATTCGGAAAGCCAGGAAAATTTTCTACAAGTTAAATATGAATCTAGAGTTCACACGGGTTTAGGTTACACAGCAAGTAGCGCGGGAACGGCCAGTGGACCGTATTTCAGACGATCGATCGGTACAGGCGGCCTTCGGTTTTTAATTTTTTTGAAAATGTTCCGGGAGGTGGCGAAGCGATTCGATAATATATTCGGAAAGCCAGGAAAATTCTCTACAAGTTAAATATGAATCTAGAGTTCACACGGGTTTAGGTTGAACAGCAATAAGCGCGGGAAAGGCCAGTGGACTGTATTTCAGACGATCGATCGGTACAGGCAGCCTTCGGTTTTTAATTTTTTTGACAATGTTCCGGGGGTTGGCGAAGCGATTAGATAGTATATTCGGAAAGCCAGGAAAATTCTGTACAAGTTAAATATGAATCTAGAGTGCACACGGGTTTAGGTTACACAGCAAGTAGCGCGGGAACGGCCAGTGGACCGTATTTCAGACGATCAATTGGTACAGGCGGCCTTCGGTTTTTAATTTTTTTTTAAATGTTTCGGGAGATAGCGAAGCGATTCGATAGTATATTCGGAAAGCCAGGAAAATTCTCTACAAGTTAAATATGAATCTAGAGTTCACACTGGTTTAGGTTGAACAGCAATAAGCGCGGGAAAGGCCAGTGGACTGTATTTCAGACGATCGATCGGTACAGGCGGCCTTCGGTTTTTAATTTTTTTGAAAATGTTCCGGGAGGTGGCGAAGCGATTAGATAGTATATTCGGAAAGCCAGGAAAATTCTCTACAAGTTAAATATGAATCTAGAGTTCACACGGGTTTAGGTTACACAGCAAGTAGCGCGGGAACGGCCAGTGGACCGTATTTCAGACGATCAATTGGTACAGGCGGCCTTCGGTTTTTAATTTTTTTTTAAATGTTTCGGGAGATAGCGAAGCGATTCGATAGTATATTCGGAGAGCCAGGAAAATTCTCTACAAGTTAAATATGAATCTAGAGTTCACACTGGTTTAGGTTGAACAGCAATAAGCGCGGGAAAGGCCAGTGGACTGTATTTCAGACGATCGATCGGTACAGGCGGCCTTCGGTTTTTAATTTTTTTGAAAATGTTCCGGGAGGTGGCGAAGCGATTCGATAGTATATTCGGAAAGCCAGGAAAATTCTCTACAAGTTAAATATGAATCTAGAGTTCACACGGGTTTAGGTTACACAGCAATAAGCGCGGGAAAGGCCAGTGGACTGTATTTCAGACGATCGATCGGTACAGGCAGCCTTCGGTTTTTAATTTTTTTGAAAATGTTCCGGGAGGTGGCGAAGCGATTAGATAGTATATTCGGAAAGCCAGGAAAATTTTCTACAAGTTAAATATGAATCTAGAGTTCACACGGGTTTAGGTTACACAGCAAGTAGCGCGGGAACGGCCAGTGGACCGTATTTCAGACGATCGATCGGTACAGGCGGCCTTCGGTTTTTAATTTTTTTGAAAATGTTCCGGGAGGTGGCGAAGCGATTCGATAGTATATTCGGAAAGCCAGGAAAATTCTCTACAAGTTAAATATGAATCTAGAGTTCACACGGGTTTAGGTTGAACAGCAATAAGCGCGGGAAAGGCCAGTGGACTGTATTTCAGACGATCGATCGGTACAGGCAGCCTTCGGTTTTTAATTTTTTTGAAAATGTTCCGGGAGGTGGCGAAGCGATTAGATAGTATATTCGGAAAGCCAGGAAAATTCTCTACAAGTTAAATATGAATCTAGAGTTCACACGGGTTTAGGTTACACAGCAAGTAGCGCGGGAACGGCCAGTGGACCGTATTTCAGACGATCAATTGGTACAGGCGGCCTTCGGTTTTTAATTTTTTTTTAAATGTTTCGGGAGATAGCGAAGCGATTCGATAGTATATTCGGAAAGCCAGGAAAATTTTCTACAAGTTAAATATGAATCTAGAGTTCACACGGGTTTAGGTTACACAGCAAGTAGCGCGGGAACGGCCAGTGGACCGTATTTCAGACGATCGATCGGTACAGGCGGCCTTCGGTTTTTAATTTTTTTTTAAATGTTTCGGGAGATAGCGAAGCGATTCGATAGTATATTCGGAAAGCCAGGAAAATTCTCTACAAGATAAATATGAATCTAGAGTTCACACTGGTTTAGGTTGAACAGCAATAAGCGCGGGAAAGGCCAGTGGACTGTATTTCAGACGATCGATCGGTACAGGCGGCATTCGGTTTTTAATTTTTTTGAAAATGTTCCAGGAGGTGGCGAAGCGATTCGATAGTATATTCGGAAAGCCAGGAAAATTCTCTACAAGTTAAATATGAATCTAGAGTTCACACGGGTTTAGGTTACACAGCAAGTAGCGCGGGAACGGCCAGTGGACCGTATTTCAGACGATCAATTGGTACAGGCGGCCTTCGGTTTTTAATTTTTTTTTAAATGTTCCGGGAGGTGGCGAAGCGATTAGATAGTATATTCGGAAAGCCAGGAAAATTCTCTACAAGTTAAATATGAATCTAGAGTTCACACGGGTTTAGGTTACACAGCAAGTAGCGCGGGAACGGCCAGTGGACCGTATTTCAGACGATCGATCGGTACAGGCGGCCTTCGGTTTTTAATTTTTTTGAAAATGTTCCGGGAGGTGGCGAAGCGATTCGATAATATATTCGGAAAGCCAGGAAAATTCTCTACAAGTTAAATATGAATCTAGAGTTCACACGGGTTTAGGTTGAACAGCAATAAGCGCGGGAAAGGCCAGTGGACTGTATTTCAGACGATCGATCGGTACAGGCAGCCTTCGGTTTTTAATTTTTTTGACAATGTTCCGGGGGTTGGCGAAGCGATTAGATAGTATATTCGGAAAGCCAGGAAAATTCTGTACAAGTTAAATATGAATCTAGAGTGCACACGGGTTTAGGTTACACAGCAAGTAGCGCGGGAACGGCCAGTGGACCGTATTTCAGACGATCAATTGGTACAGGCGGCCTTCGGTTTTTAATTTTTTTTTAAATGTTTCGAGAGATAGCGAAGCGATTCGATAGTATATTCGGAAAGCCAGGAAAATTTTCTACAAGTTAAATATGAATCTAGAGTTCACACGGGTTTAGGTTACACAGCAAGTAGCGCGGGAACGGCCAGTGGACCGTATTTCAGACGATCGATCGGTACAGGCGGCCTTCGGTTTTTAATTTTTTTGAAAATGTTCCGGGAGGTGGCGAAGCGATTCGATAGTATATTCGGAAAGCCAGGAAAATTCTCTACAAGTTAAATATGAATCTAGAGTTCACACGGGTTTAGGTTGAACAGCAATAAGCGCGGGAAAGGCCAGTGGACTGTATTTCAGACGATCGATCGGTACAGGCAGCCTTCGGTTTTTAATTTTTTTGACAATGTTCCGGGGGTTGGCGAAGCGATTAGATAGTATATTCGGAAAGCCAGGAAAATTCTGTACAAGTTAAATATGAATCTAGAGTGCACACGGGTTTAGGTTACACAGCAAGTAGCGCGGGAACGGCCAGTGGACCGTATTTCAGACGATCAATTGGTACAGGCGGCCTTCGGTTTTTAATTTTTTTTTAAATGTTTCGGGAGATAGCGAAGCGATTCGATAGTATATTCGGAAAGCCAGGAAAATTCTCTACAAGTTAAATATGAATCTAGAGTTCACACTGGTTTAGGTTGAACAGCAATAAGCGCGGGAAAGGCCAGTGGACTGTATTTCAGACGATCGATCGGTACAGGCGGCCTTCGGTTTTTAATTTTTTTGAAAATGTTCCGGGAGGTGGCGAAGCGATTAGATAGTATATTCGGAAAGCCAGGAAAATTCTCTACAAGTTAAATATGAATCTAGAGTTCACACGGGTTTAGGTTACACAGCAAGTAGCGCGGGAACGGCCAGTGGACCGTATTTCAGACGATCAATTGGTACAGGCGGCCTTCGGTTTTTAATTTTTTTTTAAATGTTTCGGGAGATAGCGAAGCGATTCGATAGTATATTCGGAAAGCCAGGAAAATTCTCTACAAGTTAAATATGAATCTAGAGTTCACACTGGTTTAGGTTGAACAGCAATAAGCGCGGGAAAGGCCAGTGGACTGTATTTCAGACGATCGATCGGTACAGGCGGCCTTCGGTTTTTAATTTTTTTGAAAATGTTCCGGGAGGTGGCGAAGCGATTAGATAGTATATTCGGAAAGCCAGGAAAATTCTCTACAAGTTAAATATGAATCTAGAGTTCACACGGGTTTAGGTTACACAGCAAGTAGCGCGGGAACGGCCAGTGGACCGTATTTCAGACGATCAATTGGTACAGGCGGCCTTCGGTTTTTAATTTTTTTTTAAATGTTTCGGGAGATAGCGAAGCGATTCGATAGTATATTCGGAAAGCCAGGAAAATTCTCTACAAGTTAAATATGAATCTAGAGTTCACACTGGTTTAGGTTGAACAGCAATAAGCGCGGGAAAGGCCAGTGGACTGTATTTCAGACGATCGATCGGTACAGGCGGCCTTCGGTTTTTAATTTTTTTGAAAATGTTCCGGGAGGTGGCGAAGCGATTAGATAGTATATTCGGAAAGCCAGGAAAATTCTGTACAAGTTAAATATGAATCTAGAGTGCACACGGGTTTAGGTTACACAGCAAGTAGCGCGGGAACGGCCAGTGGACCGTATTTCAGACGATCAATTGGTACAGGCGGCATTCGGTTTTTAATTTTTTTTTAAATGTTTCGGGAGATAGCGAAGCGATTCGATAGTATATTCGGAAAGCCAGGAAAATTCTCTACAAGTTAAATATGAATCTAGAGTTCACACGGGTTTAGGTTGAACAGCAATAAGCGCGGGAAAGGCCAGTGGACTGTATTTCAGACGATCGATCGGTACAGGCAGCCTTCGGTTTTTAATTTTTTTGAAAATGTTCCGGGAGGTGGCGAAGCGATTAGATAGTATATTCGGAAAGCCAGGAAAATTCTCTACAAGTTAAATATGAATCTAGAGTTCACACGGGTTTAGGTTACACAGCAAGTAGCGCGGGAACGGCCAGTGGACCGTATTTCAGACGATCAATTGGTACAGGCGGCCTTCGGTTTTTAATTTTTTTTTAAATGTTTCGGGAGATAGCGAAGCGATTCGATAGTATATTCGGAAAGCCAGGAAAATTCTCTACAAGTTAAATATGAATCTAGAGTTCACACTGGTTTAGGTTGAACAGCAATAAGCGCGGGAAAGGCCAGTGGACTGTATTTCAGACGATCGATCGGTACAGGCGGCCTTCGGTTTTTAATTTTTTTGAAAATGTTCCGGGAGGTGGCGAAGCGATTAGATAGTATATTCGGAAAGCCAGGAAAATTCTTTACAAGTTAAATATGAATCTAGAGTTCACACGGGTTTAGGTTACACAGCAAGTAGCGCGGGAACGGCCAGTGGACCGTATTTCAGACGATCAATTGGTACAGGCGGCCTTCGGTTTTTAATTTTTTTTTAAATGTTTCGGGAGATAGCGAAGCGATTCGATAGTATATTCGGAGAGCCAGGAAAATTCTCTACAAGTTAAATATGAATCTAGAGTTCACACTGGTTTAGGTTGAACAGCAATAAGCGCGGGAAAGGCCAGTGGACTGTATTTCAGACGATCGATCGGTACAGGCGGCCTTCGGTTTTTAATTTTTTTGAAAATGTTCCGGGAGGTGGCGAAGCGATTCGATAGTATATTCGGAAAGCCAGGAAAATTCTCTACAAGTTAAATATGAATCTAGAGTTCACACGGGTTTAGGTTACACAGCAATAAGCGCGGGAAAGGCCAGTGGACTGTATTTCAGACGATCGATCGGTACAGGCAGCCTTCGGTTTTTAATTTTTTTGAAAATGTTCCGGGAGGTGGCGAAGCGATTAGATAGTATATTCGGAAAGCCAGGAAAATTTTCTACAAGTTAAATATGAATCTAGAGTTCACACGGGTTTAGGTTACACAGCAAGTAGCGCGGGAACGGCCAGTGGACCGTATTTCAGACGATCGATCGGTACAGGCGGCCTTCGGTTTTTAATTTTTTTGAAAATGTTCCGGGAGGTGGCGAAGCGATTCGATAGTATATTCGGAAAGCCAGGAAAATTCTCTACAAGTTAAATATGAATCTAGAGTTCACACGGGTTTAGGTTGAACAGCAATAAGCGCGGGAAAGGCCAGTGGACTGTATTTCAGACGATCGATCGGTACAGGCAGCCTTCGGTTTTTAATTTTTTTGAAAATGTTCCGGGAGGTGGCGAAGCGATTAGATAGTATATTCGGAAAGCCAGGAAAATTCTCTACAAGTTAAATATGAATCTAGAGTTCACACGGGTTTAGGTTACACAGCAAGTAGCGCGGGAACGGCCAGTGGACCGTATTTCAGACGATCAATTGGTACAGGCGGCCTTCGGTTTTTAATTTTTTTTTAAATGTTTCGGGAAATAGCGAAGCGATTCGATAGTATATTCGGAAAGCCAGGAAAATTTTCTACAAGTTAAATATGAATCTAGAGTTCACACGGGTTTAGGTTACACAGCAAGTAGCGCGGGAACGGCCAGTGGACCGTATTTCAGACGATCGATCGGTACAGGCGGCCATCGGTTTTTAATTTTTTTGAAAATGTTCCGGGAGGTGGCGAAGCGATTCGATAGTATATTCGGAAAGCCAGGAAAATTCTCTACAAGTTAAATATGAATCTAGAGTTCACACGGGTTTAGGTTGAACAGCAATAAGCGCGGGAAAGGCCAGTGGACTGTATTTCAGACGATCGATCGGTACAGGCAGCCTTCGGTTTTTAATTTTTTTGACAATGTTTAGGGAGGTGGCGAAGCGATTAGATAGTATATTCGGAAAGCCAGGAAAATTCTGTACAAGTTAAATATGAATCTATAGTGCACACGGGTTTAGGTTACACAGCAAGTAGCGCGGGAACGGCCAGTGGACCGTATTTCAGACGATCAATTGGTACAGGCGGCCTTCGGTTTTTAATTTTTTTTTAAATGTTTCGGGAGATAGCGAAGCGATTCGATAGTATATTCGGAAAGCCAGGAAAATTCTCTACAAGTTAAATATGAATCTAGAGTTCACACGGGTTTAGGTTGAACAGCAATAAGCGCGGGAAAGGCCAGTGGACTGTATTTCAGACGATCGATCGGTACAGGCAGCCTTCGGTTTTTAATTTTTTTGACAATGTTCCGGGAGGTGGCGAAGCGATTAGATAGTATATTCGGAAAGCCAGGAAAATTCTGTACAAGTTAAATATGAATCTAGAGTGCACACGGGTTTAGGTTACACAGCAAGTAGCGCGGGAACTGCCAGTGGACCGTATTTCAGACGATCAATTGGTACAGGCGGCCTTCGGTTTTTAATTTTTTTTTAAATGTTTCGGGAGATAGCGAAGCGATTCGATAGTATATTCGGAAAGCCAGGAAAATTTTCTACAAGTTAAATATGAATCTAGAGTTCACACGGGTTTAGGTTACACAGCAAGTAGCGCGGGAACGGCCAGTGGACCGTATTTCAGACGATCGATCGGTACAGGCGGCCATCGGTTTTTAATTTTTTTGAAAATGTTCCGGGAGGTGGCGAAGCGATTCGATAGTATATTCGGAAAGCCAGGAAAATTCTCTACAAGTTAAATATGAATCTAGAGTTCACACGGGTTTAGGTTGAACAGCAATAAGCGCGGGAAAGGCCAGTGGACTGTATTTCAGACGATCGATCGGTACAGGCAGCCTTCGGTTTTTAATTTTTTTGACAATGTTTAGGGAGGTGGCGAAGCGATTAGATAGTATATTCGGAAAGCCAGGAAAATTCTGTACAAGTTAAATATGAATCTATAGTGCACACGGGTTTAGGTTACACAGCAAGTAGCGCGGGAACGGCCAGTGGACCGTATTTCAGACGATCAATTGGTACAGGCGGCCTTCGGTTTTTAATTTTTTTTTAAATGTTTCGGAAGATAGCGAAGCGATTCGATAGTATATTCGGAAAGCCAGGAAAATTCTCTACAAGTTAAATATGAATCTAGAGTTCACACTGGTTTAGGTTGAACAGCAATAAGCGCGGGAAAGGCCAGTGGACTGTATTTCAGACGATCGATCGGTACAGGCGGCCTTCGGTTTTTAATTTTTTTGAAAATGTTCCGGGAGGTGGCGAAGCGATTAGATAGTATATTCGGAAAGCCAGGAAAATTCTGTACAAGTTAAATATGAATCTAGAGTGCACACGGGTTTAGGTTACACAGCAAGTAGCGCGGGAACGGCCAGTGGACCGTATTTCAGACGATCAATTGGTACAGGCGGCATTCGGTTTTTAATTTTTTTTTAAATGTTTCGGGAGATAGCGAAGCGATTCGATAGTATATTCGGAAAGCCAGGAAAATTCTCTACAAGTTAAATATGAATCTAGAGTTCACACGGGTTTAGGTTGAACAGCAATAAGCGCGGGAAAGGCCAGTGGACTGTATTTCAGACGATCGATCGGTACAGGCAGCCTTCGGTTTTTAATTTTTTTGACAATGTTCCGGGAGGTGGCGAAGCGATTAGATAGTATATTCGGAAAGCCAGGAAAATTCTGTACAAGTTAAATATGAATCTAGAGTGCACACGGGTTTAGGTTACACAGCAAGTAGCGCGGGAACTGCCAGTGGACCGTATTTCAGACGATCAATTGGTACAGGCGGCCTTCGGTTTTTAATTTTTTTTTAAATGTTTCGGGAGATAGCGAAGCGATTCGATAGTATATTCGGAAAGCCAGGAAAATTCTCTACAAGATAAATATGAATCTAGAGTTCACACTGGTTTAGGTTGAACAGCAATAAGCGCGGGAAAGGCCAGTGGACTGTATTTCAGACGATCGATCGGTACAGGCGGCCTTCGGTTTTTAATTTTTTTGAAAATGTTCCGGGAGGTGGCGAAGCGATTAGATAGTATATTCGGAAAGCCAGGAAAATTCTGTACAAGTTAAATATGAATCTAGAGTGCACACGGGTTTAGGTTACACAGCAAGTAGCGCGGGAACGGCCAGTGGACCGTATTTCAGACGATCAATTGGTACAGGCGGCATTCGGTTTTTAATTTTTTTTTAAATGTTTCGGGAGATAGCGAAGCGATTCGATAGTATATTCGGAAAGCCAGGAAAATTCTCTACAAGTTAAATATGAATCTAGAGTTCACACGGGTTTAGGTTGAACAGCAATAAGCGCGGGAAAGGCCAGTGGACTGTATTTCAGACGATCGATCGGTACAGGCAGCCTTCGGTTTTTAATTTTTTTGACAATGTTCCGGGAGGTGGCGAAGCGATTAGATAGTATATTCGGAAAGCCAGGAAAATTCTGTACAAGTTAAATATGAATCTAGAGTGCACACGGGTTTAGGTTACACAGCAAGTAGCGCGGGAACTGCCAGTGGACCGTATTTCAGACGATCAATTGGTACAGGCGGCCTTCGGTTTTTAATTTTTTTTTAAATGTTTCGGGAGATAGCGAAGCGATTCGATAGTATATTCGGAAAGCCAGGAAAATTCTCTACAAGATAAATATGAATCTAGAGTTCACACTGGTTTAGGTTGAACAGCAATAAGCGCGGGAAAGGCCAGTGGACTGTATTTCAGACGATCGATCGGTACAGGCGGCCTTCGGTTTTTAATTTTTTTGAAAATGTTCCAGGAGGTGGCGAAGCGATTCGATAGTATATTCGGAAAGCCAGGAAAATTCTCTACAAGTTAAATATGAATCTAGAGTTCACACGGGTTTAGGTTACACAGCAAGTAGCGCGGGAACGGCCAGTGGACCGTATTTCAGACGATCAATTGGTACAGGCGGCCTTCGGTTTTTAATTTTTTTTTAAATGTTTCGAGAGATAGCGAAGCGATTCGATAGTATATTCGGAAAGCCAGGAAAATTTTCTACAAGTTAAATATGAATCTAGAGTTCACACGGGTTTAGGTTACACAGCAAGTAGCGCGGGAACGGCCAGTGGACCGTATTTCAGACGATCGATCGGTACAGGCGGCCTTCGGTTTTTAATTTTTTTGAAAATGTTCCGGGAGGTGGCGAAGCGATTCGATAGTATATTCGGAAAGCCAGGAAAATTCTCTACAAGTTAAATATGAATCTAGAGTTCACACGGGTTTAGGTTGAACAGCAATAAGCGCGGGAAAGGCCAGTGGACTGTATTTCAGACGATCGATCGGTACAGGCAGCCTTCGGTTTTTAATTTTTTTGACAATGTTCCGGGGGTTGGCGAAGCGATTAGATAGTATATTCGGAAAGCCAGGAAAATTCTGTACAAGTTAAATATGAATCTAGAGTGCACACGGGTTTAGGATACACAGCAAGTAGCGCGGGAACGGCCAGTGGACCGTATTTCAGACCATCAATTGGTACAGGCGGCCTTCGGTTTTTAATTTTTTTTTAAATGTTTCGGGAGATAGCGAAGCGATTCGATAGTATATTCGGAAAGCCAGGAAAATTCTCTACAAGTTAAATATGAATCTAGAGTTCACACTGGTTTAGGTTGAACAGCAATAAGCGCGGGAAAGGCCAGTGGACTGTATTTCAGACGATCGATCGGTACAGGCGGCCTTCGGTTTTTAATTTTTTTGAAAATGTTCCGGGAGGTGGCGAAGCGATTAGATAGTATATTCGGAAAGCCAGGAAAATTCTCTACAAGTTAAATATGAATCTAGAGTTCACACGGGTTTAGGTTACACAGCAAGTAGCGCGGGAACGGCCAGTGGACCGTATTTCAGACGATCAATTGGTACAGGCGGCCTTCGGTTTTTAATTTTTTTTTAAATGTTTCGGGAGATAGCGAAGCGATTCGATAGTATATTCGGAAAGCCAGGAAAATTCTCTACAAGTTAAATATGAATCTAGAGTTCACACTGGTTTAGGTTGAACAGCAATAAGCGCGGGAAAGGCCAGTGGACTGTATTTCAGACGATCGATCGGTACAGGCGGCCTTCGGTTTTTAATTTTTTTGAAAATGTTCCGGGAGGTGGCGAAGCGATTAGATAGTATATTCGGAAAGCCAGGAAAATTCTCTACAAGTTAAATATGAATCTAGAGTTCACACGGGTTTAGGTTACACAGCAAGTAGCGCGGGAACGGCCAGTGGACCGTATTTCAGACGATCAATTGGTGCAGGCGGCCTTCGGTTTTTAATTTTTTTGACAATGTTCCGGGGGTTGGCGAAGCGATTAGATAGTATATTCGGAAAGCCAGGAAAATTCTGTACAAGTTAAATATGAATCTAGAGTGCACACGGGTTTAGGTTACACAGCAAGTAGCGCGGGAACGGCCAGTGGACCGTATTTCAGACGATCAATTGGTACAGGCGGCCTTCGGTTTTTAATTTTTTTTTAAATGTTTCGAGAGATAGCGAAGCGATTCGATAGTATATTCGGAAAGCCAGGAAAATTTTCTACAAGTTAAATATGAATCTAGAGTTCACACGGGTTTAGGTTACACAGCAAGTAGCGCGGGAACGGCCAGTGGACCGTATTTCAGACGATCGATCGGTACAGGCGGCCTTCGGTTTTTAATTTTTTTGAAAATGTTCCGGGAGGTGGCGAAGCGATTCGATAGTATATTCGGAAAGCCAGGAAAATTCTCTACAAGTTAAATATGAATCTAGAGTTCACACGGGTTTAGGTTGAACAGCAATAAGCGCGGGAAAGGCCAGTGGACTGTATTTCAGACGATCGATCGGTACAGGCAGCCTTCGGTTTTTAATTTTTTTGACAATGTTCCGGGGGTTGGCGAAGCGATTAGATAGTATATTCGGAAAGCCAGGAAAATTCTGTACAAGTTAAATATGAATCTAGAGTGCACACGGGTTTAGGATACACAGCAAGTAGCGCGGGAACGGCCAGTGGACCGTATTTCAGACCATCAATTGGTACAGGCGGCCTTCGGTTTTTAATTTTTTTTTAAATGTTTCGGGAGATAGCGAAGCGATTCGATAGTATATTCGGAAAGCCAGGAAAATTCTCTACAAGTTAAATATGAATCTAGAGTTCACACTGGTTTAGGTTGAACAGCAATAAGCGCGGGAAAGGCCAGTGGACTGTATTTCAGACGATCGATCGGTACAGGCGGCCTTCGGTTTTTAATTTTTTTGAAAATGTTCCGGGAGGTGGCGAAGCGATTAGATAGTATATTCGGAAAGCCAGGAAAATTCTCTACAAGTTAAATATGAATCTAGAGTTCACACGGGTTTAGGTTACACAGCAAGTAGCGCGGGAACGGCCAGTGGACCGTATTTCAGACGATCAATTGGTACAGGCGGCCTTCGGTTTTTAATTTTTTTTTAAATGTTTCGGGAGATAGCGAAGCGATTCGATAGTATATTCGGAAAGCCAGGAAAATTCTCTACAAGTTAAATATGAATCTAGAGTTCACACTGGTTTAGGTTGAACAGCAATAAGCGCGGGAAAGGCCAGTGGACTGTATTTCAGACGATCGATCGGTACAGGCGGCCTTCGGTTTTTAATTTTTTTGAAAATGTTCCGGGAGGTGGCGAAGCGATTAGATAGTATATTCGGAAAGCCAGGAAAATTCTCTACAAGTTAAATATGAATCTAGAGTTCACACGGGTTTAGGTTACACAGCAAGTAGCGCGGGAACGGCCAGTGGACCGTATTTCAGACGATCAATTGGTGCAGGCGGCCTTCGGTTTTTAATTTTTTTGAAAATGTTCCGGGGGGTGGCGAAGCGATTCGATAGTATATTCGGAAAGCCAGGAAAATTCTCTACAAGTTAAATATGAATCTAGAGTTCACACGGGTTTAGGTTACACAGCAAGTAGCGCGGGAACGGCCAGTGGACCGTATTTCAGACGATCAATTGGTACAGGCGGCCTTCGGTTTTTAATTTTTTTTTAAATGTTTCGGGAGATAGCGAAGCGATTCGATAGTATATTCGGAAAGCCAGGAAAATTTTCTACAAGTTAAATATGAATCTAGAGTGCACACGGGTTTAGGTTACACAGCAAGTAGCTCGGGAACGGCCAGTGGACCGTATTTCAGACGATCGATCGGTACAGGCGGCCTTCGGTTTTTAATTTTTTTGACAATGTTCCGGGAGGTGGCGAAGCGATTAGATAGTATATTCGGAAAGCCAGGAAAATTTTCTACAAGTTAAATATGAATCTAGAGTTCACACGGGTTTAGGTGTAACAGCAATAAGCGCGGGAAAGGCCAGTGGACTGTATTTCAGACGATCGATCGGTACAGGCAGCCTTCGGTTTATAATTTTTTTGACAATGTTCCGGGAGGTGGTCTAGCGTTTCGATAGTATATTCGGAAAGCCAGGAAAACTTTCTTTCAGTTAAATATGAATCTAGAGTGCACACGGGTTTAGGTTACACAGCAAGTAGCGCGGGAACGGCCAGTGGACCGTATTTCAGACGATCAATTGGTACAGGCGGCCTTCGGTTTTTAATTTTTTTTTAAATGTTTCGGGAGATAGCGAAGCGATTCGATAGTATATTCGGAAAGCCAGGAAAATTCTCTACAAGTTAAATATGAATCTAGAGTTCACACTGGTTTAGGTTGAACAGCAATAAGCGCGGGAAAGGCCAGTGGACTGTATTTCAGACGATCGATCGGTACAGGCGGCCTTCGGTTTTTAATTTTTTTGAAAATGTTCCAGGAGGTGGCGAAGCGATTCGATAGTATATTCGGAAAGCCAGGAAAATTCTCTACAAGATAAATATGAATCTAGAGTTCACACTGGTTTAGGTTGAACAGCAATAAGCGCGGGAAAGGCCAGTGGACTGTATTTCAGACGATCGATCGGTACAGGCGGCCTTCGGTTTTTAATTTTTTTGAAAATGTTCCAGGAGGTGGCGAAGCGATTCGATAGTATATTCGGAAAGCCAGGAAAATTCTCTACAAGTTAAATATGAATCTAGAGTTCACACGGGTTTAGGTTACACAGCAAGTAGCGCGGGAACGGCCAGTGGACCGTATTTCAGACGATCAATTGGTACAGGCGGCCTTCGGTTTTTAATTTTTTTTTAAATGTTTCGAGAGATAGCGAAGCGATTCGATAGTATATTCGGAAAGCCAGGAAAATTTTCTACAAGTTAAATATGAATCTAGAGTTCACACGGGTTTAGGTTACACAGCAAGTAGCGCGGGAACGGCCAGTGGACCGTATTTCAGACGATCGATCGGTACAGGCGGCCTTCGGTTTTTAATTTTTTTGAAAATGTTCCGGGAGGTGGCGAAGCGATTCGATAGTATATTCGGAAAGCCAGGAAAATTCTCTACAAGTTAAATATGAATCTAGAGTTCACACGGGTTTAGGTTGAACAGCAATAAGCGCGGGAAAGGCCAGTGGACTGTATTTCAGACGATCGATCGGTACAGGCAGCCTTCGGTTTTTAATTTTTTTGACAATGTTCCGGGGGTTGGCGAAGCGATTAGATAGTATATTCGGAAAGCCAGGAAAATTCTGTACAAGTTAAATATGAATCTAGAGTGCACACGGGTTTAGGATACACAGCAAGTAGCGCGGGAACGGCCAGTGGACCGTATTTCAGACCATCAATTGGTACAGGCGGCCTTCGGTTTTTAATTTTTTTTTAAATGTTTCGGGAGATAGCGAAGCGATTCGATAGTATATTCGGAAAGCCAGGAAAATTCTCTACAAGTTAAATATGAATCTAGAGTTCACACTGGTTTAGGTTGAACAGCAATAAGCGCGGGAAAGGCCAGTGGACTGTATTTCAGACGATCGATCGGTACAGGCGGCCTTCGGTTTTTAATTTTTTTGAAAATGTTCCGGGAGGTGGCGAAGCGATTAGATAGTATATTCGGAAAGCCAGGAAAATTCTCTACAAGTTAAATATGAATCTAGAGTTCACACGGGTTTAGGTTACACAGCAAGTAGCGCGGGAACGGCCAGTGGACCGTATTTCAGACGATCAATTGGTACAGGCGGCCTTCGGTTTTTAATTTTTTTTTAAATGTTTCGGGAGATAGCGAAGCGATTCGATAGTATATTCGGAAAGCCAGGAAAATTCTCTACAAGTTAAATATGAATCTAGAGTTCACACTGGTTTAGGTTGAACAGCAATAAGCGCGGGAAAGGCCAGTGGACTGTATTTCAGACGATCGATCGGTACAGGCGGCCTTCGGTTTTTAATTTTTTTGAAAATGTTCCGGGAGGTGGCGAAGCGATTAGATAGTATATTCGGAAAGCCAGGAAAATTCTCTACAAGTTAAATATGAATCTAGAGTTCACACGGGTTTAGGTTACACAGCAAGTAGCGCGGGAACGGCCAGTGGACCGTATTTCAGACGATCAATTGGTGCAGGCGGCCTTCGGTTTTTAATTTTTTTGACAATGTTCCGGGGGTTGGCGAAGCGATTAGATAGTATATTCGGAAAGCCAGGAAAATTCTGTACAAGTTAAATATGAATCTAGAGTGCACACGGGTTTAGGTTACACAGCAAGTAGCGCGGGAACGGCCAGTGGACCGTATTTCAGACGATCAATTGGTACAGGCGGCCTTCGGTTTTTAATTTTTTTTTAAATGTTTCGAGAGATAGCGAAGCGATTCGATAGTATATTCGGAAAGCCAGGAAAATTTTCTACAAGTTAAATATGAATCTAGAGTTCACACGGGTTTAGGTTACACAGCAAGTAGCGCGGGAACGGCCAGTGGACCGTATTTCAGACGATCGATCGGTACAGGCGGCCTTCGGTTTTTAATTTTTTTGAAAATGTTCCGGGAGGTGGCGAAGCGATTCGATAGTATATTCGGAAAGCCAGGAAAATTCTCTACAAGTTAAATATGAATCTAGAGTTCACACGGGTTTAGGTTGAACAGCAATAAGCGCGGGAAAGGCCAGTGGACTGTATTTCAGACGATCGATCGGTACAGGCAGCCTTCGGTTTTTAATTTTTTTGACAATGTTCCGGGGGTTGGCGAAGCGATTAGATAGTATATTCGGAAAGCCAGGAAAATTCTGTACAAGTTAAATATGAATCTAGAGTGCACACGGGTTTAGGATACACAGCAAGTAGCGCGGGAACGGCCAGTGGACCGTATTTCAGACCATCAATTGGTACAGGCGGCCTTCGGTTTTTAATTTTTTTTTAAATGTTTCGGGAGATAGCGAAGCGATTCGATAGTATATTCGGAAAGCCAGGAAAATTCTCTACAAGTTAAATATGAATCTAGAGTTCACACTGGTTTAGGTTGAACAGCAATAAGCGCGGGAAAGGCCAGTGGACTGTATTTCAGACGATCGATCGGTACAGGCGGCCTTCGGTTTTTAATTTTTTTGAAAATGTTCCGGGAGGTGGCGAAGCGATTAGATAGTATATTCGGAAAGCCAGGAAAATTCTCTACAAGTTAAATATGAATCTAGAGTTCACACGGGTTTAGGTTACACAGCAAGTAGCGCGGGAACGGCCAGTGGACCGTATTTCAGACGATCAATTGGTACAGGCGGCCTTCGGTTTTTAATTTTTTTTTAAATGTTTCGGGAGATAGCGAAGCGATTCGATAGTATATTCGGAAAGCCAGGAAAATTCTCTACAAGTTAAATATGAATCTAGAGTTCACACTGGTTTAGGTTGAACAGCAATAAGCGCGGGAAAGGCCAGTGGACTGTATTTCAGACGATCGATCGGTACAGGCGGCCTTCGGTTTTTAATTTTTTTGAAAATGTTCCGGGAGGTGGCGAAGCGATTAGATAGTATATTCGGAAAGCCAGGAAAATTCTCTACAAGTTAAATATGAATCTAGAGTTCACACGGGTTTAGGTTACACAGCAAGTAGCGCGGGAACGGCCAGTGGACCGTATTTCAGACGATCAATTGGTGCAGGCGGCCTTCGGTTTTTAATTTTTTTGAAAATGTTCCGGGGGGTGGCGAAGCGATTCGATAGTATATTCGGAAAGCCAGGAAAATTCTCTACAAGTTAAATATGAATCTAGAGTTCACACGGGTTTAGGTTACACAGCAAGTAGCGCGGGAACGGCCAGTGGACCGTATTTCAGACGATCAATTGGTACAGGCGGCCTTCGGTTTTTAATTTTTTTTTAAATGTTTCGGGAGATAGCGAAGCGATTCGATAGTATATTCGGAAAGCCAGGAAAATTTTCTACAAGTTAAATATGAATCTAGAGTGCACACGGGTTTAGGTTACACAGCAAGTAGCTCGGGAACGGCCAGTGGACCGTATTTCAGACGATCGATCGGTACAGGCGGCCTTCGGTTTTTAATTTTTTTGACAATGTTCCGGGAGGTGGCGAAGCGATTAGATAGTATATTCGGAAAGCCAGGAAAATTTTCTACAAGTTAAATATGAATCTAGAGTTCACACGGGTTTAGGTGTAACAGCAATAAGCGCGGGAAAGGCCAGTGGACTGTATTTCAGACGATCGATCGGTACAGGCAGCCTTCGGTTTATAATTTTTTTGACAATGTTCCGGGAGGTGGTCTAGCGTTTCGATAGTATATTCGGAAAGCCAGGAAAACTTTCTTTCAGTTAAATATGAATCTAGAGTGCACACGGGTTTAGGTTACACAGCAAGTAGCGCGGGAACGGCCAGTGGACCGTATTTCAGACGATCAATTGGTACAGGCGGCCTTCGGTTTTTAATTTTTTTTTAAATGTTTCGGGAGATAGCGAAGCGATTCGATAGTATATTCGGAAAGCCAGGAAAATTCTCTACAAGTTAAATATGAATCTAGAGTTCACACTGGTTTAGGTTGAACAGCAATAAGCGCGGGAAAGGCCAGTGGACTGTATTTCAGACGATCGATCGGTACAGGCGGCCTTCGGTTTTTAATTTTTTTGAAAATGTTCCGGGGGGTGGCGAAGCGATTCGATAGTATATTCGGAAAGCCAGGAAAATTCTCTACAAGTTAAATATGAATCTAGAGTTCACACGGGTTTAGGTTACACAGCAAGTAGCGCGGGAACGGCCAGTGGACCGTATTTCAGACGATCAATTGGTACAGGCGGCCTTCGGTTTTTAATTTTTTTTTAAATGTTTCGGGAGATAGCGAAGCGATTCGATAGTATATTCGGAAAGCCAGGAAAATTTTCTACAAGTTAAATATGAATCTAGAGTGCACACGGGTTTAGGTTACACAGCAAGTAGCTCGGGAACGGCCAGTGGACCGTATTTCAGACGATCGATCGGTACAGGCGGCCTTCGGTTTTTAATTTTTTTGAAAATGTTCCGGGAGGTGGCGAAGCGATTCGATAGTATATTCGGAAAGCCAGGAAAATTCTCTACAAGTTAAATATGAATCTAGAGTGCACACGGGTTTAGGTTACACAGCAAGTAGCTCGGGAACGGCCAGTGGACCGTATTTCAGACGATCGATCGGTACAGGCGGCCTTCGGTTTTTAATTTTTTTTTAAATGTTTTGGGAGATAGCGAAGCGATTCGATAGTATATTCGGAAAGCCAGGAAAATTCTCTACAAGTTAAATATGAATCTAGAGTTCACACTGGTTTAGGTTGAACAGCAATAAGCGCGGGAAAGGCCAGTGGACTGTATTTCAGACGATCGATCGGTACCGGCGGCCTTCGGTTTTTAATTTTTTTGAAAATGTTCCGGGAGGTGGCGAAGCGATTCGATAGTATATTCGGAAAGCCAGGAAAATTCTCTACAAGTTAAATATGAATCTAGAGTTCACACGGGTTTAGGTTACACAGCAAGTAGCGCGGGAACGGCCAGTGGACCGTATTTCAGACGATCAATTGGTACAGGCGGCCTTCGGTTTTTAATTTTTTTTTAAATGTTTCGGGAGATAGCGAAGCGATTCGATAGTATATTCGGAAAGCAAGGAAAATTCTCTACAAGTTAAATATGAATCTAGAGTGCACACGGGTTTAGGTTACACAGCAAGTAGCTCGGGAACGGCCAGTGGACCGTATTTCAGACGATCGATCGGTACAGGCGGCCTTCGGTTTTTAATTTTTTTGACAAAGTTCCGGGAGGTGGCAAAGCGATTCGATAGTTTATTCGGTAAGCCAGGAAAATTCTCTACAAGTTAAATATGAATCTAGAGTGCACACGGGTTTAGGTTGAACAGCAATAA
The DNA here is from genome assembly GCF_037042655.1 of Diuraphis noxia. Taxonomy (NCBI): domain Eukaryota; kingdom Metazoa; phylum Arthropoda; class Insecta; order Hemiptera; family Aphididae; genus Diuraphis; species Diuraphis noxia. The sequence goes on from NW_028301711.1 coordinate 76,904,748, forward strand.
TTGCGGGAACGGCCAGGGGACTGTATTTCAGACGATCGATCGGTACAGGCAGCCTTCGGTTTTTAATTTTTTTGACAATGTTCCGGGAGGTGGCGAAGCGATTAGATAGTATATTCGGAAAGCCAGGAAAATTCTGTACAAGTTAAATATGAATCTAGAGTGCACACGGGTTTAGGTTACACAGCAAGTAGCGCGGGAACGGCCAGTGGACCGTATTTCAGACGATCAATTGGTACAGGCGGCCTTCGGTTTTTAATTTTTTTTTTAATGTTTTGGGAGATAGCGAAGCGATTCGATAGTATATTCAGAAAGCCAGGAAAATTCTCTACAAGTTAAATATGAATCTAGAGTTCACACTGGTTTAGGTTGAACAGCAATAAGCGCGGGAAAGGCCAGTGGACTGTATTTCAGACGATCGATCGGTACAGGTGGCCTTCGGTTTTTAATTTTTTTGAAAATGTTCCGGGAGGTGGCGAAGCGATTCGATAGTATATTCGGAAAGCCAGGAAAATTCTCGACAAGTTAAATATGAATCTAGAGTGCACACGGGTTTAGGTTACACAGCAAGTAGCGCGGGAACGGCCAGTGGACCGTATTTCAGACGATCAATTGGTACAGGCGGCCTTCGGTTTTTAATTTTTTTTTAAATGTTTCGGGAGATAGCGAAGCGATTCGATAGTATATTCGGAAAGCCAGGAAAATTTTCTACAAGTTAAATATGAATCTAGAGTGCACACGGGTTTAGGTTACACAGCAAGTAGCTCGGGAACGGCCAGTGGACCGTATTTCAGACGATCGATCGGTACAGGCGGCCTTCGGTTTTTAATTTTTTTGAAAATGTTCCGGGAGGTGGCGAAGCGATTCGATAGTATATTCGGAAAGCCAGGAAAATTCTCTACAAGTTAAATATGAATCTAGAGTGCACACGGGTTTAGGTTACACAGCAAGTAGCTCGGGAACGGCCAGTGGACCGTATTTCAGACGATCGATCGGTACAGGCGGCCTTCGGTTTTTAATTTTTTTTTAAATGTTTTGGGAGATAGCGAAGCGATTCGATAGTATATTCGGAAAGCCAGGAAAATTCTCTACAAGTTAAATATGAATCTAGAGTTCACACTGGTTTAGGTTGAACAGCAATAAGCGCGGGAAAGGCCAGTGGACTGTATTTCAGACGATCGATCGGTACCGGCGGCCTTCGGTTTTTAATTTTTTTGAAAATGTTCCGGGAGGTGGCGAAGCGATTCGATAGTATATTCGGAAAGCCAGGAAAATTCTCTACAAGTTAAATATGAATCTAGAGTTCACACGGGTTTAGGTTACACAGCAAGTAGCGCGGGAACGGCCAGTGGACCGTATTTCAGACGATCAATTGGTACAGGCGGCCTTCGGTTTTTAATTTTTTTTTAAATGTTTCGGGAGATAGCGAAGCGATTCGATAGTATATTCGGAAAGCAAGGAAAATTCTCTACAAGTTAAATATGAATCTAGAGTGCACACGGGTTTAGGTTACACAGCAAGTAGCTCGGGAACGGCCAGTGGACCGTATTTCAGACGATCGATCGGTACAGGCGGCCTTCGGTTTTTAATTTTTTTGACAAAGTTCCGGGAGGTGGCAAAGCGATTCGATAGTTTATTCGGTAAGCCAGGAAAATTCTCTACAAGTTAAATATGAATCTAGAGTGCACACGGGTTTAGGTTGAACAGCAATAATTGCGGGAACGGCCAGGGGACTGTATTTCAGACGATCGATCGGTACAGGCAGCCTTCGGTTTTTAATTTTTTTGACAATGTTCCGGGAGGTGGCGAAGCGATTAGATAGTATATTCGGAAAGCCAGGAAAATTCTGTACAAGTTAAATATGAATCTAGAGTGCACACGGGTTTAGGTTACACAGCAAGTAGCGCGGGAACGGCCAGTGGACCGTATTTCAGACGATCAATTGGTACAGGCGGCCTTCGGTTTTTAATTTTTTTTTTAATGTTTTGGGAGATAGCGAAGCGATTCGATAGTATATTCAGAAAGCCAGGAAAATTCTCTACAAGTTAAATATGAATCTAGAGTTCACACTGGTTTAGGTTGAACAGCAATAAGCGCGGGAAAGGCCAGTGGACTGTATTTCAGACGATCGATCGGTACAGGTGGCCTTCGGTTTTTAATTTTTTTGAAAATGTTCCGGGAGGTGGCGAAGCGATTCGATAGTATATTCGGAAAGCCAGGAAAATTCTCGACAAGTTAAATATGAATCTAGAGTGCACACGGGTTTAGGTTACACAGCAAGTAGCTCGGGAACGGCCAGTGGACCGTATTTCAGACGATCGATCGGTACAGGCGGCCTTCGGTTTATAATTTTTTTTTAAATGTTTCGGGAGATAGCCAAGCGATTCGATAGTATATTCGGAAAGCCAGGAAAACTTTCTTTCAGTTAAATATGAATCTAGAGTGCACACGGGTTTAGGTTACACAGCAAGTAGCGCGGGAACGGCCAGTGGACCGTATTTCAGACGATCAATTGGTACAGGCGGCCTTCGGTTTTTAATTTTTTTTTAAATGTTTCGGGAGATAGCAAAGCGATTCGATAGTATATTCGGAAAGCCAGGAAAATTCTCTACAAGTTAAATATGAATCTAGAGTGCACACGGGTTTAGGTTACACAGCAAGTAGCGCGGGAACGGCCAGTGGACCGTATTTCAGACGATCGATCAATACAGGCGGCCTTCGGTTTTTAATTTTTTTGAAAATGTTCCGGGAGGTGGCGAAGCGATTCGATAGTATATTCGGAAAGCCAGGAAAATTTTCTACAAGTTAAATATGAATCTAGAGTGCACACGGGTTTAGGTTACACAGCAAGTAGCTCGGGAACGGCCAGTGGACCGTATTTCAGACGATCGATCGGTACAGGCGGCCTTCGGTTTTTAATTTTTTTGAAAAAGTTCCGGCAGGTGGCGAAGCGATTCGATAGTATATTCGGAAAGCCAGGAAAATTCTCTACAAGTTAAATATGAATCTAGAGTGCACACGGGTTTAGGTTACACAGCAAGTAGCTCGGGAACGGCCAGTGGACCGTATTTCAGACGATCGATCGGTACAGGCGGCCTTCGGTTTTTAATTTTTTTGACAAAGTTCCGGGAGGTGGCAAAGCGATTCGATAGTATATTCGGTAAGCCAGGAAAATTCTCTACAAGTTAAATATGAATCTAGAGTGCACACGGGTTTAGGTTGAACAGCAATAATTGCGGGAACGGCCAGGGGACTGTATTTCAGACGATCGATCGGTACAGGCGGCCTTCGGTTTTTAATTTTTTTGACAATGTTCCGGGAGGTGGCGAAGCGATTAGATAGTATATTCGGAAAGCCAGGAAAATTCTGTACAAGTTAAATATGAATCTAGAGTGCACACGGGTTTAGGTTACACAGCAAGTAGCGCGGGAACGGCCAGTGGACCGTATTTCAGACGATCAATTGGTACAGGCGGCCTTCGGTTTTTAATTTTTTTTTAAATGTTTCGGGAGATAGCGAAGCGATTCGATAGTATATTCGGAAAGCCAGGAAAATTTTCTACAAGTTAAATATGAATCTAGAGTGCACACGGGTTTAGGTTACACAGCAAGTAGCTCGGGAACGGCCAGTGGACCGTATTTCAGACGATCGATCGGTACAGGCGGCCTTCGGTTTTTAATTTTTTTGAAAAAGTTCCTGCAGGTGGCGAAGCGATTCGATAGTATATTCGGAAAGCCAGGAAAATTCTCTACAAGTTAAATATGAATCTAGAGTTCACACTGGTTTAGGTTGAACAGCAATAAGCGCGGGAAAGGCCAGTGGACTGTATTTCAGACGATCGATCGGTACAGGGGGCCTTCGGTTTTTAATTTTTTTGAAAATGTTCCGGGAGGTGGCGAAGCGATTAGATAGTATATTCGGAAAGCCAGGAAAATTCTGTACAAGTTAAATATGAATCTAGAGTGCACACGGGTTTAGGTTACACAGCAAGTAGCGCGGGAACGGCCAGTGGACCGTATTTCAGACGATCAATTGGTACAGGCGGCCTTCGGTTTTTAATTTTTTTTTTAATGTTTTGGGAGATAGCGAAGCGATTCGATAGTATATTCAGAAAGCCAGGAAAATTCTCTACAAGTTAAATATGAATCTAGAGTTCACACTGGTTTAGGTTGAACAGCAATAAGCGCGGGAAAGGCCAGTGGACTGTATTTCAGACGATCGATCGGTACAGGTGGCCTTCGGTTTTTAATTTTTTTGAAAATGTTCCGGGAGGTGGCGAAGCGATTCGATAGTATATTCGGAAAGCCAGGAAAATTCTCGACAAGTTAAATATGAATCTAGAGTGCACACGGGTTTAGGTTACACAGCAAGTAGCTCGGGAACGGCCAGTGGACCGTATTTCAGACGATCGATCGGTACAGGCGGCCTTCGGTTTATAATTTTTTTTTAAATGTTTCGGGAGATAGCCAAGCGATTCGATAGTATATTCGGAAAGCCAGGAAAACTTTCTTTCAGTTAAATATGAATCTAGAGTGCACACGGGTTTAGGTTACACAGCAAGTAGCGCGGGAACGGCCAGTGGACCGTATTTCAGACGATCAATTGGTACAGGCGGCCTTCGGTTTTTAATTTTTTTTTAAATGTTTCGGGAGATAGCAAAGCGATTCGATAGTATATTCGGAAAGCCAGGAAAATTCTCTACAAGTTAAATATGAATCTAGAGTGCACACGGGTTTAGGTTACACAGCAAGTAGCGCGGGAACGGCCAGTGGACCGTATTTCAGACGATCGATCAATACAGGCGGCCTTCGGTTTTTAATTTTTTTGAAAATGTTCCGGGAGGTGGCGAAGCGATTCGATAGTATATTCGGAAAGCCAGGAAAATTTTCTACAAGTTAAATATGAATCTAGAGTGCACACGGGTTTAGGTTACACAGCAAGTAGCTCGGGAACGGCCAGTGGACCGTATTTCAGACGATCGATCGGTACAGGCGGCCTTCGGTTTTTAATTTTTTTGAAAAAGTTCCGGCAGGTGGCGAAGCGATTCGATAGTATATTCGGAAAGCCAGGAAAATTCTCTACAAGTTAAATATGAATCTAGAGTGCACACGGGTTTAGGTTACACAGCAAGTAGCTCGGGAACGGCCAGTGGACCGTATTTCAGACGATCGATCGGTACAGGCGGCCTTCGGTTTTTAATTTTTTTGACAAAGTTCCGGGAGGTGGCAAAGCGATTCGATAGTATATTCGGTAAGCCAGGAAAATTCTCTACAAGTTAAATATGAATCTAGAGTGCACACGGGTTTAGGTTGAACAGCAATAATTGCGGGAACGGCCAGGGGACTGTATTTCAGACGATCGATCGGTACAGGCGGCCTTCGGTTTTTAATTTTTTTGACAATGTTCCGGGAGGTGGCGAAGCGATTAGATAGTATATTCGGAAAGCCAGGAAAATTCTGTACAAGTTAAATATGAATCTAGAGTGCACACGGGTTTAGGTTACACAGCAAGTAGCGCGGGAACGGCCAGTGGACCGTATTTCAGACGATCAATTGGTACAGGCGGCCTTCGGTTTTTAATTTTTTTGAAAATGTTCCGGGAGGTGGCGAAGCGATTAGATAGTATATTCGGAAAGCCAGGAAAATTCTCTACAAGTTAAATATGAATCTAGAGTTCACACGGGTTTAGGTTACACAGCAAGTAGCGCGGGAACGGCCAGTGGACCGTATTTCAGACGATCAATTGGTACAGGCGGCCTTCGGTTTTTAATTTTTTTTTAAATGTTTCGGGAGATAGCGAAGCGATTCGATAGTATATTCGGAAAGCCAGGAAAATTCTCTACAAGTTAAATATGAATCTAGAGTTCACACTGGTTTAGGTTGAACAGCAATAAGCGCGGGAAAGGCCAGTGGACTGTATTTCAGACGATCGATCGGTACAGGCGGCCTTCGGTTTTTAATTTTTTTGAAAATGTTCCGGGAGGTGGCGAAGCGATTAGATAGTATATTCGGAAAGCCAGGAAAATTCTCTACAAGTTAAATATGAATCTAGAGTTCACACGGGTTTAGGTTACACAGCAAGTAGCGCGGGAACGGCCAGTGGACCGTATTTCAGACGATCAATTGGTGCAGGCGGCCTTCGGTTTTTAATTTTTTTGAAAATGTTCCGGGGGGTGGCGAAGCGATTCGATAGTATATTCGGAAAGCCAGGAAAATTCTCTACAAGTTAAATATGAATCTAGAGTTCACACGGGTTTAGGTTACACAGCAAGTAGCGCGGGAACGGCCAGTGGACCGTATTTCAGACGATCAATTGGTACAGGCGGCCTTCGGTTTTTAATTTTTTTTTAAATGTTTCGGGAGATAGCGAAGCGATTCGATAGTATATTCGGAAAGCCAGGAAAATTTTCTACAAGTTAAATATGAATCTAGAGTGCACACGGGTTTAGGTTACACAGCAAGTAGCTCGGGAACGGCCAGTGGACCGTATTTCAGACGATCGATCGGTACAGGCGGCCTTCGGTTTTTAATTTTTTTGACAATGTTCCGGGAGGTGGCGAAGCGATTAGATAGTATATTCGGAAAGCCAGGAAAATTTTCTACAAGTTAAATATGAATCTAGAGTTCACACGGGTTTAGGTGTAACAGCAATAAGCGCGGGAAAGGCCAGTGGACTGTATTTCAGACGATCGATCGGTACAGGCAGCCTTCGGTTTATAATTTTTTTGACAATGTTCCGGGAGGTGGTCTAGCGTTTCGATAGTATATTCGGAAAGCCAGGAAAACTTTCTTTCAGTTAAATATGAATCTAGAGTGCACACGGGTTTAGGTTACACAGCAAGTAGCGCGGGAACGGCCAGTGGACCGTATTTCAGACGATCAATTGGTACAGGCGGCCTTCGGTTTTTAATTTTTTTTTAAATGTTTCGGGAGATAGCGAAGCGATTCGATAGTATATTCGGAAAGCCAGGAAAATTCTCTACAAGTTAAATATGAATCTAGAGTTCACACTGGTTTAGGTTGAACAGCAATAAGCGCGGGAAAGGCCAGTGGACTGTATTTCAGACGATCGATCGGTACAGGCGGCCTTCGGTTTTTAATTTTTTTGAAAATGTTCCGGGGGGTGGCGAAGCGATTCGATAGTATATTCGGAAAGCCAGGAAAATTCTCTACAAGTTAAATATGAATCTAGAGTTCACACGGGTTTAGGTTACACAGCAAGTAGCGCGGGAACGGCCAGTGGACCGTATTTCAGACGATCAATTGGTACAGGCGGCCTTCGGTTTTTAATTTTTTTTTAAATGTTTCGGGAGATAGCGAAGCGATTCGATAGTATATTCGGAAAGCCAGGAAAATTTTCTACAAGTTAAATATGAATCTAGAGTGCACACGGGTTTAGGTTACACAGCAAGTAGCTCGGGAACGGCCAGTGGACCGTATTTCAGACGATCGATCGGTACAGGCGGCCTTCGGTTTTTAATTTTTTTGAAAATGTTCCGGGAGGTGGCGAAGCGATTCGATAGTATATTCGGAAAGCCAGGAAAATTCTCTACAAGTTAAATATGAATCTAGAGTGCACACGGGTTTAGGTTACACAGCAAGTAGCTCGGGAACGGCCAGTGGACCGTATTTCAGACGATCGATCGGTACAGGCGGCCTTCGGTTTTTAATTTTTTTTTAAATGTTTTGGGAGATAGCGAAGCGATTCGATAGTATATTCGGAAAGCCAGGAAAATTCTCTACAAGTTAAATATGAATCTAGAGTTCACACTGGTTTAGGTTGAACAGCAATAAGCGCGGGAAAGGCCAGTGGACTGTATTTCAGACGATCGATCGGTACCGGCGGCCTTCGGTTTTTAATTTTTTTGAAAATGTTCCGGGAGGTGGCGAAGCGATTCGATAGTATATTCGGAAAGCCAGGAAAATTCTCTACAAGTTAAATATGAATCTAGAGTTCACACGGGTTTAGGTTACACAGCAAGTAGCGCGGGAACGGCCAGTGGACCGTATTTCAGACGATCAATTGGTACAGGCGGCCTTCGGTTTTTAATTTTTTTTTAAATGTTTCGGGAGATAGCGAAGCGATTCGATAGTATATTCGGAAAGCAAGGAAAATTCTCTACAAGTTAAATATGAATCTAGAGTGCACACGGGTTTAGGTTACACAGCAAGTAGCTCGGGAACGGCCAGTGGACCGTATTTCAGACGATCGATCGGTACAGGCGGCCTTCGGTTTTTAATTTTTTTGACAAAGTTCCGGGAGGTGGCAAAGCGATTCGATAGTTTATTCGGTAAGCCAGGAAAATTCTCTACAAGTTAAATATGAATCTAGAGTGCACACGGGTTTAGGTTGAACAGCAATAATTGCGGGAACGGCCAGGGGACTGTATTTCAGACGATCGATCGGTACAGGCAGCCTTCGGTTTTTAATTTTTTTGACAATGTTCCGGGAGGTGGCGAAGCGATTAGATAGTATATTCGGAAAGCCAGGAAAATTCTGTACAAGTTAAATATGAATCTAGAGTGCACACGGGTTTAGGTTACACAGCAAGTAGCGCGGGAACGGCCAGTGGACCGTATTTCAGACGATCAATTGGTACAGGCGGCCTTCGGTTTTTAATTTTTTTTTTAATGTTTTGGGAGATAGCGAAGCGATTCGATAGTATATTCAGAAAGCCAGGAAAATTCTCTACAAGTTAAATATGAATCTAGAGTTCACACTGGTTTAGGTTGAACAGCAATAAGCGCGGGAAAGGCCAGTGGACTGTATTTCAGACGATCGATCGGTACAGGTGGCCTTCGGTTTTTAATTTTTTTGAAAATGTTCCGGGAGGTGGCGAAGCGATTCGATAGTATATTCGGAAAGCCAGGAAAATTCTCGACAAGTTAAATATGAATCTAGAGTGCACACGGGTTTAGGTTACACAGCAAGTAGCGCGGGAACGGCCAGTGGACCGTATTTCAGACGATCAATTGGTACAGGCGGCCTTCGGTTTTTAATTTTTTTTTAAATGTTTCGGGAGATAGCGAAGCGATTCGATAGTATATTCGGAAAGCCAGGAAAATTTTCTACAAGTTAAATATGAATCTAGAGTGCACACGGGTTTAGGTTACACAGCAAGTAGCTCGGGAACGGCCAGTGGACCGTATTTCAGACGATCGATCGGTACAGGCGGCCTTCGGTTTTTAATTTTTTTGAAAATGTTCCGGGAGGTGGCGAAGCGATTCGATAGTATATTCGGAAAGCCAGGAAAATTCTCTACAAGTTAAATATGAATCTAGAGTGCACACGGGTTTAGGTTACACAGCAAGTAGCTCGGGAACGGCCAGTGGACCGTATTTCAGACGATCGATCGGTACAGGCGGCCTTCGGTTTTTAATTTTTTTTTAAATGTTTTGGGAGATAGCGAAGCGATTCGATAGTATATTCGGAAAGCCAGGAAAATTCTCTACAAGTTAAATATGAATCTAGAGTTCACACTGGTTTAGGTTGAACAGCAATAAGCGCGGGAAAGGCCAGTGGACTGTATTTCAGACGATCGATCGGTACCGGCGGCCTTCGGTTTTTAATTTTTTTGAAAATGTTCCGGGAGGTGGCGAAGCGATTCGATAGTATATTCGGAAAGCCAGGAAAATTCTCTACAAGTTAAATATGAATCTAGAGTTCACACGGGTTTAGGTTACACAGCAAGTAGCGCGGGAACGGCCAGTGGACCGTATTTCAGACGATCAATTGGTACAGGCGGCCTTCGGTTTTTAATTTTTTTTTAAATGTTTCGGGAGATAGCGAAGCGATTCGATAGTATATTCGGAAAGCAAGGAAAATTCTCTACAAGTTAAATATGAATCTAGAGTGCACACGGGTTTAGGTTACACAGCAAGTAGCTCGGGAACGGCCAGTGGACCGTATTTCAGACGATCGATCGGTACAGGCGGCCTTCGGTTTTTAATTTTTTTGACAAAGTTCCGGGAGGTGGCAAAGCGATTCGATAGTTTATTCGGTAAGCCAGGAAAATTCTCTACAAGTTAAATATGAATCTAGAGTGCACACGGGTTTAGGTTGAACAGCAATAATTGCGGGAACGGCCAGGGGACTGTATTTCAGACGATCGATCGGTACAGGCAGCCTTCGGTTTTTAATTTTTTTGACAATGTTCCGGGAGGTGGCGAAGCGATTAGATAGTATATTCGGAAAGCCAGGAAAATTCTGTACAAGTTAAATATGAATCTAGAGTGCACACGGGTTTAGGTTACACAGCAAGTAGCGCGGGAACGGCCAGTGGACCGTATTTCAGACGATCAATTGGTACAGGCGGCCTTCGGTTTTTAATTTTTTTTTTAATGTTTTGGGAGATAGCGAAGCGATTCGATAGTATATTCAGAAAGCCAGGAAAATTCTCTACAAGTTAAATATGAATCTAGAGTTCACACTGGTTTAGGTTGAACAGCAATAAGCGCGGGAAAGGCCAGTGGACTGTATTTCAGACGATCGATCGGTACAGGTGGCCTTCGGTTTTTAATTTTTTTGAAAATGTTCCGGGAGGTGGCGAAGCGATTCGATAGTATATTCGGAAAGCCAGGAAAATTCTCGACAAGTTAAATATGAATCTAGAGTGCACACGGGTTTAGGTTACACAGCAAGTAGCTCGGGAACGGCCAGTGGACCGTATTTCAGACGATCGATCGGTACAGGCGGCCTTCGGTTTATAATTTTTTTTTAAATGTTTCGGGAGATAGCCAAGCGATTCGATAGTATATTCGGAAAGCCAGGAAAACTTTCTTTCAGTTAAATATGAATCTAGAGTGCACACGGGTTTAGGTTACACAGCAAGTAGCGCGGGAACGGCCAGTGGACCGTATTTCAGACGATCAATTGGTACAGGCGGCCTTCGGTTTTTAATTTTTTTTTAAATGTTTCGGGAGATAGCAAAGCGATTCGATAGTATATTCGGAAAGCCAGGAAAATTCTCTACAAGTTAAATATGAATCTAGAGTGCACACGGGTTTAGGTTACACAGCAAGTAGCGCGGGAACGGCCAGTGGACCGTATTTCAGACGATCGATCAATACAGGCGGCCTTCGGTTTTTAATTTTTTTGAAAATGTTCCGGGAGGTGGCGAAGCGATTCGATAGTATATTCGGAAAGCCAGGAAAATTTTCTACAAGTTAAATATGAATCTAGAGTGCACACGGGTTTAGGTTACACAGCAAGTAGCTCGGGAACGGCCAGTGGACCGTATTTCAGACGATCGATCGGTACAGGCGGCCTTCGGTTTTTAATTTTTTTGAAAAAGTTCCGGCAGGTGGCGAAGCGATTCGATAGTATATTCGGAAAGCCAGGAAAATTCTCTACAAGTTAAATATGAATCTAGAGTGCACACGGGTTTAGGTTACACAGCAAGTAGCTCGGGAACGGCCAGTGGACCGTATTTCAGACGATCGATCGGTACAGGCGGCCTTCGGTTTTTAATTTTTTTGACAAAGTTCCGGGAGGTGGCAAAGCGATTCGATAGTATATTCGGTAAGCCAGGAAAATTCTCTACAAGTTAAATATGAATCTAGAGTGCACACGGGTTTAGGTTGAACAGCAATAATTGCGGGAACGGCCAGGGGACTGTATTTCAGACGATCGATCGGTACAGGCGGCCTTCGGTTTTTAATTTTTTTGACAATGTTCCGGGAGGTGGCGAAGCGATTAGATAGTATATTCGGAAAGCCAGGAAAATTCTGTACAAGTTAAATATGAATCTAGAGTGCACACGGGTTTAGGTTACACAGCAAGTAGCGCGGGAACGGCCAGTGGACCGTATTTCAGACGATCAATTGGTACAGGCGGCCTTCGGTTTTTAATTTTTTTTTAAATGTTTCGGGAGATAGCGAAGCGATTCGATAGTATATTCGGAAAGCCAGGAAAATTTTCTACAAGTTAAATATGAATCTAGAGTGCACACGGGTTTAGGTTACACAGCAAGTAGCTCGGGAACGGCCAGTGGACCGTATTTCAGACGATCGATCGGTACAGGCGGCCTTCGGTTTTTAATTTTTTTGAAAAAGTTCCTGCAGGTGGCGAAGCGATTCGATAGTATATTCGGAAAGCCAGGAAAATTCTCTACAAGTTAAATATGAATCTAGAGTTCACACTGGTTTAGGTTGAACAGCAATAAGCGCGGGAAAGGCCAGTGGACTGTATTTCAGACGATCGATCGGTACAGGGGGCCTTCGGTTTTTAATTTTTTTGAAAATGTTCCGGGAGGTGGCGAAGCGATTAGATAGTATATTCGGAAAGCCAGGAAAATTCTGTACAAGTTAAATATGAATCTAGAGTGCACACGGGTTTAGGTTACACAGCAAGTAGCGCGGGAACGGCCAGTGGACCGTATTTCAGACGATCAATTGGTACAGGCGGCCTTCGGTTTTTAATTTTTTTTTTAATGTTTTGGGAGATAGCGAAGCGATTCGATAGTATATTCAGAAAGCCAGGAAAATTCTCTACAAGTTAAATATGAATCTAGAGTTCACACTGGTTTAGGTTGAACAGCAATAAGCGCGGGAAAGGCCAGTGGACTGTATTTCAGACGATCGATCGGTACAGGTGGCCTTCGGTTTTTAATTTTTTTGAAAATGTTCCGGGAGGTGGCGAAGCGATTCGATAGTATATTCGGAAAGCCAGGAAAATTCTCGACAAGTTAAATATGAATCTAGAGTGCACACGGGTTTAGGTTACACAGCAAGTAGCTCGGGAACGGCCAGTGGACCGTATTTCAGACGATCGATCGGTACAGGCGGCCTTCGGTTTATAATTTTTTTTTAAATGTTTCGGGAGATAGCCAAGCGATTCGATAGTATATTCGGAAAGCCAGGAAAACTTTCTTTCAGTTAAATATGAATCTAGAGTGCACACGGGTTTAGGTTACACAGCAAGTAGCGCGGGAACGGCCAGTGGACCGTATTTCAGACGATCAATTGGTACAGGCGGCCTTCGGTTTTTAATTTTTTTTTAAATGTTTCGGGAGATAGCAAAGCGATTCGATAGTATATTCGGAAAGCCAGGAAAATTCTCTACAAGTTAAATATGAATCTAGAGTGCACACGGGTTTAGGTTACACAGCAAGTAGCGCGGGAACGGCCAGTGGACCGTATTTCAGACGATCGATCAATACAGGCGGCCTTCGGTTTTTAATTTTTTTGAAAATGTTCCGGGAGGTGGCGAAGCGATTCGATAGTATATTCGGAAAGCCAGGAAAATTTTCTACAAGTTAAATATGAATCTAGAGTGCACACGGGTTTAGGTTACACAGCAAGTAGCTCGGGAACGGCCAGTGGACCGTATTTCAGACGATCGATCGGTACAGGCGGCCTTCGGTTTTTAATTTTTTTGAAAAAGTTCCGGCAGGTGGCGAAGCGATTCGATAGTATATTCGGAAAGCCAGGAAAATTCTCTACAAGTTAAATATGAATCTAGAGTGCACACGGGTTTAGGTTACACAGCAAGTAGCTCGGGAACGGCCAGTGGACCGTATTTCAGACGATCGATCGGTACAGGCGGCCTTCGGTTTTTAATTTTTTTGACAAAGTTCCGGGAGGTGGCAAAGCGATTCGATAGTATATTCGGTAAGCCAGGAAAATTCTCTACAAGTTAAATATGAATCTAGAGTGCACACGGGTTTAGGTTGAACAGCAATAATTGCGGGAACGGCCAGGGGACTGTATTTCAGACGATCGATCGGTACAGGCGGCCTTCGGTTTTTAATTTTTTTGACAATGTTCCGGGAGGTGGCGAAGCGATTAGATAGTATATTCGGAAAGCCAGGAAAATTCTGTACAAGTTAAATATGAATCTAGAGTGCACACGGGTTTAGGTTACACAGCAAGTAGCGCGGGAACGGCCAGTGGACCGTATTTCAGACGATCAATTGGTACAGGCGGCCTTCGGTTTTTAATTTTTTTTTAAATGTTTCGGGAGATAGCGAAGCGATTCGATAGTATATTCGGAAAGCCAGGAAAATTTTCTACAAGTTAAATATGAATCTAGAGTGCACACGGGTTTAGGTTACACAGCAAGTAGCTCGGGAACGGCCAGTGGACCGTATTTCAGACGATCGATCGGTACAGGCGGCCTTCGGTTTTTAATTTTTTTGAAAAAGTTCCTGCAGGTGGCGAAGCGATTCGATAGTATATTCGGAAAGCCAGGAAAATTCTCTACAAGTTAAATATGAATCTAGAGTTCACACTGGTTTAGGTTGAACAGCAATAAGCGCGGGAAAGGCCAGTGGACTGTATTTCAGACGATCGATCGGTACAGGGGGCCTTCGGTTTTTAATTTTTTTGAAAATGTTCCGGGAGGTGGCGAAGCGATTCGATAGTATATTCGGAAAGCCAGGAAAATTCTCTACAAGTTAAATATGAATCTAGAGTGCACACGGGTTTAGGTTACACAGCAAGTAGCTCGGGAACGGCCAGTGGACCGTATTTCAGACGATCGATCGGTACAGGCGGCCTTCGGTTTTTAATTTTTTTGAAAAAGTTCCGGCAGGTGGCGAAGCGATTCGATAGTATATTCGGAAAGCCAGGAAAATTCTCTACAAGTTAAATATGAATCTAGAGTGCACACGGGTTTAGGTTACACAGCAAGTAGCTCGGGAACGGCCAGTGGACCGTATTTCAGACGATCGATCGGTACAGGCGGCCTTCGGTTTTTAATTTTTTTGACAAAGTTCCGGGAGGTGGCAAAGCGATTCGATAGTATATTCGGTAAGCCAGGAAAATTCTCTACAAGTTAAATATGAATCTAGAGTGCACACGGGTTTAGGTTGAACAGCAATAATTGCGGGAACGGCCAGGGGACTGTATTTCAGACGATCGATCGGTACAGGCGGCCTTCGGTTTTTAATTTTTTTGACAATGTTCCGGGAGGTGGCGAAGCGATTAGATAGTATATTCGGAAAGCCAGGAAAATTCTGTACAAGTTAAATATGAATCTAGAGTGCACACGGGTTTAGGTTACACAGCAATTAGCGCGGGAACGGCCAGTGGACCGTATTTCAGACGATCAATTGGTACAGGCGGCCTTCGGTTTTTAATTTTTTTTTAAATGTTTCGGGAGATAGCGAAGCGATTCGATAGTATATTCGGAAAGCCAGGAAAATTTTCTACAAGTTAAATATGAATCTAGAGTGCACACGGGTTTAGGTTACACAGCAAGTAGCTCGGGAACGGCCAGTGGACCGTATTTCAGACGATCGATCGGTACAGGCGGCCTTCGGTTTTTAATTTTTTTGAAAAAGTTCCTGCAGGTGGCGAAGCGATTCGATAGTATATTCGGAAAGCCAGGAAAATTCTCTACAAGTTAAATATGAATCTAGAGTTCACACTGGTTTAGGTTGAACAGCAATAAGCGCGGGAAAGGCCAGTGGACTGTATTTCAGACGATCGATCGGTACAGGGGGCCTTCGGTTTTTAATTTTTTTGAAAATGTTCCGGGAGGTGGCGAAGCGATTCGATAGTATATTCGGAAAGCCAGGAAAATTCTCTACAAGTTAAATATGAATCTAGAGTGCACACGGGTTTAGGTTACACAGCAAGTAGCTCGGGAACGGCCAGTGGACCGTATTTCAGACGATCGATCGGTACAGGCGGCCTTCGGTTTTTAATTTTTTTGAAAAAGTTCCGGCAGGTGGCGAAGCGATTCGATAGTATATTCGGAAAGCCAGGAAAATTCTCTACAAGTTAAATATGAATCTAGAGTGCACACGGGTTTAGGTTACACAGCAAGTAGCTCGGGAACGGCCAGTGGACCGTATTTCAGACGATCGATCGGTACAGGCGGCCTTCGGTTTTTAATTTTTTTGACAAAGTTCCGGGAGGTGGCAAAGCGATTCGATAGTATATTCGGTAAGCCAGGAAAATTCTCTACAAGTTAAATATGAATCTAGAGTGCACACGGGTTTAGGTTGAACAGCAATAATTGCGGGAACGGCCAGGGGACTGTATTTCAGACGATCGATCGGTACAGGCGGCCTTCGGTTTTTAATTTTTTTGACAATGTTCCGGGAGGTGGCGAAGCGATTAGATAGTATATTCGGAAAGCCAGGAAAATTCTGTACAAGTTAAATATGAATCTAGAGTGCACACGGGTTTAGGTTACACAGCAAGTAGCGCGGGAACGGCCAGTGGACCGTATTTCAGACGATCAATTGGTACAGGCGGCCTTCGGTTTTTAATTTTTTTTTAAATGTTTCGGGAGATAGCGAAGCGATTCGATAGTATATTCGGAAAGCCAGGAAAATTTTCTACAAGTTAAATATGAATCTAGAGTGCACACGGGTTTAGGTTACACAGCAAGTAGCTCGGGAACGGCCAGTGGACCGTATTTCAGACGATCGATCGGTACAGGCGGCCTTCGGTTTTTAATTTTTTTGAAAAAGTTCCTGCAGGTGGCGAAGCGATTCGATAGTATATTCGGAAAGCCAGGAAAATTCTCTACAAGTTAAATATGAATCTAGAGTGCACACGGGTTTAGGTTACACAGCAAGTAGCTCGGGAACGGCCAGTGGACCGTATTTCAGACGATCGATCGGTACAGGCGGCCTTCGGTTTTTAATTTTTTTGACAAAGTTCCGGGAGGTGGCAAAGCGATTCGATAGTATATTCGGTAAGCCAGGAAAATTCTCTACAAGTTAAATATGAATCTAGAGTGCACACGGGTTTAGGTTGAACAGCAATAATTGCGGGAACGGCCAGGGGACTGTATTTCAGACGATCGATCGGTACAGGCGGCCTTCGGTTTTTAATTTTTTTGACAATGTTCCGGGAGGTGGCGAAGCGATTAGATAGTATATTCGGAAAGCCAGGAAAATTCTGTACAAGTTAAATATGAATCTAGAGTGCACACGGGTTTAGGTTACACAGCAAGTAGCGCGGGAACGGCCAGTGGACCGTATTTCAGACGATCAATTGGTACAGGCGGCCTTCGGTTTTTAATTTTTTTTTAAATGTTTCGGGAGATAGCGAAGCGATTCGATAGTATATTCGGAAAGCCAGGAAAATTCTCTACAAGTTAAATATGAATCTAGAGTTCACACTGGTTTAGGTTTAACAGCAATAAGCGCGGGAAAGGCCAGTGGACTGTATTTCAGACGATCGATCGGTACAGGTGGCCTTCGGTTTTTAATTTTTTTGAAAATGTTCCGGGAGGTGGCGAAGCGATTCGATAGTATATTCGGAAAGCCAGGAAAATTCTCTACAAGTTAAATATGAATCTAGAGTGCACACGGGTTTAGGTTACACAGCAAGTAGCGCGGGAACGGCCAGTGGACCGTATTTCAGACGATCAATCGGTACAGGCGGCCTTCGGTTTTTAATTTTTTTTTAAATGTTTCGGGAGATAGCGAAGCGATTCGATAGTATATTCGGAAAGCCAGGAAAATTTTCTACAAGATAAATATGAATCTAGAGTGCACACGGGTTTAGGTTACACAGCAAGTAGCTCGGGAACGGCCAGTGGACCGTATTTCAGACGATCGATCGGTACAGGCGGCCTTCGGTTTTTAATTTTTTTGACAATGTTCCGGGAGGTGGCGAAGCGATTAGATAGTATATTCGGAAAGCCAGGAAAATTCTGTACAAGTTAAATATGAATCTAGAGTGCACACGGGTTTCGGTTACACAGCAAGTAGCGCGGGAACGGCCAGTGGACCGTATTTCAGACGATCAATTGGTACAGGCGGCCTTCGGTTTTTAATTTTTTTTTAAATGTTTCGGGAGATAGCGAAGCGATTCGATAGTATATTCGGAAAGCCAGGAAAATTCTCTACAAGTTAAATATGAATCTAGAGTTCACACTGGTTTAGGTTTAACAGCAATAAGCGCGGGAAAGGCCAGTGGACTGTATTTCAGACGATCGATCGGTACAGGTGGCCTTCGGTTTTTAATTTTTTTGAAAATGTTCCGGGAAGTGGCGAAGCGATTCGATAGTATATTCGGAAAGCCAGGAAAATTCTCTACAAGTTAAATATGAATCTAGAGTGCACACGGGTTTAGGTTACACAGCAAGTAGCGCGGGAACGGCCAGTGGACCGTATTTCAGACGATCAATCGGTACAGGCGGCCTTCGGTTTTTAATTTTTTTTTAAATGTTTCGGGAGATAGCGAAGCGATTCGATAGTATATTCGGAAAGCCAGGAAAATTTTCTACAAGATAAATATGAATCTAGAGTGCACACGGGTTTAGGTTACACAGCAAGTAGCTCGGGAACGGCAAGTGGACCGTATTTCAGACGATCGATCGGTACAGGCGGCCTTCGGTTTTTAATTTTTTTGAAAATGTTCCGGGAGGTGGCGAAGCGATTCGATAGTATATTCGGAAAGCCAGGAAAATTCTCTACAAGTTAAATATGAATCTAGAGTTCACACGGGTTTAGGTTGAACAGCAATAAGCGCGGGAAAGGCCAGTGGACTGTATTTCAGACGATCAATCGGTACAGGCGGCCTTCGGTTTTTAATTTTTTTGACAATGTTCCGGGAGGTGGCGAAGCGATTAGATAGTATATTCGGAAAGCCAGGAAAATTTTCTACAAGTTAAATATGAATCTAGAGTTCACACGGGTTTAGGTGTAACAGCAATAAGCGCGGGAAAGGCCAGTGGACTGTATTTCAGACGATCGATCGGTACAGGCAGCCTTCGGTTTATAATTTTTTTGACAATGTTCCGGGAGGTGGTCTAGCGTTTCGATAGTATATTCGGAAAGCCAGGAAAACTTTCTTTCAGTTAAATATGAATCTAGAGTGCACACGGGTTTAGGTTACACAGCAAGTAGCGCGGGAACGGCCAGTGGACCGTATTTCAGACGATCAATTGGTACAGGCGGCCTTCGGTTTTTAATTTTTTTTTAAATGTTTCGGGAGATAGCGAAGCGATTCGATAGTATATTCGGAAAGCCAGGAAAATTCTCTACAAGTTAAATATGAATCTAGAGTTCACACTGGTTTAGGTTGAACAGCAATAAGCGCGGGAAAGGCCAGTGGACTGTATTTCAGACGATCGATCGGTACAGGCGGCCTTCGGTTTTTAATTTTTTTGAAAATGTTCCGGGGGGTGGCGAAGCGATTCGATAGTATATTCGGAAAGCCAGGAAAATTCTCTACAAGTTAAACATGAATCTAGAGTTCACACGGGTTTAGGTTACACAGCAAGTAGCTCGGGAACGGCCAGTGGACCGTATTTCAGACGATCAATTGGTACAGGCGGCCTTCGGTTTTTAATTTTTTTTTAAATGTTTCGGGAGATAGCAAAGCGATTCGATAGTATATTCGGAAAGCCAGGAAAATTCTCTACAAGTTAAATATGAATCTAGAGTGCACACGGGTTTAGGTTACACAGCAAGTAGCGCGGGAACGGCCAGTGGACCGTATTTCAGACGATCGATCGGTACAGGCGGCCTTCGGTTTTTAATTTTTTTGAAAATGTTCCGGGAGGTGGCGAAGCGGTTCGATAGTATATTCGGAAAGCCAGGAAAATTTTCTACAAGTTAAATATGAATCTAGAGTGCACACGGGTTTAGGTTACACAGCAAGTAGCTCGGGAACGGCCAGTGGACCGTATTTCAGACGATCGATCGGTACAGGCGGCCTTCGGTTTTTAATTTTTTTGAAAAAGTTCCGGCAGGTGGCGAAGCGATTCGATAGTATATTCGGAAAGCCAGGAAAATTCTCTACAAGTTAAATATGAATCTAGAGTGCACACGGGTTTAGGTTACACAGCAAGTAGCTCGGGAACGGCCAGTGGACCGTATTTCAGACGATCGATCGGTACAGGCGGCCTTCGGTTTTTAATTTTTTTGACAAAGTTCCGGGAGGTGGCAAAGCGATTCGATAGTATATTCGGTAAGCCAGGAAAATTCTCTACAAGTTAAATATGAATCTAGAGTGCACACGGGTTTAGGTTGAACAGCAATAATTGCGGGAACGGCCAGGGGACTGTATTTCAGACGATCGATCGGTACAGGCGGCCTTCGGTTTTTAATTTTTTTGACAATGTTCCGGGAGGTGGCGAAGCGATTAGATAGTATATTCGGAAAGCCAGGAAAATTCTGTACAAGTTAAATATGAATCTAGAGTGCACACGGGTTTAGGTTACACAGCAAGTAGCGCGGGAACGGCCAGTGGACCGTATTTCAGACGATCAATTGGTACAGGCGGCCTTCGGTTTTTAATTTTTTTTTAAATGTTTCGGGAGATAGCGAAGCGATTCGATAGTATATTCGGAAAGCCAGGAAAATTTTCTACAAGTTAAATATGAATCTAGAGTGCACACGGGTTTAGTTTACACAGCAAGTAGCTCGGGAACGGCCAGTGGACCGTATTTCAGACGATCGATCGGTACAGGCGGCCTTCGGTTTTTAATTTTTTTGAAAAAGTTCCTGCAGGTGGCGAAGCGATTCGATAGTATATTCGGAAAGCCAGGAAAATTCTCTACAAGTTAAATATGAATCTAGAGTTCACACTGGTTTAGGTTGAACAGCAATAAGCGCGGGAAAGGCCAGTGGACTGTATTTCAGACGATCGATCGGTACAGGTGGCCTTCGGTTTTTAATTTTTTTGAAAATGTTCCGGGAGGTGGCGAAGCGATTCGATAGTATATTCGGAAAGCCAGGAAAATTCTCTACAAGTTAAATATGAATCTAGAGTGCACACGGGTTTAGGTTACACAGCAAGTAGCTCGGGAACGGCCAGTGGACCGTATTTCAGACGATCGATCGGTACAGGCGGCCTTCGGTTTATAATTTTTTTTTAAATGTTTCGGGAGATAGCCAAGCGATTCGATAGTATATTCGGAAAGCCAGGAAAACTTTCTTTCAGTTAAATATGAATCTAGAGTGCACACGGGTTTAGGTTACACAGCAAGTAGCGCGGGAACGGCCAGTGGACCGTATTTCAGACGATCAATTGGTACAGGCGGCCTTCGGTTTTTAATTTTTTTTTAAATGTTTCGGGAGATAGCAAAGCGATTCGATAGTATATTCGGAAAGCCAGGAAAATTCTCTACAAGTTAAATATGAATCTAGAGTGCACACGGGTTTAGGTTACACAGCAAGTAGCGCGGGAACGGCCAGTGGACCGTATTTCAGACGATCGATCGGTACAGGCGGCCTTCGGTTTTTAATTTTTTTGAAAATGTTCCGGGAGGTGGCGAAGCGATTCGATAGTATATTCGGAAAGCCAGGAAAATTTTCTACAAGTTAAATATGAATCTAGAGTGCACACGGGTTTAGGTTACACAGCAAGTAGCTCGGGAACGGCCAGTGGACCGTATTTCAGACGATCGATCGGTACAGGCGGCCTTCGGTTTTTAATTTTTTTGAAAAAGTTCCGGCAGGTGGCGAAGCGATTCGATAGTATATTCGGAAAGCCAGGAAAATTCTCTACAAGTTAAATATGAATCTAGAGTGCACACGGGTTTAGGTTACACAGCAAGTAGCTCGGGAACGGCCAGTGGACCGTATTTCAGACGATCGATCGGTACAGGCGGCCTTCGGTTTTTAATTTTTTTGACAAAGTTCCGGGAGGTGGCAAAGCGATTCGATAGTATATTCGGTAAGCCAGGAAAATTCTCTACAAGTTAAATATGAATCTAGAGTGCACACGGGTTTAGGTTGAACAGCAATAATTGCGGGAACGGCCAGGGGACTGTATTTCAGACGATCGATCGGTACAGGCGGCCTTCGGTTTTTAATTTTTTTGACAATGTTCCGGGAGGTGGCGAAGCGATTAGATAGTATATTCGGAAAGCCAGGAAAATTCTGTACAAGTTAAATATGAATCTAGAGTGCACACGGGTTTAGGTTACACAGCAAGTAGCGCGGGAACGGCCAGTGGACCGTATTTCAGACGATCAATTGGTACAGGCGGCCTTCGGTTTTTAATTTTTTTTTAAATGTTTCGGGAGATAGCGAAGCGATTCGATAGTATATTCGGAAAGCCAGGAAAATTTTCTACAAGTTAAATATGAATCTAGAGTGCACACGGGTTTAGGTTACACAGCAAGTAGCTCGGGAACGGCCAGTGGACCGTATTTCAGACGATCGATCGGTACAGGCGGCCTTCGGTTTTTAATTTTTTTGAAAAAGTTCCTGCAGGTGGCGAAGCGATTCGATAGTATATTCGGAAAGCCAGGAAAATTCTCTACAAGTTAAATATGAATCTAGAGTGCACACGGGTTTAGGTTACACAGCAAGTAGCTCGGGAACGGCCAGTGGACCGTATTTCAGACGATCGATCGGTACAGGCGGCCTTCGGTTTTTAATTTTTTTGACAAAGTTCCGGGAGGTGGCAAAGCGATTCGATAGTATATTCGGTAAGCCAGGAAAATTCTCTACAAGTTAAATATGAATCTAGAGTGCACACGGGTTTAGGTTGAACAGCAATAATTGCGGGAACGGCCAGGGGACTGTATTTCAGACGATCGATCGGTACAGGCGGCCTTCGGTTTTTAATTTTTTTGACAATGTTCCGGGAGGTGGCGAAGCGATTAGATAGTATATTCGGAAAGCCAGGAAAATTCTGTACAAGTTAAATATGAATCTAGAGTGCACACGGGTTTAGGTTACACAGCAAGTAGCGCGGGAACGGCCAGTGGACCGTATTTCAGACGATCAATTGGTACAGGCGGCCTTCGGTTTTTAATTTTTTTTTAAATGTTTCGGGAGATAGCGAAGCGATTCGATAGTATATTCGGAAAGCCAGGAAAATTCTCTACAAGTTAAATATGAATCTAGAGTTCACACTGGTTTAGGTTTAACAGCAATAAGCGCGGGAAAGGCCAGTGGACTGTATTTCAGACGATCGATCGGTACAGGTGGCCTTCGGTTTTTAATTTTTTTGAAAATGTTCCGGGAGGTGGCGAAGCGATTCGATAGTATATTCGGAAAGCCAGGAAAATTCTCTACAAGTTAAATATGAATTAGAGTGCACACGGGTTTAGGTTACACAGCAAGAAGCGCGGGAACGGACAGGGGACCGTATTTCAGACGATCGATCGGTACAGGCGGCCTTCGGTTTTTAATTTTTTTGACAATGTTCCGGGAGGTGGCCTAGAGATTCGATAGTATATTCGGAAAGCCAGGAAAATTCTCTACAAGTTAAATATGAATCTAGAGTGCACACGGGTTTAGGTTACACAGCAAGTAGCGCGGGAACGGCCAGTGGACCGTATTTCAGACGATCAATCGGTACAGGCGGCCTTCGGTTTTTAATTTTTTTTTAAATGTTTCGGGAGATAGCGAAGCGATTCGATAGTATATTCGGAAAGCCAGGAAAATTTTCTACAAGATAAATATGAATCTAGAGTGCACACGGGTTTAGGTTACACAGCAAGTAGCTCGGGAACGGCCAGTGGACCGTATTTCAGACGATCGATCGGTACAGGCGGCCTTCGGTTTTTAATTTTTTTGACAATGTTCCGGGAGGTGGCGAAGCGATTAGATAGTATATTCGGAAAGCCAGGAAAATTCTGTACAAGTTAAATATGAATCTAGAGTGCACACGGGTTTAGGTTACACAGCAAGTAGCGCGGGAACGGCCAGTGGACCGTATTTCAGACGATCAATTGGTACAGGCGGCCTTCGGTTTTTAATTTTTTTTTAAATGTTTCGGGAGATAGCGAAGCGATTCGATAGTATATTCGGAAAGCCAGGAAAATTCTCTACAAGTTAAATATGAATCTAGAGTTCACACGGGTTTAGGTTGAACAGCAATAAGCGCGGGAAAGGCCAGTGGACTGTATTTCAGACGATCAATCGGTACAGGCGGCCTTCGGTTTTTAATTTTTTTGACAATGTTCCGGGAGGTGGCGAAGCGATTAGATAGTATATTCGGAAAGCCAGGAAAATTTTCTACAAGTTAAATATGAATCTAGAGTTCACACGGGTTTAGGTGTAACAGCAATAAGCGCGGGAAAGGCCAGTGGACTGTATTTCAGACGATCGATCGGTACAGGCAGCCTTCGGTTTATAATTTTTTTGACAATGTTCCGGGAGGTGGTCTAGCGTTTCGATAGTATATTCGGAAAGCCAGGAAAACTTTCTTTCAGTTAAATATGAATCTAGAGTGCACACGGGTTTAGGTTACACAGCAAGTAGCGCGGGAACGGCCAGTGGACCGTATTTCAGACGATCAATTGGTACAGGCGGCCTTCGGTTTTTAATTTTTTTTTAAATGTTTCGGGAGATAGCGAAGCGATTCGATAGTATATTCGGAAAGCCAGGAAAATTCTCTACAAGTTAAATATGAATCTAGAGTTCACACTGGTTTAGGTTGAACAGCAATAAGCGCGGGAAAGGCCAGTGGACTGTATTTCAGACGATCGATCGGTACAGGCGGCCTTCGGTTTTTAATTTTTTTGAAAATGTTCCGGGGGGTGGCGAAGCGATTCGATAGTATATTCGGAAAGCCAGGAAAATTCTCTACAAGTTAAACATGAATCTAGAGTTCACACGGGTTTAGGTTACACAGCAAGTAGCGCGGGAACGGCCAGTGGACCGTATTTCAGACGATCAATTGGTACAGGCGGCCTTCGGTTTTTAATTTTTTTTTAAATGTTTCGGGAGATAGCGAAGCGATTCGATAGTATATTCGGAAAGCCAGGAAAATTTTCTACAAGTTAAATATGAATCTAGAGTGCACACGGGTTTAGGTTACACAGCAAGTAGCTCGGGAACGGCCAGTGGACCGTATTTCAGACGATCGATCGGTACAGGCGGCCTTCGGTTTTTAATTTTTTTGAAAATGTTCCGGGAGGTGGCGAAGCGATTCGATAGTATATTCGGAAAGCCAGGAAAATTCTCTACAAGTTAAATATGAATCTAGAGTGCACACGGGTTTAGGTTACACAGCAAGTAGCTCGGGAACGGCCAGTGGACCGTATTTCAGACGATCGATCGGTACAGGCGGCCTTCGGTTTTTAATTTTTTTTTAAATGTTTTGGGAGATAGCGAAGCGATTCGATAGTATATTCGGAAAGCCAGGAAAATTCTCTACAAGTTAAATATGAATCTAGAGTTCACACTGGTTTAGGTTGAACAGCAATAAGCGCGGGAAAGGCCAGTGGACTGTATTTCAGACGATCGATCGGTACCGGCGGCCTTCGGTTTTTAATTTTTTTGAAAATGTTCCGGGAGGTGGCGAAGCGATTCGATAGTATATTCGGAAAGCCAGGAAAATTCTCTACAAGTTAAATATGAATCTAGAGTGCACACGGGTTTAGGTTACACAGCAAGTAGCGCGGGAACGGCCAGTGGACCGTATTTCAGACGATCGATCGGTACAGGCGGCCTTCGGTTTTTAATTTTTTTGAAAATGTTCCGGGAGGTGGCGAAGCGATTCGATAGTATATTCGGAAAGCCAGGAAAATTTTCTACAAGTTAAATATGAATCTAGAGTGCACACGGGTTTAGGTTACACAGCAAGTAGCTCGGGAACGGCCAGTGGACCGTATTTCAGACGATCGATCGGTACAGGCGGCCTTCGGTTTTTAATTTTTTTGAAAAAGTTCCGGCAGGTGGCGAAGCGATTCGATAGTATATTCGGAAAGCCAGGAAAATTCTCTACAAGTTAAATATGAATCTAGAGTGCACACGGGTTTAGGTTACACAGCAAGTAGCTCGGGAACGGCCAGTGGACCGTATTTCAGACGATCAATCGGTACAGGCGGCCTTCGGTTTTTAATTTTTTTTTAAATGTTTCGGGAGATAGCGAAGCGATTCGATAGTATATTCGGAAAGCCAGGAAAATTTTCTACAAGATAAATATGAATCTAGAGTGCACACGGGTTTAGGTTACACAGCAAGTAGCTCGGGAACGGCCAGTGGACCGTATTTCAGACGATCGATCGGTACAGGCGGCCTTCGGTTTTTAATTTTTTTGAAAATGTTCCGGGAGGTGGCGAAGCGATTCGATAGTATATTCGGAAAGCCAGGAAAATTCTCTACAAGTTAAATATGAATCTAGAGTTCACACGGGTTTAGGTTGAACAGCAATAAGCGCGGGAAAGGCCAGTGGACTGTATTTCAGACGATCAATCGGTACAGGCGGCCTTCGGTTTTTAATTTTTTTGACAATGTTCCGGGAGGTGGCGAAGCGATTAGATAGTATATTCGGAAAGCCAGGAAAATTTTCTACAAGTTAAATATGAATCTAGAGTTCACACGGGTTTAGGTGTAACAGCAATAAGCGCGGGAAAGGCCAGTGGACTGTATTTCAGACGATCGATCGGTACAGGCAGCCTTCGGTTTATAATTTTTTTGACAATGTTCCGGGAGGTGGTCTAGCGTTTCGATAGTATATTCGGAAAGCCAGGAAAACTTTCTTTCAGTTAAATATGAATCTAGAGTGCACACGGGTTTAGGTTACACAGCAAGTAGCGCGGGAACGGCCAGTGGACCGTATTTCAGACGATCAATTGGTACAGGCGGCCTTCGGTTTTTAATTTTTTTTTAAATGTTTCGGGAGATAGCGAAGCGATTCGATAGTATATTCGGAAAGCCAGGAAAATTCTCTACAAGTTAAATATGAATCTAGAGTTCACACTGGTTTAGGTTGAACAGCAATAAGCGCGGGAAAGGCCAGTGGACTGTATTTCAGACGATCGATCGGTACAGGCGGCCTTCGGTTTTTAATTTTTTTGAAAATGTTCCGGGGGGTGGCGAAGCGATTCGATAGTATATTCGGAAAGCCAGGAAAATTCTCTACAAGTTAAACATGAATCTAGAGTTCACACGGGTTTAGGTTACACAGCAAGTAGCGCGGGAACGGCCAGTGGACCGTATTTCAGACGATCAATTGGTACAGGCGGCCTTCGGTTTTTAATTTTTTTTTAAATGTTTCGGGAGATAGCGAAGCGATTCGATAGTATATTCGGAAAGCCAGGAAAATTTTCTACAAGTTAAATATGAATCTAGAGTGCACACGGGTTTAGGTTACACAGCAAGTAGCTCGGGAACGGCCAGTGGACCGTATTTCAGACGATCGATCGGTACAGGCGGCCTTCGGTTTTTAATTTTTTTGAAAATGTTCCGGGAGGTGGCGAAGCGATTCGATAGTATATTCGGAAAGCCAGGAAAATTCTCTACAAGTTAAATATGAATCTAGAGTGCACACGGGTTTAGGTTACACAGCAAGTAGCTCGGGAACGGCCAGTGGACCGTATTTCAGACGATCGATCGGTACAGGCGGCCTTCGGTTTTTAATTTTTTTTTAAATGTTTTGGGAGATAGCGAAGCGATTCGATAGTATATTCGGAAAGCCAGGAAAATTCTCTACAAGTTAAATATGAATCTAGAGTTCACACTGGTTTAGGTTGAACAGCAATAAGCGCGGGAAAGGCCAGTGGACTGTATTTCAGACGATCGATCGGTACCGGCGGCCTTCGGTTTTTAATTTTTTTGAAAATGTTCCGGGAGGTGGCGAAGCGATTCGATAGTATATTCGGAAAGCCAGGAAAATTCTCTACAAGTTAAATATGAATCTAGAGTGCACACGGGTTTAGGTTACACAGCAAGTAGCGCGGGAACGGCCAGTGGACCGTATTTCAGACGATCGATCGGTACAGGCGGCCTTCGGTTTTTAATTTTTTTGAAAATGTTCCGGGAGGTGGCGAAGCGATTCGATAGTATATTCGGAAAGCCAGGAAAATTTTCTACAAGTTAAATATGAATCTAGAGTGCACACGGGTTTAGGTTACACAGCAAGTAGCTCGGGAACGGCCAGTGGACCGTATTTCAGACGATCGATCGGTACAGGCGGCCTTCGGTTTTTAATTTTTTTGAAAAAGTTCCGGCAGGTGGCGAAGCGATTCGATAGTATATTCGGAAAGCCAGGAAAATTCTCTACAAGTTAAATATGAATCTAGAGTGCACACGGGTTTAGGTTACACAGCAAGTAGCTCGGGAACGGCCAGTGGACCGTATTTCAGACGATCGATCGGTACAGGCGGCCTTCGGTTTTTAATTTTTTTGAGAAAGTTCCGGGAGGTGGCGAAGCGATTCGATAGTATATTCGGAAAGCCAGGAAAATTCTCTACAAGTTAAATATGAATCTAGAGTTCACACGGGTTTAGGTTGAACAGCAATAAGCGCGGGAAAGGCCAGTGGACTGTATTTCAGACGATCAATCGGTACAGGCGGCCTTCGGTTTTTAATTTTTTTGACAATGTTCCGGGAGGTGGCGAAGCGATTAGATAGTATATTCGGAAAGCCAGGAAAATTTTCTACAAGTTAAATATGAATCTAGAGTTCACACGGGTTTAGGTGTAACAGCAATAAGCGCGGGAAAGGCCAGTGGACTGTATTTCAGACGATCGATCGGTACAGGCAGCCTTCGGTTTATAATTTTTTTGACAATGTTCCGGGAGGTGGTCTAGCGTTTCGATAGTATATTCGGAAAGCCAGGAAAACTTTCTTTCAGTTAAATATGAATCTAGAGTGCACACGGGTTTAGGTTACACAGCAAGTAGCGCGGGAACGGCCAGTGGACCGTATTTCAGACGATCAATTGGTACAGGCGGCCTTCGGTTTTTAATTTTTTTTTAAATGTTTCCGGAGATAGCGAAGCGATTCGATAGTATATTCGGAAAGCCAGGAAAATTCTCTACAAGTTAAATATGAATCTAGAGTTCACACTGGTTTAGGTTGAACAGCAATAAGCGCGGGAAAGGCCAGTGGACTGTATTTCAGACGATCGATCGGTACAGGCGGCCTTCGGTTTTTAATTTTTTTGAAAATGTTCCGGGGGGTGGCGAAGCGATTCGATAGTATATTCGGAAAGCCAGGAAAATTCTCTACAAGTTAAACATGAATCTAGAGTTCACACGGGTTTAGGTTACACAGCAAGTAGCGCGGGAACGGCCAGTGGACCGTATTTCAGACGATCAATTGGTACAGGCGGCCTTCGGTTTTTAATTTTTTTTTAAATGTTTCGGGAGATAGCGAAGCGATTCGATAGTATATTCGGAAAGCCAGGAAAATTTTCTACAAGTTAAATATGAATCTAGAGTGCACACGGGTTTAGGTTACACAGCAAGTAGCTCGGGAACGGCCAGTGGACCGTATTTCAGACGATCGATCGGTACAGGCGGCCTTCGGTTTTTAATTTTTTTGAAAATGTTCCGGGAGGTGGCGAAGCGATTCGATAGTATATTCGGAAAGCCAGGAAAATTCTCTACAAGTTAAATATGAATCTAGAGTGCACACGGGTTTAGGTTACACAGCAAGTAGCTCGGGAACGGCCAGTGGACCGTATTTCAGACGATCGATCGGTACAGGCGGCCTTCGGTTTTTAATTTTTTTTTAAATGTTTTGGGAGATAGCGAAGCGATTCGATAGTATATTCGGAAAGCCAGGAAAATTCTCTACAAGTTAAATATGAATCTAGAGTTCACACTGGTTTAGGTTGAACAGCAATAAGCGCGGGAAAGGCCAGTGGACTGTATTTCAGACGATCGATCGGTACCGGCGGCCTTCGGTTTTTAATTTTTTTGAAAATGTTCCGGGAGGTGGCGAAGCGATTCGATAGTATATTCGGAAAGCCAGGAAAATTCTCTACAAGTTAAATATGAATCTAGAGTTCACACGGGTTTAGGTTACACAGCAAGTAGCGCGGGAACGGCCAGTGGACCGTATTTCAGACGATCAATTGGTACAGGCGGCCTTCGGTTTTTAATTTTTTTTTAAATGTTTCGGGAGATAGCGAAGCGATTCGATAGTATATTCGGAAAGCCAGGAAAATTTTCTACAAGTTAAATATGAATCTAGAGTGCACACGGGTTTAGGTTACACAGCAAGTAGCTCGGGAACGGCCAGTGGACCGTATTTCAGACGATCGATCGGTACAGGCGGCCTTCGGTTTTTAATTTTTTTGAAAAAGTTCCGGCAGGTGGCGAAGCGATTGGATAGTATATTCGGAAAGCCAGGAAAATTCTCTACAAGTTAAATATGAATCTAGAGTGCACACAGGTTTAGGTTGAACAGCAATAATTGCGGGAACGGCCAGGGGACTGTATTTCAGACGATCGATCGGTACAGGCGGCCTTCGGTTTTTAATTTTTTTGACAATGTTCCGGGAGGTGGCGAAGCGATTAGATAGTATATTCGGAAAGCCAGGAAAATTCTGTACAAGTTAAATATGAATCTAGAGTGCACACGGGTTTAGGTTACACAGCAAGTAGCGCGGGAACGGCCAGTGGACCGTATTTCAGACGATCAATTGGTACAGGCGGCCTTCGGTTTTTAATTTTTTTTTAAATGTTTCGGGAGATAGCGAAGCGATTCGATAGTATATTCGGAAAGCAAGGAAAATTCTCTACAAGTTAAATATGAATCTAGAGTGCACACGGGTTTAGGTTACACAGCAAGTAGCTCGGGAACGGCCAGTGGACCGTATTTCAGACGATCGATCGGTACAGGCGGCCTTCGGTTTTTAATTTTTTTGACAAAGTTCCGGGAGGTGGCAAAGCGATTCGATAGTATATTCGGTAAGCCAGGAAAATTCTCTACAAGTTAAATATGAATCTAGAGTGCACACGGGTTTAGGTTACACAGCAAGTAGCTCGGGAACGGCCAGTGGACCGTATTTCAGACGATCGATCGGTACAGGCGGCCTTCGGTTTTTAATTTTTTTTTAAATGTTTTGGGAGATAGCGAAGCGATTCGATAGTATATTCGGAAAGCCAGGAAAATTCTCTACAAGTTAAATATGAATCTAGAGTTCACACTGGTTTAGGTTGAACAGCAATAAGCGCGGGAAAGGCCAGTGGACTGTATTTCAGACGATCGATCGGTACCGGCGGCCTTCGGTTTTTAATTTTTTTGAAAATGTTCCGGGAGGTGGCGAAGCGATTCGATAGTATATTCGGAAAGCCAGGAAAATTCTCTACAAGTTAAATATGAATCTAGAGTGCACACGGGTTTAGGTTACACAGCAAGTAGCGCGGGAACGGCCAGTGGACCGTATTTCAGACGATCGATCGGTACAGGCGGCCTTCGGTTTTTAATTTTTTTGAAAATGTTCCGGGAGGTGGCGAAGCGATTCGATAGTATATTCGGAAAGCCAGGAAAATTTTCTACAAGTTAAATATGAATCTAGAGTGCACACGGGTTTAGGTTACACAGCAAGTAGCTCGGGAACGGCCAGTGGACCGTATTTCAGACGATCGATCGGTACAGGCGGCCTTCGGTTTTTAATTTTTTTGAAAAAGTTCCGGCAGGTGGCGAAGCGATTCGATAGTATATTCGGAAAGCCAGGAAAATTCTCTACAAGTTAAATATGAATCTAGAGTGCACACGGGTTTAGGTTACACAGCAAGTAGCTCGGGAACGGCCAGTGGACCGTATTTCAGACGATCAATCGGTACAGGCGGCCTTCGGTTTTTAATTTTTTTGAAAATGTTCCGGGGGGTGGCGAAGCGATTCGATAGTATATTCGGAAAGCCAGGAAAATTCTCTACAAGTTAAACATGAATCTAGAGTTCACACGGGTTTAGGTTACACAGCAAGTAGCGCGGGAACGGCCAGTGGACCGTATTTCAGACGATCAATTGGTACAGGCGGCCTTCGGTTTTTAATTTTTTTTTAAATGTTTCGGGAGATAGCGAAGCGATTCGATAGTATATTCGGAAAGCCAGGAAAATTTTCTACAAGTTAAATATGAATCTAGAGTGCACACGGGTTTAGGTTACACAGCAAGTAGCTCGGGAACGGCCAGTGGACCGTATTTCAGACGATCGATCGGTACAGGCGGCCTTCGGTTTTTAATTTTTTTGAAAATGTTCCGGGAGGTGGCGAAGCGATTCGATAGTATATTCGGAAAGCCAGGAAAATTCTCTACAAGTTAAATATGAATCTAGAGTGCACACGGGTTTAGGTTACACAGCAAGTAGCTCGGGAACGGCCAGTGGACCGTATTTCAGACGATCGATCGGTACAGGCGGCCTTCGGTTTTTAATTTTTTTTTAAATGTTTTGGGAGATAGCGAAGCGATTCGATAGTATATTCGGAAAGCCAGGAAAATTCTCTACAAGTTAAATATGAATCTAGAGTTCACACTGGTTTAGGTTGAACAGCAATAAGCGCGGGAAAGGCCAGTGGACTGTATTTCAGACGATCGATCGGTACCGGCGGCCTTCGGTTTTTAATTTTTTTGAAAATGTTCCGGGAGGTGGCGAAGCGATTCGATAGTATATTCGGAAAGCCAGGAAAATTCTCTACAAGTTAAATATGAATCTAGAGTTCACACGGGTTTAGGTTACACAGCAAGTAGCGCGGGAACGGCCAGTGGACCGTATTTCAGACGATCAATTGGTACAGGCGGCCTTCGGTTTTTAATTTTTTTTTAAATGTTTCGGGAGATAGCGAAGCGATTCGATAGTATATTCGGAAAGCCAGGAAAATTTTCTACAAGTTAAATATGAATCTAGAGTGCACACGGGTTTAGGTTACACAGCAAGTAGCTCGGGAACGGCCAGTGGACCGTATTTCAGACGATCGATCGGTACAGGCGGCCTTCGGTTTTTAATTTTTTTGAAAAAGTTCCGGCAGGTGGCGAAGCGATTGGATAGTATATTCGGAAAGCCAGGAAAATTCTCTACAAGTTAAATATGAATCTAGAGTGCACACAGGTTTAGGTTGAACAGCAATAATTGCGGGAACGGCCAGGGGACTGTATTTCAGACGATCGATCGGTACAGGCGGCCTTCGGTTTTTAATTTTTTTGACAATGTTCCGGGAGGTGGCGAAGCGATTAGATAGTATATTCGGAAAGCCAGGAAAATTCTGTACAAGTTAAATATGAATCTAGAGTGCACACGGGTTTAGGTTACACAGCAAGTAGCGCGGGAACGGCCAGTGGACCGTATTTCAGACGATCAATTGGTACAGGCGGCCTTCGGTTTTTAATTTTTTTTTAAATGTTTCGGGAGATAGCGAAGCGATTCGATAGTATATTCGGAAAGCAAGGAAAATTCTCTACAAGTTAAATATGAATCTAGAGTGCACACGGGTTTAGGTTACACAGCAAGTAGCTCGGGAACGGCCAGTGGACCGTATTTCAGACGATCGATCGGTACAGGCGGCCTTCGGTTTTTAATTTTTTTGACAAAGTTCCGGGAGGTGGCAAAGCGATTCGATAGTATATTCGGTAAGCCAGGAAAATTCTCTACAAGTTAAATATGAATCTAGAGTGCACACGGGTTTAGGTTGAACAGCAATAATTGCGGGAACGGCCAGGGGACTGTATTTCAGACGATCGATCGGTACAGGCAGCCTTCGGTTTTTAATTTTTTTGACAATGTTCCGGGAGGTGGCGAAGCGATTAGATAGTATATTCGGAAAGCCAGGAAAATTCTGTACAAGTTAAATATGAATCTAGAGTGCACACGGGTTTAGGTTACACAGCAAGTAGCGCGGGAACGGCCAGTGGACCGTATTTCAGACGATAAATTGGTACAGGCGGCCTTCGGTTTTTAATTTTTTTTTTAATGTTTTGGGAGATAGCGAAGCGATTCGATAGTATATTCGGAAAGCCAGGAAAATTCTCTACAAGTTAAATATGAATCTAGAGTTCACACTGGTTTAGGTTGAACAGCAATAAGCGCGGGAAAGGCCATTGGACTGTATTTCAGACGATCGATCGGTACAGGTGGCCTTCGGTTTTTAATTTTTTTGAAAATGTTCCGGGAGGTGGCGAAGCGATTCGATAGTATATTCGGAAAGCCAGGAAAATTCTCTACAAGTTAAATATGAATCTAGAGTGCACACGGGTTTAGGTTACACAGCAAGTAGCGCGGGAACGGCCAGTATACCGTATTTCAGACGATCAATCGGTACAGGCGGCCTTCGGTTTTTAATTTTTTTTTAAATGTTTCGGGAGATAGCGAAGCGATTCGATAGTATATTCGGAAAGCCAGGAAAATTTTCTACAAGATAAATATGAATCTAGAGTGCACACGGGTTTAGGTTACACAGCAAGTAGCTCGGGAACGGCCAGTGGACCGTATTTCAGACGATCGATCGGTACAGGCGGCCTTCGGTTTTTAATTTTTTTGAAAATGTTCCGGGAGGTGGCGAAGCGATTCGATAGTATATTCGGAAAGCCAGGAAAATTCTGTACAAGTTAAATATGAATCTAGAGTGCACACGGGTTTAGGTTACACAGCAAGTAGCGCGGGAACGGCCAGTGGACCGTATTTCAGACGATCAATTGGTACAGGCGGCCTTCGGTTTTTAATTTTTTTTTAAATGTTTCGGGAGATAGCGAAGCGATTCGATAGTATATTCGGAAAGCAAGGAAAATTCTCTACAAGTTAAATATGAATCTAGAGTGCACACGGGTTTAGGTTACACAGCAAGTAGCTCGGGAACGGCCAGTGGACCGTATTTCAGACGATCGATCGGTACAGGCGGCCTTCGGTTTTTAATTTTTTTGACAAAGTTCCGGGAGGTGGCAAAGCGATTCGATAGTATATTCGGTAAGCCAGGAAAATTCTCTACAAGTTAAATATGAATCTAGAGTGCACACGGGTTTAGGTTGAACAGCAATAATTGCGGGAACGGCCAGGGGACTGTATTTCAGACGATCGATCGGTACAGGCAGCCTTCGGTTTTTAATTTTTTTGACAATGTTCCGGGAGATAGCGAAGCGATTCGATAGTATATTCGGAAAGCCAGGAAAATTTTCTACAAGATAAATATGAATCTAGAGTGCACACGGGTTTAGGTTACACAGCAAGTAGCTCGGGAACGGCCAGTGGACCGTATTTCAGACGATCGATCGGTACAGGCGGCCTTCGGTTTTTAATTTTTTTGAAAATGTTCCGGGAGGTGGCGAAGCGATTCGATAGTATATTCGGAAAGCCAGGAAAATTCTCTACAAGTTAAATATGAATCTAGAGTTCACACGGGTTTAGGTTGAACAGCAATAAGCGCGGGAAAGGCCAGTGGACTGTATTTCAGACGATCAATCGGTACAGGCGGCCTTCGGTTTTTAATTTTTTTGACAATGTTCCGGGAGGTGGCGAAGCGATTAGATAGTATATTCGGAAAGCCAGGAAAATTTTCTACAAGTTAAATATGAATCTAGAGTTCACACGGGTTTAGGTGTAACAGCAATAAGCGCGGGAAAGGCCAGTGGACTGTATTTCAGACGATCGATCGGTACAGGCAGCCTTCGGTTTATAATTTTTTTGACAATGTTCCGGGAGGTGGTCTAGCGTTTCGATAGTATATTCGGAAAGCCAGGAAAACTTTCTTTCAGTTAAATATGAATCTAGAGTGCACACGGGTTTAGGTTACACAGCAAGTAGCGCGGGAACGGCCAGTGGACCGTATTTCAGACGATCAATTGGTACAGGCGGCCTTCGGTTTTTAATTTTTTTTTAAATGTTTCGGGAGATAGCGAAGCGATTCGATAGTATATTCGGAAAGCCAGGAAAATTCTCTACAAGTTAAATATGAATCTAGAGTTCACACTGGTTTAGGTTGAACAGCAATAAGCGCGGGAAAGGCCAGTGGACTGTATTTCAGACGATCGATCGGTACAGGCGGCCTTCGGTTTTTAATTTTTTTGAAAATGTTCCGGGGGGTGGCGAAGCGATTCGATAGTATATTCGGAAAGCCAGGAAAATTCTCTACAAGTTAAATATGAATCTAGAGTGCACACGAGTTTAGATTGAACAGCAAAAAGCTTGGGAACGGCCAGTGGACCGTATTTCAGACGATCATTCGGTACAGGCGGCCTTCGGTTTTTAATTATTTTTTAAATGTTCCGGGAGGTTGCAAAGCGATTCGATAGTATATTCGGAAAGCCAGGAAAATTCTCTACAAGTTAAATATGAATCTAGAGTGCACACGGGTTTAGGTTACACAGCAAGAAGCGCGGGAACGGACAGGGGACCGTATTTCAGACGATCAATCGGTACAGGCGGCCTTCGGTTTTTAATTTTTTTTTAAATGTTACGGGAGGTTGCGAAGCGATTCGATAGTATATTCGGAAAGCCAGGAAAATTTTCTACAAGTTAAATATGATTCCAGAGTGCACACGGGTTTAGATTACACATTAAGTAGCGCGGGAACGGCCAGTGGACCGTATTTCAGACGATCGATCGGTACAGGCGGCCTTCGGTTTTTAATTTTTTTGAAAATGTTTCGGGAGATAGCGAAGTGATTCGATAGTATATTCGGAAAGCCAGGAAAATTCTCTACAAGTTAAATATGAATCTAGAGTGCACACGAGTTTAGATTGAACAGCAAAAAGCTTGGGAACGGCCAGTGGACCGTATTTCAGACGATCATTCGGTACAGGCGGCCTTCGGTTTTTAATTATTTTTTAAATGTTCCGGGAGATAGCGAAGTGATTCGATAGTATATTCGGAAAGCCAGGAAAATTCTCTACAAGTTAAATATGATTCTAGAGTGCACACGGGTTTAGGTTACACAGCAAGAAGCGCGGGAACGGACAGGGGACCGTATTTCAGACGATCGATCGGTACAGGCGGCCTTCGGTTTTTAATTTTTTTGAAAATGTTCCGGGAGGTGGCGAAGCGATTCGATAGTATATTCGGAAAGCCAGGAAAATTCTCTACAAGTTAAATATGAATCTAGAGTTCACACGGGTTTAGGTTGAACAGCAATAAGCGCGGGAAAGGCCAGTGGACTGTATTTCAGACGATCAATCGGTACAGGCGGCCTTCGGTTTTTAATTTTTTTGACAATGTTCCGGGAGGTGGCGAAGCGATTAGATAGTATATTCGGAAAGCCAGGAAAATTTTCTACAAGTTAAATATGAATCTAGAGTTCACACGGGTTTAGGTGTAACAGCAATAAGCGCGGGAAAGGCCAGTGGACTGTATTTCAGACGATCGATCGGTACAGGCAGCCTTCGGTTTATAATTTTTTTGACAATGTTCCGGGAGGTGGTCTAGCGTTTCGATAGTATATTCGGAAAGCCAGGAAAACTTTCTTTCAGTTAAATATGAATCTAGAGTGCACACGGGTTTAGGTTACACAGCAAGTAGCGCGGGAACGGCCAGTGGACCGTATTTCAGACGATCAATTGGTACAGGCGGCCTTCGGTTTTTAATTTTTTTTTAAATGTTTCGGGAGATAGCGAAGCGATTCGATAGTATATTCGGAAAGCCAGGAAAATTCTCTACAAGTTAAATATGAATCTAGAGTTCACACTGGTTTAGGTTGAACAGCAATAAGCGCGGGAAAGGCCAGTGGACTGTATTTCAGACGATCGATCGGTACAGGCGGCCTTCGGTTTTTAATTTTTTTGAAAATGTTCCGGGGGGTGGCGAAGCGATTCGATAGTATATTCGGAAAGCCAGGAAAATTCTCTACAAGTTAAATATGAATCTAGAGTGCACACGAGTTTAGATTGAACAGCAAAAAGCTTGGGAACGGCCAGTGGACCGTATTTCAGACGATCATTCGGTACAGGCGGCCTTCGGTTTTTAATTATTTTTTAAATGTTCCGGGAGGTTGCAAAGCGATTCGATAGTATATTCGGAAAGCCAGGAAAATTCTCTACAAGTTAAATATGAATCTAGAGTGCACACGGGTTTAGGTTACACAGCAAGAAGCGCGGGAACGGACAGGGGACCGTATTTCAGACGATCAATCGGTACAGGCGGCCTTCGGTTTTTAATTTTTTTTTAAATGTTACGGGAGGTTGCGAAGCGATTCGATAGTATATTCGGAAAGCCAGGAAAATTTTCTACAAGTTAAATATGATTCCAGAGTGCACACGGGTTTAGATTACACATTAAGTAGCGCGGGAACGGCCAGTGGACCGTATTTCAGACGATCGATCGGTACAGGCGGCCTTCGGTTTTTAATTTTTTTGAAAATGTTTCGGGAGATAGCGAAGTGATTCGATAGTATATTCGGAAAGCCAGGAAAATTCTCTACAAGTTAAATATGATTCTAGAGTGCACACGGGTTTAGGTTACACAGCAAGAAGCGCGGGAACGGACAGGGGACCGTATTTCAGACGATCGATCGGTACAGGCGGCCTTCGGTTTTTAATTTTTTTTTAAATGTTACGGGTGGTTGCAAAGCGATTCGATAGTATATTCGGAAAGCCAGGAAAATTTTCTACAAGTTAAATATGATTCTAGAGTGCACACGGGTTTAGATTACACATTAAGTAGCGCGGGAACGGCCAGTGGACCGTATTTCAGACGATCGATCGGTACAGGCGGCCTTCGGTTTTTAATTTTTTTGAAAATGTTTCGGGAGATAGCGAAGTGATTCGATAGTATATTCGGAAAGCCAGGAAAATTCTCTACAAGTTAAATATGAATCTAGAGTGCACACGAGTTTAGATTGAACAGCAAAAAGCTTGGGAACGGCCAGTGGACCGTATTTCAGACGATCATTCGGTACAGGCGGCCTTCGGTTTTTAATTATTTTTTAAATGTTCCGGGAGATAGCGAAGTGATTCGATAGTATATTCGGAAAGCCAGGAAAATTCTCTACAAGTTAAATATGATTCTAGAGTGCACACGGGTTTAGGTTACACAGCAAGAAGCGCGGGAACGGACAGGGGACCGTATTTCAGACGATCGATCGGTACAGGTGGCCTTCGGTTTTTAATTTTTTTTTAAATGTTCCGGGAGGTCGCGAAGCGATTCGATAGTATATTCGGAAAGCCAGGAAAATTCTCTACAAGTTAAATATGAATCTAGAGTGCACACGGGTTTAGGTTACACAGCAAGAAGCGCGGGAACGGACAGGGGACCGTATTTCAGACGATCGATCGGTACAGGCGGCCTTCGGTTTTTAATTTTTTTGACAATGTTCCGGGAGGTGGCCTAGAGATTCGATAGTATATTCGGAAAGCCAGGAAAATTCTCTACAAGTTAAATATGAATCTAGAGTGCACACGGGTTTAGGTTACACAGCAAGTAGCGCGGGAACGGCCAGGGGACCGTATTTCAGACGATCAATCGGTACAGGCGGCCTTCGGTTTTTAATTTTTTTGACAATGTTCCGGGAGGTGGCCTAGAGATTCGACAGTATATTCGGAAAGCCAGGAAAATTCTCTACAAGTTAAATATGAATCTAGAGTGCACACGGGTTTAGGTTACACAGCAAGTAGCGCGGGAACGGCCAGGGGACTGTATTTCAGACGATCAATCGGTAAAGGCAGCCTTCGGTTTTTAATTTTTTTGAAAATGTTCCGGGAGGTTGCAAAGCGATTCGATAGTATATTCGGAAAGCCAGGAAAATTCTCTACAAGTTAAATATGAATCTAGAGTGCACACGGGTTTAGGTTACACAGCAAGAAGCGCGGGAACGGACAGGGGACCGTATTTCAGACGATCAATCGGTACAGGCGGCCTTCGGTTTTTAATTTTTTTTTAAATGTTACGGGAGGTTGCGAAGCGATTCGATAGTATATTCGGAAAGCCAGGAAAATTTTCTACAAGTTAAATATGATTCCAGAGTGCACACGGGTTTAGATTACACATTAAGTAGCGCGGGAACGGCCAGTGGACCGTATTTCAGACGATCGATCGGTACAGGCGGCCTTCGGTTTTTAATTTTTTTGAAAATGTTTCGGGAGATAGCGAAGTGATTCGATAGTATATTCGGAAAGCCAGGAAAATTCTCTACAAGTTAAATATGAATCTAGAGTGCACACGAGTTTAGATTGAACAGCAAAAAGCTTGGGAACGGCCAGTGGACCGTATTTCAGACGATCATTCGGTACAGGCGGCCTTCGGTTTTTAATTATTTTTTAAATGTTCCGGGAGAAAGCGAAGTGATTCGATAGTATATTCGGAAAGCCAGGAAAATTCTCTACAAGTTAAATATGATTCTAGAGTGCACACGGGTTTAGGTTACACAGCAAGAAGCGCGGGAACGGACAGGGGACCGTATTTCAGACGATCGATCGGTACAGGCGGCCTTCGGTTTTTAATTTTTTTTTAAATGTTCCGGGAGGTTGCGAAGTGATTCGATAGTATATTCGGAAAGCCAGGAAAATTATCTACAAGTTAAATATGAATCTAGAGTGCACACGGGTTTAGGTTACACAGCAAGAAGCGCGGGAACGGACAGGGGACCGTATTTCAGACGATCGATCGGTGCAGGCGGCCTTCGGTTTTTAATTTTTTTGACAATGTTCCGGGAGGTGGCCTAGAGATTCGATAGTATATTCGGAAAGCCAGGAAAATTCTCTACAAGTTAAATATGAATCTAGAGTGCACACGGGTTTAGGTTACACAGCAAGTAGCGCGGGAACGGCCAGGGGACCGTATTTCAGACGATCAATCGGTACAGGCGGCCTTCGGTTTTTAATTTTTTTGAAAATGTTTCGGGAGATAGCGAAGTGATTCGATAGTATATTCGGAAAGCCAGGAAAATTCTCTACAAGTTAAATATGAATCTAGAGTGCACACGAGTTTAGATTGAACAGCAAAAAGCTTGGGAACGGCCAGTGGACCGTATTTCAGACGATCATTCGGTACAGGCGGCCTTCGGTTTTTAATTATTTTTTAAATGTTCCGGGAGATAGCGAAGTGATTCGATAGTATATTCGGAAAGCCAGGAAAATTCTCTACAAGTTAAATATGATTCTAGAGTGCACACGGGTTTAGGTTACACAGCAAGAAGCGCGGGAACGGACAGGGGACCGTATTTCAGACGATCAATCGGTACAGGCGGCCTTCGGTTTTTAATTTTTTTTTAAATGTTACGGGAGGTTGCG
This sequence comes from Diuraphis noxia, assembly GCF_037042655.1. NCBI lineage: Eukaryota > Metazoa > Arthropoda > Insecta > Hemiptera > Aphididae > Diuraphis > Diuraphis noxia. The sequence continues at coordinate 76,945,502 of NW_028301711.1, forward strand.
AAGCGATTCGATAGTATATTCGGAAAGCCAGGAAAATTTTCTACAAGTTAAATATGATTCCAGAGTGCACACGGGTTTAGATTACACATTAAGTAGCGCGGGAACGGCCAGTGGACCGTATTTCAGACGATCGATCGGTACAGGCGGCCTTCGGTTTTTAATTTTTTTGAAAATGTTTCGGGAGATAGCGAAGTGATTCGATAGTATATTCGGAAAGCCAGGAAAATTCTCTACAAGTTAAATATGAATCTAGAGTGCACACGAGTTTAGATTGAACAGCAAAAAGCTTGGGAACGGCCAGTGGACCGTATTTCAGACGATCATTCGGTACAGGCGGCCTTCGGTTTTTAATTATTTTTTAAATGTTCCGGGAGATAGCGAAGTGATTCGATAGTATATTCGGAAAGCCAGGAAGATTCTCTACAAGTTAAATATGATTCTAGAGTGCACACGGGTTTAGGTTACACAGCAAGAAGCGCGGGAACGGACAGGGGACCGTATTTCAGACGATCGATCGGTACAGGCGGCCTTCGGTTTTTAATTTTTTTTTAAATGTTCCGGGAGGTTGCGAAGTGATTCGATAGTATATTCGGAAAGCCAGGAAAATTATCTACAAGTTAAATATGAATCTAGAGTGCACACGGGTTTAGGTTACACAGCAAGAAGCGCGGGAACGGACAGGGGACCGTATTTCAGACGATCGATCGGTGCAGGCGGCCTTCGGTTTTTAATTTTTTTGACAATGTTCCGGGAGGTGGCCTAGAGATTCGATAGTATATTCGGAAAGCCAGGAAAATTCTCTACAAGTTAAATATGAATCTAGAGTGCACACGGGTTTAGGTTACACAGCAAGTAGCGCGGGAACGGCCAGGGGACCGTATTTCAGACGATCAATCGGTACAGGCGGCCTTCGGTTTTTAATTTTTTTGAAAATGTTTCGGGAGATAGCGAAGTGATTCGATAGTATATTCGGAAAGCCAGGAAAATTCTCTACAAGTTAAATATGAATCTAGAGTGCACACGAGTTTAGATTGAACAGCAAAAAGCTTGGGAACGGCCAGTGGACCGTATTTCAGACGATCATTCGGTACAGGCGGCCTTCGGTTTTTAATTATTTTTTAAACGTTCCGGGTGATAGCGAAGTGATTCGATAGTATATTCGGAAAGCCAGGAAAATTCTCTACAAGTTAAATATGATTCTAGAGTGCACACGGGTTTAGGTTACACAGCAAGAAGCGCGGGAACGGACAGGGGACCGTATTTCAGACGATCGATCGGTACAGGCGGCCTTCGGTTTTTAATTTTTTTTTAAATGTTCCGGGAGGTTGCGAAGTGATTCGATAGTATATTCGGAAAGCCAGGAAAATTCTCTACAAGTTAAATATGAATTAGAGTGCACACGGGTTTAGGTTACACAGCAAGAAGCGCGGGAACGGACAGGGGACCGTATTTCAGACGATCGATCGGTACAGGCGGCCTTCGGTTTTTAATTTTTTTGACAATGTTCCGGGAGGTGGCCTAGAGATTCGATAGTATATTCGGAAAGCCAGGAAAATTCTCTACAAGTTAAATATGAATCTAGAGTGCACACGGGTTTAGGTTACACAGCAAGTAGCGCGGGAACGGCCAGGGGACCGTATTTCAGACGATCAATCGGTACAGGTGGGCGTTCGGTTTAAAAATTTTTTTTAAATGTTCCGGGAGATAGCGAAGCGATTCGATAATATATTCGGAAAGCCAGGAAAATTTTCTACAAGTTAAATATGATTCTAGAGTGCACACGGGTTTAGGTTACACAGCAAGAAGCGCGGGAACGGACAGGGGACCGTATTTCAGACGATCAATCGGTACAGGCGGCCTTCGGTTTTTAATTTTTTTTTAAATGTTACGGGAGGTTGCGAAGCGATTCGATAGTATATTCGGAAAGCCAGGAAAATTTTCTACAAGTTAAATATGATTCTAGAGTGCACACGGGTTTAGATTACACATTAAGTAGCGCGGGAACGGCCAGTGGACCGTATTTCAGACGATCGATCGGTACAGGCGGCCTTCGGTTTTTAATTTTTTTGAAAATGTTTCGGGAGATAGCGAAGTGATTCGATAGTATATTCGGAAAGCCAGGAAAATTCTCTACAAGTTAAATATGAATCTAGAGTGCACACGAGTTTAGATTGAACAGCAAAAAGCTTGGGAACGGCCAGTGGACCGTATTTCAGACGATCATTCGGTACAGGCGGCCTTCGGTTTTTAATTATTTTTTAAATGTTCCGGGAGATAGCGAAGTGATTCGATAGTATATTCGGAAAGCCAGGAAAATTCTCTACAAGTTAAATATGATTCTAGAGTGCACACGGGTTTAGGTTACACAGCAAGAAGCGCGGGAACGGACAGGGGACCGTATTTCAGACGATCGATCGGTACAGGCGGCCTTCGGTTTTTAATTTTTTTTTAAATGTTCCGGGAGGTTGCGAAGTGTTTCGATAGTATATTCGGAAAGCCAGGAAAATTCTCTACAAGTTAAATATGAATTAGAGTGCACACGGGTTTAGGTTACACAGCAAGAAGCGCGGGAACGGACAGGGGACCGTATTTCAGACGATCGATCGGTACAGGCGGCCTTCGGTTTTTAATTTTTTTGACAATGTTCCGGGAGGTGGCCTAGAGATTCGATAGTATATTCGGAAAGCCAGGAAAATTCTCTACAAGTTAAATATGAATCTAGAGTGCACACGGGTTTAGGTTACACAGCAAGTAGCGCGGGAACGGCCAGGGGACCGTATTTCAGACGATCAATCGGTACAGGTGGGCGTTCGGTTTAAAAATTTTTTTTAAATGTTCCGGGAGATAGCGAAGCGATTCGATAATATATTCGGAAAGCCAGGAAAATTTTCTACAAGTTAAATATGATTCTAGAGTGCACACGGGTTTAGGTTACACAGCAAGAAGCGCGGGAACGGACAGGGGACCGTATTTCAGACGATCAATCGGTACAGGCGGCCTTCGGTTTTTAATTTTTTTTTAAATGTTACGGGAGGTTGCGAAGCGATTCGATAGTATATTCGGAAAGCCAGGAAAATTTTCTACAAGTTAAATATGATTCTAGAGTGCACACGGGTTTAGATTACACATTAAGTAGCGCGGGAACGGCCAGTGGACCGTATTTCAGACGATCGATCGGTACAGGCGGCCTTCGGTTTTTAATTTTTTTGAAAATGTTTCGGGAGATAGCGAAGTGATTCGATAGTATATTCGGAAAGCCAGGAAAATTCTCTACAAGTTAAATATGAATCTAGAGTGCACACGAGTTTAGATTGAACAGCAAAAAGCTTGGGAACGGCCAGTGGACCGTATTTCAGACGATCATTCGGTACAGGCGGCCTTCGGTTTTTAATTATTTTTTAAATGTTCCGGGAGATAGCGAAGCGATTCGATAGTATATTCGGAAAGCCAGGAAAATTCTCTACAAGTTAAATATGATTCTAGAGTGCACACGGGTTTAGGTTACACAGCAAGAAGCGCGGGAACGGACAGGGGACCGTATTTCAGACGATCGATCGGTACAGGCGGCCTTCGGTTTTTAATTTTTTTTTAAATGTTCCGGGAGGTTGCGAAGTGATTCGATAGTATATTCAGAAAGCCAGGAAAATTCTCTACAAGTTAAATATGAATCTAGAGTGCACACGGGTTTAGGTTACACAGCAAGAAGCGCGGGAACGGACAGGGGACCGTATTTCAGACGATCGATCGGTACAGGCGGCCTTCGGTTTTTAATTTTTTTGACAATGTTCCGGGAGATAGCGAAGCGATTCGATAGTATATTCGGAAAGCCAGGAAAATTTTCTACAAGTTAAATATGATTCTAGAGTGCACACGGGTTTAGATTATACAGTAAGTAGCGCGGGAACGGCCAGTGGACCGTATTTCAGACGATCGATCGGTACAGGCGGCCTTCGGTTTTTAATTTTTTTGAAAATGTTTCGGGAGATAGCGAAGTGATTCGATAGTATATTCGGAAAGCCAGGAAAATTATCTACAAGTTAAATATGAATCTAGAGTGCACACGGGTTTAGGTTACACAGCAAGAAGCGCGGGAACGGCCAGGGGACCGTATTTCAGACGATCATTCGGTACAGGCGGCCTTCGGTTTTTAATTATTTTTTAAATGTTCCGGGAGATAGCGAAGTGATTCGATAGTATATTCGGAAAGCCAGGAAAATTCTCTACAAGTTAAATATGAATCTAGAGTGCACACGAGTTTAGATTGAACAGCAAAAAGCTTGGGAACGGCCAGTGGACCGTATTTCAGACGATCATTCGGTACAGGCGGCCTTCGGTTTTTAATTATTTTTTAAATGTTCCGGGAGATAGCGAAGTGATTCGATAGTATATTCGGAAAGCCAGGAAAATTCTCTACAAGTTAAATATGATTCTAGAGTGCACACGGGTTTAGGTTACACAGCAAGAAGCGCGGGAACGGACAGGGGACCGTATTTCAGACGATCGATCGGTACAGGCGGCCTTCGGTTTTTAATTTTTTTTTAAATGTTCCGGGAGGTTGCGAAGTGATTCGATAGTATATTCGGAAAGCCAGGAAAATTCTCTACAAGTTAAATATGAATTAGAGTGCACACGGGTTTAGGTTACACAGCAAGAAGCGCGGGAACGGACAGGGGACCGTATTTCAGACGATCGATCGGTACAGGCGGCCTTCGGTTTTTAATTTTTTTGACAATGTTCCGGGAGGTGGCCTAGAGATTCGATAGTATATTCGGAAAGCCAGGAAAATTCTCTACAAGTTAAATATGAATCTAGAGTGCACACGGGTTTAGGTTACACAGCAAGTAGCGCGGGAACGGCCAGGGGACCGTATTTCAGACGATCAATCGGTACAGGTGGGCGTTCGGTTTAAAAATTTTTTTTAAATGTTCCGGGAGATAGCGAAGCGATTCGATAATATATTCGGAAAGCCAGGAAAATTTTCTACAAGTTAAATATGATTCTAGAGTGCACACGGGTTTAGGTTACACAGCAAGAAGCGCGGGAACGGACAGGGGACCGTATTTCAGACGATCAATCGGTACAGGCGGCCTTCGGTTTTTAATTTTTTTTTAAATGTTACGGGAGGTTGCGAAGCGATTCGATAGTATATTCGGAAAGCCAGGAAAATTTTCTACAAGTTAAATATGATTCTAGAGTGCACACGGGTTTAGATTACACATTAAGTAGCGCGGGAACGGCCAGTGGACCGTATTTCAGACGATCGATCGGTACAGGCGGCCTTCGGTTTTTAATTTTTTTGAAAATGTTTCGGGAGATAGCGAAGTGATTCGATAGTATATTCGGAAAGCCAGGAAAATTCTCTACAAGTTAAATATGAATCTAGAGTGCACACGAGTTTAGATTGAACAGCAAAAAGCTTGGGAACGGCCAGTGGACCGTATTTCAGACGATCATTCGGTACAGGCGGCCTTCGGTTTTTAATTATTTTTTAAATGTTCCGGGAGATAGCGAAGCGATTCGATAGTATATTCGGAAAGCCAGGAAAATTCTCTACAAGTTAAATATGATTCTAGAGTGCACACGGGTTTAGGTTACACAGCAAGAAGCGCGGGAACGGACAGGGGACCGTATTTCAGACGATCGATCGGTACAGGCGGCCTTCGGTTTTTAATTTTTTTTTAAATGTTCCGGGAGGTTGCGAAGTGATTCGATAGTATATTCGGAAAGCCAGGAAAATTCTCTACAAGTTAAATATGAATCTAGAGTGCACACGGGTTTAGGTTACACAGCAAGAAGCGCGGGAACGGACAGGGGACCGTATTTCAGACGATCGATCGGTACAGGCGGCCTTCGGTTTTTAATTTTTTTGACAATGTTCCGGGAGATAGCGAAGCGATTCGATAGTATATTCGGAAAGCCAGGAAAATTTTCTACAAGTTAAATATGATTCTAGAGTGCACACGGGTTTAGATTATACAGTAAGTAGCGCGGGAACGGCCAGTGGACCGTATTTCAGACGATCGATCGGTACAGGCGGCCTTCGGTTTTTAATTTTTTTGAAAATGTTTCGGGAGATAGCGAAGTGATTCGATAGTATATTCGGAAAGCCAGGAAAATTATCTACAAGTTAAATATGAATCTAGAGTGCACACGGGTTTAGGTTACACAGCAAGAAGCGCGGGAACGGCCAGGGGACCGTATTTCAGACGATCATTCGGTACAGGCGGCCTTCGGTTTTTAATTATTTTTTAAATGTTCCGGGAGATAGCGAAGTGATTCGATAGTATATTCGGAAAGCCAGGAAAATTCTCTACAAGTTAAATATGAATCTAGAGTGCACACGAGTTTAGATTGAACAGCAAAAAGCTTGGGAACGGCCAGTGGACCGTATTTCAGACGATCATTCGGTACAGGCGGCCTTCGGTTTTTAATTATTTTTTAAATGTTCCGGGAGATAGCGAAGTGATTCGATAGTATATTCGGAAAGCCAGGAAAATTCTCTACAAGTTAAATATGATTCTAGAGTGCACACGGGTTTAGGTTACACAGCAAGAAGCGCGGGAACGGACAGGGGACCGTATTTCAGACGATCGATCGGTACAGGCGGCCTTCGGTTTTTAATTTTTTTTTAAATGTTCCGGGAGGTTGCGAAGTGATTCGATAGTATATTCGGAAAGCCAGGAAAATTCTCTACAAGTTAAATATGAATTAGAGTGCACACGGGTTTAGGTTACACAGCAAGAAGCGCGGGAACGGACAGGGGACCGTATTTCAGACGATCGATCGGTACAGGCGGCCTTCGGTTTTTAATTTTTTTGACAATGTTCCGGGAGGTGGCCTAGAGATTCGATAGTATATTCGGAAAGCCAGGAAAATTCTCTACAAGTTAAATATGAATCTAGAGTGCACACGGGTTTAGGTTACACAGCAAGTAGCGCGGGAACGGCCAGGGGACCGTATTTCAGACGATCAATCGGTACAGGTGGGCGTTCGGTTTAAAAATTTTTTTTAAATGTTCCGGGAGATAGCGAAGCGATTCGATAATATATTCGGAAAGCCAGGAAAATTTTCTACAAGTTAAATATGATTCTAGAGTGCACACGGGTTTAGGTTACACAGCAAGAAGCGCGGGAACGGACAGGGGACCGTATTTCAGACGATCAATCGGTACAGGCGGCCTTCGGTTTTTAATTTTTTTTTAAATGTTACGGGAGGTTGCGAAGCGATTCGATAGTATATTCGGAAAGCCAGGAAAATTTTCTACAAGTTAAATATGATTCTAGAGTGCACACGGGTTTAGATTACACATTAAGTAGCGCGGGAACGGCCAGTGGACCGTATTTCAGACGATCGATCGGTACAGGCGGCCTTCGGTTTTTAATTTTTTTGAAAATGTTTCGGGAGATAGCGAAGTGATTCGATAGTATATTCGGAAAGCCAGGAAAATTCTCTACAAGTTAAATATGAATCTAGAGTGCACACGAGTTTAGATTGAACAGCAAAAAGCTTGGGAACGGCCAGTGGACCGTATTTCAGACGATCATTCGGTACAGGCGGCCTTCGGTTTTTAATTATTTTTTAAATGTTCCGGGAGATAGCGAAGCGATTCGATAGTATATTCGGAAAGCCAGGAAAATTCTCTACAAGTTAAATATGATTCTAGAGTGCACACGGGTTTAGGTTACACAGCAAGAAGCGCGGGAACGGACAGGGGACCGTATTTCAGACGATCGATCGGTACAGGCGGCCTTCGGTTTTTAATTTTTTTTTAAATGTTCCGGGAGGTTGCGAAGTGATTCGATAGTATATTCGGAAAGCCAGGAAAATTCTCTACAAGTTAAATATGAATCTAGAGTGCACACGGGTTTAGGTTACACAGCAAGAAGCGCGGGAACGGACAGGGGACCGTATTTCAGACGATCGATCGGTACAGGCGGCCTTCGGTTTTTAATTTTTTTGACAATGTTCCGGGAGATAGCGAAGCGATTCGATAGTATATTCGGAAAGCCAGGAAAATTTTCTACAAGTTAAATATGATTCTAGAGTGCACACGGGTTTAGATTATACAGTAAGTAGCGCGGGAACGGCCAGTGGACCGTATTTCAGACGATCGATCGGTACAGGCGGCCTTCGGTTTTTAATTTTTTTGAAAATGTTTCGGGAGATAGCGAAGTGATTCGATAGTATATTCGGAAAGCCAGGAAAATTATCTACAAGTTAAATATGAATCTAGAGTGCACACGGGTTTAGGTTACACAGCAAGAAGCGCGGGAACGGCCAGGGGACCGTATTTCAGACGATCAATCGGTACAGGCGGCCTTCGGTTTTTAATTTTTTTTTAAATGTTACGGGAGGTTGCGAAGCGATTCGATAGTATATTCGGAAAGCCAGGAAAATTTTCTACAAGTTAAATATGATTCTAGAGTGCACACGGGTTTAGATTACACATTAAGTAGCGCGGGAACGGCCAGTGGACCGTATTTCAGACGATCGATCGGTACAGGCGGCCTTCGGTTTTTAATTTTTTTGAAAATGTTTCGGGAGATAGCGAAGTGATTCGATAGTATATTCGGAAAGCCAGGAAAATTCTCTACAAGTTAAATATGAATCTAGAGTGCACACGAGTTTAGATTGAACAGCAAAAAGCTTGGGAACGGCCAGTGGACCGTATTTCAGACGATCATTCGGTACAGGCGGCCTTCGGTTTTTAATTATTTTTTAAATGTTCCGGGAGATAGCGAAGTGATTCGATAGTATATTCGGAAAGCCAGGAAAATTCTCTACAAGTTAAATATGATTCTAGAGTGCACACGGGTTTAGGTTACACAGCAAGAAGCGCGGGAACGGACAGGGGACCGTATTTCAGACGATCGATCGGTACAGGCGGCCTTCGGTTTTTAATTTTTTTGACAATGTTCCGGGAGGTGGCCTAGAGATTCGATAGTATATTCGGAAAGCCAGGAAAATTCTCTACAAGTTAAATATGAATCTAGAGTGCACACGGGTTTAGGTTACACAGCAAGTAGCGCGGGAACGGCCAGGGGACCGTATTTCAGACGATCAATCGGTTCAGGTGGGCGTTCGGTTTAAAATTTTTTTTTAAATGTTCCGGGAAATAGCGAAGCGATTCGATAGTATATTCGGAAAGCCAGGAAAATTTTCTACAAGTTAAATATGATTCTAGAGTGCACACGGGTTTAGAATACACAGTAAGTAGCGCGGGAACGGCCAGTGGACCGTATTTCAGACGATCGATCGGTACAGGCGGCCTTCGGTTTTTAATTTTTTTGAAAATGTTTCGGGAGATAGCGAAGTGATTCGATAGTATATTCGGAAAGCCAGGAAAATTATCTACAAGTTAAATATGAATCTAGAGTGCACACGGGTTTAGGTTACACAGCAAGAAGCGCGGGAACGGACAGGGGACCGTATTTCAGACGATCAATCGGTACAGGCGGCCTTCGGTTTTTAATTTTTTTTTAAATGTTACGGGAGGTTGCGAAGCGATTCGATAGTATATTCGGAAAGCCAGGAAAATTTTCTACAAGTTAAATATGATTCTAGAGTGCACGCGGGTTTAGATTACACATTAAGTAGCGCGGGAACGGCCAGTGGACCGTATTTCAGACGATCGATCGGTACAGGCGGCCTTCGGTTTTTAATTTTTTTGACAATGTTCCGGGAGGTGGCCTAGAGATTCGACAGTATATTCGGAAAGCCAGGAAAATTCTCTACAAGTTAAATATGAATCTAGAGTGCACACGGGTTTAGGTTACACAGCAAGTAGCGCGGGAACGGCCAGGGGACTGTATTTCAGACGATCAATCGGTAAAGGCAGCCTTCGGTTTTTAATTTTTTTGAAAATGTTCCGGGAGGTTGCAAAGCGATTCGATAGTATATTCGGAAAGCCAGGAAAATTCTCTACAAGTTAAATATGAATCTAGAGTGCACACGGGTTTAGGTTACACAGCAAGAAGCGCGGGAACGGACAGGGGACCGTATTTCAGACGATCAATCGGTACAGGCGGCCTTCGGTTTTTAATTTTTTTTTAAATGTTACGGGAGGTTGCGAAGCGATTCGATAGTATATTCGGAAAGCCAGGAAAATTTTCTACAAGTTAAATATGATTCCAGAGTGCACACGGGTTTAGATTACACATTAAGTAGCGCGGGAACGGCCAGTGGACCGTATTTCAGACGATCGATCGGTACAGGCGGCCTTCGGTTTTTAATTTTTTTGAAAATGTTTCGGGAGATAGCGAAGTGATTCGATAGTATATTCGGAAAGCCAGGAAAATTCTCTACAAGTTAAATATGAATCTAGAGTGCACACGAGTTTAGATTGAACAGCAAAAAGCTTGGGAACGGCCAGTGGACCGTATTTCAGACGATCATTCGGTACAGGCGGCCTTCGGTTTTTAATTATTTTTTAAATGTTCCGGGAGAAAGCGAAGTGATTCGATAGTATATTCGGAAAGCCAGGAAAATTCTCTACAAGTTAAATATGATTCTAGAGTGCACACGGGTTTAGGTTACACAGCAAGAAGCGCGGGAACGGACAGGGGACCGTATTTCAGACGATCGATCGGTACAGGCGGCCTTCGGTTTTTAATTTTTTTTTAAATGTTCCGGGAGGTTGCGAAGTGATTCGATAGTATATTCGGAAAGCCAGGAAAATTATCTACAAGTTAAATATGAATCTAGAGTGCACACGGGTTTAGGTTACACAGCAAGAAGCGCGGGAACGGACAGGGGACCGTATTTCAGACGATCGATCGGTGCAGGCGGCCTTCGGTTTTTAATTTTTTTGACAATGTTCCGGGAGGTGGCCTAGAGATTCGATAGTATATTCGGAAAGCCAGGAAAATTCTCTACAAGTTAAATATGAATCTAGAGTGCACACGGGTTTAGGTTACACAGCAAGTAGCGCGGGAACGGCCAGGGGACCGTATTTCAGACGATCAATCGGTTCAGGTGGGCGTTCGGTTTAAAATTTTTTTTTAAATGTTCCGGGAGATAGCGAAGCGATTCGATAGTATATTCGGAAAGCCAGGAAAATTTTCTACAAGTTAAATATGATTCTAGAGTGCACACGGGTTTAGAATACACAGTAAGTAGCGCGGGAACGGCCAGTGGACCGTATTTCAGACGATCGATCGGTACAGGCGGCCTTCGGTTTTTAATTTTTTTGAAAATGTTTCGGGAGATAGCGAAGTGATTCGATAGTATATTCGGAAAGCCAGGAAAATTATCTACAAGTTAAATATGAATCTAGAGTGCACACGGGTTTAGGTTACACAGCAAGAAGCGCGGGAACGGACAGGGGACCGTATTTCAGACGATCAATCGGTACAGGCGGCCTTCGGTTTTTAATTTTTTTTTAAATGTTACGGGAGGTTGCGAAGCGATTCGATAGTATATTCGGAAAGCCAGGAAAATTTTCTACAAGTTAAATATGATTCTAGAGTGCACGCGGGTTTAGATTACACATTAAGTAGCGCGGGAACGGCCAGTGGACCGTATTTCAGACGATCGATCGGTACAGGCGGCCTTCGGTTTTTAATTTTTTTGACAATGTTCCGGGAGGTGGCCTAGAGATTCGACAGTATATTCGGAAAGCCAGGAAAATTCTCTACAAGTTAAATATGAATCTAGAGTGCACACGGGTTTAGGTTACACAGCAAGTAGCGCGGGAACGGCCAGGGGACTGTATTTCAGACGATCAATCGGTAAAGGCAGCCTTCGGTTTTTAATTTTTTTGAAAATGTTCCGGGAGGTTGCAAAGCGATTCGATAGTATATTCGGAAAGCCAGGAAAATTCTCTACAAGTTAAATATGAATCTAGAGTGCACACGGGTTTAGGTTACACAGCAAGAAGCGCGGGAACGGACAGGGGACCGTATTTCAGACGATCAATCGGTACAGGCGGCCTTCGGTTTTTAATTTTTTTTTAAATGTTACGGGAGGTTGCGAAGCGATTCGATAGTATATTCGGAAAGCCAGGAAAATTTTCTACAAGTTAAATATGATTCCAGAGTGCACACGGGTTTAGATTACACATTAAGTAGCGCGGGAACGGCCAGTGGACCGTATTTCAGACGATCGATCGGTACAGGCGGCCTTCGGTTTTTAATTTTTTTGAAAATGTTTCGGGAGATAGCGAAGTGATTCGATAGTATATTCGGAAAGCCAGGAAAATTCTCTACAAGTTAAATATGAATCTAGAGTGCACACGAGTTTAGATTGAACAGCAAAAAGCTTGGGAACGGCCAGTGGACCGTATTTCAGACGATCATTCGGTACAGGCGGCCTTCGGTTTTTAATTATTTTTTAAATGTTCCGGGAGAAAGCGAAGTGATTCGATAGTATATTCGGAAAGCCAGGAAAATTCTCTACAAGTTAAATATGATTCTAGAGTGCACACGGGTTTAGGTTACACAGCAAGAAGCGCGGGAACGGACAGGGGACCGTATTTCAGACGATCGATCGGTACAGGCGGCCTTCGGTTTTTAATTTTTTTTTAAATGTTCCGGGAGGTTGCGAAGTGATTCGATAGTATATTCGGAAAGCCAGGAAAATTATCTACAAGTTAAATATGAATCTAGAGTGCACACGGGTTTAGGTTACACAGCAAGAAGCGCGGGAACGGACAGGGGACCGTATTTCAGACGATCGATCGGTGCAGGCGGCCTTCGGTTTTTAATTTTTTTGACAATGTTCCGGGAGGTGGCCTAGAGATTCGATAGTATATTCGGAAAGCCAGGAAAATTCTCTACAAGTTAAATATGAATCTAGAGTGCACACGGGTTTAGGTTACACAGCAAGTAGCGCGGGAACGGCCAGGGGACCGTATTTCAGACGATCAATCGGTACAGGCGGCCTTCGGTTTTTAATTTTTTTGAAAATGTTTCGGGAGATAGCGAAGTGATTCGATAGTATATTCGGAAAGCCAGGAAAATTCTCTACAAGTTAAATATGAATCTAGAGTGCACACGAGTTTAGATTGAACAGCAAAAAGCTTGGGAACGGCCAGTGGACCGTATTTCAGACGATCATTCGGTACAGGCGGCCTTCGGTTTTTAATTATTTTTTAAATGTTCCGGGAGATAGCGAAGTGATTCGATAGTATATTCGGAAAGCCAGGAAAATTCTCTACAAGTTAAATATGATTCTAGAGTGCACACGGGTTTAGGTTACACAGCAAGAAGGGCGGGAACGGACAGGGGACCGTATTTCAGACGATCAATCGGTACAGGCGGCCTTCGGTTTTTAATTTTTTTTTAAATGTTACGGGAGGTTGCGAAGCGATTCGATAGTATATTCGGAAAGCCAGGAAAATTTTCTACAAGTTAAATATGATTCCAGAGTGCACACGGGTTTAGATTACACATTAAGTAGCGCGGGAACGGCCAGTGGACCGTATTTCAGACGATCGATCGGTACAGGCGGCCTTCGGTTTTTAATTTTTTTGAAAATGTTTCGGGAGATAGCGAAGTGATTCGATAGTATATTCGGAAAGCCAGGAAAATTCTCTACAAGTTAAATATGAATCTAGAGTGCACACGAGTTTAGATTGAACAGCAAAAAGCTTGGGAACGGCCAGTGGACCGTATTTCAGACGATCATTCGGTACAGGCGGCCTTCGGTTTTTAATTATTTTTTAAATGTTCCGGGAGATAGCGAAGTGATTCGATAGTATATTCGGAAAGCCAGGAAAATTATCTACAAGTTAAATATGAATCTAGAGTGCACACGGGTTTAGGTTACACAGCAAGAAGCGCGGGAACGGACAGGGGACCGTATTTCAGACGATCGATCGGTGCAGGCGGCCTTCGGTTTTTAATTTTTTTGACAATGTTCCGGGAGGTGGCCTAGAGATTCGATAGTATATTCGGAAAGCCAGGAAAATTCTCTACAAGTTAAATATGAATCTAGAGTGCACACGGGTTTAGGTTACACAGCAAGTAGCGCGGGAACGGCCAGGGGACCGTATTTCAGACGATCAATCGGTACAGGCGGCCTTCGGTTTTTAATTTTTTTGAAAATGTTTCGGGAAATAGCGAAGTGATTCGATAGTATATTCGGAAAGCCAGGAAAATTCTCTACAAGTTAAATATGAATCTAGAGTGCACACGAGTTTAGATTGAACAGCAAAAAGCTTGGGAACGGCCAGTGGACCGTATTTCAGACGATCATTCGGTACAGGCGGCCTTCGGTTTTTAATTATTTTTTAAATGTTCCGGGAGATAGCGAAGTGATTCGATAGTATATTCGGAAAGCCAGGAAAATTCTCTACAAGTTAAATATGATTCTAGAGTGCACACGGGTTTAGGTTACACAGCAAGAAGCGCGGGAACGGACAGGGGACCGTATTTCAGACGATCGATCGGTACAGGCGGCCTTCGGTTTTTAATTTTTTTGACAATGTTCCGGGAGGTGGCCTAGAGATTCGATAGTATATTCGGAAAGCCAGGAAAATTCTCTACAAGTTAAATATGAATCTAGAGTGCACACGGGTTTAGGTTACACAGCAAGTAGCGCGGGAACGGCCAGGGGACCGTATTTCAGACGATCAATCGGTACAGGTGGGCGTTCGGTTTAAAAATTTTTTTTAAATGTTCCGGGAGATAGCGAAGCGATTCGATAATATATTCGGAAAGCCAGGAAAATTTTCTACAAGTTAAATATGATTCTAGAGTGCACACGGGTTTAGGTTACACAGCAAGAAGCGCGGGAACGGACAGGGGACCGTATTTCAGACGATCAATCGGTACAGGCGGCCTTCGGTTTTTAATTTTTTTTTAAATGTTACGGGAGGTTGCGAAGCGATTCGATAGTATATTCGGAAAGCCAGGAAAATTTTCTACAAGTTAAATATGATTCTAGAGTGCACACGGGTTTAGATTACACATTAAGTAGCGCGGGAACGGCCAGTGGACCGTATTTCAGACGATCGATCGGTACAGGCGGCCTTCGGTTTTTAATTTTTTTGAAAATGTTTCGGGAGATAGCGAAGTGATTCGATAGTATATTCGGAAAGCCAGGAAAATTCTCTACAAGTTAAATATGAATCTAGAGTGCACACGAGTTTAGATTGAACAGCAAAAAGCTTGGGAACGGCCAGTGGACCGTATTTCAGACGATCATTCGGTACAGGCGGCCTTCGGTTTTTAATTATTTTTTAAATGTTCCGGGAGATAGCGAAGCGATTCGATAGTATATTCGGAAAGCCAGGAAAATTCTCTACAAGTTAAATATGATTCTAGAGTGCACACGGGTTTAGGTTACACAGCAAGAAGCGCGGGAACGGACAGGGGACCGTATTTCAGACGATCGATCGGTACAGGCGGCCTTCGGTTTTTAATTTTTTTTTAAATGTTCCGGGAGGTTGCGAAGTGATTCGATAGTATATTCGGAAAGCCAGGAAAATTCTCTACAAGTTAAATATGAATCTAGAGTGCACACGGGTTTAGGTTACACAGCAAGAAGCGCGGGAACGGACAGGGGACCGTATTTCAGACGATCGATCGGTACAGGCGGCCTTCGGTTTTTAATTTTTTTGACAATGTTCCGGGAGATAGCGAAGCGATTCGATAGTATATTCGGAAAGCCAGGAAAATTTTCTACAAGTTAAATATGATTCTAGAGTGCACACGGGTTTAGATTATACAGTAAGTAGCGCGGGAACGGCCAGTGGACCGTATTTCAGACGATCGATCGGTACAGGCGGCCTTCGGTTTTTAATTTTTTTGAAAATGTTTCGGGAGATAGCGAAGTGATTCGATAGTATATTCGGAAAGCCAGGAAAATTATCTACAAGTTAAATATGAATCTAGAGTGCACACGGGTTTAGGTTACACAGCAAGAAGCGCGGGAACGGCCAGGGGACCGTATTTCAGACGATCAATCGGTACAGGCGGCCTTCGGTTTTTAATTTTTTTTTAAATGTTACGGGAGGTTGCGAAGCGATTCGATAGTATATTCGGAAAGCCAGGAAAATTTTCTACAAGTTAAATATGATTCTAGAGTGCACACGGGTTTAGATTACACATTAAGTAGCGCGGGAACGGCCAGTGGACCGTATTTCAGACGATCGATCGGTACAGGCGGCCTTCGGTTTTTAATTTTTTTGAAAATGTTTCGGGAGATAGCGAAGTGATTCGATAGTATATTCGGAAAGCCAGGAAAATTCTCTACAAGTTAAATATGAATCTAGAGTGCACACGAGTTTAGATTGAACAGCAAAAAGCTTGGGAACGGCCAGTGGACCGTATTTCAGACGATCATTCGGTACAGGCGGCCTTCGGTTTTTAATTATTTTTTAAATGTTCCGGGAGATAGCGAAGTGATTCGATAGTATATTCGGAAAGCCAGGAAAATTCTCTACAAGTTAAATATGATTCTAGAGTGCACACGGGTTTAGGTTACACAGCAAGAAGCGCGGGAACGGACAGGGGACCGTATTTCAGACGATCGATCGGTACAGGCGGCCTTCGGTTTTTAATTTTTTTGACAATGTTCCGGGAGGTGGCCTAGAGATTCGATAGTATATTCGGAAAGCCAGGAAAATTCTCTACAAGTTAAATATGAATCTAGAGTGCACACGGGTTTAGGTTACACAGCAAGTAGCGCGGGAACGGCCAGGGGACCGTATTTCAGACGATCAATCGGTTCAGGTGGGCGTTCGGTTTAAAATTTTTTTTTAAATGTTCCGGGAGATAGCGAAGCGATTCGATAGTATATTCGGAAAGCCAGGAAAATTTTCTACAAGTTAAATATGATTCTAGAGTGCACACGGGTTTAGAATACACAGTAAGTAGCGCGGGATCGGCCAGTGGACCGTATTTCAGACGATCGATCGGTACAGGCGGCCTTCGGTTTTTAATTTTTTTGAAAATGTTTCGGGAGATAGCGAAGTGATTCGATAGTATATTCGGAAAGCCAGGAAAATTATCTACAAGTTAAATATGAATCTAGAGTGCACACGGGTTTAGGTTACACAGCAAGAAGCGCGGGAACGGACAGGGGACCGTATTTCAGACGATCAATCGGTACAGGCGGCCTTCGGTTTTTAATTTTTTTTTAAATGTTACGGGAGGTTGCGAAGCGATTCGATAGTATATTCGGAAAGCCAGGAAAATTTTCTACAAGTTAAATATGATTCTAGAGTGCACGCGGGTTTAGATTACACATTAAGTAGCGCGGGAACGGCCAGTGGACCGTATTTCAGACGATCGATCGGTACAGGCGGCCTTCGGTTTTTAATTTTTTTGAAAATGTTTCGGGAGATAGCGAAGTGATTTGATAGTATATTCGGAAAGCCAGGAAAATTCTCTACAAGTTAAATATGAATCTAGAGTGCACACGAGTTTAGATTGAACAGCAAAAAGCTTGGGAACGGCCAGTGGACCGTATTTCAGACGATCATTCGGTACAGGCGGCCTTCGGTTTTTAATTATTTTTTAAATGTTCCGGGAGATAGCGAAGCGATTCGATAGTATATTCGGAAAGCCAGGAAAATTCTCTACAAGTTAAATATGATTCTAGAGTGCACACGGGTTTAGGTTACACAGCAAGAAGCGCGGGAACGGACCGGGGACCGTATTTCAGACGATCGATCGGTACAGGCGGCCTTCTGTTTTTAATTTTTTTTTAAATGTTCCGGGAGGTTGCGAAGTGATTCGATAGTATATTCGGAAAGCCAGGAAAATTCTCTACAAGTTAAATATGAATCTAGAGTGCACACGGGTTTAGGTTACACAGCAAGAAGTGCGGGAACGGACAGGGGACCGTATTTCAGACGATCGATCGGTACAGGCGGCCTTCGGTTTTTAATTTTTTTGACAATGTTCCGGGAGATAGCGAAGCGATTCGATAGTATATTCGGAAAGCCAGGAAAATTTTCTACAAGTTAAATATGATTCTAGAGTGCACACGGGTTTAGATTATACAGTAAGTAGCGCGGGAACGGCCAGGGGACCGTATTTCAGACGATCAATCGGTACAGGCGGCCTTCGGTTTTTAATTTTTTTGAAAATGTTTCGGGAGATAGCGAAGTGATTCGATAGTATATTCGGAAAGCCAGGAAAATTCTCTACAAGTTAAATATGAATCTAGAGTGCACACGAGTTTAGATTGAACAGCAAAAAGCTTGGGAACGGCCAGTGGACCGTATTTCAGACGATCATTCGGTACAGGCGGCCTTCGGTTATTAATTATTTTTTAAATGTTCCGGGAGATAGCGAAGTGATTCGATAGTATATTCGGAAAGCCAGGAAAATTCTCTACAAGTTAAATATGATTCTAGAGTGCACACGGGTTTAGGTTACACAGCAAGAAGCGCGGGAACGGACAGGGGACCGTATTTCAGACGATCGATCGGTACAGGCGGCCTTCGGTTTTTAATTTTTTTTTAAATGTTCCGGGAGGTTGCGAAGTGATTCGATAGTATATTCGGAAAGCCAGGAAAATTCTCTACAAGTTAAATATGAATTAGAGTGCACACGGGTTTAGGTTACACAGCAAGAAGCGCGGGAACGGACAGGGGACCGTATTTCAGACGATCGATCGGTACAGGCGGCCTTCGGTTTTTAATTTTTTTGACAATTTTCCGGGAGGTGGCCTAGAGATTCGATAGTATATTCGGAAAGCCAGGAAAATTCTCTACAAGTTAAATATGAATCTAGAGTGCACACGAGTTTAGATTGAACAGCAAAAAGCTTGGGAACGGCCAGTGGACCGTATTTCAGACGATCATTCGGTACAGGCGGCCTTCGGTTTTTAATTATTTTTTAAATGTTCCGGGAGATAGCGAAGCGATTCGATAGTATATTCGGAAAGCCAGGAAAATTCTCTACAAGTTAAATATGATTCTAGAGTGCACACGGGTTTAGGTTACACAGCAAGAAGCGCGGGAACGGACCGGGGACCGTATTTCAGACGATCGATCGGTACAGGCGGCCTTCTGTTTTTAATTTTTTTTTAAATGTTCCGGGAGGTTGCGAAGTGATTCGATAGTATATTCGGAAAGCCAGGAAAATTCTCTACAAGTTAAATATGAATCTAGAGTGCACACGGGTTTAGGTTACACAGCAAGAAGTGCGGGAACGGACAGGGGACCGTATTTCAGACGATCGATCGGTACAGGCGGCCTTCGGTTTTTAATTTTTTTGACAATGTTCCGGGAGATAGCGAAGCGATTCGATAGTATATTCGGAAAGCCAGGAAAATTTTCTACAAGTTAAATATGATTCTAGAGTGCACACGGGTTTAGATTATACAGTAAGTAGCGCGGGAACGGCCAGGGGACCGTATTTCAGACGATCAATCGGTACAGGCGGCCTTCGGTTTTTAATTTTTTTTTAAATGTTACAGGAGGTTGCGAAGCGATTCGATAGTATATTCGGAAAGCCAGGAAAATTTTCTACAAGTTAAATATGATTCTAGAGTGCACACGGGTTTAGATTACACATTAAGTAGCGCGGGAACGGCCAGTGGACCGTATTTCAGACGATCGATCGGTACAGGCGGCCTTCGGTTTTTAATTTTTTTGAAAATGTTTCGGGGGATAGCGAAGTGATTCGATAGTATATTCGGAAAGCCAGGAAAATTCTCTACAAGTTAAATATGAATCTAGAGTGCACACGAGTTTAGATTGAACAGCAAAAAGCTTGGGAACGGCCAGTGGACCGTATTTCAGACGATCATTCGGTACAGGCGGCCTTCGGTTTTTAATTATTTTTTAAATGTTCCGGGAGATAGCGAAGTGATTCGATAGTATATTCGGAAAGCCAGGAAAATTCTCTACAAGTTAAATATGATTCTAGAGTGCACACGGGTTTAGGTTACACAGCAAGAAGCGCGGGAACGGACAGGGGACCGTATTTCAGACGATCGATCGGTACAGGCGGCCTTCGGTTTTTAATTTTTTTTTAAATGTTCCGGGAGGTTGCGAAGTGATTCGATAGTATATTCGGAAAGCCAGGAAAATTCTCTACAAGTTAAATATGAATTAGAGTGCACACGGGTTTAGGTTACACAGCAAGAAGCGCGGGAACGGACAGGGGACCGTATTTCAGACGATCGATCGGTACAGGCGGCCTTCGGTTTTTAATTTTTTTGACAATGTTCCGGGAGGTGGCCTAGAGATTCGATAGTATATTCGGAAAGCCAGGAAAATTCTCTACAAGTTAAATATGAATCTAGAGTGCACACGAGTTTAGATTGAACAGCAAAAAGCTTGGGAACGGCCAGTGGACCGTATTTCAGACGATCATTCGGTACAGGCGGCCTTCGGTTTTTAATTATTTTTTAAATGTTCCGGGAGATAGCGAAGCGATTCGATAGTATATTCGGAAAGCCAGGAAAATTTTCTACAAGTTAAATATGATTCTAGAGTGCACACGGGTTTAGAATACACAGTAAGTAGCGCGGGAACGGCCAGTGGACCGTATTTCAGACGATCGATCGGTACAGGCGGCCTTCGGTTTTTAATTTTTTTGAAAATGTTCCGGGAGGTTGCGAAGTGATTCGATAGTATATTCGGAAAGCCAGGAAAATTCTCTACAAGTTAAATATGAATCTAGAGTGCACACGGGTTTAGGTTACACAGCAAGAAGCGCGGGAACGGACAGGGGACCGTATTTCAGACGATCGATCGGTACAGGCGGCCTTCGGTTTTTAATTTTTTTGACAATGTTCCGGGAGATAGCGAAGCGATTCGATAGTATAT
This sequence comes from Diuraphis noxia, assembly GCF_037042655.1. Classification (NCBI taxonomy): domain Eukaryota; kingdom Metazoa; phylum Arthropoda; class Insecta; order Hemiptera; family Aphididae; genus Diuraphis; species Diuraphis noxia. The sequence continues at coordinate 76,966,233 of NW_028301711.1, forward strand.
TCGGAAAGCCAGGAAAATTTTCTACAAGTTAAATATGATTCTAGAGTGCACACGGGTTTAGATTATACAGTAAGTAGCGCGGGAACGGCCAGGGGACCGTATTTCAGACGATCAATCGGTACAGGCGGCCTTCGGTTTTTAATTTTTTTGAAAATGTTTCGGGAGATAGCGAAGTGATTCGATAGTATATTCGGAAAGCCAGGAAAATTCTCTACAAGTTAAATATGAATCTAGAGTGCACACGAGTTTAGATTGAACAGCAAAAAGCTTGGGAACGGCCAGTGGACCGTATTTCAGACGATCATTCGGTACAGGCGGCCTTCGGTTATTAATTATTTTTTAAATGTTCCGGGAGATAGCGAAGTGATTCGATAGTATATTCGGAAAGCCAGGAAAATTCTCTACAAGTTAAATATGATTCTAGAGTGCACACGGGTTTAGGTTACACAGCAAGAAGCGCGGGAACGGACAGGGGACCGTATTTCAGACGATCGATCGGTACAGGCGGCCTTCGGTTTTTAATTTTTTTTTAAATGTTCCGGGAGGTTGCGAAGTGATTCGATAGTATATTCGGAAAGCCAGGAAAATTCTCTACAAGTTAAATATGAATTAGAGTGCACACGGGTTTAGGTTACACAGCAAGAAGCGCGGGAACGGACAGGGGACCGTATTTCAGACGATCGATCGGTACAGGCGGCCTTCGGTTTTTAATTTTTTTGACAATTTTCCGGGAGGTGGCCTAGAGATTCGATAGTATATTCGGAAAGCCAGGAAAATTCTCTACAAGTTAAATATGAATCTAGAGTGCACACGAGTTTAGATTGAACAGCAAAAAGCTTGGGAACGGCCAGTGGACCGTATTTCAGACGATCATTCGGTACAGGCGGCCTTCGGTTTTTAATTATTTTTTAAATGTTCCGGGAGATAGCGAAGTGATTCGATAGTATATTCGGAAAGCCAGGAAAATTCTCTACAAGTTAAATATGAATTAGAGTGCACACGGGTTTAGGTTACACAGCAAGAAGCGCGGGAACGGACAGGGGACCGTATTTCAGACGATCGATCGGTACAGGCGGCCTTCGGTTTTTAATTTTTTTGACAATGTTCCGGGAGGTGGCCTAGAGATTCGATAGTATATTCGGAAAGCCAGGAAAATTCTCTACAAGTTAAATATAAATCTAGAGTGCACACGAGTTTAGATTGAACAGCAAAAAGCTTGGGAACGGCCAGTGGACCGTATTTCAGACGATCATTCGGTACAGGCGGCCTTCGGTTTTTAATTATTTTTTAAATGTTCCGGGAGATAGCGAAGCGATTCGATAGTATATTCGGAAAGCCAGGAAAATTTTCTACAAGTTAAATATGATTCTAGAGTGCACACGGGTTTAGAATACACAGTAAGTAGCGCGGGAACGGCCAGTGGACCGTATTTCAGACGATCGATCGGTACAGGCGGCCTTCGGTTTTTAATTTTTTTGAAAATGTTCCGGGAGGTTGCGAAGTGATTCGATAGTATATTCGGAAAGCCAGGAAAATTCTCTACAAGTTAAATATGAATCTAGAGTGCACACGGGTTTAGGTTACACAGCAAGAAGCGCGGGAACGGACAGGGGACCGTATTTCAGACGATCGATCGGTACAGGCGGCCTTCGGTTTTTAATTTTTTTGACAATGTTCCGGGAGATAGCGAAGCGATTCGATAGTATATTCGGAAAGCCAGGAAAATTTTCTACAAGTTAAATATGATTCTAGAGTGCACACGGGTTTAGATTATACAGTAAGTAGCGCGGGAACGGCCAGGGGACCGTATTTCAGACGATCAATCGGTACAGGCGGCCTTCGGTTTTTAATTTTTTTGAAAATGTTTCGGGAGATAGCGAAGTGATTCGATAGTATATTCGGAAAGCCAGGAAAATTCTCTACAAGTTAAATATGATTCTAGAGTGCACACGGGTTTAGGTTACACAGCAAGAAGCGCGGGAACGGACAGGGGACCGTATTTCAGACGATCGATCGGTACAGGCGGCCTTCGGTTTTTAATTTTTTTTTAAATGTTCCGGGAGGTTGCGAAGTGATTCGATAGTATATTCGGAAAGCCAGGAAAATTCTCTACAAGTTAAATATGAATTAGAGTGCACACGGGTTTAGGTTACACAGCAAGAAGCGCGGGAACGGACAGGGGACCGTATTTCAGACGATCGATCGGTACAGGCGGCCTTCGGTTTTTAATTTTTTTGACAATGTTCCGGGAGGTGGCCTAGAGATTCGATAGTATATTCGGAAAGCCAGGAAAATTCTCTACAAGTTAAATATGAATCTAGAGTGCACACGAGTTTAGATTGAACAGCAAAAAGCTTGGGAACGGCCAGTGGACCGTATTTCAGACGATCATTCGGTACAGGCGGCCTTCGGTTTTTAATTATTTTTTAAATGTTCCGGGAGATAGCGAAGTGATTCGATAGTATATTCGGAAAGCCAGGAAAATTCTCTACAAGTTAAATATGAATTAGAGTGCACACGGGTTTAGGTTACACAGCAAGAAGCGCGGGAACGGACAGGGGACCGTATTTCAGACGATCGATCGGTACAGGCGGCCTTCGGTTTTTAATTTTTTTGACAATGTTCCGGGAGGTGGCCTAGAGATTCGATAGTATATTCGGAAAGCCAGGAAAATTCTCTACAAGTTAAATATGAATCTAGAGTGCACACGAGTTTAGATTGAACAGCAAAAGGCTTGGGAACGGCCAGTGGACCGTATTTCAGACGATCATTCGGTACAGGCGGCCTTCGGTTTTTAATTATTTTTTAAATGTTCCGGGAGATAGCGAAGCGATTCGATAGTATATTCGGAAAGCCAGGAAAATTTTCTACAAGTTAAATATGATTCTAGAGTGCACACGGGTTTAGAATACACAGTAAGTAGCGCGGGAACGGCCAGTGGACCGTATTTCAGACGATCGATCGGTACAGGCGGCCTTCGGTTTTTAATTTTTTTGAAAATGTTCCGGGAGGTTGCGAAGTGATTCGATAGTATATTCGGAAAGCCAGGAAAATTCTCTACAAGTTAAATATGAATCTAGAGTGCACACGGGTTTAGGTTACACAGCAAGAAGCGCGGGAACGGACAGGGGACCGTATTTCAGACGATCGATCGGTACAGGCGGCCTTCGGTTTTTAATTTTTTTGACAATGTTCCGGGAGATAGCGAAGCGATTCGATAGTATATTCGGAAAGCCAGGAAAATTTTCTACAAGTTAAATATGATTCTAGAGTGCACACGGGTTTAGATTATACAGTAAGTAGCGCGGGAACGGCCAGGGGACCGTATTTCAGACGATCAATCGGTACAGGCGGCCTTCGGTTTTTAATTTTTTTGAAAATGTTTCGGGAGATAGCGAAGTGATTCGATAGTATATTCGGAAAGCCAGGAAAATTCTCTACAAGTTAAATATGAATCTAGAGTGCACACGAGTTTAGATTGAACAGCAAAAAGCTTGGGAACGGCCAGTGGACCGTATTTCAGACGATCATTCGGTACAGGCGGCCTTCGGTTATTAATTATTTTTTAAATGTTCCGGGAGATAGCGAAGTGATTCGATAGTATATTCGGAAAGCCAGGAAAATTCTCTACAAGTTAAATATGATTCTAGAGTGCACACGGGTTTAGGTTACACAGCAAGAAGCGCGGGAACGGACAGGGGACCGTATTTCAGACGATCGATCGGTACAGGCGGCATTCGGTTTTTAATTTTTTTTTAAATGTTCCGGGAGGTTGCGAAGTGATTCGATAGTATATTCGGAAAGCCAGGAAAATTCTCTACAAGTTAAATATGAATTAGAGTGCACACGGGTTTAGGTTACACAGCAAGAAGCGCGGGAACGGACAGGGGACCGTATTTCAGACGATCGATCGGTACAGGCGGCCTTCGGTTTTTAATTTTTTTTTAAATGTTACAGGAGGTTGCGAAGCGATTCGATAGTATATTCGGAAAGCCAGGAAAATTTTCTACAAGTTAAATATGATTCTAGAGTGCACACGGGTTTAGATTACACATTAAGTAGCGCGGGAACGGCCAGTGGACCGTATTTCAGACGATCGATCGGTACAGGCGGCCTTCGGTTTTTAATTTTTTTGAAAATGTTTCGGGGGATAGCGAAGTGATTCGATAGTATATTCGGAAAGCCAGGAAAATTCTCTACAAGTTAAATATGAATCTAGAGTGCACACGAGTTTAGATTGAACAGCAAAAAGCTTGGGAACGGCCAGTGGACCGTATTTCAGACGATCATTCGGTACAGGCGGCCTTCGGTTTTTAATTATTTTTTAAATGTTCCGGGAGATAGCGAAGTGATTCGATAGTATATTCGGAAAGCCAGGAAAATTCTCTACAAGTTAAATATGAATTAGAGTGCACACGGGTTTAGGTTACACAGCAAGAAGCGCGGGAACGGACAGGGGACCGTATTTCAGACGATCGATCGGTACAGGCGGCCTTCGGTTTTTAATTTTTTTGACAATGTTCCGGGAGGTGGCCTAGAGATTCGATAGTATATTCGGAAAGCCAGGAAAATTCTCTACAAGTTAAATATGAATCTAGAGTGCACACGAGTTTAGATTGAACAGCAAAAAGCTTGGGAACGGCCAGTGGACCGTATTTCAGACGATCATTCGGTACAGGCGGCCTTCGGTTTTTAATTATTTTTTAAATGTTCCGGGAGATAGCGAAGCGATTCGATAGTATATTCGGAAAGCCAGGAAAATTTTCTACAAGTTAAATATGATTCTAGAGTGCACACGGGTTTAGAATACACAGTAAGTAGCGCGGGAACGGCCAGTGGACCGTATTTCAGACGATCGATCGGTACAGGCGGCCTTCGGTTTTTAATTTTTTTGAAAATGTTCCGGGAGGTTGCGAAGTGATTCGATAGTATATTCGGAAAGCCAGGAAAATTCTCTACAAGTTAAATATGAATCTAGAGTGCACACGGGTTTAGGTTACACAGCAAGAAGCGCGGGAACGGACAGGGGACCGTATTTCAGACGATCGATCGGTACAGGCGGCCTTCGGTTTTTAATTTTTTTGACAATGTTCCGGGAGATAGCGAAGCGATTCGATAGTATATTCGGAAAGCCAGGAAAATTTTCTACAAGTTAAATATGATTCTAGAGTGCACACGGGTTTAGATTATACAGTAAGTAGCGCGGGAACGGCCAGGGGACCGTATTTCAGACGATCAATCGGTACAGGCGGCCTTCGGTTTTTAATTTTTTTGAAAATGTTTCGGGAGATAGCGAAGTGATTCGATAGTATATTCGGAAAGCCAGGAAAATTCTCTACAAGTTAAATATGAATCTAGAGTGCACACGAGTTTAGATTGAACAGCAAAAAGCTTGGGAACGGCCAGTGGACCGTATTTCAGACGATCATTCGGTACAGGCGGCCTTCGGTTATTAATTATTTTTTAAATGTTCCGGGAGATAGCGAAGTGATTCGATAGTATATTCGGAAAGCCAGGAAAATTCTCTACAAGTTAAATATGATTCTAGAGTGCACACGGGTTTAGGTTACACAGCAAGAAGCGCGGGAACGGACAGGGGACCGTATTTCAGACGATCGATCGGTACAGGCGGCATTCGGTTTTTAATTTTTTTTTAAATGTTCCGGGAGGTTGCGAAGTGATTCGATAGTATATTCGGAAAGCCAGGAAAATTCTCTACAAGTTAAATATGAATTAGAGTGCACACGGGTTTAGGTTACACAGCAAGAAGCGCGGGAACGGACAGGGGACCGTATTTCAGACGATCGATCGGTACAGGCGGCCTTCGGTTTTTAATTTTTTTTTAAATGTTACAGGAGGTTGCGAAGCGATTCGATAGTATATTCGGAAAGCCAGGAAAATTTTCTACAAGTTAAATATGATTCTAGAGTGCACACGGGTTTAGATTACACATTAAGTAGCGCGGGAACGGCCAGTGGACCGTATTTCAGACGATCGATCGGTACAGGCGGCCTTCGGTTTTTAATTTTTTTGAAAATGTTTCGGGGGATAGCGAAGTGATTCGATAGTATATTCGGAAAGCCAGGAAAATTCTCTACAAGTTAAATATGAATCTAGAGTGCACACGAGTTTAGATTGAACAGCAAAAAGCTTGGGAACGGCCAGTGGACCGTATTTCAGACGATCATTCGGTACAGGCGGCCTTCGGTTTTTAATTATTTTTTAAATGTTCCGGGAGATAGCGAAGTGATTCGATAGTATATTCGGAAAGCCAGGAAAATTCTCTACAAGTTAAATATGATTCTAGAGTGCACACGGGTTTAGGTTACACAGCAAGAAGCGCGGGAACGGACAGGGGACCGTATTTCAGACGATCGATCGGTACAGGCGGCCTTCGGTTTTTAATTTTTTTTTAAATGTTCCGGGAGGTTGCGAAGTGATTCGATAGTATATTCGGAAAGCCAGGAAAATTCTCTACAAGTTAAATATGAATTAGAGTGCACACGGGTTTAGGTTACACAGCAAGAAGCGCGGGAACGGACAGGGGACCGTATTTCAGACGATCGATCGGTACAGGCGGCCTTCGGTTTTTAATTTTTTTTTAAATGTTACAGGAGGTTGCGAAGCGATTCGATAGTATATTCGGAAAGCCAGGAAAATTTTCTACAAGTTAAATATGATTCTAGAGTGCACACGGGTTTAGATTACACATTAAGTAGCGCGGGAACGGCCAGTGGACCGTATTTCAGACGATCGATCGGTACAGGCGGCCTTCGGTTTTTAATTTTTTTGAAAATGTTTCGGGGGATAGCGAAGTGATTCGATAGTATATTCGGAAAGCCAGGAAAATTCTCTACAAGTTAAATATGAATCTAGAGTGCACACGAGTTTAGATTGAACAGCAAAAAGCTTGGGAACGGCCAGTGGACCGTATTTCAGACGATCATTCGGTACAGGCGGCCTTCGGTTTTTAATTATTTTTTAAATGTTCCGGGAGATAGCGAAGTGATTCGATAGTATATTCGGAAAGCCAGGAAAATTCTCTACAAGTTAAATATGATTCTAGAGTGCACACGGGTTTAGGTTACACAGCAAGAAGCGCGGGAACGGACAGGGGACCGTATTTCAGACGATCGATCGGTACAGGCGGCCTTCGGTTTTTAATTTTTTTTTAAATGTTCCGGGAGGTTGCGAAGTGATTCGATAGTATATTCGGAAAGCCAGGAAAATTCTCTACAAGTTAAATATGAATTAGAGTGCACACGGGTTTAGGTTACACAGCAAGAAGCGCGGGAACGGACAGGGGACCGTATTTCAGACGATCGATCGGTACAGGCGGCCTTCGGTTTTTAATTTTTTTGACAATGTTCCGGGAGGTGGCCTAGAGATTCGATAGTATATTCGGAAAGCCAGGAAAATTCTCTACAAGTTAAATATGAATCTAGAGTGCACACGAGTTTAGATTGAACAGCAAAAAGCTTGGGAACGGCCAGTGGACCGTATTTCAGACGATCATTCGGTACAGGCGGCCTTCGGTTTTTAATTATTTTTTAAATGTTCCGGGAGATAGCGAAGTGATTCGATAGTATATTCGGAAAGCCAGGAAAATTCTCTACAAGTTAAATATGATTCTAGAGTGCACACGGGTTTAGGTTACACAGCAAGAAGCGCGGGAACGGACAGGGGACCGTATTTCAGACGATCGATCGGTACAGGCGGCCTTCGGTTTTTAATTTTTTTTTAAATGTTCCGGGAGGTTGCGAAGTGATTCGATAGTATATTCGGAAAGCCAGGAAAATTCTCTACAAGTTAAATATGAATTAGAGTGCACACGGGTTTAGGTTACACAGCAAGAAGCGCGGGAACGGACAGGGGACCGTATTTCAGACGATCGATCGGTACAGGCGGCCTTCGGTTTTTAATTTTTTTGACAATGTTCCGGGAGGTGGCCTAGAGATTCGATAGTATATTCGGAAAGCCAGGAAAATTCTCTACAAGTTAAATATGAATCTAGAGTGCACACGAGTTTAGATTGAACAGCAAAAAGCTTGGGAACGGCCAGTGGACCGTATTTCAGACGATCATTCGGTACAGGCGGCCTTCGGTTTTTAATTATTTTTTAAATGTTCCGGGAGATAGCGAAGTGATTCGATAGTATATTCGGAAAGCCAGGAAAATTCTCTACAAGTTAAATATGATTCTAGAGTGCACACGGGTTTAGGTTACACAGCAAGAAGCGCGGGAACGGACAGGGGACCGTATTTCAGACGATCGATCGGTACAGGCGGCCTTCGGTTTTTAATTTTTTTTTAAATGTTCCGGGAGGTTGCGAAGTGATTCGATAGTATATTCGGAAAGCCAGGAAAATTCTCTACAAGTTAAATATGAATTAGAGTGCACACGGGTTTAGGTTACACAGCAAGAAGCGCGGGAACGGACAGGGGACCGTATTTCAGACGATCGATCGGTACAGGCGGCCTTCGGTTTTTAATTTTTTTTTAAATGTTCCGGGAGGTTGCGAAGTGATTCGATAGTATATTCGGAAAGCCAGGAAAATTTTCTACAAGTTAAATATGATTCTAGAGTGCACACGGGTTTAGATTACACATTAAGTAGCGCGGGAACGGCCAGTGGACCGTATTTCAGACGATCGATCGGTACAGGCGGCCTTCGGTTTTTAATTTTTTTGAAAATGTTTCGGGGGATAGCGAAGTGATTCGATAGTATATTCGGAAAGCCAGGAAAATTCTCTACAAGTTAAATATGAATCTAGAGTGCACACGAGTTTAGATTGAACAGCAAAAAGCTTGGGAACGGCCAGTGGACCGTATTTCAGACGATCATTCGGTACAGGCGGCCTTCGGTTTTTAATTATTTTTTAAATGTTCCGGGAGATAGCGAAGTGATTCGATAGTATATTCGGAAAGCCAGGAAAATTCTCTACAAGTTAAATATGATTCTAGAGTGCACACGGGTTTAGGTTACACAGCAAGAAGCGCGGGAACGGACAGGGGACCGTATTTCAGACGATCGATCGGTACAGGCGGCCTTCGGTTTTTAATTTTTTTTTAAATGTTCCGGGAGGTTGCGAAGTGATTCGATAGTATATTCGGAAAGCCAGGAAAATTCTCTACAAGTTAAATATGAATTAGAGTGCACACGGGTTTAGGTTACACAGCAAGAAGCGCGGGAACGGACAGGGGACCGTATTTCAGACGATCGATCGGTACAGGCGGCCTTCGGTTTTTAATTTTTTTGACAATGTTCCGGGAGGTGGCCTAGAGATTCGATAGTATATTCGGAAAGCCAGGAAAATTCTCTACAAGTTAAATATGAATCTAGAGTGCACACGAGTTTAGATTGAACAGCAAAAAGCTTGGGAACGGCCAGTGGACCGTATTTCAGACGATCATTCGGTACAGGCGGCCTTCGGTTTTTAATTATTTTTTAAATGTTCCGGGAGATAGCGAAGCGATTCGATAGTATATTCGGAAAGCCAGGAAAATTTTCTACAAGTTAAATATGATTCTAGAGTGCACACGGGTTTAGAATACACAGTAAGTAGCGCGGGAACGGCCAGTGGACCGTATTTCAGACGATCGATCGGTACAGGCGGCCTTCGGTTTTTAATTTTTTTGAAAATGTTCCGGGAGGTTGCGAAGTGATTCGATAGTATATTCGGAAAGCCAGGAAAATTCTCTACAAGTTAAATATGAATCTAGAGTGCACACGGGTTTAGGTTACACAGCAAGAAGCGCGGGAACGGACAGGGGACCGTATTTCAGACGATCGATCGGTACAGGCGGCCTTCGGTTTTTAATTTTTTTGACAATGTTCCGGGAGATAGCGAAGCGATTCGATAGTATATTCGGAAAGCCAGGAAAATTTTCTACAAGTTAAATATGATTCTAGAGTGCACACGGGTTTAGATTATACAGTAAGTAGCGCGGGAACGGCCAGGGGACCGTATTTCAGACGATCAATCGGTACAGGCGGCCTTCGGTTTTTAATTTTTTTGAAAATGTTTAGGGAGATAGCGAAGTGATTCGATAGTATATTCGGAAAGCCAGGAAAATTCTCTACAAGTTAAATATGAATCTAGAGTGCACACGAGTTTAGATTGAACAGCAAAAAGCTTGGGAACGGCCAGTGGACCGTATTTCAGACGATCATTCGGTACAGGCGGCCTTCGGTTATTAATTATTTTTTAAATGTTCCGGGAGATAGCGAAGTGATTCGATAGTATATTCGGAAAGCCAGGAAAATTCTCTACAAGTTAAATATGATTCTAGAGTGCACACGGGTTTAGGTTACACAGCAAGAAGCGCGGGAACGGACAGGGGACCGTATTTCAGACGATCGATCGGTACAGGCGGCCTTCGGTTTTTAATTTTTTTTTAAATGTTCCGGGAGGTTGCGAAGTGATTCGATAGTATATTCGGAAAGCCAGGAAAATTCTCTACAAGTTAAATATGAATTAGAGTGCACACGGGTTTAGGTTACACAGCAAGAAGCGCGGGAACGGACAGGGGACCGTATTTCAGACGATCGATCGTTACAGGCGGCCTTCGGTTTTTAATTTTTTTGACAATGTTCCGGGAGGTGGCCTAGAGATTCGATAGTATATTCGGAAAGCCAGGAAAATTCTCTACAAGTTAAATATGAATCTAGAGTGCACACGAGTTTAGATTGAACAGCAAAAAGCTTGGGAACGGCCAGTGGACCGTATTTCAGACGATCATTCGGTACAGGCGACCTTCGGTTTTTAATTTTTTTGAAAATGTTCCGGGAGGTTGCGAAGTGATTCGATAGTATATTCGGAAAGCCAGGAAAATTCTCTACAAGTTAAATATGAATCTAGAGTGCACACGGGTTTAGGTTACACAGCAAGAAGCGCGGGAACGGACAGGGGACCGTATTTCAGACGATCGATCGGTACAGGCGGCCTTCGGTTTTTAATTTTTTTGACAATGTTCCGGGAGATAGCGAAGCGATTCGATAGTATATTCGGAAAGCCAGGAAAATTTTCTACAAGTTAAATATGATTCTAGAGTGCACACGGGTTTAGATTATACAGTAAGTAGCGCGGGAACGGCCAGGGGACCGTATTTCAGACGATCAATCGGTACAGGCGGCCTTCGGTTTTTAATTTTTTTGAAAATGTTTCGGTAGATAGCGAAGTGATTCGATAGTATATTCGGAAAGCCAGGAAAATTCTCTACAAGTTAAATATGAATCTAGAGTGCACACGAGTTTAGATTGAACAGCAAAAAGCTTGGGAACGGCCAGTGGACCGTATTTCAGACGATCATTCGGTACAGGCGGCCTTCGGTTATTAATTATTTTTTAAATGTTCCGGGAGATAGCGAAGTGATTCGATAGTATATTCGGAAAGCCAGGAAAATTCTCTACAAGTTAAATATGATTCTAGAGTGCACACGGGTTTAGGTTACACAGCAAGAAGCGCGGGAACGGACAGGGGACCGTATTTCAGACGATCGATCGGTACAGGCGGCCTTCGGTTTTTAATTTTTTTTTAAATGTTCCGGGAGGTTGCGAAGTGATTCGATAGTATATTCGGAAAGCCAGGAAAATTCTCTACAAGTTAAATATGAATTAGAGTGCACACGGGTTTAGGTTACACAGCAAGAAGCGCGGGAACGGACAGGGGACCGTATTTCAGACGATCGATCGGTACAGGCGGCCTTCGGTTTTTAATTTTTTTGACAATGTTCCGGGAGGTGGCCTAGAGATTCGATAGTATATTCGGAAAGCCAGGAAAATTCTCTACAAGTTAAATATGAATCTAGAGTGCACACGAGTTTAGATTGAACAGCAAAAAGCTTGGGAACGGCCAGTGGACCGTATTTCAGACGATCATTCAGTACAGGCGGCCTTCGGTTTTTAATTATTTTTTAAATGTTCCGGGAGATAGCGAAGTGATTCGATAGTATATTCGGAAAGCCAGGAAAATTCTCTACAAGTTAAATATGATTCTAGAGTGCACACGGGTTTAGGTTACACAGCAAGAAGCGCGGGAACGGACAGGGGACCGTATTTCAGAAGATCGATCGGTACAGGCGGCCTTCGGTTTTTAATTTTTTTTTAAATGTTCCGGGAGGTTGCGAAGTGATTCGATAGTATATTCGGAAAGCCAGGAAAATTCTCTACAAGTTAAATATGAATTAGAGTGCACACGGGTTTAGGTTACACAGCAAGAAGCGCGGGAACGGACAGGGGACCGTATTTCAGACGATCGATCGGTACAGGCGGCCTTCGGTTTTTAATTTTTTTGACAATGTTCCGGGAGGTGGCCTAGAGATTCGATAGTATATTCGGAAAGCCAGGAAAATTCTCTACAAGTTAAATACGAATCTAGAGTGCACACGAGTTTAGATTGAACAGCAAAAAGCTTGGGAACGGCCAGTGGACCGTATTTCAGACGATCATTCGGTACAGGCGGCCTTCGGTTTTTAATTATTTTTTAAATGTTCCGGGAGATAGCGAAGCGATTCGATAGTATATTCGGAAAGCCAGGAAAATTTTCTACAAGTTAAATATGATTCTAGAGTGCACACGGGTTTAGAATACACAGTAAGTAGCGCGGGAACGGCCAGTGGACCGTATTTCAGACGATCGATCGGTACAGGCGGCCTTCGGTTTTTAATTTTTTTGAAAATGTTCCGGGAGGTTGCGAAGTGATTCGATAGTATATTCGGAAAGCCAGGAAAATTCTCTACAAGTTAAATATGAATCTAGAGTGCACACGGGTTTAGGTTACACAGCAAGAAGCGCGGGAACGGACAGGGGACCGTATTTCAGACGATCGATCGGTACAGGCGGCCTTCGGTTTTTAATTTTTTTGACAATGTTCCGGGAGATAGCGAAGCGATTCGATAGTATATTCGGAAAGCCAGGAAAATTTTCTACAAGTTAAATATGATTCTAGAGTGCACACGGGTTTAGATTATACAGTAAGTAGCGCGGGAACGGCCAGGGGACCGTATTTCAGACGATCAATCGGTACAGGCGGCCTTCGGTTTTTAATTTTTTTTTAAATGTTACAGGAGGTTGCGAAGCGATTCGATAGTATATTCGGAAAGCCAGGAAAATTTTCTACAAGTTAAATATGATTCTAGAGTGCACACGGGTTTAGATTACACATTAATTAGCGCGGGAACGGCCAGTGGACCGTATTTCAGACGATCGATCGGTACAGGCGGCCTTCGGTTTTTAATTTTTTTTTAAATGTTCCGGGAGGTTGCGAAGTGATTCGATAGTATATTCGGAAAGCCAGGAAAATTCTCTACAAGTTAAATATGAATTAGAGTGCACACGGGTTTAGGTTACACAGCAAGAAGCGCGGGAACGGACAGGGGACCGTATTTCAGACGATCGATCGGTACAGGCGGCCTTCGGTTTTTAATTTTTTTGACAATGTTCCGGGAGGTGGCCTAGAGATTCGATAGTATATTCGGAAAGCCAGGAAAATTCTCTACAAGTTAAATATGAATCTAGAGTGCACACGAGTTTAGATTGAACAGCAAAAAGCTTGGGAACGGCCAGTGGACCGTATTTCAGACGATCATTCGGTACAGGCGGCCTTCGGTTTTTAATTATTTTTTAAATGTTCCGGGAGATAGCGAAGCGATTCGATAGTATATTCGGAAAGCCAGGAAAATTTTCTACAAGTTAAATATGATTCTAGAGTGCACACGGGTTTAGAATACACAGTAAGTAGCGCGGGAACGGCCAGTGGACCGTATTTCAGACGATCGATCGGTACAGGCGGCCTTCGGTTTTTAATTTTTTTGAAAATGTTTCGGGAGATAGCGAAGTGATTCGATAGTATATTCGGAAAGCCAGGAAAATTATCTACAAGTTAAATATGAATCTAGAGTGCACACGGGTTTAGGTTACACAGCAAGTAGCGCGGGAACGGACAGGGGACCGTATTTCAGACGATCAATCGGTACAGGCGGCCTTCGGTTTTTATTTTTTTTTTAAATGTTACGGGAGGTTGCGAAGCGATTCGATAGTATATTCGGAAAGCCAGGAAAATTTTCTACAAGTTAAATATGATTCTAGAGTGCACGCGGGTTTAGATTACACATTAAGTAGCGCGGGAACGGCCAGTGGACCGTATTTCAGACGATCGATCGGTACAGGCGGCCTTCGGTTTTTAATTTTTTTGAAAATGTTTCGGGAGATAGCGAAGTGATTTGATAGTATATTCGGAAAGCCAGGAAAATTCTCTACAAGTTAAATATGAATCTAGAGTGCACACGAGTTTAGATTGAACAGCAAAAAGCTTGGGAACGGCCAGTGGACCGTATTTCAGACGATCATTCGGTATAGGCGGCCTTCGGTTTTTAATTATTTTTTAAATGTTCCGGGAGATAGCGAAGCGATTCGATAGTATATTCGGAAAGCCAGGAAAATTCTCTACAAGTTAAATATGATTCTAGAGTGCACACGGGTTTAGGTTACACAGCAAGAAGCGCGGGAACGGACAGGGGACCGTATTTCAGACGATCGATCGGTACAGGCGGCCTTCGGTTTTTAATTTTTTTTTAAATGTTCCGGGAGGTTGCGAAGTGATTCGATAGTATATTCGGAAAGCCAGGAAAATTCTCTACAAGTTAAATATGAATCTAGAGTGCACACGGGTTTAGGTTACACAGCAAGAAGCGCGGGAACGGACAGGGGACCGTATTTCAGACGATCGATCGGTACAGGCGGCCTTCGGTTTTTAATTTTTTTGACAATGTTCCGGGAGATAGCGAAGCGATTCGATAGTATATTCGGAAAGCCAGGAAAATTTTCTACAAGTTAAATATGATTCTAGAGTGCACACGGGTTTAGATTATACAGTAAATAGCGCGGGAACGGCCAGGGGACCGTATTTCAGACGATCAATCGGTACAGGCGGCCTTCGGTTTTTAATTTTTTTTTAAATGTTACAGGAGGTTGCGAAGCGATTCGATAGTATATTCGGAAAGCCAGGAAAATTTTCTACAAGTTAAATATGATTCTAGAGTGCACACGGGTTTAGATTACACATTAAGTAGCGCGGGAACGGCCAGTGGACCGTATTTCAGACGATCGATCGGTACAGGCGGCCTTCGGTTTTTAATTTTTTTGAAAATGTTTCGGGAGATAGCGAAGTGATTCGATAGTATATTCGGAAAGCCAGGAAAATTCTCTACAAGTTAAATATGAATCTAGAGTGCACACGAGTTTAGATTGAACAGCAAAAAGCTTGGGAACGGCCAGTGGACCGTATTTCAGACGATCATTCGGTACAGGCGGCCTTCGGTTTTTAATTATTTTTTAAATGTTCCGGGAGATAGCGAAGTGATTCGATAGTATATTCGGAAAGCCAGGAAAATTCTCTACAAGTTAAATATGATTCTAGAGTGCACACGGGTTTAGGTTACACAGCAAGAAGCGCGGGAACGGACAGGAGACCGTATTTCAGACGATCGATCGGTACAGGCGGCCTTCGGTTTTTAATTTTTTTTTAAATGTTCCGGGAGGTTGCGAAGTGATTCGATAGTATATTCGGAAAGCCAGGAAAATTCTCTACAAGTTAAATATGAATTAGAGTGCACACGGGTTTAGGTTACACAGCAAGAAGCGCGGGAACGGACAGGGGACCGTATTTCAGACGATCGATCGGTACAGGCGGCCTTCGGTTTTTAATTTTTTTGACAATGTTCCGGGAGGTGGCCTAGAGATTCGATAGTATATTCGGAAAGCCAGGAAAATTCTCTACAAGTTAAATATGAATCTAGAGTGCACACGGGTTTAGGTTACACAGCAAGTAGTGCGGGAACGGCCAGGGGACCGTATTTCAGACGATCAATCGGTACAGGTGGCGTTTGGTTTAAAATTTTTTTTTAAATGTTCCGGGAGATAGCGAAGCGATTCGATAGTATATTCGGAAAGCCAGGAAAATTTTCTACAAGTTAAATATGATTCTAGAGTGCACACGGGTTTAGATTACACAGTAAGTAGCGCGGGAACGGCCAGTGGACCGTATTTCAGACGATCGATCGGTACAGGCGGCCTTCGGTTTTTAATTTTTTTGAAAATGTTTCGGGAGATAGCGAAGTGATTCGATAGTATATTCGGAAAGCCAGGAAAATTATCTACAAGTTAAATATGAATCTAGAGTGCACACGGGTTTAGGTTACACAGCAAGAAGCGCGGGAACGGACAGGGGACCGTATTTCAGACGATCAATCGGTACAGGCGGCCTTCGGTTTTTAATTTTTTTTTAAATGTTACGGGAGGTTGCGAAGCGATTCGATAGTATATTCGGAAAGCCAGGAAAATTTTCTACAAGTTAAATATGATTCTAGAGTGCACGCGGGTTTAGATTACACATTAAGTAGCGCGGGAACGGCCAGTGGACCGTATTTCAGACGATCGATCGGTACAGGCGGCCTTCGGTTTTTAATTTTTTTGAAAATGTTTCGGGAGATAGCGAAGTGATTTGATAGTATATTCGGAAAGCCAGGAAAATTCTCTACAAGTTAAATATGAATCTAGAGTGCACACGAGTTTAGATTGAACAGCAAGTAGCGCGGGAACGGCCAGTGGACCGTATTTCAGACGATCGATCGGTACAGGCGGCCTTCGGTTTTTAATTATTTTTTAAATGTTCCGGGAGATAGCGAAGTGATTCGATAGTATATTCGGAAAGCCAGGAAAATTCTCTACAAGTTAAATATGATTCTAGAGTGCACACGGGTTTAGGTTACACAGCAAGAAGCGCGGGAACGGACAGGGGACCGTATTTCAGACGATCGATCGGTACAGGCGGCCTTCGGTTTTTAATTTTTTTTTAAATGTTCCGGGAGGTTGCGAAGTGATTCGATAGTATATTCGGAAAGCCAGGAAAATTCTCTACAAGTTAAATATGAATTAGAGTGCACACGGGTTTAGGTTACACAGCAAGAAGCGCGGGAACGGACAGGGGACCGTATTTCAGACGATCGATCGGTACAGGCGGCCTTCGGTTTTTAATTTTTTTGACAATGTTCCGGGAGGTGGCCTAGAGATTCGATAGTATATTCGGAAAGCCAGGAAAATTCTCTACAAGTTAAATATGAATCTAGAGTGCACACGAGTTTAGATTGAACAGCAAAAAGCTTGGGAACGGCCAGTGGACCGTATTTCAGACGATCATTCGGTACAGGCGGCCTTCGGTTTTTAATTATTTTTTAAATGTTCCGGGAGATAGCGAAGCGATTCGATAGTATATTCGGAAAGCCAGGAAAATTTTCTACAAGTTAAATATGATTCTAGAGTGCACACGGGTTTAGAATACACAGTAAGTAGCGCGGGAACGGCCAGTGGACCGTATTTCAGACGATCGATCGGTACAGGCGGCCTTCGGTTTTTAATTTTTTTGAAAATGTTCCGGGAGGTTGCGAAGTGATTCGATAGTATATTCGGAAAGCCAGGAAAATTCTCTACAAGTTAAATATGAATCTAGAGTGCACACGGGTTTAGGTTACACAGCAAGAAGCGCGGGAACGGACAGGGGACCGTATTTCAGACGATCGATCGGTACAGGCGGCCTTCGGTTTTTAATTTTTTTGACAATGTTCCGGGAGATAGCGAAGCGATTCGATAGTATATTCGGAAAGCCAGGAAAATTTTCTACAAGTTAAATATGATTCTAGAGTGCACACGGGTTTAGATTATACAGTAAGTAGCGCGGGAACGGCCAGGGGACCGTATTTCAGACGATCAATCGGTACAGGCGGCCTTCGGTTTTTAATTTTTTTGAAAATGTTTCGGGAGATAGCGAAGTGATTCGATAGTATATTCGGAAAGCCAGGAAAATTCTCTACAAGTTAAATATGAATCTAGAGTGCACACGAGTTTAGATTGAACAGCAAAAAGCTTGGGAACGGCCAGTGGACCGTATTTCAGACGATCATTCGGTACAGGCGGCCTTCGGTTATTAATTATTTTTTAAATGTTCCGGGAGATAGCGAAGTGATTCGATAGTATATTCGGAAAGCCAGGAAAATTCTCTACAAGTTAAATATGATTCTAGAGTGCACACGGGTTTAGGTTACACAGCAAGAAGCGCGGGAACGGACAGGGGACCGTATTTCAGACGATCGATCGGTACAGGCGGCCTTCGGTTTTTAATTTTTTTTTAAATGTTCCGGGAGGTTGCGAAGTGATTCGATAGTATATTCGGAAAGCCAGGAAAATTCTCTACAAGTTAAATATGAATTAGAGTGCACACGGGTTTAGGTTACACAGCAAGAAGCGCGGGAACGGACAGGGGACCGTATTTCAGACGATCGATCGGTACAGGCGGCCTTCGGTTTTTAATTTTTTTGACAATGTTCCGGGAGGTGGCCTAGAGATTCGATAGTATATTCGGAAAGCCAGGAAAATTCTCTACAAGTTAAATATGAATCTAGAGTGCACACGAGTTTAGATTGAACAGCAAAAAGCTTGGGAACGGCCAGTGGACCGTATTTCAGACGATCATTCGGTACAGGCGGCCTTCGGTTTTTAATTATTTTTTAAATGTTCCGGGAGATAGCGAAGTGATTCGATAGTATATTCGGAAAGCCAGGAAAATTCTCTACATGTTAAATATGAATTAGAGTGCACACGGGTTTAGGTTACACAGCAAGAAGCGCGGGAACGGACAGGGGACCGTATTTCAGACGATCGATCGGTACAGGCGGCCTTCGGTTTTTAATTTTTTTGACAATGTTCCGGGAGGTGGCCTAGAGATTCGATAGTATATTCGGAAAGCCAGGAAAATTCTCTACAAGTTAAATATGAATCTAGAGTGCACACGAGTTTAGATTGAACAGCAAAAAGCTTGGGAACGGCCAGTGGACCGTATTTCAGACGATCATTCGGTACAGGCGGCCTTCGGTTTTTAATTATTTTTTAAATGTTCCGGGAGATAGCGAAGCGATTCGATAGTATATTCGGAAAGCCAGGAAAATTTTCTACAAGTTAAATATGATTCTAGAGTGCACACGGGTTTAGAATACACAGTAAGTAGCGCGGGAACGGCCAGTGGACCGTATTTCAGACGATCGATCGGTACAGGCGGCCTTCGGTTTTTAATTTTTTTGAAAATGTTCCGGGAGGTTGCGAAGTGATTCGATAGTATATTCGGAAAGCCAGGAAAATTCTCTACAAGTTAAATATGAATCTAGAGTGCACACGGGTTTAGGTTACACAGCAAGAAGCGCGGGAACGGACAGGGGACCGTATTTCAGACGATCGATCGGTACAGGCGGCCTTCGGTTTTTAATTTTTTTGACAATGTTCCGGGAGATAGCGAAGCGATTCGATAGTATATTCGGAAAGCCAGGAAAATTTTCTACAAGTTAAATATGATTCTAGAGTGCACACGGGTTTAGATTATACAGTAAGTAGCGCGGGAACGGCCAGGGGACCGTATTTCAGACGATCAATCGGTACAGGCGGCCTTCGGTTTTTAATTTTTTTGAAAATGTTTCGGGAGATAGCGAAGTGATTCGATAGTATATTCGGAAAGCCAGGAAAATTCTCTACAAGTTAAATATGAATCTAGAGTGCACACGAGTTTAGATTGAACAGCAAAAAGCTTGGGAACGGCCAGTGGACCGTATTTCAGACGATCATTCGGTACAGGCGGCCTTCGGTTATTAATTATTTTTTAAATGTTCCGGGAGATAGCGAAGTGATTCGATAGTATATACGGAAAGCCAGGAAAATTCTCTACAAGTTAAATATGATTCTAGAGTGCACACGGGTTTAGGTTACACAGCAAGAAGCGCGGGAACGGACAGGGGACCGTATTTCAGACGATCGATCGGTACAGGCGGCCTTCGGTTTTTAATTTTTTTGACAATGTTCCGGGAGGTGGCCTAGAGATTCGATAGTATATTCGGAAAGCCAGGAAAATTCTCTACAAGTTAAATATGAATCTAGAGTGCACACGAGTTTAGATTGAACAGCAAAAAGCTTGGGAACGGCCAGTGGACCGTATTTCAGACGATCATTCGGTACAGGCGGCCTTCGGTTTTTAATTATTTTTTAAATGTTCCGGGAGATAGCGAAGCGATTCGATAGTATATTCGGAAAGCCAGGAAAATTTTCTACAAGTTAAATATGATTCTAGAGTGCACACGGGTTTAGAATACACAGTAAGTAGCGCGGGAACGGCCAGTGGACCGTATTTCAGACGATCGATCGGTACAGGCGGCCTTCGGTTTTTAATTTTTTTGAAAATGTTTCGGGAGATAGCGAAGTGATTCGATAGTATATTCGGAAAGCCAGGAAAATTATCTACAAGTTAAATATGAATCTAGAGTGCACACGGGTTTAGGTTACACAGCAAGTAGCGCGGGAACGGACAGGGGACCGTATTTCAGACGATCAATCGGTACAGGCGGCCTTCGGTTTTTATTTTTTTTTTAAATGTTACGGGAGGTTGCGAAGCGATTCGATAGTATATTCGGAAAGCCAGGAAAATTTTCTACAAGTTAAATATGATTCTAGAGTGCACGCGGGTTTAGATTACACATTAAGTAGCGCGGGAACGGCCAGTGGACCGTATTTCAGACGATCGATCGGTACAGGCGGCCTTCGGTTTTTAATTTTTTTGAAAATGTTTCGGGAGATAGCGAAGTGATTTGATAGTATATTCGGAAAGCCAGGAAAATTCTCTACAAGTTAAATATGAATCTAGAGTGCACACGAGTTTAGATTGAACAGCAAAAAGCTTGGGAACGGCCAGTGGACCGTATTTCAGACGATCATTCGGTATAGGCGGCCTTCGGTTTTTAATTATTTTTTAAATGTTCCGGGAGATAGCGAAGCGATTCGATAGTATATTCGGAAAGCCAGGAAAATTCTCTACAAGTTAAATATGATTCTAGAGTGCACACGGGTTTAGGTTACACAGCAAGAAGCGCGGGAACGGACAGGGGACCGTATTTCAGACGATCGATCGGTACAGGCGGCCTTCGGTTTTTAATTTTTTTTTAAATGTTCCGGGAGGTTGCGAAGTGATTCGATAGTATATTCGGAAAGCCAGGAAAATTCTCTACAAGTTAAATATGAATCTAGAGTGCACACGGGTTTAGGTTACACAGCAAGAAGCGCGGGAACGGACAGGGGACCGTATTTCAGACGATCGATCGGTACAGGCGGCCTTCGGTTTTTAATTTTTTTGACAATGTTCCGGGAGATAGCGAAGCGATTCGATAGTATATTCGGAAAGCCAGGAAAATTTTCTACAAGTTAAATATGATTCTAGAGTGCACACGGGTTTAGATTATACAGTAAATAGCGCGGGAACGGCCAGGGGACCGTATTTCAGACGATCAATCGGTACAGGCGGCCTTCGGTTTTTAATTTTTTTTTAAATGTTACAGGAGGTTGCGAAGCGATTCGATAGTATATTCGGAAAGCCAGGAAAATTTTCTACAAGTTAAATATGATTCTAGAGTGCACACGGGTTTAGATTACACATTAAGTAGCGCGGGAACGGCCAGTGGACCGTATTTCAGACGATCGATCGGTACAGGCGGCCTTCGGTTTTTAATTTTTTTGAAAATGTTTCGGGAGATAGCGAAGTGATTCGATAGTATATTCGGAAAGCCAGGAAAATTCTCTACAAGTTAAATATGAATCTAGAGTGCACACGAGTTTAGATTGAACAGCAAAAAGCTTGGGAACGGCCAGTGGACCGTATTTCAGACGATCATTCGGTACAGGCGGCCTTCGGTTTTTAATTATTTTTTAAATGTTCCGGGAGATAGCGAAGTGATTCGATAGTATATTCGGAAAGCCAGGAAAATTCTCTACAAGTTAAATATGATTCTAGAGTGCACACGGGTTTAGGTTACACAGCAAGAAGCGCGGGAACGGACAGGAGACCGTATTTCAGACGATCGATCGGTACAGGCGGCCTTCGGTTTTTAATTTTTTTTTAAATGTTCCGGGAGGTTGCGAAGTGATTCGATAGTATATTCGGAAAGCCAGGAAAATTCTCTACAAGTTAAATATGAATTAGAGTGCACACGGGTTTAGGTTACACAGCAAGAAGCGCGGGAACGGACAGGGGACCGTATTTCAGACGATCGATCGGTACAGGCGGCCTTCGGTTTTTAATTTTTTTGACAATGTTCCGGGAGGTGGCCTAGAGATTCGATAGTATATTCGGAAAGCCAGGAAAATTCTCTACAAGTTAAATATGAATCTAGAGTGCACACGGGTTTAGGTTACACAGCAAGTAGTGCGGGAACGGCCAGGGGACCGTATTTCAGACGATCAATCGGTACAGGTGGCGTTTGGTTTAAAATTTTTTTTTAAATGTTCCGGGAGATAGCGAAGCGATTCGATAGTATATTCGGAAAGCCAGGAAAATTTTCTACAAGTTAAATATGATTCTAGAGTGCACACGGGTTTAGATTACACAGTAAGTAGCGCGGGAACGGCCAGTGGACCGTATTTCAGACGATCGATCGGTACAGGCGGCCTTCGGTTTTTAATTTTTTTGAAAATGTTTCGGGAGATAGCGAAGTGATTCGATAGTATATTCGGAAAGCCAGGAAAATTATCTACAAGTTAAATATGAATCTAGAGTGCACACGGGTTTAGGTTACACAGCAAGAAGCGCGGGAACGGACAGGGGACCGTATTTCAGACGATCAATCGGTACAGGCGGCCTTCGGTTTTTAATTTTTTTTTAAATGTTACGGGAGGTTGCGAAGCGATTCGATAGTATATTCGGAAAGCCAGGAAAATTTTCTACAAGTTAAATATGATTCTAGAGTGCACGCGGGTTTAGATTACACATTAAGTAGCGCGGGAACGGCCAGTGGACCGTATTTCAGACGATCGATCGGTACAGGCGGCCTTCGGTTTTTAATTTTTTTGAAAATGTTTCGGGAGATAGCGAAGTGATTTGATAGTATATTCGGAAAGCCAGGAAAATTCTCTACAAGTTAAATATGAATCTAGAGTGCACACGAGTTTAGATTGAACAGCAAGTAGCGCGGGAACGGCCAGTGGACCGTATTTCAGACGATCGATCGGTACAGGCGGCCTTCGGTTTTTAATTATTTTTTAAATGTTCCGGGAGATAGCGAAGTGATTCGATAGTATATTCGGAAAGCCAGGAAAATTCTCTACAAGTTAAATATGATTCTAGAGTGCACACGGGTTTAGGTTACACAGCAAGAAGCGCGGGAACGGACAGGGGACCGTATTTCAGACGATCGATCGGTACAGGCGGCCTTCGGTTTTTAATTTTTTTTTAAATGTTCCGGGAGGTTGCGAAGTGATTCGATAGTATATTCGGAAAGCCAGGAAAATTCTCTACAAGTTAAATATGAATTAGAGTGCACACGGGTTTAGGTTACTCAGCAAGAAGCGCGGGAACGGACAGGGGACCGTATTTCAGACGATCGATCGGTACAGGCGGCCTTCGGTTTTTAATTTTTTTGACAATGTTCCGGGAGGTGGCCTAGAGATTCGATAGTATATTCGGAAAGCCAGGAAAATTCTCTACAAGTTAAATATGAATCTAGAGTGCACACGAGTTTAGATTGAACAGCAAAAAGCTTGGGAACGGCCAGTGGACCGTATTTCAGACGATCATTCGGTACAGGCGGCCTTCGGTTTTTAATTATTTTTTAAATGTTCCGGGAGATAGCGAAGCGATTCGATAGTATATTCGGAAAGCCAGGAAAATTTTCTACAAGTTAAATATGATTCTAGAGTGCACACGGGTTTAGAATACACAGTAAGTAGCGCGGGAACGGCCAGTGGACCGTATTTCAGACGATCGATCGGTACAGGCGGCCTTCGGTTTTTAATTTTTTTGAAAATGTTCCGGGAGGTTGCGAAGTGATTCGATAGTATATTCGGAAAGCCAGGAAAATTCTCTACAAGTTAAATATGAATCTAGAGTGCACACGGGTTTAGGTTACACAGCAAGAAGCGCGGGAACGGACAGGGGACCGTATTTCAGACGATCGATCGGTACAGGCGGCCTTCGGTTTTTAATTTTTTTGACAATGTTCCGGGAGATAGCGAAGCGATTCGATAGTATATTCGGAAAGCCAGGAAAATTTTCTACAAGTTAAATATGATTCTAGAGTGCACACGGGTTTAGATTATACAGTAAGTAGCGCGGGAACGGCCAGGGGACCGTATTTCAGACGATCAATCGGTACAGGCGGCCTTCGGTTTTTAATTTTTTTGAAAATGTTTCGGGAGATAGCGAAGTGATTCGATAGTATATTCGGAAAGCCAGGAAAATTCTCTACAAGTTAAATATGAATCTAGAGTGCACACGAGTTTAGATTGAACAGCAAAAAGCTTGGGAACGGCCAGTGGACCGTATTTCAGACGATCATTCGGTACAGGCGGCCTTCGGTTATTAATTATTTTTTAAATGTTCCGGGAGATAGCGAAGTGATTCGATAGTATATTCGGAAAGCCAGGAAAATTCTCTACAAGTTAAATATGATTCTAGAGTGCACACGGGTTTAGGTTACACAGCAAGAAGCGCGGGAACGGACAGGGGACCGTATTTCAGACGATCGATCGGTACAGGCGGCCTTCGGTTTTTAATTTTTTTTTAAATGTTCCGGGAGGTTGCGAAGTGATTCGATAGTATATTCGGAAAGCCAGGAAAATTCTCTACAAGTTAAATATGAATTAGAGTGCACACGGGTTTAGGTTACACAGCAAGAAGCGCGGGAACGGACAGGGGACCGTATTTCAGACGATCGATCGGTACAGGCGGCCTTCGGTTTTTAATTTTTTTGACAATGTTCCGGGAGGTGGCCTAGAGATTCGATAGTATATTCGGAAAGCCAGGAAAATTCTCTACAAGTTAAATATGAATCTAGAGTGCACACGAGTTTAGATTGAACAGCAAAAAGCTTGGGAACGGCCAGTGGACCGTATTTCAGACGATCATTCGGTACAGGCGGCCTTCGGTTTTTAATTATTTTTTAAATGTTCCGGGAGATAGCGAAGTGATTCGATAGTATATTCGGAAAGCCAGGAAAATTCTCTACATGTTAAATATGAATTAGAGTGCACACGGGTTTAGGTTACACAGCAAGAAGCGCGGGAACGGACAGGGGACCGTATTTCAGACGATCGATCGGTACAGGCGGCCTTCGGTTTTTAATTTTTTTGACAATGTTCCGGGAGGTGGCCTAGAGATTCGATAGTATATTCGGAAAGCCAGGAAAATTCTCTACAAGTTAAATATGAATCTAGAGTGCACACGAGTTTAGATTGAACAGCAAAAAGCTTGGGAACGGCCAGTGGACCGTATTTCAGACGATCATTCGGTACAGGCGGCCTTCGGTTTTTAATTATTTTTTAAATGTTCCGGGAGATAGCGAAGCGATTCGATAGTATATTCGGAAAGCCAGGAAAATTTTCTACAAGTTAAATATGATTCTAGAGTGCACACGGGTTTAGAATACACAGTAAGTAGCGCGGGAACGGCCAGTGGACCGTATTTCAGACGATCGATCGGTACAGGCGGCCTTCGGTTTTTAATTTTTTTGAAAATGTTCCGGGAGGTTGCGAAGTGATTCGATAGTATATTCGGAAAGCCAGGAAAATTCTCTACAAGTTAAATATGAATCTAGAGTGCACACGGGTTTAGGTTACACAGCAAGAAGCGCGGGAACGGACAGGGGACCGTATTTCAGACGATCGATCGGTACAGGCGGCCTTCGGTTTTTAATTTTTTTGACAATGTTCCGGGAGATAGCGAAGCGATTCGATAGTATATTCGGAAAGCCAGGAAAATTTTCTACAAGTTAAATATGATTCTAGAGTGCACACGGGTTTAGATTATACAGTAAGTAGCGCGGGAACGGCCAGGGGACCGTATTTCAGACGATCAATCGGTACAGGCGGCCTTCGGTTTTTAATTTTTTTGAAAATGTTTCGGGAGATAGCGAAGTGATTCGATAGTATATTCGGAAAGCCAGGAAAATTCTCTACAAGTTAAATATGAATCTAGAGTGCACACGAGTTTAGATTGAACAGCAAAAAGCTTGGGAACGGCCAGTGGACCGTATTTCAGACGATCATTCGGTACAGGCGGCCTTCGGTTATTAATTATTTTTTAAATGTTCCGGGAGATAGCGAAGTGATTCGATAGTATATACGGAAAGCCAGGAAAATTCTCTACAAGTTAAATATGATTCTAGAGTGCACACGGGTTTAGGTTACACAGCAAGAAGCGCGGGAACGGACAGGGGACCGTATTTCAGACGATCGATCGGTACAGGCGGCCTTCGGTTTTTAATTTTTTTTTAAATGTTCCGGGAGGTTGCGAAGTGATTCGATAGTATATTCGGAAAGCCAGGAAAATTCTCTACAAGTTAAATATGAATTAGAGTGCACACGGGTTTAGGTTACACAGCAAGAAGCGCGGGAACGGACAGGGGACCGTATTTCAGACGATCGATCGGTACAGGCGGCCTTCGGTTTTTAATTTTTTTTTAAATGTTACAGGAGGTTGCGAAGCGATTCGATAGTATATTCGGAAAGCCAGGAAAATTTTCTACAAGTTAAATATGATTCTAGAGTGCACACGGGTTTAGATTACACATTAAGTAGCGCGGGAACGGCCAGTGGACCGTATTTCAGACGATCGATCGGTACAGGCGGCCTTCGGTTTTTAATTTTTTTGAAAATGTTTCGGGGGATAGCGAAGTGATTCGATAGTATATTCGGAAAGCCAGGAAAATTCTCTACAAGTTAAATATGAATCTAGAGTGCACACGAGTTTAGATTGAACAGCAAAAAGCTTGGGAACGGCCAGTGGACCGTATTTCAGACGATCATTCGGTACAGGCGGCCTTCGGTTTTTAATTATTTTTTAAATGTTCCGGGAGATAGCGAAGTGATTCGATAGTATATTCGGAAAGCCAGGAAAATTCTCTACAAGTTAAATATGATTCTAGAGTGCACACGGGTTTAGGTTACACAGCAAGAAGCGCGGGAACGGACAGGGGACCGTATTTCAGACGATCGATCGGTACAGGCGGCCTTCGGTTTTTAATTTTTTTTTAAATGTTCCGGGAGGTTGCGAAGTGATTCGATAGTATATTCGGAAAGCCAGGAAAATTCTCTACAAGTTAAATATGAATTAGAGTGCACACGGGTTTAGGTTACACAGCAAGAAGCGCGGGAACGGACAGGGGACCGTATTTCAGACGATCGATCGGTACAGGCGGCCTTCGGTTTTTAATTTTTTTTTAAATGTTACAGGAGGTTGCGAAGCGATTCGATAGTATATTCGGAAAGCCAGGAAAATTTTCTACAAGTTAAATATGATTCTAGAGTGCACACGGGTTTAGATTACACATTAAGTAGCGCGGGAACGGCCAGTGGACCGTATTTCAGACGATCGATCGGTACAGGCGGCCTTCGGTTTTTAATTTTTTTGAAAATGTTTCGGGGGATAGCGAAGTGATTCGATAGTATATTCGGAAAGCCAGGAAAATTCTCTACAAGTTAAATATGAATCTAGAGTGCACACGAGTTTAGATTGAACAGCAAAAAGCTTGGGAACGGCCAGTGGACCGTATTTCAGACGATCATTCGGTACAGGCGGCCTTCGGTTTTTAATTATTTTTTAAATGTTCCGGGAGATAGCGAAGTGATTCGATAGTATATTCGGAAAGCCAGGAAAATTCTCTACAAGTTAAATATGATTCTAGAGTGCACACGGGTTTAGGTTACACAGCAAGAAGCGCGGGAACGGACAGGGGACCGTATTTCAGACGATCGATCGGTACAGGCGGCCTTCGGTTTTTAATTTTTTTTTAAATGTTCCGGGAGGTTGCGAAGTGATTCGATAGTATATTCGGAAAGCCAGGAAAATTCTCTACAAGTTAAATATGAATTAGAGTGCACACGGGTTTAGGTTACACAGCAAGAAGCGCGGGAACGGACAGGGGACCGTATTTCAGACGATCGATCGGTACAGGCGGCCTTCGGTTTTTAATTTTTTTGACAATGTTCCGGGAGGTGGCCTAGAGATTGGATAGTATATTCGGAAAGCCAGGAAAATTCTCTACAAGTTAAATATGAATCTAGAGTGCACACGAGTTTAGATTGAACAGCAAAAAGCTTGGGAACGGCCAGTGGACCGTATTTCAGACGATCATTCGGTACAGGCGGCCTTCGGTTTTTAATTATTTTTTAAATGTTCCGGGAGATAGCGAAGCGATTCGATAGTATATTCGGAAAGCCAGGAAAATTTTCTACAAGTTAAATATGATTCTAGAGTGCACACGGGTTTAGAATACACAGTAAGTAGCGCGGGAACGGCCAGTGGACCGTATTTCAGACGATCGATCGGTACAGGCGGCCTTCGGTTTTTAATTTTTTTGAAAATGTTCCGGGAGGTTGCGAAGTGATTCGATAGTATATTCGGAAAGCCAGGAAAATTCTCTACAAGTTAAATATGAATCTAGAGTGCACACGGGTTTAGGTTACACAGCAAGAAGCGCGGGAACGGACAGGGGACCGTATTTCAGACGATCGATCGGTACAGGCGGCCTTCGGTTTTTAATTTTTTTGACAATGTTCCGGGAGATAGCGAAGCGATTCGATAGTATATTCGGAAAGCCAGGAAAATTTTCTACAAGTTAAATATGATTCTAGAGTGCACACGGGTTTAGATTATACAGTAAGTAGCGCGGGAACGGCCAGGGGACCGTATTTCAGACGATCAATCGGTACAGGCGGCCTTCGGTTTTTAATTTTTTTGAAAATGTTTAGGGAGATAGCGAAGTGATTCGATAGTATATTCGGAAAGCCAGGAAAATTCTCTACAAGTTAAATATGAATCTAGAGTGCACACGAGTTTAGATTGAACAGCAAAAAGCTTGGGAACGGCCAGTGGACCGTATTTCAGACGATCATTCGGTACAGGCGGCCTTCGGTTATTAATTATTTTTTAAATGTTCCGGGAGATAGCGAAGTGATTCGATAGTATATTCGGAAAGCCAGGAAAATTCTCTACAAGTTAAATATGATTCTAGAGTGCACACGGGTTTAGGTTACACAGCAAGAAGCGCGGGAACGGACAGGGGACCGTATTTCAGACGATCGATCGGTACAGGCGGCCTTCGGTTTTTAATTTTTTTTTAAATGTTCCGGGAGGTTGCGAAGTGATTCGATAGTATATTCGGAAAGCCAGGAAAATTCTCTACAAGTTAAATATGAATTAGAGTGCACACGGGTTTAGGTTACACAGCAAGAAGCGCGGGAACGGACAGGGGACCGTATTTCAGACGATCGATCGGTACAGGCGGCCTTCGGTTTTTAATTTTTTTGACAATGTTCCGGGAGGTGGCCTAGAGATTCGATAGTATATTCGGAAAGCCAGGAAAATTCTCTACAAGTTAAATATGAATCTAGAGTGCACACGAGTTTAGATTGAACAGCAAAAAGCTTGGGAACGGCCAGTGGACCGTATTTCAGACGATCATTCGGTACAGGCGGCCTTCGGTTTTTAATTTTTTTGAAAATGTTCCGGGAGGTTGCGAAGTGATTCGATAGTATATTCGGAAAGCCAGGAAAATTCTCTACAAGTTAAATATGAATCTAGAGTGCACACGGGTTTAGGTTACACAGCAAGAAGCGCGGGAACGGACAGGGGACCGTATTTCAGACGATCGATCGGTACAGGCGGCCTTCGGTTTTTAATTTTTTTGACAATGTTCCGGGAGATAGCGAAGCGATTCGATAGTATATTCGGAAAGCCAGGAAAATTTTCTACAAGTTAAATATGATTCTAGAGTGCACACGGGTTTAGATTATACAGTAAGTAGCGCGGGAACGGCCAGGGGACCGTATTTCAGACGATCAATCGGTACAGGCGGCCTTCGGTTTTTAATTTTTTTGAAAATGTTTCGGTAGATAGCGAAGTGATTCGATAGTATATTCGGAAAGCCAGGAAAATTCTCTACAAGTTAAATATGAATCTAGAGTGCACACGAGTTTAGATTGAACAGCAAAAAGCTTGGGAACGGCCAGTGGACCGTATTTCAGACGATCATTCGGTACAGGCGGCCTTCGGTTATTAATTATTTTTTAAATGTTCCGGGAGATAGCGAAGTGATTCGATAGTATATTCGGAAAGCCAGGAAAATTCTCTACAAGTTAAATATGATTCTAGAGTGCACACGGGTTTAGGTTACACAGCAAGAAGCGCGGGAACGGACAGGGGACCGTATTTCAGACGATCGATCGGTACAGGCGGCCTTCGGTTTTTAATTTTTTTGACAATGTTCCGGGAGGTGGCCTAGAGATTCGATAGTATATTCGGAAAGCCAGGAAAATTCTCTACAAGTTAAATATGAATCTAGAGTGCACACGAGTTTAGATTGAACAGCAAAAAGCTTGGGAACGGCCAGTGGACCGTATTTCAGACGATCATTCAGTACAGGCGGCCTTCGGTTTTTAATTATTTTTTAAATGTTCCGGGAGATAGCGAAGTGATTCGATAGTATATTCGGAAAGCCAGGAAAATTCTCTACAAGTTAAATATGATTCTAGAGTGCACACGGGTTTAGGTTACACAGCAAGAAGCGCGGGAACGGACAGGGGACCGTATTTCAGACGATCGATCGGTACAGGCGGCCTTCGGTTTTTAATTTTTTTTTAAATGTTCCGGGAGGTTGCGAAGTGATTCGATAGTATATTCGGAAAGCCAGGAAAATTCTCTACAAGTTAAATATGAATTAGAGTGCACACGGGTTTAGGTTACACAGCAAGAAGCGCGGGAACGGACAGGGGACCGTATTTCAGACGATCGATCGGTACAGGCGGCCTTCGGTTTTTAATTTTTTTGACAATGTTCCGGGAGGTGGCCTAGAGATTCGATAGTATATTCGGAAAGCCAGGAAAATTCTCTACAAGTTAAATATGAATCTAGAGTGCACACGAGTTTAGATTGAACAGCAAAAAGCTTGGGAACGGCCAGTGGACCGTATTTCAGACGATCATTCGGTACAGGCGGCCTTCGGTTTTTAATTATTTTTTAAATGTTCCGGGAGATAGCGAAGCGATTCGATAGTATATTCGGAAAGCCAGGAAAATTTTCTACAAGTTAAATATGATTCTAGAGTGCACACGGGTTTAGAATACACAGTAAGTAGCGCGGGAACGGCCAGTGGACCGTATTTCAGACGATCGATCGGTACAGGCGGCCTTCGGTTTTTAATTTTTTTGAAAATGTTCCGGGAGGTTGCGAAGTGATTCGATAGTATATTCGGAAAGCCAGGAAAATTCTCTACAAGTTAAATATGAATCTAGAGTGCACACGGGTTTAGGTTACACAGCAAGAAGCGCGGGAACGGACAGGGGACCGTATTTCAGACGATCGATCGGTACAGGCGGCCTTCGGTTTTTAATTTTTTTGACAATGTTCCGGGAGATAGCGAAGCGATTCGATAGTATATTCGGAAAGCCAGGAAAATTTTCTACAAGTTAAATATGATTCTAGAGTGCACACGGGTTTAGATTATACAGTAAGTAGCGCGGGAACGGCCAGGGGACCGTATTTCAGACGATCAATCGGTACAGGCGGCCTTCGCTTTTTAATTTTTTTTTAAATGTTACAGGAGGTTGCGAAGCGATTCGATAGTATATTCGGAAAGCCAGGAAAATTTTCTACAAGTTAAATATGATTCTAGAGTGCACACGGGTTTAGATTACACATTAATTAGCGCGGGAACGGCCAGTGGACCGTATTTCAGACGATCGATCGGTACAGGCGGCCTTCGGTTTTTAATTTTTTTTTAAATGTTCCGGGAGGTTGCGAAGTGATTCGATAGTATATTCGGAAAGCCAGGAAAATTCTCTACAAGTTAAATATGAATTAGAGTGCACACGGGTTTAGGTTACACAGCAAGAAGCGCGGGAACGGACAGGGGACCGTATTTCAGACGATCGATCGGTACAGGCGGCCTTCGGTTTTTAATTTTTTTGACAATGTTCCGGGAGGTGGCCTAGAGATTCGATAGTATATTCGGAAAGCCAGGAAAATTCTCTACAAGTTAAATATGAATCTAGAGTGCACACGAGTTTAGATTGAACAGCAAAAAGCTTGGGAACGGCCAGTGGACCGTATTTCAGACGATCATTCGGTACAGGCGGCCTTCGGTTTTTAATTATTTTTTAAATGTTCCGGGAGATAGCGAAGCGATTCGATAGTATATTCGGAAAGCCAGGAAAATTTTCTACAAGTTAAATATGATTCTAGAGTGCACACGGGTTTAGAATACACAGTAAGTAGCGCGGGAACGGCCAGTGGACCGTATTTCAGACGATCGATCGGTACAGGCGGCCTTCGGTTTTTAATTTTTTTGAAAATGTTTCGGGAGATAGCGAAGTGATTCGATAGTATATTCGGAAAGCCAGGAAAATTATCTACAAGTTAAATATGAATCTAGAGTGCACACGGGTTTAGGTTACACAGCAAGTAGCGCGGGAACGGACAGGGGACCGTATTTCAGACGATCGATCGGTACAGGCGGCCTTCGGTTTTTAATTTTTTTGACAATGTTCCGGGAGGTGGCCTAGAGATTCGATAGTATATTCGGAAAGCCAGGAAAATTCTCTACAAGTTAAATATGAATCTAGAGTGCACACGAGTTTAGATTGAACAGCAAAAAGCTTGGGAACGGCCAGTGGACCGTATTTCAGACGATCATTCGGTACAGGCGGCCTTCGGTTTTTAATTTTTTTGAAAATGTTCCGGGAGGTTGCGAAGTGATTCGATAGTATATTCGGAAAGCCAGGAAAATTCTCTACAAGTTAAATATGAATCTAGAGTGCACACGGGTTTAGGTTACACAGCAAGAAGCGCGGGAACGGACAGGGGACCGTATTTCAGACGATCGATCGGTACAGGCGGCCTTCGGTTTTTAATTTTTTTGACAATGTTCCGGGAGATAGCGAAGCGATTCGATAGTATATTCGGAAAGCCAGGAAAATTTTCTACAAGTTAAATATGATTCTAGAGTGCACACGGGTTTAGATTATACAGTAAGTAGCGCGGGAACGGCCAGGGGACCGTATTTCAGACGATCAATCGGTACAGGCGGCCTTCGGTTTTTAATTTTTTTGAAAATGTTTCGGTAGATAGCGAAGTGATTCGATAGTATATTCGGAAAGCCAGGAAAATTCTCTACAAGTTAAATATGAATCTAGAGTGCACACGAGTTTAGATTGAACAGCAAAAAGCTTGGGAACGGCCAGTGGACCGTATTTCAGACGATCATTCGGTACAGGCGGCCTTCGGTTATTAATTATTTTTTAAATGTTCCGGGAGATAGCGAAGTGATTCGATAGTATATTCGGAAAGCCAGGAAAATTCTCTACAAGTTAAATATGATTCTAGAGTGCACACGGGTTTAGGTTACACAGCAAGAAGCGCGGGAACGGACAGGGGACCGTATTTCAGACGATCGATCGGTACAGGCGGCCTTCGGTTTTTAATTTTTTTGACAATGTTCCGGGAGGTGGCCTAGAGATTCGATAGTATATTCGGAAAGCCAGGAAAATTCTCTACAAGTTAAATATGAATCTAGAGTGCACACGAGTTTAGATTGAACAGCAAAAAGCTTGGGAACGGCCAGTGGACCGTATTTCAGACGATCATTCAGTACAGGCGGCCTTCGGTTTTTAATTATTTTTTAAATGTTCCGGGAGATAGCGAAGTGATTCGATAGTATATTCGGAAAGCCAGGAAAATTCTCTACAAGTTAAATATGATTCTAGAGTGCACACGGGTTTAGGTTACACAGCAAGAAGCGCGGGAACGGACAGGGGACCGTATTTCAGACGATCGATCGGTACAGGCGGCCTTCGGTTTTTAATTTTTTTGACAATGTTCCGGGAGATAGCGAAGCGATTCGATAGTATATTCGGAAAGCCAGGAAAATTTTCTACAAGTTAAATATGATTCTAGAGTGCACACGGGTTTAGATTATACAGTAAGTAGCGCGGGAACGGCCAGGGGACCGTATTTCAGACGATCAATCGGTACAGGCGGCCTTCGGTTTTTAATTTTTTTTTAAATGTTACAGGAGGTTGCGAAGCGATTCGATAGTATATTCGGAAAGCCAGGAAAATTTTCTACAAGTTAAATATGATTCTAGAGTGCACACGGGTTTAGATTACACATTAATTAGCGCGGGAACGGCCAGTGGACCGTATTTCAGACGATCGATCGGTACAGGCGGCCTTCGGTTTTTAATTTTTTTTTAAATGTTCCGGGAGGTTGCGAAGTGATTCGATAGTATATTCGGAAAGCCAGGAAAATTCTCTACAAGTTAAATATGAATTAGAGTGCACACGGGTTTAGGTTACACAGCAAGAAGCGCGGGAACGGACAGGGGACCGTATTTCAGACGATCGATCGGTACAGGCGGCCTTCGGTTTTTAATTTTTTTGACAATGTTCCGGGAGGTGGCCTAGAGATTCGATAGTATATTCGGAAAGCCAGGAAAATTCTCTACAAGTTAAATATGAATCTAGAGTGCACACGAGTTTAGATTGAACAGCAAAAAGCTTGGGAACGGCCAGTGGACCGTATTTCAGACGATCATTCGGTACAGGCGGCCTTCGGTTTTTAATTATTTTTTAAATGTTCCGGGAGATAGCGAAGCGATTCGATAGTATATTCGGAAAGCCAGGAAAATTTTCTACAAGTTAAATATGATTCTAGAGTGCACACGGGTTTAGAATACACAGTAAGTAGCGCGGGAACGGCCAGTGGACCGTATTTCAGACGATCGATCGGTACAGGCGGCCTTCGGTTTTTAATTTTTTTGAAAATGTTTCGGGAGATAGCGAAGTGATTCGATAGTATATTCGGAAAGCCAGGAAAATTATCTACAAGTTAAATATGAATCTAGAGTGCACACGGGTTTAGGTTACACAGCAAGTAGCGCGGGAACGGACAGGGGACCGTATTTCAGACGATCGATCGGTACAGGCGGCCTTCGGTTTTTAATTTTTTTGACAATGTTCCGGGAGGTGGCCTAGAGATTCGATAGTATATTCGGAAAGCCAGGAAAATTCTCTACAAGTTAAATATGAATCTAGAGTGCACACGAGTTTAGATTGAACAGCAAAAAGCTTGGGAACGGCCAGTGGACCGTATTTCAGACGATCATTCGGTACAGGCGGCCTTCGGTTTTTAATTATTTTTTAAATGTTCCGGGAGATAGCGAAGCGATTCGATAGTATATTCGGAAAGCCAGGAAAATTTTCTACAAGTTAAATATGATTCTAGAGTGCACACGGGTTTAGAATACACAGTAAGTAGCGCGGGAACGGCCAGTGGACCGTATTTCAGACGATCGATCGGTACAGGCGGCCTTCGGTTTTTAATTTTTTTGAAAATGTTCCGGGAGGTTGCGAAGTGATTCGATAGTATATTCGGAAAGCCAGGAAAATTCTCTACAAGTTAAATATGAATCTAGAGTGCACACGGGTTTAGGTTACACAGCAAGAAGCGCGGGAACGGACAGGGGACCGTATTTCAGACGATCGATCGGTACAGGCGGCCTTCGGTTTTTAATTTTTTTGACAATGTTCCGGGAGATAGCGAAGCGATTCGATAGTATATTCGGAAAGCCAGGAAAATTTTCTACAAGTTAAATATGATTCTAGAGTGCACACGGGTTTAGATTATACAGTAAGTAGCGCGGGAACGGCCAGGGGACCGTATTTCAGACGATCAATCGGTACAGGCGGCCTTCGGTTTTTAATTTTTTTTTAAATGTTCCGGGAGGTTGCGAAGTGATTCGATAGTATATTCGGAAAGCCAGGAAAATTCTCTACAAGTTAAATATGAATTAGAGTGCACACGGGTTTAGGTTACACAGCAAGAAGCGCGGGAACGGACAGGGGACCGTATTTCAGACGATCGATCGGTACAGGCGGCCTTCGGTTTTTAATTTTTTTGACAATGTTCCGGGAGGTGGCCTAGAGATTCGATAGTATATTCGGAAAGCCAGGAAAATTCTCTACAAGTTAAATATGAATCTAGAGTGCACACGAGTTTAGATTGAACAGCAAAAAGCTTGGGAACGGCCAGTGGACCGTATTTCAGACGATCATTCGGTACAGGCGGCCTTCGGTTTTTAATTATTTTTTAAATGTTCCGGGAGATAGCGAAGCGATTCGATAGTATATTCGGAAAGCCAGGAAAATTTTCTACAAGTTAAATATGATTCTAGAGTGCACACGGGTTTAGAATACACAGTAAGTAGCGCGGGAACGGCCAGTGGACCGTATTTCAGACGATCGATCGGTACAGGCGGCCTTCGGTTTTTAATTTTTTTGAAAATGTTTCGGGAGATAGCGAAGTGATTCGATAGTATATTCGGAAAGCCAGGAAAATTATCTACAAGTTAAATATGAATCTAGAGTGCACACGGGTTTAGGTTACACAGCAAGTAGCGCGGGAACGGACAGGGGACCGTATTTCAGACGATCGATCGGTACAGGCGGCCTTCGGTTTTTAATTTTTTTGACAATGTTCCGGGAGGTGGCCTAGAGATTCGATAGTATATTCGGAAAGCCAGGAAAATTCTCTACAAGTTAAATATGAATCTAGAGTGCACACGAGTTTAGATTGAACAGCAAAAAGCTTGGGAACGGCCAGTGGACCGTATTTCAGACGATCATTCGGTACAGGCGGCCTTCGGTTTTTAATTATTTTTTAAATGTTCCGGGAGATAGCGAAGCGATTCGATAGTATATTCGGAAAGCCAGGAAAATTTTCTACAAGTTAAATATGATTCTAGAGTGCACACGGGTTTAGAATACACAGTAAGTAGCGCGGGAACGGCCAGTGGACCGTATTTCAGACGATCGATCGGTACAGGCGGCCTTCGGTTTTTAATTTTTTTGAAAATGTTCCGGGAGGTTGCGAAGTGATTCGATAGTATATTCGGAAAGCCAGGAAAATTCTCTACAAGTTAAATATGAATCTAGAGTGCACACGGGTTTAGGTTACACAGCAAGAAGCGCGGGAACGGACAGGGGACCGTATTTCAGACGATCGATCGGTACAGGCGGCCTTCGGTTTTTAATTTTTTTGACAATGTTCCGGGAGATAGCGAAGCGATTCGATAGTATATTCGGAAAGCCAGGAAAATTTTCTACAAGTTAAATATGATTCTAGAGTGCACACGGGTTTAGATTATACAGTAAGTAGCGCGGGAACGGCCAGGGGACCGTATTTCAGACGATCAATCGGTACAGGCGGCCTTCGGTTTTTAATTTTTTTTTAAATGTTACAGGAGGTTGCGAAGCGATTCGATAGTATATTCGGAAAGCCAGGAAAATTTTCTACAAGTTAAATATGATTCTAGAGTGCACACGGGTTTAGATTACACATTAATTAGCGCGGGAACGGCCAGTGGACCGTATTTCAGACGATCGATCGGTACAGGCGGCCTTCGGTTTTTAATTTTTTTTTAAATGTTCCGGGAGGTTGCGAAGTGATTCGATAGTATATTCGGAAAGCCAGGAAAATTCTCTACAAGTTAAATATGAATTAGAGTGCACACGGGTTTAGGTTACACAGCAAGAAGCGCGGGAACGGACAGGGGACCGTATTTCAGACGATCGATCGGTACAGGCGGCCTTCGGTTTTTAATTTTTTTGACAATGTTCCGGGAGGTGGCCTAGAGATTCGATAGTATATTCGGAAAGCCAGGAAAATTCTCTACAAGTTAAATATGAATCTAGAGTGCACACGAGTTTAGATTGAACAGCAAAAAGCTTGGGAACGGCCAGTGGACCGTATTTCAGACGATCATTCGGTACAGGCGGCCTTCGGTTTTTAATTATTTTTTAAATGTTCCGGGAGATAGCGAAGCGATTCGATAGTATATTCGGAAAGCCAGGAAAATTTTCTACAAGTTAAATATGATTCTAGAGTGCACACGGGTTTAGAATACACAGTAAGTAGCGCGGGAACGGCCAGTGGACCGTATTTCAGACGATCGATCGGTACAGGCGGCCTTCGGTTTTTAATTTTTTTGAAAATGTTTCGGGAGATAGCGAAGTGATTCGATAGTATATTCGGAAAGCCAGGAAAATTATCTACAAGTTAAATATGAATCTAGAGTGCACACGGGTTTAGGTTACACAGCAAGTAGCGCGGGAACGGACAGGGGACCGTATTTCAGACGATCAATCGGTACAGGCGGCCTTCGGTTTTTATTTTTTTTTTAAATGTTACGGGAGGTTGCGAAGCGATTCGATAGTATATTCGGAAAGCCAGGAAAATTTTCTACAAGTTAAATATGATTCTAGAGTGCACGCGGGTTTAGATTACACATTAAGTAGCGCGGGAACGGCCAGTGGACCGTATTTCAGACGATCGATCGGTACAGGCGGCCTTCGGTTTTTAATTTTTTTGAAAATGTTTCGGGAGATAGCGAAGTGATTTGATAGTATATTCGGAAAGCCAGGAAAATTCTCTACAAGTTAAATATGAATCTAGAGTGCACACGAGTTTAGATTGAACAGCAAAAAGCTTGGGAACGGCCAGTGGACCGTATTTCAGACGATCATTCGGTACAGGCGGCCTTCGGTTTTTAATTATTTTTTAAATGTTCCGGGAGATAGCGAAGCGATTCGATAGTATATTCGGAAAGCCAGGAAAATTCTCTACAAGTTAAATATGATTCTAGAGTGCACACGGGTTTAGGTTACACAGCAAGAAGCGCGGGAACGGACAGGGGACCGTATTTCAGACGATCGATCGGTACAGGCGGCCTTCGGTTTTTAATTTTTTTTTAAATGTTCCGGGAGGTTGCGAAGTGATTCGATAGTATATTCGGAAAGCCAGGAAAATTCTCTACAAGTTAAATATGAATCTAGAGTGCACACGGGTTTAGGTTACACAGCAAGAAGCGCGGGAACGGACAGGGGACCGTATTTCAGACGATCGATCGGTACAGGCGGCCTTCGGTTTTTAATTTTTTTGACAATGTTCGGGGAGATAGCGAAGCGATTCGATAGTATATTCGGAAAGCCAGGAAAATTTTCTACAAGTTAAATATGATTCTAGAGTGCACACGGGTTTAGATTATACAGTAAATAGCGCGGGAACGGCCAGGGGAACGTATTTCAGACGATCAATCGGTACAGGCGGCCTTCGGTTTTTAATTTTTTTTTAAATGTTACAGGAGGTTGCGAAGCGATTCGATAGTATATTCGGAAAGCCAGGAAAATTTTCTACAAGTTAAATATGATTCTAGAGTGCACACGGGTTTAGATTACACATTAAGTAGCGCGGGAACGGCCAGTGGACCGTATTTCAGACGATCGATCGGTACAGGCGGCCTTCGGTTTTTAATTTTTTTGAAAATGTTTCGGGAGATAGCGAAGTGATTCGATAGTATATTCGGAAAGCCAGGAAAATTCTCTACAAGTTAAATATGAATCTAGAGTGCACACGAGTTTAGATTGAACAGCAAAAAGCTTGGGAACGGCCAGTGGACCGTATTTCAGACGATCATTCGGTACAGGCGGCCTTCGGTTTTTAATTATTTTTTAAATGTTCCGGGAGATAGCGAAGTGATTCGATAGTATATTCGGAAAGCCAGGAAAATTCTCTACAAGTTAAATATGATTCTAGAGTGCACACGGGTTTAGGTTACACAGCAAGAAGCGCGGGAACGGACAGGAGACCGTATTTCAGACGATCGATCGGTACAGGCGGCCTTCGGTTTTTAATTTTTTTTTAAATGTTCCGGGAGGTTGCGAAGTGATTCGATAGTATATTCGGAAAGCCAGGAAAATTCTCTACAAGTTAAATATGAATTAGAGTGCACACGGGTTTAGGTTACACAGCAAGAAGCGCGGGAACGGACAGGGGACCGTATTTCAGACGATCGATCGGTACAGGCGGCCTTCGGTTTTTAATTTTTTTGACAATGTTCCGGGAGGTGGCCTAGAGATTCGATAGTATATTCGGAAAGCCAGGAAAATTCTCTACAAGTTAAATATGAATCTAGAGTGCACACGGGTTTAGGTTACACAGCAAGTAGTGCGGGAACGGCCAGGGGACCGTATTTCAGACGATCAATCGGTACAGGTGGCGTTTGGTTTAAAATTTTTTTTTAAATGTTCCGGGAGATAGCGAAGCGATTCGATAGTATATTCGGAAAGCCAGGAAAATTTTCTACAAGTTAAATATGATTCTAGAGTGCACACGGGTTTAGATTACACAGTAAGTAGCGCGGGAACGGCCAGTGGACCGTATTTCAGACGATCGATCGGTACAGGCGGCCTTCGGTTTTTAATTTTTTTGAAAATGTTTCGGGAGATAGCGAAGTGATTCGATAGTATATTCGGAAAGCCAGGAAAATTATCTACAAGTTAAATATGAATCTAGAGTGCACACGGGTTTAGGTTACACAGCAAGAAGCGCGGGAACGGACAGGGGACCGTATTTCAGACGATCAATCGGTACAGGCGGCCTTCGGTTTTTAATTTTTTTTTAAATGTTACGGGAGGTTGCGAAGCGATTCGATAGTATATTCGGAAAGCCAGGAAAATTTTCTACATGTTAAATATGATTCTAGAGTGCACGCGGGTTTAGATTACACATTAAGTAGCGCGGGAACGGCCAGTGGACCGTATTTCAGACGATCGATCGGTACAGGCGGCCTTCGGTTTTTAATTTTTTTGAAAATGTTTCGGGAGATAGCGAAGTGATTTGATAGTATATTCGGAAAGCCAGGAAAATTCTCTACAAGATAAATATGAATCTAGAGTGCACACGAGTTTAGATTGAACAGCAAGTAGCGCGGGAACGGCCAGTGGACCGTATTTCAGACGATCGATCGGTACAGGCGGCCTTCGGTTTTTAATTTTTTTGACAATGTTTCGGGAGATAGCGAAGTGATTCGATAGTATATTCGGAATGCCAGGAAAATTATCTACAAGTTAAATATGAATCTAGAGTGCACACGGTTTTAGGTTACACAGCAAGAAGCGCGGGAACGGACAGGGGACCGTATTTCAGACGATCGATCGGTACAGGCGGCCTTCGGTTTTTAATTTTTTTGAAAATGTTTCGGGAGATAGCGAAGTGATTCGATAGTATATTCGGAAAGCCAGGAAAATTCTCTACAAGTTAAATATGAATCTAGAGTGCACACGAGTTTAGATTGAACAGCAAAAAGCTTGGGAACGGCCAGTGGACCGTATTTCAGACGATCATTCGGTACAGGCGGCCTTCGGTTTTTAATTATTTTTTAAATGTTCCGGGAGATAGCGAAGTGATTCGATAGTATATTCGGAAAGCCAGGAAAATTCTCTACAAGTTAAATATGAATTAGAGTGCACACGGGTTTAGGTTACACAGCAAGAAGCGCGGGAACGGACAGGGGACCGTATTTCAGACGATCGATCGGTACAGGCGGCCTTCGGTTTTTAATTTTTTTGACAATGTTCCGGGAGGTGGCCTAGAGATTCGATAGTATATTCGGAAAGCCAGGAAAATTCTCTACAAGTTAAATATGATTCTAGAGTGCACACGGGTTTAGGTTACACAGCAAGAAGCGCGGGAACGGACAGGGGACCGTATTTCAGACGATCGATCGGTACAGGCGGCCTTCGGTTTTTAATTTTTTTTTTAATGTTCCGGGAGGTTGCGAAGTGATTCGATAGTATATTCGGAAAGCCAGGGAAATTCTCTACAAGTTAAATATGAATTAGAGTGCACACGGGTTTAGGTTACACAGCAAGAAGCGCGGGAACGGACAGGGGACCGTATTTCAGACGATCGATCGGTACAGGCGGCCTTCGGTTTTTAATTTTTTTGACAATGTTCCGGGAGGTGGCCTAGAGATTCGATAGTATATTCGGAAAGCCAGGAAAATTCTCTACAAGTTAAATATGAATCTAGAGTGCACACGGGTTTAGGTTACACAGCAAGTAGCGCGGGAACGGCCAGGGGACCGTATTTCAGACGATCAATCGGTAGAGGTGGCGTTTGGTTTAAAATTTTTTTTTAAATGTTCCGGGAGATAGCGAAGCGATTCGATAGTATATTCGGAAAGCCAGGAAAATTTTCTACAAGTTAAATATGATTCTAGAGTGCACACGGGTTTAGATTACACAGTAAGTAGCGCGGGAACGGCCAGTGGACCGTATTTCAGACGATCGATCGGT
This sequence comes from Diuraphis noxia, assembly GCF_037042655.1. Lineage (NCBI taxonomy): Eukaryota > Metazoa > Arthropoda > Insecta > Hemiptera > Aphididae > Diuraphis > Diuraphis noxia. The sequence continues at coordinate 77,008,497 of NW_028301711.1, forward strand.
ACAGGCGGCCTTCGGTTTTTAATTTTTTTGAAAATGTTTCGGGAGATAGCGAAGTGATTCGATAGTATATTCGGAATGCCAGGAAAATTATCTACAAGTTAAATATGAATCTAGAGTGCACACGGTTTTAGGTTACACAGCAAGAAGCGCGGGAACGGACAGGGGACCGTATTTCAGACGATCGATCGGTACAGGCGGCCTTCGGTTTTTAATTTTTTTGAAAATGTTTCGGGAGATAGCGAAGTGATTCGATAGTATATTCGGAAAGCCAGGAAAATTCTCTACAAGTTAAATATGAATCTAGAGTGCACACGAGTTTAGATTGAACAGCAAAAAGCTTGGGAACGGCCAGTGGACCGTATTTCAGACGATCATTCGGTAAAGGCGGCCTTCGGTTTTTAATTATTTTTTAAATGTTCCGGGAGATAGCGAATTGATTCGATAGTATATTCGGAAAGCCAGGAAAATTCTCTACAAGTTAAATATGATTCTAGAGTGCACACGGGTTTAGGTTACACAGCAAAAAGCGCGGGAACGGACAGGGGACCGTATTTCAGACGATCGATCGGTACAGGCGGCCTTCGGTTTTTAATTTTTTTGACAATGTTCCGGGAGGTGGCCTAGAGATTCGATAGTATATTCGGAAAGCCAGGAAAATTCTCTACAAGTTAAATATGAATCTAGAGTGCACACGGGTTTAGGTTACACAGCAAGTAGCGCGGGAACGGCCAGGGGACCGTATTTCAGACGATCAATCGGTACAGGTGGCGTTTGGTTTAAAATTTTTTTTTAAATGTTCCGGGAGATAGCGAAGCGATTCGATAGTATATTCGGAAAGCCAGGAAAATTTTCTACAAGTTAAATATGATTCTAGAGTGCACACGGGTTTAGATTACACAGTAAGTAGCGCGGGAACGGCCAGTGGACCGTATTTCAGACGATCGATCGGTACAGGCGGCCTTCGGTTTTTAATTTTTTTGAAAATGTTTCGGGAGATAGCGAAGTGATTCGATAGTATATTCGGAATGCCAGGAAAATTATCTACAAGTTAAATATGAATCTAGAGTGCACACGGTTTTAGGTTACACAGCAAGAAGCGCGGGAACGGACAGGGGACCGTATTTCAGACGATCGATCGGTACAGGCGGCCTTCAATTTTTAATTTTTTTTAAAATGTTCCGGGAGGTGGCGAAGCGATTCGATAGTAATTTCGGAAAGCCAGGAAAATTCTCTACAAGTTAAATATGAATCTAGAGTGCACACGGGTTTAGGTTACACAGCAAGTAGCGCGGGAACGGCCAGGGGACCGTATTTCAGACGATCAATCGGTACAGGTGGGCGTTCGGTTTAAAAATTTTTTTTAAATGTTCCGGGAGATAGCGAAGCGATTCGATAATATATTCGGAAAGCCAGGAAAATTTTCTACAAGTTAAATATGAATCTAGAGTGCACACGAGTTTAGATTGAACAGCAAAAAGCTTGGGAACGGCCAGTGGACCGTATTTCAGACGATCATTCGGTACAGGCGGCCTTCGGTTTTTAATTATTTTTTAAATGTTCCGGGAGATAGCGAAGTGATTCGATAGTATATTCGGAAAGCCAGGAAAATTCTCTACAAGTTAAATATGAATCTAGAGTGCACACGGTTTTAGGTTACACAGCAAGAAGCGCGGGAACGGACAGGGGACCGTATTTCAGACGATCGATCGGTACAGGCGACCTTCAATTTTTAATTTTTTTTTAAATGTTCCGGGAGGTTGCGAAGTGATTCGATAGTATATTCAGAAAGCCAGGAAAATTCTCTACAAGTTAAATATGAATTAGAGTGCACACGGGTTTAGGTTACACAGCAAGAAGCGCGGGAACGGACAGGGGACCGTATTTCAGACGATCGATCGGTACAGGCGGCCTTCGGTTTTTAATTTTTTTGACAATGTTCCGGGAGGTGGCCTAGAGATTCGATAGTATATTCGGAAAGCCAGGAAAATTCTCTACAAGTTAAATATGAATCTAGAGTGCACACGGGTTTAGGTTACACAGCAAGTAGCGCGGGAACGGCCAGGGGACCGTATTTCAGACGATCAATCGGTACAGGTGGCGTTCGGTTTAAAATTTTTTTTTTAATGTTCCGGGAGATAGCGAAGCGATTCGATAGTATATTCGGAAAGCCAGGAAAATTTTCTACAAGTTAAATATGATTCTAGAGTGCACACGGGTTTAGATTACACAGTAAGTAGCGCGGGAACGGCCAGTGGACCGTATTTCAGACGATCGATCGGTACAGGCGGCCTTCGGTTTTTAATTTTTTGTAAAATGTTCCGGGAGGTGGCGAAGCGATTCGATAGTATATTCAGAAAGCCAGGAAAATTCTCTACAAGTTAAATATGAATCTAGAGTGCACACGGGTTTAGGTTAAACAGCAAGTTGCGCGGGAACGGCCAGTGGACCGTATTTCAGACGATCGATCGGTACAGGCGGCCTTCGGTTTTTAATTTTTTGTAAAATGTTCCGGAAGGTGGTCTAGCGATTCGATAGTATATTCGGAAAGCCAGGAAAATTTTCTACAAGTTAAATATGATTCTAGAGTGCACACGGGTTTAGATTACACAGTAAGTAGCGCGGGAACGGCCAGTGGACCGTATTTCAGACGATCGATCGGTACAGGCGGCCTTCGGTTTTTAATTTTTTTGAAAATGTTTCGGGAGATAGCGAAGCGATTCGATAGTATATTCGGAAAGCCAGGAAAATTATCTACAAGTTAAATATGAATCTAGAGTGCACACGGTTTTAGGTTACACAGCAAGAAGCGCGGGAACGGACAGGGGACCGTATTTCAGACGATCGATCGGTACAGGCGGCCTTCAATTTTTAATTTTCTTTAAAATGTTCCGGAAGATAGCGAAGCGATTCGATAGTATATTCGGAAAGCCAGGAAAATTCTCTACAAGTTAAATATGAATCTAGAGTGCACACGGGTTTAGGTTACACAGCAAGTAGCGCGGGAACGGCCAGGGGACCGTATTTCAGACGATCAATCGGTACAGGTGGGCGTTCGGTTTAAAATTTTTTTTTAAATGTTCCGGGAGATAGCGAAGCGATTCGATAGTAATTTCGGAAAGCCAGGAAAATTCTCTACAAGTTAAATATGAATCTAGAGTGCACACGGGTTTAGGTTACACAGCAAGTAGCGCGGGAACGGCCAGGGGACCGTATTTCAGACGATCAATCGGTACAGGTGGGCGTTCGGTTTAAAAATTTTTTTTAAATGTTCCGGGAGATAGCGAAGCGATTCGATAATATATTCGGAAAGCCAGGAAAATTTTCTACAAGTTAAATATGAATCTAGAGTGCACACGAGTTTAGATTGAACAGCAAAAAGCTTGGGAACGGCCAGTGGACCGTATTTCAGACGATCATTCGGTACAGGCGGCCTTCGGTTTTTAATTATTTTTTAAATGTTCCGGGAGATAGCGAAGTGATTCGATAGTATATTCGGAAAGCCAGGAAAATTCTCTACAAGTTAAATATGAATCTAGAGTGCACACGGTTTTAGGTTACACAGCAAGAAGCGCGGGAACGGACAGGGGACCGTATTTCAGACGATCGATCGGTACAGGCGACCTTCAATTTTTAATTTTTTTTTAAATGTTCCGGGAGGTTGCGAAGTGATTCGATAGTATATTCGGAAAGCCAGGAAAATTCTCTACAAGTTAAATATGAATTAGAGTGCACACGGGTTTAGGTTACACAGCAAGAAGCGCGGGAACGGACAGGGGACCGTATTTCAGACGATCGATCGGTACAGGCGGCCTTCGGTTTTTAATTTTTTTGACAATGTTCCGGGAGGTGGCCTAGAGATTCGATAGTATATTCGGAAAGCCAGGAAAATTCTCTACAAGTTAAATATGAATCTAGAGTGCACACGGGTTTAGGTTACACAGCAAGTAGCGCGGGAACGGCCAGTGGACCGTATTTCAGACGATCGATCGGTACAGGCGGCCTTCGGTTTTTAATTTTTTTGAAAATGTTTCGGGAGATAGCGAAGCGATTCGATAGTATATTCGGAAAGCCAGGAAAATTATCTACAAGTTAAATATGAATCTAGAGTGCACACGGTTTTAGGTTACACAGCAAGAAGCGCGGGAACGGACAGGGGACCGTATTTCAGACGATCGATCGGTACAGGCGGCCTTCAATTTTTAATTTTCTTTAAAATGTTCCGGAAGATAGCGAAGCGATTCGATAGTATATTCGGAAAGCCAGGAAAATTCTCTACAAGTTAAATATGAATCTAGAGTGCACACGGGTTTAGGTTACACAGCAAGTAGCGCGGGAACGGCCAGGGGACCGTATTTCAGACGATCAATCGGTACAGGTGGGCGTTCGGTTTAAAATTTTTTTTTAAATGTTCCGGGAGATAGCGAAGCGATTCGATAGTATATTCGGAAAGCCAGGAAAATTTTCTACAAGTTAAATATGATTCTAGAGTGCACACGGGTTTAGATTACACAGTAAGTAGCGCGGGAACGGCCAGTGGACCGTATTTCAGACGATCGATCGGTACAGGCGGCCTTCGGTTTTTAATTTTTTTGAAAATGTTTCGGGAGATAGCGAAGTGATTCGATAGTATATTCGGAAAGCCAGGAAAATTATCTACAAGTTAAATATGAATCTAGAGTGCACACGGTTTTAGGTTACACAGCAAGAAGCGCGGGAACGGACAGGGGACCGTATTTCAGACGATCGATCGGTACAGGCGACCTTCAATTTTTAATTTTTTTTAAAATGTTCCGGGAGGTGGCGAAGCGATTCGATAGTAATTTCGGAAAGCCAGGAAAATTCTCTACAAGTTAAATATGAATCTAGAGTGCACACGGGTTTAGGTTACACAGCAAGTAGCGCGGGAACGGCCAGGGGACCGTATTTCAGACGATCAATCGGTACAGGTGGGCGTTCGGTTTAAAAATTTTTTTTTAATGTTCCGGGAGATAGCGAAGCGATTCGATAATATATTCGGAAAGCCAGGAAAATTTTCTACAAGTTAAATATGATTCTAGAGTGCACACGGTTTTAGATTACACAGTAAGTAGCGCGGGAACGGCCAGTGGACCGTATTTCAGATGATCGATCGGTACAGGCGGCCTTCGGTTTTTAATTTTTTTGAAAATGTTTCGGGAGGTAGTGAAGTGATTCGATAGTATATTCGGAAAGCCAGGAAAATTCTCTACAAGTTAAATATGAATCTAGAGTGCACACGAGTTTAGATTGAACAGCAAAAAGCTTGGGAACGGCCAGTGGACCGTATTTCAGACGATCATTCGGTACAGGCGGCCTTCGGTTTTTAATTATTTTTTAAATGTTCCGGGAGATAGCGAAGCGATTCGATAGTATATTCGGAAAGCCAGGAAAATTTTCTACAAGTTAAATATGATTCTAGAGTGCACACGGGTTTAGAATACACAGTAAGTAGCGCGGGAACGGCCAGTGGACCGTATTTCAGACGATCGATCGGTACAGGCGGCCTTCGGTTTTTAATTTTTTTGAAAATGTTCCGGGAGGTTGCGAAGTGATTCGATAGTATATTCGGAAAGCCAGGAAAATTCTCTACAAGTTAAATATGAATCTAGAGTGCACACGGGTTTAGGTTACACAGCAAGAAGCGCGGGAACGGACAGGGGACCGTATTTCAGACGATCGATCGGTACAGGCGGCCTTCGGTTTTTAATTTTTTTGACAATGTTCCGGGAGATAGCGAAGCGATTCGATAGTATATTCGGAAAGCCAGGAAAATTCTCTACAAGTTAAATATGAATCTAGAGTGCACACGGGTTTAGGTTACACAGCAAGTAGCGCGGGAACGGCCAGTGGACCGTATTTCAGAAGATCGATCGGTACAGGCGGCCATCAGTTTATAATTTTTTTGACAATGTTCCGGGAGGTGGTCTAGCGATTCGATAGTATATTCGGAAAGCCAGGAAAATTCTCTACCAGATAAATATGAATCTAGAGTGCACACGGTTTAGGTTACACAGCAAGTAGCGCGGGAACGGCCAGGGGACCGTATTTCAGACGATCAATCGGTACAGGTGGGCGTTCGGTTTAAAATTTTTTTTTAAATGTTCCGGGAGATAGCGAAGCGATTCGATAGTATATTCGGAAAGCCAGGAAAATTTTCTACAAGTTAAATATGATTCTAGAGTGCACACGGGTTTAGATTACACAGTAAGTAGCGCGGGAACGGCCAGTGGACCGTATTTCAGACGATCGATCGGTACAGGCGGCCTTCGGTTTTTAATTTTTTTGAAAATGTTTCGGGAGATAGCGAAGTGATTCGATAGTATATTCGGAAAGCCAGGAAAATTATCTACAAGTTAAATATGAATCTAGAGTGCACACGGTTTTAGGTTACACAGCAAGAAGCGCGGGAACGGACAGGGGACCGTATTTCAGACGATCGATCGGTACAGGCGACCTTCAATTTTTAATTTTTTTTAAAATGTTCCGGGAGGTGGCGAAGCGATTCGATAGTAATTTCGGAAAGCCAGGAAAATTCTCTACAAGTTAAATATGAATCTAGAGTGCACACGGGTTTAGGTTACACAGCAAGTAGCGCGGGAACGGCCAGGGGACCGTATTTCAGACGATCAATCGGTACAGGTGGGCGTTCGGTTTAAAAATTTTTTTTTAATGTTCCGGGAGATAGCGAAGCGATTCGATAATATATTCGGAAAGCCAGGAAAATTTTCTACAAGTTAAATATGATTCTAGAGTGCACACGGTTTTAGATTACACAGTAAGTAGCGCGGGAACGGCCAGTGGACCGTATTTCAGATGATCGATCGGTACAGGCGGCCTTCGGTTTTTAATTTTTTTGAAAATGTTTCGGGAGGTAGTGAAGTGATTCGATAGTATATTCGGAAAGCCAGGAAAATTCTCTACAAGTTAAATATGAATCTAGAGTGCACACGAGTTTAGATTGAACAGCAAAAAGCTTGGGAACGGCCAGTGGACCGTATTTCAGACGATCATTCGGTACAGGCGGCCTTCGGTTTTTAATTATTTTTTAAATGTTCCGGGAGATAGCGAAGCGATTCGATAGTATATTCGGAAAGCCAGGAAAATTTTCTACAAGTTAAATATGATTCTAGAGTGCACACGGGTTTAGAATACACAGTAAGTAGCGCGGGAACGGCCAGTGGACCGTATTTCAGACGATCGATCGGTACAGGCGGCCTTCGGTTTTTAATTTTTTTGAAAATGTTCCGGGAGGTTGCGAAGTGATTCGATAGTATATTCGGAAAGCCAGGAAAATTCTCTACAAGTTAAATATGAATCTAGAGTGCACACGGGTTTAGGTTACACAGCAAGAAGCGCGGGAACGGACAGGGGACAGTATTTCAGACGATCGATCGGTACAGGCGGCCTTCGGTTTTTAATTTTTTTGACAATGTTCCGGGAGATAGCGAAGCGATTCGATAGTATATTCGGAAAGCCAGGAAAATTCTCTACAAGTTAAATATGAATCTAGAGTGCACACGGGTTTAGGTTACACAGCAAGTAGCGCGGGAACGGCCAGTGGACCGTATTTCAGAAGATCGATCGGTACAGGCGGCCATCAGTTTATAATTTTTTTGACAATGTTCCGGGAGGTGGTCTAGCGATTCGATAGTATATTCGGAAAGCCAGGAAAATTCTCTACCAGATAAATATGAATCTAGAGTGCACACGGTTTAGGTTACACAGCAAGTAGCGCGGGAACGGCCAGGGGACCGTATTTCAGACGATCAATCGGTACAGGTGGGCGTTCGGTTTAAAATTTTTTTTTAAATGTTCCGGGAGATAGCGAAGCGATTCGATAGTATATTCGGAAAGCCAGGAAAATTTTCTACAAGTTAAATATGATTCTAGAGTGCACACGGGTTTAGATTACACAGTAAGTAGCGCGGGAACGGCCAGTGGACCGTATTTCAGACGATCGATCGGTACAGGCGGCCTTCGGTTTTTAATTTTTTTGAAAATGTTTCGGGAGATAGCGAAGTGATTCGATAGTATATTCGGAAAGCCAGGAAAATTATCTACAAGTTAAATATGAATCTAGAGTGCACACGGTTTTAGGTTACACAGCAAGAAGCGCGGGAACGGACAGGGGACCGTATTTCAGACGATCGATCGGTACAGGCGACCTTCAATTTTTAATTTTTTTTAAAATGTTCCGGGAGGTGGCGAAGCGATTCGATAGTAATTTCGGAAAGCCAGGAAAATTCTCTACAAGTTAAATATGAATCTAGAGTGCACACGGGTTTAGGTTACACAGCAAGTAGCGCGGGAACGGCCAGGGGACCGTATTTCAGACGATCAATCGGTACAGGTGGGCGTTCGGTTTAAAAATTTTTTTTTAATGTTCCGGGAGATAGCGAAGCGATTCGATAATATATTCGGAAAGCCAGGAAAATTTTCTACAAGTTAAATATGATTCTAGAGTGCACACGGTTTTAGATTACACAGTAAGTAGCGCGGGAACGGCCAGTGGACCGTATTTCAGATGATCGATCGGTACAGGCGGCCTTCGGTTTTTAATTTTTTTGAAAATGTTTCGGGAGGTAGTGAAGTGATTCGATAGTATATTCGGAAAGCCAGGAAAATTCTCTACAAGTTAAATATGAATCTAGAGTGCACACGAGTTTAGATTGAACAGCAAAAAGCTTGGGAACGGCCAGTGGACCGTATTTCAGACGATCATTCGGTACAGGCGGCCTTCGGTTTTTAATTATTTTTTAAATGTTCCGGGAGATAGCGAAGCGATTCGATAGTATATTCGGAAAGCCAGGAAAATTTTCTACAAGTTAAATATGATTCTAGAGTGCACACGGGTTTAGAATACACAGTAAGTAGCGCGGGAACGGCCAGTGGACCGTATTTCAGACGATCGATCGGTACAGGCGGCCTTCGGTTTTTAATTTTTTTGAAAATGTTCCGGGAGGTTGCGAAGTGATTCGATAGTATATTCGGAAAGCCAGGAAAATTCTCTACAAGTTAAATATGAATCTAGAGTGCACACGGGTTTAGGTTACACAGCAAGAAGCGCGGGAACGGACAGGGGACCGTATTTCAGACGATCGATCGGTACAGGCGGCCTTCGGTTTTTAATTTTTTTGACAATGTTCCGGGAGATAGCGAAGCGATTCGATAGTATATTCGGAAAGCCAGGAAAATTCTCTACAAGTTAAATATGAATCTAGAGTGCACACGGGTTTAGGTTACACAGCAAGTAGCGCGGGAACGGCCAGTGGACCGTATTTCAGAAGATCGATCGGTACAGGCGGCCATCAGTTTATAATTTTTTTGACAATGTTCCGGGAGGTGGTCTAGCGATTCGATAGTATATTCGGAAAGCCAGGAAAATTCTCTACCAGATAAATATGAATCTAGAGTGCACACGGTTTAGGTTACACAGCAAGTAGCGCGGGAACGGCCAGTGGACCGTATTTCAGACGATCGATCGGTACAGGCGGCCTTCGGTTTTTAATTTTTTGTAAAATGTTCCGGGAGGTGGCGAAGCGATTCGATAGTATATTCAGAAAGCCAGGAAAATTCTCTACAAGTTAAATATGAATCTAGAGTGCACACGGGTTTAGGTTAAACAGCAAGTTGCGCGGGAACGGCCAGTGGACCGTATTTCAGACGATCGATCGGTACAGGCGGCCTTCGGTTTTTAATTTTTTGTAAAATGTTCCGGGAGGTGGCGAAGCGATTCGATAGTATATTCAGAAAGCCAGGAAAATTCTCTACAAGTTAAATATGAATCTAGAGTGCACACGGTTTTAGGTTACACAGCAAGAAGCGCGGGAACGGACAGGGGACCGTATTTCAGACGATCGATCGGTACAGGCGACCTTCAATTTTTAATTTTTTTTTAAATGTTCCGGGAGGTGGCGAAGCGATTCGATAGTAATTTCGGAAAGCCAGGAAAATTCTCTACAAGTTAAATATGAATCTAGAGTGCACACGGGTTTAGGTTACACAGCAAGTAGCGCGGGAACGGCCAGGGGACCGTATTTCAGACGATCAATCGGTACAGGTGGGCGTTCGGTTTAAAAATTTTTTTTTAATGTTCCGGGAGATAGCGAAGCGATTCGATAATATATTCGGAAAGCCAGGAAAATTATCTACAAGTTAAATATGAATCTAGAGTGCACACGGTTTTAGGTTACACAGCAAGAAGCGCGGGAACGGACAGGGGACCGTATTTCAGATGATCGATCGGTACAGGCGGCCTTCGGTTTTTAATTTTTTTGAAAATGTTTCGGGAGATAGTGAAGTGATTCGATAGTATATTCGGAAAGCCAGGAAAATTCTCTACAAGTTAAATATGAATCTAGAGTGCACACGAGTTTAGATTGAACAGCAAAAAGCTTGGGAACGGCCAGTGGACCGTATTTCAGACGATCATTCGGTACAGGCGGCTTTCGGTTTTTAATTATTTTTTAAATGTTCCGGGAGATAGCGAAGTGATTCAAAAGTATATTCGGAAAGCCAGGAAAATTCTCTACAAGTTAAATATGAATCTAGAGTGCTCACGGTTTTAGGTTACACAGCAAGAAGCGCGGGAACGGACAGGGGACCGTATTTCAGACGATCGATCGGTACAGGCGGCCTTCAATTTTTAATTTTCTTTAAAATGTTCCGGAAGATAGCGAAGCGATTCGATAGTATATTCGGAAAGCCAGGAAAATTCTCTACAAGTTAAATATGAATCTAGAGTGCACACGGGTTTAGGTTACACAGCAAGTAGCGCGGGAACGGCCAGGGGACCGTATTTCAGACGATCAATCGGTACAGGTGGGCGTTCGGTTTAAAATTTTTTTTTAAATGTTCCGGGAGATAGCGAAGCGATTCGATAGTATATTCGGAAAGCCAGGAAAATGTTCTACAAGTTAAATATGATTCTAGAGTGCACACGGGTTTAGATTACACAGTAAGTAGCGCGGGAACGGCCAGTGGACCGTATTTCAGACGATCGATCGGTACAGGCGGCCTTCGGTTTTTAATTTTTTTGAAAATGTTTCGGGAGATAGCGAAGTGATTCGATAGTATATTCGGAAAGCCAGGAAAATTATCTACAAGTTAAATATGAATCTAGAGTGCACACGGTTTTAGGTTACACAGCAAGAAGCGCGGGAACGGACAGGGGACCGTATTTCAGACGATCGATCGGTACAGGCGACCTTCAATTTTTAATTTTTTTTAAAATGTTCCGGGAGGTGGCGAAGCGATTCGATAGTAATTTCGGAAAGCCAGGAAAATTCTCTACAAGTTAAATATGAATCTAGAGTGCACACGGGTTTAGGTTACACAGCAAGTAGCGCGGGAACGGCCAGTGGACCGTATTTCAGAAGATCGATCGGTACAGGCGGCCATCAGTTTATAATTTTTTTGACAATGTTCCGGGAGGTGGTCTAGCGATTCGATAGTAATTTCGGAAAGCCAGGAAAATTCTCTACAAGTTAAATATGAATCTAGAGTGCACACGGGTTTAGGTTACACAGCAAGTAGCGCGGGAACGGCCAGTGGACCGTATTTCAGAAGATCGATCGGTACAGGCGGCCATCAGTTTATAATTTTTTTGACAATGTTCCGGGAGGTGGTCTAGCGATTCGATAGTATATTCGGAAAGCCAGGAAAATTCTCTACCAGATAAATATGAATCTAGAGTGCACACGGTTTAGGTTACACAGCAAGTAGCGCGGGAACGGCCAGTGGACCGTATTTCAGACGATCGATCGGTACAGGCGGCCTTCGGTTTTTAATTTTTTGTAAAATGTTCCGAGAGGTGGCGAAGCGATTCGATAGTATATTCAGAAAGCCAGGAAAATTCTCTACAAGTTAAATATGAATCTAGAGTGCACACGGGTTTAGGTTAAACAGCAAGTTGCGCGGGAACGGCCAGTGGACCGTATTTCAGACGATCGATCGGTACAGGCGGCCTTCGGTTTTTAATTTTTTGTAAAATGTTCCGGAAGGTGGTCTAGCGATTCGATAGTATATTCGGAAAGCCAGGAAAATTTTCTACAAGTTAAATATGATTCTAGAGTGCACACGGGTTTAGGTTACACAGCAAGAAGCGCGGGAACGGACAGGGGACCGTATTTCAGACGATCAATCGGTACAGGCGGCCTTCGGTTTTTAATTTTTTTTTAAATGTTACGGGAGGTTGCGAAGCGATTCGATAGTATATTCGGAAAGCCAGAAAAATTTTCTACAAGTTAAATATGATTCTAGAGTGCACACGGGTTTAGATTACACAGTAAGTAGCGCGGGAACGGCCAGTGGACCGTATTTCAGACGATCGATCGGTACAGGCGACCTTCGGTTTTTAATTTTTTTGAAAATGTTTCGGGAGATAGCGAAGTGATTCGATAGTATATTCGGAAAGCCAGGAAAATTCATGCACACGGGTTTAGGTTACACAGCAAGAAGCGCGGGAACGGAAAGGGGACCGTATTTCAGACGATCGATCGGTACAGGCGGCCTTCGGTTTTTAATTTTTTTGACAATGTTCCGGGAGGTGGCCTAGAGATTCGATAGTATATTCGAAAGCCAGGAAAATTCTCTACAAGTTAAATATGAATCTAGAGTGCACACGGGTTTAGGTTACACAGCAAGTAGCGCGGGAACGGCCAGGGGACCGTATTTCAGACGATCAATCGGTACAGGTGGGCGTTCGGTTTAAAATTTTTTTTTAAATGTTCCGGGAGATAGCGAAGCGATTCGATAGTATATTCGGAAAGCCAGGAAAATTTTCTACAAGTTAAATATGATTCTAGAGTGCACACGGGTTTAGATTACACAGTAAGTAGCGCGGGAACGGCCAGTGGACCGTATTTCAGACGATCGATCGGTACAGGCGGCCTTCGGTTTTTAATTTTTTTGAAAATGTTTCGGGAGATAGCGAAGTGATTCGATAGTATATTCGGAAAGCCAGGAAAATTATCTACAAGTTAAATATGAATCTAGAGTGCACACGGTTTTAGGTTACACAGCAAGAAGCGCGGGAACGGACAGGGGACCGTATTTCAGACGATCGATCGGTACAGGCGACCTTCAATTTTTAATTTTTTTTTAAATGTTCCGGGAGGTGGCGAAGCGATTCGATAGTAATTTCGGAAAGCCAGGAAAATTCTCTACAAGTTAAATATGAATCTAGAGTGCACACGGGTTTAGGTTACACAGCAAGTAGCGCGGGAACGGCCAGGGGACCGTATTTCAGACGATCAATCGGTACAGGTGGGCGTTCGGTTTAAAAATTTTTTTTTAATGTTCCGGGAGATAGCGAAGCGATTCGATAATATATTCGGAAAGCCAGGAAAATTATCTACAAGTTAAATATGAATCTAGAGTGCACACGGTTTTAGGTTACACAGCAAGAAGCGCGGGAACGGACAGGGGACCGTATTTCAGATGATCGATCGGTACAGGCGGCCTTCGGTTTTTAATTTTTTTGAAAATGTTTCGGGAGATAGTGAAGTGATTCGATAGTATATTCGGAAAGCCAGGAAAATTCTCTACAAGTTAAATATGAATCTAGAGTGCACACGAGTTTAGATTGAACAGCAAAAAGCTTGGGAACGGCCAGTGGACCGTATTTCAGACGATCATTCGGTACAGGCGGCTTTCGGTTTTTAATTATTTTTTAAATGTTCCGGGAGATAGCGAAGTGATTCAAAAGTATATTCGGAAAGCCAGGAAAATTCTCTACAAGTTAAATATGAATCTAGAGTGCTCACGGTTTTAGGTTACACAGCAAGAAGCGCGGGAACGGACAGGGGACCGTATTTCAGACGATCGATCGGTACAGGCGGCCTTCAATTTTTAATTTTCTTTAAAATGTTCCGGAAGATAGCGAAGCGATTCGATAGTATATTCGGAAAGCCAGGAAAATTCTCTACAAGTTAAATATGAATCTAGAGTGCACACGGGTTTAGGTTACACAGCAAGTAGCGCGGGAACGGCCAGGGGACCGTATTTCAGACGATCAATCGGTACAGGTGGGCGTTCGGTTTAAAATTTTTTTTTAAATGTTCCGGGAGATAGCGAAGCGATTCGATAGTATATTCGGAAAGCCAGGAAAATGTTCTACAAGTTAAATATGATTCTAGAGTGCACACGGGTTTAGATTACACAGTAAGTAGCGCGGGAACGGCCAGTGGACCGTATTTCAGACGATCGATCGGTACAGGCGGCCTTCGGTTTTTAATTTTTTTGAAAATGTTTCGGGAGATAGCGAAGTGATTCGATAGTATATTCGGAAAGCCAGGAAAATTATCTACAAGTTAAATATGAATCTAGAGTGCACACGGTTTTAGGTTACACAGCAAGAAGCGCGGGAACGGACAGGGGACCGTATTTCAGACGATCGATCGGTACAGGCGACCTTCAATTTTTAATTTTTTTTAAAATGTTCCGGGAGGTGGCGAAGCGATTCGATAGTAATTTCGGAAAGCCAGGAAAATTCTCTACAAGTTAAATATGAATCTAGAGTGCACACGGGTTTAGGTTACACAGCAAGTAGCGCGGGAACGGCCAGTGGACCGTATTTCAGAAGATCGATCGGTACAGGCGGCCATCAGTTTATAATTTTTTTGACAATGTTCCGGGAGGTGGTCTAGCGATTCGATAGTATATTCGGAAAGCCAGGAAAATTCTCTACCAGATAAATATGAATCTAGAGTGCACACGGTTTAGGTTACACAGCAAGTAGCGCGGGAACGGCCAGTGGACCGTATTTCAGACGATCGATCGGTACAGGCGGCCTTCGGTTTTTAATTTTTTGTAAAATGTTCCGGGAGGTGGCGAAGCGATTCGATAGTATATTCAGAAAGCCAGGAAAATTCTCTACAAGTTAAATATGAATCTAGAGTGCACACGGGTTTAGGTTAAACAGCAAGTTGCGCGGGAACGGCCAGTGGACCGTATTTCAGACGATCGATCGGTACAGGCGGCCTTCGGTTTTTAATTTTTTGTAAAATGTTCCGGAAGGTGGTCTAGCGATTCGATAGTATATTCGGAAAGCCAGGAAAATTTTCTACAAGTTAAATATGATTCTAGAGTGCACACGGGTTTAGGTTACACAGCAAGAAGCGCGGGAACGGACAGGGGACCGTATTTCAGACGATCAATCGGTACAGGCGGCCTTCGGTTTTTAATTTTTTTTTAAATGTTACGGGAGGTTGCGAAGCGATTCGATAGTATATTCGGAAAGCCAGAAAAATTTTCTACAAGTTAAATATGATTCTAGAGTGCACACGGGTTTAGATTACACAGTAAGTAGCGCGGGAACGGCCAGTGGACCGTATTTCAGACGATCGATCGGTACAGGCGACCTTCGGTTTTTAATTTTTTTGAAAATGTTTCGGGAGATAGCGAAGTGATTCGATAGTATATTCGGAAAGCCAGGAAAATTCATGCACACGGGTTTAGGTTACACAGCAAGAAGCGCGGGAACGGAAAGGGGACCGTATTTCAGACGATCGATCGGTACAGGCGGCCTTCGGTTTTTAATTTTTTTGACAATGTTCCGGGAGGTGGCCTAGAGATTCGATAGTATATTCGAAAGCCAGGAAAATTCTCTACAAGTTAAATATGAATCTAGAGTGCACACGGGTTTAGGTTACACAGCAAGTAGCGCGGGAACGGCCAGGGGACCGTATTTCAGACGATCAATCGGTACAGGTGGGCGTTCGGTTTAAAATTTTTTTTTAAATGTTCCGGGAGATAGCGAAGCGATTCGATAGTATATTCGGAAAGCCAGGAAAATTTTCTACAAGTTAAATATGATTCTAGAGTGCACACGGGTTTAGATTACACAGTAAGTAGCGCGGGAACGGCCAGTGGACCGTATTTCAGACGATCGATCGGTACAGGCGGCCTTCGGTTTTTAATTTTTTTGAAAATGTTTCGGGAGATAGCGAAGTGATTCGATAGTATATTCGGAAAGCCAGGAAAATTATCTACAAGTTAAATATGAATCTAGAGTGCACACGGTTTTAGGTTACACAGCAAGAAGCGCGGGAACGGACAGGGGACCGTATTTCAGACGATCGATCGGTACAGGCGACCTTCAATTTTTAATTTTTTTTTAAATGTTCCGGGAGGTGGCGAAGCGATTCGATAGTAATTTCGGAAAGCCAGGAAAATTCTCTACAAGTTAAATATGAATCTAGAGTGCACACGGGTTTAGGTTACACAGCAAGTAGCGCGGGAACGGCCAGGGGACCGTATTTCAGACGATCAATCGGTACAGGTGGGCGTTCGGTTTAAAAATTTTTTTTTAATGTTCCGGGAGATAGCGAAGCGATTCGATAATATATTCGGAAAGCCAGGAAAATTATCTACAAGTTAAATATGAATCTAGAGTGCACACGGTTTTAGGTTACACAGCAAGAAGCGCGGGAACGGACAGGGGACCGTATTTCAGATGATCGATCGGTACAGGCGGCCTTCGGTTTTTAATTTTTTTGAAAATGTTTCGGGAGATAGTGAAGTGATTCGATAGTATATTCGGAAAGCCAGGAAAATTCTCTACAAGTTAAATATGAATCTAGAGTGCACACGAGTTTAGATTGAACAGCAAAAAGCTTGGGAACGGCCAGTGGACCGTATTTCAGACGATCATTCGGTACAGGCGGCTTTCGGTTTTTAATTATTTTTTAAATGTTCCGGGAGATAGCGAAGTGATTCAAAAGTATATTCGGAAAGCCAGGAAAATTCTCTACAAGTTAAATATGAATCTAGAGTGCTCACGGTTTTAGGTTACACAGCAAGAAGCGCGGGAACGGACAGGGGACCGTATTTCAGACGATCGATCGGTACAGGCGGCCTTCAATTTTTAATTTTCTTTAAAATGTTCCGGAAGATAGCGAAGCGATTCGATAGTATATTCGGAAAGCCAGGAAAATTCTCTACAAGTTAAATATGAATCTAGAGTGCACACGGGTTTAGGTTACACAGCAAGTAGCGCGGGAACGGCCAGGGGACCGTATTTCAGACGATCAATCGGTACAGGTGGGCGTTCGGTTTAAAATTTTTTTTTAAATGTTCCGGGAGATAGCGAAGCGATTCGATAGTATATTCGGAAAGCCAGGAAAATGTTCTACAAGTTAAATATGATTCTAGAGTGCACACGGGTTTAGATTACACAGTAAGTAGCGCGGGAACGGCCAGTGGACCGTATTTCAGACGATCGATCGGTACAGGCGGCCTTCGGTTTTTAATTTTTTTGAAAATGTTTCGGGAGATAGCGAAGTGATTCGATAGTATATTCGGAAAGCCAGGAAAATTATCTACAAGTTAAATATGAATCTAGAGTGCACACGGTTTTAGGTTACACAGCAAGAAGCGCGGGAACGGACAGGGGACCGTATTTCAGACGATCGATCGGTACAGGCGACCTTCAATTTTTAATTTTTTTTTAAATGTTCCGGGAGGTGGCGAAGCGATTCGATAGTAATTTCGGAAAGCCAGGAAAATTCTCTACAAGTTAAATATGAATCTAGAGTGCACACGGGTTTAGGTTACACAGCAAGTAGCGCGGGAACGGCCAGTGGACCGTATTTCAGAAGATCGATCGGTACAGGCGGCCATCAGTTTATAATTTTTTTGACAATGTTCCGGGAGGTGGTCTAGCGATTCGATAGTATATTCGGAAAGCCAGGAAAATTCTCTACCAGATAAATATGAATCTAGAGTGCACACGGTTTAGGTTACACAGCAAGTAGCGCGGGAACGGCCAGTGGACCGTATTTCAGACGATCGATCGGTACAGGCGGCCTTCGGTTTTTAATTTTTTGTACAATGTTCCGGGAGGTGGCGAAGCGATTCGATAGTATATTCAGAAAGCCAGGAAAATTCTCTACAAGTTAAATATGAATCTAGAGTGCACACGGGTTTAGGTTAAACAGCAAGTTGCGCGGGAACGGCCAGTGGACCGTATTTCAGACGATCGATCGGTACAGGCGGCCTTCGGTTTTTAATTTTTTGTAAAATGTTCCGGAAGGTGGTCTAGCGATTCGATAGTATATTCGGAAAGCCAGGAAAATTTTCTACAAGTTAAATATGATTCTAGAGTGCACACGGGTTTAGGTTACACAGCAAGAAGCGCGGGAACGGACAGGGGACCGTATTTCAGACGATCAATCGGTACAGGCGGCCTTCGGTTTTTAATTTTTTTTTAAATGTTACGGGAGGTTGCGAAGCGATTCGATAGTATATTCGGAAAGCCAGAAAAATTTTCTACAAGTTAAATATGATTCTAGAGTGCACACGGGTTTAGATTACACAGTAAGTAGCGCGGGAACGGCCAGTGGACCGTATTTCAGACGATCGATCGGTACAGGCGACCTTCGGTTTTTAATTTTTTTGAAAATGTTTCGGGAGATAGCGAAGTGATTCGATAGTATATTCGGAAAGCCAGGAAAATTCATGCACACGGGTTTAGGTTACACAGCAAGAAGCGCGGGAACGGAAAGGGGACCGTATTTCAGACGATCGATCGGTACAGGCGGCCTTCGGTTTTTAATTTTTTGCAAAATGTTCCGGAAGGTGGTCTAGCGATTCGATAGTATATTCGGAAAGCCAGGAAAATTTTCTACAAGTTAAATATGATTCTAGAGTGCACACGGGTTTAGGTTACACAGCAAGAAGCGCGGGAACGGACAGGGGACCGTATTTCAGACGATCAATCGGTACAGGCGGCCTTCGGTTTTTAATTTTTTTTTAAATGTTACGGGAGGTTGCGAAGCGATTCGATAGTATATTCGGAAAGCCAGAAAAATTTTCTACAAGTTAAATATGATTCTAGAGTGCACACGGGTTTAGATTACACAGTAAGTAGCGCGGGAACGGCCAGTGGACCGTATTTCAGACGATCGATCGGTACAGGCGACCTTCGGTTTTTAATTTTTTTGAAAATGTTTCGGGAGATAGCGAAGTGATTCGATAGTATATTCGGAAAGCCAGGAAAATTCATGCACACGGGTTTAGGTTACACAGCAAGAAGCGCGGGAACGGAAAGGGGACCGTATTTCAGACGATCGATCGGTACAGGCGGCCTTCGGTTTTTAATTTTTTTGACAATGTTCCGGGAGGTGGCCTAGAGATTCGATAGTATATTCGAAAGCCAGGAAAATTCTCTACAAGTTAAATATGAATCTAGAGTGCACACGGGTTTAGGTTACACAGCAAGTAGCGCGGGAACGGCCAGGGGACCGTATTTCAGACGATCAATCGGTACAGGTGGGCGTTCGGTTTAAAATTTTTTTTTAAATGTTCCGGGAGATAGCGAAGCGATTCGATAGTATATTCGGAAAGCCAGGAAAATTTTCTACAAGTTAAATATGATTCTAGAGTGCACACGGGTTTAGATTACACAGTAAGTAGCGCGGGAACGGCCAGTGGACCGTATTTCAGACGATCGATCGGTACAGGCGGCCTTCGGTTTTTAATTTTTTTGAAAATGTTTCGGGAGATAGCGAAGTGATTCGATAGTATATTCGGAAAGCCAGGAAAATTATCTACAAGTTAAATATGAATCTAGAGTGCACACGGTTTTAGGTTACACAGCAAGAAGCGCGGGAACGGACAGGGGACCGTATTTCAGACGATCGATCGGTACAGGCGACCTTCAATTTTTAATTTTTTTTAAAATGTTCCGGGAGGTGGCGAAGCGATTCGATAGTAATTTCGGAAAGCCAGGAAAATTCTCTACAAGTTAAATATGAATCTAGAGTGCACACGGGTTTAGGTTACACAGCAAGTAGCGCGGGAACGGCCAGGGGACCGTATTTCAGACGATCAATCGGTACAGGTGGGCGTTCGGTTTAAAAATTTTTTTTAAATGTTCCGGGAGATAGCGAAGCGATTCGATAATATATTCGGAAAGCCAGGAAAATTTTCTACAAGTTAAATATGATTCTAGAGTGCACACGGGTTTAGATTACACAGTAAGTAGCGCGGGAACGGCCAGTGGACCGTATTTCAGATGATCGATCGGTACAGGCGGCCTTCGGTTTTTAATTTTTTTGAAAATGTTTCGGGAGATAGTGAAGTGATTCGATAGTATATTCGGAAAGCCAGGAAAATTCTCTACAAGTTAAATATGAATCTAGAGTGCACACGAGTTTAGATTGAACAGCAAAAAGCTTGGGAACGGCCAGTGGACCGTATTTCAGACGATCATTCGGTACAGGCGGCCTTCGGTTTTTAATTATTTTTTAAATGTTCCGGGAGATAGCGAAGTGATTCAAAAGTATATTCGGAAAGCCAGGAAGATTCTCTACAAGTTAAATATGAATCTAGAGTGCACACGGTTTTAGGTTACACAGCAAGAAGCGCGGGCACGGACAGGGGACCGTATTTCAGACGATCGATCGGTACAGGCGGCCTTCAATTTTTAATTTTCTTTAAAATGTTCCGGAAGATAGCGAAGCGATTCGATAAGATATTCGGAAAGCCAGGAAAATTTTCTACAATTTAAATATGAATCTAGAGTGCACACGGGTTTAGGTTACACAGCAAGTAACGCGGGAACGGCCAGTGGACCGTATTTCAGACGATCGATCGGTACAGGCGGCCTTCGGTTTTTAATTTTTTTGAAAATGTTTCGGGAGATAGCGAAGTGATTCGATAGTATATTCGGAAAGCCAGGAAAATTATCTACAAGTTAAATATGAATCTAGAGTGCACACGGTTTTAGGTTACACAGCAAGAAGCGCGGGAACGGACAGGGGACCGTATATCAGACGATCGATCGGTACAGGCGACCTTCAATTTTTAATTTTTTTTAAAATGTTCCGGGAGGTGGCGAAGCGATTCGATAGTAATTTCGGAAAGCCAGGAAAATTCTCTACAAGTTAAATATGAATCTAGAGTGCACACGGGTTTAGGTTACACAGCAAGTAGCGCGGGAACGGCCAGTGGACCGTATTTCAGAAGATCGATCGGTACAGGCGGCCATCAGTTTATAATTTTTTTGACAATGTTCCGGGAGGTGGTCTAGCGATTCGATAGTATATTCGGAAAGCCAGGAAAATTCTCTACCAGATAAATATGAATCTAGAGTGCACACGGTTTAGGTTACACAGCAAGTAGCGCGGGAACGGCCAGTGGACCGTATTTCAGACGATCGATCGGTACAGGCGGCCTTCGGTTTTTAATTTTTTGTAAAATGTTCCGGGAGGTGGCGAAGCGATTCGATAGTATATTCAGAAAGCCAGGAAAATTCTCTACAAGTTAAATATGAATCTAGAGTGCACACGGGTTTAGGTTAAACAGCAAGTTGCGCGGGAACGGCCAGTGGACCGTATTTCAGACGATCGATCGGTACAGGCGGCCTTCGGTTTTTAATTTTTTGTAAAATGTTCCGGAAGGTGGTCTAGCAATTCGATAGTATATTCGGAAAGCCAGGAAAATTTTCTACAAGATAAATATGATTCTAGAGTGCACACGGGTTTAGGTTACACAGCAAGAAGCGCGGGAACGGACAGGGGACCGTATTTCAGACGATCAATCGGTACAGGCGGCCTTCGGTTTTTAATTTTTTTTTAAATGTTACGGGAGGTTGCGAAGCGATTCGATAGTATATTCGGAAAGCCAGAAAAATTTTCTACAAGTTAAATATGATTCTAGAGTGCACACGGGTTTAGATTACACAGTAAGTAGCGCGGGAACGGCCAGTGGACCGTATTTCAGACGATCGATCGGTACAGGCGACCTTCGGTTTTTAATTTTTTTGAAAATGTTTCGGGAGATAGCGAAGTGATTCGATAGTATATTCGGAAAGCCAGGAAAATTCATGCACACGGGTTTAGGTTACACAGCAAGAAGCGCGGGAACGGAAAGGGGACCGTATTTCAGACGATCGATCGGTACAGGCGGCCTTCGGTTTTTAATTTTTTTGACAATGTTCCGGGAGGTGGCCTAGAGATTCGATAGTATATTCGAAAGCCAGGAAAATTCTCTACAAGTTAAATATGAATCTAGAGTGCACACGGGTTTAGGTTACACAGCAAGTAGCGCGGGAACGGCCAGGGGACCGTATTTCAGACGATCAATCGGTACAGGTGGGCGTTCGGTTTAAAATTTTTTTTTAAATGTTCCGGGAGATAGCGAAGCGATTCGATAGTATATTCGGAAAGCCAGGAAAATTTTCTACAAGTTAAATATGATTCTAGAGTGCACACGGGTTTAGGTTACACAGCAAGAAGCGCGGGAACGGACAGGGGACCGTATTTCAGACGATCAATCGGTACAGGCGGCCTTCGGTTTTTAATTTTTTTTTAAATGTTACGGGAGGTTGCGAAGCGATTCGATAGTATATTCGGAAAGCCAGAAAAATTTTCTACAAGTTAAATATGATTCTAGAGTGCACACGGGTTTAGATTACACAGTAAGTAGCGCGGGAACGGCCAGTGGACCGTATTTCAGACGATCGATCGGTACAGGCGACCTTCGGTTTTTAATTTTTTTGAAAATGTTTCGGGAGATAGCGAAGTGATTCGATAGTATATTCGGAAAGCCAGGAAAATTCATGCACACGGGTTTAGGTTACACAGCAAGAAGCGCGGGAACGGAAAGGGGACCGTATTTCAGACGATCGATCGGTACAGGCGGCCTTCGGTTTTTAATTTTTTTGACAATGTTCCGGGAGGTGGCCTAGAGATTCGATAGTATATTCGAAAGCCAGGAAAATTCTCTACAAGTTAAATATGAATCTAGAGTGCACACGGGTTTAGGTTACACAGCAAGTAGCGCGGGAACGGCCAGGGGACCGTATTTCAGACGATCAATCGGTACAGGTGGGCGTTCGGTTTAAAATTTTTTTTTAAATGTTCCGGGAGATAGCGAAGCGATTCGATAGTATATTCGGAAAGCCAGGAAAATTTTCTACAAGTTAAATATGATTCTAGAGTGCACACGGGTTTAGATTACACAGTAAGTAGCGCGGGAACGGCCAGTGGACCGTATTTCAGACGATCGATCGGTACAGGCGGCCTTCGGTTTTTAATTTTTTTGAAAATGTTTCGGGAGATAGCGAAGTGATTCGATAGTATATTCGGAAAGCCAGGAAAATTATCTACAAGTTAAATATGAATCTAGAGTGCACACGGTTTTAGGTTACACAGCAAGAAGCGCGGGAACGGACAGGGGACCGTATTTCAGACGATCGATCGGTACAGGCGACCTTCAATTTTTAATTTTTTTTAAAATGTTCCGGGAGGTGGCGAAGCGATTCGATAGTAATTTCGGAAAGCCAGGAAAATTCTCTACAAGTTAAATATGAATCTAGAGTGCACACGGGTTTAGGTTACACAGCAAGTAGCGCGGGAACGGCCAGGGGACCGTATTTCAGACGATCAATCGGTACAGGTGGGCGTTCGGTTTAAAAATTTTTTTTAAATGTTCCGGGAGATAGCGAAGCGATTCGATAATATATTCGGAAAGCCAGGAAAATTTTCTACAAGTTAAATATGATTCTAGAGTGCACACGGGTTTAGATTACACAGTAAGTAGCGCGGGAACGGCCAGTGGACCGTATTTCAGATGATCGATCGGTACAGGCGGCCTTCGGTTTTTAATTTTTTTGAAAATGTTTCGGGAGATAGTGAAGTGATTCGATAGTATATTCGGAAAGCCAGGAAAATTCTCTACAAGTTAAATATGAATCTAGAGTGCACACGAGTTTAGATTGAACAGCAAAAAGCTTGGGAACGGCCAGTGGACCGTATTTCAGACGATCATTCGGTACAGGCGGCCTTCGGTTTTTAATTATTTTTTAAATGTTCCGGGAGATAGCGAAGTGATTCAAAAGTATATTCGGAAAGCCAGGAAAATTCTCTACAAGTTAAATATGAATCTAGAGTGCACACGGTTTTAGGTTACACAGCAAGAAGCGCGGGCACGGACAGGGGACCGTATTTCAGACGATCGATCGGTACAGGCGGCCTTCAATTTTTAATTTTCTTTAAAATGTTCCGGAAGATAGCGAAGCGATTCGATAAGATATTCGGAAAGCCAGGAAAATTTTCTACAATTTAAATATGAATCTAGAGTGCACACGGGTTTAGGTTACACAGCAAGTAACGCGGGAACGGCCAGTGGACCGTATTTCAGACGATCGATCGGTACAGGCGGCCTTCGGTTTTTAATTTTTTTGAAAATGTTTCGGGAGATAGCGAAGTGATTCGATAGTATATTCGGAAAGCCAGGAAAATTATCTACAAGTTAAATATGAATCTAGAGTGCACACGGTTTTAGGTTACACAGCAAGAAGCGCGGGAACGGACAGGGGACCGTATATCAGACGATCGATCGGTACAGGCGACCTTCAATTTTTAATTTTTTTTAAAATGTTCCGGGAGGTGGCGAAGCGATTCGATAGTAATTTCGGAAAGCCAGGAAAATTCTCTACAAGTTAAATATGAATCTAGAGTGCACACGGGTTTAGGTTACACAGCAAGTAGCGCGGGAACGGCCAGTGGACCGTATTTCAGAAGATCGATCGGTACAGGCGGCCATCAGTTTATAATTTTTTTGACAATGTTCCGGGAGGTGGTCTAGCGATTCGATAGTATATTCGGAAAGCCAGGAAAATTCTCTACCAGATAAATATGAATCTAGAGTGCACACGGTTTAGGTTACACAGCAAGTAGCGCGGGAACGGCCAGTGGACCGTATTTCAGACGATCGATCGGTACAGGCGGCCTTCGGTTTTTAATTTTTTGTAAAATGTTCCGGGAGGTGGCGAAGCGATTCGATAGTATATTCAGAAAGCCAGGAAAATTCTCTACAAGTTAAATATGAATCTAGAGTGCACACGGGTTTAGGTTAAACAGCAAGTTGCGCGGGAACGGCCAGTGGACCGTATTTCAGACGATCGATCGGTACAGGCGGCCTTCGGTTTTTAATTTTTTGTAAAATGTTCCGGAAGGTGGTCTAGCAATTCGATAGTATATTCGGAAAGCCAGGAAAATTTTCTACAAGATAAATATGATTCTAGAGTGCACACGGGTTTAGGTTACACAGCAAGAAGCGCGGGAACGGACAGGGGACCGTATTTCAGACGATCAATCGGTACAGGCGGCCTTCGGTTTTTAATTTTTTTTTAAATGTTACGGGAGGTTGCGAAGCGATTCGATAGTATATTCGGAAAGCCAGAAAAATTTTCTACAAGTTAAATATGATTCTAGAGTGCACACGGGTTTAGATTACACAGTAAGTAGCGCGGGAACGGCCAGTGGACCGTATTTCAGACGATCGATCGGTACAGGCGACCTTCGGTTTTTAATTTTTTTGAAAATGTTTCGGGAGATAGCGAAGTGATTCGATAGTATATTCGGAAAGCCAGGAAAATTCATGCACACGGGTTTAGGTTACACAGCAAGAAGCGCGGGAACGGAAAGGGGACCGTATTTCAGACGATCGATCGGTACAGGCGGCCTTCGGTTTTTAATTTTTTTGACAATGTTCCGGGAGGTGGCCTAGAGATTCGATAGTATATTCGAAAGCCAGGAAAATTCTCTACAAGTTAAATATGAATCTAGAGTGCACACGGGTTTAGGTTACACAGCAAGTAGCGCGGGAACGGCCAGGGGACCGTATTTCAGACGATCAATCGGTACAGGTGGGCGTTCGGTTTAAAATTTTTTTTTAAATGTTCCGGGAGATAGCGAAGCGATTCGATAGTATATTCGGAAAGCCAGGAAAATTATCTACAAGTTAAATATGAATCTAGAGTGCACACGGTTTTAGGTTACACAGCAAGAAGCGCGGGAACGGACAGGGGACCGTATTTCAGACGATCGATCGGTACAGGCGACCTTCAATTTTTAATTTTTTTTAAAATGTTCCGGGAGGTGGCGAAGCGATTCGATAGTAATTTCGGAAAGCCAGGAAAATTCTCTACAAGTTAAATATGAATCTAGAGTGCACACGGGTTTAGGTTACACAGCAAGTAGCGCGGGAACGGCCAGGGGACCGTATTTCAGACGATCAATCGGTACAGGTGGGCGTTCGGTTTAAAAATTTTTTTTTAATGTTCCGGGAGATAGCGAAGCGATTCGATAATATATTCGGAAAGCCAGGAAAATTTTCTACAAGTTAAATATGATTCTAGAGTGCACACGGGTTTAGATTACACAGTAAGTAGCGCGGGAACGGCCAGTGGACCGTATTTCAGATGATCGATCGGTACAGGCGGCCTTCGGTTTTTAATTTTTTTGAAAATGTTTCGGGAGATAGTGAAGTGATTCGATAGTATATTCGGAAAGCCAGGAAAATTCTCTACAAGTTAAATATGAATCTAGAGTGCACACGAGTTTAGGTTACACAGCAAGTAGCGCGGGAACGGCCAGGGGACCGTATTTCAGACGATCAATCGGTACAGGCGGCCTTCGGTTTTTAATTTTTTTGACAATGTTCCGGGAGGTGGCCTAGAGATTCGATAGTATATTCGGAAAGCCAGGAAAATTTTCTACAAGTTAAATATGATTCTAGAGTGCACACGGGTTTAGGTTACACAGCAAGAAGCGCGGGAACGGACAGGGGACCGTATTTCAGACGATCAATCGGTACAGGCGGCCTTCGGTTTTTAATTTTTTTTTAAATGTTACGGGAGGTTGCGAAGCGATTCGATAGTATATTCGGAAAGCCAGAAAAATTTTCTACAAGTTAAATATGATTCTAGAGTGCACACGGGTTTAGATTACACAGTAAGTAGCGCGGGAACGGCCAGTGGACCGTATTTCAGACGATCGATCGGTACAGGCGACCTTCGGTTTTTAATTTTTTTGAAAATGTTTCGGGAGATAGCGAAGTGATTCGATAGTATATTCGGAAAGCCAGGAAAATTCATGCACACGGGTTTAGGTTACACAGCAAGAAGCGCGGGAACGGAAAGGGGACCGTATTTCAGACGATCGATCGGTACAGGCGGCCTTCGGTTTTTAATTTTTTGCAAAATGTTCCGGAAGGTGGTCTAGCGATTCGATAGTATATTCGGAAAGCCAGGAAAATTTTCTACAAGTTAAATATGATTCTAGAGTGCACACGGGTTTAGGTTACACAGCAAGAAGCGCGGGAACGGACAGGGGACCGTATTTCAGACGATCAATCGGTACAGGCGGCCTTCGGTTTTTAATTTTTTTTTAAATGTTACGGGAGGTTGCGAAGCGATTCGATAGTATATTCGGAAAGCCAGAAAAATTTTCTACAAGTTAAATATGATTCTAGAGTGCACACGGGTTTAGATTACACAGTAAGTAGCGCGGGAACGGCCAGTGGACCGTATTTCAGACGATCGATCGGTACAGGCGACCTTCGGTTTTTAATTTTTTTGAAAATGTTTCGGGAGATAGCGAAGTGATTCGATAGTATATTCGGAAAGCCAGGAAAATTCATGCACACGGGTTTAGGTTACACAGCAAGAAGCGCGGGAACGGAAAGGGGACCGTATTTCAGACGATCGATCGGTACAGGCGGCCTTCGGTTTTTAATTTTTTTGACAATGTTCCGGGAGGTGGCCTAGAGATTCGATAGTATATTCGAAAGCCAGGAAAATTCTCTACAAGTTAAATATGAATCTAGAGTGCACACGGGTTTAGGTTACACAGCAAGTAGCGCGGGAACGGCCAGGGGACCGTATTTCAGACGATCAATCGGTACAGGTGGGCGTTCGGTTTAAAATTTTTTTTTAAATGTTCCGGGAGATAGCGAAGCGATTCGATAGTATATTCGGAAAGCCAGGAAAATTTTCTACAAGTTAAATATGATTCTAGAGTGCACACGGGTTTAGATTACACAGTAAGTAGCGCGGGAACGGCCAGTGGACCGTATTTCAGACGATCGATCGGTACAGGCGGCCTTCGGTTTTTAATTTTTTTGAAAATGTTTCGGGAGATAGCGAAGTGATTCGATAGTATATTCGGAAAGCCAGGAAAATTATCTACAAGTTAAATATGAATCTAGAGTGCACACGGTTTTAGGTTACACAGCAAGAAGCGCGGGAACGGACAGGGGACCGTATTTCAGACGATCGATCGGTACAGGCGACCTTCAATTTTTAATTTTTTTTAAAATGTTCCGGGAGGTGGCGAAGCGATTCGATAGTAATTTCGGAAAGCCAGGAAAATTCTCTACAAGTTAAATATGAATCTAGAGTGCACACGGGTTTAGGTTACACAGCAAGTAGCGCGGGAACGGCCAGGGGACCGTATTTCAGACGATCAATCGGTACAGGTGGGCGTTCGGTTTAAAAATTTTTTTTAAATGTTCCGGGAGATAGCGAAGCGATTCGATAATATATTCGGAAAGCCAGGAAAATTTTCTACAAGTTAAATATGATTCTAGAGTGCACACGGGTTTAGATTACACAGTAAGTAGCGCGGGAACGGCCAGTGGACCGTATTTCAGATGATCGATCGGTACAGGCGGCCTTCGGTTTTTAATTTTTTTGAAAATGTTTCGGGAGATAGTGAAGTGATTCGATAGTATATTCGGAAAGCCAGGAAAATTCTCTACAAGTTAAATATGAATCTAGAGTGCACACGAGTTTAGATTGAACAGCAAAAAGCTTGGGAACGGCCAGTGGACCGTATTTCAGACGATCATTCGGTACAGGCGGCCTTCGGTTTTTAATTATTTTTTAAATGTTCCGGGAGATAGCGAAGTGATTCAAAAGTATATTCGGAAAGCCAGGAAGATTCTCTACAAGTTAAATATGAATCTAGAGTGCACACGGTTTTAGGTTACACAGCAAGAAGCGCGGGCACGGACAGGGGACCGTATTTCAGACGATCGATCGGTACAGGCGGCCTTCAATTTTTAATTTTCTTTAAAATGTTCCGGAAGATAGCGAAGCGATTCGATAAGATATTCGGAAAGCCAGGAAAATTTTCTACAATTTAAATATGAATCTAGAGTGCACACGGGTTTAGGTTACACAGCAAGTAACGCGGGAACGGCCAGTGGACCGTATTTCAGACGATCGATCGGTACAGGCGGCCTTCGGTTTTTAATTTTTTTGAAAATGTTTCGGGAGATAGCGAAGTGATTCGATAGTATATTCGGAAAGCCAGGAAAATTATCTACAAGTTAAATATGAATCTAGAGTGCACACGGTTTTAGGTTACACAGCAAGAAGCGCGGGAACGGACAGGGGACCGTATATCAGACGATCGATCGGTACAGGCGACCTTCAATTTTTAATTTTTTTTAAAATGTTCCGGGAGGTGGCGAAGCGATTCGATAGTAATTTCGGAAAGCCAGGAAAATTCTCTACAAGTTAAATATGAATCTAGAGTGCACACGGGTTTAGGTTACACAGCAAGTAGCGCGGGAACGGCCAGTGGACCGTATTTCAGAAGATCGATCGGTACAGGCGGCCATCAGTTTATAATTTTTTTGACAATGTTCCGGGAGGTGGTCTAGCGATTCGATAGTATATTCGGAAAGCCAGGAAAATTCTCTACCAGATAAATATGAATCTAGAGTGCACACGGTTTAGGTTACACAGCAAGTAGCGCGGGAACGGCCAGTGGACCGTATTTCAGACGATCGATCGGTACAGGCGGCCTTCGGTTTTTAATTTTTTGTAAAATGTTCCGGGAGGTGGCGAAGCGATTCGATAGTATATTCAGAAAGCCAGGAAAATTCTCTACAAGTTAAATATGAATCTAGAGTGCACACGGGTTTAGGTTAAACAGCAAGTTGCGCGGGAACGGCCAGTGGACCGTATTTCAGACGATCGATCGGTACAGGCGGCCTTCGGTTTTTAATTTTTTGTAAAATGTTCCGGAAGGTGGTCTAGCAATTCGATAGTATATTCGGAAAGCCAGGAAAATTTTCTACAAGATAAATATGATTCTAGAGTGCACACGGGTTTAGGTTACACAGCAAGAAGCGCGGGAACGGACAGGGGACCGTATTTCAGACGATCAATCGGTACAGGCGGCCTTCGGTTTTTAATTTTTTTTTAAATGTTACGGGAGGTTGCGAAGCGATTCGATAGTATATTCGGAAAGCCAGAAAAATTTTCTACAAGTTAAATATGATTCTAGAGTGCACACGGGTTTAGATTACACAGTAAGTAGCGCGGGAACGGCCAGTGGACCGTATTTCAGACGATCGATCGGTACAGGCGACCTTCGGTTTTTAATTTTTTTGAAAATGTTTCGGGAGATAGCGAAGTGATTCGATAGTATATTCGGAAAGCCAGGAAAATTCATGCACACGGGTTTAGGTTACACAGCAAGAAGCGCGGGAACGGAAAGGGGACCGTATTTCAGACGATCGATCGGTACAGGCGGCCTTCGGTTTTTAATTTTTTTGACAATGTTCCGGGAGGTGGCCTAGAGATTCGATAGTATATTCGAAAGCCAGGAAAATTCTCTACAAGTTAAATATGAATCTAGAGTGCACACGGGTTTAGGTTACACAGCAAGTAGCGCGGGAACGGCCAGGGGACCGTATTTCAGACGATCAATCGGTACAGGTGGGCGTTCGGTTTAAAATTTTTTTTTAAATGTTCCGGGAGATAGCGAAGCGATTCGATAGTATATTCGGAAAGCCAGGAAAATTTTCTACAAGTTAAATATGATTCTAGAGTGCACACGGGTTTAGGTTACACAGCAAGAAGCGCGGGAACGGACAGGGGACCGTATTTCAGACGATCAATCGGTACAGGCGGCCTTCGGTTTTTAATTTTTTTTTAAATGTTACGGGAGGTTGCGAAGCGATTCGATAGTATATTCGGAAAGCCAGAAAAATTTTCTACAAGTTAAATATGATTCTAGAGTGCACACGGGTTTAGATTACACAGTAAGTAGCGCGGGAACGGCCAGTGGACCGTATTTCAGACGATCGATCGGTACAGGCGACCTTCGGTTTTTAATTTTTTTGAAAATGTTTCGGGAGATAGCGAAGTGATTCGATAGTATATTCGGAAAGCCAGGAAAATTCATGCACACGGGTTTAGGTTACACAGCAAGAAGCGCGGGAACGGAAAGGGGACCGTATTTCAGACGATCGATCGGTACAGGCGGCCTTCGGTTTTTAATTTTTTTGACAATGTTCCGGGAGGTGGCCTAGAGATTCGATAGTATATTCGAAAGCCAGGAAAATTCTCTACAAGTTAAATATGAATCTAGAGTGCACACGGGTTTAGGTTACACAGCAAGTAGCGCGGGAACGGCCAGGGGACCTTATTTCAGACGATCAATCGGTACAGGTGGGCGTTCGGTTTAAAATTTTTTTTTAAATGTTCCGGGAGATAGCGAAGCGATTCGATAGTATATTCGGAAAGCCAGGAAAATTTTCTACAAGTTAAATATGATTCTAGAGTGCACACGGGTTTAGATTACACAGTAAGTAGCGCGGGAACGGCCAGTGGACCGTATTTCAGACGATCGATCGGTACAGGCGGCCTTCGGTTTTTAATTTTTTTGAAAATGTTTCGGGAGATAGCGAAGTGATTCGATAGTATATTCGGAAAGCCAGGAAAATTATCTACAAGTTAAATATGAATCTAGAGTGCACACGGTTTTAGGTTACACAGCAAGAAGCGCGGGAACGGACAGGGGACCGTATTTCAGACGATCGATCGGTACAGGCGACCTTCAATTTTTAATTTTTTTTAAAATGTTCCGGGAGGTGGCGAAGCGATTCGATAGTAATTTCGGAAAGCCAGGAAAATTCTCTACAAGTTAAATATGAATCTAGAGTGCACACGGGTTTAGGTTACACAGCAAGTAGCGCGGGAACGGCCAGGGGACCGTATTTCAGACGATCAATCGGTACAGGTGGGCGTTCGGTTTAAAAATTTTTTTTAAATGTTCCGGGAGATAGCGAAGCGATTCGATAATATATTCGGAAAGCCAGGAAAATTTTCTACAAGTTAAATATGATTCTAGAGTGCACACGGGTTTAGATTACACAGTAAGTAGCGCGGGAACGGCCAGTGGACCGTATTTCAGATGATCGATCGGTACAGGCGGCCTTCGGTTTTTAATTTTTTTGAAAATGTTTCGGGAGATAGTGAAGTGATTCGATAGTATATTCGGAAAGCCAGGAAAATTCTCTACAAGTTAAATATGAATCTAGAGTGCACACGAGTTTAGATTGAACAGCAAAAAGCTTGGGAACGGCCAGTGGACCGTATTTCAGACGATCATTCGGTACAGGCGGCCTTCGGTTTTTAATTATTTTTTAAATGTTCCGGGAGATAGCGAAGTGATTCAAAAGTATATTCGGAAAGCCAGGAAAATTCTCTACAAGTTAAATATGAATCTAGAGTGCACACGGTTTTAGGTTACACAGCAAGAAGCGCGGGCACGGACAGGGGACCGTATTTCAGACGATCGATCGGTACAGGCGGCCTTCAATTTTTAATTTTCTTTAAAATGTTCCGGAAGATAGCGAAGCGATTCGATAAGATATTCGGAAAGCCAGGAAAATTTTCTACAATTTAAATATGAATCTAGAGTGCACACGGGTTTAGGTTACACAGCAAGTAACGCGGGAACGGCCAGTGGACCGTATTTCAGACGATCGATCGGTACAGGCGGCCTTCGGTTTTTAATTTTTTTGAAAATGTTTCGGGAGATAGCGAAGTGATTCGATAGTATATTCGGAAAGCCAGGAAAATTATCTACAAGTTAAATATGAATCTAGAGTGCACACGGTTTTAGGTTACACAGCAAGAAGCGCGGGAACGGACAGGGGACCGTATATCAGACGATCGATCGGTACAGGCGACCTTCAATTTTTAATTTTTTTTAAAATGTTCCGGGAGGTGGCGAAGCGATTCGATAGTAATTTCGGAAAGCCAGGAAAATTCTCTACAAGTTAAATATGAATCTAGAGTGCACACGGGTTTAGGTTACACAGCAAGTAGCGCGGGAACGGCCAGTGGACCGTATTTCAGAAGATCGATCGGTACAGGCGGCCATCAGTTTATAATTTTTTTGACAATGTTCCGGGAGGTGGTCTAGCGATTCGATAGTATATTCGGAAAGCCAGGAAAATTCTCTACCAGATAAATATGAATCTAGAGTGCACACGGTTTAGGTTACACAGCAAGTAGCGCGGGAACGGCCAGTGGACCGTATTTCAGACGATCGATCGGTACAGGCGGCCTTCGGTTTTTAATTTTTTGTAAAATGTTCCGGGAGGTGGCGAAGCGATTCGATAGTATATTCAGAAAGCCAGGAAAATTCTCTACAAGTTAAATATGAATCTAGAGTGCACACGGGTTTAGGTTAAACAGCAAGTTGCGCGGGAACGGCCAGTGGACCGTATTTCAGACGATCGATCGGTACAGGCGGCCTTCGGTTTTTAATTTTTTGTAAAATGTTCCGGAAGGTGGTCTAGCAATTCGATAGTATATTCGGAAAGCCAGGAAAATTTTCTACAAGATAAATATGATTCTAGAGTGCACACGGGTTTAGGTTACACAGCAAGAAGCGCGGGAACGGACAGGGGACCGTATTTCAGACGATCAATCGGTACAGGCGGCCTTCGGTTTTTAATTTTTTTTTAAATGTTACGGGAGGTTGCGAAGCGATTCGATTGTATATTCGGAAAGCCAGAAAAATTTTCTACAAGTTAAATATGATTCTAGAGTGCACACGGGTTTAGATTACACAGTAAGTAGCGCGGGAACGGCCAGTGGACCGTATTTCAGACGATCGATCGGTACAGGCGACCTTCGGTTTTTAATTTTTTTGAAAATGTTTCGGGAGATAGCGAAGTGATTCGATAGTATATTCGGAAAGCCAGGAAAATTCATGCACACGGGTTTAGGTTACACAGCAAGAAGCGCGGGAACGGAAAGGGGACCGTATTTCAGACGATCGATCGGTACAGGCGGCCTTCGGTTTTTAATTTTTTTGACAATGTTCCGGGAGGTGGCCTAGAGATTCGATAGTATATTCGAAAGCCAGGAAAATTCTCTACAAGTTAAATATGAATCTAGAGTGCACACGGGTTTAGGTTACACAGCAAGTAGCGCGGGAACGGCCAGGGGACCGTATTTCAGACGATCAATCGGTACAGGTGGGCGTTCGGTTTAAAATTTTTTTTTAAATGTTCCGGGAGATAGCGAAGCGATTCGATAGTATATTCGGAAAGCCAGGAAAATTATCTACAAGTTAAATATGAATCTAGAGTGCACACGGTTTTAGGTTACACAGCAAGAAGCGCGGGAACGGACAGGGGACCGTATTTCAGACGATCGATCGGTACAGGCGACCTTCAATTTTTAATTTTTTTTAAAATGTTCCGGGAGGTGGCGAAGCGATTCGATAGTAATTTCGGAAAGCCAGGAAAATTCTCTACAAGTTAAATATGAATCTAGAGTGCACACGGGTTTAGGTTACACAGCAAGTAGCGCGGGAACGGCCAGGGGACCGTATTTCAGACGATCAATCGGTACAGGTGGGCGTTCGGTTTAAAAATTTTTTTTTAATGTTCCGGGAGATAGCGAAGCGATTCGATAATATATTCGGAAAGCCAGGAAAATTTTCTACAAGTTAAATATGATTCTAGAGTGCACACGGGTTTAGATTACACAGTAAGTAGCGCGGGAACGGCCAGTGGACCGTATTTCAGATGATCGATCGGTACAGGCGGCCTTCGGTTTTTAATTTTTTTGAAAATGTTTCGGGAGATAGTGAAGTGATTCGATAGTATATTCGGAAAGCCAGGAAAATTCTCTACAAGTTAAATATGAATCTAGAGTGCACACGAGTTTAGATTGAACAGCAAAAAGCTTGGGAACGGCCAGTGGACCGTATTTCAGACGATCATTCGGTACAGGCGGCCTTCGGTTTTTAATTATTTTTTAAATGTTCCGGGAGATAGCGAAGTGATTCAAAAGTATATTCGGAAAGCCAGGAAAATTCTCTACAAGTTAAATATGAATCTAGAGTGCACACGGTTTTAGGTTACACAGCAAGAAGCGCGGGAACGGACAGGGGACCGTATTTCAGACGATCGATCGGTACAGGCGGCCTTCAATTTTTAATTTTCTTTAAAATGTTCCGGAAGATAGCGAAGCGATTCGATAAGATATTCGGAAAGCCAGGAAAATTTTCTACAATTTAAATATGAATCTAGAGTGCACACGGGTTTAGGTTACACAGCAAGTAACGCGGGAACGGCCAGTGGACCGTATTTCAGACGATCGATCGGTACAGGCGGCCTTCAGTTTTTAATTTTTTTGAAAATGTTTCGGGAGGTGGCGAAGCGATTCGATAGTAATTTCGGAAAGCCAGGAAAATTCTCTACAAGTTAAATATGAATCTAGAGTGCACACGGGTTTAGGTTACACAGCAAGAAGCGCGGGCACGGACAGGGGACCGTATTTCAGACGATCGATCGGTACAGGCGGCCTTCAATTTTTAATTTTCTTTAAAATGTTCCGGAAGATAGCGAAGCGATTCGATAAGATATTCGGAAAGCCAGGAAAATTTTCTACAATTTAAATATGAATCTAGAGTGCACACGGGTTTAGGTTACACAGCAAGTAACGCGGGAACGGCCAGTGGACCGTATTTCAGACGATCGATCGGTACAGGCGGCCTTCGGTTTTTAATTTTTTGTAAAATGTTCCGGGAGGTGGCGAAGCGATTCGATAGTATATTCAGAAAGCCAGGAAAATTCTCTACAAGTTAAATATGAATCTAGAGTGCACACGGGTTTAGGTTAAACAGCAAGTTGCGCGGGAACGGCCAGTGGACCGTATTTCAGACGATCGATCGGTACAGGCGGCCTTCGGTTTTTAATTTTTTGTAAAATGTTCCGGAAGGTGGTCTAGCGATTCGATAGTATATTCGGAAAGCCAGGAAAATTTTCTACAAGTTAAATATGATTCTAGAGTGCACACGGGTTTAGGTAACACAGCAAGTAGCGCGGGAACGGCCAGTGGACCGTATTTCAGACGATCGATCGGTACAGGCGGCCTTCGGTTTTTAATTTTTTTGAAAATGTTCCGGGAGGTGGCGAAGCGATTCGATAGTAATTTCGGAAAGCCAGGAAAATTCTCTACAAGTTAAATATGAATCTAGAGTGCACACGGGTTTAGGTTACACAGTAAGTAGCGCGGGAACGGCCAGTGGACCGTATTTCAGAAGATCGATCGGTACAGGCGGCCATCGGTTTATAATTTTTTTGACAATGTTCCGGGAGGTGGCGAAGCGATTCGATAGTAATTTCGGAAAGCCAGGAAAATTCTCTACAAGTTAAATATGAATCTAGAGTGCACACGGGTTTAGGTTACACAGTAAGTAGCGCGGGAACGGCCAGTGGACCGTATTTCAGAAGATCGATCGGTACAGGCGGCCATCGGTTTATAATTTTTTTGACAATGTTCCGGGAAGTGGTCTAGCGATTCGATAGTATATTCGGAAAGCCAGGAAAATTCTCTACCAGTTTAATATGAATCTAGAGTGCACACGGGTTTAGGTTACACAGCAAGTAGCGCGGGAACGGCCAGTGGACCGTATTTCAGACGATCGATCGGTACAGGCGGCCTTCGGTTTATAATTTTTTTGACAATGTTCCGGGAGGTGGTCTAGCGATTCGATAGTATATTCGGAAAGCCAGGAAAATTCTCTACCAGATAAATATGAATCTAGAGTGCACACGGGTTTAGGTTACACAGCAAGTAGCGCGGGAACGGCCAGTGGACCGTATTTCAGACGATCGATCGGTACAGGCAGCCTTCGGTTTATAATTTTTTTGACAATTTTCCGGGAGGTGGTCTAGCGATTCGATAGTATATTCGGAAAGCCAGGAAAATTTTCTACAAGTTAAATATGATTCTAGAGTGCACACGGGTTTAGATTACACAGTAAGTAGCGCGGGAACGGCCAGTGGACCGTATTTCAGATGATCGATCGGTACAGGCGGCCTTCGGTTTTTAATTTTTTTGAAAATGTTTCGGGAGATAGTGAAGTGATTCGATAGTATATTCGGAAAGCCAGGAAAATTCTCTACAAGTTAAATATGAATCTAGAGTGCACACGAGTTTAGATTGAACAGCAAAAAGCTTGGGAACGGCCAGTGGACCGTATTTCAGACGATCATTCGGTACAGGCGGCCTTTGGTTTTTAATTATTTTTTAAATGTTCCGGGAGATAGCGAAGTGATTCAAAAGTATATTCGGAAAGCCAGGAAAATTCTCTACAAGTTAAATATGAATCTAGAGTGCACACGGTTTTAGGTTACACAGCAAGAAGCGCGGGAACGGACAGGGGACCGTATTTCAGACGATCGATCGGTACAGGCGGCCTTCAATTTTTAATTTTTTTTTAAATGTTCCGGAAGATAGCGAAGTGATTCGATAAGATATTCGGAAAGCCAGGAAAATTTTCTACAATTTAAATATGAATCTAGAGTGCACACGGGTTTAGGTTACACAGCAAGTAGCGCGGGAACGTCCAGTGGACCGTATTTCAGACGATCGATCGGTACAGGCGGCCTTCGGTTTATAATTTTTTTGACAATGTTCCGGGAGGTGGTCTAGCGATTCGATAGTATATTCGGAAAGCCAGGAAAATTCTCTACCAGATAAATATGAATCTAGAGTGCACACGGGTTTAGGTTACACAGCAAGTAGCGCGGGAACGGCCAGTGGACCGTATTTCAGACGATCGATCGGTACAGGCGGCCTTCGGTTTTTAATTTTTTTGACAAAGTTCCGGGAGGTGGCAAAGCGATTCGATAGTATATTCGGAAAGCCAGGAAAATTCTCTACAAGTTAAATATGAATCTAGAGTGCACACGGGTTTAGGTTGAACAGCAATAAGCGCGGGAAAGGCCAGTGGACCGTATTTCAGACGATCGATCGGTACAGGCGGCCTTCGGTTTTTAATTTTTTTGACAAAGTTCCGGGAGGTGGCAAAGCGATTCGATAGTATATTCGGTAAGCCAGGAAAATTCTCTACAAGTTAAATATGAATCTAGAGTGCACACGTGTTTAGGTTACACAGCAAGTAGCGCGGGAACGGCCAGTGGACCGTATTTCAGACGATCAATCGGTACAGGCGGCCTTCGGTTTTTAATTTTTTTTTAAATGTTCCGGGAGATAGCGAAGCGATTCGATAGTATATTCGGAAAGCCAGGAAAATTTTCTACAAGTTAAATATGAATCTAGAGTGCACACGGGTTTAGGTTAGTAGTATAAAATAGAGAGTTCTGATGGCAATCCTTACGATCCTAACGATCCTAACGATCCTTGCAATCTTAACGATCCTTACAATCTTTACGATCCTTACAATCTTTACGATCCTTACAATCTTAACGATCCTTTCCATCTTATCACATACCGCTGATCACACACGTACGCCTCCTGACCTCCCCACCCACCATCTGATCATACACGTCCGTGATACCCCCCCCTCCCTCCCTGACCTCACCGCCTACCGATCTCACAAGTACGCGATTTACCTCCCTCCCTGACCTTCCAGCTCGATCATCACGTGACCAATACATGTATTATTATATTTACCTCCGTCACACCCACTACCGTTCAAAATATATTTTATTCACTTATATTTTTATATCATTTCAATTACACATGTAGTCTCTTAGACTTATAGATATACTTATCAACAACAATTTTTAAAAACATATATTTGTGAATAACATATTAATAACTGATATACATAAGTATAATAAATGATATACATAATGAAATTTGTACCTTCCCACGAAATTGTATCATACTTAAAAAACATTACCGTTTAATGAACAATCTAAAAAAAATACCTATTAGTGAAAATGTATAAGTCGCGAGTGAACTCTTGTCCCTTAGATACTATACTTAACAACAACAACAAATTAATATATATTAGTGAATAACATAATAATTACCATTCTGTTTATAACATTATATATATTATTATTATAAGCAAATGTCATTAGTACTAAAAAATATCTTAATCGCTTATACGTTGGACTCATAGATATACGCGACAACAACAACAAATTAATATATATTAGTGAATATCACATTTATAACCAATATATACTAAAAAATACCTTAATCACTTACACGATAGACTCTTAGATAGCTTAATATTATATCTCCTACCAATTAATGGACTCATCCACACCCGTCTTAGCTCTACAAGAGCCGCCATTCATTCAGTCTGTTCTCAGTCGTACACAATTGTAATTCTCCTCTCCGTTTTTTCACAGTCTTCATAATTCGTTCTGAGCTTATAATTTTTCAAGTCATAATATATTATTCTACTGTGTTTATTATTTTTCTAAGTCTTTGTAAATTTAAAGTGTTCTAAGTCTTTATAAATTCAAAGTGTTCTAAGTCTTTGTAAATTTAAAGTGTTCTAAATTTTTCTAAATCTATAAATTTTCGTGTTTATTATTTTTAAACACATGGCTGGATCAATCGCTGACAACGCTACCTTATACAATGAGAAGAAGAAGGCTTTCACTTATGTACCACCATCACCTCCGGCTGAACTCATCGAGTCTACATCCTACACGATAGACTTTACAGCTAGAAAATTTATAATTGCCGGTATCGATCCAACAGATCAACTTCAAACAGTTGTTATTTTATTAACATCGTCACGTTATGTGAAAATTAGTATAGATTTTCTAAGACGGATATTCTCGCTTATGGGTAACGTACTATCTTTTATATTAGACACACCACAAAACTATAAGCGAACCACATTTCTCGAAACCGATGCTTATAAAATATCGAGTATGGTGTATAACGGTTCAAACGTTCTGGTAATTGAATCCAAGACTGAAGACGGGTGTAGAGTTTTATTAAGTCGTTCAGATTTAATAAAACTCCAGGAATTAGAATGGTGTATTACTGCTAGTATTAAAGAAAAAGAAGAAAAAATAAAACCCGAAATTATTAAGCAAATTAGTGATTATTGCGAGTATTTGATGGAAAAATGCTTGCAATCGGATTCACCGCCCAACAATTTGAGGGAAATGGAAATTTTCATTCGGAACGTTGAAGTCAGACAGAGTATGACTGCACCTCACCTCAGCCAAATTAAAATGTTTGCGGCTGCTCAAATAGCTAAACAATGTATGGAATACCGGAACACACTAAATCCTAAAGTAATAATTTAATTATATATATTATTTCGTATAATAAATATTAAATAACATTTATTTTTATTTTAGTTGTATAAGGATTTCCATGGACTGTCATCTCTATCACCTAGCTATTCAGTAGTAATGAAAGGAATGGATAGATTGGTAGAAGAAATGAATGCAGAGGATGAAATCAATCCGTTGGAGAATGACAATAATTTAGTTAAGGTAATACATAAATGTTATATTATATACAATCATATATATTTAAACACAAACTTTTTTCAGTGCGGGTATTCACCGATATCATCAAATTATTCTCCAGACAAAGAAATATCAAGTATACAGAAAAATTATGATATATCTACTCTAGCTAAGGTAATTTATAAAATATTTGTCTTCATATAAAAATAATATTGTTTCTATTAACAATGATATAATACGCCGCCTTCATCTCATATAATATATTATATTTATATAAATTATTATTTTGTTTAGCCTATCGATGAGAACAATGGATCTATCAGTCTACCACCTCCAACATTCGATGGGTACGATTCGGATAATTTTACGCAGTACCCTCCGTGGTTTATTACACCTAGATATATACAACCTTCGTCAACGAGTGATGCAGTTGACGAGAACGATGGTCCAACTGTTTTCGTTCAATCACCTCCACCCTCACCATCATTCTTTAACAAGTCGGCAAAAAAACGGAGCGCTCAACACCCAACACCATCCCGTAACGTAAAGCGCAGATTATTATAATAAAATTAAATAATTTAGATATGTAGAATAAAAATAAACATGATATATAAAAAAGTATTTTTATTTATTAATATTAAGATTTACAATAAATATTTACAAGGTTCTTACTTCACCATTAAATGGATTATAAGTTATAATTATTAATATTAAGATCTACAATAAATATTTACAAGGTTCTTACTTCTCCATTAAATGGATTATAAGTTATAATTTGATCGTGTAATATTAAGCAATATGCAGAAGTTGAAGCTGGGAACGCTTCGTCTGCTTCTAGTTCAATCCTAAGGTCTACGGTTGACATTTTCACGTTGTCGTTCTGGCGGCTCATGTCAACAACAATAATTGGACACAGATTTTTGAAATCTGAACGGTTCAATAGAGGTGTTACTTCGTTATAACCATAGTAAGATTTCTGGAACTCGGCATATGCGCGATATAATGTAGCCATCTTATTCTTGGTGAAGTCGCATTGAAAATCTTCATAGGGAAATACTTCTGAGTTTAAATAGACCTTTACGTTTTTAATTTTACAATGGTCGAAAAATGACATTGCTTTATTCGAGCTATTTTTCCTGTCGGTTTGAAATCCGATTATAACATATCGAGGCTTTTCTAATTTGTTGGATGTCTTTACTTTCCACGAATGCGAAGTGTTTTGAGGTAAAAATGGATATTCACACAGTTCCCACGATCTAAACGTACATGTTAGAGGTTTCTGATTGTTGATTACTTTCAACAGTCGAATTTTTTCTTTATCACTCACTTTCACTATAGGCATTCTCCACAATATTTTTGTTATGTTTATTTTAACGTCTTTTAGTTTAGGAGTGTCTACTATCTCATTATTTTTAAACTGTTTAACAGCATTAATATCGATCGAAGCTCTATTTAAGATAAGTTGTTGGTTACAATTTATTAAAATACGTTTATAATCTTCGCAAAAACCAAACAAATCTTTAAGATTAATACATCCATTAAAATTTCCGTTATCGATAAAGTCTTTATTACCATTTTTAATTTCACTATCCCAGACAGCATTATGATGCGATATAATATTTGTTTTATTATACGAGCAATATCCTTTTAATGTAGTCGAAATACCTGGGTTAACAAGTTTTTGAATTTGAGTACCATTTATTTCATATTTCATTTCAGAGAAAAGAAATGCCAGTCCATTGTTTATAAATCGAATTTCGTCAGTTATATCTGTAGGTTTATTTATTGTTCCCTCAATGTAAATATAACTCTCACATGGTAAAGTATAAGACTCTGTGTTATGTAAAGCAATACGGACCTCATCATTATTAGAAAGAGCGGACGTCGAATAAGGTAAAAAAGAATGATATTCAATTTGAGTTATCTTACAATCATCGATGTATCCAGCCGTGACATTTAAATACATATCATCCATATTAAATTGCGTTTAGCGAACGTAGAAAAGCCAAATTATCAGCAGTTAAACTATGTTTGACATACAATTTACGTTTAGAATATTTTTTTTTCTTTAGAGATGTTACCTTGTTAGTGTTATTAACACGACTAACATGTTTTATATTTGCATACGTATTTATATTATGAAATTGCAGCCCCATAATATTATCATGAGTCTTGAATTAATAACCGTATTGATACTGGCTCGCCTCGCAGATCGATCAACTCGTTGTTCTGATTTTTTAAAATTATACTTGCGTGCGTTATAGATGTAGAATTAAGAGGGTAAAATACCAAATGTGATGGTACCTCTATTATTTTATAGCCTGGAGGTACATTTGGATAAAACTCATGTATTGTATGACACTGTTTACCGTTGACAAATGAACCCATAACTAGGTTTGAATCAATATATATACAGTTTGTTGTGGTAATATTGACTAACGAATCTGATTCGTGATTGACATTAGCAGCATATTTACGATTTTTAAACCCTAACAACTGCCCTATACTATTTGCCATGGAAAAATCGATAGTTTCGCTACAAAACATTGTACATTTTAATGTATTATTATCTGCTCTCAACTCGAATAAAGTATCAGTGTTATGTAATATACGTTTTATAGCCGTCTCAATTTCCATCAATTCATAAGAGCCAGTAGGTATTGTATAGCTATCGCTATTATTATTATTATTATTATTATTATATATGAAACCAATTTTATTACACTTTTCGTTTACATTAGGAATAGAATTATTCGTTTGAAAACCCAACAGTCCGATTTTTGCATTTTTACTAACTTCTATAGGCGGGAAAAAGTCACATGATAATTCGCTTGAGTTCCCCGTTAAAGTTATAGTGTACATGATAAAAATTTTAAACACAAGTGTCCACAGTTTGTTGTATTATATTTCTGTTGTTTCTCGTAATTATATTCGATACTACAACCGTTGAAATATTTCAGTAATTCTAGCGGAGGGGTTAAGTTTCCGTAGCTATCAAAATATTTAACTTGATTTCCGATTTTCTTATACGCTACCCAATGAGTACCTGTACCTTTGTCGATG
Organism: Diuraphis noxia; assembly: GCF_037042655.1. Classification (NCBI taxonomy): domain Eukaryota; kingdom Metazoa; phylum Arthropoda; class Insecta; order Hemiptera; family Aphididae; genus Diuraphis; species Diuraphis noxia. The sequence continues at coordinate 77,051,895 of NW_028301711.1, forward strand.
TCTAAATTAACTATAGCCGACTCTTTATATTTTGGTCGTAAAGGCAACCTGTCTCTATAAAATACTCCAATGAAATGAGGAATTTTCAACATGTCGACATATTTTATAATCTCATAATCGTACAACGCTCTATCGGGTAACGTGGAAATTAGTTTTTTGATATAGATTTCTTAACTGATCCGCCCTTGTATGGTGCTAGGTATAAACCTTTTCCTTTTACGATTTTATAAGAACCGCCCTTGTGAGGTGTTAGATATAAACCTTTACCTAAATGAATAGGAGTGCTTTTACCAGAATTTAATTCGTTCACTACTTTTACTATATTGCCGACACCTCCGGTAAGCGCGCCTAATGCTGATAAACCAGCAAAAATAGGTATTAAAGGTAAAACACCACCCTTTTTTGGTACTGGTATAATTCTTGGAGTTTTAGTCTTCTTATTTATAGATTTTTTAAATTTTTTCGCAGATGACAGACATGTTCTTACTAATTTAGTTATATTATTTTCATTCATTTTATTTTTGATCGAATTTTTAGCAGCCGAAACAATTTGTTTAAATCCGCAACCAGCACCCATCTTACGTTTGACTTTCATGGCTGTAGTAACCAGCCAAGACGCCGCTTTTTCCTTAATACCTGTGTTTTTAGATTTAAACACCTCCCACGCCTGATTTTCCAATATTTCGTCCGCTCTATGTCTATCGGTGAGAGAATTACTTTCTTCGTATGCGATATCGTGAGCTCTGGCCAACTCGTCAAGACTGTTTATTCCACGTTCTCCACGTGCTAATCTTTCTTTTAATTTGGTTCCAGGGCCAGCAAATCTATAACAAATATATATGTATATATATTTGATTTAGATCAGATTTTAATAATAATATATCATAATGACTTACCTATAACCAGGTAAATGTAATTCCACGGGTAAATGATTTATAACAGAGTTAATAAGACCAGAGCCCTTATTGTTGTTCCGCTTACGAACGTGAGACATCGTGTGACGCTTTCACTGACAATACATCTGTATTTATAGCTAAAAGTTTAAAAATGCGATTTATCGAACAAGAGAAAAAAATTCGAATTTATAACATTGATACCCCTGATACAATTCAGCTTAGACATGGTGTGCTTTTTCCAAATACAATTAGATCGTTAGTGCTTGGGAGCTCGGGATGTGGAAAAACAAATTTGATATATTTTTTACTCGTTGACGAAAACGGGTTACGTTTTGAGAATGTTTATATATACTCTAAAACGCTGGAACAACCAAAATATAAATTACTAAAACGTATAATTGACAGTATTGATGGTATTAACATGTACACATTTTTTGAGAATGATAAAGTGATTCCACCCGAGAAAGTCTTACCAAATTCTATTTTTATCTTGGACGATGTTATAGGCGAACAACAAAACGTCATAAGAGAATATTTTTCTCGAGGTCGTCACAATAAAATAGATATATTTTATCTGGCTCAGAGTTATTCAAAAGTGCCTAAACAGTTGATACGTGATAATGCTAATTTATTAGTATTATTCAAACAAGATGAAACCAATTTAAAACATATTTACAACGAACACTGTTCAGGCGATATGACATATATACAATTTAAACATTTTTGTGTGACGTGCTGGAACCGTGACAGGTTTGCATTTATTGTTGTTTGTAAAGATAGCGAACGTGATAACGGATGTTATAGATTTGGATTTGATACATATGTGGTTATATAAGACGGTATACAATAGTAAATATTATCATTTAAAACTTAATCATGACGGAAGCAACTACTGTATTAGATGAAGTCGTTAAAGCTAAGGAAAGTATAAAACGTAAATATATAGCATTAAAAACCGGTTCATATAATGTTCAGCAATTAATGTCTGAGACATTAAAACCTATTATTGAACCTTTAAGTAAAATATCAAATAAGCCTCAACTCATACCGAATAAAGAAAATATTAATTCGAAAAACTCAATTGACTATCAGCAAGAAGTTGAAAATTGGTTTCAGTCTACAGACTTGGATAAAACCTACGGTCCAAAAAAACTTCCAAGCGGTATTATTATTTTGGGTGGAAAAGAAGTAAAATTCCTTGAAAACACTATACTTATTGATGGTGTTGTTTACCCATCAACCTCGGGACTTATTCAGTTATTATTTTTGAAAAATCCATTAATTTATACTGATAACGATTTAGAGGTATATAAATCTATATTAATTCAAACATCGGCACATTTATCATCAGATGGTAAAAAAATAAAAAAGACTGGCTCTAAATATTCAACGGTTATTAATAAATTATTTACCTCGTCTGGTGGTGGATTATCAATGAAATTACAAAAAAATAACTTAGTGTATTGGGATAATCCAAATGAGTTAGTCGATCGATTACGTCTACTTCTCGCGTCCAAAGCAGCTGGTAATACAGGTGTTTCAAACGAAATAATATCGATTTTCGAAGAATTACGTGAAGTCGGTCTTATAAAACGAATACCAAATGTCTAAACGGGAAATCGCTATCGAACTTCACAAGCCAGCAAGGAAAAATTTTAGTAGACGTAGAGTTAACGTTTATGGAAAAAATGATTTATGGCAAGCTGACTTGGTTGAAATGATTCCATATTCAAAGAAAAATAAAAGTTACAAATACATTCTAACAGTTATTGACTGTTTTACAAAATTTGCGTGGGCTCTACCTCTGAAATCAAAAACTGGTAGAGAAGTCACTAGTGCGATGTCAAAAATATTACTTGATCGTTCACCAAAACTTTTACAACTCGATAATGGAAAAGAATTTTATAACACCACTTTCAACGCATTTATGAATTAGTATAACATACACAAATATTCTACATTCAGCGTTATGAAAGCATGTATTGTAGAACGATTTAATCGTACATTAAAAGAAAAAATGTTTAGAGAGTTTACGGCGCGTGGCTCACACGAATGGATTTCAATTTTACCGTTGCTGCTTAACGAATACAATAATTCACGACATAGAACTATAGGAATGACGCCAATACAAGCAGATTTCGACCCCGCCTCAGTGGTAATAAAACAATGTAAAATTAATAACGAAAAAATTAAATTCAAAGTCGGTGATAACGTTCGTATCAGTACACAAAAAGGCGTGTTTACAAAAGGTTATTTACCAAACTGGTCCACGGAAATATTTGAGATTACAAAAATAAATAAAACATTACCCATTACTTATCAATTACAAGATTATATGGGTAAACCCATATCAGGTTGTTTTTACTCTGAAGAAATATGCAAGACCAATTTTCCAAACGAATATTTAATCGAAAAAATGATTCGTAAGAAGGGCGATAAAATGTTTGTAAAATGGTTAGGATTCGATAATACACATAATAGCTGGATAAGTACATTTGATGTTAAAAAATAGTGTCAGTCGTTTTATAACTATGAACGTGTTTGGTAGTTCTCAGGCTAGTGATACTAAGAAAATTATTTCCGATATTCAATCAAGTAACAAAACAATCCTAAATGATGTGAAACTTCATCAGAAAGAAATTGATACTTTGAAAAGTAATATTGTTGATCTAAATTTAAAAATACATTCGATGGAAAATAATATACAAACAAGTAATAAGTCTTTATTAAATTGCGAAAATCGTATGTCAGAGCTATTTAATAACTATGCTGCCACCAGCACAGCGATAGGTATCTTCGGAGGAGACTTGAGTCAATTAAAATCTGAAATAAATCGAATAACTGGGATATTTGATGAAAATTCACTACCGAATCATGGGGCATATATTACAGATTTAAATTCACGTTTGGAGATCATCGAAAGAAAAAATATTAATAAAACTTAATAATATACAATATATAATACAATTATAATATACAATTAGTTGGTTTTAAATATATGAGATAATGCCTAGATAATGTCAGTCGTGCTGTATACATCAACGTGTTTAGTAGTCCACAGACCTTGTTATAAATACTACAAGTCATTTATATATATATCTATAATTATGGCAGTAGCTATCATAGACATGCAATGCATACTTGGAGCAAACAATAAATATTTTATTAAAGAAATGTCTATAGTCGACACAGAAACATGGGCAACTCAACATTGGATTTTTAAAAATTCGAAATCAATACAGGACAACAAGAGTCGTAAAACTAATAAGTGGTTGGAACGCAACTATCATAACCTATCTATAGAATATGGTGATATCGAATATGAAGAACTAAGTAGAATATTAAACTCATTAAAATTCACCTGCATTTACGTCAAAGGTGAACAGAAAAAACAACTGCTCACAGAATTTATACCTCATGTCAAACTCATCAACATCGAAGATCTCGGATGTCCACGTTTAGATCAAATATGTAATGAAGAAACTTTACCTTGTTGTATTTTTCATATGGAATTTAATCCAAAACAGTGTACATTCTATAAAGTATTTGCTATAAGGAAATGGTATATAAATAATTCTTAAAAAAAAATGTATTCAATTTTTATATTAATAAACATAATAATAATATTAGAACATTGTTTTTTTCTATTTCTATACTAACATATACATACATTTTATATATTATGATAACATTTATATACGATATAAAAATATGTATGGACTTTCACATATCCGCAACAGAAAAACATGATAACAAATTATACATTAGTAAATACAAGATAACTTAAATCTATTCAATACATAAATATATATGAAATATTTACAAATTATACATTTATAAAAATATTTACAGAATATTAATAGATTATTCGAGTGACATTTATAAGTTATTTACAATAATCAATTTATAACAAAAATATAAACAAACTAGATTATAATTATTTATTTGTGTGATGGAGAAGCTGTATCATTACATCTTTTTCAATATCACTCCATTTACGACCATCTGCATCTACCTCAAAATCGAGTTCTGACCATTCGTTATCGGGTTCATATCTAAAAAAAAAAAATAAATAAATAAATAAAAATATATATTTATTATATTATATACATAATTATTTAAATACTTATTCTATACTATAATGCCCGTGGGCTAATGTGTTTATTTTGTCGTCTAACACCACCCTCTTATCGTCATAACTGTTGTATGTCAACTTCTTTGTTCTAAGTGTCACTAGTTGATGTTTAAATGACCTGATTGACACATTCTCTTTATACGCCTCCACTCCAGCTTCCCCAAACAAACACTTCCTGTGGTCTTCAAACGTCATGTGGTTTTTAACTACATGAGACCGTATCCCCTTCGCCTTAATTTTCTCTCCTCCTACTCTGTCCTCTTTATCTTTCTTCTCATCCTCTTCTCCGGCATAAATTTTAAAAGCATAAGACTTAGCCCTCAACCCACAGAACTCTGTAATTATATTTCCATTCACTTCATCGGAAAAGAATCCAGGGACCTTCTTCCTCACTGTGGTATAGCACGGATGACTAGGAGACAAGTCAGACGTGTCCACTCTATTTAACATGCTAGAGTTGTCAAGTAAGTCTTTGTAAAAGTCATCGGTATTAATACGGTATATCAATGAATCTGTAATAACGATATTAAATTAATATATTTATATACAAGAGATTAGTTTTAATATATTTACCTGTGACAGTATACAAAAGCTTAATCCTATCCTTATAATGCCTCTTCATGACATTATAATGGTATTCATACATTAAAGTTTTACTAATATCAAGTACTGCAAATCCTATAGATAACAACGTGTTAATAATTGTATGATATAATTGTATATTATAAAATTAAAAAAGTATATTTACCAATATAGATAGGTTTGTCAAAAGTAATGATCTTGTTCTCAAGCGCTACAGCGTTGAGATTTTCATTATACCTAGTACAGTGCTTGAATGTAGACTTATTGATTAATTTCTGTAGCCTCTGTTCGTCTGACACCAATTCCATTTTCATTTCTTTCCGTTTCGACTGCATTGTTTTACCTAGAAAAACAAAATGTTTGTAAAAATGTTTAAATAAACTATAGTGATAAAAATAGTATAAAGTGACATACCAAATACTGCGTTGTTCATTAATTTAAAAAAATCTTTTTCAAACGCATTCCTCGCCTTCTTCCTCATTTATGTATTCAGATTAATATATTTTGACAACCAATTAGACTGACTGAACTCTAAAACTCTGTGTACCTATATAAGAAAAATAAATAAAAAATCTGATTTAAATCTTATAAAATAAAAATATTTACTTTTTCAACTATTAAACCGTTTTCTATCGCCTGCTGTAGGTTTCTGTAATGAATAATGTAATTCCTCTTCTTCTCAAATGTCGTCATTAATTTCCGTACTTTAGATCCACGCGGTGTGCTATTTTGCGGCAGGAAGGGAAGATCATTATGATAATCATGCAGATGTTGTGGGTATGAAAAAGTTTGAAAAATAAATAAATATATATATATATATATATTCTTGCTGTGTAACCTAAACCCGTGTGCACTCTAGATTCATATTTAACTTGTAGAGAATTTTCCTGGCTTTCCGAATATACTTTTGAATCACATCGCTATCTCCGGAACATTTAAAAAATAATTAAAAACCGAAGGCCGCCTGTACCGAATGATCGTCTGAAATACGGTCCACTGGCCGTTCCCGCGCTACTTACTGTGTAATCTAAACCCGTGTGCACTCTAGAATCATATTTAACTTGTAGAAAACTTTCCTGGCTTTCCGAATATACTATCGAATCGCTTCGCTATCTCCCGGAATATTTAAAAAAAAATTTTAAACCGAACGCCCACCTGTACCGATTGATCGTCTGATATACGGTCCCCTGGCCGTTCCCGCGCTACTTGCTGTGTAACCTAAACCCGTGTGCACTCTAGATTCATATTTAACTTGTAGAAAATTTTCCTGGCTTTCCGAATATACTATCGAATCTCTAGGCCACCTCCCGGAACATTGTCAAAAAAATTAAAAACCGAAGGCCGCCTGTACCGATTGATCGTCTGAAATACGGTCCCCTGGCCGTTCCCGCGCTACTTGCTGTGTAACCTAAACCCGTGTGCACTCTAGATTCATATTTAACTTGTAGAGAATTTTCCTGGCTTTCCGAAATTACTATCGAATCGCTTCGCCACCTCCCGGAACATTTTAAAAAAAATTAAAAATTGAAGGCCGCCTGTACCGATCGATCGTCTGAAATACGGTCCCCTGTCCGTTCCCGCGCTTCTTGCTGTGTAACCTAAACCCGTGTGCACTCTAGATTCATATTTAACTTGTAGAGAATTTTCCTGGCTTTCCGAATATACTATCGAATCGCTTCGCAACCTCCCGGAACATTTTCAAAAAAATTAAAAACCGAAGGCTGCCTGTACCGATCGATCGTCTGAAATACGGTCCACTGGCCGTTCCCGCGCTTCTTGCTATGTAACCTAAACCCGTGTGCATGAATTTTCCTGGCTTTCCGAATATACTATCGAATCGCTTCGCAACCTCCCGGAACATTTTCAAAAAAATTAAAAACCGAAGGCTGCCTGTACCGATTGATCGTCTGAAATACGGTCCCCTGTCCGTTCCCGCGCTTCTTGCTGTGTAACCTAAACCCGTGTGCACTCTAGATTCATATTTAACTTGTAGAGAATTTTCCTGGCTTTCCGAATATACTATCGAATCGCTTCGCAACCTCCCGGAACATTTTCAAAAAAATTAAAAACCGAAGGCTGCCTGTACCGATTGATCGTCTGAAATACGGTCCCCTGGCCGTTCCCGCGCTATTTGCTGTGTAACCTAAACCCGTGTGCACTCTAGATTCATATTTAACTTGTAGAGAATTTTCCTGGCTTTCCGAATATACTATCGAATCTCTAGGCCACCTCCCGGAACATTGTCAAAAAAATTAAAAACCGAAGGCCGCCTGTACCGATTGATTGTCTGAAATACGGTCCCCTGGCCGTTCCCGCGCTACTTGCTGTGTAACCTAAACCCGTGTGCACTCTAGATTCATATTTAACTTGTAGAAAACTTTCCTGGCTTTCCGAATATACTATCGAATCGCTTCGCTATCTCCCGGAACATTTAAAAAAAAATTTTAAACCGAACGCCCACCTGTACCGATTGATCGTCTGAAATACGGTCTCCTGGCCGTTCCCGCGCTACTTGCTGTGTAACCTAAACCCGTGTGCACTCTAGATTCATATTTAACTTGTAGAGGATTTTCCTGGCTTTCCGAATTTACTATCGAATCTCTAGGCCACCTCCCGGAACATTGTCAAAAAAATTAAAAACCGAAGGCCGCCTGTACCGATTGATCGTCTGAAATACGGTCCCCTGGCCGTTCCCGCGCTACTTGCTGTGTAACCTAAACCCGTGTGCACTCTAGATTCATATTTAACTTGTAGAGAATTTTCCTGGCTTTCCGAAATTACTATCGAATCGCTTCGCCACCTCCCGGAACATTTTAAAAAAAATTAAAAATTGAAGGCCGCCTGTACCGATCGATCGTCTGAAATACGGTCCCCTGTCCGTTCCCGCGCTTCTTGCTGTGTAACCTAAACCCGTGTGCACTCTAGATTCATATTTAACTTGTAGAGAATTTTCCTGGCTTTCCGAATATACTATCGAATCGCTTCGCAACCTCCCGGAACATTTTCAAAAAAATTAAAAACCGAAGGCTGCCTGTACCGATCGATCGTCTGAAATACGGTCCACTGGCCGTTCCCGCGCTTCTTGCTATGTAACCTAAACCCGTGTGCATGAATTTTCCTGGCTTTCCGAATATACTATCGAATCACTTTGCCATCTCCCGAAACATTTTCAAAAAAATTAAAAACCGAAGGCCGCCTGTACCGATCGATCGTCTGAAATACGGTCCACTGGCCGTTCCCGCGCTTCTTGCTATGTAACCTAAACCCGTGTGCATGAATTTTCCTGGCTTTCCGAATATACTATCGAATCACTTTGCCATCTCCCGAAACATTTTCAAAAAAATTAAAAACCGAAGGCCGCCTGTACCGATCGATCGTCTGAAATACGGTCCACTGGCCGTTCTCGCGCTACTTACTGTGTAATCTAAACCCGTGTGCACTCTAGAATCATATTTAACTTGTAGAAAATTTTCCTGGCTTTCTGAATATACTATCGAATCGCTTCGCAACCTCCCGTAACATTTAAAAAAAAATTAAAAACCGAAGGCCGCCTGTACCGATTGATCGTCTGAAATACGGTCCCCTGTCCGTTCCCGCGCTTCTTGCTGTGTAACCTAAACCCGTGTGCACTCTAGATTCATATTTAACTTGTAGAGAATTTTCCTGGCTTTCCGAATATACTATCGAATCGCTTCGCAACCTCCCGGAACATTTTCAAAAAAATTAAAAACCGAAGGCTGCCTGTACCGATTGATCGTCTGAAATACGGTCCCCTGGCCGTTCCCGCGCTATTTGCTGTGTAACCTAAACCCGTGTGCACTCTAGATTCATATTTAACTTGTAGAGAATTTTCCTGGCTTTCCGAATATACTATCGAATCTCTAGGCCACCTCCCGGAACATTGTCAAAAAAATTAAAAACCGAAGGCCGCCTGTACCGATTGATTGTCTGAAATACGGTCCCCTGGCCGTTCCCGCGCTACTTGCTGTGTAACCTAAACCCGTGTGCACTCTAGATTCATATTTAACTTGTAGAAAACTTTCCTGGCTTTCCGAATATACTATCGAATCGCTTCGCTATCTCCCGGAACATTTAAAAAAAAATTTTAAACCGAACGCCCACCTGTACCGATTGATCGTCTGAAATACGGTCTCCTGGCCGTTCCCGCGCTACTTGCTGTGTAACCTAAACCCGTGTGCACTCTAGATTCATATTTAACTTGTAGAGGATTTTCCTGGCTTTCCGAATTTACTATCGAATCTCTAGGCCACCTCCCGGAACATTGTCAAAAAAATTAAAAACCGAAGGCCGCCTGTACCGATTGATCGTCTGAAATACGGTCCCCTGGCCGTTCCCGCGCTACTTGCTGTGTAACCTAAACCCGTGTGCACTCTAGATTCATATTTAACTTGTAGAGAATTTTCCTGGCTTTCCGAAATTACTATCGAATCGCTTCGCCACCTCCCGGAACATTTTAAAAAAAATTAAAAATTGAAGGCCGCCTGTACCGATCGATCGTCTGAAATACGGTCCCCTGTCCGTTCCCGCGCTTCTTGCTGTGTAACCTAAACCCGTGTGCACTCTAGATTCATATTTAACTTGTAGAGAATTTTCCTGGCTTTCCGAATATACTATCGAATCGCTTCGCAACCTCCCGGAACATTTTCAAAAAAATTTAAAACCGAAGGCCGCCTGTACCGATCGATCGTCTGAAATACAGTCCACTGGCCGTTCCCGTGCTACTTGCTGTGTAACCTAAACCCGTGTGCACTCTATATTCATATTTAACTTGTAGAGAATTTTCCTGGCTTTCCGAATATACTATCGAATCTCTAGGCCACCTCCCGGAACATTGTCAAAAAAATTAAAAACCGAAGGCCGCCTGTACCGATTGATCGTCTGAAATACGGTTCACTGGCCGTTCCCGCGCTACTTAGTGTGTAATCTAAACCCGTGTGCACTCTAGATTCATATTTAACTTGTAGAGAATTTTCCTGGCTTTCCGAATATCTTATCGAATCTCTAGGCCACCTCCCGGAACATTGTCAAAAAAATTAAAAACCGAAGGCCGCCTGTACCGATTGATCGTCTGAAATACGGTTCACTGGCCGTTCCCGCGCTACTTAGTGTGTAACCTAAACCCGTGTGCACTCTAGATTCATATTTAACTTGTAGAGAATTTTCCTGGCTTTCCGAATATACTATCGAATCGCTTCGCAACCTCCCGGAACATTTTCAAAAAAATTTAAAACCGAAGGCCGCCTGTACCGATCGATCGTCTGAAATACAGTCCACTGTCCGTTCCCGCGCTTCTTGCTGTGTAACCTAAACCCGTGTCCACTCTATTTAACATGCTAGAGTTGTCAAGTAAGTCTTTGTAAAAGTCATCGGTATTAATACGGTATATCAATGAATCTGTAATAACGATATTAAATTAATATATTTATATACAAGAGATTAGTTTTAATATATTTACCTGTGACAGTATACAAAAGCTTAATCCTATCCTTATAATGCCTCTTCATGACATTATAATGGTATTCATACATTAAAGTTTTACTAATATCAAGTACTGCAAATCCTATAGATAACAACGTGTTAATAATTGTATGATATAATTGTATATTATAAAATTAAAAAAGTATATTTACCAATATAGATAGGTTTGTCAAAAGTAATGATCTTGTTCTCAAGCGCTACAGCGTTGAGATTTTCATTATACCTAGTACAGTGCTTGAATGTAGACTTATTGATTAATTTCTGTAGCCTCTGTTCGTCTGACACCAATTCCATTTTCATTTCTTTCCGTTTCGACTGCATTGTTTTACCTAGAAAAACAAAATGTTTGTAAAAATGTTTAAATAAACTATAGTGATAAAAATAGTATAAAGTGACATACCAAATACTGCGTTGTTCATTAATTTAAAAAAATCTTTTTCAAACGCATTCCTCGCCTTCTTCCTCATTTATGTATTCAGATTAATATATTTTGACAACCAATTAGACTGACTGAACTCTAAAACTCTGTGTACCTATATAAGAAAAATAAATAAAAAATCTGATTTAAATCTTATAAAATAAAAATATTTACTTTTTCAACTATTAAACCGTTTTCTATCGCCTGCTGTAGGTTTCTGTAATGAATAATGTAATTCCTCTTCTTCTCAAATGTCGTCATTAATTTCCGTACTTTAGATCCACGCGGTGTGCTATTTTGCGGCAGGAAGGGAAGATCATTATGATAATCATGCAGATGTTGTGGGTATGAAAAAGTTTGAAAAATAAATAAATATATATATATACTTACAGTCCTGATATATTATCCATGATTTCTCCTTTGTCTCATCATAACCCGGTGTCTTCACATTGTTTGCTTTCGCGTACCGCATACATGCTTGCACCAAACCACCACGAATACCTAACAAAAATATATAAGATTATTATTATTAATATATATACATTTTCATTTCGTTTTCATAGATTTTCGTTAAGTCCAGGCTGCTTACACATAGCTGTGAATACGTTGTTTTTTAACTTTGCGCACCAAATGTAGTATAAAAAACTGTATTTCTCAACTAAACTATATAAATTTATATTTTTCTGATAGATTATATCACGCTGAATCTTTATATCTACTAAACTTACCTTAACTTCAAATATTTTCGCAGAAATCACATTTTGAACATAAATATTTGGCATATTTTCATCGTTTTAGAGAGTTATTTTTTGTTTGAACATAAGCCTATAAAACTTTTATTTCTTACCTAATCTTTATGAAATTTTATTTTTCTGATAGACCAGGTCATGACGATTAAGAAAATATAACTTTTGTCATAGTAAAATAGATATTTTTTTCCTAAATTACTTCGAAAAAATGTATATTGTGATAATCCAAAATATCGTGATTACAGCACCCAAAGAAAAACCATTAGTAATATTGATCATGCAAAATTGTTGACTGCTAACAAAGCAAAAACTGTGAATTTGACAAAATCTTTTTTAAATTAACTTAGATAATTGTTGAATTAATTATATTTTTGTCACTTCGATAAAAATGTATTATCAAGAAAAGAATAATGTATAATATTATTATTGAATCGACAATACTATTTATAGATTATTATATTATATTTATAAACAGTATACACACAGTATATATAACCAATATGAAAGGGACAACAATATTTTTTTTAGATTGAAAAGATTATTGTTATATTAATAATATGACTTATAAATCAACCGCGACTGTTATATTGTTCTATTCATCAGCTACACATGCTTTATTTAATCGTTTAAAGTGCTTTAAGTGTTTAAACACAATTATTTTGAAGTTGCGAGAATTCTTTTTTGTTATTTGAAAATCGATCATCGGTATCAGGCGATAGGTAAGTATAACTTAATTTAAACAATAAGTATGATTTGTTATATTTTTAAGTCATATATTAAAGGATGGTTACCAGCATTAGTGGCTCACTATAAAGTGTTCCACATGCTTAAGCCTGACAGTAATTACACTTGTTGTGAAGACTCGTGCAATCAATCGTTCGGTAACTTGTCATCTTTTAAAAGGCACGTGAATAAAAAACATATGGAAATGGTACCTAGCAATATCTCAATTGTGCCAGAAAATCAAAAAAATGTTACAAATAATGCAATTTTAAGTAGTGATATGATGATTTCTGAGGACCAAGGTGTTAATGTTTTCAATAGTGTTACTATAATTAATGAATTTAATTTCGAAAATTCTGTCAAACAACTTTATGAATCTACCGTGCAGTTTATTTTGAGTCTTTACAATAATAATAATTTTAATAATAGTGATGTCATTAATATACAGACTGGAATAAAGGATAATATTTTAAAACCAATGGCATCAATTTTAAATAATGTAGTAAAAATTGAAATCCAAGATCCTATTAAACTTTCTAAATTTAATAATCTTGAATCAGTAATTAAAGACCCTTTTCTGTATTGTAGCACTGAGTATTGCTTGATACGTTGGTTAAATGCAGAAAAAAAACTGCTCACAAGTATACAACAATTTACAATTAATAATGAGATGTGTGCTGTTAATATTGGGGGTACTCTTAATTATAGTGAACATTCAACTAAAGGTGTTCTAATGCCTTTAAAATTTCAATTTAAAAATTTTTTTGAACATGGTGACAATTTAAAAAATATGAAAAATAGAGTAGAGAGTCTCAGAACAGATAATAGTACTATTTCTAATTTTGTACAAGGTAAATTATGGCAAAGTAAAATAAGGCAGTTTGAAGGAAGGTTAGTTTTTCCATACTTCTTATATATTGATGATGTAGAAATTAACAATCCACTATCATCACATGCTGGTTTTCAATCAATCTCTGCTATTTATTATAGCTTTCCCCTTGTTGAAAATAACTCTAAACTATCAAACATTTTTTTAGCAGCATTAATTAAAGCAACTGATATAAAAGAGTTTGGTAATGATGCTTGTTTACTAGAGTTAATAAATGAGATGAACAGTATAGAAAAAGAAGGTGTTAGTATTTCTACTGAATTTGGTAATATACAAATTCATTTTGTGCTTGGTTTAGTATTAGGAGATAACTTGGGCCTAAATAGTTTACTAGAGTTTAGTAAATCATTTTCTGCTAATTACTATTGTAGGTTTTGCAAATCACACAAGTTAGTTTCCCATAATCTATGTGAAGAGAATAGTGCATCTATGCGTACTATGGAAAATTATGCAGAAGATGTAGCTTTAAATAATTTTAGCGAAACTGGTATTTATAAAGAATCAATACTAAATAAGTTAAATAGTTTTCATGTGACACAAAATTATGTTGTTGATATCATGCATGACATTTTTGAGGGTGTTTGTCATTATAATTTGTGTCATATAATTAAGTACTATATTGACTTACAGATATTCTCTTTGGAAACATTAAACCTGAGAAAAAAAAATTTCAACTATGGACCACTTGAAAGTGGAAATTTGTCTCCCGAAATCACAGAGCTACACTTAAGTAAATTTCGTTTAAAAATGACAGCAAGGGAGATGATGACATTTGTTCATTATTTTTCACTTATGATAGGGGATTTAATACCCATATATGATGAAGTTTGGAATTTTTACTTGGTTTTTATTAAAATAATTGATATTCTTTTATCATACAAGTATACTGAAAGTACAATATCATATTTAAAACAATTAATAAGCCAACATAATTCTATGTATACACATTTTTTTAATGATACGTTAAAACCAAAACATCATTTTCTAATTCACTATCCTTCTATTATTGAACAATCTGGACCACCTAGGCATTACTGGTGTTTTAGATTTGAGGGTAAACATAAAGAATTGAAGATGTATGCTCGTACAACATCTTCTAGAAAAAATATAACTTTAACTCTTGCAAAAAAATTTCAATTTAAGTTTGCTCACATTATTTTACAGCCCACTACACCAAATGTTTCATTAAAACACAAACATTTGACAAATAGCATACCTACCCATACCCTTGATAGACAAATGATTTATAATAGTTATTTTTCTGGTAATTCTCAATTTTCATGCTACAATCAAATAGAATATATTGGAACTTTGTACAAAAAAGGATATTATCTTACCAAGTTTACAGACCAGGTCTGTTTATTTGAAATTGATGAAATTATAGTTGTGCATGAATCTATTGATAAAGTATATTTATGTACTAAACAAATTGAATTAGAAGGTTTTAATTCACACCTTGAGGCATTTGAGGTTAATATAAACAAAAATATATTAAATAACTGCTTGATCTTAGGTATCGATGAATTTAGTGGCCCTCCTATAAATATTAATGAAGTATCATCAGGCAAATTGATGATTCGCCTTAAAGAATTTTATTAAACTTAAATTATTATACCTAATTTAGTAATTTGTACATATGTATATATATATTTTTTTTTTATTTATTAAGAAACAAAATGAATAATAATACTGCAATTGGTAATGATTCAGATTTAGCCTTAGTTAATGATTTTTGGAACTGCAGTAATTCAAATGTAAGTATATGTTTACTTTTTGTATGTAAATTTTAACAAACTTACATGATTATGTACCATTAAAGGAATTTTAAATATTACTACTGTAATATTATTATTATAATTTTTCTGTTTTAATATCTTATGTTCATAATATAATTATATACAAATATCAAATACTAATATAAAATTGACGGTGCATGTGTAGGATAGTTTTAGGGACGAAAATGTTCAGGAATCGACCAATCCTCAATTTTTAAATGTACCTACACTGGAGGGATATCAATATCCAGTTGATGACATGGTACCCCTTCATGATTTACTCACTAATTGGGGCTTAGGGTTTCTTTTTCAAACTTTACTAGGTGAGTACCTGTTACATTTTTATTTATTACATGATTAAACTAAAAAATATAAAATTAAAATATCTTTTTGTTTAGATGAACTTATCTGTATGAAAGGTATAATAATTATGGAAGCTGATCAAGCTTATGAACTTCTAAAACATTTTCCGTTAGGGATAAGACTGTTGTTTGTATATAATTTTAAAAAATGGCAAAAAACTCAAGAAAATGATATAAAGTCTACCAACACACCACAGTTGAATTTAAAAGCCTCTACTAATCAACCTATTCAATATCATCATCAAAATAATATTAATAATATAAGTATAAATTTAAGAGAAGTATTAAATTCATCAAACACTGGTTTAATGATACTTCAATATTATAAGTCAAACCAAAAATTGAATGACGGTATAAGATCAATGTTAGTAGATACTGTAATTAACTGGGTCATCACTAAAAAGATAAACATGTCTGTGAACCTGGCAGAACAGTTGGCAAATCAATTAGTGTCTATATTTCCTACAGAAGTGAAAGTAAATAACTATTATTTAATATTACCTAAAATTTTTAAGTACAATCTGTTTTGGCTATTTACAGGATTTGTATTTTATGAAGCACGATTCAAATAAAAACCCTAAGGGAAAATTATACGCTAAATATTATAATTCTATAAGGCTTCTTAAGACAACAGGTTTAGTGGCAACAAAGTTGACTTCTAGAAATCAAGAAAAACATAGTGGCCGTAAGCATTGCACAGAGTTTGGTAAGATTATATAGAACATTTTAAATTGTTAGTTGAATTGGTATTACAAATATGTTGCAAAAGTATATATAATTATTCAAAAACACTACCTTTATTAATTTAACTACAAAATCAAACCTCTACAGTTAGTCGTTCAAAAATGTTTCTTTAGCTTATTTAAGTGCAGTGCCTTTTCAATTTTGTACCTAATTTGATGCATTTGTATTACACTTTTCAACTTACTGATTTATTATATTTTGCAATAATATTATAAACTACTCAAATGTAAAGAAACTAGAAACCTTATTCTTGACCTTACCCTAAGTTTTAAATACTGATTTTTTTTCTTTTACTGTTATTAGAGCCGGAACAGAGTGTTCAATATGCAGTTGATGAAATAAAAAACAATAATAATTTTTCAAATTTTAATGATTTGGAAAAGTTGTGGAAGGAAACTGTTAATTACCGACTCAATTCCATTCAAAACACTAATTCTACAAAAGAAATAATGGGAATGTGGAAGCCTTACACATTGCCTTATGGGTTTAGATTAGTAAGTTCAATCAAATTTTTTACCAATTTCACTTATATAATATATACAAACCCATTAATTACAAATAAAAATGTTATATGATATACTTATTATAGGTTGACATTGATTTTAAAAAATTGTATCCAGAATGCCCAGACTTTATTAATTCTTATGAACAAAAACACATCAAGGTTAAGGAACTCTTCGAAATAAAAATAAAAGATAGTTCTAGTAGAAAATTATTTGAAGAATACAAAAATTCTTCCTGCATCACAGAAAGTAATTATATTTATTGTTACTACTGTACAAAATTACTACACTATTTACATCAAATTATAAGTTAATCGTGAATTACTATAATTAATCCCATAGGCGGAGATTCTATATGAAATATTGAAGGGGGCTCAAATATTAGATGCCAAACAGACCCGTAGGGACAATTTTTACATTAAATCATTCATCAAAATCGTGGGAGATTTTCGTTATCACAATATCTTAAATGCTTACAAAAAAAAAAATGGCTTCATTACTTAAAACTTTAGTCTTACCTTTTTCAATACATAATACTGAAAGTTCTTTAAATTCTTTTTGTTGTATAGATGTTCTTAGCCATGTTTTTATTTCCCTCATACTAGAAAAACTTCTTTCACATATAGCAGAACTAATAGATTATGTTAAAGCAAGTTGTATCATTTTATAAAAATTAGGAAATACTTGAGGTGAAATATTTTTTTTAGTATATAAATTCACTACCTAACCTTAGTTATAGTCTTTAAGGACCAGACTCTAAATCACCCATGTCTAAATCCGAATCGTCGACAACTTATACTTCAAGTTGATCACTGATCAGTAGTATCTCTCGGTATCTCTTCAGTTGTTTTTGATTTAAATTTAAATATTTCAAACATATTTGAACTAAATTATTTATTAAAAATCTAAATCACAATCTCAAAAGAAATGTATTCCCAAGAACATCAAACAATAAGTAAAATAAAATTAAGTACAAAATAGTCAATACGGTTACGCACAAAGGTTACGGAATTACTGTACGAATAGGTACATTTCATTCAATCATGATAAACGTTACAACAGGTCATTAATTATTATCGCTTCTCGATAAATAACAAATATTAGAAATGAAATGATATTTCCCCCATCTATAAATAGAACAGTACCTGTAATAATATGTTATTATATATTAATGGCCAATTGGTACAAAATATGTACAATATAAACACAATATAATTAATAATTATTTATTATTACAATAATTACATTAATATTATTTTTACAATATTTTATGTTGTGAATTGTAACTTAATTGTTCGGTATATTACCGTAAAAAAATAAATTGGTATTGGGTCTTACCCCCCTGATCTCCGCCTATGATTAATCCTAATTCCATTGGACCCTATCCACGCTTACCTCTAAAGATAATTGTTATTATTGATTTAAATTATATAAAATTCTACAAATTACATTTTTGTTTATAGGTGGAAAAAATACAGTTTTTTTTTATTTACTACATTCCATATTTGTACCTACTTCTAAGAAAGTAACAAGGGATGGTAATGGGAAAAAAAATCAAATTAAATACTCAATTAGAGATTCCCAAGATACATTTTTTGTATTCAAAAATACAATTGGCGAAATTGAAGAATATATTTTGCATCTTGGAAATGAAAATATGCCTATTCAACCATTCATTCTTCTCGTTGGTACTCCATTAAACCATAAAGAAATTATTGTTTATTTTGATTCCATAAAGTATAGAATGTTTAATATTTTATCTGCAATTGACATATGTTTTAAGATTTTTCATCTTTTTAACTTGGAATATCCACCTGCCAGCAGTATTGTATGGACATTTATACAAAAATATTTTTACTGTTTTAATACAAAATATGACAAACCTTACCATACTTTGAGCCAATTTTTGTCAGATATAAACAATTAAATTAAATACTTTTATTTTCTTTCTTTTATTCGACCATTAAAATCATACTGGCATACATAATTCTTGCCACTATTCTCTGTATATTGACAAAATATGTCAACCAGGATCTAACTAGATTCTTTCTACATTATTATAAATTATCATATTATCTTTATTAACTATTACTCTTAGAGTTATATTTTAAGCTGTATGTATTTTTTTTAAATATAGATTTATAGATTACACATACGTTTTATTGCTTAAATATAATAATATATACAAATGTTGTTACTTCGTTAGCTAAAAATTTGCGTTACTTTTATATTACAATTTGAATTTTTTTTTTAATTATTAATTTATACAACATAAGTGATTTGTAGATATTGTTTTGATTTAATTAAGTTTCATATGTTACACATGCATTTTTTTTATTTGAATTAAATAATATAAATGTTAGTTAAAAATTTGTTACTTTTATATTATTATTTGAATTTTTTTTAATTACTTTTATTTCAGATGTAAATTTTTACATCATAAATTATTTAAAAATATTGTTTTGAATTAATTTTATACATTAATTTTTTTGTTTGAACTATAAATATTGTGTTACTTTTATACTACAATTTGAATTTTTTTTAATTACTTTTATTTCAGATGTAAATTTTTACATTATAAATTATTTAAAGATATTGTTTTGAATTAATTTTATACATTATACATTAATTTTTTTGTTTGAACTATAAATATTATGTTACTTTTATACTACAATTTGATATTTTTTTTTTTTTAATTACTTTTATTTTAAATGTAAATTTTTACAACACAAATTATATAATTATATTGTTTTGTTTTTTAGTTATGTTTTTAATTAAGTGATTCAATGAGATTGTTTTGTATTAATTTATATGAATTTAATAAAATACATTTTACATTAACTTAAGTCTAATCATTTTGAAAATTTACAAATCAATAAATTGAAGATTAACAATTAAAATTATTGAAACAATAATAATTTTGTTGATTCAACAATGATATTTGTGGTATTAAAAAAGATTTTTGTCTTGACAAGAATATATATAATTTTTATTATAAGATGTGTATGTTAAATTAACAATTAAAATTGCTAGAAAAATTATAATTTTGTTGGTTCAACAATGTTATTTGTAGTATTTAAAAACGTTATTGTATTGGCAACAAAACATAATTGTCACTATGACTATCATTATGATTATGATAAGAAATATATTATTATTTCAACCATAAATATTGTTGAATTGACAATTTGACTCATTGGTATTATAAATTCAAGACTGTTATTTTCAACAACATGGTTTATTAATTTCACAATAAAACTTTGTTGGCTCTATACTGACAATGTTATTATCAAATCTACGTACATTATTATCAATATGATTCCAGTTTTTTTTTCAGTGAGTGGTTTCTTTTTTGAACATAAGTCTATTTATCCTTTAATTTTTACCCAAATTTTATGAAATTATATTTTTCTGATAGACCATTTTATGACGAATAAATACATATGATTTTTGTCATAGTACTATAGTTATTTTATTTTTTTAATTACTACGAACCATAATAATTTGTGACGATCCAAATTAACGTCATTTTCACCCCATAATTTCGGTCTTAGGGTTGATAAAAATTTTCCAACGGTAAAATATGAGTAAGAATACCATTCCGAACATTTAAAAAAAAAAATCAAGTCGATATGTGCAATATTAAAGAAAATAGGTTTTCATAGATTTTCGTTAAGTCCAGGCTGCTTACACATAGCTGTGAATACGTTGTTTTTTAACTTTGCGCACCAAATGTAGTATAAAAAACTGTATTTCTCAACTAAACTATATAAATTTATATTTTTCTGATAGATTATATCACGCTGAATCTTTATATCTACTAAACTTACCTTAACTTCAAATATTTTCGCAGAAATCACATTTTGAACGTAAATATTTGGCATATTTTCATCGTTTTAGAGTTATTTTTTGTTTGAACATAAGCCTATAAAACTTTTATTTCTTACCTAAACTTTATGAAGTTGTAATTTTCTGATAGACCAGGTCATGACGGTTAAGAAAATATATCATTTGTCATAGTACGATTACTTCAAAAATATTTTAAGTACATAAGCACATTGCACATAATAATTTTTATTATAACTCTACCTATCAGGAAAAAATAACATCATAGACTTGTGAAAAATATTTAAGTTTTTAGAGCGTTATGTTTAAAAAGTAGATGGTAAAATTACCGTTTATGAGTAAAATCAAAGGTTTTTTTATGTTCAAAAAATGATTTCTTCCAAAATATTCTAAGTACAAATTGCAAATAATTATTTTTATAATATTACCTTCTATCTGGTTAGGTTATCGAGGTAATTAAAAATATTAAGAGGATTTGATTTGAGTTGACTTGTTTCCTGTTACATTATAAAAAAACTGTCCGAAGCCTTACAATTACAGACGAATTTTTTTATAATGCTACAGGATTAGGTTTTAATTAATTTATGTATTTTATTATAAATGTATTGTATATATTAGATTATTACATTTTTTGCATTTCGTTACATTTATGTCAGGCAACTGTTTAATCTTTATTTGTTGTAAAAAATTAGTGATCATTTTTCTTCGATGCATTACTTCTCTTGATACTTCAAATGTATTATAATATACTGCTGAAATAAGCAAACAATTAATATTGATATTCAATAAATTTTAATGCACAACATTATTTAAAAGTAATATTTATATTATATATTTTCTCCAAACCCTTTATAAAATGTAAAAATTAAGCTAAGATTTACAGAAAAAAATTAAATATAATTATTACCTTGGTTTTGCTTCATCTTTTCCTCCGTTGTATAATTACTATAAACTGGAATTGGTGGAGGTGGTATGTCATAACACTCTAATGAAAAAACCAAATAAGTTATATTAATATTCATTAAATTGTATTGCCCAATATTGGTTAAAAGAATATTTATATTATATATTTCTCTGAACCCTAAATAAAATGTAAAAAATTAAGCTAAGATTTACAGAAAAAAAATTAAATATAATAAATAATTGAGTTTTTCGAATTAATATTTTCTTTATTCGGTATGAGTTGAGGCTTATTTGATATTTTACTTAAAGGTTCAATAATAGGTTTTAATGTCTCAGACATTAATTGCTGAACATTATATGAACCGGTTTTTAATGCTATATATTTACGTTTTATACTTTCCTTAGCTTTAACGACTTCATCTAATACAGTAGTTGCTTCCGTCATGATTAAGTTTTAAATGATAATATTTATTATTGTATACCGCCTTATATAACCACATATGTATCAAATCCAAATCTATAACGTCCGTTATCACGTTCGCTATCTTTACAAACAACAACAAATGCGAATCTGTCACGATTCCAGCACGTCACACAAAAATGTTTAAATTGTATATATGACATATCACCTGAACAGTGTTCGTTGTAAATATGTTTTAAATTGGTTTCATCTTGTTTGAATAATACTAATAAATTAGCATTATCACGTATCAACTGTTTAGGTACTTTTGAATAACTCTGAGCCAGATAAAATATATCTATTTTATTGTGACGACCTCGAGAAAAGTATTCCCTTATTACGTTTTGTTGTTCGCCTATAACATCGTCCAAGATAAAAATAGAATTTGGTAAGACTTGCTCGGGTGGAATCACTTTATCATTCTCAAAAAATGTATACATGTTAATACCATCAATACTGTCAATTATACGTTTTAGTAATTTATATTTAGGTTGTTCCAGCGTCTTGGAGTATATGTAAACGTTTTCAAAACGTAACCCGTTTTCGTCAACGAGTAGAAAATACATCAGATTGGTTTTTCCACATCCCGAGCTCCCAAGCACTAACGACCTTATCGTATTTGGAAAAAGCATACCATGTCTAAGCTGAATGGTATCAGGGGTATCAATGTTATAAATTCGAATTTTTTTCTCTTGTTCGATAAATCGCATTTTTTAACTTTTAGCTATAAATATAGATGTATTGTCAGTGAAAGCGTCACACGATGTCTCACGTTCGTAAGCGGAACAACAATAAGGGCTCTGGTCTTATTAACTCTGTTATTAATCATTTACCTGTGGAATTACATTTACCAGGCTATAGGTAAGTCAATATGATATATTATTATTATTATTATTATTATTATTAAAATCTGATCTAAATCATATATATACATATATATTTGTTATAGATTTGCTGGCCCTGGAACCAAATTAAAAGAAAGATTAGCACGTGGAGAACGTGGGATAAACAGTCTTGATGAGTTGGCCAGAGCTCACGATATAGCATACGAAGAAAGTAATTCTCTCGCCGATAGACATAGAGCGGACGAAATATTGGAAAATCAGGCGTGGGAGGTGTTTAAATCTAAAAACACAGGTATTAAGGAAAAAGCGGCGTCTTGGTTGGTTACTACAGCCATGAAAGTCAAACGTAAGATGGGTGCTGGTTGCGGATTTAAACAAATTGTTTCGGCTGCTAAAAATTCGATCAAAAATAAAATGAATGAAAATAATATAACTAAATTAGTAAGAACATGTCTGTCATCTGCGAAAAAATTTAAAAAATCTATAAATAAGAAGACTAAAACTCCAAGAATTATACCAGTACCAAAAAAGGGTGGTGTTTTACCTTTAATACCTATTTTTGCTGGTTTATCAGCATTAGGCGCGCTTACCGGAGGTGTCGGCAATATAGTAAAAGTAGTGAACGAATTAAATTCTGGTAAAAGCACTCCTATTCATTTAGGTAAAGGTTTATATCTAACACCTCACAAGGGCGGTTCTTATAAAATCGTAAAAGGAAAAGGTTTATACCTAGCACCATACAAGGGCGGATCAGTTAAGAAATCTATATCAAAAAACTAATTTCCACGTTACCCGATAGAGCGTTGTACGATTATGAGATTATAAAATATGTCGACATGTTGAAAATTCCTCATTTCATTGGAGTATTTTCTAGAGACAGGTTGCCTTTACGACCAAAATATAAAGAGTCGGCTATAGTTAATTTAGACATCGACAAAGGTACAGGTACTCATTGGGTAGCGTATAAGAAAATCGGAAATCATGTTAAATATTTTGATAGCTACGGAAACTTAACCCCTCCGCTAGAATTACTGAAATATTTCAACGGTTGTAGTATCGAATATAATTACGAGAAACAACAGAAATATAATACAACACTGTGAAAAAAACACTTAGCGGTAAATGTAAAATAATAGCGGTAAATGTAAACGGTAAAATAATTGTTTGGAGACTTTAAAAACATAGAGCGAATATTATAAAACGTTGTAGGTACATGTGATGTCTAGAACACACTGATTCTAAATCATTGCCCGATACAGTATCTTGAGATTTTTTTAAGGTCTGATACCATTTCTTAATGGATTCTGATATCATTATGAATATCTGTTATTCACTAATAAGCAAATTAAATTATTGGTTATTAATGTGTTATTCAATAAGAGGTATGATAACATTTCGTGGGAAGGTTCTGATTTCGTTGTATTTTATTCACTAATAGGTATTTTAATTTGTTGTTGTTAAATATAATATCTAAGAATCTACAGGATAAATGTGTAATTGATAACTGATAATATTGATAATAATATTAAATAATATATGTTGCTCACATAACGGATCGGATGGTGGTGGGGAGGTGGGGGTTAATACACAAAATATGTATCAGTCGCGTGATGAGTAGACGGGTTCAGGTGGAGGGGTAAATATACAAAATATGTATCGGTCACGTGATGAGTAGTCGGGTTCAGGTGGAGGGGTAAATATACAAAATATGTATCGGTCACGTGATGAGTAGACGGGTTCAGGTGGTGTATGAGGTGGGGTGGGGTAAATATACGTCGCGTACGTGTGTGATCGGGCGGCGGCGAGGACGAGGATGAGTAAAGACTAGGATGAGGGGCAGCAGGGCAGCAAGGGCAGCGGGGCAGCAAGGGCAGCAAGGGCAGCCATCAGAACATACCTTTTCATACTACTGATATCACTACCTTACTGTTTAGACTTTCAATCCTCAACGACCATAAATTAACCTGTTACAGATCAGATTTGAAAGAATACAATTAACGTAGGACTATACCTTCACCGTTTAAGCCTTAAATCGTCAACGACCATAAATTAACCGGTTACAGATCGGATTCAAGGAGTAAGGTAGAATTGTGTGACTACTCAAACAAAACATATAATCTTACAGGTCGGAAACACTTTTATTAAAACAAAACAAACATAAAATAATAATAAAACACTGACAAGTCCAGATGGGTAGCCCGATCGTTTCACATATAAACGTACGATCGTAGTACTAGCGTTCTCGCCTAAACACTCAGCGACCCCCGGACTCTCCTGTGCCTGCGCGTACGGCGGTGTTATATATAGAATATAATTGTCGCCTCAGCACATTTTGCTTCCTCGGCCCGACCTATGCTAGCAATTTATAATAAAAATATTCCCACTTATATTACATATGTATTAAATAATTTTATTCCGATGACTGTCTACAATATACGACAACGACGGACAACTATTTTAATACCATCGTCATGTGTATAATCATAAGCTAATCCCAAACTTTGAACTTTACGCCAAATAGATTGCCCAAAGTGAAATAAACACCCTTTTATGGGTTTATCAGAACCAAATCACTGCTGAATAGAGACGATCATTCCAATTTCAAAATCTATTTGGAAACTCTAATCCATTTTTTAATGCCACTTCTTTTATTATTTCAAACATTCTTGAATAATTTGATGTACTTTTATTGGGCAATAATGCGTAAGCCTAAAAAATGTATTCTATTTTCAGATTTATTCGTTATTTTAAATAAAATTTTAAAATAAAATAATAATTACGAGAGGTATCATCAATCCTACAACAAAGCAGTGTAAGGTATAAATTTGTGTAGATAATTTCGGCGCTGATTTAAAGTGCCATCCATAAAAACTATATTACTAGAACAAAGACGACGTAAAAATCCTTTTGTACCAAATATAACGATTTTATTATCCGTGCCATCACATCCTGTGATAATATTATTATGTATTAGTAATAGTATATAAATAAATAATTTAAATAATTTAGTATAAATACCTAAACGAAAATCTTTTCCGTCGTTCGTTGATCGCCAGTGACCTTCAACATTTAATTCAGACAGCTTTTTGGGTAACGTTGGCATTAATTTCATACGTTTTCTGTATGCCGAACTTTTTACACTAGTATAAATTAGTATAGCGTCATTTACTTCGGCATCCGTAGAACCTTCTGTCCTGAAGCCATAATTAATCTTCGGATTTCATTAAATTTCTGTTATAGTTTTTGTGGGATTTATTACCACTTCGTCCTATATTGTTAAGTTATAACAGGTTAAAACTCGAACTTTAAATGGTTATAAAAAAATGTGACTATAATATGTATTTTTAATATTTTTCAACTGTGTATAAAAATTCGTGAAAAAAATTTTATAAATTAAAACAAACTCACTTTAAACTTATTCCGAAAACCGCGTTCAGCCAATTGGATGTCGGCGAATCGGATCTGAATCGTCACTACGCCGATGTATTAAATGTTAATAACACAATATCACATTATTCTCAAGCTGCCTTGAAGATGCCAACATAGGGTTGTCGATAAGAATTCGTTTGTAAAACGGAACAATCAATTTTGAATACCTCCGGGAAAATATGTTCGGGTGTGTTTATAAAATAAAATATCGCGTCAGCTGCTATATGATACCTACTAGTTAAGATTTAACTAAATTTATTGGAATCATAAAAATAGATTTCACTTTTAAATACAACGGAAAAACTACTGGCCACTGCTCTCCCTCACCTATCTTCTGTCATAACACGTAAGTAACAAGTACCTAAATAAAATAAATTTCTAATACCTAAAACTCGATGAATAGTTTAATTCCTTATTATTTTTTTATACAAATCAAAATAAAATTCAAAGTGAAAACAAAATCCAAATTGAAAAATATTTTCTATAGATTTTATGTTCCAACTGATTAGGTAAAGGTAGTGTTCAGTTTTGAAGAGAAAAAAAATAAGATTAATATCAACATTTTTATTTAGCTTTTTATGATTCGCTTTTATACCTACTGAGTGAAAAATTATTTATCCAGAATAACTTAATTTTTTTTACAAACTTCAAATAATTTATCAAGGCTATAAATAGCTCAAAAATAGTCAAAATATTTTGAAAATATCATCGTACGTCATGAGACTTAATAAAATAAATATTTGGTGAAAATATCAAGTGTCTACGGTCGTTTGGTTTTTAGTTGTAGGTTACATAAAAAAAATCGATTCTTTTAAAAATCGTATATGCGTAAAAATTACCATTTTTTTCACTTTTTTTATTATTCAAGATGCTTTCAAAATTTAATTAATACTTTATTATTTAATTTATTTAATTTATTATGTCATAATGGGAAATTTTCTGCCGGAACCCTTTTTAAGTACGAGTATGTAACTAATTTCGGACTAATTTCTAACTGTACTAAAATTTGGTCGTCTGTTTCTAAAATGTTTACCCCCTCACTGATCTTAAAAAACAAAATCCATTCCCTAGTTTCTCATAAATCTGGTTGCTAAAGTAAAATCTAGTGAAAATCAATTATTGCAGTTTCAAGTGTTTCAACTGTTAAAAAGTTATTTAATTTTTAAATTTCTCATTTTGTATTTAATTTGAATTACATATCCAAAAGGAAAATTATGAACGTCAAAATATTATGTGAACTTTTCGTATATAAATATAAATATATACGACACATAGCCATATTATCAAGACCAAATACAGACAAAGATCGTTCAGTTTCGTGGAGGCGGCCAATATGACAGCGGGTGGCCATATATTGTTGTGAAAACGTATAGGCATGCATTGCTGTAAAACTTAGTTTTGGGTGGTCTCCGGTTCTTGGTAACAACAATCATTTGAAATACACAATTGAGCCCACGGGGCACAAAATTATACAATGAATGTATTGTCTGTTGAACGGAGACTTACTGGTCGACCAGCTGTCATTCCAGGAGGTTATTTTTAAGAGCCTCAATCAATATTTAATACTGTTTACAATAAAAATAAAAATGATATATAGTATACAAATTTGGCACAGGTTTTTATTTTGCACCTTCGTTGAAATGCGTTTTATTTTTGATATTATTGAATATTTTTTTATTTTTAAACCATGCATATTTGCACCATATAAACCGTTCTTTTAACGATTCTCAATTACCTATATTATAGTATATAGTTCCACCGAGGCACTAAATCATATAGATATAATAACAGTTAATAGGTAGGTAATTTTTAATATTTTGTATTTGATAAAACACCTATTATTATTTTACGGCTATATAACATTTAATAGGTAGTAGTAACACTGCATTAAATATTAATATTTACACAAAATAGGTTCAATGTATTCAAATAAATATATATTTTAATACATAATATATTTGGTATATATTTATGTATGAACCAATTTTAAATTTTTTTTTTACTTTTGTCCACTTTTTTAACATCTTGATTTTATTTGAAACTGTCTCATCTTTATAGTGATGTATGTAACAAAAATATCAGTCAACATATCTGTTTTATGTAGGTATTATATATTTCTACCAGCAGTATTTATTAATAACTACAATATTATATCCACCTATTTTATTAAGTCAAAATAATTATTACTGTGTTATAGAAAAGTGTATATGTGTCACCATAGTGGATTTAATAAAGTTAGTATTGAGAAGAACAAAAAAGGGAGATAAAAAAACACAGAATGCAAAGCTCAAATTGATATAAAAATTAAATTAAGTACTAGGGACACAAAAAAAAAGGATAAATATATTAGAGTGAGTTATATAAGTTTCACTCATCTAATTTGCCCAGTTATTAAAAAATAACTACATAATTAAGTTATTAGAATTTGGAAAAAATATTTATTTATTTTGTATATACTATTACTATATAGTATATACTACATAATCAACTTTTATTTATTTAATTTGTTAATTGTAGTATAATTTGCAATTATAGGATGGTTTACCAGCAATCATATTTGTGATTGAACATAACCATATAGCTTAGGTTCTGCTGAAGCTTTATATTTTTTAAGACCAACCAATGAAATTAGAATTAAATTTAAAAATTATTTCAATGACGGTTTAGGTGAGTATTTTTCTCTTCTATGAATTATGATAAATAATAGGTAATCAAAATATATTTATTTAACTGGAAGTTAATAATATAATATTTAACAGTTATATTTAGATACCGTATCCTCAGATATATGTTTATTGAAAACATTTAACTATTTAAATACCTATAAAAATAAATAATTAATCACAATGAATTAATAAAAATTGAAACTAACAGTTTTGCATGTTATAATACTATATTATTTTAGAGCTAATTAGTTAAATATTTTGAAAAATAAAAACAAGTACTTATGTGGCTATGTACAATTACTCTGTCTCATATTATAAAATAATTTAATATAAAATTAGTTTTAAACTGTAATTTTAACTAATTTTTCACAACTGAGTGTTTGAGTTGTAAACAAAGTAGGTAAACAGTGGTGCAATTTGTTTACCTATGTTATAACATTTTTGTACATGGATAACTATTACACAAAAAACTGTAGTGATGTTGAATATGGTGTGCAAATTCTTAAAAAAAAAAAGTATTGAATAAATTACATTTTTTCAATATACAAATTATATATTTATTACCTATAGGCATATCAGAGTCTATAAGTATACATGAAACTAAATTGGAATTAGAATATGGTATAAATTCTGAAGAACTAGCTGATGCAATTAGCCCTAAGTATAGGACTGTTCGTCATTGGCATGACACTTGGACATTAAATAACCTTGGATCTTCTACTGAATTTGGTGTATTACAGGTATGCATAATAATAACTATAAATTTCAGTTTAGTTTAATTTAACCTTAAAATAAAATATAGGTATAGGTATAACCTAATATATTAATGATTTAAATTAATCATTAATTATACTAAAAACATTAAAAATAACAATGTATGGTAAAGCATGTCAAAACTTCAGCTTATAGTTATAAAAATCAAGTAAAATTGAAAATATTAAAACAATTTTTTTTTAAATTTTGCCTTTGTTATAATATATTATTAAATAATATAATATAATATCATAACCATTATGATAGAGACCTCAGGACCACGGTTAAAGTTATGTTATATTTATATTTTCTTTTAAGGAATAAAGCAATATTGATATTTTTTTTAAGTATCATATTATTCAAATGTCAACATAGTATGTATATAATTTTATAATTTATTGAACTTAAATGGGTCGTCTATTACAGTTTTACCAATCAATGGGGCACAAAATTTCCTACAAAATCGACTATTTACATCAAAATGACCAAAAATGGACTTGAACCCTTCTCCAAAACACCGTCCAATTGTATTATTGACTCCACCAATTTTGATCAATTTAAGAAATTAATTAAAATTATTGTTATAGGTAGTTTTAATAAATTAAATAACAATTATTTTTATATAATTATATATAACAATAAGTTTTCTAAGTTTTCTTATATAGTTATATTCTTATTGTGTATACATTTTCATAAAAGTAAAATATGTAATTTTACTCAATTGTTACTTCATCAATTTATATTAATATTGTTTGAATATAAAAATAAGTTTTTATACTATTTTTAGTACATAATTTAAATCTGCTGATATTTTTAAATTTTTACAAAGACTAATATTAAAAATGTAAAATTCCCTGATCCCCATCACAAGTCTTACTTAAAGGGATCAGGAATCGAATAATATTAATAGATATGTCTCCATAACAATTTATGATGTAGTACCTATTCTATTAATTAAATCCAAAAATAATGTTAACCATAATATCACACCATGAAATTCCACACTAATTCTAATACCTACATATTTATTTTTTTTAATTATTACAAAGTAAAAATAATCTAAATAAATGGATACTAATTTTTTATTTATACATTTTAAAAATATTTCATTTTTAAAGTTACTAATGGGAGCAATGGTTTTATAATCTATACTCTACACTGTAAAACTGATTATACGTACATTGTATTATTTAATTCTTAAATAAACATTTTGCAGAAACTTGAAGATAAAAAAACAGATTATGAAAAAAATGGAATTATTGTAAGGTTTAATGAAAATCCATTTGCTATACTAGTGGTCACTCCTATTATGCAAAAGGCTCATAAATTAGCCTTTGCTAAAGATATTGCTTTTGCAGACAGTACAGCATCATGTGATACTCAAAGTCATACTGTTACATTCATGCTTACATCATGTGGTATTGGAGCTATTCCTCTGGGTATATTCATAACAAAAGGACAAACAGTTGATGAATATAAAACAGCATTTTCCCTGCTGAATGATTCAGTTCCTAACAGTTTTGATGGCCAAGGTTTTCCAAGACATTTTATAATTGATGATAGCGAGGCAGAAAGGCAAGCACTAAAATCAATTTGGCCACAATCAAATATTTTGCTTTGTAGGTTCCACGTTTTACAATCAGTATGGAGATGGTTATGGGACGCTAAACATAATATCAAAAACGAACACAGAAAATTGTTGTTTAATTTATTTCAAAGTATTTTAATTTCACCAGATTATAATAGTGCTCACAAAGCCTATATTACTGCTATTGGCAAGACAAAAACTATTAATAATAGCATAGGTGATGAAATTATACCACTTAAGTATGAAAAATGGGTGAAATATATTAATAATTATTGGACGAGAAAAGAGTTATGGTGTTTAGCTTTTAGAGATTCTACTGTACATGGTAATCAGACCAATAATTTTAGTGAAGTTAATGTACGGATTTTTAAAGACATAGTATTTTCTAGAAATAAGGCATATAACGCCATTGTACTGGTTGATTTTATTTGTACTGGCCTAGAAGATTACTACTTAAGACGCTTAAGGACTTTTGTGAATGGTAGAAATGACTCAGCTCGATTACTATTTGAAGATCAAATAAAAAGAGCTATTTATATTAATAAAGATTCGATAGAAAAATTATCTAACAATACATTTAAAGTACCATCAGGGTCCGATTGTGGTCATTATGAAGTAGATGTCACTCATGGATTTTTTACGTGTTCCAAAGGAAATTTAGGAGCTTATTGCAAGCATCAGGCAGCAGTATACCATTACTATAACGAAGCAATGCCTAATTTACCAGCTATTACTATTGATTCTCGCTATATGCTAGCTAAATTAGCATTTGGAGAAAATGTACCTGAAATATCATTTTATAAGACACTTCATATTGAAAAATTAAATAATCAGTTTAGTGAAGAAAAAATAGAAATTATTGAAAATAATGTATTATCATCTCCAATAACAAATACATTAGTCGAAACTGATGATTATCTGGATAATCATAATATTGATCATCAGTCTGATGAATGTGTTAACCAGATTCAAGAATTAATTAAAACAAATTTTGAAAAATTTAAAAAGAATACTTCAGGTTCAGTACTCACTAAAAGTTTAGATCGTTTGAAGAAAGTTAAGTCAGTTGCTACTTGGGAATCATTTTTGAGTACTGCTGGTAGTACTATATCACTAAGGCATCTATCTCGTTCAACTATTCATGTGCAGCCTACCAAAATAAGTAGAAGAAAGCCAGGTGTCACAAGAGGTAGTAAACGTTTATAAGTAGGGCGACCAGTGAAGACAGACAATAACAAAAGAAATGCAATAAAAATAAAAATAAATTTAGCCGAAAATATTAGGAAGAATGTCCCAAATGCCAAAAGTCATTAACTACAATGACTAGTATCTAACTATTATTTAATTACTATTTTCATCAAATCTTATACCACATATTTTTTATTATTATGATGTACATATTATATAATTATATAATAATAATAATAATAATACATAAATTTATTATTAAACATTCATAAATTTTCTCTAAAATATTATAATTACATAGAATGTAAAATTGTGCTAACTTGAATTTTTCATTAATTTATTGTTATTACTTATTTGGAGACCTAAGGTATTTTTTTTAAATATTGTATCCAACTACCTATTAAATATATTATGTTATTAACTTCCAGTTAAATAACTATTACAATTTAAAATATACTTTAGCATTTAATATGACTTTATTATTATTTATTAGTTATTATTTATTGCATAGGTAATAAAATTTCAACTACCTATGTTATGTGTATATTTCAAATTTTGAATTTCAATCTAACTGTATTGATAGGTTTCAAAAACAAATGACACTGGTAGAAGTCAGAATTTATTTATATTGCCAAATGCAACAAAATTAGTGGTAAACCATCCTAGAATTAAATTTAAGGTAGGCACCAACCTAAATGTGAACATGAAATACAAACAAAAATAACTATATTTGTAATTTTTAAGGAATGGGCACATTGGTTAAAGAGAACTTATCTACCCACTCTAATATATCCCTTTTTTATGCGTCTCTATCAGTTTTAGTTTGACTCTTGCTTTAGGTGTTGTTTAATAATTACATTTTTTTTCCTCTCAGTACTTACATTATTAAGACACTATGTTTGTTTAAATGAGTGATGTCAGGTACATAAACAATAAACATATTATATAAAATACAATTATATTATTATAAACTTAATACAATTTATCAAACAAATGTATCAATGTCAATGTATTAAAAATAAAAGACAAATGTAGATTTATAGTTTATAGATTTGGTTGTTTTTAATTGAGATGACATAATTTCTATTGATTATAGTGTTATTAGGTATAATACTACTGGTATAAAACTATATACTAATATCGATGCATAATGGTTTTTTACCGTCATACCAATTTAGAAGTTGAAGCAATTAGATAATAGAATAAAGTTTAAATTTTCAAAAAGCGCGGTAAAGCCAATCAGAAGGCTAAAATTATAAAAGGTGCCGAGACCGAACCCAGAATGCTAATATGCTGTTCGGGCATCACATACTCACATCGAAAATGTAAGCTGACAGTTTGTCAACAAAAATTCGAATCAAACAGATTAACTCGTAAACAAGTCAACAACTCCGATTTATGGCTAATTCATCATTATTGTACGCCGTTCTGTGCTAATTTTTTTTTTCATTGTTTATACAGTTGAACATCTTGAAATTATATTAAATAAGATATTTTTTCAAGTTGAGGTACATCATTTGGGTATTGATTTCACTTTTTTATTAAGCTCCAAATTCTATTTTTTCAACCATGGCCCTTATTAGCACAGAACTTTGAGATTGATTTCACATTTTAACACCAAAGTTCTATCTTTTCTCCCAGTCTCTTCAACTTAAGCACAGAAAGCCTTTTTTACTTCTACGAAGTAGTTTTTTTGAAGATAATATATACGATAAACAATATACATATACGATATACAATATACATATACGATTTGATAATAATAATATATTATAATTTATAACATAAATATTGATAATATTGATCAATATAATCATTGTTTGTATTGGGTTTAAAGGAATGATTGCCGACAGAATTCTGCCGGTCGGACACTTTACGAAGACATATCACTTAACCGGGGTTGGTAAGAACCGACTGTCGATTAAACTTAACACTAACCGACACTTAACTGGACATTGTAAGAATGGCCCTAGTATTTTTGAACAATCTGATACAGTAACATCTTCAAAAGCTTACAATCTTTTAAAATCTTTGATATGCTGCGAATTTATAAAATCATTATATTTTATCGTTGATATATATTCTATAATTTCATAAAAATTTGTTACAGACCTAAAAACAAGACACTTTCTGCAAATAATATTGTAAGGATTGTGTTGTCAAGCTTAATGTCAGGGAGAATAATGATTATTTTTCTTGATGTGTAGAGATACTTTTGAAAAGTTAAAAATGTCTGTATACTTACCTCGACTATGTACTAAAATGTCAAAAAGATCAAACCCTGAAAATAATATTTGATTTAAATAATCGTTTTGATAATGAAATAATAGGAATTTTCGATTTGGTTTGTTTTTACCAGACATTTGTGATTTGTCTTGAACCTAACATTTTTACATAATTGAGTTATTGCCAAAAAAAATTTAATGGACAAATTTTTGGGATCTTCTGTCCAGGCTCCAGAGATTTATTACTTTCCAAAGCTAAATTAAAAAGAGAAATATAATTATAGTATGAGTTTTGGGCAAACAATAATGAAATTAATTTCCGGATACAGCAATTAATACACTTAAATATCCAAATTCTTACTTATAAATAAATGATAATAATATAAAAATGCAACGTTTAATGAATATTATAATATTAGTATAATTAGAACATTACAAATAATTTACTCGTAATTCTCTGATAATTTTTCTCCGTGTATTATTAAAAAAACCCTAAAACATCAAAAATCACCTAAAAATTAAACCAAAGACTGTAAAATAAAATGTAATTTTATACATTTGTAGGTACATTATTTAAACAAATTTGAAGACTTTAATAAAGAAACCAAGATTACAACATTTCCTTTTCAATTAAGTCTTTATTTTTTTTTAAGGACTTACACATAATATAAATAATAACACTAATATAATAATAGGATTCTTACAAACATAAGGTATATCTAGTAGTTAAAAAATAAATATATTTGTATTTAATTATTTATGTAATATATTCATTTTAATATTGGACCACTTAATGTGTTGATGTTAATATCAAAATGTATTGTTACACCATTGCTTGTAACAATTGCAATGGCTATTAAGTATACCGTGTAAGGCTTTAGATCTGAAACTAATACAGAACCTTCGCAATCGTTTTGATGAACTTCACTCACTGTCTTGACTGTCATAGGCTCTGCAATGAATAAAACATATTTAAACTGTATTTTTAATAGTTACAACATAAAAATAAAATGAAAAATATTCAACAAACAACATATGTGAAATGTAGTTCTTGATAGGAATTAAAGGGTAGGTAGGTACCTACATAAATACAGCATAGTTTACAAATCAGTATTTCAAGTCCAAACATGTTTATTGTTCGTATATAAAAAATATAATTTGATTGGGTGAAGAATATTAACACATTATTAGTTTTAAAATACTAACATAGATTCAATAACGTGAAGATTTGTTATTCGTCTTAATGTGTTTATATCAAAAATATATCCAAAATTAAGAAAGCAAATCATGAATGAAATTCATAAAAATAACCATTGTTATTTTTAGTGTACCTAGAACCTATATAATTATTTATTAAGGTAATATAATGTGCATTTTCTATACTCAATAACAATTTCTAAACGTTTTGACTCGTTTTGAACTATTTATATTTATTTTTCGCAAATTTCGATTTTCATTAGTTTGTTTTAAATTATTGTTGATAAAAATATTTTCAAATGGTTAAAAACCTTAAAAATGTAGTAGAAGATTTCTCGAAATTACATTTTTTTTACTCTCACATTTAGACTATATTAGATATTAGATAAACAAATTATAACAATTTTAGTTAGTAATTAAAAATATTATTCACGGGTAGGTACATGAAACTTTTGAATATAGAGACCGATACATTCATATTCAAGAAAATTAATAATAATATTTTTTTTTGCTACTAATTACCATCATTATAATACATTATCATACATTTTTTATCACAATGGAATAAAATTTAGCTCCATACTTTTGATAAAGCATATTAAAATAATGAGTTTTAATACAATAAGTGCCAAACACAACTAATAAACTAATAAAGGCATTTACACGTTTCTGTTAATTTACCTACCACAAGATAAAAATATTGAGAAACAACTGAAATTTATTTTTCCTTTTATTTAAATTTAACACAGATTGAATAATTTTATTCAATGCTCACATGTATAATATATTATACAGCTTAATTGTGATTATTTTTATTGAAACTGTATTGAATAAACTGAAAAATATTATTTATAAATATATTATGCTGATTATTACTTATGTGTTATGTATATTGAATAGTAACTTTTTTTATTTGAATTACCTACCTATAATATTAGTTATTATTATATTTTTAATATAAAACATTGCCACATAAACCATGTTAAATTATTATCTCAAGCTAAGATTTTATGGTTTTACATTTAAATACCTACAGTTGAAAAATAACAAATTTTTTTAATGTAATATATAAATTTCAATTCTGATTTTTTATAATATACATAATATTATGTAAATACACAATATATTCCAAAAATATGGAAAATTTAATGATTTTACCAAATCCATATACCATAATACCATATTGAAAAAAAACAAAACCAAACCTTTTTTTTTAATTAGTAGAAACAATGCATGCCCCTATTGAGAATCCTCTATTATTTCCATATTATATATTCATGCTTTTAATGCAATTACTGGTGAAAGAATTATATTGTTTGCAACAGGTGACAGCTTGGGAATTTCGACAAGCCCAAGACTTGATATTGCGATGGTAATTTTAACCTTGGCCTTAAATATTTCTTACAACTTTATGAAATCAGAGTTCTAAAAAGTGATTCATATATAACTGCTGTTATTATTTTCTTGAACGCAAGACAATGTATATTTATAAAGAAATATTCAAACTTATTTTAACTACCTAACGTGCAAAGCATGAATTATTTCCCGATCCAAATTACTTAAATTTTGATTTCTTAAAAAACCTTTAATTTCTGCCGTTAAAACAATTTTGATACAAATCTGACTATTTATCATTTGTGCCAAAGTTTTTACAGAAAAATCCAAGATTTAGGGTTAATCAACATGAATATAAATAATGACAATTTAAGTAATTTTTGCGGAATATTGGATAGACTTGGGTTTCTTACTCTTGAACTTGTTTTCGAAGGAATTTTTAACCTTAAAACATTATTTCTCCCAAAGGAAATCTTTTAAATTACTTTGACTCAATCTACGTAAATGAATCACTTACAAATAGTAGAAACTAGTACCAAATTGAAATTTAAAAAAAATAAGTCAACTTTTTCCTACGAATACTTGGAATGTACATAAAACTACAATAATGTGACCACCGAACGAATAATATATGTGGATCATGGATTCACAGATTTAATCATTTAGTTGGCCACAGTTATCCGATTATTTGGACACTCATCCACAAAATGAGATCGGAAATAGTGACAAATAAGGCGAAATTAGCCATTGAAAGCATGGATAGGTATACGAAAATATATACCAGGACTTCTTATTATATATATTATTTTTTTTTTTTAGCGATAGGTTATTAAACTGATAAGTCATAATATTAGAAACATTATTATAAGATTTTATTAATGAACATTATAAAAATTGCATTTTTTTTTAAATGTTATTTAATATATTATATTGTTGTATATTATGCATATCGTACTTAATAACCCACATTACAAATCACAATTATCTTAGTCCACGAGACATAGAGAAATATAAATTAACATATTAAATGTTAACAAAAATTAAGTTTAAGTTAAACAAACAAAATATTGACATTTGACTTATGAAAGATAAAGTTAAAAAAATTATCACTTTGTAATAAATGTAATTAATGTATCAAACGCCAATCATAGGTATTTAATTATGATAATCAACAGGTAAGTATCTCAAATGGCATATATTTTAAATATAATTAAGGATAATATTAGATTCAATTTGATTAAAATGTAATGTTTGAACACCGACCATTTTTTGGCGGGTTTTGGCGCAAGCGACAGTCCGGGCAACATATTTGGCCACTTCCTATCCGATTGGTCACTCTGCAATCGCCGCGGACTTGTCGCCGCCGTCTCGGTCGTCTCGTCCGCGTTCGTTGTTGCTGGCGGTGTGGCGAGCGCTCCGGTGTTGTGCGTCGGTATAAAAGGTCCGTCGTCCGTGTTATACCGGTGACCGTTTTTTTGTTGTACCCACGATCCACGTGACTACGTATATGGCTAATGCCCGTCTGTTCCGGTTGCACCTACATTTGTTTACCCTCTTTTCGGCGCACTGTTAATCGGCTCAGTTGCACGAAAGAGATAGGCCATAGATCGCGGACTCACATAATTTATTGTACGCTGTGTCGCCACAATTCGATACACGTGACTACGTATATGGTGCCCGTCCGTTCCTGTCGTATCTACGCTTTAACCCTCCCGGCGCGCTGTTAAAATCGTCTCAGTTGCACGGAAAGGGATTCGGCTGTTGGGGACATCATTATAGTAATATTGGAAGATATCAAACCCACCGATTAATTTGTCCGGATTTAAAGGTATCAACCAACGGAGAAGTACGTTATGTGGAGCTACGGGTGTCATCGGCCAGGTCAGATGTTTTCACCTTCATATTATTATAAGTAACTGCTAACACGACGACTGTTATCAGTGTCTTTTATTTGTATTATTAATCGCCTTCGCGATATATATCTTTTTTATATGTATTATTTGTATTTGTATGATCACGCATTGGAAGCGTATTGATCAGATTCTATTTCATGTTATATTATTTAACTATTAATTATTGTTTAGTAAGCTCTGGGCGCCCATACATATTTTTATTGCAATAATTCCATTGTATTGTTATATTATTGTTAATCGTGTATCATTATATGTACTATTGCGCCAAGCGCCTAAAAGAATGAGTTGTTGTTAGTAAATTAGCAAGGTCACCTTTCTCAAAATCTACGCGAGTCGGAATAGTCCACTGCCAATATACTTGTAAGAACTATTCCGGCGCAAAACATTGGTAGCAGAGCGTGGTTAGGGACCCTGGGGGTTCAGTAGCGTGGATTTTGATATTTATTATTGCTGGTGCCAATTTAAATTTTGTTAAGCTTAGTCTGGGCTTTGTGCGTTTTTAAAAGCTGTATTTTTTATAGCGGTGTGTGACAGGTGCACGGTGTGTCGCGTTTTCAATTGCGTGCTTTCATATAACGATATAGCATTAGGTATACCTAATTAAGCTGCCATGGTTTTATTTTGAGTTCGACGCGGGGAAGTTTTATCTATCATAATGT
This sequence comes from Diuraphis noxia, assembly GCF_037042655.1. Lineage (NCBI taxonomy): Eukaryota > Metazoa > Arthropoda > Insecta > Hemiptera > Aphididae > Diuraphis > Diuraphis noxia. The sequence goes on from NW_028301711.1 coordinate 77,092,177, forward strand.
CCGTCGCCGAACAAGAGATAGACCGCGTAAAACGAATTAAATCGTTCGCTACGATAAAACGTAATACCGCGGTGTCTAATATTAGGTCGGTTCATAGCATGGCATTACGCGTCGTTAGTGAGCCCGATTTAGCCTCACAATTTTTGGTGGCCGTTACCGATTTGGACACACTTTGGATGCAGTTTAAACTTGAAGATGACACTGTCCTAGACTCGTTAGTTAGATTGGGTGAAAGTGACAATTATGCTGTTGATTTACCTTCGGAGGTTCGCGGACTTATTACTGAGTCGAAGGCGATTGCCCTAAAGGTGACCCCGAAAGGTGCCGAGCTTATTGACATGTCGTTTATTAACCCCCAGTCGCATGATAAGCCGGTAGTTAGTCAGCCAGGTGCTTCTAGTGGTCCGCCCAGCTCGTTTTCGCGCCTCCCGGAAATACCATTACCGACCTTTGATGGTGATTTTCGGTATTGGCCTACGTTCCGTGATAGGTTTAAGGCATTGGTCGAGTGTAGGTCCAACTTAACTACTATAGATAAAATGTATTATCTAATCGGTTGTCTGCACGGCAAGGCCGCGGACGCGGTACGCAGTATACCAATTTCGTCCGATAATTACGATTTGGCTTGGTCAACACTAGCGAATAGATTCAACCGTCCCAGAATGGTCGCAACAACCTTGGTAGATAAATTATTAGATTTCCCGTCGTATACCCAGGAGTCATTGTCCGAGTTGAGCCATTTTATGAGCGTATTCAGCGAATGCGTATCATTATTAGACGCACTAGATATCCCGAATTTAGGTTCGTTTATTTTATTCGCGCTTGCATTTCGCCGGCTTCCGTTGTACACCCGTAAGTTGTTTGAAACGAAGACTTCAACTGATTTCCCCTCAATGAGTGAGTTATTAGAGTTTGTCAAGTCGCGTGTTGCAGTGTTAGAAATTGCCGGAGATCAGCCACGTAAGTCAAATGTGGTCAACACGGTGACGAAGTCTGAGTCAAAAAATGCCTCCCAGGTCACTCAATCCCGTAAGGGGGGAGATCGAATTCGCAAGTCCGGGTCTTTATACACGGAATCTTCATTCGTTACCACTAGCCCAAGTAAAGTATGTCTATGCTGCTCCGAACCTCATGCACTAGATTCGTGCAACCGTATAAAATCGTGGACGGTTGACGATCGTGTTCGTTGGCTACGGGAAAAGAAATTGTGTTTCATATGTCTGAGCGCTGATCATTGGGCCAATAAATGTAAGTCGAAATATAAATGTACCGAATGCAACCGTAAGCATCACCACCTCATTCACAAATCATCGGTCGATACGCGCGGCGCTGATACCAACCTCCGCACGGACGCACCATTATGTGCGTCGGCCGCGGCACCGATTTCAAAGTCTACTGCAGTATTACTAGGTACCGCTTTAGTGCACACACGCGACCGGACGGGTACATGGCACACCATGCGCGCGTTATTAGATTCTGCTTCGCAAATTAGCGCCATTACAGTCGCGTGCACGGAACGTTTACGTCTGAAATGCGATCGTTGGACTTCCCCGGTAACCGGTTTAGGTGGCGTGCCCATTGTAGATGTGAAAGGTCGCGTCGAGTTCTCCATACAACCTCGTTTCGCGGTCGAACCCGTATTGAATATACATGCGTGGGTGTTGCCGGCAATTACGGGTGATATGCCGCGCAATACGTTTCCATCAACTGTCAAAGGCCGATATGCGAATCTCGCATTGGCCGATCCGTCTTTTGACATTACTTCTCCTATCGACTTGTTACTAGGGGGGGACGTATTTCCGTCAATAATGGACGGTCGTAAAGTGGTAGTCGACGAAAATTTACCTGCGGCGTTCAGTTCAGTGTTTGGGTGGGTTCTGATTGGCCCCGTTAACAACATCGATTTGCCAATCTATCATTCAATGCCGGTATCTTTAGTATCTATTGAAGGGTTGATGGAGAACTTCTGGCACGTAGAGGAGCCGGTAGCCGCGCCCGAATGTTTCACCGACGAGGGGCGCTGCGAGTCTATTTTCCGCGCCGAAAGCGTACGCCTTCCGTCAGGTCGATTCTCGGTACCGTTACCGTTTCGTGCACCGGTGTCCGATGACGTTTTCGCCGGCTCACGAGATGTCGCCGTACGTCGTTTTGAATCATTAGAGCGCAAGCTATCGGGTGACCATAAACTCCGACAACTATATATTGATTTTATGCGGGAATATACGTTGTTAGGACACATGTCGATCGCTACATCGCCAGGAGTCTATTACATTCCGCATCATGCCGTGTATCGCCCCGACGACGGCGATAAGAAATTACGAGTCGTTTTTGACGCGTCCGCAACCGGTTTTCGTGGGCCATCATTAAATAGTAATTTATTACCCGGCCCGAAGCTACAAAATGACATCGTTGACATCCTGACGCGTTTATCGTCATGCCTTTACGGCCGATGTCGTAAAAATGTATAGGCAAATTTTAGTTTTACCCGAATATAGAAAATATCAATATATACTGTGGAGAGAGTCCCCACATGACAAACTCCAGGACTACGTACTTCATACAGTCACTTATGGTGTAAACTGCGCGCCGTTCCTCGCATTGCGCGTGTTACGTGCAATCGCGTCCGACGATTGCGGCGGCTTCGAGTCCGTACGTCACGCGTTAGAACACCAAACGTATGTAGACGATATTTGTGTGGGCGCAGACTCAGTTGATGAGGCACTGGAATTGCAATCTAATTTAATCACTGTACTTAAGAAATCCGGCTTAGAGTTAAAAAAGTGGGCGACCAATACGCCATCGATACTAAACGTGATTCCTGCCGATAGTAGAGGTTCAGGTCCGTTGCCATTCGATACGATCGACGTGTGTAGTACCAAGGTGTTAGGTATTGAGTGGCATCCTGATACAGACAGTTTTTGTTGTGCGCTCCGCCTAGAACCGGCCCCGGTATATACAAAACGAGGTATATTATCGCTAATCGCTCGAATATTTGATCCGCTAGGCTTATATTCGCGCCGTCAACCTTTTTGGCAAAAACCATAATGCAGCGGACATGGCACATGAGGTTACCTTGGGATGCCCCGCTTCCCGCCGATATCCATTCGGAGTGGTTCGATTTTGTCACGGATTTATCGTCATTGCGCGCCATTCGAGTTCCGCGGTACATACAATCACGTCATAATGCGCCATGTATTTTGTTAGGGCTTTGTGACGCGTCGCAGCGCGGGTATGCGGCTGTTGTTTATGCGCGTATCATGGATGCCCCTCCGGAAAGTTGTATTTTTTTATTAGGTACGAAAACCAAGTTAGCACCTCTTAAACCCTTAACAGTGCCACGCCTCGAATTAAACGCGGCTGTTCTATTATCCCGGTGGCTAGGGCGTATCCGTGATGTTCTCGCATCGCAGTTGAATATAGTCGGCCTCCACGCGTGGTCTGACTCGAATATAGTGTTGTCGTGGTTGACGAGTCCCCACGAGACATTCAAAACGTATGTCTCCAACCGCATACATCAGATACAGACCTTAATGCCATCTTGCCAGTGGCACCACATAGACTCGGGCGATAACCCGGCCGACTGCGCATCACGGGGTATTATGCCGTCAGCCTTGGCGCGATTAACTTTGTATTGGAATGGGCCGCCGTTAATTTATACAGATGTGTCGGGATGGAAACAAGTGCCGCCGTCAGTCATTGTTGACGGGTCACCCGAAATCCGACCTGTAGTCTGTATTACCACTGTCGAGGACGTGCGCGCCGAATGGTGTACTCGCTTTTCGTCGTTTGATCGCATGGTACGTGTGGTAGCGCGCGTCCGCCGGTTTCTTAGTTGTTGCCGTACGGGTAGGTCCGCAGTCCGCCCACCCGAAATATCTATGTAAATCGGAACTTGATGATGCAACCCGCGCGCTTATATTAGATTCACAACGCGTTCATTTTGCATTGTTGCGACATGAGCTGTCGCGTAATATTCGTATATCTTCAAAACCGTTATCAAAACTATCACCTTTTATTGATGCCAACTCGGTAATAAGAGTAGGAGGTCGATTGAGCCATTCCCTACTAACATATGACTGTAAGCACCCGGTACTCTTAGCCAAAGAATCGCATTTCGCCCGGTTGTTATGTGAAAGGTGGCACAAATTAACGTGTCATTCGGGACCACGAGTGATGGCGGCTATGATCTCGCGATATTATTGGGTAATTGCACTTAGGTCGGTGTTGCATGGGGTCATGTCCCGGTGTACCTTGTGTGTGCGTTTGAACGCTCGGCCTGTCCACCCGTTAATGGCCGATTTACCAGCTGCGCGCGTTCAACAATGTAGGCCGTTTAGCCGTGTAGGCATCGACTTTGCCGGGCCACTGCAAATGCGTGAACTTAAACTTCGAAAATCACGCACATTTAAAATATATATAGCTGTGTTTGTTTGTTTTACCGTTAAGGCTGTACATTTAGAAGTGGTTACTGAACTTTCTACAAACGCTTTTTTGTCTGCGTTCGATCGCTTTGTTGCCCGGCGGGGCCTACCTAGTGACATTTATTCAGATTGCGGCACAAATTTCGTGGGGGCTAATAAACAGTTGCACACGTTAGTCAATAGTCCGGAGGGTCGGGTCACTATAGCAAATTCGCGCTCCATGTGTGAGTGGCACTTCAATCCGCCAGGTGCCCCGCATTTCGGGGGCCTTTGGGAGGCTGCAGTGCGTTCAACTAAAAGGTTGCTAATACGAGTCATTGGGGTTCATATTTTTACATATGAGGAATTTACGACCGTACTAGCTCGCATAGAGGCAGTACTTAATTCTAGGCCGTTAACACCCGCGTCCACAGACCCTCGAGATCTAGAGTGTTTAACACCAGGACATTTTTTGATAGGTCAGCCTTTATTAGCCGTCCCCCCGAGATCCACTAATGACGCACAACGAAATGTTCGAGATAGGTGGAAGTTACTCGATCAATGCCATCAGGCGTTTTGGAGGCGATGGTCCAGCGAATATTTGACCACCCTTCAAGAGCGATCAAAATGGACCCAAAGGGTTGATAATATAAACGTTAACGACATGGTCGTAGTTATCGATAACCACAGTTGTCCACTAATGTGGCGGCTTGGTCGGGTCACAGGAGTCACCCCCGGGACTGATAATGTCGTACGTGTCGCAACCGTATTGACCAGCACTGGTTCGATAACACGGCCTGTGGTCAAGTTAGTACCCTTACCCGTCGATGAGTAAGCTCGAATCAAACGTATTCCCCGCACCGATCACCTGTCACTAACTTAGTTTATTTTTAAGTTCATATGCGCTTACTGAATCACCCTGGATACCTTTTAGCGACCGTAATATTATTATTATTATATTTTTTATTGTCTATGTCTAATTATATTCTTCTGGTATGTATGTACGTTCTTTGTATTATTTAATTGTTTTATTTTACCGGTACTACTGTTTTATGCGTACGCGATTGTATATTATTTATGGTAATGGAACACAGTGTTTGTTCTTCAATTACAAATTTGTAAACTAGGTTTGTTTTACTTTTTACCAAATTCTTAATCTTCTTTGAATCATAGTTGTGCGGACCATATGTCCTTTGTTTTATTTTGAAGTTTTCTTTGTATTTTTTTTTTTTATAATCACTATGTTATATTATACTGTATCACCTGACCTGAGGCCGGTGTCGATCTCGCAGTCTGATTCCACCATATGTCACCAATCGAATGTCCAATTGCGGATCTGATATTCCGATGTTCAAATTCCAGCGACGTCCAGTGATGCCGAGCCTCACGGGGGGAGGATGTTTGAACACCGACCATTTTTTGGCGGGTTTTGGCGCAAGCGACAGTCCGGGCAACATATTTGGCCACTTCCTATCCGATTGGTCACTCTGCAATCGCCGCGGACTTGTCGCCGCCGTCTCGGTCGTCTCGTCCGCGTTCGTTGTTGCTGGCGGTGTGGCGAGCGCTCCGGTGTTGTGCGTCGGTATAAAAGGTCCGTCGTCCGTGTTATACCGGTGACCGTTTTTTTGTTGTACCCACGATCCACGTGACTACGTATATGGCTAATGCCCGTCTGTTCCGGTTGCACCTACATTTGTTTACCCTCTTTTCGGCGCACTGTTAATCGGCTCAGTTGCACGAAAGAGATAGGCCATAGATCGCGGACTCACATAATTTATTGTACGCTGTGTCGCCACAATTCGATACACGTGACTACGTATATGGTGCCCGTCCGTTCCTGTCGTATCTACGCTTTAACCCTCCCGGCGCGCTGTTAAAATCGTCTCAGTTGCACGGAAAGGGATTCGGCTGTTGGGGACATCATTATAGTAATATTGGAAGATATCAAACCCACCGATTAATTTGTCCGGATTTAAAGGTATCAACCAACGGAGAAGTACGTTATGTGGAGCTACGGGTGTCATCGGCCAGGTCAGATGTTTTCACCTTCATATTATTATAAGTAACTGCTAACACGACGACTGTTATCAGTGTCTTTTATTTGTATTATTAATCGCCTTCGCGATATATATCTTTTTTATATGTATTATTTGTATTTGTATGATCACGCATTGGAAGCGTATTGATCAGATTCTATTTCATGTTATATTATTTAACTATTAATTATTGTTTAGTAAGCTCTGGGCGCCCATACATATTTTTATTGCAATAATTCCATTGTATTGTTATATTATTGTTAATCGTGTATCATTATATGTACTATTGCGCCAAGCGCCTAAAAGAATGAGTTGTTGTTAGTAAATTAGCAAGGTCACCTTTCTCAAAATCTACGCGAGTCGGAATAGTCCACTGCCAATATACTTGTAAGAACTATTCCGGCGCAAAACATGTAATGATCGTTTATTCCCGTTATTTTATTATATAATATTATATATGATATTTCCAATAATCAATTTGTTCAATGAAGATAAATCATCATATTTGAAGCTTCGGTTTCTTATAAGTTGGATCAACTATTTTTATATGAAACATTCATATTTTTTCCTAAGATATATATCAATGAGTTTTCGCGTGATTATGATAATATTAATGAATGATCAGAAAACTAAAATAAAAAATTACACAATCTGAGCAAAAATGTGTATTGTGAGGTAAAAAAAGTTAGGTAGCTTCAGGTTAGGGATTATTTTATTTAATCGTGAAGGATCTAATAGGTATGACCCCACTGCATAAATTTCACAAAATACTATTGTAAATATGACTAGGTATGTAATACAATATTAACTAAATGCTTAAACTTAAGAATATTGAGTTTTCATTAAAAACCTCTTACCTCTGCAAAGGGGATTATTTATGGCAACTATGGGACAGTAAAATATGTGATATCCAACAATTAAACCAGTCTTGTCATCACAGTAAACTTTCCAGCTCAAACCCACAAACGTCGAACCAATCACACTAACCCAAACGTTCTTTACATTGCCATTGACTAATCAATCGTAAAGTGATTTGTACAAAATGTATATCAATAAAATAAATTAGTATACATAACAAAATTTTATTATTACAGAAAAGAGCTTATAAAACAAATGCAGTTAAATAATTACGTACAAGATTCCCACACCATTCCACTACTGCTGGCTTTAAGGTTATCAATACCATTTCTCATTGGATTTTCGCTATTAACACTTATTGCAAAAATATATTTTTCCATATCTTCGATCAAAGTAATGTTGTAGCGAGATACTGAAATTGGTAAATGCATCCAGTTCATAAAACCCTGTAGAGAAAAAATATTAATCCAGTCATTAGGTATATCAAAAACGTTGGATAATAATTGTAATTACAAATTAGAGTAAATTCTTGAAGTGAAACTTCTTTATAGAGGGTACCCACGAGAAAATAAAATGATTACCAACCTATCGACCGTCACGAAAAATTAGATAGCGTGATGATCAATAATATGGTCTAACAATCACGATACTGTAGGTTAAGTATTATGTTAAGCAAATCCTACATATTATAATAAAATATACCAAATATTATTTTCTATTTCGTATTTCTAGTTTCTACTTTCAGTTCAACATTTTGTAACGAGACAAAACACTATACACCATGTTAGATACTAGCGCGCTTCTGTGTCAGCATTATAACTATGACACAAATTCGTCACAAAATCCAAAATAGATGGCGCCCCCGTTTTTGTGTTTGTCCGCCACCCAATGCTATTTGACTTATATTACTCGTAAAATATTCAATTTACTCATAACAAAAAGACCACTTATAGCTGTAAATACAATCAGAAATAGTAGAAAAAGAGTTAATAATTAATAAAATTCATGTTACATCACTACCCATCTGTCTACGAACAATTATAGTATTATCATAGAAATATGAGCACATCGCTCTCGGCAAAAGATTACATCTTTCCCATTATATTATAATATAAGTGATTTTAGGGACATGTGATCTATCCGGTATAAAAATTCAGTGAATATAGGCACACTCAACTTTAAGTACCTAATCTCCTCTCTATATAATTTTTATATTAGAAAAGGCAGAACAACCCGTCATATATATAGAAAAAAAAATAATGCACAATAATATATAACCATTAATTCTAAACACTAGTAATTCAGAGCTGCTGATGGACGATAGCTAATTTAAATTCATGTACAGGGCCTATGGAAACACTCACGGTCTTTGCCTATGAAAACATTCCCTTCTAAATACTGTATTCCTTAATAAATAATTATTCTTGTAAATTCATCGGAAAATTAAATGAATAGAAATGAGTATATAAATTAAGTGAATTCCATAAATATTGTACAAAATTGTATGAACAAAAAATTAATGACACCAGAAAATTTTAGTAATTTTGCATATAATATTAAAATAAAATAAATTTAATTTCTTTATACATGTTTTTTGTGTATATAATTATTACTCTTATCCAATTTACTTTACGTTGATATCAGTAGTTATATAGCCTAAGTACCTATAGAACATTTAGTATTAAAATAAATACTGATATTATCATATTATTTCTATATTATCATATTATTTATGCATAATAATATACTTTGGAAGTTTAAACTATTCGCGAATTATATATTTAAATTACACCAATATGACTAAACTCGTTATTCTTAGTTATTTAAAATCTAATTTCGTCAAAATTTGAACTTAAAATGCTTATGAAAAAAAATTATTTGTATTTATAATATTTTTCAACTGCAGCTATCGTAACAATATACTATCAAGAACCTTGATTAATTTTTTAAGCTTTTAGGCCCATTAAATAAAATTGTATTAATTAACAGTGTTTGTTAATCAAAATGTTTAACTACATAAATTTATTTTGAACAAAATTAAATCTATAAACTCTATTTATATATTATAAAGACGCGAACGACGTTAACCTTATCAATTTCAATTTAATAATTATTATTACTAAATTATAGAGACTCTATAACCTATCATGTTTCAAGGAGTAATATTTAGGCAATTCATATGACATGAACATTTCGATTTCGTTTATGTGTGAGTAGTAAATGATAGTGAGTGTTGCTTCCGAGGATCGCTGTCATATCACACCGGGCAACCGCCGCCGGATGCAACTCACGCACTCGCAGTATATGCCAAAACATCACAAAAATAAAATATTAAAACTTCTAAAATCGGCAGTAAATTAAACATACTTTTGGAAGTCTGATTTTAATTTCGAAATTATGATTGAATTTATAAGCTTCTATATTATGTTCTTTGTTCTTTATAGAAATTACTTATTAATTAAAATAAGTTGTGCCCAAAATAAATGATAATTAACATTTTGCAATAATTAGGTATTATAGACCTCATTTGTGGACATATTTTTTAAGTGATGTTGTCTTTTTCATGACGTTACACTTCATTCGTACGGAAGACTCGTAAGAGGATTAGCAACGCTATAGAAACAATGCTTATTCACATACGTTTAAGGTTTATATAAAGTCTACTGGCTACTAATTCCATCGGATACTTTTCATATTAAATGTTTAATTATTAATTCTTATACTGGGTCTTAATTCATACATTTTTTCCAAATTAAACAAAAAAACACCTGTTGCCAAATAAGAATTTTGGTATAAGGTCAATAAGTATAAACTGTATACGAGGAAATCGATGTATAGAAACGATAAACAATATTGCCGGAGGAACGAACAGATGGAATCTATGGCTAATATAATATCGTCGTCATCACTTGTAAACACCCTTGTACGTTGGCCTTGACATACCTACAACATTGTCGAATTTAAGACCATTTCGTTAAGATGCCAGGTAATTTACCGTAACGTCTATGGTCAGTCCAAGAAGACCTTGAAACGGCACCAGTTATTGTGTACATCTGTTGTTGTGAGGGTTGGTACCTATGGCGATGCTCGGCGCAGTCTACCTTCCTTTTCAGCGTATCATATACACAATAATATTATTACTGTAGTATGTTATTCGTATTCCAATGAATGATACTTTACGGGAACGAAGGTATGTGAAACCAGTAGGTACACGTTTAGTGGTGCTAACGCGAAAAAAAAAATGTACCTATAGGCTATAGCACATGCTGTTTTTCTGTAGATCAGTGGTTTCCAAAATTTTTGGTTTGGCGGCCAATAATATATATAAAGAAAAATTAAGACTCGGTTACCTGATATACTGTTATAACATATAAATACGTACAAATAAAATGATAGAAATATAGACGTGTATAAAATCATATAAAAATCTCTATGTTACTTCCGATTAAAATTTTCTTACCCTTGACATCGACCAGCGTCTGCGACCCAGTATCACATTTCTCGCGGCCCATGAATGGGCCCCGTCCCATGAGATGGAAACTTGGGAATCGCGGCTTTAGATCAGTGTTTCTCAAATTTTTTTATGTTACGGAATATCAAACAATATTATTTTTTTCTAAAGTATAGATTATTTTAAATATGGTAGGTTACTAGACAGATATCTATAAGCTATATGTTTTTAAACGACTATACTTATTAATTTTTAAATGTTACTAGGGATAGGATTTTTAAAGCACAATTAATAACAAAAAGCATACAGTTTTTTTATAAAAACAATAAAAAAAGTAAATATATATAATATATGTATATTTTTTCTTTTTAAAGTCATGAACAAAAATTAGCTTAAACTAGGCATAAAATTAAATTAAAAACAGTTTAAAAAAATTAACTATCATGTATTTTGCTAGATTTTCAGTTGATAATCTTAATCTAGGCGATAAACGAAATCAATTAGTATGTATTTTACTGTTCCAGGTTTTAAATATCTTATTAATCAAATTAAATTGTTTTTTTTTTTATCAGAAATGAACAAATTATTACTCTATTATAAAATTATAATAAATACATTAAAATGCTACAACTAGAATAATTGTAACAAAGCAATAAAAAAATTAATTGGTTTATTTGAAATTAGAACGACATGAAACGAATGTGTGGATGAAAAATATATGTACCTATGTTATCTCATGCATAAAAATTTAAGTATTTTGCTGTAAAATCGAGCCCTTGTTATTACTTACGAGGAATTGCGGTCCATCCATACATTATAATAATATTTAATACAACACGTATCGACGCTACTTCCAGCGTTTACATACAATAATATCCCGTGACGCACAACCGGTTGTAGTACAATGCTACACATCCCACCCACCACGTGGTCTAGAAAAGGCACACAGAGTGCAGCTCATCTTCATTGTGGTAGCAGTTCCTTTCGTTTTCTAGTTCACATTTTTGCCTCATTCCTTGGGTAGACGTTTTCCTCGCCTGTTGTAGGCTCCTCACGTGCTCGTCGTAGTCGTTTTGATTTTATTCTGTTCGTCTAAATTAGTATTTTTTGACTTATTATTCACATAAACAGATGTGAATCGAAACCATCCACAGACCAACAAAACGATGGCGTTTCTGGTGTGTATATTGGTATTACTTACCATAACTTCTCTCGAAGTGGCAGCTTTCCGGGACGAAAGAGGAAACAAGATAACAGATATGACACCACAAAAACATGCGGAATGTAAGTATACATAAGTGTATAAACATAATATTTTCAAACAATTTCAATGGTGCAATGAAAGTATTGTTTATATATATATATATATTTTTTTTTTTTTTTGTTTATCATCTCTTTTTGAGGTGTCAAAAATGCATGGACTTTTTCCTTTAATAACTTTTCTAGTATGAAAATTAAACTTATATTGATTGAATATTTGCTCTAAAATAAAAAAATTCTTGTAGTTTTCACAAGTGACGATAACCTTAACACTCCCCCCCCCCCCCAAAAAAAAAAATAGATAAAACTAATTTTTGGCGGTATCGATTTAATTTTAGAATCGTAAATTGTAATTAAAAAATTAATTACTGTAGACAATTTTCACAAATCTTTATATAATAATTTATCATACACGATAAAATGTTTAAAATATTTTGGCTCTTTTTTCTTAGCTATTAATAGACGTTTTTAATTTAATTTTAGTTGTTTTTATTTAATCGCGATATGATATTGAAATGAATGAACCGATATCGATAAATGAAAACATATCATTGTGCATCACTAAAATTTAGGCAAATCATATGATATATACATTTGGAATTCGTATACGTAAATGGACATTAGTGTGTGTTTTCGAGAATCGTTGTTACACTGCGTCGGGCAACCGACGCCAGATGCACATTCACTCGTCACGCACACGCTAAAACTTCACAAAAATAAAATATGTTTTTGTTTACTTAACTATAAAATCTACAACAACCGGTATTAAATTAGTATCAGTATTGTGAGCGCAATTACTTTACGTGGATCCCTTTCGAAAGTATCGACTAATAACAGGTCGCTCTTAGCGCATTTCATTGTGCGCGAGACGGGTAAGCCTGAAACTCCAGATGTGCTAATACATGTATAAATACGTTCATTAGCAATAAACAGTAACTAACATAATAATATAGACAATCAGTAGTCAGTAGATAGTAGATTATAATACGCTTAGAAATGTAATAAGTCTTGTATTGTGTGTGTTGCAGATTTGGAAAGAATAAACGGCGTATATTGTCCACCACTTGGGCTAACAGATAAGTTTAATGTAACGATAATTGATGGAGAGTGGTCACGGATAAGTGGATGTGCTTTTATTCAACCTTATCCTTCCGTAAGCCCTTCACAATTATTTCATTTGTGGCTGCGGCGTTCTCAAAACGGTAACGTCGGAAATTGCGCCAACCTGACGGGTAATAATCGTGAACAATTATTTCTATAATAGTATAATATACAATACAGTTTGATTGGGGGGGGGGGGGGGGGGGAGAGAGAGAGAGTGGATCACTGTCGGCTTTAAGGCTGGACTTAACGAGTTAAAAAGTTAAGTTTAGTTAGGTACATAACGAACAACTATTTTTTAGAAGTAGTTTCTAATTTCACGTTTTATATTTTTTCCTGTCTTATGCCGGGTCCACACAGAGACGACGAAAGTAAAACAAAACAAAAACTGTGTTTTTCGACAAAATCAAAACAATTTTGTTTTTTCCAACAAATTGTTCGTATTTTGAAAAAACAAAGTCGTGTTCCGAGCGGTGTCGGTAAACATCAAAAGGTTTTGGTTTTGTTGTTGTTTTTGCGAACACTGTCGAACGTGTGTGGACATGTTTTCAAAACAACCAACAGGCAATATTTTTTATCGGGATTTCGCGGGCAGTACCAATTTGGTTATTAATAAATATATATATATTCATTATATAACTAAAACATCTTACATCTTTTAATCGTATCATTTCTTTTTTACTTTGTAACTGTAGGTGAATATACCCAGTGCCCAACATTAATAAATCTTCATCATTTTCAATATCTCTTTTCAATTTCCACATTTTCACTCAGAGTAAAAAAATGTAAAAAAACTTGTAAGTACGAAGAGTTTAGAAAGCTAAAACTCTTAAGACAGACTGAATGACCACGGATGAACGAAATAAAACGACGAGTTTATATTTCTGTATGGATAGTTGAAAACAAAAACAAAACACGAACAAATGTTTGAATTTTGTTCATGTTTTGTTTTATTTTTACTCAACTCAGTATGGACACATGTTTTGTTTGTGTTTTATTTTTTTCAAACTTCAAAAAGAAGGGTTTGAGTTTGGTTTTTGTTTTGTTTCTGTGTCGTCTATGTGTGGACCCGGCATTACATACCTATAGTAACTTATAAGTAAATTAATTGTAAAGTTAATTAAATTTTTTTCCATGTAAAACTGTATTATATGCCTTATGGATTTAAAATATATTTTGTTTTGTAATAATAAAAATTATTTAATAATATTAAATAATATGTTTAGACAACTACTAAATTGTACTGACAATGTGTTTTGTACCATTTATGGACAATGGACTTTATAATAGTGATAAAAATAGAGTATAAAAATAAACTATGGTTAACAGCGTTTTAAATGTTTGAATTTATTGCCATAGGTACATGTAATATGATTATAATTTTTAGGTGTAACAGTCCTTGCGTTTCCTGAAAAAGAAAACATTTTAAATTTAGATACAGAATATACTTATTTAAAATGATTTTTCAGTTAACGTAAGACCTGTTACACCTAAAACAAAAAACTTAAATGTATGATAGCAATAAATGGATCATTTAAAAACAGTTAACTCTAAATTTGTTATTATTTCATTGTTTTTATTAGTAAAACTGAAGTAATTAGTCTCATAGAGAAAATAAATAACTACCACCACTGTTTATTTTGTAGTGCTCTCATACAAACCATTTTTTATTAGTTATTGACTAGAATATAAAAAAGCAAGAGTGCTTGATAAACGCAAATATTACGTGACTTATCTATTCCTACTCGTATGATAAATTTGCGAAAAATACATTTAAAGATACTTTTACATTCAAGATAATATTCTAAAAATAACTTGAATAAATTCGTATTTTGAAGATCGAAAACTAATTTCAAAAAAATCTTTATTTAGCCATCAAAATGCGTTTTCGTAGATTAGTGTCCTCATTCACTTCAGAAACACAATATAGACAATCGCGTCCATTTCCAAATGTACCTATGCTAAACACTCACTTAAAATCTTCATTTCTACTTAAATACGAATCATAATATATGTGTTGTCTATTTGTATGTAAACTGTATGCAGTGTGTGTTATTATTAAACACAATCATAGTCAGATATAGGATATACCTATTTTATATTTAATTAAAATAAAATCCAATTACAATTAAACAGCTTTAATTTGTTTTAGATTTTTAGAACCGTAAATTAATTAAGCCATGGTACAAGCTTAAAATTCTTATAAACGACTTAATAAGTGGTTTGTAGTTACTAATTATTAGTATAAATTAAAAAAAAAATTATTTTGTACCTATATAAAATGATAATCTTAGTAGGAACCTAAAAGTTGAATGATTTATGTATTTATAACTAATGTCTGATTAAGTACAGATTGTTTCTAAATCACCGCAATAATCTTGATAAGTTTTGAAAAATATTAAAATAGTACCTATTGTTGTTGTCAGATATGGATCACTTCATATTCGAGTGTTTATCAAAAAAACACTTGGAGATTAATGAAGAGATGACTGGCAAGGGCTGGCAGTATGCATCGCTATATCAACATTCACTATTCGAACATTATACGCGAGCCGTACTGAATGAATCCAGATTAGGCTACAGATGTGCCGTGAGTATTCTATGTAGTATATGTTCACATGTTATTTAATTTCCTACATTATCGCAGTAGACAATTATTCCTAAAATAACCTATTATATTTTCAATTTTGATTAATTTTCTTTATGTGAAACTGTTTCTATTTCCGTTCGAAATACAGTTGTACAATACAGTTCCCGACACTCCGGGTGTGATATTGATGGTCATAGGCCATAACACGAATGTAGATCAACATGCGAAGTGCGCCGATCTATTTAAAAGTCTGGAATATGGGCCCAATGTTCCTGAGTGGCTACCACAATGGCCCGATGGATCGATGATTCTTCTTTTGGATAAAGAAGAGATCGAAGTTCCGTCGAGGAAGCGGTCAGTGTTACATGACGGCAGCTGCAGGTTAGATACATTTAAGCGACTACGCATATCGTTATGATTATGTTTAATTAGCACACTATTTGTTAGTCTGATAGGACTTATAATTTATAGGACATTTAAAAAAAAGTCCCAAGCTTTTTAATGACCTTATTTACTATCTGATATTACCGGGCTGAGTAAACAATCGCTAGATTAATTATAAAACACGAACAATTTAATAAAGCGTAAATTATCTAAAATGAAATAGTTTTTTAAGGGACAGTTAGAACCATTTATTATTAGTAGCCATGTGTTTAACGTCTATTACTAGACAATTTTATAACTGCCATATTCCTGTACGGAGACCCATTTTACTTATGTATCATAACGATGAAATGCGATTTTCCTTATAATATTACAAAAATGAGAATAGTAAATTTAAATGCATTGTTTAGGTTTCCAAATTGGTCTCAAGGTCTATGGTCAAACTTACAAGTATATGGAAATGTGGCGTACTATGCAGACGTCATCACCGAGGAAGACATCGTTTATGGTAATCAGCAAAATGAATCTTCAGAGTCGGCCACGATAGAGAGTCACCATCAAGATGCCCAGGCTAATAACTCTTATAATTACAATAAAAATCAGGAAAATATCCAATGTGTGACACGTGGTTCCACACAGCAACAACAACGTGAAATTACGAAATTCAAATGGCGTTGTATTACGTCTGTTTATAATGATGAAAAACAACCGCACAAAACTGGAGCAAAGTTCCTTACTTACGGTGGCCGTATTATGGGAAAAAATGTACTAAATAGCAATGATAAAAAGTGAGTTAACGTTTTACAACTTATTCTGGAGGTACAAATCATAAATGTTTTTAATGAATACTATGTAATTAATGTCTACACCTAAATTGTTTTAATAGTAACGAACAAAACTCAGATACGTTAGTTGACGTTATGGAAAACACTACGATGCCGTACGGATGCTTGTGGTTAGAAACTAGAGGCCGAAACATTTTTTATTCCATCATAAGTAAATATTAGTTATCTTAGCTATTTATTTTAATTTTAGCATTATGGAGTATATACTATTAATAAGAAATAGCGAAAAATTAATCTAAATGAAAATATTGTTATTGTGTATATAGAATATAATAATGTACAATATAGGTACTTAGGCGCGTAAAAGTTTCAAAACCTAACAAAAAAATATGATTGAATTATAATAAAATAACTAAAATTTTCATTCTTTGTAGAAATATAGAATTCCATGCAAATTTTATCTTCAAATTAAAAAAAAAGTTGGTGATGATATACCTAATTATTTAGTTTTAGATATTTAAGTTTCAGTATGAACTACCTACCTACTTATGAGAAATATTGTATTCAATTTCCAAGTCTTAATGGGCTTGACGACTTTTTTTTTTGCTTGAAAACATTTCTTACAAGAAAAACTGCCATGCCTCATAGAGCTATTAAATGCTTCTTAAAAAAAATATGCTTAGGTATCTTTTGAATTTTTAAACGGTTATAATAACAACTTACGAGCAACCTTGTATTATATGTTCAAGCTTTATAACTAAGCAACAAAATGTATATCTTTATTTTATATTTATAAAGAAAAAAATAATAGGAAAAAGTAATGTACCTAAAAAGATGTCAATAATGTTTATAAATAGGTTAAAAATGGTTTAATTTTTTTTTTTTAAACTGCACCATGTATAAGAAATAATAATAACACATATTGTGCTTTTTTTTTCATGTATCTACTCGTATGTTTATTCGCTTTTGAAATATAACATGATAAAATTCATTACTTTATGAATGAATATTCTATAATCTTATATCATCAACATCTAAACTTTATTCCCTTAAATAAAATATTTTTGAAATTACAATCTTTTTTGATTTTTAATCCAGCAATAGTAATTGATGAGGAACTTTTTATTAAATTTCAAAATATTAGGTATGAAAATTAAAAAGTTTATATATTCAACTACAAAATGATTTGAAAATTTTCAAAATTCTGATGAACTTTTTCAAAGTCTTATCTTTTAACGCCCATAATAGTATTTTTAATTTTCACAAGACGGATTGACAAATTTTTGATAACCATTAATAAAAACTAAAAACATTTTTTCATATATAAAATGATATTACAAACTAATAACATAATTTGATTCCAAAATTCTACAACTATTCATTTTTGAGTTATAACAAAAAGAGAAAATGTTTTTTTGATTACACTGATAATTATCTACTTTTCTATTAGAATCCATCATTAAAGATCAAAACTTTTTTTTTAATTATGTATCATGCATACATTTATTACATTATATAGATAAAAAACACACGTTGCAAAAATAAATAAAAGTATAATACAAATGTAATACAAATGTAATTTATAAATTTTTAGGAACAGGCATGCCAGATAAATATCAGAGTATTGAAAACTTCGCACAGCAACTTTGTGCAGAAAAGAGGAATTCTAGCAGAGATGGCAATTTGGAGAATCAGAAAATTCTTTGTGCAAGTCGCCCACACATATCAAAATAAGGATGTTCTGTGTTTACAGTTAACTAAATATTTCTAACAATACTATACCTACTACAAATTGAAATTAAAACGACATGTTTTTTTTTGTCAAAAATCTATTGATAAAAATATTATTATAATAATTAATAAGTAACTATTATTAAAAAACATTATTTAATCCGATGGCATACTAATACTATGTATTTTTAACATTTAATAAAAACAAGTATTTTTAGATTCATAAAAAAGTTATTTTCTTAGAACTTTTATGTTACTTATAAAATGCAATCTATGTTACAATATTTTTCAAGATAGATGTTATAATATTGTAAGAATATTTTAAAACTGATAGGTATTAGAAAAATTATGATTTAAATAATATATTTCATTAAATTTTGCTAGTCATAATCTATTGGATCAGAAATAACGAAGAACTGTAAACTTCTGAAAAAAATTATTCATATAGTACAGTAGTAGACATTCAACACGTCATGATAACATCTATAAATATATAGTATTTTTGATGTGTAAACGTCAATGAGCTATACGTTTCTTCCTCCCCTAAAAATTTAAGGCTGTCATTATTATTCCATTTAACCAAATGAAAATAAATAACGCATTATGATCTGCGTCAGAGTTTGCTAATGAGACGAATGGATTTTCATTGAACGGATCTGTAATTTAAATTGCCTATATTTGCCCCTTTTCTGATGACTATATTATTTTCATTTAAAATTTATTATATATGGTAATTAATAGTAGAGTTGTGACTATACGAGTTTGTAATGCTAATTATTACGTATCAAAATGCTAAATATGTAAATGAAACGAAACATTATTCATAATATGATGCTGCATAATGATACTATAATATAGCTTTAAATGTGTTCAGATTAAAATATATATGTATATATATATAATAATATATATAATATATATATATATAATTATATCGATACATTTTTTTATAAAATTAAACATAAATTCATTTTTAGATCATGTTTAAGATACGAATATATAGGTTTATGTATATAGAAATATACAATATGTATAGGTATGTTTTTTTGAACCAGATCGGTAATAACTAGTAATAAGATATATTTAATCCACTTAATACAGTAATACATAAAATAATAATTTATATTTAAAATTGAGTTCTGACAGAGCAAAGCTGCAAAAGCTACGACTTCTGCTGGTACAACTACTAGAAATAGTGCCGCAACTAGAGATAAAAGGGCCCAGGTGCGAATCAAATTTTGGGGCCCCCTATTTCAAACTTTTGTCTTAAAAAATTGAATAGCAGTAACAGCACCAAAAGCGCAATTAAGGGTAGGTTTAAACCCCCTGGTAACAAAAAAACCCCAAAAATAATAAAGACACTTCGTTTCCCATCTTAGGGGGCTAAACATTTTTATTTTGGCTTTCCTGATAATGCCTATCCATAGTGCATACCAACTACCAAGTACAAATTTTAAAAAGCAAAACAATTTTTATCACTTGATTTTAAATAATTTTGTTTACAAAAACAGATCAAATAATTTATGCATAGGCCTCCAGTCGAAATGTAAACCTAAAATCATATGTGTTTTCATCTCGATTGATATTTTTTAATTTGTAAGTACAAATAAAACATTACATTAGGTATGTACCTTAATACAGTTTATTAAAATAGCATTCCTATTATAGTATTCTACTACAAATTTGAATGAATAAAATGGTAATTATGTTATTCACTAACTGCAATAGGAAATAGAAATAGGTACAAATATATTATAATAAATTATAATATAAATTAATTAAATTAAATATAAAAAAAGCTGGTAAGTCGTGGATGTCGCTCTGCTGTACAGTAGGTTACGAGTGCCGAGTGGGTTACTGTAATAAATGGAATTAAATTTGAATCTAATGATATTATAACATTGTATACGAAAAACGATTCTGAGCGAAGACGGTTTATCTGTCTAGGATATATGTATTATAGATTATTAAAAATTTTCAAATCTTAGATTTAAAAAGAAAATTTTTCATGAATTTCTAGCTTAAAATAATTTGCGAATTTTCGTGATTTTTACGTATGCTGACAAAATTCAAACTTTGAATCCTTGTAAAAAAAAAATGGTGCCAATATATATTTCTTTTATTTTTCACTTGCTATTGTAAAAATATGAAAGGCGCCTTGTATTAAATTTTCAAGCTTTTATATCCAACAAATACATTTTTATCGATATTTATAGAAAAAAAAAACCAAAAAAGTTGAAAAATTAAAATGTCAGTAAACAGCTCAAAACAAATCTAAATATATTGAAAATTATATCAAATATATAAAATGCCTATATAAACATTCAGTGAAAATTTTAAGTATCTGGTCATTTGCTTTAGAGTTATACCAAAATAAGAAAATCGCTAAATTCAGTGAAAATCAAATGTTGTAAAAATTTGAATTTCAAATGCTCATAAAAATTTAATTTGAAGTTCCGGTGGGAAATTTTCAAATCTTAGATTTAAAAAGAATTTTTTTTATGAATTTCTATCTTAAAATAATTTGCGAATTTTCGTGATTTTTATGTATTTTGTCAAAATTCAAAATTTGAATGCTTATAAAAAAAAATTGTGATACGAATTTATTTTATTTTTCAACTGCTATTGTAACAATATATTTAAAACCTTATTTTAAATTTTCAAGATCTTCTACCCAAAAAATACATTTTTATCAGTATTAATTTAAAAAAAATCTAATAATGATCGAAAATTGCATGTGCCAATGAATAGTTCGACTTAAGTCGAACATTTTTTAAAATACCATGGTGGATAGAATATACTTATATAAACATTTTGTGAAAATTTCATGTGTCTATGGTAATTTTTTGAGTTACATCAAAACCAAAACAGAATTTGAATTTTTACTTTTGACCCCCCCTCCCCCCCCCCCAAAGTACCAATTAGATTCACTTTCTGATCTAAATAAAAAAAATAAAAAGTTCATCGAGTTCCCGAAATTCCAAGTAACGCGTATGTAAACTTTTTATGCTTGTAAACCTATTTTTTACATTTACTCAGAGTTATTTTAATGAAATTGTATACCCATGTTATAGTGTTATTTGCAACAATATTTCTCTAAATCAAGACGACTCGCCTCAAAAATTGCACACCTCTACTAGTTTAAACTTAAAGTATGTATATATAACTAATAAATATATATTTTTATCATTTTAATGAAATGCTATGTATTTTAGTATATCACCTACTCATACACCAAAAAAACGGAAACTTCTTTTAAACAACCCGAGATATTTTAATGACTTAACTGATGAACATTTTGCTACACCAAAAAGAGCCAAAAGACATTTAGCATTTGCTAAAAAAAAGCATAATGAGACCAGGAATAAATTGAAAAATATGGAAGAACGAAATCGAAGATTGACAAAAAAAGTTAAAAGTTATGAAGATTTAATCAAAACTTTAGAAGACTCAAACCTTTTGTCTGAAAATGCTTCTCAATTTTTACAAGTAAATTTTCGATAGAGTTAATCACAAATTAATATTAAAACTAAAAGCCTGGATTTTGTGATCCACTTCTTTCTTGTTTTGAATCCTTTTGAACAAAATTTACTCAATTTGTATATAATGTATAGAGCTTCTCATTCTGATAATAGTATTATAAATAATTTCCCTACAAATTATTAAACAATATTACATACTTTTAATTTTATATTTAAAAAATATTATATATTTTATTTTATTATTTTTTTTTTTTTTTTTTTATAATTACTTTAATTATTTATTTTTACATGCAATATGTGTAGTACTCCTATTTTTATTTATTTATAAATTATTAATTTTCGTGTAACTGTTTTACTATCTTGTATATTTAAAATGTAATTGGAATTTATTTTGTAGTAAACAATATTATTGTTATTATTATATGTATTATATTAATAATTTAATTTTTTATTTTATTTTATTGTAGTCTATGGGTACTGGAAGTTTAAATGAAATTGTTAGTAGAAAGTTAAATGGCAAGAAAACTGAGTATTCTGGAGAGTTAAAAAAATTTGCAGTTACATTGCAGTATTGCTCTACAAAGGCTTATAATTTTGTGAGAACACAATTTTCTGATATGCTGCCCCATCCTGGAACTATTTCTAAATGGTATCAAGGTATAAATGGTGAACCCGGTTTTACTAAAGAATCGTTTCAAACTCTCAAAAAAAAGGTCAAAGAAAATAGTATTGTTATTTGTAATTTAGTTGTAGACGATATGTCCATTAAAGATAAGGTAGAATTTGATGGAAAACAATTTCTTGGACTAGTTGATATGGGTTCTGGTGTGATAATAGATGGTGATATTGTTGACCATGCAACTAATGCACTTGTATTTTTAGTAGTAGGTGTAAATGGACACTGGAAATTACCTGTAGGTTTTTTTTTTATTAAAGGCTTAAATTCTGCTGAAAGAGCAAATTTGATGAAAAAATGTTTAGATCTTCTTTATGACACCGGTGTTAAAATTAATTCGTTGACATTTGATGGGGCTCAATGCAATTTAAGTATGTGTACAAAATTGGGGGCAAATTTAAAACTCAATAATCCAAATTTTTCTTTCCCTCACACAACTTCAGGTGAACCTATATATTTATTTTATGATCCATGTCATATGCTGAAACTTGTTCGCAACACTTTAGGTGATAAACGCATTTTGATAAATAGTCAAGGTGAAAAGATTGAGTGGGAATACATAACAAAATTATACTTAAAAGAAAAAAAGGAAGGTCTCAAAGTTGCTACTAAGTTAACTCAAAAACATGTATACTATTTCAATGAAAAAATGTGTGTCAGGCTTGCAAGCCAAGTATTCAGCAATAGTGTAAGTAAGGCACTTATCTTTTGCCAAAATCTTGATAGGAATTTTGAACATTCTTTAGCCACTGCTGAATTTTGTTTGTTAATAAATAATGCATTTGATATTTTAAATTGCCGTTCAAAATTTTCCAAATCACAATACAATTTAGCACTAAGCTCAGATACTTTAAATAAGTATGCAGATTTTATTAGTCAATTTGAAACCTATATTTATGGTCTACAATTTACAGATGGTACTAAAATTGTAGATTCTCTTAGGAAAACTGGTTTTATAGGTCTTGTCTGGGGTCTAAAAAATTTAATTAACTATTATAAAATTCTTAACCAAAATTATAACATTGAGTATGTTTTATCCTATAAAATTTCACAAGACCATTTGGAAACCTTTTTTAGCTCAATAAGATCAAGGAGTGGCTATAATAATAATCCCTCTGCAAAAGAATTCAAGGTTTCCTATAAAAAATTACTTGTCCATCACCATGTTAGTGGTTCCCAATACGGAAATTGTCTTCCTGAGTCTATGTTAAGTACAAAATTAATTAATACACCAGATTCAACAATAATAATAGATTCAGAGTTAAATAATGAAATACAAACCGATTCAAATTATGATTTTCAAAATGACCATGATTATTTGGAATCATATTTTAAAGTATCAGCTTTTGTTGATAATATTACGGAATACATATCTGGATTTGTAGCGAGGAAAGCGTCAAAACTAATAAATTGTAATATTTGTAAAGAGTTTTTAGTTGTTAACCAAACAAACAATTTGTTAATAAATATAAAAGATGTCAATAATGCATTAACTAAGCCAAGTAAGGATGTATTCTATATATGTAGCGTGTCTGAAAAATGGATAAGGTGCACAGAACTAAATGATATGTATGAAAAAAGTTTTATTAATAAATTGTACATAAAAATAAAAAGAGATGTTTTCACAACTGTGTTTCAAACTAGTAGTATGAACAATCACATTTTTGGCCAACATTATTTACTAATCATAGGGACCAATTAGTAACAATAATCATTAATTCCTATATTACATTAAGATTAAAAAGCATAGCCAAACAAATTGAAAAACCAAGACTTAGCATTAGAAAAAAGTTTACAAAACTAATAACATTAACAAATGATTAAAAATAAAATTGTAAATGGGGAGGTACCTATATAATAGTTAAATACTGTGTGCAATGATATAATATTAATAAGTGTTAAAATTGTACATTATTTATAAGATTTTCTTTTTATTGTATTCAAAACAGATAAAAATTAATTTTGGTATTCTTTTTAATTGTAATCTTTGATCATATGAGTAAAATTTTAATATACTGTTATCACATATTTTAATAATTATTCCATACTCAGGAATCGATATTATAGCACAGAACAATTATAGTGTAACTATAACATATATTATATAAGTACATAATATTGTATATTATTACAGTGTACAATAATTGTAAATATACACGCCTGCTGTCAAGACGGGCTATATCACTGCGACATGTTTCCATGCTTCTCATAATGCTAGCATTATAGGCAATTCATGTCTATTAGTATAAGGTCTATGGCATTAACTGATTTAACTGATACTACCGTATATTGTAAGAACGACCCTAACAGTAATAAAGAATAATTTTGAATAGAGTTATTAATGTTTCATAAATCTCGTAGTAAATCACACACTTTTATAATGTGATGTTCAAAATTGTAGAGAAGCTTGTTTCCAAATTAAATGTGTATATCTCATATTTTGTATTAGGTACATTATTTTATGTCATATTATATTGTTTAATACTTTTTTATTAGGTGCGATATAACACAAATTTCCTACCACTACAAAAGCTGGTATTATAGAAATCATAAGCCCATGGATGGCTCAGAGCGAAACCAGAATTAAAAGGTATACATTTTCAGTTATTTTATTTACATTATTATAAGATTTAAATTAAATATACATTTTTTAATATGATTGTATTTATTAATTATAGAAATGCCATTAAATTATCTTTAGACTACTGCAGCAATAGATGATGATCTTGCCACATCTGACCAGCCTATCTGACCTAACCAGCATTTTTTAATGTATAGTCTTATTTACAATTGTTTAATTGTTACCTATTCGTTACATCCAAGTTCAGTTATTATTATTTTTATTTCATACTTAAAAATTGTTTTTTTATATAAATAATTATACCTATGTATACATTATAGATACAAATTTTATTATATACTTTTATTGTTATTTGTTACATCCAAGTTTGGTTATTGCAGTTTTTATTATATTATTATACTTAAAAGTTGTTATTTTCTTTTAGTAGTACTAAAGTATACCCTATTATAGTATACCTATTACCTATGTATATGTACATTATATATATTTTATTAAGTATATATATATATATATATATATTTTATTTTGTATTAATTGTATACATATTGATATTATGCTTATAACCATAAAGGTTCATTATCATTTTATTTAAAATTAATTTTTTTTGTGTGTTTCATTATATTGAATTATAAATTAATAATTTTTTTTTTTAGTAAACAATTTTTTGCAATTCTATTCACATAGGGTGTGTATAAAAAAATTAACATAATGTACCTACCTATAATAAGCTGAAAACACTGCATTTTTAAACTGCATATGTTTAAAAAACATTTAGAAAGTTTTTAAAAAATATATTAAAAACCTTTTTGTTTATTTAAAAACGACCAAAAAATAATTTAAATACATTAAAAAAATGTTAATTAAACATTTTTATTTCTATGGAAAAGCGGCCATCAAAACATTGCTATATTATATGTTTTAAAAACCTTTTTTTATTAGTTTTTTTTATATTTTTAAATATTTTATTGCTCATATAATATATAATATATTAGTTAGTACGTTTCTTTTAGGCGTTATTATGTTGTTCATGGAACTAAATGATCTTTCACATTCAGATGAAGATACAGCAATAGTTGAAATTGCAGTTAAAAGTGGGTTTAATGTTGGTATTTTTGAGGAATCTTTCAAGTCTTTAAATTCTCTAAATCCTCGAATTGTGGATACTTTATTTAAGTGAAACTTGTTTGCCAGTCTTCTAATGCTATCGTCACCATATTGGATATCAATATTATCTGGCCAGTTATTGGGATCTAATACATTCAAATCTTTAAGAATATTTTCAAATTGATCTTTAAATTCATTTTTATTTTTTGATACATGCGTTGCTTGAGTTGTGAAAAGTCTTGAACGCATATTGTTAGCAAGGCTTGTAAAGAACTGTCCAGGGTTAATTTTTGGTACTGATTTATTTATCATTAATGGTACATCCTTAAACTTCAATAAATCACCAGCATTCAATACTTCTTTAGTTTTTGGTCCATATATATTTGACATAGAATCAAAAATGCGAATTGTACGTTCTATACAACTATTTGCAGTTGAAAGCGACAAACCTCGATCTTGTAACTGCAACGACAAGTCAGAAAGTTCAGATAATCCATCGTACATGATTCCTGAAAGATAATAAAACAATATAGGTAAATGTAGTCAATTTTTTTAGTGGTATAAGTTTAAACTATATTATATTACTATATTATTATTATAAACTAATAATATAATTTAATATATTTAATTGATGTAATATTACAATATAATACAATTAATATAAATAATTATAGCAACACAACTACTTACCAAGGTTGATAACAAATTCTACTGCTGTTAGAATTCGTCTGAGTCCTGTATACTTGGATCTTTCTTTTGATTCTCTCTTTGTATCATTAGAAGCATTTGTAAAATGGTTATACAATGCTACATAATTGTTCCAAACAGCTTTTAAAGTTTTCTCGCTGGATGCCACCCACCTGATTGTAAAAATTTTTCCAATATGTAGTAATTTTTGTTCTAATGAAGTAGCACACATCCTAAGTTCATACATATTCTTAGGTGATTGGTGGTATATTGCATATAACTTTTCTATAAATGATTGGAAGTGATTTGTACCATGGATTTCTTTTAAAGTATCAGATACGGCCAACTCTAAACGATGATTACAGCAATGCCATACTATGATATCGGGGAATGTTTTTTGTAGTTGAGTACCAACACCAGAAATTCTACCCAGCATATTAGACGCACCATCGCTAACAAAAGCTATCAAGTTTTCTTTTAAAAAATCCTCATTTAATCCATACTTTGAAAGATCAACTAAAATAGCTTTCCTAATACAGTCAGCAGATGTACTTTCTACTTCAATGATGTTAAAGAAAAATGTAATAACTTCATTATTATTTACTACAGCAGCTCTCAAACAGATAACTAGCATTGTTTTCTGACTCAATGTTGTAGATTCATCAACAATTATACAAATCTTTCTTTTATTTTCTAATAAGTCAGAACACAATTTTTTTCTCATTTCAAAACATATATGGTCAATAATAGTACTACATGACTTATTGGTTTGAAGAACTCTCCCCATAGATAGACCATTCATTATTTGAAGGTCCACTAGTTTTGGCATGTCACATACAGCCTTTGATTCTTCGCGATGGAATACGCAGTTCTAAAAATTATTTTTGTACTTTCAATGTCTATGTTAGTAGTTTTCAATACTTGGGCTGGCATAATTTCCATTAACTGTTTTTCATAAGTACGTTCAGCATTTAAATGAGTTTGTGAAGATTTATGTTTTGCAATTTTTTTTCGTAGACTTGATTGCTGTTTTCCTACATCATTACCAACTGGAGTAATATTTCCATTTACCCATTCTTTGTAACTATGTGTACCTTGATGTTTTGTGAGATTATGATTAACATTTTTGCATATTGTACAACCTAATTTTTTTTTATTAAAAAATAGCCATGAATACTCCTCTGTAAAATATTTAACTTGTTTATTTTCCCAACAATCTGGTGGTTCTAGAGTTAATAATTCTTCATCAGCTGTTTCAAGGGTTTGTACACTTACTTCCTCCTTTATAAAATAAATTTGAAAAAGAATAATTATATGTAACAAGGTAATCTAAAACATTATACATATTATGTAGTACAATAATAAAAACTAGCGACTAGGTGTAGTATATTCTTTGTAGTTTGTATAATATTTTTATTGTATTAATTAATAATGTCTACTAATAAGTAATACCTAACTATTCATTTTATGTAATTGGGAAAATTGATCAATAATTTATGTATACTCAAAATAGTATATAACATTTTGAGTAGGTGATTTGTTTTATCAGGTACAAGCAGTATTGTAAAGTATTTGAGACTTTAGTAAAAAAAATACACATACTTTTATCCATATTTGAGTGTATTATAAGCAGTGCAATTTACAAGCAAGCAATAGGTAGCCATGAATATTAAATACTAAATAGGTATTATGAGTAGGTACCTATAGAGTATAGATATTGAACCAAAATCTTTATTCATAACTTAAGATTTTATCATTTCTGCTCAGAGTTTTAGAACCAGCTATATTTAATATATAAATTAAAAAGCAAGTATGATAAAACCATTTAGTTATTAGAGCTACCTAACTACATTATATTATTTGGTAACTATTTTTTTAATTAATTATGATGTATTATTTTTACTTTTGGTTGAAGATTAGTGCAATCACTAGAAGCCTCAGAAGACAATGTATTCAGGTGGTCCTGGTTCTATTGTTTATAAAAATAAAAATAAAAACAATTACTTACCTACAGATACTGAACTTAATTCAAAAAATATAATTGTTTGATATGACAAAACTTACATTTTGTGGCTGTGATTGTAACAACTGTATTGGTTCTGGATTATTCGAAAGTTGTTCTGCTATAGAATATCACAATTAAAAATGTGGATTCATTAATTATTAGTAAACATTTATTTTAGTTTTTAAACATATTTATGATAATTATTATATCTACATGCATTGAATTTAATAAATATCTACTAACTTAGATCCACTGTATCTTTTAATTTGTTTTTATTTTTCTTTGAGAAATATGAAAGAAAAGTGGAAGCACTGCGTTTATTTCCACTCATTTTCTTCAATAATGAATTACAAAGTACTTAATTAAAATATTTAATAACCAAGTTTTGAAGGTAAGTGGTGACGAACGACAATGGTAACAATACGACAGTATATAAATATTTTAACTTTTATTACAATAAGGTTTTAATGACGAATACGGAAAAAATTAATAAATACAATTGACAGGACGTCGCGTTATCAGCGTCGTGTAGCTATTAAGCATTAGCTGGACGGACGGACGGTTCTCAGTCATAATACAGCGGTGGTTATTTATATTCTATAAATAAATTTATTGAATTCATCTGTTATCAACATTATACCTTTATCATATTATATTTTAGCCACAAATCATGATCGTTATTCTTTTTGCACTGATAGGTGATAAGTGATAACAGTGATAAACAACAACATTAAAATAAAATAAAAAATATTTCCATTAATTTAGTACAATTTTTAAAATGATTCCCGTCCCCAGCGTCCCATTAAAAGAAATTAGAAGGGGTAGGCTAAAATATTTTTAAAATAGAAGTGGGACTCCGTCCCCCCCGCGACCCCCTCCCCCCAATTCAACCGCTATAGGTGCAACTAAAAAACTTTTATTATTTTGGACATAAAAAAATAAAATATTTATTCTCTACCTTCAGATACAATAAAGGCTCTAGATCAAAAACTTATTTTACTTTCACTATACATACCAGACAATTTTCAAAGAACTCCTAACAAAAATTCTAGATGTCACCCTTTTGGTGATGTTAATCGTTGGAAAGCTACTGAGTTGCGTCAATGTCTATTGTATACCGGTTTTGTGATATTTCAAGATATATTAAGTAATCAGATATATACAAATTTTAAGGAGTTGTCTATAACTTTAAGAATTTTATTAACTGTGAACATAAATTAAGAATATATTGATTATGCCAGTAACTTAATAAGACATTTTGTTGAATCATTTAGAGATATTTATGGTACATCATCCATATCTCATAATATTCATGCATTAATTCACTTGCCTGACGATTATAAAAAATATGGATCCCAATAAAACATTTCCGCTTTCCAATTCGAGAGTTTTATGCAGCCTATAAAAAAAAATTAGGTCTGGTGTTAAACCTCTTCAACAATTGGTTCGTCGTTATGAAGAACACCAAACCTTTGCTGTAAATATGATTAATGATCAAACAGTTAAACTTGGACCTATAAATACAATAAGTCAAAATATAAATCGTCCATTAATAGCTGTTGTAGGTAATCCACAATTTTCTGGATGGAGAACAGACAACTTTGTTATAAAAACTAATAAATCTGATTGTTGTGTAAAAACAAACAATGGAAGTATATTATTGATTGAAAACATAGCTACGTGTGAATCTTCTAAGATAATTATGGTGATTGGTAGATGTTATGAACAAAAAGTACCATTATTCCTACAACCATGTAGTTCAACTTTATTTGGAATTTACAAAGTTTCTAAATTAGGCGCTCTTCAAACATTTTATATTGATGATATTAAAGAAAAACTAGTTTGTTTGCCTTTAAATGAAAATATTGGATTGATGATAATAATTCCATTCATTCACAATCATGAATAATATTAATATTTACTAATATTGGTTAGACATTAACCATATATATTATATTAAGTATGTATTTATTTGAACAAATAATTTCAATAAATATATTTTTAGGTCTTGGATTGTTGTATTATTTGTCGATGCCAATGTTATCCAACATGTTCCTAAAATGTGGCTTAAAAAAGTACAACATAAGAAGTCAGCTGTATCTAAAAAAAAACTATTATGTTGGTTTCCCTTTACTAAAACTGATTTTCCAAATACAAAAGTGCATTTCAAAAGCGATTAAATACAAAAAATGATACATAAATGTTATGTACCTAATAATCATGGTTTACAAGAACATGGTTCAAATGTAAACATATTGCTGGTCCTTTTTGTGGGTATAATACTTTGTATATCTATAATGTCTTATGTTGAATTTCATTTAGATCACATTTTTATTTTATACATATTACTAAATTTTTAAATATATTCTGTTATATATAGATAGTGAAATGCTTTCTAGAATGGTTGCAAAATCCTGGTCTAACGAAAGCCAGAGTTGTGATGCATCTGAAGATTCATTTAGTGATGAAACTAGTGATGATAACAATACTGTCACTAAAAGTGTAAGAAGTATTCGTCATAAGAAGAAGCTAAAACGTTTTTCACCAGATTTGTTTTCGAAAGAAAGCTAAAACTTGTACTGAACATGATAAACCATCAATACTTTCAGAAATACCTAGCCCACCCAGTAGACCTTAAGCTGATCATAGCAATAAAAAAAAAAAGCTAAACATCAAACAAAATATGTAGAATCAGGTATATTATTATAATTAAATATTTTGTTTTGCTAAAACTATTCTCATATAAGTGGTTTTTAATATTTATTTGTAGTTACTAGTTGCAGTAATGAAATTGAACAAAATATGTCATTAACCACATCAACCAACATTGATTTGGATGAAAAATTATTAAATAACTTAATAAAAGAGAATGATACTTTAGGTATGTTTTTTATTCGAATACTTAATACATTTCATAAAATAATATCATAGTATTTCACTGGTATGGAATATTAAAAATGATGATATTATTTTATGCATATATAATATATATATATATATATATATATTATAGTAATAATATGCGATTCTTTTTAAGATTTATTTTTAAATAACAATGAAACATCAAATGAAACTAACGATGTACTCAACAGAGAGAATGATTTGCAAATAAGCAATTATAATGACTGTATGCAAGGTAGATATACTATAACTATTTAATTGCACTTTTCAAAACATTTTATTCCACAATTCATTTTAATTAAACCAATATGTACTATATTATTATGCGGTATGTATTCATATTTTTTTTTGAGAATAGGCAATACTGTGACAGGAAATCAGTTTTGAAAATAATTCTAATCAAAATATGGATTTTATTTATGGTATATTTTAAATTACTAAGGTATTTATTTACTTAAAATAATTATCCCGACCTAATCTAAACAATATTGTTTGTCTATATTAACCGATTCAATCAAGCTTAATAATGGTAATTTTGATATGCATATGAATAATGATATTATAGTCAATAATAACTACAAGCTCTTAATATCAAGCAATGAAAAATAAAATGCAAACATAAATGACAGTCTGCCTACTTTGATTTGTATTACAGCACAAGTAATTATAATAGTAAGTTATCAATGACAATTGTATATTAGGTATAATGACATGAGTTCCCTAATCTAACCTTTTTAAATTGTGCATATACTCGGCTAAAAAAATTAGCTGCTAGTTTTTTTTTTATTTATTCCCAACAGCTTATTTGTTTTACAAAATAATTATTGTGCATTCTAATATAATATGTATAATGTTATATATCCTATATAATATAATATAGGTAATATAGTCTAGGAATAGGAATAGGAATATTATATTATATTATTACCTACTTAAAATATTATATTATTATGTTTCACTATAATATTATATAATAATGTTGAGTTGTACTATAAGTGGGAGCAGTTAAAAAAAGTTTATTTGATTTTGATGAAGACTGCAGCACCAATTCAATAAACGATGATGATGAGATAACTTATGATAATAATATGCATTTATCAGGTAATCAAGTTTGTTTATAGATTTCAGTAACATTTTTTTAATTAAATTTTATAAAGTTTCAGTTGAAAAAGATCAAAACTCTTGTTGTTGTGATGCAGTGATGCTGTAGAAAAATTTAAAAAAATAATACAGAGTAAAGATCAACAAATTTTAACACAAATATTAATTAATAATACCAATCAAATTAAAGTATGTACGTTTCTGGAAAATATGGACAAAAAAATTAACAAATTGTTAGAAAAAGATAAAAGAACTCAATCCTTCGCATTTCCGTTACCTAAATTACCGGCACCGTTCATTGAATTGTTGTCAATAAACAATGTTAATAGTTTGGAAGTAGTTGAGCAATTGTTGTCAATAAATAATGACAATTTTACCCACAATTTCGAAGAGTTGGTAAGTTGCATTTTTTTTTTTATAAAACTATACCTATAATTTCATATTTTCACATTTTTTTTTTAGTTTTTAATATAAAATGATTTAATTAATATTTATAGGTAGGATATAGTAATAATATACAAATCAGCTAGATGAGTATCAATGCCATGCACCGATGCACCTTTTCCTTTTATTTTATCCATATAGTATAAAATATATATAAATACTTCATCAATAATCTATATGATAATTATGTTGTTGTGGTTTTGTATAGTTATGATTTGTATTGAAAATATTCAATTGAATACATCAATTAATTAAATTATGATTTTATAGAAACATTATCCGGAAGAATCCATAATACAGATGAAGAAAAGATATTTTCAAATATCTTAAAACACAGTGGAAATCATTATAAAAATAAAGTGTGAGAAGTATTCCTATTTATTCCTATTTTTTTATTTGTATTAATCATTATAAATATTAGTATTCAGTATATTATGTTTAATATATTGTAATGGTAATAAAAAGATATTATTATTATATACATTTTTTTTTTGTTTATATAAGCCATATGAGGTCTGTGATGTATACTATTTTTTTTTTACCAAATTTCCTTACTTTTGACACATCAATAATTTATTATGTATATTATTATTATAAATAAATTATTAATAATATGTTTTTTTGTTTTTTTGTTTAGTGTGTAATCGTTAATTGAGAACACTCAATATCTTTGAGTAGGGTCCTGCAATTTGAATTCTGTTTTCTAGTTGGTTGTTATGACATAAAAATACACATTTTAATGGCCTATGAACTTTTTTAACTTAATTAGATTTGCGCATGCGCAATACAACTTTTTTTTCTTAAATGACAACCACCTATTTTAACCACTGATATTTTTTTGCCTAATTTTTTAATGAATTTTGATAGTTGAACCAACTTCCTAAGTCCAAAATTGACCAAGTTACAGCCAAACAACAAAAATATTGCAAAATGCGGGCAATTTTCAGTTTTTTTTTACTGTAACTCTGAAAATAATTATTCTAAAATTTTTTAGGATTTACATTTTCACTCTTATTTATTTAGACGATATTTAAACGTTAGGTATTTTAATTTTCACTTTAAGTTTTGAACTATGAATAACTTAAAGCAGAACAAACGTAAATAAGTATGTTGTTTATTTCGTTAGAAAAGAACCTATTAGAATTATCTAAATTAATAAATAATAACCTATGCTATTTTAAATTGGAATAGAAACCTTATGTCCTTATCTTTATTTTGCAGTTTTTTTGTTGTTACACACTGTATAAACCATATTAGGTCTATGATGGATACTATTTTTATTTTTATTTTTTTATCAAAGTTTTTTACTTAACATGTCATTTTATTATGCTTATTATTATAATATTAATTATTTTGTTATTAGTTAATTATTAATGTTATTATTATTATTATTATTATTTTATATAAGCCATATAAGGTTTATGGTTACTATAATTTTTATTTTTATGTAATTTATCACATATCAGGGTGTGTATATAATACTATACTATTAATAAAAAGATTATTATTCTGCAATATTATGTTAATCATTTTGTTATTTATAATAGATAAACTATATTATTTAACTTAATATACAACATTTGTCTTGTTTCATTTACCTTTATATTTCAAATATAAATATCATGATATGAAAATATCAAGTGTCTACAGTCGTTTGGTTTTTAGTTGCAGGTTACATAAAAAAAAATCGATTCTTTTAAAAATCGTATATGCGTTAAAATTACCATTTTTTTCACTTTTTTTACTATTCAAGATGCTTTCAAAATTTACAAAGAATTTTCAATTTTGATCTCTTAAAAATATCAAATAAATTAACTATTTCTAACAGAAGATATGCTGAACTTAAAAATCAAAACTTTTTTCATACTGTAAATGTGAAAGACAGATAGAAGAAAAACATAATTATAAATATAATGCATTGTTTCACTCCACTCGGAATTTAAAAATGATAAATTAAAAAAATTCTCCGGCATGATCGAAACAAGATAATAATCTCAACACGCTGACCGTCAACTACCGCTCAACGTCCCATTTTATCAAAGATCGCTTACCGGTGAATGTCATAATGGGAAATTTTCTGCCGGAACCTTTTTTTAAGTACGAGTATGTAACTAATTTCGGACTAATTTCTAACTGTACTAAAATTTGGTCTTCTGTTTCTAAAATGTTTACCCCCTCACTGATCATAAAAAACAAAATCCGAGTTTCTCATTAATCTGGTTGCTAAAGTAAAATCTAGTGAAAATCAATTATTGCAGTTTCAAGTGTTTCAACTGTTAAAAAGTTATTTAATTTTTAAATTTCTCATTTTGTATTTAATTTGAATTACATTTCCAAAAGGAAAATTATGAACGTCAAAATATTATGTGAACTTTTCGTATATAAATATAAATATATACGACACATAGCCATATTATCAAGACCAAATACAGGCAAAGATCGTTCAGTTTCGTGGAGACGGCCAATATGACAGCGGGTGGCCATATATTGTTGTGAAAACGTATAGGCATGCATTGCTGTAAAACTTACGTTTTGGGTGGTCTCCGGTTCTTGGAAACAACAATCATTTGAAATACACAATTGAGCTCACAGGGCACAAAATTATACAATGAATGTATTGTCTGTTGAACGGAGACTTACTGGTCGACCAGCTGTCATTCCAGGAGGTTATTTTTAAGAGCCTCAATCAATATTTAATACTGTTTACAATAAAAATAAAAATGATATATAGTATACAAATTTGGCACAGGTTTTTATTTTGCACCTTCGTTGAAATGCGTTTTATTTTTGATATTATTGAATATTTTTTTATTTTTAAACCATGCATATTTGCACCATATAAACCGTTCTTTTAACGATTCTCAATTACCTATATTATAGTATATAGTTCCACCGAGGCACTAAATCATATAGATATAATAACAGTAAATATTTAGTATTTGATAAAACAACTATTATTATACGGCTATATAACATTTAATAGGTAGTAGTAACACTGCATTAAATATTAATATTTACACAAAATAGGTTCAATGTATTCAAATACACACTACCCATATATAATGGAAAATGTATGTCTTTTAATAATTTTATCTAAATATATGGTCAATGAGATTTGAAGCGAAACACCGAGAATTTAAAATAACAGCGCAAGCCATTTATAGTAGACAAAATATTTGTTACACGTTGACTCTAAAAAACCAATTAAAAGTTGCTCATCAGTTTTCACAAAATGTCACTAATCATTATTCTTCAAAATGGTTCAGTGTGGGGAAAGTGGTACAGTATCCTGAAGAATTAAAACAAAATTTAGTAATAAGTTTAAAAATTACATGTATCAATGGTTCACAATTTGTTTCATGGATTGAAATAAAAGGTACACGTTACACTACCTAAAATATGTGTCTTGTACTCGATTTCTCAAATTTATCTGTGTTTAGACTTTTAAAATATATTTGTATCTTACCTAATCTCATTCCTATAGCCATATGTGATATGTTCAACACTATTTGTTTTGATGAACATTACCAATCATATGTTGTAGAAAAATCCACAACTGTTACTTCTATTGGATTCAAAGAATTAATAAATTATAGCCCAACTTTTTGTTATGTTCAACAGAATGGCTCATGCCACATACCATTGAAATAATAATAGTTATTTTCATTTTTTTTCTACATACCCTTTTAAGAACATATTGTTTAAACATATGCATTTTATATGAAGTTATATTTTGAACATATTAAATAATAAAATATATTAAGTACATATTACAATATAATATAATATTTAATACATATATTATTCATGTATTTTGATCTTTGGATCCATTCCGGATTCCCTAGTAAATATCATTCAATTTAATATTTTAGCAACTGCAATGTTTGTTCTTGGTGTTAACGTTTGGTATACTCGATACAAAAAAAAAAAAACAAACAAATTTACCTAATAAAAAAACAATTAGAACATTTTACTCTCCTAATAAGAATAAATTCACCAAAGACTTTTAAAATCAACTAACATCTTAAGGAAAAAAAATAAATGTACACAAATAAAAAAAGGAGTATTACAAAATCATTAAACCAAATGAAAAGTATATTAACTGAAAAAATTCTTAATGAATTGTTGATGAAATCAAATATTTCCCCGGGTCAGTGTGAAATGGTAAAAAAAAATTATATGCAGCATCTAAAGTCAAAAATCCTAAGAACAGACGTTACAATGAAAATTGGATGCTTTTATGCTTGTTATTTCAGATAAGGTAAACGCAATAACATTCATTTAAATTTTAAATGAAACATAATGATCATCCATCAATGCCAACTTTCTTACAATTGTATCGTATGCTTTCTGTGTATTCTATGATTAAACCACCAAAAACTGGTAATTGCAGCATTCTAGAAGGTATAAAAATGTATATTCGATTTAAATTGTTTTATATTACACTACCTAATTTCTGTTCAACTCACTATTTTTACTTTAGAAAATGTTCCAATAATCACCTTAAGTGATTTAAAAAATATTGTTAATAATGAGAGTAATATAGTCTAAAGAAATGAAAAGATTTTTAAACTCAAACAAAAGCTAAATAATATTATTGAAGAAGACTGCTGGACTTTTGATGATATATTTACTGAACACAGTTACAGTAATATAGATTATTCAGTGTTTAAATGTATAGTTTACTTTTTAGCCGGGAAATTATTAAAAAAAGCATAACAAATACAACTTATAGTAGTTTATAAGACTTTATAGTTTATTGATATCTAAAAATTATAATGTATTAATTCAACAGATATATTACAAAAAAAATATTTAAAAAAACAAAATGTGAAAAGTGCATAAATTCTTTAAAAACAGAGTATGGGAAATCAAATAATCAAGCTGCAGATTTGGTTAACTTAAAAACAAGAGGATTTTTAACTCACCCAAACAATACTTTGTACAAAATCCAGCGCGACGGTAGTGGCGCGAAGCTAAGTAAAAAAAAAAGCGAAGCGGTCACTAGCGTAGTATATTACACGAGCCAGAGTTTGCCCATTGAATGTGTGTAAATTTGCCCGTTTTCTTTAGCCAGGGCTACAGACCTAATGAATGAACGGATTGGTCTGTTTGTGGTATCAATAGGTCGGGCATGATTTGTAGATTATACCTTTGTCATTTTCGAAAAAATTGGTTGAATAATAACGAATATATTAGCAAAAAAATCAAGTATTTTTGAAGCAAAAAGATATTGTGCTTGACCGTTTTTAGTTATTACGTTTCACGCAGCAGCGCACGAGACCGTATTACCCCCTCTATTCCGTATACATTTTCGTCGCGGTCGTATACTGGGCAGCGGTTGCGACTTGCGGACTTGCGGTTCCCGCCGTTGCCCGCGTCTTTGCTTATCGTATTCGTAATTTCTGTTATCGACATTCATCATGAAAAAATTAAAAATTTTTAATTAAATTTATTTTGTCATGACATTCATATGTTTGGCGACGTTCGATGTAGATGCGTATAGCCGCCGCGCCGGTAGAAAAACTACGTAGGCCATACTACCAGCTATACTACTATATTATTTATTTATATTATAATTTGTGATTCTTTATTTCTAAAATGGTTTCTAAAACATATAAACAGTTACAAAAAAGGAGAAATTATTGAGAAAAAAAAAACGGCAAATACAATGTGTATGGATGAATGTTTAATAAAGATAATAGATAAATGGCTACGATGTAATTACACTGCAATACATTTTGAACGATGGCCTCGAGGGGGTAAAAATGTACATATTATAATAATGGAAAAAAAATGCAATCAGCGTATGGAAGCAGCAGGCTCGGGACGGCAATCGTGCCGGCCGATTGTGATAAGGTCAGGAAACCTTTGAAGTTTACAATGTGTCTCATACTTATACTCGCGATTTTGACGGCCGTCTTATTGGTCGTTAGTTACGTGTATAATCATTTCAAAAAAATCGATCCGAAAAATGAAGACGATATGAACAAAAAGAAAAAATTAATTAATATAGGGATGTACGGTTGTATATTTACTAGTTTAGCCACCGTAGCCGCGGCTTTGTACGCCATACCGAACGTGAACAAAGCCATGACGAAATAACAAGGTATGATCACAATTTTGTGATACGCATCATATCCCTATTAACAGAAATAGGAGTGGGAGTTATCCTCGGCTTTTCATTGGTCCTTGGTATTACGCTTATAAAACATGTGGCCCTGGCCCTCTATGATAACTATTAACTAGCATTTGAAAAAAAAATAATAATTATATTATGCATAAACACAGTAAAGTAAATAATTATTTTTAGTATTATTATTATACTATTTTAATGTTAATTTAAATGTTTTAATTAAAAAACTATCAGGTTATACCGTCAGGTTATTATAAAAACTATACTCCCGCACGAACCAAGAAGTAGTATTTATATTGAGATTAACTTTTATGATTTTCAAATGGTTATCTTCCTAAGTAACTGATCAACTATGGATTACAACTAGTCATGCAAAACACAAAAGCAAATATAAAATATAATATTGGTTATTATAGTCACAGAAGAAATACATTTATTATATTTTGAAGATTTAATTATTTACCTTTGATACGAACAAGAATCATTATATTCTTCTGCAAGAACTTCTACCCCAAAATTTGTATCAGATTCCAACCTATCAAAAAGACTAATTTTACAACTTTTTTTTACTTTAATTGCTGGTTCAATACTGAAAAAAAAATGTTTAAATGTATTATAAAAATAGAAAATAATTAATTTGTTTAATTTTTTAAACAAAATAACAGCACATTGGTTTATTGATACCTGGTTGGTTCATCAGCTAGATTTGTAACTAAAAATGATCCAGACGGTGTACAAATTTTTGGTGATTGTTGAACTGGACTATTTTTACCATGCATACTTGTTTCAAGACATTCACGATTACTATAGTAAGCAAATAACATTTTTTTATTTGTATTAAACCAACTTCAATATCAGAAATAGATGGGACTTTAACCTTAATGGTACTGCATCAGGTTTTAGTTTTCTGCCACGGATGGGTGTGTAATTTAACATGTTTTGTGCCCTTGTTTTGTTCTCGTATGAACTAGGTGGAAAATGTAATGAACATACTGCAGCTAAAATTAAACTCGTCAAACATTGAATTATTATTTATAAACTAGTAACTAGTAAACTAACTTATTATGTCTTACTGATTTATTACAGAGTATTTTAAATATTATAGCGTTAATAGATTCATTTTTTTATTGGTTTGCTTGTTTATATAATTATATGTATTGTTATTACATACCTGTTTCAAAATTAATATTCACAGTTTCCTTTGAACCTTTTTGAATTTGTTCAAACCATTGAGCCCTCATATGTGAGTCTTTAGGAAATCTATAAATGTGAACTTTAGTATTGCTACTTTTTATTTTTTTACTGCCACTATAGCAACCAATAAATGCACAAACTGGCATAGTGAAAAAGCCAAGAACAACAATTTATAAACAAACACACTAACAGGAAAAAATGAAAATGTACCAAATACAGTATAATGTATAAAAAAAAAATATTTTAATATTTTATTATTAATATAACACAATGCATTATACAATCAAAAACTCATAAAAGGCGCGTAAAGTATAAGCCAATCAAATGACGAGGATTACTCCCACCCTATTCTGCGTAGACTGAACGAAATTCAGTTTGTTGTGATCATACCTTGTTATTTCGTCATGAACAAAGCCATTTCGTGCCCGGCCGTGTGATTTGATGACGTCCTCGGATTTTTTTTATATATATATATATAAGTTATATTTCTTTCAACACTGGATTCATAAGATCAGTGACCGTCGACTCGTCTACATGTTTTATTTCATAATTTTTTCGTCATAACCTACAACAATGGACGGTTCGTCGTCCTACGAACGAGAGAGTACATTACGGGTTCAAATATCTCGCGACGTTTTCGATAGGGTGAACCGCCTGATAACCGATATTAAATCGGACCCGAACGACATCGTTGCCGACAGTTGTGTCTGTGTACCCGAAGTGCCCGATGTTTTTTGTAAATCTTGTTCTGAGACACGCGATCAGACCTATAACGTGGAAGAGACGGTAATACTTTTTTTCGACAACGACGCGCGGTTAGCGTCGAGAATGTATCAAATCAAAAAAATCAACACACGCGAACACGTGGCCGTACTTTTTGACGGTAAATTTTATCCGATAATACGTACGCGAGCGGTCGAAACCATGTTACCGTTACCCACTTGCGTGCAATCGTTGTCGAAAGTTATAAAAAGTTTATATCGTATAGTCGTCACACCACTGGTGGTGCCGCCGCACAACGTACGTCTATCGTACAACAAGGAAGAAGACGAAAACGGTGTTTTTGATAATATAGCGTGTGAGGTGGAATATGATTTGGATGCCGATTACGGTACGGTCGTCGGTCTTGAAAACAAAATGCTAACGGAATATATAAAAATTTTTAAATGTGCGACATTTCCAATAGACACGCAAAATTTAAACGACCTGTTCGCCTGCGTCGTGCCGAAAGTACAGATGTGGTCATGTTTCGATCCGAGTAAAAAATATCGCTGGGCATACAAATGGAACGGCGTGAAGGCCAAATTCATGGTGAACGGTGACGTCGCGTTTTTGTGGCCCGACGCCGACGCCGTACACACTAGGAAATATCAAGGAGATTTGAGTATGTTGTATTCGGTAAATTTTCAAGTAGAACTCATGGTCGACTGCATTGTCATGATTCACGCTATATGTGTATCTTTTTTCGACACCATATACGTGATCGAGCCGTACACCAGTGTCGCTTTTTTGTATACGACCAATGTTGCGGGACAATTATGGCGAACCCAATGTACGCGTACAAGGTTTAGGCGGTGAATATTTACCGTTATTAGTGCAGGAATTTTTTGACGCCCCCAAACCCAAGACGTTCGATGACACTAAATTCGATGGTTTCATTTTAATGCAAGACACGATGTTTATCAAATGGAAGCAACCGACGGTGGACGCACGGTACTTGGGTTACGGTGTGTTTCAAGTCGGTAACGGTTCTCAGACGATAACGTTTCAACTGGACGATAAGGAAGATGCCGCATCCAAGTGCGAAGTCGACAGTATTTATGAATTATCTCCGAAATTATCGATTTTACGTAAACGTATAGATAGGTTGTTATGTAGTACGTATAAAGAATACGAAATATTTGTTAAAAGTGTAAAACTCATGAGTAATAAAAAAAAATGATTAATACTGTACCGATTATGCGTTCTTATTTCGACGAAAGTGTCTTTATGGATTGTGGAGTATTTAAAAATTCTAGCAAACCTGTTTTTGTTTCAAATCGGGCCGATATGTTTTTGTTAACAGATATATTTAAAATCGACATGGTTGTCGACAAAAATTATCTTTCGGCAAACGACGCAGATTACTCTCTTAATCCCTCGAACCCATTTATTATATATCTATACTAAATGGTGTATGCATGTGTGTGTGTGGGGGGGGAGGGGTGATTCGGGGATTTTGGATTATATTTTAGCTCAGCAAAAAATTCAACCAAATGTCCGTTATTGATCAAAATGTACATAACTAACAATCTAGGTCATATTTGTGTCTAAAACTTACTCTGTAAAATATAATTCAATAAGCTCAAAACTTGCTTGTTTTGTTTCTTGAGTTATGTATTGGACTTTTTGCAGCTTTCCACTGATCAGCGTCGGTCGATCTCAATATCGCTAGGTAGTAGATGAGCGTTTAAAAATGTATAACAGGTACCTGAATGAACAACAATAAATAAAATTACACACTTTCTTCAATTTTAATCCTCTAAATAGCAGACAACATTTAATTGAACGAGTATGTTCGGTTTTTGGAGCTGTGAAAACTCTATATATGAAATCTAGTGTATCCGACTACAAACAACCAGTGATCGAACTTTTGCAGGGAGATGGAGCTCCTCTACTATTCGGAATTTTTTTTTTTTGGACAACAAAAACACTAATGCCTGAAATATTTGGGCCTGAAATTTTGATCATGTTGTCAATGGTGTATGCAATTTTACATACATGACCGAGAAATGAAGCAAATAAGTTTATATTATATACATTTAAAAATAGCAATCGAATATCAGGAGGCACTGAGGCAGATACAACATAGGTTAATTATAATATAATATTATTATTATTAATTACTATTATTATATTGATACTAATAATATTCTACGTCTAAATTGTGTCTAAAACTACAATGCAAAAATACATAATATAAATTGTTCCAAACTTGCCTAAATATATATTGAGATGAAGTATATTATGTAGGTTCCGTTGAACTGCAACGAGCGCTTATCCGTTCACCGTAATATTCTTAGTAGAACGTATGGTATGCTAAATCAAATTAAATCAAATATTAATAAATTGTAATAAAAATTTACAAAAAACACTCTTACTACG
Source organism: Diuraphis noxia (assembly GCF_037042655.1). Classification (NCBI taxonomy): domain Eukaryota; kingdom Metazoa; phylum Arthropoda; class Insecta; order Hemiptera; family Aphididae; genus Diuraphis; species Diuraphis noxia. Next base: position 77,136,228 of record NW_028301711.1, read on the forward strand.
TCAAACGTTTTATTTAAATATACAACAACATGCAAATATATCAAACGAGTGTTCGAATTGGTGATATGGAGAGGACGATAATTTTGATTATGTGTTTCGACTGGGTACGTACACGATAATTAGTCGAAATTATTTTTTGATTTTCAATATAAGTAACTTTTTTGATCAGAAAGTGAATCTAGTTAGTGTCTTTAAAAGGTAAAAATTGAAAAAAAATAGTAGTTTTCGAAAACGACGTGAACCCCATAATAACACGAGTAATTAAGGAAAAACGATAATTTTTTGTTTAACTCTAAAAATATAACCATAGACACTATAATAATAAAACATTCTAACAGTTTTGAGCTATTTATAGTCATTAGAAAAAAAATTTTAATTACTGTTAATAAAAAACCTTAAAATGTCTTTAAACTTTCTTCAGAGGAAATTTAATTGCAAAACAAAAATTTTAAAGATGTGTTGACACGATATTTTTGAAATCTGTAGGTATGCATATAAATTCATGGAAAATTGAAGTAAATAAAATAATTAAAAAATTTTTACTTAATTTTAGCATGTTATTTTATTTTTGCGCATATTTAATTACATTATCTTAAAGATATATAAAAATGTAATTTAATGTTCTTGCAATATTTAGTATATTATAAGAATGTATTTTTTTTTAGGAAATATTAACCACATAGTTGTTAATATTTTGATGCATACGTACATATTTTTAAATGCATAAATGTCCTTACTTTCTAATGCAATTTAATAAATCATATGTTTAGATTTGTATGTATAAATCTGTAATAAAGTGTTCAAAATATAGGCATAGCGGGGAATGGAGCGAATTCCCAAGAATCTGTGTAAAATAATTTAGCACTTCGAACACAGTATTTAAATTTTTGGATGAGCTCCATAACTTAATATTTTCCAATTCGAGCACTGCATGCAAATATAAAACCACAAAATCATAAAACCATACTACTATGTTATACATCTATAGTAGCAAGACAATTATATTATTATAACGCACCCTTCGCACAATGTGGCTTGTACACGATACAATGTATCATATTTCATTATTGCATAAGATACAACGTCGCCTTAATAAGAAACATTGTACCTCCAGCGTCTGGTTTGGACCTTGGATCACGCTGATTGCTCCGTGGGCGTATGACACCCACATCTTCGATATCCCATTTACCTTACCCCCACATATCAATGCTGTCCAGCGGAGCAGAGCAAACAATTCATGGACCTTGAACTGCAGAAGTTTGAGTAGTCAGCCGCCGCATCAGCGCCGTCGTAGGGCCACATGATGAGTCTGCCGAAAGGACCATCTTCGCATACGATTTTTGTAGGCAAAGTGAAGTTGATGATGGGACGATCGGTTATGGGTCGAGTAGGAGATTCTTGTGAGACATCGGAGGGAAGGAATGAGAAGATTAGGATAAGGTCAGTTGAGAGAATTTAGTGCGGGATCTAGGGAAACGTTTAACGGATAACTGGGAGCCAAAAACGAGTAGGATGTGTGTAGCGTACCATTGATGAATCTACGGAGTGCTCCAAAGATCAAACACATAATGTGACTCATAATATAACCCCGAATATGGCTCAAATTACTTATTTGAATTTATTAGTTTTCATATTTTTTTAAATACAATTTAAGTGTATCATATCCTTATGGTAATATATATATCCTAGATATGACCTATACATCAGTACCAGGTACTATTATTTATCTTTTTATACTATGTACACCTAAGTTTAAATACTAACATAAGTACTAAGTAATTAGTTAAGATAATGATAACAAACTATTAATATTTATTTAATCTTGAATTACTAACCTAATTTAACTACCTAATTTAATTTTCAAAATCACGCCATTTAAGTCTAAAAATGCTAGTTGCTAGTTGCCACTCAAGAAAGTTTAATTTTATAAAATAGTATTTACAATATACACAATAAAATTAGTATGATGAGTAAATTCAATAACGTTTAAGGTTGTGTTAATGAGCAGGCACTCAGAAATGTCATGTTGACGTTTGATAACTCATGTCAAACTGATCAAAAGGATTCAGGGGAGAAGTGGCATGCTGATTAGTTACAGTGTTGTTGTCAGTGGTGACAGATTCGCCAATAATAGTATCTGAAGACCTGCCAGTTTCAACGGAGATGGCCGAAGTGGAATTAGTGGTGGCACGTGACGATGGATTCCTACAGTTTACTAATCTATCAGAAACGCTCCAGGTGGAAGTGGTATGACGATCGGTGGTGGGGGCTGTTGGAGCGCCTGGAGCGGAACGGGCGGTGGTGATCCCAGAGAAACGTACACGTGATGGTGGATTCCTGTTCACACGTGACCTGTTCTGGGAATTCGGAAAAAATCGGACAGCAGAGGGGGGCCTAATGGTGACAGGACGTGGTGGTTGATTTCTATTTATGGGACGATCCGTATCACTCTGGACGGAAGTGGCTTTCTTCGTGGTGCCAGTAGTGTCAGTGGTGTCAGTGGCGGTAGTGGCGGTAGTGGCGGTAGTGGTGGTAGTGGTGGTAGTGGTGGCAGTGGTGGTGACATGTTGTGGTCCTAGATATCCGTTTGCTGGTAGCCATTCTCGGCGGATGGATGTTATAGGTCTATTGACAAGACTACGGAGTGGTCGATTTTGATTTTCGGAGAGACGTGAATTCCCGGACAAAGTATTAGAAAATCTAGCGTCAAATATTCGAAAACCAGCGGTAGTCTCGGTGGGACTTTCTGGTGAATATTCGTTCATGTCATATTCCATAAAGCCCCAATTGGGAGTGGTGGGCCTATAGGGCCTAGGATCGGATACTGGCCGATGGGCAGTTTCAATAGGACTTGACGGTGAATTTTGATTCAAGAGATTTTCAAATAACGCACTTCGGGCGAGGCCGGTGGATTGAAAACCAAGTCCCTCCCAATCGCTTGCGCTAATACGTGCCGATCGTAGTTGTTCTTCGACGAGATGACTGGCCGTCAGGGTTATCGTTTCTCCAAGCATCTCATTGATTAGGCAGACGCACTGTACTACAGAGGACGGTCGGCCAATGATGCGGATGGCCATTTCATCAGCCATCGGGTAATCGTGGAATTGCTCTAACTCGTCTTCTATGTCAACGGACATGCTGCTCCGGAGACCGCTTAACGTCTCCACAATGCCGCCGCGTCCGTTGATCGTCGACGCCATTTCGAAATCCATCGGGTCAACCAACATCCGGGCGATTACGTTATCGCTGTCGTCCGCGAGACCGCTCAGCAACCGGAACAGCACGTCGACGAACATCATCGAAGTGGTTGCGTTCACGCATAGCAAGCGATCGGTGGTCCGCGGACCCGCCAGTTCCATCACGAGTACACCGGCACCGAATCGGGTACGCGCTGCGTTGTCGAACCCAATGTACGCGTACAAGGTTTAGGCGGTGAATATTTACCGTTATTAGTGCAGGAATTTTTTGACGCCCCCAAACCCAAGACGTTCGATGACACTAAATTCGATGGTTTCATTTTAATGCAAGACACGATGTTTATCAAATGGAAGCAACCGACGGTGGACGCACGGTACTTGGGTTACGGTGTGTTTCAAGTCGGTAACGGTTCTCAGACGATAACGTTTCAACTGGACGATAAGGAAGATGCCGCATCCAAGTGCGAAGTCGACAGTATTTATGAATTATCTCCGAAATTATCGATTTTACGTAAACGTATAGATAGGTTGTTATGTAGTACGTATAAAGAATACGAAATATTTGTTAAAAGTGTAAAACTCATGAGTAATAAAAAAAAATGATTAATACTGTACCGATTATGCGTTCTTATTTCGACGAAAGTGTCTTTATGGATTGTGGAGTATTTAAAAATTCTAGCAAACCTGTTTTTGTTTCAAATCGGGCCGATATGTTTTTGTTAACAGATATATTTAAAATCGACATGGTTGTCGACAAAAATTATCTTTCGGCAAACGACGCAGATTACTCTCTTAATCCCTCGAACCCATGTGCTAAAATAAATATTTACAGTCTAGACGGTTCACATTCACGAACTCGAGATACTTATTCACATAAACCGATAATGGTCATCGGCACTTGTGATGATATTGTAACGAAACCACTGTCGCTGGAACCCGTTAGATTTAAAAACGAAATTTTAACAGTTAATAAAACATTAACTCCTACGGAAATGGCTATCATGCTGAAGTATTATTCCATACAACACGCATACTTAAAACCTGATTCTGATATATGTATCACCACCGATCTGTATCATAACGTCGTAAGTTGTTTTTCTACCGACAAACGGCAATGGTTTGTTTTGGATGTATCCAAACAACTACAACATATAATATTTCGTAACGATATCGGTGAATTAGTATCCAATAATCAAATATTAAATATTCCGGAACACGAATTTTTAAAATCATACGAACCTGATATTATTTGATAAATTTCTCATACAAAAACTGAGCCGTCGCGGGACGTCTGGCAGATGTGAAACATCAAAAATTTTCTTTTTGTAATAATGTTGAAAATAGATGACTATGAAATAACTTCTAAATTAATGTATTATACATCAAAAGCTTATGACGGAGACATGCATTTTGGTTATCTTTAAATTTAATTATTTATAGGTGCAAATATTATCAGGGTTAAATTATTTTAACTTTAAAATGTTTGCATGGACGTAATTGTTAAAATTACGTTGTTGTATCTTATTCTTTAGTTAATAATTAAATATTAAAAAAGTATATGAATAAAAAATAATATGATAAAATTATATTTAGCATATAAATGTAAAAATATAAACATATTTATATATATTATTTAACATATAAATTTAAAATAAAACACAATATACTAACGCATATAAATAAAGCGTACAAATTACATAATATTATATATCGTAATTATCGTAAAACACATAGGTATATCGTAATTATCGTAAAACACATAGGTATATCGCAGTTAACGAAAACAACAAATGATTGTGGATCTGGATTTTATTTAATATCGAAAATTCTAACGAACTAAAAATATATCGATATCTTATAAGAATAACCTAATAACCCTATCGATATTTTTAAAAATTATGGGGGTGATAGCCGCTATATCGAATATATAATTTTTTATTTCGTTCGAATTTTTAGATATTATTTTGAAAGTATATCTGGACCTTGGGTCTAAAAGGGCCAATTTCACTATTTAACACTTTTGGATAATAAACAATTACGTTTTTTTTTAACTTCAAAAATCCATATAAATTTGAATTTTTATTGTATGCATTTTTCCTTTTGCAATCATCGTAATATAATATTATATACTACCTAATGGTATACATTTGGTTTTTTAATGTTCTTATTTAAGTATTTTTTATTGACATTGGCCCCATGAAAATCAGTATTTATAAAAAAATATGCGACATTGGCCCTAAAACCACATCTTCAATGTTTATAAAAAATATTTTTTATATCTAGCCTTTTACTTCTTAGGTTTAGTAACAATTAATCAAAACAATTGATTTTTCATTTTTATATTTATTTAATATTTATATATTAACATAATTTGTTTTAAAATAAATATAATAAATTAACACTCACTAAAATATTATATTATTAGGGTAAAAATAACTGTGTAACAGTTTATAAGATTAAAGATATTATTATTATTATTCAGCCTTGAATATTTGTTTCAGTATCACAAACTTAACACTCAAATATAAAAAAAAAAACCATATAACAAAATTAAAAACAAACTATAAAATAATATTCAAAATAACAACTTAATTTTTGTTTTTAATACAAAAAAATGCTTTTTATATCTAACCTTAATCTTTTTAGGTTCAATAACAATCAAAACAACAGAGTTTCATTTTTATATAAATTTAATTTTAATATTATATTAACATAATTTGTTTAAAGATAAAAATATATAACAAATTAATACTCACTAAAATTCACTAAGAATATTAAAGTGGTTTTCTGTGCAATGGTTTTTATAAAGATCATACATTCTACTTATAGAAAGATCTGGATTCAAAAAATACTTTTTATTAGTTTTGTTTCTAGAGTAATGACTTTCTTTGAATGGAAACATTTTAATATGATCTCTTATATTATTTTTATCTTGGTCAGATGTTTTTGGATGATTTAAATTATGTCCTCTACCATCTGTCAAACATATACCTGCACCTGTTATCTTTTTTTTTGCCATAGTAACTCTAATTTTTTTCAAGCTTATATTCAATGTGTTCATAAACATAACCTGACATACTTCAATTTGTATATTATTAATTCCTGTGAGAAAGTATTTTCTTGAAAATTGTCTTCTACTGGGTGTGGAGTTTTGTTTTATACGTTCAGTTTTTTTAGGGTACTCTTCTATATTATTTGATATGAACTGGCTTTGTCCTTCTGATTCCAACTTATAAAAATTATCAAAAATAACAAACATTTGATCTGTGTCAATTTTTTCAAAACATTTACGTTTACATGAACAAGGGGGCTTCAATGTTTTTGCTGGAACTAATTTACCTTTTGTAGTTATATAACTTTTGCCTTGCATCTTTGACGTTTTCCTTACATTTTTAGCCCAACCTTCTGGATTTCTTTTACGTTTTCTTGTCAGTAATTCATCAGCCAATTTTTTCCTACCACCACCTCTTGAATTTATGGAAAATCCTTGAGGATCAATTGGTTGTTGAATAGTTGTACCAAGTTCACCAATAAATTCTATATCTTCAACAATACTTGTATCTCTAGACACACTAGGGAAGTTCACCACTAAATTTCAAAATACCAAAATATGAAAGTGAGTAATTTAATAATGAAAAAAAAATCTAGGTATTTTATTTTCAGTACTTTAAATACTGTTTAGTATTATTCCAATAATATTTTATATTATTGAGTTTTTAGTTTATTTGTATATAATAATAGGTGCCTAGTAATAATAGTATAATATGAAATTATTCTATTATAAAATATTATTATTTCTGTAAAGCAAACATTTTAAAAGTATATACTATTAATTTACCTTCAATATCAAAACTCTCATAATTATCATTGTTGTTTTCAGGATTTAGTGTATTTATCAAGTTTTCGGGATTAATCTCAATAAAACCTAGGATATTTCAAAAAATATATATTATATACATTACTTTTAAGTATAGAAATTATGGTATAATTTTAGTGTGTTACCTACCATTATTATTTAGAATATCGTCATCACTACTTTCTTCAGACTGAATATTTTCGGTTGGTGGAATATAAAATTCATCACTAGAATAATCATAATTTACACTACCAGATTCACTTTCAGATTCGACTGTATTTTCTAGATTTAAATGTGATAGTATTATGTATAAAATATTTTAAAAAATAATATTTTTAAATATGACCAATCAACTATAATAGTACCTTTAACTGTTTTGTTGTTGCACATTGACAACAGCAGCTTCGATCTCTTACTCATTGTAATGTTTTAAAAATAAATAACTGTTTTAAAAAAATATTGAACTACGAGTACTACACATTTGATATAAACAAAAAATTGTTCGACGATGAAATGTTTACTTGTTATTAAATATAATTTTAATATTTTTTTCGTTTAATATAGAATAGAATATTGATAACACTATCAATAAACAACGTCAACATGGCCAATGATAAGACAATATTTTTATTTAATTTTATCATATAAGGGCCAAAGTACACATAAGCCTTATAGTTTTATGAATTAGATAATGACTATAAAGACTTAAATCAGATAGGTCACTATAGAAATAGAAATAATATTATTGTTTGTAACATTGGCCAATCTGTTTCTTGTAATTTTAGTGATCAAGATACGCCCTTCTAGCACAAGAAAATATACATAAAATTGTATATGTTAAGCCATTTATCTCATTTTCACCAAAAAGTGAGATTGGCCCTTTTAGACCCAAGGTCCAGATATAATGAAGAATTTTTCTCATTGTCGAACATTAAATAACAACTAGATAATTGCTTGCAAAACGCACAATCAACTGTTGTTTTCGTTAACTTCAACATACAAACCAGGCATGAAGAATGTCCACAACGCATGTTGAAACACATGTCTCGGATCTCCCGAATCTCCATACAGATAGAACATTTAGTAGTTGTTAGCATTAACGATGTTATGCATTCTTCTGCCCGTCTGGTTAGGACTATACGAGTTTCATGTAGAATTCCCTTAACTATTTTTGTATATCATTAACGAAAATAATAGGTATTTTAATCCAAGAAAGACCGAAAAAAATAAGTTTCTACTCAAGTAGGTAATCTCATTACCAGATATCAGTTTGTAAAAACAATGGTTTTCAAATTTTACCTAGTAGGTATACTATTAAAAATATTTAAATTATATTTGATATAAAAAAGTTGTTAAGTTGTATGATAGGTATTCTATGATGATTTTCAAATTATAAAAAACTAAAAAGAAGTAAATTTTTGAAAGAATTCTCGGCCTACTTTCTTGTGGTGTCTCTAGGGTAACGCAACACTAAGCTGATAAGTGTTTGTTCAACATAATATTGTCATATACATTTATCGTATTAATACTTATATAAAATAATAGGGTAATTAACTCGTATATACTGTAAACTTCTTAATAGCCCGAGAATCAACTGATACCTATATAAAGTAAGTTTTGGAAATCAACTCACACAGTGATACCTATTACCTACAACATGCATGCTATATAGTATATTATAATATTATAAATTGAAATTGTAAATTAATAAAAAAATTTTCCAGATAACATAATTTCAAACATTTATACTGAGAGAGTGGGTGATAAGTTCTTGAAATTTTGCAGTATAATTAATTAGGTAAGTATAACTTATTAAAATAAAAAATTACTGAAATATTTTTTGAAAACTTCAAATATACCGGTAAGTCGGTACCTAATAATTTATTCAATATTCTTAAATTAATAATATTAATTTGGTCAATTATTTCAAAAAGTACCATTTACTCTCACATTCTACATTTATTTTTATATGCAAAAGTTGAAAAATTATCTTAATTATGTGACCCTACATTTTAACATTATGTTTTAGGATAACTTTTAACTAAATTAATTTTTGAGTAGACTGCATGTGCCAACATAACTTAATTTTAATTTTATACTATTATGATTATACACTTGTTATATACCTACCTACAGTAATGGAATGGGAAACTGGAGATTTTTCTGCGGTACAGTCCGACCCTTCGACTAGCAGCGCGGGTGTCAGTTAAAATCGCGAAAGTCAAAATCGCGAAAAAAAAAACAGCGAAAATAAAAATCGCGAACGGTTTTAACAGCGAAAACAATAATAGCGAAAATTAAAATATTCTTTTAAATATATTTTTCACAAAAACCTTACAATACGTCAAAATACTATAAAAAAATACAATTTAAATTTGATATTTTTCCTAAAATTATAATGTGTAAGTATATGAATTTAAAATATTTGAAAAATTGAATAAATAAATAATAAGATTTTCTGGATGGTTCAACAGTACCCGCTATGTTCTGATTTATTTTCATTTCATTTAGGCTTTGTTCCTTTTGAATTGCTTCAATAAATTTCCATATTGTTGGATGACATGAACTCAATAAGTTATTAAAGCCTCTATGCCATCCTTCAACATAATTATTTGTTCTTGGTAAACCAGATATAGTAGACCTAAAGCAGTTCCACAGTGAAATAGGGAATCTGGGATTTCTCCTTCTACGTCTATTTGGACGACCAATCCATGTATCCTCAAAATAGGAAATAAGTGGTTCTAACACGTCTTCATTATTATTGTAATACGTACTTTCACACAATGTTTCAAATGCGTCAATTACGTCATTTTCCGGAACAAAAGCCAAGGCAGACAAGTAACGGACTTGCAATGAAAACTCTGAGTCTGCTTTATACTTGTCTACCATTCCAGAAATAGTTTGGATTTTTCGCCAAACACATTGTGTTTGATGAAAAAAACAGCCGTTTTGTTCAGTATTTGGAAATTGTATTTTAAATGCGTTTAATGAGCTTTGTTCAAAATCAGTCATTATTGTTTTTGGATTTAAATTAATATTATGTGTTTTGATTGCCGAAAATAACCTTTCATATGAACTTTGCGTTTTATCTGGCATTAAAGCGAAAACTACTGGTATTACCAAATTATGCTTTATAACATGTATTGTGTATACTTGTGTAAATAATGGAGGACAAGACTTAAAAGTTCCATCTGCAAACCAATGATCAGATTTAGACAGTAAATCTAAATTTTCTTTCGTAGCAAACACTAAAATCCGACTTTCAACTGGTTCAATGTCATTAATTAAAAATGTACGACCATCAATAGTTTGGGAATATTTATCGGGTATTGTTATATCTGTGATAGTAAATGGGTTAGACGGAGCAGAACTATTAATTTGTCGTATGCGACACAAAGTGCGTTTAATATAACTTACTGGAGGGAGAGCTCATCCGTGAACGGCTTGTGAACACAATGTTGAGGCTTCTGAAACGATCTGATGTGGATTATCTTGAGATGACAGAGCTCGAGTTTTCATTTCGTCTATACAAACACGTATTTCAAATTCTAAATTTGAAATAGTATGGTTATGTTCACTAGGTCCTTTTACAATTTCGTCGTTTCTTAAATTAAGGCGCGATTTACATAGTTCTTCAGTACATCTCCAATACACGGTATTTTTATATTTTTTGTCTAACCTATATAAATAACCATTATATTTAAGTAAATTTTTGTTTTTTTGACTTTTTATAAACTCCATTGCGAAATTGTTACGAGTGAATAATACTGTACGAATATGGCAACGGCGAACGGACGAAATGCGGACTGGTGTGACTGATGATTTGTACAAAGTACAAAATGACATTGATTATCTATTGGTATCATTATTATTATTATTTACTATGATTATACTACTATATTTTAGAAAAACCCATCCATAAAAGTTATAAATAACCAATATATTAAGTAATATATAAAATTTTAATTTATAAATATAATGAAACAATAAAACGGTTTGTAGTTTTAATTCGAATGGTCGGTAATAAAATCACGCAACGACAATATTAATATATTTCAACAATTTATTGACAAGGTTTATTCAATTAATTAGAAGTTTAATCAATAAAAGATGATGGTAAAAATTATAAATTAGTTATAATTTCCACGAGGAAAAGTTTTGAATAATTTTACTGAATCAACAAATTAGGTTTATTAAAATAGTCAAATATATAATCATTAAAACGAACAGTTTTTTAAAACAATAACATGATTTTAATTTTCACAATAATTGGTTTGTTGATAACTAACAAACCTAGTTCATTAAAAATACCCAAGATATTTCTCTGGGTGAAGATTATAACTCTGCGCAAGACACACAGTACATTATTGATCTAATTGAGTATTTCTTAGATATCTAATATATTCATTTAGGTTTCTATCTCTTTTTGAATATCGACATATTGTTACAATCAAAATTGACAATAACAACAGGAATTAACTATGCATTGTTGTGAGTCATTACACAGACAAAAGTAATAAAAACCCAAAAATAATTGAGGAAGTGTGGTCATATTATAGTAAGTTATTAAAATTATTACTGTTTTTTATATTATTTTGGTGGAATCTAATACATTTACACATAAGATAATACATAATCTGGATTTGAATATTGTAGTGTCCCAGCATACAGGAGGACGAACGACTTGTGTTGAGGTAGATGGTTTGGGTGAAATAAGTATAATAACTTGACTTGTGATTAATTATTACACAATTATTTGCTTGCGATGTGGACAAAACATTATTACTGATACAAGAATGATTTAATTGAAAATATTCTAAGTCCAAATGATTAATTTGGAATGGTGACTGGCGTGAAGGAGGTGCTTGCACTGACTCTGGTGGCTCACGTCTGCATTTGTGTAATCAGGGCTCTCCAATATAGTCCTACCTACTCTCTGTGTGTATGTGCGTGTTTAGCGCATAGCCGGACATCCGTCAGTAATAGCAATATCTAAAAAAATTTACTGTTATACTTAATACTTTTTTTATTAACCTGATATTAATTTAAATGACATTTAATTTCTATTGTTAAGATGTATAAGTATCATAGATGCAACTTCAATTAAAAAAAAAAAAAACTATGGATACTCATAAGCTATACATTTTCTAATTTTAGTTTTTTTTTTGTAAGGAAAAGTTTTTAATACTTAAACACAAACATTATTTGAGAATGCTAATTTTAAAATTGAGGGTGCTAATACCCTCTAAGCCCCCTCCCCATTTGTGCCCATGATTAGTATACAATTGTTTGTCTGAATATATTATGTTTACCTACTTAACATGATTTGGTTTATAATTTAATTGCTTAATGTAGGTACCATAGCTAATTATAGATATAAAATATATTCTTATGCCCGCCACACATTCCTTCATAGTATTTGAATACTAGTTATAAAAATACCACACCATTCCTATTTCTATTGCTTAAAATTGGTAGGAATTAGAACTATATAGAAATAAAAATTACAAAATAAATAATATTTGAACTAACATGTTATTAACTAAAAATAAGTACTTGTTTAAGTGTTTGATATATAAATATATATTATGTAATTATTTTATTTTGCAAAAATTTAATTTAATAAAATAAAATATAATGTATATAATTGAAAAGTTTAATTTGGGGATAAGTACAGATAGTTGATCTTAATATATTAATAATTGATTCATTATATAAGATTGAAACATTTTGAAGCTGCTATACCAAGTTGCCAGTCGTGTTACTCATCTGTTTGTGGAAATTGTATTGCAATCCAAACTGTAAAATCGAAACAAATTATTAAATCAATTTTAAGTTGGTCAGTTTGGGTACAACTCAAATGTACTCAACGCTACAGATATAATGGATGGGTAATAAGATGGAAGCTTATTAAAATTAGCGTCAAGACTCTTTTAGTGCCATTTAAAGTTAATTCATTACAAGCTATCTATCTGAGTGAAAAAATGGGATATCACTGATTCAACATTTCAACCACATATTATACTTACATTCTGGGTTAATATACAGGGGATCGTTATTTCAAAAATTTGAAAAATACAATGATTTTTATTATTTAAAATAATCCATAGAATCATAAAATAGGTGAAACTAGTATAGTTTTACCTATTCTGTAATATATTTGTTTATAAATATGTTATGAATTTCAATTTTCTATAAAAATTTCAACAACAACAACGATGTATGTAATCCAAATGAAATTTTACACTCTTACAATCCACCAAAAATTTATTTAAATTGGTACTTACGCAGATCTGAATAATAATATGTATAATTAACATATTTCATTTCTCTCAATTTCTGTGCTGAAGATACATACAACTCCGGTTCGGGACCACAATAATATGTTTTCAAAAATCTCCTGGTGCACGTGTCTAAACAACAATCATCAACGACAGCCCTTTTAAGTTTGGTCAGCTGTTGACTATCTGAAAATGAAGGAAATTCATAAGTCAAAATAAAAATAGTTATAAATCTAATAGACCTAACCTTATATATTATAAGTTAACTTGATTATTTGTGTTATCAATTTATTGTGATAAAGGCATAACGCATTATTGTAGATAATCATAAGAGTATCAGATAATCAGTAGCGATCTGATTGTCAGAGAAGGCGGATCTCTCTGCAGTAATTAATATGTAATATAAAATCAATGCCGTAGAAACTGTGGTGCGGGCGGTTCATTGCACCGGGGCTCCGCGTTGCAATTTCTAATATGAGGCCCATACTTAAATAAAATAATATAAGAATTAAGAATCTATACTAATAACAATTTTTTTAATAAGATCATAATATAATGATAATGCCGTTAACACTTTGTTATTTTAGTATAATATAGCACCGCCAGGCTTCATATTAGTACTCTCAGTTCCCATATAATAACATATAATAATATAATTATTTTTAAATGTTTTGAATACATAATATATTATGTACAGTATAGTTGCTTAATAGCTTAAATAAATAAAGAGTTGCGATTACATTAACATTTATACATTTTCAACTTTATTATTAGTTATTAATTTTTCTATACAAATAATTGAAGAAAAATTGATTAAAATTTTAATTAATTATATTTGTATTATAATTAAAAATTCAGAATATAAATAAGTACAAATTTAAAAATATTGCAATGCAGTTTATTATATTATTAGTGGGGTTGTGGACTGTGGCGGGCTAAGCATCCCACGGATCTGTGTAGTACTAAAATGTACTGAGAATAGCTGAGAAAGAGAAGCAGACTAATTATGTAATTATATTGCAGTATAATAGTATGAAGGTTTACTGGATAATATTGTATAATTGTTTTTATTCAAATAATTTTGGTTAATCATTATTTATTTCAGAAAGGAAAATTCGAAATTACAATTAAAATTGAACGTATGAAACTAATCTGAAAATTAAAATTCTATATATTCTTTTGTTTGTCTAATCATTCATCTATTAATGAGCAAACAAAATTTTTCATAGTAATAAAAACTCTGTCCATAAATTAAATATGTATGTATTGGCAATCAAAAGCTTATACATTTTTAGACCAGTGGGGTGGCATTTTGGCATCAAATAAATACATAGGCATATACGCAGATATGCTTAGATCATGCACTACGGACTGAAAAGTCTTTGTTATTATTGTGCATAAATAAATGACTGATAACCAAATCAGAGTGAACAATCTGAATTCTTCGCAATTCGCTGTCGTACATTGCTGTCAGAGAGTAGGGGTTCTTGGTTCATACATAAATCATGTTTTCATTATGACATCAAGAATTAGCATGAGGGTTAGGTCTATAATACACGATCCTAGTAGTTAAAACTACATCCATATAGTACCTACATTATCTAAGGTCTGTAACAGACCACGTGGAAAAACAACATAATGTATAAAAAAGATAAGAGCGTGACCATTTCAGCTTATAATTTGTGATGTTTTTTGTTTTCAAAAAGTGGGATCTGAATGTAAACATACTGTCTATAGCCATAGGAAAGGAAGTCATTGTCATACCAGTAAAAAAAATTAAAAAAGGAGTGCTGTCATGGGACACCCGGGAGAAACGTAGTTTCTTTGGAAGTCTTATAGGTTATAGATTAATTTCAGTGGAACTATTCGAAATGAATGTAAATATTATCTTATCAGGTTTTTTTATTTAATTCATTGAAAAATACATTGAATTATTATTATTGCTCATATTCAATCACCGAAAGCAAATGATACGTTGTCATTAAATGATCGCGAAAACTGAACAGAGCAACATTGTCAACACAACACGCACCGCGGAGAAAAGGTCAATGACATCGGAGCCCGATGCGATCAAACAAAACAACGCGAAATGATGTAATCATAACGGAAAAACCCAGATTCGTCAGCACAGTTACAAAAGTGATTTTATAATATATATTTTGTTATGAACGGTTTCTATTGTAATACTATAATAATTTATTTATTATAACAATAACAATTAATAATAATAGTATCTAAGGTTTCCAGCTACCTGCAACCTGACCTTTTTTATTTTATGTGTTTTATAGGTGGCGACGTGTAGATATATAATAACAACGTAGCCGGCCGTAGAGCGAGAGGGGCAGGAGTATAGAGAAAGCGATAAAGAGTAAGAGAGATAGCGATTAACGCTTTTATTTTCGTTTCGCACGGTTTTTCTAGGCTAGGGTCCCTCCGCTCACATCACGCCTTAGGAAACTACGTTTCAAAAAATGGTAAACCTTTTGGTTTTAATAATATAATATTATGCACCTTTTAAAACGGGTATAATGTGAAAGTAGTATTTTGCCAGATATCCCATATGCCCAGTATCATTATTTTAACCAATTAAAAACAGAAATTTAATGCACTACTGGCAACACTTTTTGATCAAAATAAAATCAGATAATTTAAAAACATAAATGTTCCCGCCTTCCCGAGAATATTTCCCATGAAGGTTTTATGAAATATAAATTACAGTTTCCTAACCAATTTCTAAAAAAAAAACAAATTCTAACCAGCTTTATGGTCTGCTAGTTTCGATTGATGGAAGATAAAGTATTGTAATTGATAATCAGATACCATAATATATAAATTATATTTACTTTTATCTTTATTGTAGATGCCTTTACAGATGATTGCTAGTTCAGCCGAGAGTCTTGTTCCACAAAACTGTATCGGATCAACCCAGTACGAACTATTATCAGCGATAGATCCCAGAATCAAGTCAATGCATAAGCACAGAACAAACAAAATCATATTGAACTTCATGATTATCTGAAACATTCGGTCATACAACATAAACTTTTGACTATAAGTATCGTTTATTAAATTACCTCACGATATAGAATAAAATAAATACACGTTGATCTTGATTATTAGATTATTATTGAATTTAAATGCGACTAAACACTAAATATCAATTGTTATATAATAAATTTATTTTTATCACACAAATATAGCATAAATCGTTGATTACTTTCTAATGTCAGAATTGTTTTTTATTATTTTTAAATACATACTTAGTGTCATTATACTAACTAAAATTGTGGAATATTTTGAAACTCTCATTAATTTTTATTCTTTTCATAATCACAATATCGTATAAAATATAAAAGTAATTGTTGGTACCAATACTTACATTTATCATTTATAAGCAGTTAATTTATTTTACGACTATTATGAAAGTAGTTTTATTACAGTTTATTGTTGGTATTTGATAATAATTTAATATTAATATTAAAATATGATAATTGACTGAACTATAATTTGCTTTCATATCTTTTATAAGTACCTATAATTAGTAAAATTCTTCATATCTAAATGTTTTTAATATTATAATTTGTTAAAATAAATTTACCACAGTATGTAACTATAATTCTAAATTAAATAGTAATACGTATTTAAAATGTAATACGATTATTATTTTTGTATATCAATAAAATATAATTAATATTATCTTGAATTAACTTTATATTAAATAATATGACTAATTTATTTAACGTTAAGTTCCTAATGCATTGATAGTGGATAAGTAATTAAACATACCTTTTTCAAGAAAAATTGCTGTGTAGGATACCTGTAGTCGACTCGATGTATCTGGTGGAAGAGTAACAATAGTTGTACTAACACTGTAGCCAAATTGAATTCTGTAACGTGATCAACTGTGCTGCAGTCTAGGGAGCAGATGAGCAGTCGGCAGATCCTACCTACTTATATATTTGATTTATATGTAGCAAATATAGAGAATAGGTGGGGGTTGTTTAGACTCTAGTGACCATTCAGGTAACAAAAGGACCTTATAAGGTGTACGGGCCGCGTACGAACAACAATAGTACGCGACGCCCGGTCACCGAAATACTTCGCGCGTTACATAGGTATACGATACACCGCTGCTCACCAACCGATCTATGTGTGTGTGACGTAAAGCGACTCAAAGGAAGTGGACGTGGTCGCCGAGCAAGATCAGAGAGTACTGGTGTGTGGTGAATGTGTGAGGGTGTATTATATGTATGGGTGTGTCGTGTGTATGTGTGTGCTTATAAATAAATAATAATAAAATGGTAACACGTTTCGGGTAAATAATTAATTTATGTATAATACACGATATCAATAATAAATTAACAAATATATAAAAATCACAGAAACACAATTATAATCGTATAAAAATATAATAATTAATAAATTAAAGCCCTTATGGCTGAACAAGATAAATAATATTATAGCCCTTCTGGCTCAACACAGGAAAAATATGGGCAAAAACAATAATACAATAATGATAATAATGATCAGTGGTGATCAGCACATACTGTAAAAAACAATATAAATTTTAATAATATAATAAATGTCGGCGATTAGCGCCTAACAATATAAAAAAATAACGTTCGCGACGACGGTTAAAGGAAGACAAAAGTGTCACGGCGGCCGTATTAACGAAGCTCGCCTCGCCTAGCATATTATAATATATTAATGTCGTACGTTCGCTCGAATATAAGGAATGTTTTACCCATACATCCAGTGGCGTACCTAGGCCTCTCTCACGGGGGGGGGGGGGGGGAATATATTTTTATCTGTTCTTAAAATATCTTAAAAATGTACGTCACACCTAATCTAACCTAACGGAAATTTCATACTTGTAAAATACTAAAATACTTATGAAATAAAACATTTTAATATTAATAGGTACATAAAAAATAAATTATTGTTTAATTTAATAATATAGTATAATGCATGTTATAAAATAATTTTATTAGAATTATAATTTATAGTACAAAGTCTATTTTTCTGTTTTTCATACGAGAAAATCGTTCAATAATTTCATACACTGGTATATTTATTTCTTGATAAATGTGCAATAGTGCAAGCCCACATAAGCGATCCTGGCCCATTTTTGAACGTAGCCATGTTTTTTAGTCTACAGCACAAGCATAAAATAAAGCAAATAATAAATATAAATAACTAAAAAGCAGACAGCAGTAGGTAGGTACTAGGTGTATAGGTACCTAGATTTATAAGCCAATTTTGTAGATTATTAATTTATCTTTATAAATAATAGGTTCTGTAAATGTTAGAGATTAAAGAACATTTTTTTTTAAACTAAAGTACTGAAACAGTAGAAAGTATAAAAGCAGTAAGCATTCAATTCCTTTTTAAAAATAATATTGAGTCCTATAAATATTTTTAAGACATAAGGCATTCTATTATATTTGTATTCTATTATTATAATAGAATACAAATATTAAACTAAAAAATAGGTAGGTATGACAAGATAAAATTTTACCGTCTTAGAGTAGAAAAGGATCGTTCAGCAGATGCTACACTTATAGGCAAGCAAGCCATTATACCAAGCAGTTTTTTAATTTTAGGAAAAATTATTTCACTACAATCTGAAATACATTTAATGGCATCACAGTCAATACATTCACCTAAAAATAAAAGAGAAAAAAATATTATGTGTACTTAACTCATTATTCAATTTTAAAAAGTTTTTATACTACCAATAGGTAGGTAGGATTAATTTAATTACCTTCATTTTTTTTTCTAATCCAACTTGATTTCCAAAGTTGTAATTCAGTTTTTAACTACAATTCATCAACTATATTGCTATCTTCAAATGTAAAATGTTCTTTTATAATCTTTAATAATATATCAGTATTATTTGTGTCAGATTTAATAATGAAACGGGGTAAAAGTAAAGGCAATGTTGAAATGGCATACTTTTCATTTAAAAATCTTGATTTTAAGTCTGTTATAATATTATCCAGAAAAGGTATATAAATAGAAAGTTTATAATAGTTTTCAATAGACGTGGTTTGATAATTAGATCTAGATATTTGTTTTGAAGCAATTCGAGGCTTTTTTAATTCAATATCCAATTCAGTCATTTGAATCTCAGCATCTCTGAACAATGATTTAAATTCTTCATTACAATTTTTTATTTTATTTTCTAAATTTGACAAAATATCAGTGATTATATCTGCAGCTTGACTTATATCACTATTGGAACTTTGTAGTAATTTACTGGCAGATTCAGTTACACATAATAATGATGAAAGTGAATGTAGTGATATAATAAACTCACATGAGCATACAGCTGTAAGTAATGTTTTTGCCTTTGACGATGAATCTTGTTCATTCCAATCTGATATTTTAGTTAATGCTTCTACAATATAATTTAAAGAAGATTTGAAAATTAAAACACTATCATGACGGTCTACCCATCCGGTTTCTCATAAACTCTTAAGTCGCTGTTTACCATTAAGAATTGTTTTTAAGACATAATTTCTTTTAGATGACAAATTAAAAAAAGCTACAACTTCTTTCATTAACCCAATACCATTTCTAATTGCTTGAATAGATGAGGATCTTGAAATTGATAAGTTGAGTGCGTGGTTTGAACAAGGACAGTGAAAAGCATTTAAAGCATAGGATTGAATTTTTTGAACAGCTTCTTTTAAATTAGAAGTCATGACAGAACAACCGTCAGTTCCAATACCGATACAGTTTAGAGGATTTAAATTTAAATGTTGTAATATTTTGATCACAATTTCTCCAAGGATATCACCAGTTAGTTTTGGCTCCAACGTATCATTTTTTGTAATATTATCATCTTCATTTAGTTCACTTTCTTCTATAGAAGTAGATGCATTTTTAGAATACCAATAACTGTGACAGTCAATAAAAGCGACAAAATTTTCTTTCACAATATTATTATGAACATACCTGAGTACAAGACTCATTTGTGAAATGTGGCTTATATCGGTGGTCTCATCAAATATAATACTATTGAATTTACTTTCATTGACTTCATTTATAATTTTTTCTGTTATATAGTTCTTCCAACATTCAATAATGTCATTTTGAATTTTTTGAATTTTATATATTGCCTTTGATGTTTTTGATTTTAAATGTTTTTCAAGTATAGTATCACCCGATAATATTCTATATTTAAGAAGAGCTCTAAAAATACAATAATGATAATAATAATCAGTGATGATCAGCACGCTTTACCTTTCTTTTGCAAATGACAACCTTTCTTCTAATTTTTTATATTTAGTTTTCATCTTTTGTGGCCGATTGTAGTTTTTTGTGCTATGAGGTCAAGCTCGAAGTTTGTTTGTTGGTTTTTTAGCTCTTTGATTAAAATAAATACGTTTGGCTTTGGTCTACCAACAGCTTTGTTAAGAGCTGCATGCCATCCTTCAAGGTGGTTTATAGTCCTTGCTCCATCTGTATTAAAATGATTCCACATATTTCTATTAAATAAACAAATATCTGGATCCAAGTATGTTTCGGTAACATAATTTAATAATTTCAGCACACCTAAAATAATAATAGTAAAACATTAGGTTTGACTAATATAATTCTAATAAATTACGTAAAAATTATATTTACTTTCTAACTGTGGTGCTTCACTATGAATTTCTGTCCAACAATTATCAATTTGTTCCATCGGAACTAAGGCTAATGAACAAAGACGATATCGTATATGCACCTTTCGATGATATACCTCTATCGACACTTGAGTTACCAAATGACCATAAATTAACCGGTTACAATTTGGCTCTCAAGAAAGACGATATCGCTACCTTACTGTTTAGACTTTCAATCCTCAACGACCATAAATTAACCTGTTACAGATCAGATTCAAGGAGTAAGCTAGAATTGTGTGACTACTCAAACAAAACATATAATCTTACAGGTCGGAAACACTTTTATTAAAACAAAACAAACATAAAATAATAATAAAACACTGACAAGTCCAGATGGGTAGCCCGATCGTTTCACATATAAACGCACGATCGTAGTACTAGCGTTCTCGCCTAAACACTCAGCGACCCCCGGACTCTCCTGTGCCTGCGCGTACGGCGGTGTTATATATAGAATATAATTGTCGCCTCAGCACATTTTGCTTCCTCGGCCCGACCTATGCTAGCAATTTATAATAAAAATATTCCCACTTATATTACATATGTATTAAATAATTTTATTCCGATGACTGTCTACAATATACGACAACGACGGACAACTATTTTAATACCATCGTCATGTGTATAATCATAAGCTAATCCCAAACTTTGAACTTTACGCCAAATAGATTGCCCAAAGTGAAATAAACACCCTTTTATGGGTTTATCAGAACCAAATCACTGTCGAATAGAGACGATCATTCCAATTTCAAAATCTATTTGGAAACTCTAATCCATTTTTTAATGCCACTTCTTTTATTATTTCAAACATTCTTGAATAACTTGATGTACTTTTATTGGGCAATAATGCGTAAGCCTAAAAAATATATTCTATTTTCAGATTTATTCGTTATTTTAAATAAAATTTTAAAATAAAATAATAATTACGAGAGGTATCATCAATCCTACAACAAAGCAGTGTAAGGTATAAATTTGTGTAGATAATTTCGGCGCTGATTTAAAGTGTCATCCATAAAAACTATATTACCAGAACAAAGACGACGTAAAAATCCTTCCGTACCAAATATAACGATTTTATTATCCGTGCCATCACATCCTGTGATAATATTATTATGTATTAGTAATAATATATAAATAAATAATTTAAATAATTTAGTATAAATACCTAAACGAAAATATTTTCCGTCGTTCGTTGATCGCCAGTCACCTTCAATATTTAATTCAGACAGCTTTTTGGGTAACGTTGGCATTAATTTCATACGTTTTCTGTATGCCGAACTTTTTACACTAGTATAAATTGGTATAGCGTCATTTACTTCGGCATCCGTAGAACCTTCTGTCCTGAAGCCATAATTAATCTTCGGATTTCATTAAATTTCTGTTATAGTTTTTGTGGGATTTATTACCACTTCGTCCTATATTGTTAAGTTATAACAGGTTAAAACTCGAACTTTAAATGGTTATAAAAAAATGTGACTATAATATGTATTTTTAATATTTTTCAACTGTGTATAAAAATTCGTGAAAAAAATTTTATAAATTAAAACAAACTCACTTTAAACTTATTCCGAAAACCGCGTTCAGCCAATTGGATGTCGGCGAATCGGATCTGAATCGTCACTACGCCGATGTATTAAATGTTAATAACACAATATCACATTATTCTCAAGCTGCCTTGAAGATGCCAACATAGGGTTGTCGATAAGAATTCGTTTGTAAAACGGAACAATCAATTTTGAATACTTCCGGGAAAATATGTTCGGGTGTGTTTATAAAATAAAATATCGCGTCAGCTGCTATATGATACCTACTAGTTAAGCTTTAACTAAATTTATTGAAATCATAAAAATAGATTTCACTTTTAAATACAACGGAAAAACTACTGGCCACTGCTCTCCCTCACCTATCTTTTCTGTCATAACACGTAAGTAACAAGTACCTAAATA
This sequence comes from Diuraphis noxia, assembly GCF_037042655.1. NCBI lineage: Eukaryota > Metazoa > Arthropoda > Insecta > Hemiptera > Aphididae > Diuraphis > Diuraphis noxia. The sequence goes on from NW_028301711.1 coordinate 77,159,175, forward strand.
AAATAAAATACTAATACCTAAAACTCGATGAATAGTTTAATTCCTTATTATTTGTTTATACAAATCAAAATAAAATTCAAAGTGAAAACAAAATCCAAATTGAAAAATATTTTTTATCGATTTTATGTTCCAACTGATTAGGTAAATATAGTGTTCAGTTTTGAAGAGAAAAAAAATAAGATTAATATCAACATTTTTATTTAGCTTTTTATGATTCGCTTTTATACCTACTGAGTGAAAAATTATTTATCCAGAATAAATTAATTTTTTTTACAAACTTCAAATAATTTATCAAGGCTATAAATAACACAAAAATAGTCAAAATATTTTGAAAATATCATCGTACGTCATGAGACTTAATAAAATAAATATTTGGTGAAAATATCAAGTGTCTACGGTCGTTTGGTTTTTAGTTGCATGTTACATAAAAAAAAATCGATTCTTTTAAAAATCGTATATGCGTAAAAATTACCATTTTTTTCACTTTTTTTATTATTCAAGATGCTTTCAAAATTTAATTAATACTTTATAATTTAATTTATTATGTCATAATGGGAAATTTTCTGCCGGAACCTTTTTTTAAGTACGAGTATGTAACTAATTTCGGACTAATTTCTAACTGTACTAAAATTTGGTCGTCAGTTTCTAAAATGTTTACCCCCTAACTGATCTTAAAAAACAAAATCCATTCCCTAGTTTCTCATAAATCTGGTTGCTAAAGTAAAATCTAGTGAAAATCAATTATTGCAGTTTCAAGTGTTTCAACTGTTAAAAAGTTATTTAATTTTTTATTTTTATTTTGTTTTTACACAACAATCAGATTTATTAGTTTTTATAACAAAGTTGTCTGTTCTCCATTCAGAAAATTGTGGATTACCTACACCAGCTATTAATGGACGATTTATATAAGCTATATGAGGTCTATGATGGATACTATTTTTATTTTTATTTTGTTATTAGTTAATTATTAATATTATTATTATTATTATTTTATATAAGCCATATAAGGTTTATGGTTACTATAATTTTTATTTTTATGTAATTTATCACATATCAGGGTGTGTATATAATACTATACTATTAATAAAAAGATTATTATTCTGCAATATTATGTTAATCATTTTGTTATTCATAATAGATAAACTATATTATTTACTTAATATACAACATTTGTCTTGTTTCATTTACCTTTATATTTCAAATATAAATATCATGATATAAAAATATCAAGTGTCTACAGTCGTTTGGTTTTTAGTTGCAGGTTACATAAAAAAAATCGATTCTTTTAAAAATCGTATATGCGTTAAAATTACCATTTTTTTCACTTTTTTACTATTCAAGATGCTTTCAAAATTTACAAAGAATTTTCAATTTTGATCTCTTAAAAATATCAAATAAATTAACTATTTCTAACAGAAAATATGCTAAACTTAAAAATCAAAACTTTTTTTATACCGTAAATGTGAAAGACAGATAGAAGAAAAACATAATTATAAATATAATGCATTGTTTCACTCCACTCGGAATTTAAAAATGATAAATTAAAATAATTCTCCGGCATGATCGAAACAAGACAATAATCTCAACGCGCTGACCGTCACCTTCCGCTCAACGTCCAAGACAACGTTTTTGACTTCCCATTTTATCAAAGATCGCTTACCGGTATGACATTCACCGGTATGAACGTCAAAATATGATGTGAACTTTTCGTATATAAATATAAATATATACGACACATAGCCATATTATCAAGACCAAATACAGACAAAGATCGTTCAGTTTCGTGGAGGCGGCCAATATGACAGCGGGTGGCCATATATTGTTGTGAAAACGTATAGGCATGCATTGCTGTAAAACTTAGTTTTGGGTGGTCTCTGGTTCTTGGAAACAACAATCATTTGAAATACACAATTGAGCTCACAGGGCACAAAATTATACAATGAATGTATTGTCTGTTGAACGGAGACTTACTGGTCGACCAGCTGTCATTCCAGGAGGTTATTTTTAAGAGCCTCAATCAATATTTAATACTGTTTACAATAAAAATAAAAATGATATATAGTATACAAATTTGGCACAGGTTTTTATTTTGCACCTTCGTTGAAATGCGTTTTATTTTTGATATTATTGAATATTTTTTTATTTTTAAACCATGCATATTTGCACCATATAAACCGTTCTTTTAACGATTCTCAATTACCTATATTATAGTATATAGTTCCACCGAGGCACTAAATCATATAGATATAATAACAGTTAATAGGTAGGTAATTTTTAATATTTTGTATTTGATAAAACAACTATTATTATACGGCTATATAACATTTAATAGGTAGTAGTAACACTGCATTAAATATTAATATTTACACAAAATAGGTTCAATGTATTCAAATAAATATATATTTTAATACATAATATATTTGGTATATATTTATGTATGAACCAATTTTAAAACTTTTTTTTACTTTTGTCCACTTTTTTAACATCTTGATTTTATTTGAAACTGTCTCATCTTTATAGTGATGTATGTAACAAAAATATCAGTCAACATATCTGTTTTATGTAGGTATTATATATTTCTACCAGTAGTATTTATTAATAACTACAATATTATATCCACCTATTTTATTAAGTCAAAATAATTATTACTGTGTTATAGAAAAGTGTATATGTGTCACCATAGTGGATTTAATAAAGTTAGTATTGAGAAGAACAAAAAAGGGAGATAAAAAAACACAGAATGCAAAGCTCAAATTGATATAAAAATTAAATTAAGTACTAGGGACACAAAAAAAAAGGATAAATATATTAGAGTGAGTTATATAAGTTTCACTCATCTAATTTGCCCAGTTATTAAAAAATAACTACATAATTAAGTTATTAGAATTTGGAAAAAATATTTATTTATTTTGTATATTATACTATTACTATATAGTATATACTACATAATCAACTTTTATTTATTTAATTTGTTAATTGTAGTATAATTTGCAATTATAGGATGGTTTACCAGCAATCATATTTGTGATTGAACATAACCATATAGCTTAGGTTCTGCTGAAGCTTTATATTTTTTAAGACCAACCAATGAAATTAGAATTAAATTTGAAAATTATTTCAATGACGGTTTAGGTGAGTATTTTTCTCTTCTATGAATTATGATAAATAATAGGTAATCAAAATATATTTATTTAACTGGAAGTTAATAATATAATATTTAACAGTTATATTTAGATACCATATCCTCAGATATACGTTTATTGAAAACATTTAACTATTTAAATACCTATAAAAATAAATAATTAATCACAATGAATTAATAAAAATTGAAACTAACAGTTTTGCATGTTATAATACTATATTATTTTAGAGCTAATTAGTTAAATATTTTGAAAAATAAAAACAAGTACTTATGTGGCTATGTACAATTACTCAGTCTCATATTATAAAATAATTGAATATAAAATTAGTTTTAAACTGTGATTTTAACTCATTTTTCACAACTGAGTGTTTGAGTTGTAAACAAAGTAGGTAAACAGTGGTACAATTTGTTTACCTATGTTATAACATTTTTGTACATGGATAACTATTACACAAAAAACTGTAGTGATGTTGAATATGGTGTGCAAATTCTTAAAAAAAAAAAAGTATTGAATAAATTACATTTTTTCAATATACAAATTATGTATTTATTACCTATAGGCATATCAGAGTCTATAAGTATACATGAAACTAAATTGGAATTAGAATATGGTATTAATTCTGAAGAACTAGCTGATGCAATTAACCCTAAGTATAGGACTGTTCGTCATTGGCATGACACTTGGACATTAAATAACCTTGGATCTTCTACTGAATTTGGTGTATTACAGGTATGCATATTAATAACTATAAATTTCAGTTTAGTTTAATTTAACCTTAAAATAAAATATAGGTATAGGTATAACCTAATATATTAATGATTTAAATTAATAATTAATTATACTAAAAACATTAAAAATAACAATGTATGGTAAAGCATGTCAAAACTTCAGCTTATAGTTATAAAAATCAAGTAAAATTGAAAATATTAAAACAATTTTTTTTTAAATTTTGCCTTTGTTATAATATATTAAATAATATAATATCATATCATAACCATTATGATAGAGACCTCAGGACCACGGTTAAAGTTATGTTATATTTATATTTTCCTTTAAGGAATAAAGCAATATTGATATTTTTTTTAAGCATCATATTATTCAAATGTCAACATAGTATGTATATAATTTTATAATTTATTGAACTTAAATGGGTCTATTACAGTTTTAGCAATCAATGGGGCACAAAATTTCCTACAAAATCGACTATTTACATCAAAATGACCAAAAATGGACTTGAACCCTTCTCCAAAACACCGTCCAATTGTATTATTGACTCCACCAATTTTGATCAATTTAAGAAATTAATTAAAATTATTGTTATAGGTAGTTTTAATAAATTAAATAACAATTATTTTTATATAATTATATATAACAATAAGTTTTCTAAGTTTTCTTATATAGTTATATTCTTATTGTGTATACATTTTCATAAAAGTAAAATATGTAATTTTACTCAATTGTTACTTCATCAATTTATATTAATATTGTTTGAATATAAAAATAAGTTTTTATACTATTTTTAGTACATAATTTAAATCTGCTGATATTTTTAAATTTTACAAAGACTAATATTAAAAATGTAAAATTCCCTGATCCCCATCACAAGTCTTACTTAAAGGGATCAGGAATCGAATAATATTAATAGATATGTCTCCATAACAATTTATGATGTAGTACCTATTCTATTAATTAAATCCAAAAATAATGTTAACCATAATATCACACCATGAAATTCCACACTAATTCTAATACCTACATATTTATTTTTTTTAATTATTACAAAGTAAAAATAATCTAAATAAATGAATACTAATTTTTTATTTATACATTTTAAAAATATTTCATTTTTAAAGTTACTAATGGGAGCAATGGTTTTATAATCTATACTCTACACTGTAAAACTGATTATACGTACATTGTATTATTTAATTCTTAAATAAACATTTTGCAGAAACTTGAAGATAAAAAAACAGATTATGAAAAAAATGGAATTATTGTAAGGTTTAATGAAAATCCATTTGCTATACTAGTGGTCACTCCTATTATGCAAAAGGCTCATTAATTAGCCTTTGCTAAAGATATTGCTTTTGCAGACAGTACAGCATCATGTGATACTCAAAGTCATACTGTTACATTTATGCTTACATCATGTGGTATTGGAGCTATTCCACTGGGTATGTTCATAACAAAAGGACAAACAGTTGATGAATATAAAACAGCATTTTCCCTGCTGAATGATTCAGTTCCTAACAGTTTTGATGGCCAAGGTTTTCCAAGACATTTTATAATTGATGATAGCGAGGCAGAAAGGCAAGCACTAAAATCAATTTGGCCACAATCAAATATTTTGCTTTGTAGGTTCCACGTTTTACAATCAGTATGGAGATGGTTATGGGACGCTAAACATAATATCAAAAACGAACACAGAAAATTGTTGTTTAATTTATTTCAAAGTATTTTAATTTCACCAGATTATAATAGTGCTCACAAAGCCTATATTACTGCTATTGGCAAGACAAAAACTATTAATAATAGCATAGGTGATGAAATTATACCACTTAAGTATGAAAAATGGGTGAAATATATTAATAATTATTGGACGAGAAAAGAGTTATGGTGTTTAGCTTTTAGAGATTCTACTGTACATGGTAATCAGACCAATAATTTTAGTGAAGTTAATGTACGGATTTTTAAAGACATAGTATTTTCTAGAAATAAGGCATATAACGCCATTGTACTGGTTGATTTTATTTGTACTGGCCTAGAAGATTACTACTTAAGACGTTTAAGGACTTTTGTGAATGGTAGAAATGACTCAGCTCGATTACTATTTGAAGATCAAATAAAAAGAGCTATTTATATTTATAAAGATTCGATAGAAAAATTATCTAACAATACATTTAAAGTACCATCAGGGTCCGATTGTGGTCATTATGAAGTAGATGTCACTCATGGATTTTTTACGTGTTCCAAAGGAAATTTAGGAGCTTTTTGCAAGCATCAGGCAGCAGTATACCATTACTATAACGAAGCAATGCCTAATTTACCAGCTATTACTATTGATTCTCGCTATATGCTAGCTAAATTAGCATTTGGAGAAAATGTACCTGAAATATCATTTTATAAGACACTTCATATTGAAAAATCAAATAATCAGTTTAGTGAAGAAAAAATAGAAATTATTGAAAATAATGTATTATCATCTCCAATAACAAATACATTAGTCGAAACTGATGATTATCTGGATAATCATAATATTGATCATCAGTCTGATGAATGTGTTAACCAGATTCAAGAATTAATTAAAACAAATTTTGAAAAATTTAAAAAGAATACTTCAGGTTCAGTACTCACTAAAAGTTTAGATCGTTTGAAGAAAGTTAAGTCAGTTGCTACTTGGGAATCATTTTTGAGTACTGCTGGTAGTACTATATCACTAAGGCATCTATCTCGTTCAACTATTCATGTGCAGCCTACCAAAATAAGTAGAAGAAAGCCAGGTGTCACAAGAGGTAGTAAACGTTTATAAGTAGGGCGACCAGTGAAGACGGACAATAACAAAAGAAATGCAATAAAAATAAAAATAAATTTAGCCGAAAATATTAGGAAGAATGTCCCAAATGCCAAAAGTCATTAACTACAATGACTAGTATCTAACTATTATTTAATTACTATTTTCATCAAATCTTATACCACATATTTTTTATTATTATGATGTACATATTTTATAATTATATAATAATAATAATAATAATACATAAATTTATTATTAAACATTCATAAATTTTCTCTAAAATATTATAATTACATAGAATGTAAAATTGTGCTAACTTGAATTTTTCATTAATTTATTGTTATTACTTATTTGGAGACCTAAGGTATTTTTTTTAAATATTGTATCCAACTATTAAATATATTATGTTATTAACTTCCAGTTAAATAACTATTACAATTTAAAATATACTTTAGCATTTAATATGACTTTATTATTATTTATTAGTTATTATTTATTGCATAGGTAATAAAATTTCAACTACCTATGTTATGTGTATATTTCAAATTTTGAATTTCAATCTAACTGTATTGATAGGTTTCAAAAACAAATGACACTGGCAGAAGTCAGAATTTATTTATATTGCCAAATGCAACAAAATTAGTGGTAAACCATCCTAGAATTAAATTTAAGGTAGGTACCAACCTAAATGTGAACATGAAATACAAACAAAAATAACTATATTTGTAATTTTTAAGGAATGGGCACATTGGTTAAAGAGAACTTATCTACTCACTCTAATATATCCCTTTTTTATGCGTCTCTATCAGTTTTAGTTTGACTCTTGCTTTAGGTGTTGTTTAATAATTACATTTTTTTTCCTCTCAGTGCTTACATTATTAAGACACTATGTTTGTTTAAATGAGTGATGTCAGGTACATAAACAATAAACATATTATATAAAATACAATTATATTATTATAAACTTAATACAATTTATCAAACAAATGTATCAATGTCAATGTATTAAAAATAAAAGACAAATGTAGATCTATAGTTTATAGATTTGGTTGTTTTTAATTGAGATGACATAATTTCTATTGATTATAGTGTTATTAAGTATAATACTACTGGTATAAAACTATATACTAATATCGATGCATAATGGTTTTTTACCGTCATACCAATTTAGAAGTTGAAGCAATTAGATAATAGAATAAAGTTTAAATTTTCAAAAAGCGCGGTAAAGCCAATCAGAAGGCTAAGATTATAAAAGGTGCCGAGACCGAACCCAGAATGCTAATATGCTGTTCGGGCATCACATACTCATATCGAAAATGTAAGCTGACAGTTTGTCAACAAAAATTCGAATCAGACAGATTAACTCGTAAACAAGTCAACAACTCCGATTTATGGCTAATTCATCATTATTGTACGCCGTTCTGTGCTAATTTTTTTTTTCATTGTTTATACAGTTGAACATCTTGAAATTATATTAAATAAGATATTTTTTGAAGTTGAGGTACATCATTTGGGTATTGATTTCACTTTTTTATTAAGCTCCAAATTCTATTTTTTCAACCATGGCCCTTATTGGCACAGAACTTTGAGATTGATTTCACATTTTAACACCAAAGTTCTATCTTTTCTCCCAGTCTCTTCAACTTAAGCACAGAAAGCCTTTTTTACTTCTACGAAGTAGTTTTTTTGAAGATAATATATACGATAAACAATATACATATACGATATACAATATACATATACGATTTGGTAATAATAATATATTATAATTTATAACATAAATATTGATAATATTGATCAATATAATCATTGTTTGTATTGGGTTTAAAGGAATGATTGCCGACAGAATTCTGCCGGTCGGACACTTTACGAAGACATATCACTTAACCGGGGTTGGTAAGAACCGACTGTCGATTAAACTTAACACTAACCGACACTTAACTGGACATTGTAAGAATGGCCCTAGTATTTTTGAATAATCTGATACAGTAACATCTTCAAAAGCTTACAATCTTTAAAAATCTTTGATATGCTGCGAATTTATAAAATCATTATATTTTATCGTTGATATATATTCTATAACTTCATAAAAATTTGTTACAGACCTAAAAACAAGACACTTTCTGCAAATAATATTGTAAGGATTGTGTTGTCAAGCTTAATGTCAGGGAGAATAATGATTATTTTTCTTGATGTGTAGAGATACTTTTGAAAAGTTAAAAATGTCTGTATACTTACCTCGACTATGTGCTAAAATGTCAAAAAGATCAAACCCTGAAAATAATATTTGATTTAAATAATCGTTTTGATAATGAAATAATAGGAATTTTCGATTTGGTTTGTTTTTACCAGACATTTGTGATTTGTCTTGAACCTAACATTTTTACATAATTGAGTTATTGCCAAAAAAATTTAATGGACAAATTTTTGGGATCTTCTGTCCAGGCTCCAGAGATTTATTACTTTCCAAAGCTAAATTAAAAAGAGAAATATAATTATAGTATGAGTTTTGGGCAAACAATAATGAAATTAATTTCCGGATACAGCAATTAATACACTTAAATATCCAAATTCTTACTTATAAATAAATGATAATAATATAAAAATGCAACGTTTAATGAATATTATAATATTAGTATAATTAGAACATTACAAATAATTTACTCGTAATTCTCTGATAATTTTTCTCCGTGTATTATTAAAAAAACCCTGAAACATCAAAAATCACCTAAAAATTAAACCAAAGACTGTAAAATAAAATGTAATTTTATAAATTTGTAGGTACATTATTTAAACAAATTTGAAGACTTTAATAAAGAAACCAAGATTACAACATTTCCTTTTCAATTAAGTCTTTATTTTTTTTTAAGGACTTACACATAATATAAATAATAACACTAATATAATAATAGGATTCTTACAAACATAAGGTATATCTAGTAGTTAAAAAATAAATATATTTGTACTTAATTATTTATGTAATATATTCATTTTAATATTGGACCACTTAATGTGTTGATGTTAATATCAAAATGTATTGTTACACCATTGCTTGTAACAATTGCAATGGCTATTAAGTATACCGTGTAAGGCTTTAGATCTGAAACTAATACAGAACCTTCGCAATCGTTTTGATGAACTTCACTCACTGTCTTGACTGTCATAGGCTCTGAAATGAATAAAACATATTTAAACTGTATTTTTAATAGTTACAACATAAAAATAAAATAAAAAATATTCAACAAACAACATATGTGAAATGTAGTTCTTGATAGGAATTAAGGGGTAGGTACCTACATAAATACAACATAGTTTACAAATCAGTATTTCAAGTCCAAACATGTTTATTGTTCGTATATAAAAAATATAGTTTGATTGGGTGAAGAATATTAACACATTATTAGTTTTAAAATACTAACATAGATTCAATAACGTGAAGATTTGTTATTCGTCTTAATGTGTTTATATCAAAAATATATCCAAAATTAAGAAAGCAAATCATGAATGAAATTCATAAAAATAACCATTGTTATTTTTAGTGTACCTAGAACCTATATTATTATTTATTAAGGTAATATAATGTGCATTTTCTATACTCAATAACAAATTCTAAACGTTTTGACTCGTTTTGAACTATTTATATTTATTTTTCGCAAATTTCGATTTTCATTAGTTTGTTTTAAATTATTGTTGATAAAAATATTTTCAAATGGTTAAAAACCTTAAAAATGTAGTAGAAGATTTCTCAAAATTACATTTTTTTTACTCTCACATTTAGACTATATTAGATATTAGATAAACAAATTATAACAATTTTAGTTAGTAATTAAAAATATTATTCACGGGTAGGTACATGAAACTTTTGAATATAGAGACCGATACATTCATATTCAAGAACATTAATAATAATATTTTTTTTTGCTACTAATTACCATCATTATAATACATTATCATACATTTTTTATCACAATGGAATAAAATTTAGCTCCATACTTTTGATAAAGCATATTAAAATAATGAGTTTTAATACAATAAGTGCCAAACACAACTAATAAACTAATAAAGGCATTTACACGTTTCTGTTAATTTACCTACCACAAGATAAAAATATTGAGTAACAACTGAAATTTATTTTTCCTTTTATTTAAATTTAACACAGATTGAATAATTTTATTCAATGCTCACATGTATAATATATTATACAGCTTAATTGTGATTATTTTTATTGAAACTGTATTGAATAAACTGAAAAATATTATTTATAAATATATTATGCTGATTATTACTTATGTGTTATGTATATTGAATAGTAACTTTTTTTATTTGAATTACCTACCTATAATATTAGTTATTATTATATTTTTAATATAAAACATTGCCACATAAACCATGTTAAATTATTATCTCAAGCTAAGATTTTATGGTTTTACATTTAAATACCTACAGTTGAAAAATAACAAATTTTTTTAATGTAATATATAAATTTCAATTCTGATTTTTTATAATATACATAATATTATGTAAATACACAATATATTCCAAAAATATGGAAAATTTAATGATTTTACCAAATCCATATACCATAATACCATATTGAAAAAAAACAAAACCAAACCTTTTTTTTTAATTAGTAGAAACAATGCATGCCCCTATTGAGAATCCTCTATTATTTCCATATTATATATTCATGCTTTTAATGCAATTACTGGTGAAAGAATTATATTGTTTGCAACAGGTGACAGCTTGGGAATTTCGACAAGCCCAAGACTTGATATTGCGATGGTAATTTTAACCTTGGCCTTAAATATTTCTTACAACTTTATGAAATCAGAGTTCTAAAAAGTGATTCATATATAACTGCTGTTATTATTTTCTTGAACGCAAGACAATGTATATTTATAAAGAAATATTCAAACTTATTTTAACTACCTAACGTGCAAAGCATGAATTATTTCCCGATCCAAATTACTTAAATTTTGATTTCTTAAAAAACCTTTAATTTCTGCCGTTAAAACAATTTTGATACAAATCTGACTATTTATCATTTGTGCCAAAGTTTTTACAGAAAAATCCAAGATTTAGGGTTAATCAACATGAATATAAATAATGACAATTTAAGTAATTTTTGCGGAATATTGGATAGACTTGGGTTTCTTACTCTTGAACTTGTTTTCGAAGGAATTTTTAACCTTAAAACATTATTTCTCCCAAAGGAAATCTTTTAAATTACTTTGACTCAATCTACGTAAATGAATCACTTACAAATAGTAGAAACTAGTACCAAATTGAAATTTAAAAAAAATAAGTCAACTTTTTCCTACGAATACTTGGAATGTACATAAAACTACAATAATGTGACCACCGAACGAATAATATATGTGGATCATGGATTCACAGATTTAATCATTTAGTTGGCCACAGTTATCCGATTATTTGGACACTCATCCACAAAATGAGATCGGAAATAGTGACAAATAAGGCGAAATTAGCCATTGAAAGCATGGATAGGTATACGAAAATATATACCAGGACTTCTTATTAAATATATTATTTTTTTTTTTTAGCGATAGGTTATTAAACTGATAAGTCATAATATTAGAAACATTATTATAAGATTTTATTAATGAACATTATAAAAATTGCATTTTTTTTAAAATGTTATTTAATATATTATATTGTTGTATATTATGCATATCGTACTTAATAACCCACATTACAAATCACAATTATCTTAGTCCACGAGACATAGAGAAATATAAATTAACATATTAAATGTTAACAAAAATTAAGTTTAAGTTAAACAAACAAAATATTGACATTTGACTTATGAAAGATAAAGTTAAAAAAATTATCACTTTGTAATAAATGTAATTAATGTATCAAACGCCAATCATAGGTATTTAATTATGATAATCAACAGGTAAGTATCTCAAATGGCATATATTTTAAATATAATTAAGGATAATATTAGATTCAATTTGATTAAAATGTAATGATCGTTTATTCCCGTTATTTTATTATATAATATTATATATGATATTTCCAATAATCAATTTGTTCAATGAAGATAAATCATCATATTTGAAGCTTCGGTTTCTTATAAGTTGGATCAACTATTTTTATATGAAACATTCATATTTTTTCCTAAGATATATATCAATGAGTTTTCGCGTGATTATGATAATATTAATGAATGATCAGAAAACTAAAATAAAAAATTACACAATCTGAGCAAAAATGTGTATTGTGAGGTAAAAAAAGTTAGGTAGCTTCAGGTTAGGGATTATTTTATTTAATCGTGAAGGATCTAATAGGTATGACCCCACTGCATAAATTTCACAAAATACTATTGTAAATATGACTAGGTATGTAATACAATATTAACTAAATGCTTAAACTTAAGAATATTGAGTTTTCATTAAAAACCTCTTACCTCTGCAAAGGGGATTATTTATGGCAACTATGGGACAGTAAAATATGTGATATCCAACAATTAAACCAGTCTTGTCATCACAGTAAACTTTCCAGCTCAAACCCACAAACGTCGAACCAATCACACTAACCCAAACGTTCTTTACATTGCCATTGACTAATCAATCGTAAAGTGATTTGTACAAAATGTATATCAATAAAATAAATTAGTATACATAACAAAATTTTATTATTACAGAAAAGAGCTTATAAAACAAATGCAGTTAAATAATTACGTACAAGATTCCCACACCATTCCACTACTGCTGGCTTTAAGGTTATCAATACCATTTCTCATTGGATTTTCGCTATTAACACTTATTGCAAAAATATATTTTTCCATATCTTCGATCAAAGTAATGTTGTAGCGAGATACTGAAATTGGTAAATGCATCCAGTTCATAAAACCCTGTAGAGAAAAAATATTAATCCAGTCATTAGGTATATCAAAAACGTTGGATAATAATTGTAATTACAAATTAGAGTAAATTCTTGAAGTGAAACTTCTTTATAGAGGGTACCCACGAGAAAATAAAATGATTACCAACCTATCGACCGTCACGAAAAATTAGATAGCGTGATGATCAATAATATGGTCTAACAATCACGATACTGTAGGTTAAGTATTATGTTAAGCAAATCCTACATATTATAATAAAATATACCAAATATTATTTTCTATTTCGTATTTCTAGTTTCTACTTTCAGTTCAACATTTTGTAACGAGACAAAACACTATACACCATGTTAGATACTAGCGCGCTTCTGTGTCAGCATTATAACTATGACACAAATTCGTCACAAAATCCAAAATAGATGGCGCCCCCGTTTTTGTGTTTGTCCGCCACCCAATGCTATTTGACTTATATTACTCGTAAAATATTCAATTTACTCATAACAAAAAGACCACTTATAGCTGTAAATACAATCAGAAATAGTAGAAAAAGAGTTAATAATTAATAAAATTCATGTTACATCACTACCCATCTGTCTACGAACAATTATAGTATTATCATAGAAATATGAGCACATCGCTCTCGGCAAAAGATTACATCTTTCCCATTATATTATAATATAAGTGATTTTAGGGACATGTGATCTATCCGGTATAAAAATTCAGTGAATATAGGCACACTCAACTTTAAGTACCTAATCTCCTCTCTATATAATTTTTATATTAGAAAAGGCAGAACAACCCGTCATATATATAGAAAAAAAAATAATGCACAATAATATATAACCATTAATTCTAAACACTAGTAATTCAGAGCTGCTGATGGACGATAGCTAATTTAAATTCATGTACAGGGCCTATGGAAACACTCACGGTCTTTGCCTATGAAAACATTCCCTTCTAAATACTGTATTCCTTAATAAATAATTATTCTTGTAAATTCATCGGAAAATTAAATGAATAGAAATGAGTATATAAATTAAGTGAATTCCATAAATATTGTACAAAATTGTATGAACAAAAAATTAATGACACCAGAAAATTTTAGTAATTTTGCATATAATATTAAAATAAAATAAATTTAATTTCTTTATACATGTTTTTTGTGTATATAATTATTACTCTTATCCAATTTACTTTACGTTGATATCAGTAGTTATATAGCCTAAGTACCTATAGAACATTTAGTATTAAAATAAATACTGATATTATCATATTATTTCTATATTATCATATTATTTATGCATAATAATATACTTTGGAAGTTTAAACTATTCGCGAATTATATATTTAAATTACACCAATATGACTAAACTCGTTATTCTTAGTTATTTAAAATCTAATTTCGTCAAAATTTGAACTTAAAATGCTTATGAAAAAAAATTATTTGTATTTATAATATTTTTCAACTGCAGCTATCGTAACAATATACTATCAAGAACCTTGATTAATTTTTTAAGCTTTTAGGCCCATTAAATAAAATTGTATTAATTAACAGTGTTTGTTAATCAAAATGTTTAACTACATAAATTTATTTTGAACAAAATTAAATCTATAAACTCTATTTATATATTATAAAGACGCGAACGACGTTAACCTTATCAATTTCAATTTAATAATTATTATTACTAAATTATAGAGACTCTTTAACCTATCATGTTTCAAGGAGTAATATTTAGGCAATTCATATGACATGAACATTTCGATTTCGTTTATGTGTGAGTAGTAAATGATAGTGAGTGTTGCTTCCGAGGATCGCTGTCATATCACACCGGGCAACCGCCGCCGGATGCAACTCACGCACTCGCAGTATATGCCAAAACATCACAAAAATAAAATATTAAAACTTCTAAAATCGGCAGTAAATTAAACATACTTTTGGAAGTCTGATTTTAATTTCGAAATTATGATTGAATTTATAAGCTTCTATATTATGTTCTTTGTTCTTTATAGAAATTACTTATTAATTAAAATAAGTTGTGCCCAAAATAAATGATAATTAACATTTTGCAATAATTAGGTATTATAGACCTCATTTGTGGACATATTTTTTAAGTGATGTTGTCTTTTTCATGACGTTACACTTCATTCGTACGGAAGACTCGTAAGAGGATTAGCAACGCTATAGAAACAATGCTTATTCACATACGTTTAAGGTTTATATAAAGTCTACTGGCTACTAATTCCATCGGATACTTTTCATATTAAATGTTTAATTATTAATTCTTATACTGGGTCTTAATTCATACATTTTTTCCAAATTAAACAAAAAAACACCTGTTGCCAAATAAGAATTTTGGTATAAGGTCAATAAGTATAAACTGTATACGAGGAAATCGATGTATAGAAACGATAAACAATATTGCCGGAGGAACGAACAGATGGAATCTATGGCTAATATAATATCGTCGTCATCACTTGTAAACACCCTTGTACGTTGGCCTTGACATACCTACAACATTGTCGAATTTAAGACCATTTCGTTAAGATGCCAGGTAATTTACCGTAACGTCTATGGTCAGTCCAAGAAGACCTTGAAACGGCACCAGTTATTGTGTACATCTGTTGTTGTGAGGGTTGGTACCTATGGCGATGCTCGGCGCAGTCTACCTTCCTTTTCAGCGTATCATATACACAATAATATTATTACTGTAGTATGTTATTCGTATTCCAATGAATGATACTTTACGGGAACGAAGGTATGTGAAACCAGTAGGTACACGTTTAGTGGTGCTAACGCGAAAAAAAAAATGTACCTATAGGCTATAGCACATGCTGTTTTTCTGTAGATCAGTGGTTTCCAAAATTTTTGGTTTGGCGGCCAATAATATATATAAAGAAAAATTAAGACTCGGTTACCTGATATACTGTTATAACATATAAATACGTACAAATAAAATGATAGAAATATAGACGTGTATAAAATCATATAAAAATCTCTATGTTACTTCCGATTAAAATTTTCTTACCCTTGACATCGACCAGCGTCTGCGACCCAGTATCACATTTCTCGCGGCCCATGAATGGGCCCCGTCCCATGAGATGGAAACTTGGGAATCGCGGCTTTAGATCAGTGTTTCTCAAATTTTTTTATGTTACGGAATATCAAACAATATTATTTTTTTCTAAAGTATAGATTATTTTAAATATGGTAGGTTACTAGACAGATATCTATAAGCTATATGTTTTTAAACGACTATACTTATTAATTTTTAAATGTTACTAGGGATAGGATTTTTAAAGCACAATTAATAACAAAAAGCATACAGTTTTTTTATAAAAACAATAAAAAAAGTAAATATATATAATATATGTATATTTTTTCTTTTTAAAGTCATGAACAAAAATTAGCTTAAACTAGGCATAAAATTAAATTAAAAACAGTTTAAAAAAATTAACTATCATGTATTTTGCTAGATTTTCAGTTGATAATCTTAATCTAGGCGATAAACGAAATCAATTAGTATGTATTTTACTGTTCCAGGTTTTAAATATCTTATTAATCAAATTAAATTGTTTTTTTTTTTTATCAGAAATGAACAAATTATTACTCTATTATAAAATTATAATAAATACATTAAAATGCTACAACTAGAATAATTGTAACAAAGCAATAAAAAAATTAATTGGTTTATTTGAAATTAGAACGACATGAAACGAATGTGTGGATGAAAAATATATGTACCTATGTTATCTCATGCATAAAAATTTAAGTATTTTGCTGTAAAATCGAGCCCTTGTTATTACTTACGAGGAATTGCGGTCCATCCATACATTATAATAATATTTAATACAACACGTATCGACGCTACTTCCAGCGTTTACATACAATAATATCCCGTGACGCACAACCGGTTGTAGTACAATGCTACACATCCCACCCACCACGTGGTCTAGAAAAGGCACACAGAGTGCAGCTCATCTTCATTGTGGTAGCAGTTCCTTTCGTTTTCTAGTTCACATTTTTGCCTCATTCCTTGGGTAGACGTTTTCCTCGCCTGTTGTAGGCTCCTCACGTGCTCGTCGTAGTCGTTTTGATTTTATTCTGTTCGTCTAAATTAGTATTTTTTGACTTATTATTCACATAAACAGATGTGAATCGAAACCATCCACAGACCAACAAAACGATGGCGTTTCTGGTGTGTATATTGGTATTACTTACCATAACTTCTCTCGAAGTGGCAGCTTTCCGGGACGAAAGAGGAAACAAGATAACAGATATGACACCACAAAAACATGCGGAATGTAAGTATACATAAGTGTATAAACATAATATTTTCAAACAATTTCAATGGTGCAATGAAAGTATTGTTTATATATATATATATATTTTTTTTTTTTTTTGTTTATCATCTCTTTTTGAGGTGTCAAAAATGCATGGACTTTTTCCTTTAATAACTTTTCTAGTATGAAAATTAAACTTATATTGATTGAATATTTGCTCTAAAATAAAAAAATTCTTGTAGTTTTCACAAGTGACGATAACCTTAACACTCCCCCCCCCCCCCAAAAAAAAAAATAGATAAAACTAATTTTTGGCGGTATCGATTTAATTTTAGAATCGTAAATTGTAATTAAAAAATTAATTACTGTAGACAATTTTCACAAATCTTTATATAATAATTTATCATACACGATAAAATGTTTAAAATATTTTGGCTCTTTTTTCTTAGCTATTAATAGACGTTTTTAATTTAATTTTAGTTGTTTTTATTTAATCGCGATATGATATTGAAATGAATGAACCGATATCGATAAATGAAAACATATCATTGTGCATCACTAAAATTTAGGCAAATCATATGATATATACATTTGGAATTCGTATACGTAAATGGACATTAGTGTGTGTTTTCGAGAATCGTTGTTACACTGCGTCGGGCAACCGACGCCAGATGCACATTCACTCGTCACGCACACGCTAAAACTTCACAAAAATAAAATATGTTTTTGTTTACTTAACTATAAAATCTACAACAACCGGTATTAAATTAGTATCAGTATTGTGAGCGCAATTACTTTACGTGGATCCCTTTCGAAAGTATCGACTAATAACAGGTCGCTCTTAGCGCATTTCATTGTGCGCGAGACGGGTAAGCCTGAAACTCCAGATGTGCTAATACATGTATAAATACGTTCATTAGCAATAAACAGTAACTAACATAATAATATAGACAATCAGTAGTCAGTAGATAGTAGATTATAATACGCTTAGAAATGTAATAAGTCTTGTATTGTGTGTGTTGCAGATTTGGAAAGAATAAACGGCGTATATTGTCCACCACTTGGGCTAACAGATAAGTTTAATGTAACGATAATTGATGGAGAGTGGTCACGGATAAGTGGATGTGCTTTTATTCAACCTTATCCTTCCGTAAGCCCTTCACAATTATTTCATTTGTGGCTGCGGCGTTCTCAAAACGGTAACGTCGGAAATTGCGCCAACCTGACGGGTAATAATCGTGAACAATTATTTCTATAATAGTATAATATACAATACAGTTTGATTGGGGGGGGGAGGGGGGGGAGAGAGAGAGTGGATCACTGTCGGCTTTAAGGCTGGACTTAACGAGTTAAAAAGTTAAGTTTAGTTAGGTACATAACGAACAACTATTTTTTAGAAGTAGTTTCTAATTTCACGTTTTATATTTTTTCCTGTCTTATGCCGGGTCCACACAGAGACGACGAAAGTAAAACAAAACAAAAACTGTGTTTTTCGACAAAATCAAAACAATTTTGTTTTTTCCAACAAATTGTTCGTATTTTGAAAAAACAAAGTCGTGTTCCGAGCGGTGTCGGTAAACATCAAAAGGTTTTGGTTTTGTTGTTGTTTTTGCGAACACTGTCGAACGTGTGTGGACATGTTTTCAAAACAACCAACAGGCAATATTTTTTATCGGGATTTCGCGGGCAGTACCAATTTGGTTATTAATAAATATATATATATTCATTATATAACTAAAACATCTTACATCTTTTAATCGTATCATTTCTTTTTTACTTTGTAACTGTAGGTGAATATACCCAGTGCCCAACATTAATAAATCTTCATCATTTTCAATATCTCTTTTCAATTTCCACATTTTCACTCAGAGTAAAAAAATGTAAAAAAACTTGTAAGTACGAAGAGTTTAGAAAGCTAAAACTCTTAAGACAGACTGAATGACCACGGATGAACGAAATAAAACGACGAGTTTATATTTCTGTATGGATAGTTGAAAACAAAAACAAAACACGAACAAATGTTTGAATTTTGTTCATGTTTTGTTTTATTTTTACTCAACTCAGTATGGACACATGTTTTGTTTGTGTTTTATTTTTTTCAAACTTCAAAAAGAAGGGTTTGAGTTTGGTTTTTGTTTTGTTTCTGTGTCGTCTATGTGTGGACCCGGCATTACATACCTATAGTAACTTATAAGTAAATTAATTGTAAAGTTAATTAAATTTTTTTCCATGTAAAACTGTATTATATGCCTTATGGATTTAAAATATATTTTGTTTTGTAATAATAAAAATTATTTAATAATATTAAATAATATGTTTAGACAACTACTAAATTGTACTGACAATGTGTTTTGTACCATTTATGGACAATGGACTTTATAATAGTGATAAAAATAGAGTATAAAAATAAACTATGGTTAACAGCGTTTTAAATGTTTGAATTTATTGCCATAGGTACATGTAATATGATTATAATTTTTAGGTGTAACAGTCCTTGCGTTTCCTGAAAAAGAAAACATTTTAAATTTAGATACAGAATATACTTATTTAAAATGATTTTTCAGTTAACGTAAGACCTGTTACACCTAAAACAAAAAACTTAAATGTATGATAGCAATAAATGGATCATTTAAAAACAGTTAACTCTAAATTTGTTATTATTTCATTGTTTTTATTAGTAAAACTGAAGTAATTAGTCTCATAGAGAAAATAAATAACTACCACCACTGTTTATTTTGTAGTGCTCTCATACAAACCATTTTTTATTAGTTATTGACTAGAATATAAAAAAGCAAGAGTGCTTGATAAACGCAAATATTACGTGACTTATCTATTCCTACTCGTATGATAAATTTGCGAAAAATACATTTAAAGATACTTTTACATTCAAGATAATATTCTAAAAATAACTTGAATAAATTCGTATTTTGAAGATCGAAAACTAATTTCAAAAAAATCTTTATTTAGCCATCAAAATGCGTTTTCGTAGATTAGTGTCCTCATTCACTTCAGAAACACAATATAGACAATCGCGTCCATTTCCAAATGTACCTATGCTAAACACTCACTTAAAATCTTCATTTCTACTTAAATACGAATCATAATATATGTGTTGTCTATTTGTATGTAAACTGTATGCAGTGTGTGTTATTATTAAACACAATCATAGTCAGATATAGGATATACCTATTTTATATTTAATTAAAATAAAATCCAATTACAATTAAACAGCTTTAATTTGTTTTAGATTTTTAGAACCGTAAATTAATTAAGCCATGGTACAAGCTTAAAATTCTTATAAACGACTTAATAAGTGGTTTGTAGTTACTAATTATTAGTATAAATTAAAAAAAAAATTATTTTGTACCTATATAAAATGATAATCTTAGTAGGAACCTAAAAGTTGAATGATTTATGTATTTATAACTAATGTCTGATTAAGTACAGATTGTTTCTAAATCACCGCAATAATCTTGATAAGTTTTGAAAAATATTAAAATAGTACCTATTGTTGTTGTCAGATATGGATCACTTCATATTCGAGTGTTTATCAAAAAAACACTTGGAGATTAATGAAGAGATGACTGGCAAGGGCTGGCAGTATGCATCGCTATATCAACATTCACTATTCGAACATTATACGCGAGCCGTACTGAATGAATCCAGATTAGGCTACAGATGTGCCGTGAGTATTCTATGTAGTATATGTTCACATGTTATTTAATTTCCTACATTATCGCAGTAGACAATTATTCCTAAAATAACCTATTATATTTTCAATTTTGATTAATTTTCTTTATGTGAAACTGTTTCTATTTCCGTTCGAAATACAGTTGTACAATACAGTTCCCGACACTCCGGGTGTGATATTGATGGTCATAGGCCATAACACGAATGTAGATCAACATGCGAAGTGCGCCGATCTATTTAAAAGTCTGGAATATGGGCCCAATGTTCCTGAGTGGCTACCACAATGGCCCGATGGATCGATGATTCTTCTTTTGGATAAAGAAGAGATCGAAGTTCCGTCGAGGAAGCGGTCAGTGTTACATGACGGCAGCTGCAGGTTAGATACATTTAAGCGACTACGCATATCGTTATGATTATGTTTAATTAGCACACTATTTGTTAGTCTGATAGGACTTATAATTTATAGGACATTTAAAAAAAAGTCCCAAGCTTTTTAATGACCTTATTTACTATCTGATATTACCGGGCTGAGTAAACAATCGCTAGATTAATTATAAAACACGAACAATTTAATAAAGCGTAAATTATCTAAAATGAAATAGTTTTTTAAGGGACAGTTAGAACCATTTATTATTAGTAGCCATGTGTTTAACGTCTATTACTAGACAATTTTATAACTGCCATATTCCTGTACGGAGACCCATTTTACTTATGTATCATAACGATGAAATGCGATTTTCCTTATAATATTACAAAAATGAGAATAGTAAATTTAAATGCATTGTTTAGGTTTCCAAATTGGTCTCAAGGTCTATGGTCAAACTTACAAGTATATGGAAATGTGGCGTACTATGCAGACGTCATCACCGAGGAAGACATCGTTTATGGTAATCAGCAAAATGAATCTTCAGAGTCGGCCACGATAGAGAGTCACCATCAAGATGCCCAGGCTAATAACTCTTATAATTACAATAAAAATCAGGAAAATATCCAATGTGTGACACGTGGTTCCACACAGCAACAACAACGTGAAATTACGAAATTCAAATGGCGTTGTATTACGTCTGTTTATAATGATGAAAAACAACCGCACAAAACTGGAGCAAAGTTCCTTACTTACGGTGGCCGTATTATGGGAAAAAATGTACTAAATAGCAATGATAAAAAGTGAGTTAACGTTTTACAACTTATTCTGGAGGTACAAATCATAAATGTTTTTAATGAATACTATGTAATTAATGTCTACACCTAAATTGTTTTAATAGTAACGAACAAAACTCAGATACGTTAGTTGACGTTATGGAAAACACTACGATGCCGTACGGATGCTTGTGGTTAGAAACTAGAGGCCGAAACATTTTTTATTCCATCATAAGTAAATATTAGTTATCTTAGCTATTTATTTTAATTTTAGCATTATGGAGTATATACTATTAATAAGAAATAGCGAAAAATTAATCTAAATGAAAATATTGTTATTGTGTATATAGAATATAATAATGTACAATATAGGTACTTAGGCGCGTAAAAGTTTCAAAACCTAACAAAAAAATATGATTGAATTATAATAAAATAACTAAAATTTTCATTCTTTGTAGAAATATAGAATTCCATGCAAATTTTATCTTCAAATTAAAAAAAAAGTTGGTGATGATATACCTAATTATTTAGTTTTAGATATTTAAGTTTCAGTATGAACTACCTACCTACTTATGAGAAATATTGTATTCAATTTCCAAGTCTTAATGGGCTTGACGACTTTTTTTTTTGCTTGAAAACATTTCTTACAAGAAAAACTGCCATGCCTCATAGAGCTATTAAATGCTTCTTAAAAAAAATATGCTTAGGTATCTTTTGAATTTTTAAACGGTTATAATAACAACTTACGAGCAACCTTGTATTATATGTTCAAGCTTTATAACTAAGCAACAAAATGTATATCTTTATTTTATATTTATAAAGAAAAAAATAATAGGAAAAAGTAATGTACCTAAAAAGATGTCAATAATGTTTATAAATAGGTTAAAAATGGTTTAATTTTTTTTTTTTAAACTGCACCATGTATAAGAAATAATAATAACACATATTGTGCTTTTTTTTTCATGTATCTACTCGTATGTTTATTCGCTTTTGAAATATAACATGATAAAATTCATTACTTTATGAATGAATATTCTATAATCTTATATCATCAACATCTAAACTTTATTCCCTTAAATAAAATATTTTTGAAATTACAATCTTTTTTGATTTTTAATCCAGCAATAGTAATTGATGAGGAACTTTTTATTAAATTTCAAAATATTAGGTATGAAAATTAAAAAGTTTATATATTCAACTACAAAATGATTTGAAAATTTTCAAAATTCTGATGAACTTTTTCAAAGTCTTATCTTTTAACGCCCATAATAGTATTTTTAATTTTCACAAGACGGATTGACAAATTTTTGATAACCATTAATAAAAACTAAAAACATTTTTTCATATATAAAATGATATTACAAACTAATAACATAATTTGATTCCAAAATTCTACAACTATTCATTTTTGAGTTATAACAAAAAGAGAAAATGTTTTTTTGATTACACTGATAATTATCTACTTTTCTATTAGAATCCATCATTAAAGATCAAAACTTTTTTTTTAATTATGTATCATGCATACATTTATTACATTATATAGATAAAAAACACACGTTGCAAAAATAAATAAAAGTATAATACAAATGTAATACAAATGTAATTTATAAATTTTTAGGAACAGGCATGCCAGATAAATATCAGAGTATTGAAAACTTCGCACAGCAACTTTGTGCAGAAAAGAGGAATTCTAGCAGAGATGGCAATTTGGAGAATCAGAAAATTCTTTGTGCAAGTCGCCCACACATATCAAAATAAGGATGTTCTGTGTTTACAGTTAACTAAATATTTCTAACAATACTATACCTACTACAAATTGAAATTAAAACGACATGTTTTTTTTTGTCAAAAATCTATTGATAAAAATATTATTATAATAATTAATAAGTAACTATTATTAAAAAACATTATTTAATCCGATGGCATACTAATACTATGTATTTTTAACATTTAATAAAAACAAGTATTTTTAGATTCATAAAAAAGTTATTTTCTTAGAACTTTTATGTTACTTATAAAATGCAATCTATGTTACAATATTTTTCAAGATAGATGTTATAATATTGTAAGAATATTTTAAAACTGATAGGTATTAGAAAAATTATGATTTAAATAATATATTTCATTAAATTTTGCTAGTCATAATCTATTGGATCAGAAATAACGAAGAACTGTAAACTTCTGAAAAAAATTATTCATATAGTACAGTAGTAGACATTCAACACGTCATGATAACATCTATAAATATATAGTATTTTTGATGTGTAAACGTCAATGAGCTATACGTTTCTTCCTCCCCTAAAAATTTAAGGCTGTCATTATTATTCCATTTAACCAAATGAAAATAAATAACGCATTATGATCTGCGTCAGAGTTTGCTAATGAGACGAATGGATTTTCATTGAACGGATCTGTAATTTAAATTGCCTATATTTGCCCCTTTTCTGATGACTATATTATTTTCATTTAAAATTTATTATATATGGTAATTAATAGTAGAGTTGTGACTATACGAGTTTGTAATGCTAATTATTACGTATCAAAATGCTAAATATGTAAATGAAACGAAACATTATTCATAATATGATGCTGCATAATGATACTATAATATAGCTTTAAATGTGTTCAGATTAAAATATATATGTATATATATATAATAATATATATAATATATATATATATAATTATATCGATACATTTTTTTATAAAATTAAACATAAATTCATTTTTAGATCATGTTTAAGATACGAATATATAGGTTTATGTATATAGAAATATACAATATGTATAGGTATGTTTTTTTGAACCAGATCGGTAATAACTAGTAATAAGATATATTTAATCCACTTAATACAGTAATACATAAAATAATAATTTATATTTAAAATTGAGTTCTGACAGAGCAAAGCTGCAAAAGCTACGACTTCTGCTGGTACAACTACTAGAAATAGTGCCGCAACTAGAGATAAAAGGGCCCAGGTGCGAATCAAATTTTGGGGCCCCCTATTTCAAACTTTTGTCTTAAAAAATTGAATAGCAGTAACAGCACCAAAAGCGCAATTAAGGGTAGGTTTAAACCCCCTGGTAACAAAAAAACCCCAAAAATAATAAAGACACTTCGTTTCCCATCTTAGGGGGCTAAACATTTTTATTTTGGCTTTCCTGATAATGCCTATCCATAGTGCATACCAACTACCAAGTACAAATTTTAAAAAGCAAAACAATTTTTATCACTTGATTTTAAATAATTTTGTTTACAAAAACAGATCAAATAATTTATGCATAGGCCTCCAGTCGAAATGTAAACCTAAAATCATATGTGTTTTCATCTCGATTGATATTTTTTAATTTGTAAGTACAAATAAAACATTACATTAGGTATGTACCTTAATACAGTTTATTAAAATAGCATTCCTATTATAGTATTCTACTACAAATTTGAATGAATAAAATGGTAATTATGTTATTCACTAACTGCAATAGGAAATAGAAATAGGTACAAATATATTATAATAAATTATAATATAAATTAATTAAATTAAATATAAAAAAAGCTGGTAAGTCGTGGATGTCGCTCTGCTGTACAGTAGGTTACGAGTGCCGAGTGGGTTACTGTAATAAATGGAATTAAATTTGAATCTAATGATATTATAACATTGTATACGAAAAACGATTCTGAGCGAAGACGGTTTATCTGTCTAGGATATATGTATTATAGATTATTAAAAATTTTCAAATCTTAGATTTAAAAAGAAAATTTTTCATGAATTTCTAGCTTAAAATAATTTGCGAATTTTCGTGATTTTTACGTATGCTGACAAAATTCAAACTTTGAATCCTTGTAAAAAAAAAATGGTGCCAATATATATTTCTTTTATTTTTCACTTGCTATTGTAGAAATATGAAAGGCGCCTTGTATTAAATTTTCAAGCTTTTATATCCAACAAATACATTTTTATCGATATTTATAGAAAAAAAAAACCAAAAAAGTTGAAAAATTAAAATGTCAGTAAACAGCTCAAAACAAATCTAAATATTTTGAAAATTATATCAAATATATAAAATGCCTATATAAACATTCAGTGAAAATTTTAAGTATCTGGTCATTTGCTTTAGAGTTATACCAAAATAAGAAAATCGCTAAATTCAGTGAAAATCAAATGTTGTAAAAATTTGAATTTCAAATGCTCATAAAAATTTAATTTGAAGTTCCGGTGGGAAATTTTCAAATCTTAGATTTAAAAAGAATTTTTTTTATGAATTTCTATCTTAAAATAATTTGCGAATTTTCGTGATTTTTATGTATTTTGTCAAAATTCAAACTTTGAATGCTTATAAAAAAAAATTGTGATACGAATTTATTTTATTTTTCAACTGCTATTGTAACAATATATTTAAAACCTTATTTTAAATTTTCAAGATCTTCTACCCAAAAAATACATTTTTATCAGTATTAATTTAAAAAAAATCTAATAATGATCGAAAATTGCATGTGCCAATGAATAGTTCGACTTAAGTCGAACATTTTTTAAAATACCATGGTGGATAGAATATACTTATATAAACATTTTGTGAAAATTTCATGTGTCTATGGTAATTTTTTGAGTTACATCAAAACCAAAACAGAATTTGAATTTTTACTTTTGACCCCCCCTCCCCCCCCCCCCCCAAAGTACCAATTAGATTCACTTTCTGATCTAAATAAAAAAAATAAAAAGTTCATCGAGTTCCCGAAATTCCAAGTAACGCGTATGTAAACTTTTTATGCTTGTAAACCTATTTTTTACATTTACTCAGAGTTATTTTAATGAAATTGTATACCCATGTTATAGTGTTATTTGCAACAATATTTCTCTAAATCAAGACGACTCGCCTCAAAAATTGCACACCTCTACTAGTTTAAACTTAAAGTATGTATATATAACTAATAAATATATATTTTTATCATTTTAATGAAATGCTATGTATTTTAGTATATCACCTACTCATACACCAAAAAAACGGAAACTTCTTTTAAACAACCCGAGATATTTTAATGACTTAACTGATGAACATTTTGCTACACCAAAAAGAGCCAAAAGACATTTAGCATTTGCTAAAAAAAAGCATAATGAGACCAGGAATAAATTGAAAAATATGGAAGAACGAAATCGAAGATTGACAAAAAAAGTTAAAAGTTATGAAGATTTAATCAAAACTTTAGAAGACTCAAACCTTTTGTCTGAAAATGCTTCTCAATTTTTACAAGTAAATTTTCGATAGAGTTAATCACAAATTAATATTAAAACTAAAAGCCTGGATTTTGTGATCCACTTCTTTCTTGTTTTGAATCCTTTTGAACAAAATTTACTCAATTTGTATATAATGTATAGAGCTTCTCATTCTGATAATAGTATTATAAATAATTTCCCTACAAATTATTAAACAATATTACATACTTTTAATTTTATATTTAAAAAATATTATATATTTTATTTTATTATTTTTTTTTTTTTTTTTTATAATTACTTTAATTATTTATTTTTACATGCAATATGTGTAGTACTCCTATTTTTATTTATTTATAAATTATTAATTTTCGTGTAACTGTTTTACTATCTTGTATATTTAAAATGTAATTGGAATTTATTTTGTAGTAAACAATATTATTGTTATTATTATATGTATTATATTAATAATTTAATTTTTTATTTTATTTTATTGTAGTCTATGGGTACTGGAAGTTTAAATGAAATTGTTAGTAGAAAGTTAAATGGCAAGAAAACTGAGTATTCTGGAGAGTTAAAAAAATTTGCAGTTACATTGCAGTATTGCTCTACAAAGGCTTATAATTTTGTGAGAACACAATTTTCTGATATGCTGCCCCATCCTGGAACTATTTCTAAATGGTATCAAGGTATAAATGGTGAACCCGGTTTTACTAAAGAATCGTTTCAAACTCTCAAAAAAAAGGTCAAAGAAAATAGTATTGTTATTTGTAATTTAGTTGTAGACGATATGTCCATTAAAGATAAGGTAGAATTTGATGGAAAACAATTTCTTGGACTAGTTGATATGGGTTCTGGTGTGATAATAGATGGTGATATTGTTGACCATGCAACTAATGCACTTGTATTTTTAGTAGTAGGTGTAAATGGACACTGGAAATTACCTGTAGGTTTTTTTTTTATTAAAGGCTTAAATTCTGCTGAAAGAGCAAATTTGATGAAAAAATGTTTAGATCTTCTTTATGACACCGGTGTTAAAATTAATTCGTTGACATTTGATGGGGCTCAATGCAATTTAAGTATGTGTACAAAATTGGGGGCAAATTTAAAACTCAATAATCCAAATTTTTCTTTCCCTCACACAACTTCAGGTGAACCTATATATTTATTTTATGATCCATGTCATATGCTGAAACTTGTTCGCAACACTTTAGGTGATAAACGCATTTTGATAAATAGTCAAGGTGAAAAGATTGAGTTGGAATACATAACAAAATTATACTTAAAAGAAAAAAAGGAAGGTCTCAAAGTTGCTACTAAGTTAACTAAAAAACATGTATACTATTTCAATGAAAAAATGTGTGTCAGGCTTGCAAGCCAAGTATTCAGCAATAGTGTAAGTAAGGCACTTATCTTTTGCCAAAATCTTGATAGGAATTTTGAACATTCTTTAGCCACTGCTGAATTTTGTTTGTTAATAAATAATGCATTTGATATTTTAAATTGCCGTTCAAAATTTTCCAAATCACAATACAATTTAGCACTAAGCTCAGATACTTTAAATAAGTATGCAGATTTTATTAGTCAATTTGAAACCTATATTTATGGTCTACAATTTACAGATGGTACTAAAATTGTAGATTCTCTTAGGAAAACTGGTTTTATAGGTCTTGTCTGGGGTCTAAAAAATTTAATTAACTATTATAAAATTCTTAACCAAAATTATAACATTGAGTATGTTTTATCCTATAAAATTTCACAAGACCATTTGGAAACCTTTTTTAGCTCAATAAGATCAAGGAGTGGCTATAATAATAATCCCTCTGCAAAAGAATTCAAGGTTTCCTATAAAAAATTACTTGTCCATCACCATGTTAGTGGTTCCCAATACGGAAATTGTCTTCCTGAGTCTATGTTAAGTACAAAATTAATTAATACACCAGATTCAACAATAATAATAGATTCAGAGTTAAATAATGAAATACAAACCGATTCAAATTATGATTTTCAAAATGACCATGATTATTTGGAATCATATTTTAAAGTATCAGCTTTTGTTGATAATATTACGGAATACATATCTGGATTTGTAGCGAGGAAAGCGTCAAAACTAATAAATTGTAATATTTGTAAAGAGTTTTTAGTTGTTAACCAAACAAACAATTTGTTAATAAATATAAAAGATGTCAATAATGCATTAACTAAGCCAAGTAAGGATGTATTCTATATATGTAGCGTGTCTGAAAAATGGATAAGGTGCACAGAACTAAATGATATGTATGAAAAAAGTTTTATTAATAAATTGTACATAAAAATAAAAAGAGATGTTTTCACAACTGTGTTTCAAACTAGTAGTATGAACAATCACATTTTTGGCCAACATTATTTACTAATCATAGGGACCAATTAGTAACAATAATCATTAATTCCTATATTACATTAAGATTAAAAAGCATAGCCAAACAAATTGAAAAACCAAGACTTAGCATTAGAAAAAAGTTTACAAAACTAATAACATTAACAAATGATTAAAAATAAAATTGTAAATGGGGAGGTACCTATATAATAGTTAAATACTGTGTGCAATGATATAATATTAATAAGTGTTAAAATTGTACATTATTTATAAGATTTTCTTTTTATTGTATTCAAAGCAGATAAAAATTAATTTTGGTATTCTTTTTAATTGTAATCTTTGATCATATGAGTAAAATTTTAATATACTGTTATCACATATTTTAATAATTATTCCATACTCAGGAATCGATATTATAGCACAGAACAATTATAGTGTAACTATAACATATATTATATAAGTACATAATATTGTATATTATTACAGTGTACAATAATTGTAAATATACACGCCTGCTGTCAAGACGGGCTATATCACTGCGACATGTTTCCATGCTTCTCATAATGCTAGCATTATAGGCAATTCATGTCTATTAGTATAAAGTCTATGGCATTAACTGATTTAACTGATACTACCGTATATTGTAAGAACGACCCTAACAGTAATAAAGAATAATTTTGAATAGAGTTATTAATGTTTCATAAATCTCGTAGTAAATCACACACTTTTATAATGTGATGTTCAAAATTGTAGAGAAGCTTGTTTCCAAATTAAATGTGTATATCTCATATTTTGTATTAGGTACATTATTTTATGTCATATTATATTGTTTAATACTTTTTTATTAGGTGCGATATAACACAAATTTTATTATATACTTTTATTGTTATTTGTTACATCCAAGTTTGGTTATTGCAGTTTTTATTATATAATTATACTTAAAAGTTGTTATTTTCTTTTAGTAGTACTAAAGTATACCCTATTATAGTATACCTATTACCTATGTATATGTACATTATATATATTTTATTAAGTATATATATATATATATATATATTTTATTTTGTATTAATTGTATACATATTGATATTATGCTTATAACCATAAAGGTTCATTATCATTTTATTTAAAATTAATTTTTTTTGTGTGTTTCATTATATTGAATTATAAATTAATAATTTTTTTTTTTAGTAAACAATTTTTTGCAATTCTATTCACATATAGGGTGTGTATAAAAAAATTAACATAATGTACCTACCTATAATAAGCTGAAAACACTGCATTTTTAAACTGCATATGTTTAAAAAACATTTAGAATGTTTTTAAAAAATATATTAAAAACCTTTTTGTTTATTTAAAAACGACCAAAAAATAATTTAAATACATTAAAAAAATGTTAATTAAACATTTTTATTTCTATGGAAAAGCGGCCATCAAAACATTGCTATATTATATGTTTTAAAAACCTTTTTTTATTAGTTTTTTTTATATTTTTAAATATTTTATTGCTCATATAATATATAATATATTAGTTAGTACGTTTCTTTTAGGCGTTATTATGTTGTTCATGGAACTAAATGATCTTTCACATTCAGATGAAGATACAGCAATAGTTGAAATTGCAGTTAAAAGTGGGTTTAATGTTGGTATTTTTGAGGAATCTTTCAAGTCTTTAAATTCTCTAAATCCTCGAATTGTGGATACTTTATTTAAGTGAAACTTGTTTGCCAGTCTTCTAATGCTATCGTCACCATATTGGATATCAATATTATCTGGCCAGTTATTGGGATCTAATACATTCAAATCTTTAAGAATATTTTCAAATTGATCTTTAAATTCATTTTTATTTTTTGATACATGCGTTGCTTGAGTTGTGAAAAGTCTTGAACGCATATTGTTAGCAAGGCTTGTAAAGAACTGTCCAGGGTTAATTTTTGGTACTGATTTATTTATCATTAATGGTACATCCTTAAACTTCAATAAATCACCAGCATTCAATACTTCTTTAGTTTTTGGTCCATATATATTTGACATAGAATCAAAAATGCGAATTGTACGTTCTATACAACTATTTGCAGTTGAAAGCGACAAACCTCGATCTTGTAACTGCAACGACAAGTCAGAAAGTTCAGATAATCCATCGTACATGATTCCTGAAAGATAATAAAACAATACAGGTAAATGTAGTCAATTTTTTTAGTGGTATAAGTTTAAACTATATTATATTACTATATTATTATTATAAACTAATAATATAATTTAATATATTTAATTGATGTAATATTACAATATAATACAATTAATATAAATAATTATAGCAACACAACTACTTACCAAGGTTGATAACAAATTCTACTGCTGTTAGAATTCGTCTGAGTCCTGTATACTTGGATCTTTCTTTTGATTCTCTCTTTGTATCATTAGAAGCATTTGTAAAATGGTTATACAATGCTACATAATTGTTCCAAACAGCTTTTAAAGTTTTCTCGCTGGATGCCACCCACCTGATTGTAAAAATTTTTCCAATATGTAGTAATTTTTGTTCTAATGAAGTAGCACACATCCTAAGTTCATACATATTCTTAGGTGATTGGTGGTATATTGCATATAACTTTTCTATAAATGATTGGAAGTGATTTGTACCATGGATTTCTTTTAAAGTA
This sequence comes from Diuraphis noxia, assembly GCF_037042655.1. NCBI lineage: Eukaryota > Metazoa > Arthropoda > Insecta > Hemiptera > Aphididae > Diuraphis > Diuraphis noxia. The sequence goes on from NW_028301711.1 coordinate 77,192,037, forward strand.
TCAGATACGGCCAACTCTAAACGATGATTACAGCAATGCCATACTATGATATCGGGGAATGTTTTTTGTAGTTGAGTACCAACACCAGAAATTCTACCCAGCATATTAGACGCACCATCGCTAACAAAAGCTATCAAGTTTTCTTTTAAAAAATCCTCATTTAATCCATACTTTGAAAGATCAACTAAAATAGCTTTCCTAATACAGTCAGCAGATGTACTTTCTACTTCAATGATGTTAAAGAAAAATGTAATAACTTCATTATTATTTACTACAGCAGCTCTCAAACAGATAACTAGCATTGTTTTCTGACTCAATGTTGTAGATTCATCAACAATTATACAAATCTTTCTTTTATTTTCTAATAAGTCAGAACACAATTTTTTTCTCATTTCAAAACATATATGGTCAATAATAGTACTACATGACTTATTGGTTTGAAGAACTCTCCCCATAGATAGACCATTCATTATTTGAAGGTCCACTAGTTTTGGCATGTCACATACAGCCTTTGATTCTTCGCGATGGAATACGCAGTTCTAAAAATTATTTTTGTACTTTCAATGTCTATGTTAGTAGTTTTCAATACTTGGGCTGGCATAATTTCCATTAACTGTTTTTCATAAGTACGTTCAGCATTTAAATGAGTTTGTGAAGATTTATGTTTTGCAATTTTTTTTCGTAGACTTGATTGCTGTTTTCCTACATCATTACCAACTGGAGTAATATTTCCATTTACCCATTCTTTGTAACTATGTGTACCTTGATGTTTTGTGAGATTATGATTAACATTTTTGCATATTGTACAACCTAATTTTTTTTTATTAAAAAATAGCCATGAATACTCCTCTGTAAAATATTTAACTTGTTTATTTTCCCAACAATCTGGTGGTTCTAGAGTTAATAATTCTTCATCAGCTGTTTCAAGGGTTTGTACACTTACTTCCTCCTTTATAAAATAAATTTGAAAAAGAATAATTATATGTAACAAGGTAATCTAAAACATTATACATATTATGTAGTACAATAATAAAAACTAGCGACTAGGTGTAGTATATTCTTTGTAGTTTGTATAATATTTTTATTGTATTAATTAATAATGTCTACTAATAAGTAATACCTAACTATTCATTTTATGTAATTGGGAAAATTGATCAATAATTTATGTATACTCAAAATAGTATATAACATTTTGAGTAGGTGATTTGTTTTATCAGGTACAAGCAGTATTGTAAAGTATTTGAGACTTTAGTAAAAAAAATACACATACTTTTATCCATATTTGAGTGTATTATAAGCAGTGCAATTTACAAGCAAGCAATAGGTAGCCATGAATATTAAATACTAAATAGGTATTATAAGTAGGTACCTATAGAGTATAGATATTGAACCAAAATCTTTATTCATAACTTAAGATTTTATCATTTCTGCTCAGAGTTTTAGAACCAGCTATATTTAATATATAAATTAAAAAGCAAGTATGATAAAACCATTTAGTTATTAGAGCTACCTAACTACATTATATTATTTGGTAACTATTTTTTTAATTAATTATGATGTATTATTTTTACTTTTGGTTGAAGATTAGTGCAATCACTAGAAGCCTCAGAAGACAATGTATTCAGGTGGTCCTGGTTCTATTGTTTATAAAAATAAAAATAAAAACAATTACTTACCTACAGATACTGAACTTAATTCAAAAAATATAATTGTTTGATATGACAAAACTTACATTTTGTGGCTGTGATTGTAACAACTGTATTGGTTCTGGATTATTCGAAAGTTGTTCTGCTATAGAATATCACAATTAAAAATGTGGATTCATTAATTATTAGTAAACATTTATTTTAGTTTTTAAACATATTTATGATAATTATTATATCTACATGCATTGAATTTAATAAATATCTACTAACTTAGATCCACTGTATCTTTTAATTTGTTTTTATTTTTCTTTGAGAAATATGAAAGAAAAGTGGAAGCACTGCGTTTATTTCCACTCATTTTCTTCAATAATGAATTACAAAGTACTTAATTAAAATATTTAATAACCAAGTTTTGAAGGTAAGTGGTGACGAACGACAATGGTAACAATACGACAGTATATAAATATTTTAACTTTTATTACAATAAGGTTTTAATGACGAATACGGAAAAAATTAATAAATACAATTGACAGGACGTCGCGTTATCAGCGTCGTGTAGCTATTAAGCATTAGCTGGACGGACGGACGGTTCTCAGTCATAATACAGCGGTGGTTATTTATATTCTATAAATAAATTTATTGAATTCATCTGTTATCAACATTATACCTTTATCATATTATATTTTAGCCACAAATCATGATCGTTATTCTTTTTGCACTGATAGGTGATAAGTGATAACAGTGATAAACAACAACATTAAAATAAAATAAAAAATATTTCCATTAATTTAGTACAATTTTTAAAATGATTCCCGTCCCCAGCGTCCCATTAAAAGAAATTAGAAGGGGTAGGCTAAAATATTTTTAAAATAGAAGTGGGACTCTGTCCCCCCCGCGACCCCCTCCCCCCAATTCAACCGCTATAGGTGCAACTAAAAAACTTTTATTATTTTGGACATCAAAAAATAAAATATTTATTCTCTACCTTCAGATACAATAAAGGCTCTAGATCAAAAACTTATTTTACTTTCACTATACATACCAGACAATTTTCAAAGAACTCCTAACAAAAATTCTAGATGTCACCCTTTTGGTGATGTTAATCGTTGGAAAGCTACTGAGTTGCGTCAATGTCTATTGTATACCGGTTTTGTGATATTTCAAGATATATTAAGTAATCAGATATATACAAATTTTAAGGAGTTGTCTATAACTTTAAGAATTTTATTAACTGTGAACATAAATTAAGAATATATTGATTATGCCAGTAACTTAATAAGACATTTTGTTGAATCATTTAGAGATATTTATGGTACATCATCCATATCTCATAATATTCATGCATTAATTCACTTGCCTGACGATTATAAAAAATATGGATCCCAATAAAACATTTCCGCTTTCCAATTCGAGAGTTTTATGCAGCCTATAAAAAAAAATTAGGTCTGGTGTTAAACCTCTTCAACAATTGGTTCGTCGTTATGAAGAACACCAAACCTTTGCTGTAAATATGATTAATGATCAAACAGTTAAACTTGGACCTATAAATACAATAAGTCAAAATATAAATCGTCCATTAATAGCTGTTGTAGGTAATCCACAATTTTCTGGATGGAGAACAGACAACTTTGTTATAAAAACTAATAAATCTGATTGTTGTGTAAAAACAAACAATGGAAGTATATTATTGATTGAAAACATAGCTACGTGTGAATCTTCTAAGATAATTATGGTGATTGGTAGATGTTATGAACAAAAAGTACCATTATTCCTACAACCATGTAGTTCAACTTTATTTGGAATTTACAAAGTTTCTAAATTAGGCGCTCTTCAAACATTTTATATTGATGATATTAAAGAAAAACTAGTTTGTTTGCCTTTAAATGAAAATATTGGATTGATGATAATAATTCCATTCATTCACAATCATGAATAATATTAATATTTACTAATATTGGTTAGACATTAACCATATATATTATATTAAGTATGTATTTATTTGAACAAATAATTTCAATAAATATATTTTTAGGTCTTGGATTGTTGTATTATTTGTCGATGCCAATGTTATCCAACATGTTCCTAAAATGTGGCTTAAAAAAGTACAACATAAGAAGTCAGCTGTATCTAAAAAAAAACTATTATGTTGGTTTCCCTTTACTAAAACTGATTTTCCAAATACAAAAGTGCATTTCAAAAGCGATCAAATACAAAAAATGATACATAAATGTTATTTACCTAATTATACGGATGGAACATGGTTTAAATGTAAACATATTGCTGGTCCTTTTGGTGGATATAATACTTTGTATATCTATAATGTCTTATGTTGAATTTCATTTAGATCACATTTTTATTTTATACATATTACTAAATTTTTAAATATATTCTGTTATATATAGATAGTGAAATGCTTTCTAGAATGGTTGCAAAATCCTGGTCTAACGAAAGCCAGAGTTGTGATGCATCTGAAGATTCATTTAGTGATGAAACTAGTGATGATAACAATACTGTCACTAAAAGTGTAAGAAGTATTCGTCATAAGAAGAAGCTAAAACGTTTTTCACCAGATTTGTTTTCGAAAGAAAGCTAAAACTTGTACTGAACATGATAAACCATCAATACTTTCAGAAATACCTAGCCCACCCAGTAGACCTTAAGCTGATCATAGCAATAAAAAAAAAAAGCTAAACATCAAACAAAATATGTAGAATCAGGTATATTATTATAATTAAATATTTTGTTTTGCTAAAACTATTCTCATATAAGTGGTTTTTAATATTTATTTGTAGTTACTAGTTGCAGTAATGAAATTGAACAAAATATGTCATTAACCACATCAACCAACATTGATTTGGATGAAAAATTATTAAATAACTTAATAAAAGAGAATGATACTTTAGGTATGTTTTTTATTCGAATACTTAATACATTTCATAAAATAATATCATAGTATTTCACTGGTATGGAATATTAAAAATGATGATATTATTTTATGCATATATAATATATATATATATATATATATTATAGTAATAATATGCGATTCTTTTTAAGATTTATTTTTAAATAACAATGAAACATCAAATGAAACTAACGATGTACTCAACAGAGAGAATGATTTGCAAATAAGCAATTATAATGACTGTATGCAAGGTAGATATACTATAACTATTTAATTGCACTTTTCAAAACATTTTATTCCACAATTCATTTTAATTAAACCAATATGTACTATATTATTATGCGGTATGTATTCATATTTTTTTTTGAGAATAGGCAATACTGTGACAGGAAATCAGTTTTGAAAATAATTCTAATCAAAATATGGATTTTATTTATGGTATATTTTAAATTACTAAGGTATTTATTTACTTAAAATAATTATCCCGACCTAATCTAAACAATATTGTTTGTCTATATTAACCGATTCAATCAAGCTTAATAATGGTAATTTTGATATGCATATGAATAATGATATTATAGTCAATAATAACTACAAGCTCTTAATATCAAGCAATGAAAAATAAAATGCAAACATAAATGACAGTCTGCCTACTTTGATTTGTATTACAGCACAAGTAATTATAATAGTAAGTTATCAATGACAATTGTATATTAGGTATAATGACATGAGTTCCCTAATCTAACCTTTTTAAATTGTGCATATACTCGGCTAAAAAAATTAGCTGCTAGTTTTTTTTTTATTTATTCCCAACAGCTTATTTGTTTTACAAAATAATTATTGTGCATTCTAATATAATATGTATAATGTTATATATCCTATATAATATAATATAGGTAATATAGTCTAGGAATAGGAATAGGAATATTATATTATATTATTACCTACTTAAAATATTATATTATTATGTTTCACTATAATATTATATAATAATGTTGAGTTGTACTATAAGTGGGAGCAGTTAAAAAAAGTTTATTTGATTTTGATGAAGACTGCAGCACCAATTCAATAAACGATGATGATGAGATAACTTATGATAATAATATGCATTTATCAGGTAATCAAGTTTGTTTATAGATTTCAGTAACATTTTTTTAATTAAATTTTATAAAGTTTCAGTTGAAAAAGATCAAAACTCTTGTTGTTGTGATGCAGTGATGCTGTAGAAAAATTTAAAAAAATAATACAGAGTAAAGATCAACAAATTTTAACACAAATATTAATTAATAATACCAATCAAATTAAAGTATGTACGTTTCTGGAAAATATGGACAAAAAAATTAACAAATTGTTAGAAAAAGATAAAAGAACTCAATCCTTCGCATTTCCGTTACCTAAATTACCGGCACCGTTCATTGAATTGTTGTCAATAAACAATGTTAATAGTTTGGAAGTAGTTGAGCAATTGTTGTCAATAAATAATGACAATTTTACCCACAATTTCGAAGAGTTGGTAAGTTGCATTTTTTTTTTTATAAAACTATACCTATAATTTCATATTTTCACATTTTTTTTTTAGTTTTTAATATAAAATGATTTAATTAATATTTATAGGTAGGATATAGTAATAATATACAAATCAGCTAGATGAGTATCAATGCCATGCACCGATGCACCTTTTCCTTTTATTTTATCCATATAGTATAAAATATATATAAATACTTCATCAATAATCTATATGATAATTATGTTGTTGTGGTTTTGTATAGTTATGATTTGTATTGAAAATATTCAATTGAATACATCAATTAATTAAATTATGATTTTATAGAAACATTATCCGGAAGAATCCATAATACAGATGAAGAAAAGATATTTTCAAATATCTTAAAACACAGTGGAAATCATTATAAAAATAAAGTGTGAGAAGTATTCCTATTTATTCCTATTTTTTTATTTGTATTAATCATTATAAATATTAGTATTCAGTATATTATGTTTAATATATTGTAATGGTAATAAAAAGATATTATTATTATATACATTTTTTTTTTGTTTATATAAGCCATATGAGGTCTGTGATGTATACTATTTTTTTTTTACCAAATTTCCTTACTTTTGACACATCAATAATTTATTATGTATATTATTATTATAAATAAATTATTAATAATATGTTTTTTTGTTTTTTTGTTTAGTGTGTAATCGTTAATTGAGAACACTCAATATCTTTGAGTAGGGTCCTGCAATTTGAATTCTGTTTTCTAGTTGGTTGTTATGACATAAAAATACACATTTTAATGGCCTATGAACTTTTTTAACTTAATTAGATTTGCGCATGCGCAATACAACTTTTTTTTCTTAAATGACAACCACCTATTTTAACCACTGATATTTTTTTGCCTAATTTTTTAATGAATTTTGATAGTTGAACCAACTTCCTAAGTCCAAAATTGACCAAGTTACAGCCAAACAACAAAAATATTGCAAAATGCGGGCAATTTTCAGTTTTTTTTTACTGTAACTCTGAAAATAATTATTCTAAAATTTTTTAGGATTTACATTTTCACTCTTATTTATTTAGACGATATTTAAACGTTAGGTATTTTAATTTTCACTTTAAGTTTTGAACTATGAATAACTTAAAGCAGAACAAACGTAAATAAGTATGTTGTTTATTTCGTTAGAAAAGAACCTATTAGAATTATCTAAATTAATAAATAATAACCTATGCTATTTTAAATTGGAATAGAAACCTTATGTCCTTATCTTTATTTTGCAGTTTTTTTGTTGTTACACACTGTATAAACCATATTAGGTCTATGATGGATACTATTTTTATTTTTATTTTTTTATCAAAGTTTTTTACTTAACATGTCATTTTATTATGCTTATTATTATAATATTAATTATTTTGTTATTAGTTAATTATTAATGTTATTATTATTATTATTATTATTTTATATAAGCCATATAAGGTTTATGGTTACTATAATTTTTATTTTTATGTAATTTATCACATATCAGGGTGTGTATATAATACTATACTATTAATAAAAAGATTATTATTCTGCAATATTATGTTAATCATTTTGTTATTTATAATAGATAAACTATATTATTTAACTTAATATACAACATTTGTCTTGTTTCATTTACCTTTATATTTCAAATATAAATATCATGATATGAAAATATCAAGTGTCTACAGTCGTTTGGTTTTTAGTTGCAGGTTACATAAAAAAAAATCGATTCTTTTAAAAATCGTATATGCGTTAAAATTACCATTTTTTTCACTTTTTTTACTATTCAAGATGCTTTCAAAATTTACAAAGAATTTTCAATTTTGATCTCTTAAAAATATCAAATAAATTAACTATTTCTAACAGAAGATATGCTGAACTTAAAAATCAAAACTTTTTTCATACTGTAAATGTGAAAGACAGATAGAAGAAAAACATAATTATAAATATAATGCATTGTTTCACTCCACTCGGAATTTAAAAATGATAAATTAAAAAAATTCTCCGGCATGATCGAAACAAGATAATAATCTCAACACGCTGACCGTCAACTACCGCTCAACGTCCCATTTTATCAAAGATCGCTTACCGGTGAATGTCATAATGGGAAATTTTCTGCCGGAACCTTTTTTTAAGTACGAGTATGTAACTAATTTCGGACTAATTTCTAACTGTACTAAAATTTGGTCTTCTGTTTCTAAAATGTTTACCCCCTCACTGATCATAAAAAACAAAATCCGAGTTTCTCATTAATCTGGTTGCTAAAGTAAAATCTAGTGAAAATCAATTATTGCAGTTTCAAGTGTTTCAACTGTTAAAAAGTTATTTAATTTTTAAATTTCTCATTTTGTATTTAATTTGAATTACATTTCCAAAAGGAAAATTATGAACGTCAAAATATTATGTGAACTTTTCGTATATAAATATAAATATATACGACACATAGCCATATTATCAAGACCAAATACAGGCAAAGATCGTTCAGTTTCGTGGAGACGGCCAATATGACAGCGGGTGGCCATATATTGTTGTGAAAACGTATAGGCATGCATTGCTGTAAAACTTACGTTTTGGGTGGTCTCCGGTTCTTGGAAACAACAATCATTTGAAATACACAATTGAGCTCACAGGGCACAAAATTATACAATGAATGTATTGTCTGTTGAACGGAGACTTACTGGTCGACCAGCTGTCATTCCAGGAGGTTATTTTTAAGAGCCTCAATCAATATTTAATACTGTTTACAATAAAAATAAAAATGATATATAGTATACAAATTTGGCACAGGTTTTTATTTTGCACCTTCGTTGAAATGCGTTTTATTTTTGATATTATTGAATATTTTTTTATTTTTAAACCATGCATATTTGCACCATATAAACCGTTCTTTTAACGATTCTCAATTACCTATATTATAGTATATAGTTCCACCGAGGCACTAAATCATATAGATATAATAACAGTAAATATTTAGTATTTGATAAAACAACTATTATTATACGGCTATATAACATTTAATAGGTAGTAGTAACACTGCATTAAATATTAATATTTACACAAAATAGGTTCAATGTATTCAAATACACACTACCCATATATAATGGAAAATGTATGTCTTTTAATAATTTTATCTAAATATATGGTCAATGAGATTTGAAGCGAAACACCGAGAATTTAAAATAACAGCGCAAGCCATTTATAGTAGACAAAATATTTGTTACACGTTGACTCTAAAAAACCAATTAAAAGTTGCTCATCAGTTTTCACAAAATGTCACTAATCATTATTCTTCAAAATGGTTCAGTGTGGGGAAAGTGGTACAGTATCCTGAAGAATTAAAACAAAATTTAGTAATAAGTTTAAAAATTACATGTATCAATGGTTCACAATTTGTTTCATGGATTGAAATAAAAGGTACACGTTACACTACCTAAAATATGTGTCTTGTACTCGATTTCTCAAATTTATCTGTGTTTAGACTTTTAAAATATATTTGTATCTTACCTAATCTCATTCCTATAGCCATATGTGATATGTTCAACACTATTTGTTTTGATGAACATTACCAATCATATGTTGTAGAAAAATCCACAACTGTTACTTCTATTGGATTCAAAGAATTAATAAATTATAGCCCAACTTTTTGTTATGTTCAACAGAATGGCTCATGCCACATACCATTGAAATAATAATAGTTATTTTCATTTTTTTTCTACATACCCTTTTAAGAACATATTGTTTAAACATATGCATTTTATATGAAGTTATATTTTGAACATATTAAATAATAAAATATATTAAGTACATATTACAATATAATATAATATTTAATACATATATTATTCATGTATTTTGATCTTTGGATCCATTCCGGATTCCCTAGTAAATATCATTCAATTTAATATTTTAGCAACTGCAATGTTTGTTCTTGGTGTTAACGTTTGGTATACTCGATACAAAAAAAAAAAAACAAACAAATTTACCTAATAAAAAAACAATTAGAACATTTTACTCTCCTAATAAGAATAAATTCACCAAAGACTTTTAAAATCAACTAACATCTTAAGGAAAAAAAATAAATGTACACAAATAAAAAAAGGAGTATTACAAAATCATTAAACCAAATGAAAAGTATATTAACTGAAAAAATTCTTAATGAATTGTTGATGAAATCAAATATTTCCCCGGGTCAGTGTGAAATGGTAAAAAAAAATTATATGCAGCATCTAAAGTCAAAAATCCTAAGAACAGACGTTACAATGAAAATTGGATGCTTTTATGCTTGTTATTTCAGATAAGGTAAACGCAATAACATTCATTTAAATTTTAAATGAAACATAATGATCATCCATCAATGCCAACTTTCTTACAATTGTATCGTATGCTTTCTGTGTATTCTATGATTAAACCACCAAAAACTGGTAATTGCAGCATTCTAGAAGGTATAAAAATGTATATTCGATTTAAATTGTTTTATATTACACTACCTAATTTCTGTTCAACTCACTATTTTTACTTTAGAAAATGTTCCAATAATCACCTTAAGTGATTTAAAAAATATTGTTAATAATGAGAGTAATATAGTCTAAAGAAATGAAAAGATTTTTAAACTCAAACAAAAGCTAAATAATATTATTGAAGAAGACTGCTGGACTTTTGATGATATATTTACTGAACACAGTTACAGTAATATAGATTATTCAGTGTTTAAATGTATAGTTTACTTTTTAGCCGGGAAATTATTAAAAAAAGCATAACAAATACAACTTATAGTAGTTTATAAGACTTTATAGTTTATTGATATCTAAAAATTATAATGTATTAATTCAACAGATATATTACAAAAAAAATATTTAAAAAAACAAAATGTGAAAAGTGCATAAATTCTTTAAAAACAGAGTATGGGAAATCAAATAATCAAGCTGCAGATTTGGTTAACTTAAAAACAAGAGGATTTTTAACTCACCCAAACAATACTTTGTACAAAATCCAGCGCGACGGTAGTGGCGCGAAGCTAAGTAAAAAAAAAAGCGAAGCGGTCACTAGCGTAGTATATTACACGAGCCAGAGTTTGCCCATTGAATGTGTGTAAATTTGCCCGTTTTCTTTAGCCAGGGCTACAGACCTAATGAATGAACGGATTGGTCTGTTTGTGGTATCAATAGGTCGGGCATGATTTGTAGATTATACCTTTGTCATTTTCGAAAAAATTGGTTGAATAATAACGAATATATTAGCAAAAAAATCAAGTATTTTTGAAGCAAAAAGATATTGTGCTTGACCGTTTTTAGTTATTACGTTTCACGCAGCAGCGCACGAGACCGTATTACCCCCTCTATTCCGTATACATTTTCGTCGCGGTCGTATACTGGGCAGCGGTTGCGACTTGCGGACTTGCGGTTCCCGCCGTTGCCCGCGTCTTTGCTTATCGTATTCGTAATTTCTGTTATCGACATTCATCATGAAAAAATTAAAAATTTTTAATTAAATTTATTTTGTCATGACATTCATATGTTTGGCGACGTTCGATGTAGATGCGTATAGCCGCCGCGCCGGTAGAAAAACTACGTAGGCCATACTACCAGCTATACTACTATATTATTTATTTATATTATAATTTGTGATTCTTTATTTCTAAAATGGTTTCTAAAACATATAAACAGTTACAAAAAAGGAGAAATTATTGAGAAAAAAAAAACGGCAAATACAATGTGTATGGATGAATGTTTAATAAAGATAATAGATAAATGGCTACGATGTAATTACACTGCAATACATTTTGAACGATGGCCTCGAGGGGGTAAAAATGTACATATTATAATAATGGAAAAAAAATGCAATCAGCGTATGGAAGCAGCAGGCTCGGGACGGCAATCGTGCCGGCCGATTGTGATAAGGTCAGGAAACCTTTGAAGTTTACAATGTGTCTCATACTTATACTCGCGATTTTGACGGCCGTCTTATTGGTCGTTAGTTACGTGTATAATCATTTCAAAAAAATCGATCCGAAAAATGAAGACGATATGAACAAAAAGAAAAAATTAATTAATATAGGGATGTACGGTTGTATATTTACTAGTTTAGCCACCGTAGCCGCGGCTTTGTACGCCATACCGAACGTGAACAAAGCCATGACGAAATAACAAGGTATGATCACAATTTTGTGATACGCATCATATCCCTATTAACAGAAATAGGAGTGGGAGTTATCCTCGGCTTTTCATTGGTCCTTGGTATTACGCTTATAAAACATGTGGCCCTGGCCCTCTATGATAACTATTAACTAGCATTTGAAAAAAAAATAATAATTATATTATGCATAAACACAGTAAAGTAAATAATTATTTTTAGTATTATTATTATACTATTTTAATGTTAATTTAAATGTTTTAATTAAAAAACTATCAGGTTATACCGTCAGGTTATTATAAAAACTATACTCCCGCACGAACCAAGAAGTAGTATTTATATTGAGATTAACTTTTATGATTTTCAAATGGTTATCTTCCTAAGTAACTGATCAACTATGGATTACAACTAGTCATGCAAAACACAAAAGCAAATATAAAATATAATATTGGTTATTATAGTCACAGAAGAAATACATTTATTATATTTTGAAGATTTAATTATTTACCTTTGATACGAACAAGAATCATTATATTCTTCTGCAAGAACTTCTACCCCAAAATTTGTATCAGATTCCAACCTATCAAAAAGACTAATTTTACAACTTTTTTTTACTTTAATTGCTGGTTCAATACTGAAAAAAAAATGTTTAAATGTATTATAAAAATAGAAAATAATTAATTTGTTTAATTTTTTAAACAAAATAACAGCACATTGGTTTATTGATACCTGGTTGGTTCATCAGCTAGATTTGTAACTAAAAATGATCCAGACGGTGTACAAATTTTTGGTGATTGTTGAACTGGACTATTTTTACCATGCATACTTGTTTCAAGACATTCACGATTACTATAGTAAGCAAATAACATTTTTTTATTTGTATTAAACCAACTTCAATATCAGAAATAGATGGGACTTTAACCTTAATGGTACTGCATCAGGTTTTAGTTTTCTGCCACGGATGGGTGTGTAATTTAACATGTTTTGTGCCCTTGTTTTGTTCTCGTATGAACTAGGTGGAAAATGTAATGAACATACTGCAGCTAAAATTAAACTCGTCAAACATTGAATTATTATTTATAAACTAGTAACTAGTAAACTAACTTATTATGTCTTACTGATTTATTACAGAGTATTTTAAATATTATAGCGTTAATAGATTCATTTTTTTATTGGTTTGCTTGTTTATATAATTATATGTATTGTTATTACATACCTGTTTCAAAATTAATATTCACAGTTTCCTTTGAACCTTTTTGAATTTGTTCAAACCATTGAGCCCTCATATGTGAGTCTTTAGGAAATCTATAAATGTGAACTTTAGTATTGCTACTTTTTATTTTTTTACTGCCACTATAGCAACCAATAAATGCACAAACTGGCATAGTGAAAAAGCCAAGAACAACAATTTATAAACAAACACACTAACAGGAAAAAATGAAAATGTACCAAATACAGTATAATGTATAAAAAAAAAATATTTTAATATTTTATTATTAATATAACACAATGCATTATACAATCAAAAACTCATAAAAGGCGCGTAAAGTATAAGCCAATCAAATGACGAGGATTACTCCCACCCTATTCTGCGTAGACTGAACGAAATTCAGTTTGTTGTGATCATACCTTGTTATTTCGTCATGAACAAAGCCATTTCGTGCCCGGCCGTGTGATTTGATGACGTCCTCGGATTTTTTTTATATATATATATATAAGTTATATTTCTTTCAACACTGGATTCATAAGATCAGTGACCGTCGACTCGTCTACATGTTTTATTTCATAATTTTTTCGTCATAACCTACAACAATGGACGGTTCGTCGTCCTACGAACGAGAGAGTACATTACGGGTTCAAATATCTCGCGACGTTTTCGATAGGGTGAACCGCCTGATAACCGATATTAAATCGGACCCGAACGACATCGTTGCCGACAGTTGTGTCTGTGTACCCGAAGTGCCCGATGTTTTTTGTAAATCTTGTTCTGAGACACGCGATCAGACCTATAACGTGGAAGAGACGGTAATACTTTTTTTCGACAACGACGCGCGGTTAGCGTCGAGAATGTATCAAATCAAAAAAATCAACACACGCGAACACGTGGCCGTACTTTTTGACGGTAAATTTTATCCGATAATACGTACGCGAGCGGTCGAAACCATGTTACCGTTACCCACTTGCGTGCAATCGTTGTCGAAAGTTATAAAAAGTTTATATCGTATAGTCGTCACACCACTGGTGGTGCCGCCGCACAACGTACGTCTATCGTACAACAAGGAAGAAGACGAAAACGGTGTTTTTGATAATATAGCGTGTGAGGTGGAATATGATTTGGATGCCGATTACGGTACGGTCGTCGGTCTTGAAAACAAAATGCTAACGGAATATATAAAAATTTTTAAATGTGCGACATTTCCAATAGACACGCAAAATTTAAACGACCTGTTCGCCTGCGTCGTGCCGAAAGTACAGATGTGGTCATGTTTCGATCCGAGTAAAAAATATCGCTGGGCATACAAATGGAACGGCGTGAAGGCCAAATTCATGGTGAACGGTGACGTCGCGTTTTTGTGGCCCGACGCCGACGCCGTACACACTAGGAAATATCAAGGAGATTTGAGTATGTTGTATTCGGTAAATTTTCAAGTAGAACTCATGGTCGACTGCATTGTCATGATTCACGCTATATGTGTATCTTTTTTCGACACCATATACGTGATCGAGCCGTACACCAGTGTCGCTTTTTTGTATACGACCAATGTTGCGGGACAATTATGGCGAACCCAATGTACGCGTACAAGGTTTAGGCGGTGAATATTTACCGTTATTAGTGCAGGAATTTTTTGACGCCCCCAAACCCAAGACGTTCGATGACACTAAATTCGATGGTTTCATTTTAATGCAAGACACGATGTTTATCAAATGGAAGCAACCGACGGTGGACGCACGGTACTTGGGTTACGGTGTGTTTCAAGTCGGTAACGGTTCTCAGACGATAACGTTTCAACTGGACGATAAGGAAGATGCCGCATCCAAGTGCGAAGTCGACAGTATTTATGAATTATCTCCGAAATTATCGATTTTACGTAAACGTATAGATAGGTTGTTATGTAGTACGTATAAAGAATACGAAATATTTGTTAAAAGTGTAAAACTCATGAGTAATAAAAAAAAATGATTAATACTGTACCGATTATGCGTTCTTATTTCGACGAAAGTGTCTTTATGGATTGTGGAGTATTTAAAAATTCTAGCAAACCTGTTTTTGTTTCAAATCGGGCCGATATGTTTTTGTTAACAGATATATTTAAAATCGACATGGTTGTCGACAAAAATTATCTTTCGGCAAACGACGCAGATTACTCTCTTAATCCCTCGAACCCATTTATTATATATCTATACTAAATGGTGTATGCATGTGTGTGTGTGGGGGGGGAGGGGTGATTCGGGGATTTTGGATTATATTTTAGCTCAGCAAAAAATTCAACCAAATGTCCGTTATTGATCAAAATGTACATAACTAACAATCTAGGTCATATTTGTGTCTAAAACTTACTCTGTAAAATATAATTCAATAAGCTCAAAACTTGCTTGTTTTGTTTCTTGAGTTATGTATTGGACTTTTTGCAGCTTTCCACTGATCAGCGTCGGTCGATCTCAATATCGCTAGGTAGTAGATGAGCGTTTAAAAATGTATAACAGGTACCTGAATGAACAACAATAAATAAAATTACACACTTTCTTCAATTTTAATCCTCTAAATAGCAGACAACATTTAATTGAACGAGTATGTTCGGTTTTTGGAGCTGTGAAAACTCTATATATGAAATCTAGTGTATCCGACTACAAACAACCAGTGATCGAACTTTTGCAGGGAGATGGAGCTCCTCTACTATTCGGAATTTTTTTTTTTTGGACAACAAAAACACTAATGCCTGAAATATTTGGGCCTGAAATTTTGATCATGTTGTCAATGGTGTATGCAATTTTACATACATGACCGAGAAATGAAGCAAATAAGTTTATATTATATACATTTAAAAATAGCAATCGAATATCAGGAGGCACTGAGGCAGATACAACATAGGTTAATTATAATATAATATTATTATTATTAATTACTATTATTATATTGATACTAATAATATTCTACGTCTAAATTGTGTCTAAAACTACAATGCAAAAATACATAATATAAATTGTTCCAAACTTGCCTAAATATATATTGAGATGAAGTATATTATGTAGGTTCCGTTGAACTGCAACGAGCGCTTATCCGTTCACCGTAATATTCTTAGTAGAACGTATGGTATGCTAAATCAAATTAAATCAAATATTAATAAATTGTAATAAAAATTTACAAAAAACACTCTTACTACGTCAAACGTTTTATTTAAATATACAACAACATGCAAATATATCAAACGAGTGTTCGAATTGGTGATATGGAGAGGACGATAATTTTGATTATGTGTTTCGACTGGGTACGTACACGATAATTAGTCGAAATTATTTTTTGATTTTCAATATAAGTAACTTTTTTGATCAGAAAGTGAATCTAGTTAGTGTCTTTAAAAGGTAAAAATTGAAAAAAAATAGTAGTTTTCGAAAACGACGTGAACCCCATAATAACACGAGTAATTAAGGAAAAACGATAATTTTTTGTTTAACTCTAAAAATATAACCATAGACACTATAATAATAAAACATTCTAACAGTTTTGAGCTATTTATAGTCATTAGAAAAAAAATTTTAATTACTGTTAATAAAAAACCTTAAAATGTCTTTAAACTTTCTTCAGAGGAAATTTAATTGCAAAACAAAAATTTTAAAGATGTGTTGACACGATATTTTTGAAATCTGTAGGTATGCATATAAATTCATGGAAAATTGAAGTAAATAAAATAATTAAAAAATTTTTACTTAATTTTAGCATGTTATTTTATTTTTGCGCATATTTAATTACATTATCTTAAAGATATATAAAAATGTAATTTAATGTTCTTGCAATATTTAGTATATTATAAGAATGTATTTTTTTTTAGGAAATATTAACCACATAGTTGTTAATATTTTGATGCATACGTACATATTTTTAAATGCATAAATGTCCTTACTTTCTAATGCAATTTAATAAATCATATGTTTAGATTTGTATGTATAAATCTGTAATAAAGTGTTCAAAATATAGGCATAGCGGGGAATGGAGCGAATTCCCAAGAATCTGTGTAAAATAATTTAGCACTTCGAACACAGTATTTAAATTTTTGGATGAGCTCCATAACTTAATATTTTCCAATTCGAGCACTGCATGCAAATATAAAACCACAAAATCATAAAACCATACTACTATGTTATACATCTATAGTAGCAAGACAATTATATTATTATAACGCACCCTTCGCACAATGTGGCTTGTACACGATACAATGTATCATATTTCATTATTGCATAAGATACAACGTCGCCTTAATAAGAAACATTGTACCTCCAGCGTCTGGTTTGGACCTTGGATCACGCTGATTGCTCCGTGGGCGTATGACACCCACATCTTCGATATCCCATTTACCTTACCCCCACATATCAATGCTGTCCAGCGGAGCAGAGCAAACAATTCATGGACCTTGAACTGCAGAAGTTTGAGTAGTCAGCCGCCGCATCAGCGCCGTCGTAGGGCCACATGATGAGTCTGCCGAAAGGACCATCTTCGCATACGATTTTTGTAGGCAAAGTGAAGTTGATGATGGGACGATCGGTTATGGGTCGAGTAGGAGATTCTTGTGAGACATCGGAGGGAAGGAATGAGAAGATTAGGATAAGGTCAGTTGAGAGAATTTAGTGCGGGATCTAGGGAAACGTTTAACGGATAACTGGGAGCCAAAAACGAGTAGGATGTGTGTAGCGTACCATTGATGAATCTACGGAGTGCTCCAAAGATCAAACACATAATGTGACTCATAATATAACCCCGAATATGGCTCAAATTACTTATTTGAATTTATTAGTTTTCATATTTTTTTAAATACAATTTAAGTGTATCATATCCTTATGGTAATATATATATCCTAGATATGACCTATACATCAGTACCAGGTACTATTATTTATCTTTTTATACTATGTACACCTAAGTTTAAATACTAACATAAGTACTAAGTAATTAGTTAAGATAATGATAACAAACTATTAATATTTATTTAATCTTGAATTACTAACCTAATTTAACTACCTAATTTAATTTTCAAAATCACGCCATTTAAGTCTAAAAATGCTAGTTGCTAGTTGCCACTCAAGAAAGTTTAATTTTATAAAATAGTATTTACAATATACACAATAAAATTAGTATGATGAGTAAATTCAATAACGTTTAAGGTTGTGTTAATGAGCAGGCACTCAGAAATGTCATGTTGACGTTTGATAACTCATGTCAAACTGATCAAAAGGATTCAGGGGAGAAGTGGCATGCTGATTAGTTACAGTGTTGTTGTCAGTGGTGACAGATTCGCCAATAATAGTATCTGAAGACCTGCCAGTTTCAACGGAGATGGCCGAAGTGGAATTAGTGGTGGCACGTGACGATGGATTCCTACAGTTTACTAATCTATCAGAAACGCTCCAGGTGGAAGTGGTATGACGATCGGTGGTGGGGGCTGTTGGAGCGCCTGGAGCGGAACGGGCGGTGGTGATCCCAGAGAAACGTACACGTGATGGTGGATTCCTGTTCACACGTGACCTGTTCTGGGAATTCGGAAAAAATCGGACAGCAGAGGGGGGCCTAATGGTGACAGGACGTGGTGGTTGATTTCTATTTATGGGACGATCCGTATCACTCTGGACGGAAGTGGCTTTCTTCGTGGTGCCAGTAGTGTCAGTGGTGTCAGTGGCGGTAGTGGCGGTAGTGGCGGTAGTGGTGGTAGTGGTGGTAGTGGTGGCAGTGGTGGTGACATGTTGTGGTCCTAGATATCCGTTTGCTGGTAGCCATTCTCGGCGGATGGATGTTATAGGTCTATTGACAAGACTACGGAGTGGTCGATTTTGATTTTCGGAGAGACGTGAATTCCCGGACAAAGTATTAGAAAATCTAGCGTCAAATATTCGAAAACCAGCGGTAGTCTCGGTGGGACTTTCTGGTGAATATTCGTTCATGTCATATTCCATAAAGCCCCAATTGGGAGTGGTGGGCCTATAGGGCCTAGGATCGGATACTGGCCGATGGGCAGTTTCAATAGGACTTGACGGTGAATTTTGATTCAAGAGATTTTCAAATAACGCACTTCGGGCGAGGCCGGTGGATTGAAAACCAAGTCCCTCCCAATCGCTTGCGCTAATACGTGCCGATCGTAGTTGTTCTTCGACGAGATGACTGGCCGTCAGGGTTATCGTTTCTCCAAGCATCTCATTGATTAGGCAGACGCACTGTACTACAGAGGACGGTCGGCCAATGATGCGGATGGCCATTTCATCAGCCATCGGGTAATCGTGGAATTGCTCTAACTCGTCTTCTATGTCAACGGACATGCTGCTCCGGAGACCGCTTAACGTCTCCACAATGCCGCCGCGTCCGTTGATCGTCGACGCCATTTCGAAATCCATCGGGTCAACCAACATCCGGGCGATTACGTTATCGCTGTCGTCCGCGAGACCGCTCAGCAACCGGAACAGCACGTCGACGAACATCATCGAAGTGGTTGCGTTCACGCATAGCAAGCGATCGGTGGTCCGCGGACCCGCCAGTTCCATCACGAGTACACCGGCACCGAATCGGGTACGCGCTGCGTTGTCGAACCCAATGTACGCGTACAAGGTTTAGGCGGTGAATATTTACCGTTATTAGTGCAGGAATTTTTTGACGCCCCCAAACCCAAGACGTTCGATGACACTAAATTCGATGGTTTCATTTTAATGCAAGACACGATGTTTATCAAATGGAAGCAACCGACGGTGGACGCACGGTACTTGGGTTACGGTGTGTTTCAAGTCGGTAACGGTTCTCAGACGATAACGTTTCAACTGGACGATAAGGAAGATGCCGCATCCAAGTGCGAAGTCGACAGTATTTATGAATTATCTCCGAAATTATCGATTTTACGTAAACGTATAGATAGGTTGTTATGTAGTACGTATAAAGAATACGAAATATTTGTTAAAAGTGTAAAACTCATGAGTAATAAAAAAAAATGATTAATACTGTACCGATTATGCGTTCTTATTTCGACGAAAGTGTCTTTATGGATTGTGGAGTATTTAAAAATTCTAGCAAACCTGTTTTTGTTTCAAATCGGGCCGATATGTTTTTGTTAACAGATATATTTAAAATCGACATGGTTGTCGACAAAAATTATCTTTCGGCAAACGACGCAGATTACTCTCTTAATCCCTCGAACCCATGTGCTAAAATAAATATTTACAGTCTAGACGGTTCACATTCACGAACTCGAGATACTTATTCACATAAACCGATAATGGTCATCGGCACTTGTGATGATATTGTAACGAAACCACTGTCGCTGGAACCCGTTAGATTTAAAAACGAAATTTTAACAGTTAATAAAACATTAACTCCTACGGAAATGGCTATCATGCTGAAGTATTATTCCATACAACACGCATACTTAAAACCTGATTCTGATATATGTATCACCACCGATCTGTATCATAACGTCGTAAGTTGTTTTTCTACCGACAAACGGCAATGGTTTGTTTTGGATGTATCCAAACAACTACAACATATAATATTTCGTAACGATATCGGTGAATTAGTATCCAATAATCAAATATTAAATATTCCGGAACACGAATTTTTAAAATCATACGAACCTGATATTATTTGATAAATTTCTCATACAAAAACTGAGCCGTCGCGGGACGTCTGGCAGATGTGAAACATCAAAAATTTTCTTTTTGTAATAATGTTGAAAATAGATGACTATGAAATAACTTCTAAATTAATGTATTATACATCAAAAGCTTATGACGGAGACATGCATTTTGGTTATCTTTAAATTTAATTATTTATAGGTGCAAATATTATCAGGGTTAAATTATTTTAACTTTAAAATGTTTGCATGGACGTAATTGTTAAAATTACGTTGTTGTATCTTATTCTTTAGTTAATAATTAAATATTAAAAAAGTATATGAATAAAAAATAATATGATAAAATTATATTTAGCATATAAATGTAAAAATATAAACATATTTATATATATTATTTAACATATAAATTTAAAATAAAACACAATATACTAACGCATATAAATAAAGCGTACAAATTACATAATATTATATATCGTAATTATCGTAAAACACATAGGTATATCGTAATTATCGTAAAACACATAGGTATATCGCAGTTAACGAAAACAACAAATGATTGTGGATCTGGATTTTATTTAATATCGAAAATTCTAACGAACTAAAAATATATCGATATCTTATAAGAATAACCTAATAACCCTATCGATATTTTTAAAAATTATGGGGGTGATAGCCGCTATATCGAATATATAATTTTTTATTTCGTTCGAATTTTTAGATATTATTTTGAAAGTATATCTGGACCTTGGGTCTAAAAGGGCCAATTTCACTATTTAACACTTTTGGATAATAAACAATTACGTTTTTTTTTAACTTCAAAAATCCATATAAATTTGAATTTTTATTGTATGCATTTTTCCTTTTGCAATCATCGTAATATAATATTATATACTACCTAATGGTATACATTTGGTTTTTTAATGTTCTTATTTAAGTATTTTTTATTGACATTGGCCCCATGAAAATCAGTATTTATAAAAAAATATGCGACATTGGCCCTAAAACCACATCTTCAATGTTTATAAAAAATATTTTTTATATCTAGCCTTTTACTTCTTAGGTTTAGTAACAATTAATCAAAACAATTGATTTTTCATTTTTATATTTATTTAATATTTATATATTAACATAATTTGTTTTAAAATAAATATAATAAATTAACACTCACTAAAATATTATATTATTAGGGTAAAAATAACTGTGTAACAGTTTATAAGATTAAAGATATTATTATTATTATTCAGCCTTGAATATTTGTTTCAGTATCACAAACTTAACACTCAAATATAAAAAAAAAAACCATATAACAAAATTAAAAACAAACTATAAAATAATATTCAAAATAACAACTTAATTTTTGTTTTTAATACAAAAAAATGCTTTTTATATCTAACCTTAATCTTTTTAGGTTCAATAACAATCAAAACAACAGAGTTTCATTTTTATATAAATTTAATTTTAATATTATATTAACATAATTTGTTTAAAGATAAAAATATATAACAAATTAATACTCACTAAAATTCACTAAGAATATTAAAGTGGTTTTCTGTGCAATGGTTTTTATAAAGATCATACATTCTACTTATAGAAAGATCTGGATTCAAAAAATACTTTTTATTAGTTTTGTTTCTAGAGTAATGACTTTCTTTGAATGGAAACATTTTAATATGATCTCTTATATTATTTTTATCTTGGTCAGATGTTTTTGGATGATTTAAATTATGTCCTCTACCATCTGTCAAACATATACCTGCACCTGTTATCTTTTTTTTTGCCATAGTAACTCTAATTTTTTTCAAGCTTATATTCAATGTGTTCATAAACATAACCTGACATACTTCAATTTGTATATTATTAATTCCTGTGAGAAAGTATTTTCTTGAAAATTGTCTTCTACTGGGTGTGGAGTTTTGTTTTATACGTTCAGTTTTTTTAGGGTACTCTTCTATATTATTTGATATGAACTGGCTTTGTCCTTCTGATTCCAACTTATAAAAATTATCAAAAATAACAAACATTTGATCTGTGTCAATTTTTTCAAAACATTTACGTTTACATGAACAAGGGGGCTTCAATGTTTTTGCTGGAACTAATTTACCTTTTGTAGTTATATAACTTTTGCCTTGCATCTTTGACGTTTTCCTTACATTTTTAGCCCAACCTTCTGGATTTCTTTTACGTTTTCTTGTCAGTAATTCATCAGCCAATTTTTTCCTACCACCACCTCTTGAATTTATGGAAAATCCTTGAGGATCAATTGGTTGTTGAATAGTTGTACCAAGTTCACCAATAAATTCTATATCTTCAACAATACTTGTATCTCTAGACACACTAGGGAAGTTCACCACTAAATTTCAAAATACCAAAATATGAAAGTGAGTAATTTAATAATGAAAAAAAAATCTAGGTATTTTATTTTCAGTACTTTAAATACTGTTTAGTATTATTCCAATAATATTTTATATTATTGAGTTTTTAGTTTATTTGTATATAATAATAGGTGCCTAGTAATAATAGTATAATATGAAATTATTCTATTATAAAATATTATTATTTCTGTAAAGCAAACATTTTAAAAGTATATACTATTAATTTACCTTCAATATCAAAACTCTCATAATTATCATTGTTGTTTTCAGGATTTAGTGTATTTATCAAGTTTTCGGGATTAATCTCAATAAAACCTAGGATATTTCAAAAAATATATATTATATACATTACTTTTAAGTATAGAAATTATGGTATAATTTTAGTGTGTTACCTACCATTATTATTTAGAATATCGTCATCACTACTTTCTTCAGACTGAATATTTTCGGTTGGTGGAATATAAAATTCATCACTAGAATAATCATAATTTACACTACCAGATTCACTTTCAGATTCGACTGTATTTTCTAGATTTAAATGTGATAGTATTATGTATAAAATATTTTAAAAAATAATATTTTTAAATATGACCAATCAACTATAATAGTACCTTTAACTGTTTTGTTGTTGCACATTGACAACAGCAGCTTCGATCTCTTACTCATTGTAATGTTTTAAAAATAAATAACTGTTTTAAAAAAATATTGAACTACGAGTACTACACATTTGATATAAACAAAAAATTGTTCGACGATGAAATGTTTACTTGTTATTAAATATAATTTTAATATTTTTTTCGTTTAATATAGAATAGAATATTGATAACACTATCAATAAACAACGTCAACATGGCCAATGATAAGACAATATTTTTATTTAATTTTATCATATAAGGGCCAAAGTACACATAAGCCTTATAGTTTTATGAATTAGATAATGACTATAAAGACTTAAATCAGATAGGTCACTATAGAAATAGAAATAATATTATTGTTTGTAACATTGGCCAATCTGTTTCTTGTAATTTTAGTGATCAAGATACGCCCTTCTAGCACAAGAAAATATACATAAAATTGTATATGTTAAGCCATTTATCTCATTTTCACCAAAAAGTGAGATTGGCCCTTTTAGACCCAAGGTCCAGATATAATGAAGAATTTTTCTCATTGTCGAACATTAAATAACAACTAGATAATTGCTTGCAAAACGCACAATCAACTGTTGTTTTCGTTAACTTCAACATACAAACCAGGCATGAAGAATGTCCACAACGCATGTTGAAACACATGTCTCGGATCTCCCGAATCTCCATACAGATAGAACATTTAGTAGTTGTTAGCATTAACGATGTTATGCATTCTTCTGCCCGTCTGGTTAGGACTATACGAGTTTCATGTAGAATTCCCTTAACTATTTTTGTATATCATTAACGAAAATAATAGGTATTTTAATCCAAGAAAGACCGAAAAAAATAAGTTTCTACTCAAGTAGGTAATCTCATTACCAGATATCAGTTTGTAAAAACAATGGTTTTCAAATTTTACCTAGTAGGTATACTATTAAAAATATTTAAATTATATTTGATATAAAAAAGTTGTTAAGTTGTATGATAGGTATTCTATGATGATTTTCAAATTATAAAAAACTAAAAAGAAGTAAATTTTTGAAAGAATTCTCGGCCTACTTTCTTGTGGTGTCTCTAGGGTAACGCAACACTAAGCTGATAAGTGTTTGTTCAACATAATATTGTCATATACATTTATCGTATTAATACTTATATAAAATAATAGGGTAATTAACTCGTATATACTGTAAACTTCTTAATAGCCCGAGAATCAACTGATACCTATATAAAGTAAGTTTTGGAAATCAACTCACACAGTGATACCTATTACCTACAACATGCATGCTATATAGTATATTATAATATTATAAATTGAAATTGTAAATTAATAAAAAAATTTTCCAGATAACATAATTTCAAACATTTATACTGAGAGAGTGGGTGATAAGTTCTTGAAATTTTGCAGTATAATTAATTAGGTAAGTATAACTTATTAAAATAAAAAATTACTGAAATATTTTTTGAAAACTTCAAATATACCGGTAAGTCGGTACCTAATAATTTATTCAATATTCTTAAATTAATAATATTAATTTGGTCAATTATTTCAAAAAGTACCATTTACTCTCACATTCTACATTTATTTTTATATGCAAAAGTTGAAAAATTATCTTAATTATGTGACCCTACATTTTAACATTATGTTTTAGGATAACTTTTAACTAAATTAATTTTTGAGTAGACTGCATGTGCCAACATAACTTAATTTTAATTTTATACTATTATGATTATACACTTGTTATATACCTACCTACAGTAATGGAATGGGAAACTGGAGATTTTTCTGCGGTACAGTCCGACCCTTCGACTAGCAGCGCGGGTGTCAGTTAAAATCGCGAAAGTCAAAATCGCGAAAAAAAAAACAGCGAAAATAAAAATCGCGAACGGTTTTAACAGCGAAAACAATAATAGCGAAAATTAAAATATTCTTTTAAATATATTTTTCACAAAAACCTTACAATACGTCAAAATACTATAAAAAAATACAATTTAAATTTGATATTTTTCCTAAAATTATAATGTGTAAGTATATGAATTTAAAATATTTGAAAAATTGAATAAATAAATAATAAGATTTTCTGGATGGTTCAACAGTACCCGCTATGTTCTGATTTATTTTCATTTCATTTAGGCTTTGTTCCTTTTGAATTGCTTCAATAAATTTCCATATTGTTGGATGACATGAACTCAATAAGTTATTAAAGCCTCTATGCCATCCTTCAACATAATTATTTGTTCTTGGTAAACCAGATATAGTAGACCTAAAGCAGTTCCACAGTGAAATAGGGAATCTGGGATTTCTCCTTCTACGTCTATTTGGACGACCAATCCATGTATCCTCAAAATAGGAAATAAGTGGTTCTAACACGTCTTCATTATTATTGTAATACGTACTTTCACACAATGTTTCAAATGCGTCAATTACGTCATTTTCCGGAACAAAAGCCAAGGCAGACAAGTAACGGACTTGCAATGAAAACTCTGAGTCTGCTTTATACTTGTCTACCATTCCAGAAATAGTTTGGATTTTTCGCCAAACACATTGTGTTTGATGAAAAAAACAGCCGTTTTGTTCAGTATTTGGAAATTGTATTTTAAATGCGTTTAATGAGCTTTGTTCAAAATCAGTCATTATTGTTTTTGGATTTAAATTAATATTATGTGTTTTGATTGCCGAAAATAACCTTTCATATGAACTTTGCGTTTTATCTGGCATTAAAGCGAAAACTACTGGTATTACCAAATTATGCTTTATAACATGTATTGTGTATACTTGTGTAAATAATGGAGGACAAGACTTAAAAGTTCCATCTGCAAACCAATGATCAGATTTAGACAGTAAATCTAAATTTTCTTTCGTAGCAAACACTAAAATCCGACTTTCAACTGGTTCAATGTCATTAATTAAAAATGTACGACCATCAATAGTTTGGGAATATTTATCGGGTATTGTTATATCTGTGATAGTAAATGGGTTAGACGGAGCAGAACTATTAATTTGTCGTATGCGACACAAAGTGCGTTTAATATAACTTACTGGAGGGAGAGCTCCGTGAACGGCTTGTGAACACAATGTTGAGGCTTCTGAAACGATCTGATGTGGATTATCTTGAGATGACAGAGCTCGAGTTTTCATTTCGTCTATACAAACACGTATTTCAAATTCTAAATTTGAAATAGTATGGTTATGTTCACTAGGTCCTTTTACAATTTCGTCGTTTCTTAAATTAAGGCGCGATTTACATAGTTCTTCAGTACATCTCCAATACACGGTATTTTTATATTTTTTGTCTAACCTATATAAATAACCATTATATTTAAGTAAATTTTTGTTTTTTTGACTTTTTATAAACTCCATTGCGAAATTGTTACGAGTGAATAATACTGTACGAATATGGCAACGGCGAACGGACGAAATGCGGACTGGTGTGACTGATGATTTGTACAAAGTACAAAATGACATTGATTATCTATTGGTATCATTATTATTATTATTTACTATGATTATACTACTATATTTTAGAAAAACCCATCCATAAAAGTTATAAATAACCAATATATTAAGTAATATATAAAATTTTAATTTATAAATATAATGAAACAATAAAACGGTTTGTAGTTTTAATTCGAATGGTCGGTAATAAAATCACGCAACGACAATATTAATATATTTCAACAATTTATTGACAAGGTTTATTCAATTAATTAGAAGTTTAATCAATAAAAGATGATGGTAAAAATTATAAATTAGTTATAATTTCCACGAGGAAAAGTTTTGAATAATTTTACTGAATCAACAAATTAGGTTTATTAAAATAGTCAAATATATAATCATTAAAACGAACAGTTTTTTAAAACAATAACATGATTTTAATTTTCACAATAATTGGTTTGTTGATAACTAACAAACCTAGTTCATTAAAAATACCCAAGATATTTCTCTGGGTGAAGATTATAACTCTGCGCAAGACACACAGTACATTATTGATCTAATTGAGTATTTCTTAGATATCTAATATATTCATTTAGGTTTCTATCTCTTTTTGAATATCGACATATTGTTACAATCAAAATTGACAATAACAACAGGAATTAACTATGCATTGTTGTGAGTCATTACACAGACAAAAGTAATAAAAACCCAAAAATAATTGAGGAAGTGTGGTCATATTATAGTAAGTTATTAAAATTATTACTGTTTTTTATATTATTTTGGTGGAATCTAATACATTTAGGTACACATAAGATAATACATAATCTGGATTTGAATATTGTAGTGTCCCAGCATACAGGAGGACGAACGACTTGTGTTGAGGTAGATGGTTTGGGTGAAATAAGTATAATAACTTGACTTGTGATTAATTATTACACAATTATTTGCTTGCGATGTGGACAAAACATTATTACTGATACAAGAATGATTTAATTGAAAATATTCTAAGTCCAAATGATTAATTTGGAATGGTGACTGGCGTGAAGGAGGTGCTTGCACTGACTCTGGTGGCTCACGTCTGCATTTGTGTAATCAGGGCTCTCCAATATAGTCCTACCTACTCTCTGTGTGTATGTGCGTGTTTAGCGCATAGCCGGACATCCGTCAGTACATAGCAATATCTAAAAAAATTTACTGTTATACTTAATACTTTTTTTATTAACCTGATATTAATTTAAATGACATTTAATTTCTATTGTTAAGATGTATAAGTATCATAGATGCAACTTCAATTAAAAAAAAAAAAAACTATGGATACTCATAAGCTATACATTTTCTAATTTTAGTTTTTTTTTTGTAAGGAAAAGTTTTTAATACTTAAACACAAACATTATTTGAGAATGCTAATTTTAAAATTGAGGGTGCTAATACCCTCTAAGCCCCCTCCCCATTTGTGCCCATGATTAGTATACAATTGTTTGTCTGAATATATTATGTTTACCTACTTAACATGATTTGGTTTATAATTTAATTGCTTAATGTAGGTACCATAGCTAATTATAGATATAAAATATATTCTTATGCCCGCCACACATTCCTTCATAGTATTTGAATACTAGTTATAAAAATACCACACCATTCCTATTTCTATTGCTTAAAATTGGTAGGAATTAGAACTATATAGAAATAAAAATTACAAAATAAATAATATTTGAACTAACATGTTATTAACTAAAAATAAGTACTTGTTTAAGTGTTTGATATATAAATATATATTATGTAATTATTTTATTTTGCAAAAATTTAATTTAATAAAATAAAATATAATGTATATAATTGAAAAGTTTAATTTGGGGATAAGTACAGATAGTTGATCTTAATATATTAATAATTGATTCATTATATAAGATTGAAACATTTTGAAGCTGCTATACCAAGTTGCCAGTCGTGTTACTCATCTGTTTGTGGAAATTGTATTGCAATCCAAACTGTAAAATCGAAACAAATTATTAAATCAATTTTAAGTTGGTCAGTTTGGGTACAACTCAAATGTACTCAACGCTACAGATATAATGGATGGGTAATAAGATGGAAGCTTATTAAAATTAGCGTCAAGACTCTTTTAGTGCCATTTAAAGTTAATTCATTACAAGCTATCTATCTGAGTGAAAAAATGGGATATCACTGATTCAACATTTCAACCACATATTATACTTACATTCTGGGTTAATATACAGGGGATCGTTATTTCAAAAATTTGAAAAATACAATGATTTTTATTATTTAAAATAATCCATAGAATCATAAAATAGGTGAAACTAGTATAGTTTTACCTATTCTGTAATATATTTGTTTATAAATATGTTATGAATTTCAATTTTCTATAAAAATTTCAACAACAACAACGATGTATGTAATCCAAATGAAATTTTACACTCTTACAATCCACCAAAAATTTATTTAAATTGGTACTTACGCAGATCTGAATAATAATATGTATAATTAACATATTTCATTTCTCTCAATTTCTGTGCTGAAGATACATACAACTCCGGTTCGGGACCACAATAATATGTTTTCAAAAATCTCCTGGTGCACGTGTCTAAACAACAATCATCAACGACAGCCCTTTTAAGTTTGGTCAGCTGTTGACTATCTGAAAATGAAGGAAATTCATAAGTCAAAATAAAAATAGTTATAAATCTAATAGACCTAACCTTATATATTATAAGTTAACTTGATTATTTGTGTTATCAATTTATTGTGATAAAGGCATAACGCATTATTGTAGATAATCATAAGAGTATCAGATAATCAGTAGCGATCTGATTGTCAGAGAAGGCGGATCTCTCTGCAGTAATTAATATGTAATATAAAATCAATGCCGTAGAAACTGTGGTGCGGGCGGTTCATTGTACCGGGGCTCCGCGTTGCAATTTCTAATATGAGGCCCATACTTAAATAAAATAATATAAGAATTAAGAATCTATACTAATAACAATTTTTTTAATAAGATCATAATATAATGATAATGCCGTTAACACTTTGTTATTTTAGTATAATATAGCACCGCCAGGCTTCATATTAGTACTCTCAGTTCCCATATAATAACATATAATAATATAATTATTTTTAAATGTTTTGAATACATAATATATTATGTACAGTATAGTTGCTTAATAGCTTAAATAAATAAAGAGTTGCGATTACATTAACATTTATACATTTTCAACTTTATTATTAGTTATTAATTTTTCTATACAAATAATTGAAGAAAAATTGATTAAAATTTTAATTAATTATATTTGTATTATAATTAAAAATTCAGAATATAAATAAGTACAAATTTAAAAATATTGCAATGCAGTTTATTATATTATTAGTGGGGTTGTGGACTGTGGCGGGCTAAGCATCCCACGGATCTGTGTAGTACTAAAATGTACTGAGAATAGCTGAGAAAGAGAAGCAGACTAATTATGTAATTATATTGCAGTATAATAGTATGAAGGTTTACTGGATAATATTGTATAATTGTTTTTATTCAAATAATTTTGGTTAATCATTATTTATTTCAGAAAGGAAAATTCGAAATTACAATTAAAATTGAACGTATGAAACTAATCTGAAAATTAAAATTCTATATATTCTTTTGTTTGTCTAATCATTCATCTATTAATGAGCAAACAAAATTTTTCATAGTAATAAAAACTCTGTCCATAAATTAAATATGTATGTATTGGCAATCAAAAGCTTATACATTTTTAGACCAGTGGGGTGGCATTTTGGCATCAAATAAATACATAGGCATATACGCAGATATGCTTAGATCATGCACTACGGACTGAAAAGTCTTTGTTATTATTGTGCATAAATAAATGACTGATAACCAAATCAGAGTGAACAATCTGAATTCTTCGCAATTCGCTGTCGTACATTGCTGTCAGAGAGTAGGGGTTCTTGGTTCATACATAAATCATGTTTTCATTATGACATCAAGAATTAGCATGAGGGTTAGGTCTATAATACACGATCCTAGTAGTTAAAACTACATCCATATAGTACCTACATTATCTAAGGTCTGTAACAGACCACGTGGAAAAACAACATAATGTATAAAAAAGATAAGAGCGTGACCATTTCAGCTTATAATTTGTGATGTTTTTTGTTTTCAAAAAGTGGGATCTGAATGTAAACATACTGTCTATAGCCATAGGAAAGGAAGTCATTGTCATACCAGTAAAAAAAATTAAAAAAGGAGTGCTGTCATGGGACACCCGGGAGAAACGTAGTTTCTTTGGAAGTCTTATAGGTTATAGATTAATTTCAGTGGAACTATTCGAAATGAATGTAAATATTATCTTATCAGGTTTTTTTATTTAATTCATTGAAAAATACATTGAATTATTATTATTGCTCATATTCAATCACCGAAAGCAAATGATACGTTGTCATTAAATGATCGCGAAAACTGAACAGAGCAACATTGTCAACACAACACGCACCGCGGAGAAAAGGTCAATGACATCGGAGCCCGATGCGATCAAACAAAACAACGCGAAATGATGTAATCATAACGGAAAAACCCAGATTCGTCAGCACAGTTACAAAAGTGATTTTATAATATATATTTTGGGCTACACACGAATTGCGTCCCGAAATAAAAAATTTGATAAGCGGGTACACGAATTGCGTCCGGCATTATTTAATTTACTGCATGAATTGCGTCCGGTTTTGTTTGAACGATTGCATGAACGATAAACGTACTGTAAAGCCTATAATAATTTTAGTTCAATTTCGATCGTGTTGTTGGTGTAATGGTGTAAACGTTTGTGTAACCTTTATTATCT
This sequence comes from Diuraphis noxia, assembly GCF_037042655.1. Lineage (NCBI taxonomy): Eukaryota > Metazoa > Arthropoda > Insecta > Hemiptera > Aphididae > Diuraphis > Diuraphis noxia. The sequence continues at coordinate 77,224,336 of NW_028301711.1, forward strand.
GTTAAATAAAACTTAAACTCTAAAAACACTATAAAATTACTTCGGTGATTTTAAGCGAAAAAAATAAAACATTATTTAATATTGATGGATACAAATTTCGGTATCATATAATATTAAAAAATGATGTTCAACGTTGGAGCTGCTGTAATAAGACGTGTAAGTCATACATTAAAACATTAAATTAAATAATGAAAATGAGATTATCGAACGTGCAAATCATCATAATCATATTAGAGATTCTATTGAAGTATTTAATAGACAACAGTTAAGTAATAATTTAAAGCGAAAGGCTGTAGAAGAACTTTATGATAAACCATCAAAACTTATTCATGGAGCTTTATCAAAAGACATTCCAACATTGACAACTTATGAATTAACCTTGATTCGTAATAATATACACCACGCTCGGTCATCGACAATTCCAAAACTTCCAGATAACTTACCTGATTTACAAAATATTTTATTGAAAGAAAATATTCAGACTAACAGAGATGAAAACTTATATTAAACAACGAAGTATTCATGTAATTAAAAACAGACGAATGATAGTATGTGAAAAAGAAAATTGACCAAGACAAAATATAGCAAAATATGAAAGTGGCTAATTAACCCGTCTTGATTATATTAAGAAAGTATCATTCAAGTTTTTACCAATTTTTAATTTTATAATTATAACTTTTTTATATATATACATATGTATATATTTTTTTACTATTATATTATTATTATATTATTAACCTACACATTTTATTTTACTTACATATAATTGCATAAAAATGATAAAAAAACAATATTTTACCGATAGTATTTGGTATCGACAGTCCTAAGTCTGTATGAAATGAGAAGGAAAATAATGTTTTTACGTTGGGACGCAATTCGGGTAGTTGTTAAATATGGTTGGGACGCAATTCGTGTAGTCGTTAAATATCTTTGGGACGCAATTCATGCGGAAAAGGGATTTCGGGACGCAATTCATGTGCAGCGATATTTTGTTATGAACGGTTTCTATTGTAATACTATAATAATTTATTTATTATAACAATAACAATTAATAATAATAGTATCTAAGGTTTCCAGCTACCTGCAACCTGACCTTTTTTATTTTGTGTGTTTTATAGGTGGCGACGTGTAGATATATAATAACAACGTAGCCGGCCGTAGAGCGAGAGGGGCAGGAGTATAGAGAAAGCGATAAAGAGTAAGAGAGATAGCGATTAACGCTTTTATTTTCGTTTCGCACGGTTTTTCTAGGCTAGGGTCCCTCCGCTCACATCACGCCTTAGGAAACTACGTTTCAAAAAATGGTAAACCTTTTGGTTTTAATAATATAATATTATGCACCTTTTAAAACGGGTATAATGTGAAAGTAGTATTTTGCCAGATATCCCATATGCCCAGTATCATTATTTTAACCAATTAAAAACAGAAATTTAATGCACTACTGGCAACACTTTTTGATCAAAATAAAATCAGATAATTTAAAAACATAAATGTTCCCGCCTTCCCGAGAATATTTCCCATGAAGGTTTTATGAAATATAAATTACAGTTTCCTAACCAATTTCTAAAAAAAAAAACAAATTCTAACCAGCTTTATGGTCTGCTAGTTTCGATTGATGGAAGATAAAGTATTGTAATTGATAATCAGATACCATAATATATAAATTATATTTACTTTTATCTTTATTGTAGATGCCTTTACAGATGATTGCTAGTTCAGCCGAGAGTCTTGTTCCACAAAACTGTATCGGATCAACCCAGTACGAACTATTATCAGCGATAGATCCCAGAATCAAGTCAATGCATAAGCACAGAACAAACAAAATCATATTGAACTTCATGATTATCTGAAACATTCGGTCATACAACATAAACTTTTGACTATAAGTATCGTTTATTAAATTACCTCACGATATAGAATAAAATAAATACACGTTGATCTTGATTATTAGATTATTATTGAATTTAAATGCGACTAAACACTAAATATCAATTGTTATATAATAAATTTATTTTTATCACACAAATATAGCATAAATCGTTGATTACTTTCTAATGTCAGAATTGTTTTTTATTATTTTTAAATACATACTTAGTGTCATTATACTAACTAAAATTGTGGAATATTTTGAAACTCTCATTAATTTTTATTCTTTTCATAATCACAATATCGTATAAAATATAAAAGTAATTGTTGGTACCAATACTTACATTTATCATTTATAAGCAGTTAATTTATTTTACGACTATTATGAAAGTAGTTTTATTACAGTTTATTGTTGGTATTTGATAATAATTTAATATTAATATTAAAATATGATAATTGACTGAACTATAATTTGCTTTCATATCTTTTATAAGTACCTATAATTAGTAAAATTCTTCATATCTAAATGTTTTTAATATTATAATTTGTTAAAATAAATTTACCACAGTATGTAACTATAATTCTAAATTAAATAGTAATACGTATTTAAAATGTAATACGATTATTATTTTTGTATATCAATAAAATATAATTAATATTATCTTGAATTAACTTTATATTAAATAATATGACTAATTTATTTAACGTTAAGTTCCTAATGCATTGATAGTGGATAAGTAATTAAACATACCTTTTTCAAGAAAAATTGCTGTGTAGGATACCTGTAGTCGACTCGATGTATCTGGTGGAAGAGTAACAATAGTTGTACTAACACTGTAGCCAAATTGAATTCTGTAACGTGATCAACTGTGCTGCAGTCTAGGGAGCAGATGAGCAGTCGGCAGATCCTACCTACTTATATATTTGATTTATATGTAGCAAATATAGAGAATAGGTGGGGGTTGTTTAGACTCTAGTGACCATTCAGGTAACAAAAGGACCTTATAAGGTGTACGGGCCGCGTACGAACAACAATAGTACGCGACGCCCGGTCACCGAAATACTTCGCGCGTTACATAGGTATTACGATACACCGCTGCTCACCAACCGATCTATGTGTGTGTGACGTAAAGCGACTCAAAGGAAGTGGACGTGGTCGCCGAGCAAGATCAGAGAGTACTGGTGTGTGGTGAATGTGTGAGGGTGTATTATATGTATGGGTGTGTCGTGTGTATGTGTGTGCTTATAAATAAATAATAATAAAATGGTAACACGTTTCGGGTAAATAATTAATTTATGTATAATACACGATATCAATAATAAATTAACAAATATATAAAAATCACAGAAACACAATTATAATCGTATAAAAATATAATAATTAATAAATTAAAGCCCTTATGGCTGAACAAGATAAATAATATTATAGCCCTTCTGGCTCAACACAGGAAAAATATGGGCAAAAACAATAATACAATAATGATAATAATGATCAGTGGTGATCAGCACATACTGTAAAAAACAATATAAATTTTAATAATATAATAAATGTCGGCGATTAGCGCCTAACAATATAAAAAAATAACGTTCGCGACGACGGTTAAAGGAAGACAAAAGTGTCACGGCGGCCGTATTAACGAAGCTCGCCTCGCCTAGCATATTATAATATATTAATGTCGTACGTTCGCTCGAATATAAGGAATGTTTTACCCATACATCCAGTGGCGTACCTAGGCCTCTCTCACGGGGGGGTTTTAATTTGAATTACATTTCCAAAAGGAAAATTATGAACGTCAAAATATTATGTGAACTTTTCGTATATAAATATAAATATATACGACACATAGCCATATTATCAAGACCAAATACAGACAAAGATCGTTCAGTTTCGTGGAGGCGGCCAATATGACAGCGGGTGGCCATATATTGTTGTGAAAACGTATAGGCATGCATTGCTGTAAAACTTAGTTTTGGGTGGTCTCTGGTTCTTGGAAACAACAATCATTTGAAATACACAATTGAGCTCACAGGGCACAAAATTATACAATGAATGTATTGTCTGTTGAACGGAGACTTACTGGTCGACCAGCTGTCATTCCAGGAGGTTATTTTTAAGAGCCTCAATCAATATTTAATACTGTTTACAATAAAAATAAAAATGATATATAGTATACAAATTTGGCACAGGTTTTTATTTTGCACCTTCGTTGAAATGCGTTTTATTTTTGATATTATTGAATATTTTTTTATTTTTAAACCATGCATATTTGCACCATATAAACCGTTCTTTTAACGATTCTCAATTACCTATATTATAGTATATAGTTCCACCGAGGCACTAAATCATATAGATATAATAACAGTTAATAGGTAGGTAATTTTTAATATTTTGTATTTGATAAAACACCTATTATTATTTTACGGCTATATAACATTTAATAGGTAGTAGTAACACTGCATTAAATATTAATATTTACACAAAATAGGTTCAATGTATTCAAATAAATATATATTTTAATACATAATATATTTGGTATATATTTATGTATGAACCAATTTTAAATTTTTTTTTTACTTTTGTCCACTTTTTTAACATCTTGATTTTATTTGAAACTGTCTCATCTTTATAGTGATGTATGTAACAAAAATATCAGTCAACATATCTGTTTTATGTAGGTATTATATATTTCTACCAGCAGTATTTATTAATAACTACAATATTATATCCACCTATTTTATTAAGTCAAAATAATTATTACTGTGTTATAGAAAAGTGTATATGTGTCACCATAGTGGATTTAATAAAGTTAGTATTGAGAAGAACAAAAAAGGGAGATAAAAAAACACAGAATGCAAAGCTCAAATTGATATAAAAATTAAATTAAGTACTAGGGACACAAAAAAAAAGGATAAATATATTAGAGTGAGTTATATAAGTTTCACTCATCTAATTTGCCCAGTTATTAAAAAATAACTACATAATTAAGTTATTAGAATTTGGAAAAAATATTTATTTATTTTGTATATACTATTACTATATTATATACTACATAATCAACTTTTATTTATTTAATTTGTTAATTGTAGTATAATTTGCAATTATAGGATGGTTTACCAGCAATCATATTTGTGATTGAACATAACCATATAGCTTAGGTTCTGCTGAAGCTTTATATTTTTTAAGACCAACCAATGAAATTAGAATTAAATTTGAAAATTATTTCAATGACGGTTTAGGTGAGTATTTTTCTCTTCTATGAATTATGATAAATAATAGGTAATCAAAATATATTTATTTAACTGGAAGTTAATAATATAATATTTAACAGTTATATTTAGATACCGTATCCTCAGATATATGTTTATTGAAAACATTTAACTATTTAAATACCTATAAAAATAAATAATTAATCACAATGAATTAATAAAAATTGAAACTAACAGTTTTGCATGTTATAATACTATATTATTTTAGAGCTAATTAGTTAAATATTTTGAAAAATAAAAACAAGTACTTATGTGGCTATGTACAATTACTCTGTCTCAAATTATAAAATAATTTAATATAAAATTAGTTTTAAACTGTAATTTTAACTCATTTTTCACAACTGAGTGTTTGAGTTGTAAACAAAGTAGGTAAACAGTGGTGCAATTTGTTGCATAGGTATAACCTAATATATTAATGATTTAAATTAATCATTAATTATACTAAAAACATTAAAAATAACAATGTATGGTAAAGCATGTCAAAACTTCAGCTTATAGTTATAAAAATCAAGTAAAATTGAAAATATTAAAACAATTTTTTTTTAAATTTTGCCTTTGTTATAATATATTAAATAATATAATATAATATCATAACCATTATGATAGAGACCTCAGGACCACGGTTAAAGTTATGTTATATTTATATTTTCCTTTAAGGAATAAAGCAATATTGATATTTTTTTTAAGCATCATATTATTCAAATGTCAACATAGTATGTATATAATTTTATAATTTATTGAATTTAAATGGGTCTATTACAGTTTTACCAATCAATGGGGCACAAAATTTCCTACAAAATCGACTATTTACATCAAAATGACCAAAAATGGACTTGAACCCTTCTCCAAAACACCGTCCAATTGTATTATTGACTCCACCAATTTTGATCAATTTAAGAAATTAATTAAAATTATTGTTATAGGTAGTTTTAATAAATTAAATAACAATTATTTTTATATAATTATATATAACAATAAGTTTTCTAAGTTTTCTTATATAGTTATATTCTTATTGTGTATACATTTTCATAAAAGTAAAATATGTAATTTTACTCAATTGTTACTTCATCAATTTATATTAATATTGTTTGAATATAAAAATAAGTTTTTATACTATTTTTAGTACATAATTTAAATCTGCTGATATTTTTAAATTTTTACAAAGACTAATATTAAAAATGTAAAATTCCCTGATCTCCATCACAAGTCTTACTTAAAGGGATCAGGAATCGAATAATATTAATAGATATGTCTCCATAACAATTTATGATGTAGTACCTATTCTATTAATTAAATCCAAAAATAATGTTAACCATAATATCACACCATGAAATTCCACACTAATTTTAATACCTACATATTTTTTTTTTTTAATTATTACAAAGTAAAAATAATCTAAATAAATGGATACTAATTTTTTATTTATACATTTTAAAAATATTTCATTTTTAAAGTTACTAATGGGAGCAATGGTTTTATAATCTATACTCTACACTGTAAAACTGATTATACGTACATTGTATTATTTAATTCTTAAATAAACATTTTGCAGAAACTTGAAGATAAAAAAACAGATTATGAAAAAAATGGAATTATTGTAAGGTTTAATGAAAATCCATTTGCTATACTAGTGGTCACTCCTATTATGCAAAAGGCTCATAAATTAGCCTTTGCTAAAGATATTGCTTTTGCAGACAGTACAGCATCATGTGATACTCAAAGTCATACTGTTACATTCATGCTTACATCATGTGGTATTGGAGCTATTCCTCTGGGTATATTCATAACAAAAGGACAAACAGTTGATGAATATAAAACAGCATTTTCCCTGCTGAATGATTCAGTTCCTAACAGTTTTGATGGCCAAGGTTTTCCAAGACATTTTATAATTGATGATAGCGAGGCAGAAAGGCAAGCACTAAAATCAATTTGGCCACAATCAAATATTTTGCTTTGTAGGTTCCACGTTTTACAATCAGTATGGAGATGGTTATGGGACGCTAAACATAATATCAAAAACGAACACAGAAAATTGTTGTTTAATTTATTTCAAAGTATTTTAATTTCACCAGATTATAATAGTGCTCACAAAGCCAATATTACTGCTATTGGCAAGACAAAAACTATTAATAATAGCATAGGTGATGAAATTATACCACTTAAGTATGAAAAATGGGTGAAATATATTAATAATTATTGGACGAGAAAAGAGTTATGGTGTTTAGCTTTTAGAAATTCTGCTGTACATGGTAATCAGACCAATAATTTTAGTGAAGTTAATGTACGGATTTTTAAAGACATAGTACTTTCTAGAAATAAGGCATATAACGCCATTGCACTGGTTGATTTTATTTGTACTGGCCTAGAAGATTACTACTTAAGACGCTTAAGGACTTTTGTTAATGGTAGAAATGACTCAGCTCGATTACTATTTGAAGATCAAATAAAAAGAGCTATTTATATTAATAAAGATTCGATAGAAAAATTATCTAACAATACATTTAAAGTACCATCAGGGTCCGATTGTGGTCATTATGAAGTAGATGTCACTCATGGATTTTTTACGTGTTCCAAAGGAAATTTAGGAGCTTTTTGCAAGCATCAGGCAGCAGTATACCATTACTATAATGAAGCAATGCCTAATTTACCAGCTATTACTTTAAATTATTGAAAATAATGTATTATCATCTCCAATAACAAATACATTAGTCGAAACTGATGATTATCTGGATAATCATAATATTGATCATCAGTCTGATGAATGTGTTAACCAGATTCAAGAATTAATTAAAACAAATTTTGAAAAATTTAAAAAGAATACTTCAAGTTCAGTACTCACTAAAAGTTTAGATCGTTTGAAGAAAGTTAAGTCAGTTGCTACTTGGGAATCATTTTTGAGTACTGCTGGTAGTACTATATCACTAAGGCATCTATCTCGTTCAACTATTCATGTGCAGCCTACCAAAATAAGTAGAAGAAAGCCAGGTGTCACAAGAGGTAGTAAACGTTTATAAGTAGGGCGACCAGTGAAGACAGACAATAACAAAAGAAATGCAATAAAAATAAAAATAAATTTAGCCGAAAATATTAGGAAGAATGTCCCAAATGCCAAAAGTCATTAACTACAATGACTATTATCTAACTATTATTTAATTACTATTTTCATCAAATCTTATACCACATATTTTTTATTATTATGATGTACATATTATATAATTATATAATAATAATAATAATAATACATAAATTTATTATTAAACATTCATAAATTTTCTCTAAAATATTATAATTACATAGAATGTAAAATTGTGCTAACTTGAATTTTTCATTAATTTATTGTTATTACTTATTTGGAGACCTAAGGTATTTTTTTTAAATATTGTATCCAACTATTAAATATATTATGTTATTAACTTCCAGTTAAATAACTATTACAATTTAAAATATACTTTAGCATTTAATATGACTTTATTATTATTTATTAGTTATTATTTATTGCATAGGTAATAAAATTTCAACTACCTATGTTATGTGTATATTTCAAATTTTGAATTTCAATCTAACTGTATTGATAGGTTTCAAAAACAAATGACACTGGCAGAAGTCAGAATTTATTTATATTGCTAAATGCAACAAAATTAGTGGTAAACCATCCTAGAATTAAATTTAAGGTAGGTACCAACCTAAATGTGAACATGAAATACAAACAAAAATAACTATATTTGTAATTTTTAAGGAATGGGCACATTGGTAAAAGAGAACTTATCTACCCACTCTAATATATCCCTTTTTTTATGCGTCTCTATCAGTTTTAGTTTGACTCTTGCTTTAGGTGTTGTTTAATAATTACATTTTTTTTCCTCTCAGTGCTTACATTATTAAGACACTATTAAAACATATTATATAAAATACAATTATATTATTATAAACTTAATACAATTTATCAAACAAATGTATCAATGTCAATGTATTAAAAATAAAAGACAAATGTAGATTTATAGTTTATAGATTTGGTTGTTTTTAATTGAGATGACATAATTTCTATTGATTATAGTGTTATTAGGTATAATACTACTGGTATAAAACTATATACTAATATCGATGCATAATGGTTTTTTACCGTCATACCAATTTAGAAGTTGAAGCAATTAGATAATAGAATAGTTTAAATTTTCAAAAAGCGCGGTAAAGCCAATCAGAAGGCTAAAATTATAAAAGGTGCCGAGACCGAACCCAGAATGCTAATATGCTGTTCGGGCATCACATACTCACATCGAAAATGTAAGCTGACAGTTTGTCAACAAAAATTCGAATCAGACAGATTAACTCGTAAACAAGTCAACAACTCCGATTTATGGCTAATTCATCATTATTGTACGCCGTTCTGTGCTAATTTTTTTTTTCATTGTTTATACAGTTGAACATCTTGAAATTATATTAAATAAGATATTTTTTCAAGTTGAGGTACATCATTTGGGTATTGATTTCACTTCTGTATTAAGCTCCAAATTCAATTTTTGCAACCATGGCCCTTTTTGGCACAGAACTTTGAGATTGATTTCACATTTTTTTTAACACCAAAGTTCTATCTTTTCTCCCAGTCTCTTCAACTTACGCACAAAAAGCCTTTTTTACTTCTACGAAGTAGTTTTTTTGAAGATAATATATACGAATATACGATAAACAATATACATATACGATATACAATATACATATACGATTTGGTAATAATAATATATAATATATTATATATTATATTATATTATATATATATATAATATATTACTTAACACTAACCGACACTTAACTGGACATTGTAAGAACGGCCCTAGTATTTTTGAATAATCTGATACAGTAACATCTTCAAAAGCTTACAATCTTTTAAAATCTTTGATATGCTGCGAATTTATAAAATCATTATATTTTATCGTTGATATATGTTCTATAACTTCATAAAAATTTGTTACAGACCTAAAAACAAGACACTTTCTGCAAATAATATTGTAAGGATTGTGTTGGCAAGCTTAATGTCAGGGAGAATAATGATTATTTTTCTTGATGTGTAGAGATACTTTTGAAAAGTTAAAAATGTCTGTATACTTACCTCGACTATGTACTAAAATGTCAAAAAGATCAAACCCTGAAAATAATATTTGATTTAAATAATCGTTTTGATAATGAAATAATAGGAATTTTCGATTTGGTTTGTTTTTACCAGACATTTGTGATTTGTCTTGAACCTAACATTTTTACATAATTGAGTTATTGCCAAAAAAATTTAATGGACAAATTTTTGGGATCTTCTGTCCAGGCTCCAGAGATTTATTACTTTCCAAAGCTAAATTAAAAAGAGAAATATAATTATAGTATGAGTTTTGGGCAAACAATAATGAAATTAATTTCCGGATACAACAATTAATACACTTAAATATCCAAATTCTTACTTATAAATAAATGATAATAATATAAAAATGCAACGTTTAATGAATATTATAATATTAGTATAATTAGAACATTACAAATAATTTACTCGTAATTCTCTGATAATTTTTCTCCGTGTATTATTAAAAAAACCCTAAAACATCAAAAATCACCTAAAAATTAAACCAAAGACTGTAAAATAAAATGTAATTTTATAAATTTGTAGGTACATTATTTAAACAAATTTGAAGACTTTAATAAAGAAACCAAGATTACAACATTTCCTTTTCAATTAAGTCTTTATTTTTTTTTAAGGACTTACACATAATATAAATAATAACACTAATATAATAATAGGATTCTTACAAACATAAGGTATATCTAGTAGTTAAAAAATAAATATATTTTTACTTAATTATTTATGTAATATATTCATTTTAATATTGGACCACTTAATGTGTTGATGTTAATATCAAAATGTATTGTTACACCATTGCTTGTAACAATTGCAATGGCTATTAAGTATACCGTGTAAGGCTTTAGATCTGAAACTAATACAGAACCTTCGCAATCGTTTTGATGAACTTCACTCACTGTCTTGACTGTCATAGGCTCTGAAATGAATAAAACATATTTAAACTGTATTTTTAATAGTTATAACATAAAAATAAAATGAAAAATATTCAACAAACAACATATGTGAAATGTAGTTCTTGATAGGAATTAAAGGGTAGGTAGGTACCTACATAAATACAGCATAGTTTACAAATCAGTATTTCAAGTCCAAACATGTTTATTGTTCGTATATAAAAAATATAATTTGATTGGGTGAAGAATATTAACACATTATTAGTTTTAAAATACTAACATAGATTCAATAACGTGAAGATTTGTTATTCGTCTTAATGTGTTTATATCAAAAATATATCCAAAATTAAGAAAGCAAATCATGAATGAAATTCATAAAAATAACCATTGTTATTTTTAGTGTACCTAGAACCTATATAATTATTTATTAAGGTAATATAATGTGCATTTTCTATACTCAATAACAATTTCTAAACGTTTTGACTCGTTTTGAACTATTTATATTTATTTTTCGCAAATTTCGATTTTCATTAGTTTGTTTTAAATTATTGTTGATAAAAATATTTTCAAATGGTTAAAAACCTTAAAAATGTAGTAGAAGATTTCTCGAAATTACATTTTTTTTACTCTCACATTTAGACTATATTAGATATTAGATAAACAAATTATAACAATTTTAGTTAGTAATTAAAAATATTATTCACGGTAGGTACATGAAACTTTTGAATATAGAGACCGATACATTCATATTCAAGAAAATTAATAATAATATTTTTTTTTGCTACTAATTACCATCAAAATAATGCTGATTAGTCGTGATACTGTTTTTGAACACCTCTATTTAATGAAGCCATTATAAATTCGTCAGTATAATGTATCATACATTTTTTATCACAATGGAATAAAATTTAGCTCCATACTTTTGATAAAGCATATTAAAATAATGAGTTTTAATACAATAAGTGCCAAACACAACTAATAAACTAATAAAGGAATTTACACGTTTCTGTTAATTTACCTACCATAAGATAAAAATATTGAGAAACAACTGAAATTTATTTTTCCTTTTATTTAAATTTAACACAGATTGAATAATTTTATTCAATGCTCACATGTATAATATATTATACAGCTTAATTGTGATTATTTTTATTGAAACTGTATTGAATAAACTGAAAAATATTATTTATAAATATATTATGCTGATTATTACTTATGTGTTATGTATATTGAATAGTAACTTTTTTTATTTGAATTACCTACCTTTAATATTAGTTATTATTATATTTTTAATATAAAACATTGCCACATAAACCATGTTAAATTATTATTTCAAGCTAAGATTTTATGGTTTTACATTTAAATACCTACAGTTGAAAAATAACAAATTTTTTTTAATGTAATATATAAATTTCAATTCTGATTTTTTATAATATACATAATATTATGTAAATACACAATATATTCCAAAAATATGGAAAATTTAATGATTTTACCAAATCCATATACCATAATACCATATTGAACCTCTAATATTTCCATATTATATATTCATGCTTTTAATGCAATTACTGGTGAAAGAATTATATTGTTTGCAACAGGTGACAGCTTGGGAATTTCGACAAGCCCAAGACTTGATATTGCGATGGTAATTTTAACCTTGGCCTTAAATATTTCTTACAACTTTATGAAATCAGAGTTCTAAAAAGTGATTCATATATAACTGCTGTTTATTATTTTCTTGAACGCAAGACAATGTATATTTACAAAGAAATATTCAAACTTATTTTAACTACCTAACGTGCAAAGCATGAATTATTTCCCGATCCAAATTACTTAAATTTTGATTTCTTAAAAAACCTTTAATTTCTGCCGTTAAAACAATTTTGATACAAATCTGACTATTTATCATTTGTGCCAAAGTTTTTACAGAAAAATCCAAGATTTAGGGTTAATCGACATGAATATAAGTAATGACAATTTAAGTAATTTTTGCGGAATATTGGATAGACTTGGGTTTTTTACTCTTGAACTTGTTTTCGAAGGAATTTTTAACCTTAAAAACATTATTTCTCCCAAAGGAAATCTTTTAAATTACTTTGACTCAATCTACGTAAATGAATCACTTACAAATAGTAGAAACTAGTACCAAATTGAAATTTAAAAAAAATAAGTCAACTTTTTCCTACGAATACTTGGAATGTACATAAAACTACAATAATGTGACCACCGAACGAATAATATATGTGAATCATGGATTCACAGATTTAATCATTTAGTTGGCCACAGTTATCCGATTATTTGGACACTCATCCACAAAATGAGATCGGAAATAGTGACAAATAAGGCGAAATTAGCCATTGAAAGCATGGATGAGCCAGTAAAAAAAAAAATCAACATATTATATCCGACTGGTTAACTTATGTCAAATAATAGATATTAAATAAATAACCATTAAAGACTTTTTAGAAAAAGTTGGTCATAACAAGATCGAGATAAACATTATAATTATTATTGCTTTTTTTTATACGTTACATAAGTAGGTATACGAAAATATATACCAGGACTTCTTATTAAATATATTATTTTTTTTTTTTTAGCGATAGGTTATTAAACTGATAAGTCATAATATTAGAAACATTATTATAAGATTTTATTATTGAACATTATAAAAATTGCATTTTTTTTAAAATGTTATTTAATATATTATATTGTTGTATATTATGCATATCGTACTTAATAACCCACATTACAAATCACAATTATCTTAGTCCACGAGACATAGAGAAATATAAATTAACATATTAAATGTTAACAAAAATTAAGTTTAAGTTAAACAAACAAAATATTGACATTTGACTTATGAAAGATAAAGTTAAAAAAATTATCACTTTGTAATAAATGTAATTAATGTATCAAACGCCAATCATAGGTATTTAATTATGATAATCAACAGGTAAGTATCTCAAATGGCATATATTTTAAATATAATTAAGGATAATATTAGATTCAATTTGATTAAAATGTAATGATCGTTTATTCCCGTTATTTTATTATATATTATTATATATGATATTTCCAATAATCAATTTGTTCAATGAAGATAAATCATCATATTTGAAGCTTCGGTTTCTTATAAGTTGGAACAACTATTTTTATATGAAACATTCATATTTTTCCTAAGATATATATCAATGAGTTTTCGCGTGATTATGATAATATTAATGAATGATCAGAAAACTAAAATAAAAAATTACACAATCTGAGCAAAAATGTGTATTGTAAGGTAAAAAAAGCTAGGTAGCTTCAGGTTAGGGATTATTTTATTGGCTGCAATACGATTGCGCGCGGTCCTTATCAACGGTACCTTTTTAGGTGTACGATTGCGCGTGCTAAATTATTTTTGCTTCTAAGCAACGTTGCCAAATATACAGATTATAGGTGCACGGTAAATATCCGATTAAGTTCCGATTGTGGCGATCCGTACGTTATTTATTACTTATTATTACTTATTATTACTTTATTGTTGCCGATACTAGACAAACTTTCCATCACTAAGAAGTAGGTTATTTTATTTTAGATCATACTTTTATCTTTTTTGTAAATTCCCACACATGAACGAATATAACTAAACTATGATCTTGCATTGTATGTCTATACGTATTTACTGAGATGTCAGTTGTATTCGTGTTCGTGTTCGAGTTTCAGCTGTCAACGCATATTTTATAATTAATTTTTTAAAATGGAAAATGAAATTTTCGTAATAAGTTCAGAAAGAGGGAGTGATTTGTTAGTGGTGAAGAAACACAAATTTCGACACGTCAGACAGCGGGCAGATGGAAATAACAGAGGAAGGTGCTGTAAAAAACAGTGTACTTGTACAGTCTTAATGACAAGTGACAATAAAATAATAATAGACATTGCCGGTGAGCATAACCACCTTGTAGATTCTACTCAAAAAATCGAATTATTTGCTTAACAACTGAAGAGAATCTTCAATGTTTGACAAGTTGCACAGATATATTTACGGACGGAACATTCGACTATGCTCCAAAATTTTTTTTGCAATTATACACAATTCATGGCTATAAAAACGGTGTTTACGTACCTTTGGTATACTTTTTTTTAAAGGATAAATTTAAAAACACATACATAAATGTATGGAAATATTTAATTAGTATATGTGAAAAGCAATCACTACTTTTTAAAATTGAAAAATTACTCATTGATTTTGAAATTGGTGCTATTGAAGCAACAAAAGAAGTTTTTCCGGATGTCAAAATTAAAACATGCCGTTTTCACTTGGGACAAGCTTGGTGGCGCAAAGTAAGTTGAATCAATATGAATATTTTTAAAAATAATTAATCAAAATCAATTTTCAGATTAATGGCAATACAAAGCTAAGAATGGCATACAACGATCAAAAGAACGATTTACAATTATGGCTTAAATCATTTTTTGGACTATCTTTCATCGCTCCAGATGACGTGGAGGATGCTTTTGTAGAACTTATAAGTACGTGTCCAAATATTGCAGATGGACAACTATTTTCTGACTATGTTTTGGAGACGTATGTTGAACCTGGTTGTTTATTTCCACCTATTTTATGGGCTGAAACGCCATCACTAAATCCTAGGTAAATATTTACTAATAAGTCTAAAAAAAATATTGTTTACTATATTCATTCATTTTCAGAACTACAAACGGGGCTGAAAGTTTCCATAGAACATATAATGCTCAGTTTACTAGTGCTCATCCACCGACATTTGTTGTTATAAGTACTCTTATGGAAACTCAGGCAGAAACCGTCACTAAATTATTAACCATTTCCAAAGCAATAATCAAGTTAAAATCGAAGGAAGAATTAAAGAAAATCGAATTTGTGAGTAAACAATACGAAGAATATCTAAAAAATAAAACACCAGAAAACTTAATTAAGTATTTAACCATAATTGGAAATAGGTATCAGGGCTTTAAAATTTAAATTATTTTACTTATATTATTATTTTATTATAACGATTTTTTTTAATGAATATTTTTTCGATATCTATTTGAATATATTATATTATTTTATTATAACGATTTTATTTTGAAGAATATTTTTTTGAATTATTTTCGATATCTATTCGAATATTTTATATTATTTTATACGATTTTTTTTTTACTTATAAGGTAGACTGAGTGTTTAACTGTTATTTTTTGTAATTATTTGTACTATTTGTAACTTTTCGTACTATTTTTGACTGATTAGTTGTCGTATAACGCACGTTTATAATGTTATTTGAAATAAATACAATAACACCATGTACGACAAATAACAATCTTTTTTATAATAATTATTATTTTAAATTTTAATAATAAGTTAATAATAAGTTGGCAACGTCGCTTCCAATTTCACGCGCAATCGTACGCTTTTGAATAGTCAAAAGCATGTTCTTTGTTATTCCGGCACCGCGCGCAATCGTATGCCCAAAAAGGTAAAACGCGCGCAATCGTACTCCACCGATTTTATTTAATCGTGAAGGATCTAATAGGTATGACCCCACTGCATAAATTTCACAAAATACTATTGTAAATATGACTAAGTATGTAATACAATATTAACTAAATGCTTAAACTTAAGAATATTGAGTTTTCATTAAAAACTAAAAATATCTTACCTCTGCAAAGGGGATTATTTATGGCAACTATGGGACAGTAAAATATGTGATATCCAACAATTAAACCAGTCTTGTCATCACAGTAAACTTTCCAGCTCAAACCCACAAACGTCGAACCAATCACACTAACCCAAACGTTCTTTACATTGCCATTGACTAATCAATCGTAAAGTGATTTGTACAAAATGTATATCAATAAAATAAATTAGTATACATAACAAAATTTTATTATTACAGAAAAGAGCTTATAAAACAAATGCAGTTAAATAATTACGTACAAGATTCCCACACCATTCCACTACTGCTGGCTTTAAGGTTATCAATACCATTTCTCATTGGATTTTCGCTATTAACACTTATTGCAAAAATATATTTTTCCATATCTTCGATCAAAGTAATGTTGTAGCGAGATACTGAAATTGGTAAATGCATCCAGTTCATAAAACCCTGTAGAGAAAAAATATTAATCCAGTCATTAGGTATATCAAAAACGTTGGATAATAATTGTAATTACAAATTAGAGTAAATTCTTGAAGTGAAACTTCTTTATAGAGGGTACCCATGAGAAAATAAAATGATTACCAACCTATCGACCGTCACGAAAAATTAGATAGCGTGATGATCAATAATATGGTCTAACAATCACGATACTGTAGGTTAAGTATTATGTTAAGCAAATCCTACATATTATAATAAAATATACCAAATATTATTTTCTATTTCGTATTTCTAGTTTCTACTTTCAGTTCAACATTTTGTAACGAGACAAAACACTATACACCATGTTAGATACTAGCGCGCTTCTGTGTCAGCATTATAACTATGACACAAATTCGTCACAAAATCCAAAATAGATGGCGCCCCCGTTTTTGTGTTTGTCCACCACCCAATGCTATTTGACTTATATTACTCGTAAAATATTCAATTTACTCATAACAAAAAGACCACTTATAGCTGTAAATACAATCAGAAATAGTAGAAAAAGAGTTAATAATTAATAAAATTCATGTTACATCACTACCCATCAGTCTACGAACAATTATAGTATTATCATAGAAATATGAGCACATCGCTCTCGGCAAAAGATTACATCTTTCCCATTATATTATAATATAAGTGATTTTAGGGACATGTGATCTATCCGGTATAAAAATTCAGTGAATATAGGCACACTCAACTTTAAGTACCTAATCTCCTCTCTATATAATTTTTATATTAGAAAAGGCAGAACAACCCGTCATATATATAGAAAAAAAATAATGCACGATAATATATAACCATTGATTCTAAACACTAGTAATTCAGAGCTGCTGATGGACGATAGCTAATTTAAATTCATGTACAGGGCCCATGGAAACACTCACGGTCTTTGCCTATGAAAACATTCCCTTCTAAATACTGTATTCCTTAATAAATAATTATTCTTGTAAATTCATCGGAAAATTAAATGAATAGAAGTGAGTATATAAATTAAGTAAATTCCATAAATATTGTACAAAATTGTATGAACAAAAAATTAATGACACCAGAAAATTTTAGTAATTTTGCATATAATATTAAAATAAAATTAATTTAATTTCTGATGTATACATGTTTTTTGTGTATATAATTATTACTCTTATCCAATTTACTTTACGTTGATATCAGTAGTTATATAGCCTAAGTACCTATAGAACATTTAGTATTAAAATAAATACTGCTGTGTAACACACTAAAAAACATACTAGTAACTAAGTATAATATAATAATGGGAATATATTATATTATTGCATATGCCTACGCACTACTTTATTAATATTAATTATTACGATTGGTCATATTCATACAATACGTTAATTCACATACATTACACTGCCGTGGATTGATCAGATCTTTTTCACACCAAAACAAAGTGTAGAAATCTCGTTGATCTGCAGTGGACAATATCTGAGAATCTGCACCTTTCCAGGATAGTTCAAAAATACCTTGTTTGTCAAATACATTTCTCTTGAACGACACTGGTTTATTTAGTGCTATAAATAGCGATAAGTTGACAATACAACCAGGTAAACATACAATTAATCAATTTAAAATAAACCAAATATATATAATATGACTCACTGTCTGCTACGCTTGGTACGTAAACCCTTGAACATTCTTTAGAATAACCTTCTTTATTGTATGAGATTACTATAAATTCGTATCCGATGTTGGTACTGAGAGAATTAAATTTAGCGTAATTATTTTCGGTTTCATCGCTACGATAAGTGCTGTTTTGATAAATAAATAGGTGATGGTAATTAGAATGATTTAAAATTAGTTAAAAGAATAATATATTATGTTATAATATTTGTTAGGATAAAATATAGCAATAAAATATGAAAGTATATTATTATTATCAGGATGTTTACAAAAAATGTTCTATATAACACTAATAAAAAACTAATATTATTTTTTATAAATAATTAAAAATTATCTATATATTATTAAACAAAATATTGATGTTTTCATCTATAATTTAACTGAAAAATTACATTAGAAACAGTGATAATGTTTAAAATACATTTTCTAACGAAATATTTTAATGTAGATAAAGTTACATATATATAACCCTTTAAAATCACCGACGTAAAACGTTCAAAGTAATACTTACGTGATTTGTTTATCTTCTGTTGTATGAATATAGTATGCGATGTATTCAAAGCATTCACCACATTTTTCTTTGTCATCTATAGTTTGCCAATAAATCACAACGTCCCTTTTGGATTTGTCTGATAACGATGTGAAATATTCAAAGCTCCCAAAATCAGTTCGTGGTGGTCTTTTAGGAACTGTAAATTTATTAGACATATAAAAAAGTAAGCATACAATAAAATAAATACCACTAAATCATACGATTATGTTCAAAATCAAAAGGACTAGTCAATGTTTGATTCATCATTTTCGAATAACAAAATAAATGTATAAAAATGTGAAATACCTCAAAATAGGTATACTGAACCTAGCTATCGTAGAAATAAATTAAAAATTTACTTGTGGGTTTGGTGTAGACAGTGATGCAACCAGGAGAAGACCACTTATCATCCCCAACAGCTAACGCCGTCCGAACAGATATGCAAAAATCATAACGCGTAAACGGATATTCCAAACCGATGACATTGAAGGAATAATTATCGGCATCGTGTTCCAGACATTTCATGTCTTGGACCGAAGTGGTTTGATCTGATGTCGATTGCGATTTACAGGTATCACTTGCAGTTATTGACTATGGGGAAAAAAGGTATAATTACGTCAATCATAATTTTATTTTAACTGTTATCTGTGTATGATTGAACTCTTACATTCCACTGTTTAGGATTAGAATCCCATTGGGATTTATATTGAATCTTAAAAATTAATCCGTGTGAATAAAAAGACATTGTACCTAAAGACCACACAAGTTTGATACTAGATTTTGTTTCATCGACCACTGTGATTTTTGTTGGTTTCGTAGGAATGACTAAACATTAAAATAAAATAAAAATAAAATTAAGTGCATCTGCATAGTTATATAATAAATATTTTTCTTAATTTAAACAAGTTAAAATTATAGTTTTGTAAAATATATACTATTGGCGTAATGGTGGAAACGAATCGAAGTTGACGAATTTCCCAGTGCATTTTCGCCAATTATCATGAAATAATAATACTCGTGTGATTGTCTGTATAGTTGTGAAGTAGATAAATCCCAATAACAACTATTATTTCTGATATCTGAATCTGTAGGACAATTTGTGACAGTTCTAGAACTAAAAATGTGTATATTTTAAATAAATGATTTTATTAATGAATACCATTGATAATAATGCTAATAAAATATCACCTGCCACGACCAGGTAATCTAAAGTATAATTTATACGTAGTTTTTATGGGGTTTTCCGGCTTAGTCCAATTACACATTAAACTTTCCCAGTTGTTAGAGATACAAGAGAAATTTGTAATCTTCAATGGTTTATCTATAAACAACGATCAATTATTCATAAATACTAAGACAATTAAATACGTAAAACAATAAAACTATATATGTCCCTGTTTTATAATAAATGTATCATACTTTAAAAAAATTATACAAATAGAAACTAAAAATATTGCTAATTACCTAACTAATATTGTTTTTATTTTTTTAAGAGCTTCAATGGTGGTATGCTTACTGTTTTACTAACATCAAAAATATTATTCTGTGTAAGTATTAATATACTGCTGTCCTAAGGAAGAATGCCGTAATTTCCTTCCATGCTATTTTGAGAAAAATGACATTTTATGTTTAGTAGTTTTTGATGGTTATAAATAAATAAATACAATATTTTCAAAGTAAAATCCATAATTTCTTATGGAAATATACCTGATGAATTAAAACTGTTCGATTTTATTTTAAATTTGTATTTCAACAAGATATTGTTTTGATATTTATACTAAGTACGCTATTAATTATTCAGAATTGTTTACTTAGCAGAAATGCCATTTTTACGTAGCATATCAAAATGTACTGATCACATATGGTTGAAGAAATAACGCCGTATATTCTATATATTTTTTTAGGTTTAAGTATAATTATTGGTTAGTTTGTTTAGTTATAACACGTCAATTAGAAAATTATTAAAATTATTTCAATGTCTTAAGCTTAAAATCCTAGTAAATATAATAATAATAATATTAAGTCAAATTTAATTAATTAATTTAGTGAATTATTTACATATCGTTATATTTAAATACATTTTTAGTTTACTAAATAACACAATTTGAATGTTATTGAATTGTCTTTATAATTTAATGAGTTATAGATTGTATTATGTAGTTATATTTTTCCAAAATTGTCTTCTATTCTGAGGAATAATTTGATTTAAATTCGAAAGAATATATTCACGTTTTTCCTTTGGTATTCCACAATTTTCAGTATGTGAAGGCGTTAGAGACATTCCTTTTTGGTTCATATATTTTTTTTTGTACAAAATCCAATGTTGGATATTTTTCGTCATTAAACTGACTTTTAGTAAGCAACACATATTTTACACGTACAGCTTTAATCGATACGATATCTCTGACAAAACTCTATTTCCATTGAAAAATCAGAATAAATCATTTTTTTTTTTTAAGTTAACATTTCCTTTATTGGCTGCCCCTACATCTTAAGAAAAATCTTTGAAATCGTAGGTTTTCTTTTGACGTTTCAACAAAGAGAGTTTAACTTGATGGTGGAAACTATAGGCTTACATAAATGTATGTCCAGCTTCAAAATAATTTCTTGGGCACAAATATCATCTAAGTTGACTGTGTATACTAAAAATGATAATAAACGCCAGTTCTTATTTTGACTGCTGCAGTTATCCAGCCAAATTGTCAACTTTTTGGCATCGCAATATTGCAAGAAAAACGAATAAAACGTGATGACAAAGTATTCTTCTTTACACTCACTAACACTTTCATGCCATACGAGTACACATGCAAATGTGGAAAATAACTAGCAACTATTCTTTTATTAAATAATAAAACTTTTTTAAATGTATCAACACATGGCAACATGATCACTTTTTGCAGAACATAAATAGATTTTGCATCAAATTCCTTTTTCGCGTGCTCTTGATACAGAGCTCTTGCAACATCAGCTTTTTTTATATATACAGAGTAAATTTGGCAAATTTCACAATCATCATCTAAATTATCTTTTGCGTGTTCATGAATTTTTATACCTTCACATATCTCACACTCTTCACTCTTCGCGTCCGAGTACAGTAAACGATTTTAGCGAATACTCGGTAAATATAAAATGTGTGTGGTGTACGACACCAAATTTCCAAATATTATCAGTAATTTAAAATTAAATTTTAAGATACGGCTTATAATGAGACCAGTTTCCTAAACAACAAGGCCGTAGATTATGAGGAAGTGCTCTACGTAAAAACGCCGTATTTGAAATAATACACACACCAATCTTCCTCGGCAAACTGTGATTACAGCGTTTTTACTAAACTCCGATTATATTTAATGACCATTGCGGCAGCAATCTTATTTGCTTATAAACACACATTTCTGAATAAATAATCATATTTACGGCATTTTTATTTAAGAAAAGCGTGTAAAATTATAACATTAAACGTAATACAGTAAAATCTCGTTCTGTTTTCGATTTACAGTATTTTTTCTTAGGATGGCAGTATAATTATAGTATGTTATATTATATTGTTATTATTTTAATAATTAAATACATGGTTTGAAGAGTAAATTAATTTTATATTAGTTTATTTCTTTGTGTTTAATATACGATTAGTACCTATGATATAATTATAAAATTATAAATATTTAAATATCTTTAAATCATATTTTATTGAAGCTATTCTCTTGCTTTTAAAAATTTAAATGTTTTTATGTTTGTATAGTGTATACGCAAAAATCAGTTGAAAAAATGATTCAATTTTCAACTTTGAAGGAAGTTTCTGTTTGAAAATTTGTTCTAAATGTTACTTTTGTGAGATGAATATTGAGAATAGTCAATACCTATTTAATGTTTTAAAAATAAAAACTAAGCAAAAAAAAAAAAAATATATTATCTGTAGGACGTAGGTTATAATAATTGCAGTTAACTTACATCCAACAAAAACATTGTTAAGACACACCCCGATACAGTCATCATGTGAAGCATGTGTTTTACTTGGATGAGATCCAACAACATTTATATTGCTATTTTTCAGAGCATTATTGATTGAAGTACCAGACGATTTGGATAATTCAGCACATTGGTTGTTTTTATCCAAACATATCATGCATGTATAAACATCGGAACTTGCTGGAGGATTAGGTACGCGCAATTGTGCTGCCGTCGAGTTAATGATTGACACATATTGATTGGGCACACGTTCTTCGTTGTTATAGAACCTGATTCTTTGGCTCAGAGGTATTAATTTGTTTCCATCGGCAACATTATCTCTAAGAACTTTCTGCAATAGTTCGTGGTTAGGATTTAAAATGCATGCAATTTCCAACGGAGTACCGCTGTTGTACTCGATGAAAATTTCACCACTCGGAGTTGTTCCTAAAATTGAAAAAAAATTAAATAATAATTGATTTGAATTGCAATTTGCTTAAAAACTGTGATGCAGATAGTTTAATGAAAAACAAATTTATTTTTAGAAACCAATGTAAAAACACTGACTGAAGTAGATTAAAATGTTCCTGTTACATGTTTTTCATGCATAATAATGATAAGGAATTGTTGAACATAATTAAATCAAAAATAATAAACTAATAATAATTTGTTATGCTTAAAACATTTCCTAGTTCAAGTAATTAACAACTAATTTATTAAATTGTATAAAATTAGTATTTAAAAACAGCTTTTGATATACAATTCTTTGGTTCAATCTATGAATAATCAGTTTTATAATATATTGAAAGTTAATTAATTTATGAATAAAAACATTTAAATGATCATTTAGTTTTTTCTTAGTATATATAATTAGTTAATAATATATGGTTCTTCAATTTACAATACGATTGAATTGAATGTAACTTAAAAGTTAAAATCGATTCATGTTCTTAATTTCTTACCTCCGGGTGAATATATGCCGGGGCCACAAGTAATTGATGAGTTTGAAAATCCAACTAGTATAAGTAATATCAACAATTCTTCAATCCAATTCTGTCCCGATGTAAACAGTCTATGTTTGAAAGATCCAGTTTTATACTTACGGGGTATCATTGTACCTATAAGCAAATTATCTGTAACAAAAAAATAAAAATTATTGAACTTCTGATCAGTGTCGCAACTACCGGGTGTGCAAGGCGTGCATTGCACATCGGCCCCCAAGGCCCCAAGCCCTTATATGCCCCACATCACCTTATAACATGCCAAACTGTTAACTTGTTAAAATGTTAGAAATGTTCAAAGCCAAACTTAATACACTAATACTAGTTCTAATAAGTGTCCTATACCTTCTACAGAATAATAATAATAAAAATAATAATGCAGGTCCTTGTCCGTGGTCTGCGTTATCAGGCGACTAACCACTCAACCAATGTGAGCTCATTTAATCGTATATAAAAATGGATCATTCCAATGGGTTTTTAATTTGTATACGTACGATTTCGGGACAACGGGGAAAATGGTAATAACTATTAAGTAATCACGATATCTGTTGAAGTGAAAACATACATTTGTCATTTAATTGTTTTTCATTATTTGTCTGTATGATCTATAAGTGGTTTTACTTGTAAAATTTATATTTACTGTAATATAGTAGTATAGTACACTAAACTGTACCTACAGTACTCTAAAGTGTACCTTGTAAGAGTTTTAAGTTTTAACCGTCTAACAAATAACTGTTTTATTATGAAAGTGATTTTGAGTGATTTTTGTTTTGATTTTTTAATAGTATTTTAAATTTGTTAAAAATGTCAAAACGTATATATGTTAATGGCTGGGAAAAGCACAAAAAAAAATGAAACAACCGAAAGAAAAAGTAATGCAGCAAATGTTAAGAAATTGTGAATTTGTGAATTAAAAAATCAGGTAATTATTTGTAAATTATATCTATTAGATATATTAGTAAATAGAATTTAGTAAATTGTTAAGTGTTAAGTGAATCTAAAAAAATTTTCAAATTATATTAAAAAAAAACATATAATATATATTTATTGATTGTATTATTATAATTTTAAATTTAATTTAAAAAAAAAAAACAACATTAAATAACCAATAGGCTAACAAATAAGTTGTAAATTATAGGTATACTTATGTATTTCGGTTTATATTAATATATTAATACAACATAATTTATTAAATAAAAAAAAATAATTGAAAATGATCCACTAAATTAAATTATAAAAGAGAATGATAGTTCAGAAGGTACGTTTATTGATTACCTGTATATTTATAAATAAAAATGTTAAAAAATATAACAATAAATATTGCACAAATAAGTTGTAAATTATAGGTACTTCAATATTTCATTATATATTTCAGATTTTGGTGGCCTAAATTTAACTTTGAAGTATACAACTAATCGTGGACATTTTGAAAGTGAAGTATGCACATAATTAAAAAGAGTATTTTGTTATTCGGACCATGCAAACCATCAATCAAAAAATTTCCTAGGAACCATGTTAATAGATGTTTTTCTACTGATTATTACTATAACAACTAAAACAGGTATCAAAATTCCACGACAATGGTTATGTTATTCTTTAATATTAGATAAAGTATATTCTGAGTTTTGTTGGCTTTTTGCTAACCGGCAAACGAGCATTTTAAATATGAATGGATTTCTGGCGTTGACAACGGGCAACATTTATCACAACAAATTTCTAAACATGAAAATTCTATTCAACATATTATAAAAACAACAACAATTTCGAAGATATTGGGAAAAAAATAAAACATTAGATACAGATTTAGAGAAACAGATATCTGAAGAAGAAGAGTATTGGAGGAATGTTCTTCGTCGAGTTATTCATGTTATTTTAACACTTACATCTGGTAATACTGCTCTCCGAAGAAACAAAGGGAAGAAAGGTAATCTTCAAGAAATTGAAGATAACTTTATGCATACTATTATATTACTTGCAAAATTTGATCCTTTTATTCATAATTTATTAAATGATTCAAAAAAACATGTAAAATACTCAAACTTGAAAATTCAAGACGAGCTTATAGAACTTTACATGCTTGTTCATCACCAAGAGCTAAGAATTTGGCGTTTTATATAATTGATTAGGATTTATCAACAAGTTTTCCTGTTGTTTTAGCTGCATGTCTTATATTTTTAACCATTCCTGTTACGGTAACATCGACAAAAAGGAGTTTTTCTAAGCTTAAATTAACTAAAAATTATTTGCTCAATTCCATAGGCCAAGAACGACTCAGTGGAGTTTCCATACTAAACATAGAAAGGAGAAGAACTTCAGATATAGATATAAAGAAAATCATTGAGAACTATGCATATGCAAAAGCGAGAAAAAAACAATTCTGTTAGATACTTTAGTTTCAAATGTGTTAAAATTATACTATAATTTTATAAATGTTTTATGTTTATAACCATTATAAATGTACTTATAATTATACAACATTAAACAACCATTATCTGTATAATTTAATAATTTCCATAATATTCCTTATAATATTAACCTTTCATAATATAAACACCGGCTATCATATTTTATTAACAATAGGTAAATTAATTTTGAAAAAATATTTAGGCCCCCAAATTAAGATTTGCACACCAGCCCCGTAATTTGTAGTTGCGGCACTGCTTCTAATACAAATTATGTGAAATGTTTTCATGCTAGGGTGATAAAATAGTGCAGACTGATATTGAATTATCTAGCTTACTAATTATTTACTTATACTAGAAACGAAATATAAAAAAACTCTATAAACGTTAATTATTATACTTACTCTAAACAACTTAATAATTTTTTACACTAGATATTTATTTAATGTTATCCACGCAGATTTACACAAGATAATAAAAATAAACCAGGACCTCGCACTGCTGCATTGGTCATTTGGTAGATCATTGTAAATTGTGATGCATATGTTAAACTTGAGTTCAACAACATATCGTAAATCTATATTCATACAAAAAACGATTCTAAACACAGAAACGACATATCAACTCCTATAAGTACCTAATGATATTTAATATTAATTTATATGAGTATAAGTTATAACCATAAATCTCAGTGAGTTAACATTAATGGCCTGTCCATTCATAATTATTGATCTCGAAGAGATTTTCAATGTCGTGTTTTAAAAATCAATGGGCATTTATATTATCTAGACACTGGACTATTAAGTATATAAATAGGAGATGTTTTTGACTTTGTTAGAGATAATCTCTAAATTTTAAATTTAATTATCTTTTCATAAATGACAATATAGTAAAAATAGTATTGGTATATTGATATTTATTGTTAATTTGGCGGTTGTGGACAGAAGGCTATGAGTTCACGACTACAAGATAACCTTTTCAATCAAGATTCTTATTTCTTTCAACTTATCAACTCTGCAGAGCATCAAACTTATGAATGTACTATATTGTATTATATGCGAGTAATCTTATATTTAAAATTATTAAAATTATAAGATTTATAACTGTTGGTTCGTTGTATAACGTGTTAAATTTAATAATTATTTTTTTATATTCAATATATTAATTATAATTCTTAATTCATCGTATACAATGAAAGGTATCCGGCGTAACTTGAAAAAAAAACAAAAGTGAAAGAAAAAATAGAAGATTAAAAATATCACTTGTGAAAATACACAAAGACATTTATGTATAATGATCCATTATTATATATATATATTTTTTTTTATAAAGGGATTACCTATCTTCCGGAACCACAGATTGAGAAACGCGGTGCTAGACTCATTAGTGTCAGACATTTTACGACGTCTGATAACGTGACCATCGAGTGTATAGTATACTAATATTAGAATAATTAATATTTGCGTTGAATTATGGTATTTTTAATATTTAATTCATGAGTATGAAAATAAAATAATTAAACAGAAAAAATACGTACAAATGCGAATTTTTAAATGTACGTAAATCTTTATAAAAGTATCAAAAAACACAACACCTTAGAATATAATATATTTAATAATAGCGATATGAATAAAAATGAATTACAATTGGTTTTCATAACAATATTGGTTAAGTTCACTTTTATTTTTTTCTACTATTTACTCATTCACTATTTTGTTTTTGTTTAATAACCCAGAATCGAATAAAATTCATATACTTATATCACACGTTATATGATATGGATTATAGCCTATAGGTCCTTCATATTGTATATTTTAAACAAATAATGCATTAATAAATTCAGTCATATATTAGTGCAGTCTAAAACATATGGATGGTTTTAACAATTTTATTAATTTAAGACCAGACTTAAGAGGATTAGGAGGAATAGATAGGATAATATAATACCCACGAATAGTAGTCGAGTGTGGTAATGACAGTCAACAGATATAATAATCATAATTTGTTTTAACTTTATTTCCTGTACAACGATTTTATTGTCTATACATCTATAATAGGTACATAATGAAGTAGAATTCCAATATTGCCCACTAAAGTAATTTAATGTTTTTATATCTCTTACAGTAAAATTTTAGCTCTCAATTTTAGTTATACAACTATTTCGCTGTGGAATTTTTATGATTAAAACGTAATAATTAATAAATAATATATTTTCATCGTTATTGGTGCCTGCATGTCTTCGTGTTACGTCGTTTGTCAAATATAAATGGGCATGCACAATAAATACTAAATAGTAATAATAATTATTATGTATTATAGCTGTGCGGTTTATGAAGTGTTGTTAATTGCAATGTAGGTATACCTATGTAAATGCATAAGTTATACATAAAAGTGTGTACATTTTGAATGCTTTTATTTATATATGTTTTAGTGTGTATTTAATACCAAGATGGATTTTAATTTGCATATGATGATTGTTTATTATAATAACGTCGTGATATCGTCAATATTCAGTGATTTATGATCGATACAATTTTTATATTTATTTTATTATAATAATTGTGAAATGACGAATTGTAATTCCATTATTCCATATTATAATTTATAATAAATAAGATTGAATATCTTAAACACATCAAATATATAAGTAAACTGTGACCTATTTTTATAAAATTATATGATATAAGATTAAGATTAGTTCCGAATTGCATTTAGATTTGATTGAAATGTATTTTTTGTATACTTAAAAAGTATTTGAGTATCTAGGTACGCTAGGTAGTTCTTAAAATTACATTCATGAAGATTATATATTTCTAGCTTATAACATCTAAAAATGTATATACAGCCATTCCAATTGTATGTACTTATGTATATTGTTAGTATTTAGCTTAGAAATTGAATAAAATAATAATATAAACTTAAAGGTTGATAATTTTCAATATTACATTTTTAGGTGAGTTATGTAAAATATTGATGTTTACAAATATTAAATGTTCATACCTCATCCATTTCGCTGTAGGTAATAAAGAACAAGGGTGACACAGTTTCCTAGACATTCAAATTATATCAGTTGGTGTAACAATAAGCGATTTCAATTTATTTCTCTATTATACTTTTAAGTTCATGTAAAAAATGTTTGTCATCAAGAGTCAAGACCAATGACATTATAGTATATTTTGTATAATATGTTACAATTCACTATTAATATAGGATTAACAACTATAATTGGGCCATACAACCATGATAACAGATTTATTGGAAACAAAATTCCTTCTGCTAATTGTTGTCGAAAAAAAATAATATTGAGTTTTGGTTATTACAAAAATACCTAATTGCCTTATATTAATAGTTTATATAATGGTTGTTTAAAAAACTTATTCCAACGTTCTAAAAAAGTATACGTTCCAGATTATTTTTATAGACAGTAAATAATTACTTATTAATCTGTATCAGTGTATCAAAATCAAAATGTAAATTTTATTTAAACTGAATAGATATTAAAAACCAACTAATAATGAGGAATTCTGTTTTTTTGTTTTTATTAAATAATAATATTTATGAATATCAAATTTTCGTGCATACCTTAAAAATTTTAATGTAGTAAAAACCAATAAGAGAACACAAATTCTTAGGTAGGTACCTTTAAAATACATCTACCTAGGTTATATTATGATATAAAGCCAACAATACGACATTTAAAATGGCAAACAAAAATTGGTTAAATTTTGTGCGATGGAAACGACACATGTGGACGTGACATTATCAAGTAGATTAGCCAACATTTTTTATATTTGTCTTTTGAATATACTTTAAGAAAATTTAGTTGAATAGTTTTATACTATTAATAACGTTTTAATGTATTTTATAGGTCTAAAAATAGAAATCTCAACAAACTCAAAAAAAAATAAAAAAATATTGTACTATTGTCTATTGTTCCTTACTACCTAATTACAACTAATCAATGTTAAACCGAATATAATTTCGTGAAAAAAAGTATTAGTTAGTACGAAGTGAGTTACAATATTAATAATATTTATGGAAATAAAACATTACTTTCTAGTTTGCTAGTTATTTCATATTTGCCCTTCATTTGTGAGTTTTATATTTGTTTCAGATTTATTTTATGTAAAAATGCATAATTTTGTTTCATGTGATATTTCAATTCAAAAAATGTTAAAATATGACTAACTCTTAAATACATTCTGTATTGGTTATTTCAATTGCATATTTTGATTGTTCAGTGTGATATAGGTACAGTCGGCAGTCGCGTAGACTGATCATTTTTATTGCTGTATTTTTTTTCATTTAAACAAAACATTTGAAATGAGTGAATACAGTTGTATAACATAATTTAGTTTAAACACTATTTTAATAGCCTATATAATAAAAAATGTTACTAAATCGATATTTGTATGAATACATTTAGTTGGTTGTAATTAAAATTACAAAATTATTATACGTGGTTTTAATACCTTAATGCAAGATTGAAAAACTTGTAAGGAGCCTTGTATTAAATTTTCAAATCTTATGTATAAAAGGAAAATTTTTTATGAATTTCTAGAATAAAATAATTTACGAATTTTCGTGATTTTTACGTATGTTGTCAAAATTAAAATTTGAATGCATGTAAAAAAAAAATGTAGATATATATTTCTTTTATTTTTCAATTGCTATTGCAAAACTATATTATGAGCTTTGTATTAAATTCTCAAATCTTAGAATTAAAAAGAAAAACTTTTATGAATTTTGATCTAAGATAATTTGAACATTGCCGTAATTTATATGTATTTAGTCAAAATTTGAACTGTAAATGCTTATAAAAAAAATGTGTGACTATATATTTCTTTTATTTTTCAAATGATATTGTAAAACTATTTTAGGAGCCTTGTATTAAATTCTCAAATCTTAGAATTAAAAAAAAAAACTTTTATGAATTTTGATCTAAGATCTAAGAGTGTAGACCATTTCGGCATTCAGTTACGGTTAGGTTAGGTTAGTCAGTCTAGGGTTTTTAAACCATATTCATTATAATATTATAATTTAAAAAAAAAAATTAAGTATCTATAAAATAAATTCCAAATCAATTAAATTAGATTCATTATAAATGTAGCCGACTCACTCAGTCATTCACAGTATATATTAAAATAAGTTAACGACAATAACTATTAACATTAGAATATAAGGTACCTATACTCTAGACAATATAATTAGCTACCAACAAATATTATATTTAAATTACAACAATATAACTAAGATTATTATTCTTGTTAAATTAATATAATGTAATTTCATTCAAATTTGAACTTAAAATAACTATAAAAAAACTGTTTGTATAGTTTTTAGATTTTTTGTGTGTCAGAATTACCTACTTGCGTGAAACCTTATTTTAAATTTTCAATCCTTATTTATATACAGGTAAAACGTTTTAAACATTTTTAATAATTAAATAATTTGAAAATTTTCTATTAAATAAATTTTGTCGAAATTTTAACTTTAAACGGCTATATAAAAAAAAAATGTGCCTATGTATTTTTAATATTTTCCAACTTCTATTATATCAACTTTTAGAAAATTTTGTAATACATTTTCAAGTTTTTTTAACCCAATGAATAAAATTTGATCGACATTTATAGAATAAAAAACATAAGAAAACGAAAAATTTCAAATAGCTAAACATAACTTAAAAATTGTTGAAATGTTTTGAAAATGTTATGAAGTACAGGAATTGATAAAATAAAAATATGGTTTAAATTTAAAGTTTATTGAGATATTTGTTTTTGATTAACAACAAAATATAAGAATATTAATACAAGAGAAATTGAGAGAATGTCCAATGTTGGAATTCAAATTAAATTTAACTTTCCGGTAGACATTTTTTATTTGATAAAAGTAGGTAAACTTAATATGAACTATGAAGAATCTCGTATTGAATTTTAAAATTAGATTTTTTTTTAAACTAGAAAATTGTACAATCTGTAGAATAATTATTTACAATAAGCACAAATGATTTAAGAATTTGATAGAAGAGATAAAATAATAGAGATAAAGTAACAAACAATAAGTTAAATTACAATTACAATTATTTACATAAGTTCAGATAGACGACTTAACTGAAGAGGCCATCATTGATGGTACTTCATGACATGACATGTGGTGTAAACCAGATTTAAAAAGATAAATTTTTATGAATTTCTAACTCAATATTATTTGCACCTTTTCGTTATTTTTACGCTTTTTTACCCAACGAAATAAAATATGATTGACATTTTTAGAAAAAAAAATCGATTTACTTTCTACTATCAAAGTAATAAAAGTATACGATTTATGCTATCGAATATCATAATTAAACTTGATGATTTATGAATTTTTACTTAATTCATAAGGATATGATAGATGAAAAAAAACACACTCCATTGTAAAATCAATAAAATCATCGGTTCTTAAAATCATTGTAGCATAGATTTATTTGTATTTTTTTAATAATACTAAAAAGATACAGGCAGAAGTAATTGTGCATTGTGAAGTACGTAAACGTTACGCACAAGATAGTATTCGTAGCCCGTGAATACGTATAACAATAGAGAATATTCTCCTCGGATAAGAAGACAATATATGGAGCCCCGCAGACACATGAACACAAAACATTAATCTGGATAATAAATCGTCTTAGACACATAGTACTAACACCTTAACACATGATAAAAGCATTTGTAACGTATACAGGGATTTGGAAATATATACTCGCATTTATATACGTAATTTTTTTTGGAATTATTTTCTAGGGATAAAAAGGTCCATTTTGTGTGGTAACAATATTATCAGTAGGTGGTATACCACTACAGTTTATTGTACTGGGCAGACCATTTTTTTTATACGTATGTTAAAAATTAAATATGTGTCTACCTAAATACGAGAATAAAATACTCCACAAATTTATAAATAAATAAAAAATTAAACATAATTTTAGACTCATGTAGGTCATAAATCTCAAAGCTGAGAAATTTTTTGGGGAAATATAAAATAGGTTTTAAGCAATGTTTAAACAATAATACACTATTCCAAAATTGAAGATCGATTAAGTTTTGATAATATAATGTAAAAAAGTAACGAGTAAATTAATAAGTATATATTCTACTCAACTCTCAGATCTTCAAATTAAGTCATTTAAGTTAATGCAAGCTTAATTAATGATAGTAACATTGAAAAGCGGATTTTAAAAAAAAAATACTATGACAAAATTGAATATTTATATAGAAAATGCGAGTTCACACTGTACTGACCAAAAAATATTAAAAATATATAAACGAATATTTTTATTGATAAATATAATATATGTATATAATATAATAATATTGATATATTTATATATTTGTAATCATTTGGTATAGAAAGTGTTAGTACAAGCTAGTCACGATAATTAAAACTTTTCCCGATTATTTTTAAAAGTACTTTGTGTTTTCTCTCCTCGAGTACTAATTATAGATTCAATGTATACTTCAAAACCACCTTTAAAGTTTAAGATTTTTATTCTTATAACAAACACACAAAAAACAATTAAAGCTTATTTAAAACCGTTGAATCAAAAATTTAAATCAAATAACAATTTAAAAAAAATTGTTCTCAGGAAATCAAAAATACAACGGGGAATAAAGACGATAGATATACTATATACGACTAAATAACTATACGGCCAATAACATAATAGAAATAATAATAACATGAAGTAGGTATAAATTGTATAATAAACTTATATGAACTTACCTCGATAATTATATTTATTGCAGGCCGTCTGGTTGCCAATTGATCTTTACTTTTCGTTTTTTTTCGCAATATACTTTTTTACAGCAAATCTATATCACGACGATATAACGTGTTCTCGACAGTCGAGTGGTTAGAACTGCGATCTAAAAATGATCAATATTAATTAACGCCAAATAACAATCACCAACAAAATAAAAAAATTGATATTATATTGCAATACCTTAAGGAACCTTTAAATATAACAAAAAAAATAAAAAATAATTACTTCGATGTAAGTCAGAGATTAAAAGCCACAGCATGAAAATCATACAACAGCTTAGAAACACTGAATGAACGAGACTGTCCCGGATCCTGATACTGATGGTTGACCGTTGGGCGCACAAAAAATAATACGTAGCGCTAAGGGAAGTGGAAGGGGATCATTGTTATGGCCGATCCTTAAAAATGAGCGTAGAAATAATATTGTAAACACATGATTTTTGGTTGTCTTTTTGATTAAATATGGACAGAATTACATGATGTGCCCTTAAAAGAAACTTCTATGTCTTAAAATATTGAATGATGGAATTTCTTTTAGAGGCAAAAAACGCATTTTCACCGAACTATGTATTATAGCCTATCTATATAGATTACAGACTATGGAGACAAATGATAGTTAGCAAATGTTGGACATCTTCTCGTAACTATAATGATATACACTAATACTATAAGTAGACATTTGGTTAAATTTTTAAGGGGCTATAACAATCAAATTTAAAGTGCTCACAAGGGCTTCAACTCCGCATCCTCTTCCTATAAATAAATATAAAATATTACTAATAAAAATATCGCAACAGTTTAGTTTCGGGAAAGCGCTCTTAAATTAAATCATGTATTTCCAATATTATTATTGACACTTGACGCTTAAAAGCCACATTTATTAATTAATTAACTTTTAAGATTAATACATTTTTAAAATGCGGCGATTAATACATAATCATACATTCAAATCATACACAATCACCTAGTAATATACTTTAATAAGTTTGTTATTTTTATCATGTATTAATGTGAAATAAATGAAAAATTATTTTAAATATTATTTATACTATTTAAATATTATCAATTAACTGTGGCGGACATGCACTTGCGTTTATGTATATCATGTAGTTTAACCTTTCGGTATATTAGAGCACTTTAAATTCAATTTTAAAAGTAAGTGTACAATTTACTTTCTTAGTTATGAGTCTGTTTTACAATGAAACATATATTGATTGGAATTTTGTTAATAATCGCAGAATAAATCATTATCTGTGTTTATCATCTTATGATGTTATTTTCAAGTTACTAAATTAAACAATAATGGGTAGACATTATAGACACCCATTTTTCATTTGAAGTGAATTTTTGAAATTATAGTTAAATTATTAATTTATATTTTGAATCTTTAACTGGTAATTGATAAATAGTATTAATAAAAATGTAAATGCTACAAAACGATCTGAATATCGAAACATAAAAGGTGATAACATCTATGATTGGTAAATGGTTGAATTTAACAAAAGCTAGAATAAAAAATAAAAATTCATACCACAGCCTACAGGTGCAAGACATTTAGAGCAGTAGTAACCCTTTATTTATAATGATTACCATGACTCCACTTTACATTTATTAAGTTCGTCAAATGTATTTTCTTTCTATCAACATATTATGGTAATAAATACCAATATTATACTTCCCTAGTAACACTTGGAGTTTCCCATTAGGCACCAGCTTTGGATTCCAGCTAGGGAGTCCATACAACCTCCAAGGAACTTCCCTGGGGATTTTATATTAAATATATAGAAAAAATAATAATTTATTATTATTATTATTAGATTATACTAGCTAATATACAACATCCAACTTTGCTTTCATCAAAATATAATTTTTCAAACTATAATAATCGTGTACCTATCCCATTATATTGAATAGCAAAGGTTTTAGCATTGATTATAATTTATAGGAATGGGTTAAACTGTTGAAGTTTTATAAAAGTTATCATATTTGAATATGATATTAAGATCTATTTTATTGTTGTGCTCGTACGGGTTGTTCCGTATGAACGTTGTTTTTTCGGTAGTGTGAGGGTTCGATTTTTGGAGAGAGTACAACAAAACAGTTTTAAAGATTTAAATTCTAATATAATTTTATTGTGATTCGAAATATATAATTCACTGTATAATTTATTATTGATGGTTAGAACGACGTACAAGTTTAAAAGAGCTAAGACGACTGACTCTACGGTTCACTAGCGGGTGCCGTGTAGCCGCAATATTCCGGGAGTCGCCCACACATTAGGCGTTACCCGTAGACTACAATAATATACTCTTATATTCTAATACAACAGGCTAATACAATATACTAATAGCTAATGCGTACATAACAATATGATAATATAGCTGATTTTTGAGTGTCTTCTCTAATAAGAGTTTTAACTGTATTAAGTCTATATAATATAATATATGTGTTAAATAATGTTAATTGTATACAATATTAGTGACTTTTTTTTTGTAACTATAGGTAATTCAAATATTTTGTTTTAACTCTAATTTTACTCTATTTAATTTTTATATGACATATGTCATATAATATTACATAAATGTAAAAAAATATCATCAAAGCTAGTAGACAGCAGTGGCCGTGATTATTTAAAAATTTAACACAAACAAATACAAATATTAAATTTACAAATATAATATATTAAATTATTGTTTTGATTACATTAAAATATTAAATATTTTGTTTTTCACTAATTTCACTATGAACCATAGGAAAGGCGGCAAATGTTCCATTTTCAATTTTTATACACAAAATATTTGTTTACAATTGTTTCAACTTTTCAAATTTTAAATTCTCTGATAAATTACTTAATTGATAAATTTTGAGGTATGAAGATTTGCATGGATATTTATATAATTCTGATTTTACCAAAAACTGCAGTTTTCCTATAATGACTAGTTGTTTTGATTGATATGCAATATTTTCAATAAGTACAAAAGAACCACATATTGTATGGCAGCACCAATCTTTTGAACTATTGGCTGTAAATGTTAAACCATTTATTTTTATTTTTTTTAATTGGGGTGGACGACATGAAAACAGCATTGGCTCATTCTTATGTTGTGACCACATAATTACATCTATGTCTTTTTCAAGTTCTGGAGTGGGTTTGTCACCTATCTCACTTAGTCTTCTAACTACTTGCCGTATTGGATAACTATATGTTCTTATAAGCTTTAGTAGCTGCTGCATATGATTTTCAAAGCGAAATGCTGAAAATGTATCCAATGAACCATACATTCTACAATCTTCGGCAAGATGAATTAATCCGCGTACATTGTGACTAAGGTTATGAACCCCATACATTATTTTAAATGTAGTTACAAAATGTTTCAACAGGTTTTCGGCATAAAATAAATTTTCTTTAGTAATTTCTCTGCTGCACAATATTGTTATGGCAACATGTAATGTAAGGAAATGTTGATATGTGTCCATTGATATTTTATTTTTAAGAACAATATTGGTCCAATATAAAGAAGAAATGTTCTAAATTCAACTGCTTTCCAGTGTTTATATTCATCAAGAGATCTCGGCTTCCTTTGGAATTCAACTGGAATATTATTATTTACCAAATAATTCTATAAAACAATTTAATATTTTAAATATTTTTTGGAATTGGTAATAGGTTACAGGTATTCTGTATTATACTATTTTTATAATATGAATAATCTACACAGTACACACTATTACAATAAGTATAAGTCTCTAAATATAATATTGTCCGGTCGTCTAGACTCTAGGCGCTATACACTAAAACTTAGACAGTAGACCACCCAGAGCGTTTGCGTCGGCCTGCACGGTGTCTATACTATAATTTGTTTCAGTTAAAAACATAGACCTAAGTTACCTAACCTTCCAAAACCACCAAAATGTTTTACACAACCTCTTATAAAAAAAGGTAGGACATTGTGATTTTCTAAGTTAAATTAGAAATAACATTTTAGCTGTCATACAGTTTATTCAAAAAATTTCAAGTCATCAATTGACATTAACACTCTTATTTTATTATAATTTATTCAATGGATTTGTTTATTTATTTTGTTATAAATTATAATACACTATTTAAAAATCTATGACAAAATTATACAGGTTGTTTGAATATGATGTACATCTGATGAATGTCATCCATGACTACATGTATGAGTGAGGATAATATTAAATTATTTTATAAATTGTCTACTAAAATTATGAAACACCTATATTATACAATGATCAATATAACATTGCTTTTTTTTTTTTTTAATAGGAAATCATACATGTGCAAATCTCATATCATCGTCTATGGAACCCATTAAAAGTAAGCATAAGTACAAAAATAATGTTAATTTATAATAAATTATGATAAAAACTATTAATTTGCAAATTTTTTTAGAGCTTTTGTTATAGTATTAATATTGCAACTATAAGTATAAATGTATATATTTATCACTGAATTATTTTGTTATAATTTTCAGGTTTAAATGAAAAAGCTCTAAAGTGGTGCAATAATAAAAATGTTAATAAAGTTGTAGCCTTTACTTCTCTGAATAACTCCGAACAATTTAAATCATCTAATGATCTTTTGTTTAGCAGTGATAATGATGATACTCCAATCAAAAGTAATTAGTAAAACTTAATTTAATACAATTCTGAACTATTAATCAATTTTTTTACATTTATACCTATAAGAAACAGATAATCAAATTACTTCATCAAAAATAAGTCCTATAACAGAATCAACCAACTCAACTGATTTTTTCCATAATAAGTTGCACGTGGTAAAACTACTAAGAAAATTAATTGTTAATATTACTTTATTTATTTAAATCTTGATAATATTTAGAATTTATTTCATTTAATTCAAATTTTTTTAAGGAAATAGCATTGTGACGTTTAATGTTAGTCCGTCTACATCAACAACTTCTTTTGATTTATTCCCAAACGACATGGAACACAATGAAACTCCAAAGAAAAATAATTAAGTACACTACTATAAAAGTATATTAATTCTAAATATTTAATATTTTGTTACTTAAATTATATTCGGAAATGGCCAAGCAAGCAGTTGTTGCTTTAAGTCCAACAAATTCAGTTGAAGTAGGATGTATCAAAACTCCGATTAAGGGTAATATTTTTACATAAGTATTTATAATTGTTATAATAATAATAAATTTACTTTACAGTTAATGAACAATTCAACATTGAAGGCGCTTTGAAGTTTCTTATCAAATCTCAAGTTCAAATGGCTCAAAAGTTTGAAATCATAGAAAACAACCAAAAACAAATTTAATCTTAAATTATATATTAATCATTAAAATTGTATAATATTGATTGTTAGTGACACGTAACATAATATTAATGTTTTATTATAAACACAGTTAATAATTTTAAACTAGTACCATATTATTACAGGCAAAGAGGATCAGCAGTTTTAGAGGGTTAGACGACACTACATTTATGAAGTCATCCTTAGATCACTTATTCAGTGACAACATTGGTGTATTAATTTCCTTCACTGGTAGGAAACCATCAAATGCGGTGGAAAAAAAATATGCAATTAAGAGTTCTATGCTGTATAAACTGATATGTGGTAATTTAAAAATTGTCTATTGTTTGAATTCATATTACTGAAAATTAAAAAAACAAAATAATATTTTTAAATTTTAGATGTTGGTCGTAGTCGTTACACACACCTCAACTACAAAATTAAGTATCATCTTTAATGTAAATTGTAGAATTAAAATTTTTTTGCTGGATTAAAATATACAATTATGTATCATAAATCATAATATAATTATTTTAAGGTGTTATACATATAATATAGATATGAAGTGAGATATTATAAAATAATTTAATTCATTCATTATTATTCTAACTTTATCAATACATATAATTTTGTATGTATCATATAATAATTATGTAGAATACAATTTCATTATTTATTTATTGTATTATATATTATATATAATATATAATATATAATATATAAACTGTGAGGCACTATCTAAAAATGCAGTGTACACATAAATTTTTAGACAGATTGCGCATTTGATTATAATTTTAAACTTTAATACAAACACACTATTCAAATAAATTATTTTTATTATATAATAAAATATGAATAATAGTTTCAATGATTAAATAATTAAATACAGTTATAAATATAACTTTTTATTTTATATCTTTCCTGGGAGTCGTAAAGCAAATATTTTTCTTTATAGATTCTATGAACCAAACAATAGTTTGGGAACCTTTGGTGTGTATAGGAAACATTGTATTCTATATGTTTATACTTTAATTGAAAACCATCATTGCTTAATATAATTTTATATATTCTAGACAAACAAAGCTCCACTGCTAAACAGTTGATTATAACAAATGGAAAAAGAGAATTGGACTTAAATACATCACCGATAAACCCTGGTTATTCTATATAATAATACTATTATAATATTATACTAAATGTATTATTATTTAAGAATTTATTTATAGTTAAATGTTAATAAAACTAAGACGTTTCTCATTCTTACATAGTAAAATAATGTATAAATAAGATTTATTATTAATAACTTTAATTTTGAAATTTTTTTTTTCAGATACAGAATTTCAAAAAGAAGTCCTATACAAATTATCCTTCATTAAACATGAACTGAGGAGAATTGTAAGCAACCAAATGGAATTAGGTCAACGAATAGAAAATTTGGAAACTCAAAATCTCAGTAATATCTTGCAAACAGCTAATAATAACAAAAATACATACTTACAAGATATACCTGGTTTACCTTTGAACAATATCTCAGATTTAAATGCATTTAATCAGAAATTATCTGGAGATGAAATATTTTGTAATAATGTGGTAAGTATAATAACAACTTAGGCCGCCTATATATGTTATTTAATATGTCGTTTATAATTTAAATAATATTTAGTAGTATATATTATATATTTTCTTTTGTATTGTAGAGAAATCAACTAACATATATAGGAGGAAAACATTTTAAGGCGATGATTAAGAGAATAATGGCTAAACTTTTTACCGATGAACTGTTAAAATTTTTTTCATATTCTGGTAAAAAAGGAAAAACCAAATTTTCAGACCAAATGATTTGTCCTATTATTTTTGGTAAGATGAATATAATTTTATCTCAAATATAACAATAATATATGTTAAATGTTTATATTATAATATTATTGCTGTACATAGTTTTAATTCAGTGTAATTAAAATTATTTATCAGATGCTGTTAAAAACCAACCCAAGTTTAAAAATGTTACTCAGAATGAAATGGAAGAAGTAATTAAGTATGTCCTTGCCCAAGCTCCATTCAACATCAAACGACTTCTACTTATTATATAATTATTATAATCTTATTTACATTTATTATACATGGATATATCATAAAGTATAATAAATCAAATAGTAAATATATATATATATTTATAATTTTTATTATTATTTTCATTATACTAATACTAAAAAGTGTTAATTTTTTAATTTTTATTGGTTCAATGTTAATAATTTCATACAATATAAGAATGCATTTTTTGTCTATTCAATATATTATATTATATAAATTTAGTGGTTCTGCAATTTTATAAATTTTCATTTATTATAATTTTATTAATATTATTATACATGAATAATTATATCATAAAGTATAGTAAATCAAACAGTAAATATATAGGTATATATATATATATATATATATATATATATAGAGTTAGCAGTTACACTGTAGGTGGAATATATTATTGTGGTCTGTGGATCCGTAAGTCGTAATACTTCCGTATTTAACATGTAAATCATTTTCAAAAATAGTTTTATTTTTATGGGTACTATAATGCTATTATAATTTTTAAGTATTAAATGGAAATTTGCAAATAATTAAGTACCAACTAAATGTAAGTATAAGTAGTAAAGAACACTTTCAATATGTAATTGAACTACTTTTAAGAATAAAATTATACAAAGAATGCAAGTGGCTAAATGCAAACAGTGGGAAACGAACAATGCAAAATGTAAATAAACTTCGGGTTTTAAAAAATACCTAAGTAATTTATTATACCTATTTATAATACATGTTATTAGCAGTGCCGGCCCAAGATACGGGCGAACTGGGCGGTTGCCCGGGGCGCTACTTTTTTAGGGGCGCTTTTAAGATACGAATATTTTATAAATTTTAGCGTAATATTTATTAAAATTGACAATAATATAGCTAAATGACTAAATTATGTATGACGGAATATTCTGTTATATATATTTTTTTTATAGATTTTATTCCACTTTCTAGTTTTTATCATTATATCACAAATAATTAAAAAATAATATACAATGATATAATATAATCATTATCTCGGGTAAACCAAAAAATGATGTGTTACAGCCGATACGTCTATAAATTGTATCCAAATAAGTTTTGCCGTCCTTTATACCTATTCATAAATATAAGAATTTCAAACAAAATATGTAGGTAAGTATAAAAAGTATTAAATCTATTATGGAGCATTTGATTAAGGGCGCCTTTCAAAAAGTTATATACTATATATTTAAAAATGTATTCATTAATATTATATTATTAGTTAGATTTTGTTTTCTTATGTTTTCAGGCTTTATTAAATATTAATGAAATTGACTTAAAATCTGAGCTGGTAGCAAAAAATTGTTATGATCAATTGAAAAATATTAACAATCCTCAGGAACATTTAAAGCGGCTTCAGTTCCAACGAGTTCCGCATCTTGTGAGAGAACATTCTCAGCAATGCGTCGAATAAAAATAAGATCAACCATGTTACCAAATAGATTTTCTAA
The DNA here is from genome assembly GCF_037042655.1 of Diuraphis noxia. NCBI lineage: Eukaryota > Metazoa > Arthropoda > Insecta > Hemiptera > Aphididae > Diuraphis > Diuraphis noxia. The sequence goes on from NW_028301711.1 coordinate 77,267,768, forward strand.
GCTATCTATCATAGCAATTGAAAGAGATTTGTCAAACGTTCTCAACAAAGAAAATATTTTAAATAAATTTTCTAATACTGAGCGGAGGCTTAAGCTGTAAATTGGAATAATATGTTAATATATAAATATTTAACATCAATACCATTTTGTTTATCATTTGTTTTATAAATAATAATGAATAATTTGTTTGTGGGATGTGGTGGGGGGGCGGAGCCCCCCACTTAATTTACTTATTATAAAAATTCTAGGGCTGAAGCCACCCTAACTTTAAGGTCTAGTTACGCCTATTGCCTCGATGTCATCGACACAATTAAACCTTGATGGATATGAATATATATCAATTGTGTGCAAAACCTCTGGAAATGCTACTATATATAAAATTATTCTAAGGCACAATAATTTAAATGATGAGCCAAATCCAACGTTCGAGCAAAAATTTAAGGTACCTAAAATAAATTATATAAATAAATAAATTTATTGTACAACTATTTTTAATATTATCTTTTTTGCAATGATTTTAAAAGGTTAACATCGATTCAGAAATCATAGTAAAACTTCCGATTTAATAATTTAACCCATATTATAGGGGTAAAATAATAACGGATGGACCAACGATAAATGTGAAAAATATTACTAATTTTGGTATTCAAGTGGCTGGAGGCGTTTATGAACATTTTAAACAATCATAATTATCGTCATTTGTGGTGGATCAAATTTGGGCCGAGTCCTAACTCCTAAAGAGATGCAAACTGAATCATGTTTTCAAAAAGAATCATGTTATGTCCTAAATCATAATTATACAATACAAATTTATGATTATTACCATATTTTTGATTATTATTATACAGTACATAATATGTCTTTGAAATAAAATAACTTACTTTAAAATAAATAATGAATAACAGATCATGTATTTTTTTCCATTACTGGCTCGAAGACCATCAAGAGCCTCTTTTTATTGTTCAACTTTTTCTTTATGTGTCTTGTCTCTATTTTCCACAGATATTTTTCTGTTCTCTTCTATAGCAAATATAACTTTATCCACTGACGGCATATGATTTAATTTTTTCTTTAGTTGATAATGACCATTGGCGTTAGTAGCGATAAGAGAAGATTCTTCTGTTGTAGAATAAACACGTTTACCAGTCGATGATGCAGTGGAAACTGGTGGAATACAGGGCTTGGAACCAATCAAACTATCCATTAAATTGCAATAGGCCCATGTTTTGGACCCCATTCCCTGACTTTCCATTATGATCCTTTATAGATGTATACGATCTTTTTAAGGTGTTAAATTTCGACTGGCATTGTGGACCAGTAACATGATGCTTCTTTTTCAATAATTCCTCAGCTATATTTTGCCAATTATTTTTTTGAGATATCCGACCCGAATAAAAATCATCAGTTATTTTTCTGTACTCCTCAATAAAAAAAAAGTATTGCCTCATGAGGCCACTTAAAAACATTATTGTCGGTTTCATTGTTTATATTTTGTTCCATTGGCAAAGTTTCATTTTGACCAACTGACTCACTTTCATTAAGTAAAGACGATTCTCCATCACTTACATCCATGAGTCTCAAATATTTAGCTTTATTCAGCATTTTATATGAATTTGTCTGCATCCAAACCACAACCAAGAATTTTGACCATATTTATGTTGGTTGGGCATCCATCAAACGTAAGAGAGACAATTGTTACTCCAGTTTTAGTTAGAAGGTCTACACAACGATTAACTAATTCTGCTTTCTGTGAACTATTAATGTGACTAAACGAGAGCCCTCATGTATACATAACAAAATTATACGGGAGTGTGAGTGTGTGGAAAAAAAGGAAAAATTTAAAGGTATTATAACAATTGATCAATTGATTTTAAATGTACGTATTGTAAAATATTAAACACGAAAACCATACACTGTCTTCGGCGCAATTTAAAAGTAACAAAAGTCATGTAGAGTATGTGTCGCGTTCAGCTCTTAACCACAAGCAACAAAAATAAATGTATAGTTAAGGGTGCCTTCACGACCATAAAAATAAATAAATTGATAAATAGATAAATGCCAAATGGTATAATGTAATAGTTGTGGTGGCAGTTAGTTTATTGCATAATTAAAAATAATCCACTTGCCTGTTTGGCACAGCCATAGAAATAATACAAACCGAATAATATAATAAGTAGCCGTGTTGGCTCACCTATACAACAATTTAAAATGAAACGGTATGCCTATATGACTACCAGAATAATACAATATATAATAATAAAATACAGCCATATCAATAATAAATATGAGTAGCCCTGCTGGCTCAACAATGTAATAAAAAAATGTAAGATTATAAGTTGTGAGCCTGTTGGCTCAATACAACAAATATAAATAATAAAATGCAAATGTATATAAAATTGGCCTAACTATAAATGTATAATAATATTATAATAATGCGGCTCGTCAGCCGTTTACCAGTGAGCTGCCGTCCGTTAGCGGCTTCGAACCAAACGCTACCACCCCGGGATGCACACGTTTGTACAATAAAAAGAATACAATATAATATTAAAATGTGTGGCAATCCCGAGAACGTGCGACTAACGGGCCGACAGCTCGGACGAATAACTCACTGAATGACATTCACAAAACAAACAGTACAAAGAACACGTGCTTCTGTAAGTATGTCTCTGACCACCCTGAATGGGGAAAATAATATTAGAAGGGCACAATGTAGTGACTATGAACGATACTTACAGAAGAGACTCACGACACAATGAAGACTGATGAATAATGAAAACACATGAAAGATGAAAAAATTGATAACAAAATATGGCACGGTTGAAAGCAAATATGCAATATTGTCTCTGGCTGGAACATCTCACAGCTCGAGAGACGGCAAAAAACAAAAAAACGAACGAATGTAATGAAAAATGAATATAACTTTTACTAAACCGACTGAAAATTAGGACCATTTCCCTAGCACCCCCAATTTTGAATTTCAAAACAAAACAAGAGCCTTTTTTTGTGCATCGTTTGTGCTCATTTGTGCTGAAAGTCTCGAAATTTGTGCTTTCGAACTTTCTGAGATACAGACGTTTTTGTTAGGGGATGCTGGTGAAATGGATGCACCCCAACTTCGGAATTTTAAGAAAAAACCAAGAGCCTTTGTTTGTGCTCTTTTGTGCTGAAAGTCTCGACATTTGTGCTTTTGAACTTTGCGAGATATGAAGATTTTTCTTTTGGGGGTGCAACCCCACTTTAACATTTCACTATTTGAATCATGCCGTGATTTGTGTGGAAAGTCTTCACATTCATTCACGTTATATTATTAAGTCTACACTATCTTTCGATTTTTAACGGTTTGAACCTGTAAAATGGTTATAATTACTAGGGCTAACCTAACCTAACCTTTCGACGAGCGAGTGCCACGTATTCTACTTCTACAAGCTGTTTAACGTTTTACTGTCCAATTTTTTTCCAACAAGAAGTTTAAAAAAATGTAAGTATTTTTATATACCTATTTAAATATTTTATTTATCTCAATAGTTTTGTGTTAGTATATTTAATAGACATGTAAGTTAGGTACCTACACAAAAGTTTATACTAATAATTAGGTATACGAGTGTTTCAAGTTTCAATTTACATAAAAATTTCGTTAAATGATCAATTGCGTAAATAATTAAGTTTTATTGACGTGAAATGTCAGACATCGTCATCATCATGCATTGGAATCATTATATTTATAGGTATTGAAATAAATGCGTACCAATGATCTTACACCCACCTATATATCAATTTATTTTATTTTAAAGATAAAAATTATTTAATGCGTAATAGTAGTAACTGTAATTGGTAATATTACCTATACTGTCTGACAGTCACAAGCCCGGATTAAGACATTCAGGGGCCCAGGGGCCAATACACGGTTGTGGGTCCCCCATTAATAAAAACAATTTTTTTAAATTATAAAAGTAGGTATACAATAAAACAAATTCAAAACTTTTTATTTAAATATGATAATAATAATAATAATAAATGAGAATATATGATAATTAATGAGAATATAAATATTAAAAACATAATTTTTTTTAAATACATATTTACAAATAAAATAAAGTATTGTTTAAGTAAAAGTTTTTTTTCTAGCTTTTTGAATAGCAAATATTTCTAATATTTTATCGATGCTTAAATTTTGAAGAACATCATTTTCTGTTGATAAAATCATTAATGATGACAAATTATCTTGTGTTTGAGAAGATCTATTTTTATTTTTAATTCAGGCCAACTTCAAAAATGCTCTCTCAGCAGTACAAATAGCAACAGGAATGGTAAGATATATTCTTAAAGCAATATGAATGTTAGGGAAAATATTAATTAATAACATTACAATCAGTCATCCATTCAAATATCTTGAGTACATCACTTCCATCAAATGTTGGTTTTAACTTTTAACTGATCCCAAAACTGCTTGAAATGTACTATTTCATACTTTATTGAATCATCAACATCATCTTTATATACACTAATGAATTTGTTAACACTTTCCTCAACATCAATAGTAGACTCAACATGTAGTCTAGTTAAGAATAAATAATTTTCAACCACTACACTATAATATGCATTTATTCTTTTGTCCAGTTCTGAGCAAAATTTATCAACTATATTATAGTTTTTTGGATCAACATTCAATCTGAGTATCCTGCATTGACAGAGGAAGCTTTAAAAAAGTTAATTCCATTTTCAACGACATACTTATGCGAAGCAGGATTTTCTACGATGACTACAATTAAAACTAAATCGAGAAATCAGCTGGATATATCGCCAACAATGAGAATAAGTCTATCCAAATCTATTGAGCCAAGGATTGACAAAATTATTTTAAATCAACAACAACAAAAGAGTCATTAAATTAAAAAATATTCAAATGTACATAGTATACCTTTTTTTGTAAAATATTTAAGACGAAAAAAATTTAAATTTAATATTATATTATCTATTTATTTAAAATTATCTGTAAGTCGAATTAATTATTTTTTTTGTAAAATATATACATAAATAAATACAATAACAGTGTATTTAAATTTTTAATGCTTATTTTATAAAAGGGTCGTTAGACATCTTGGTGACATTATAGGGGGTCGCGAACTCAAAAAGGTTGAGAACCGCTGTTCTAAAGGACTTGCATGCAGACGTATGATTAGGAGTCATACATTTGAAAACCTTGCAGATTCCATTGATAAAATCATTAATGAGTTTAAGCTACATAACAAAATCACTTTAATTGTTACGGATAATGCTGCCAATTTCGCAAAAGCGTTTAAGTTTGTTTTGCTAAATATATTTTTAATAATTTTTAATTGGAATTAAGATGTTTAAAATATGATGTTTTAACCAGTTTAAAACAGAAAAATACAATTTATGTTTACAAATGAGTTTTTAAATTTTAGTACCTCCAAGGCTCCAACCCAAAGTAACTTAATTGTGTGTAACAATCAATCAATTTATTTTTATTTTTATTATTTAACAATCAAATTTACAAAATGTAATACCTATTAAACTATGAAATTTATAGTTATTAATATGCATACCTGTAATACACCAAATTCAGTAGAAGATCCAAGGTTATTTAATGTCCAAGTGTCATGCCAATGTCGAACAGTCCTATACTTAGGGTTAATTGCATCAGCTAGATCTTCAGAATTTATACCATATTCTAATTCCAATTTAGTTTCATGTATACTTATAGACTCTGATATGCCTATAGGTAATAAATATATAATTTGTATATTGAAAAAATGTAATTTATTCAATACTTTTTTTTTTTTTAAGAATTTGCACACCATATTCAACATCACTACAGTTTTTTGTGTAATAGTTATCCATGTACAAAAATGTTATAACATAGGTAAACAAATTGCACCACTGTTTACCTACTTTGTTTACAACTCAAACACTCAGTTGTGAAAAATGAGTTAAAATTACAGTTTAAAACTAATTTTATATTAAATTATTTTATAATTTGAGACAGAGTAATTGTACATAGCCACATAAGTACTTGTTTTTATTTTTCAAAATATTTAACTAATTAGCTCTAAAATAATATAGTATTATAACATGCAAAACTGTTAGTTTCAATTTTTATTAATTCATTGTGATTAATTATTTATTTTTATAGGTATTTAAATAGTTAAATGTTTTCAATAAACGTATATCTGAGGATAAGGTATCTAAATATAACTGTTAAATATTATATTATTAACTTCCAGTTAAATAAATATATTTTGATTACCTATTATTTATCATAATTCATAGAAGAGAAAAATACTCACCTAAACCGTCATTGAAATAATTTTCAAATTTAATTCTAATTTCATTGGTTGGTCTTAAAAAATATAAAGCTTCAGCAGAACCTAAGCTATATGGTTATGTTCAATCACAAATATGATTGCTGGTAAACCATCCTATAATTGCAAATTATACTACAATTAACAAATTAAATAAATAAAAGTTGATTATGTAGTATATACTATATAGTAATAGTATAATATACAAAATAAATAAATATTTTTTCCAAATTCTAATAACTTAATTATGTAGTTATTTTTTAATAACTGGGCAAATTAGATGAGTGAAACTTATATAACTCACTCTAATATATTTATCCTTTTTTTTTGTGTCCCTAGTACTTAATTTAATTTTTATATCAATTTGAGCTTTGCATTCTGTGTTTTTTTATCTCCCTTTTTTGTTCTTCTCAATACTAACTTTATTAAATCCACTATGGTGACACATATACACTTTTCTATGACACAGTAATAATTATTTTGACTTAATAAAATAGGTGGATATAATATTGTAGTTATTAATAAATACTGCTGGTAGAAATATATAATACCTACATAAAACAGATATGTTGACTGATATTTTTGTTACATACATCACTATAAAGATGAGACAGTTTCAAATAAAATCAAGATGTTAAAAAAGTGGACAAAAGTAAAAAAAAAGTTTTAAAATTGGTTCATACATAAATATATACCAAATATATTATGTATTAAAATATATATTTATTTGAATACATTGAACCTATTTTGTGTAAATATTAATATTTAATGCAGTGTTACTACTACCTATTAAATGTTATATAGGCGTATAATAATAGTTGTTTTATCAAATACAAAATATTAAAAATTACCTACCTATTAACTGTTATTATATCTATATGATTTAGTGCCTCGGTGGAACTATATACTATAATATAGGTAATTGAGAATCGTTAAAAGAACGGTTTATATGGTGCAAATATGCATGGTTTAAAAATAAAAAAATATTCAATAATATCAAAAATAAAACGCATTTCAACGAAGGTGCAAAATAAAAACCTGTGCCAAATTTGTATACTATATATCATTTTTATTTTTATTGTAAACAGTATTAAATATTGATTGAGGCTCTTAAAAATAACCTCCTGGAATGACAGCTGGTCGACCAGTAAGTCTCCGTTCAACAGACAATACATTCATTGTATAATTTTGTGCCCTGTGAGCTCAATTGTGTATTTCAAATGATTGTTGTTTCCAAGAACCAGAGACCACCCAAAACTAAGTTTTACAGCAATGCATGCCTATACGTTTTCACAACAATATATGGCCACCCGCTGTCATATTGGCCGCCTCCACGAAACTGAACGATCTTTGTCTGTATTTGGTCTTGATAATATGGCTATGTGTCGTATATATTTATATTTATATACGAAAAGTTCACATCATATTTTGACGTTCATAATTTTCCTTTTGGAAATGTAATTCAAATTAAATACAAAATGAGAAATTTAAAAATTAAATAACTTTTTAACAGTTGAAACACTTAAAACTGCAATAATTGATTTTCACTAGATTTTACTTTAGCAACCAGATTTATGAGAAACTCGGATTTTGTTTTTTATGATCAGTGAGGGGGTAAACATTTTAGAAACAGACGACCAAATTTTAGTACAGTTAGAAATTAGTCCGAAATTAGTTACATACTCGTACTTAAAAAAAGGTTCCGGCAGAAAATTTCCCATTATGACATTCACCGGTAAGCGATCTTTGATAAAATGGGAAGTCAAAAACGTTGTCTTGGACGTTGAGCGGAAGGTGACGGTCAGCGCGTTGAGATTATTATCTTGTTTCGATCATGCCGGAGAATTATTTTAATTTATCATTTTTAAATTCCGAGTGGAGTGAAACAATGCATTATATTTATAATTATGTTTTTCTTCTATCTGTCTTTCACATTTACGGTATAAAAAAAGTTTTGATTTTTAAGTTTAGCATATTTTCTGTTAGAAATAGTTAATTTATTTGATATTTTTAAGAGATCAAAATTGAAAATTCTTTGTAAATTTTGAAAGCATCTTGAATAGTAAAAAAGTGAAAAAAATGGTAATTTTAACGCATATACGATTTTTAAAAGAATCGATTTTTTTTATGTAACCTGCAACTAAAAACCAAACGACTGTAGACACTTGATATTTTTATATCATGATATTTATATTTGAAATATAAAGGTAAATGAAACAAGACAAATGTTGTATATTAAGTTAAATAATATAGTTTATCTATTATGAATAACAAAATGATTAACATAATATTGCAGAATAATAATCTTTTTATTAATAGTATAGTATTATATACCAGGGCTTGGAACCTTTATAATTTTTTCGGTTTCGGTTCCAATTCGGTTCTTCAAAAAAATAAAAATTCGGTACCGGTTTCGGTTTCGGTTCTTAAAATTACAGAATTAAGGTTTCGGTTCTGGTACCGGTTAATACCGGTATTTAGAGGTTAATTTTTTTTTTTCAAAAAGTAAAAAACACCAACTATAAACTTAATTCATATACCCATAGGCGCAAACTAGGGGTAGGGGGCCGCAGCTCCCCCAAAATCCTATGACATACAATTTTAAAATGCTATATTGCAATGGTCATCAGCTTGCCTTTAATATATTCAGCCCCCCAAGTCAAAAGTTGAAATTGTGCCTACGCATTTACCTATAATTATCGAAAATGATAAAATCAAATTATAGTAGGCTTATTGGGTTAAAACTTAAAGGACTTAGTAAATTTACTATTTTGTTTTAAAAACATCCAAAACATTAATTGATTGGTTGTTATTTTGTTTTGTATGATAGGTACTATGATATGCTATTTTTAGTGGTGGACACTGCCAAATAACGACTATCGAATAATTCGATAGTGTTATTCGAATGGTCAATAAAAATAAAGGTATTCAAAATTCAAATATTCAATTGTGCACTTTAATCGATAGCTTATAATAAGAAATACAAATTAATACAAATAAAAAAATAGGAATAAATAGGAATACTTCTCACACTTTATTTTTATAATGATTTCCACTGTGTTTTAAGATATTTGAAAATATCTTTTCTTCATCTGTATTATGGATTCTTCCGGATAATGTTTCTATAAAATCATAATTTAATTAATTGATGTATTCAATTGAATATTTTCAATACAAATCATAACTAAACAAAACCACAACAACATAATTATCATATAGATTATTGATGAAGTATTTATATATATTTTATACTATATGGATAAAATAAAAGGAAAAGGTGCATCGGTGCATGGCATTGATATTCATCTAGCTGATTTGTATATTATTACTATATCCTACTTATAAATATTAATTAAATCATTTTATATTAAAAACTAAAAAAAAAATGTGAAAATATGAAATTATAGGTAGTTTTATAAAAAAAAAAATGCAACTTACCAACTCTTCGAAATTGCGGCTAAAATTGTCATTATCTATTGACAACAATTGCTCAACTACTTCCAAGTACCACTAACCATTCTAGAAAGCATTTCACTATCTATATATAACAGAATATATTTAAAAATTTAGTAATATGTATAAAATAAAAATGTGATCTAAATGAAATTCAACATAAGACATTATAGATATACAAAGTATTATACCCACAAAAAGGACCAGCAATATGTTTACATTTAAACCATGTTCCATCCGTATTATTAGGTACATAACATTTATGTATCATTTTTTGTATTTGGTCTCTTTTGAAATGCACTTTTGTATTTGGAAAATCAGTTTTAGTAAAGGGAAACCAACATAATAATTTTTTTTTAGATACAGCTGACTTCTTATGTTGTACTTTTTTAAGCCAAATTCTAGGAACATGTTGGATAACATTGGCATCGACAAATAATACAACAATCCAAGACCTAAAAATTTATTTATTGAAATGATTTGTTCAAATAAATACATACTTTTTATAATATATATGGTTAATGTCTAACCAATATTAGTAAATATTAATATTATTCATGATTGTGAATGAATGGAATTATTATCATCAATCCAATATTTTCATTTAAAGGCAAACAAACTAGTTTTTCTTTAATATCATCAATATAAAATGTTTGAAGAGCGCCTAATTTAGAAACTTTGTAAATTCCAAATAAAGTTGAACTACATGGTTGTAGGAATAATGGTACTTTTTGTTCATAACATCTACCAATCACCATAATTATCTTAGAAGATTCACACGTAGCTATGTTTTCAATCAATAATATACTTCCATTGTTTGTTTTTACACAACAATCAGATTTATTAGTTTTTATAACAAATTTGTTTGTTCTCCATCCAGAAAATTGTGGATTACCTACACCAGCTATTAATGGACGATTTATATAAGCCATATGAGGTCTATGATGGATACTATTTTTATTTTTATTTTGTTATTAGTTAATTATTAATATTATTATTATTATTATTTTATATAAGCCATATAAGGTTTATGGTTACTATAATTTTTATTTTTATGTAATTTATCACATATCAGGGTGTGTATATAACAGGGCTTGGAACCGAAATTAAAAATACCGGTATTTTAACCGGAACCCATTGAAAATATTGGAACTGGAACCTTACCGGAACCCTTTTTCGATTTTCTTAGGAACCGGAACCGGAACCGGAACCGATATTAATCGGAAGAGAATTTTTCGGTTAATTTCGGTTTTTTTCGGTTATAGTTTTATTTAATTATTTAATATATTTAGGCAGGTAATACAATATATTATTAAATAATAGTTGATTCTTAAAATTTGGTTGTACTTTATACGGGTAATTATAATTGTACATTTCTATAATCTAACAGTTCCAGGAAATAATAAAATATGAGCATTTACCAAAATAAATATATAAATATTGTTATTTGCCCGTTGGTTTGTAAAGCATGTAGTTATGATTATTTCCATATATTTTATAACTTATAAATAGTTTTGTATACAATTTTATTGTAATGTAAGTTGATGAATGATGTCTAAAAATATAAAATGATTATTAAAACGATCAAAATACACACCCGTATAAATTGTTATCAGATTGTGACAAGGACTAATAATTAATATTATATAATGGTATACATATACATATTAAATATAATTTCTGAACAGTTTCTTATAATAATAAAATAGGACTGATGGGCGGATAACCAATAATTTTGAATATCGCAATATGCAATGTTCGTTTATTCTTAATTTCTTATTATAAGCTATCGATTAAAGTGCACAATTGAATATTTGAATTTTGAATACCTTTATTTTTATTGACCATTCGAATAACACTATCGAATTATTCGATAGTCGTTATTTGGCAGTGTCCACCACTAAAAATAGCATATCATAGTACCTATCATACAAAACAAAATAACAACCAATCAATTAATGTTTTGGATGTTTTTAAAACAAAATAGTAAATTTACTAAGTCCTTTAAGTTTTAACCCAATAAGCCTACTATAATTTGATTTTATCATTTTCGATAATTATAGGTAAATGCGTAGGCACAATTTCAACTTTTGACTTGGGGGGCTGAATATATTAAAGGCAAGCTGATGACCATTGCAATATAGCATTTTAAAATTGTATGTCATAGGATTTTGGGGGAGCTGCGGCCCCCTACCCCTAGTTTGCGCCTATGGGTATATGAATTAAGTTTATAGTTGGTGTTTTTTACTTTTTGAAAAAAAAAAATTAACCTCTAAATACCGGTATTAACCGGTACCAGAACCGAAACCTTAATTCTGTAATTTTAAGAACCGAAACCGAAACCGGTACCGAATTTTTATTTTTTTGAAGAACCGAATTGGAACCGAAACCGAAAAAATTATAAAGGTTCCAAGCCCTGGTATATAATACTATACTATTAATAAAAAGATTATTATTCTGCAATATTATGTTAATCATTTTGTTATTCATAATAGATAAACTATATTATTTAACTTAATATACAACATTTGTCTTGTTTCATTTACCTTTATATTTCAAATATAAATATCATGATATAAAAATATCAAGTGTCTACAGTCGTTTGGTTTTTAGTTGCAGGTTACATAAAAAAAATCGATTCTTTTAAAAATCGTATATGCGTTAAAATTACCATTTTTTTCACTTTTTTACTATTCAAGATGCTTTCAAAATTTACAAAGAATTTTCAATTTTGATCTCTTAAAAATATCAAATAAATTAACTATTTCTAACAGAAAATATGCTAAACTTAAAAATCAAAACTTTTTTTATACCGTAAATGTGAAAGACAGATAGAAGAAAAACATAATTATAAATATAATGCATTGTTTCACTCCACTCGGAATTTAAAAATGATAAATTAAAATAATTCTCCGGCATGATCGAAACAAGATAATAATCTCAACGCGCTGACCGTCACCTTCCGCTCAACGTCCAAGACAACGTTTTTGACTTCCCATTTTATCAAAGATCGCTTACCGGTGAATGTCATAATGGGAAATTTTCTGCCGGAACCTTTTTTTAAGTACGAGTATGTAACTAATTTCGGACTAATTTCTAACTGTACTAAAATTTGGTCGTCTGTTTCTAAAATGTTTACCCCCTCACTGATCATAAAAAACAAAATCCGAGTTTCTCATAAATCTGGTTGCTAAAGTAAAATCTAGTGAAAATCAATTATTGCAGTTTTAAGTGTTTCAACTGTTAAAAAGTTATTTAATTTTTAAATTTCTCATTTTGTATTTAATTTGAATTACATTTCCAAAAGGAAAATTATGAACGTCAAAATATGATGTGAACTTTTCGTATATAAATATAAATATATACGACACATAGCCATATTATCAAGACCAAATACAGACAAAGATCGTTCAGTTTCGTGGAGGCGGCCAATATGACAGCGGGTGGCCATATATTGTTGTGAAAACGTATAGGCATGCATTGCTGTAAAACTTAGTTTTGGGTGGTCTCTGGTTCTTGGAAACAACAATCATTTGAAATACACAATTGAGCTCACAGGGCACAAAATTATACAATGAATGTATTGTCTGTTGAACGGAGACTTACTGGTCGACCAGCTGTCATTCCAGGAGGTTATTTTTAAGAGCCTCAATCAATATTTAATACTGTTTACAATAAAAATAAAAATGATATATAGTATACAAATTTGGCACAGGTTTTTATTTTGCACCTTCGTTGAAATGCGTTTTATTTTTGATATTATTGAATATTTTTTTATTTTTAAACCATGCATATTTGCACCATATAAACCGTTCTTTTAACGATTCTCAATTACCTATATTATAGTATATAGTTCCACCGAGGCACTAAATCATATAGATATAATAACAGTTAATAGGTAGGTAATTTTTAATATTTTGTATTTGATAAAACAACTATTATTATACGCCTATATAACATTTAATAGGTAGTAGTAACACTGCATTAAATATTAATATTTACACAAAATAGGTTCAATGTATTCAAATAAATATATATTTTAATACATAATATATTTGGTATATATTTATGTATGAACCAATTTTAAAACTTTTTTTTTACTTTTGTCCACTTTTTTAACATCTTGATTTTATTTGAAACTGTCTCATCTTTATAGTGATGTATGTAACAAAAATATCAGTCAACATATCTGTTTTATGTAGGTATTATATATTTCTACCAGCAGTATTTATTAATAACTACAATATTATATCCACCTATTTTATTAAGTCAAAATAATTATTACTGTGTCATAGAAAAGTGTATATGTGTCACCATAGTGGATTTAATAAAGTTAGTATTGAGAAGAACAAAAAAGGGAGATAAAAAAACACAGAATGCAAAGCTCAAATTGATATAAAAATTAAATTAAGTACTAGGGACACAAAAAAAAAGGATAAATATATTAGAGTGAGTTATATAAGTTTCACTCATCTAATTTGCCCAGTTATTAAAAAATAACTACATAATTAAGTTATTAGAATTTGGAAAAAATATTTATTTATTTTGTATATTATACTATTACTATATAGTATATACTACATAATCAACTTTTATTTATTTAATTTGTTAATTGTAGTATAATTTGCAATTATAGGATGGTTTACCAGCAATCATATTTGTGATTGAACATAACCATATAGCTTAGGTTCTGCTGAAGCTTTATATTTTTTAAGACCAACCAATGAAATTAGAATTAAATTTGAAAATTATTTCAATGACGGTTTAGGTGAGTATTTTTCTCTTCTATGAATTATGATAAATAATAGGTAATCAAAATATATTTATTTAACTGGAAGTTAATAATATAATATTTAACAGTTATATTTAGATACCTTATCCTCAGATATACGTTTATTGAAAACATTTAACTATTTAAATACCTATAAAAATAAATAATTAATCACAATGAATTAATAAAAATTGAAACTAACAGTTTTGCATGTTATAATACTATATTATTTTAGAGCTAATTAGTTAAATATTTTGAAAAATAAAAACAAGTACTTATGTGGCTATGTACAATTACTCTGTCTCAAATTATAAAATAATTTAATATAAAATTAGTTTTAAACTGTAATTTTAACTCATTTTTCACAACTGAGTGTTTGAGTTGTAAACAAAGTAGGTAAACAGTGGTGCAATTTGTTTACCTATGTTATAACATTTTTGTACATGGATAACTATTACACAAAAAACTGTAGTGATGTTGAATATGGTGTGCAAATTCTTAAAAAAAAAAAAAGTATTGAATAAATTACATTTTTTCAATATACAAATTATATATTTATTACCTATAGGCATATCAGAGTCTATAAGTATACATGAAACTAAATTGGAATTAGAATATGGTATAAATTCTGAAGATCTAGCTGATGCAATTAACCCTAAGTATAGGACTGTTCGACATTGGCATGACACTTGGACATTAAATAACCTTGGATCTTCTACTGAATTTGGTGTATTACAGGTATGCATATTAATAACTATAAATTTCATAGTTTAATAGGTATTACATTTTGTAAATTTGATTGTTAAATAATAAAAATAAAAATAAATTGATTGATTGTTACACACAATTAAGTTACTTTGGGTTGGAGCCTTGGAGGTACTAAAATTTAAAAACTCATTTGTAAACATAAATTGTATTTTTCTGTTTTAAACTGGTTAAAACATCATATTTTAAACATCTTAATTCCAATTAAAAATTATTAAAAATATATTTAGCAAAACAAACTTAAACGCTTTTGCGAAATTGGCAGCATTATCCGTAACAATTAAAGTGATTTTGTTATGTAGCTTAAACTCATTAATGATTTTATCAATGGAATCTGCAAGGTTTTCAAATGTATGACTCCTAATCATACGTCTGCATGCAAGTCCTTTAGAACAGCGGTTCTCAACCTTTTTGAGTTCGCGACCCCCTATAATGTCACCAAGATGTCTAACGACCCTTTTATAAAATAAGCATTAAAAATTTAAATACACTGTTATTGTATTTATTTATGTATATATTTTACAAAAAAAATAATTAATTCGACTTACAGATAATTTTAAATAAATAGATAATATAATATTAAATTTAAATTTTTTTCGTCTTAAATATTTTACAAAAAAAGGTATACTATGTACATTTGAATATTTTTTAATTTAATGACTCTTTTGTTGTTGTTGATTTAAAATAATTTTGTCAATCCTTGGCTCAATAGATTTGGATAGACTTATTCTCATTGTTGGCGATATATCCAGCTGATTTCTCGATTTAGTTTTAATTGTAGTCATCGTAGAAAATCCTGCTTCGCATAAGTATGTCGTTGAAAATGGAATTAACTTTTTTAAAGCTTCCTCTGTCAATGCAGGATACTCAGATTGAATGTTGATCCAAAAAACTATAATATAGTTGATAAATTTTGCTCAGAACTGGACAAAAGAATAAATGCATATTATAGTGTAGTGGTTGAAAATTATTTATTCTTAACTAGACTACATGTTGAGTCTACTATTGATGTTGAGGAAAGTGTTAACAAATTCATTAGTGTATATAAAGATGATGTTGATGATTCAATAAAGTATGAAATAGTACATTTCAAGCAGTTTTGGGATCAGTTAAAAGTTAAAACCAACATTTGATGGAAGTGATGTACTCAAGATATTTGAATGGATGACTGATTGTAATGTTATTAATTAATATTTTCCCTAACATTCATATTGCTTTAAGAATATATCTTACCATTCCTGTTGCTATTTGTACTGCTGAGAGAGCATTTTTGAAGTTGGCCTGAATTAAAAATAAAAATAGATCTTCTCAAACACAAGATAATTTGTCATCATTAATGATTTTATCAACAGAAAATGATGTTCTTCAAAATTTAAGCATCGATAAAATATTAGAAATATTTGCTATTCAAAAAGCTAGAAAAAAAACTTTTACTTAAACAATACTTTATTTTATTTGTAAATATGTATTTAAAAAAAATTATGTTTTTAATATTTATATTCTCATTAATTATCATATATTCTCATTTATTATTATTATTATTATCATATTTAAATAAAAAGTTTTGAATTTGTTTTATTGTATACCTACTTTTATAATTTAAAAAAATTGTTTTTATTAATGGGGGACCCACAACCGTGTATTGGCCCCTGGGCCCCTGAATGTCTTAATCCGGGCTTGTGACTGTCAGACAGTATAGGTAATATTACCAATTACAGTTACTACTATTACGCATTAAATAATTTTTATCTTTAAAATAAAATAAATTGATATATAGGTGGGTGTAAGATCATTGGTACGCATTTATTTCAATACCTATAAATATAATGATTCCAATGCATGATGATGACGATGTCTGACATTTCACGTCAATAAAACTTAATTATTTACGCAATTGATCATTTAACGAAATTTTTATGTAAATTGAAACTTGAAACACTCGTATACCTAATTATTAGTATAAACTTTTGTGTAGGTACCTAACTTACATGTCTATTAAATATACTAACACAAAACTATTGAGATAAATAAAATATTTAAATAGGTATATAAAAATACTTACATTTTTTTAAACTTCTTGTTGGAAAAAAATTGGACAGTAAAACGTTAAACAGCTTGTAGAAGTAGAATACGTGGCACTCGCTCGTCGAAAGGTTAGGTTAGGTTAGCCCTAGTAATTATAACCATTTTACAGGTTCAAACCGTTAAAAATCGAAAGATAGTGTAGACTTAATAATATAACGTGAATGAATGTGAAGACTTTCCACACAAATCACGGCATGATTCAAATAGTGAAATGTTAAAGTGGGGTTGCACCCCCAAAAGAAAAATCTTCATATCTCGCAAAGTTCAAAAGCACAAATGTCGAGACTTTCAGCACAAAAGAGCACAAACAAAGGCTCTTGGTTTTTTCTTAAAATTCCGAAGTTGGGGTGCATCCATTTCACCAGCATCCCCTAACAAAAACGTCTGTATCTCAGAAAGTTCGAAAGCACAAATTTCGAGACTTTCAGCACAAATGAGCACAAACGATGCACAAAAAAAGGCTCTTGTTTTGTTTTGAAATTCAAAATTGGGGGTGCTAGGGAAATGGTCCTAATTTTCAGTCGGTTTAGTAAAAGTTATATTCATTTTTCATTACATTCGTTCGTTTTTTTGTTTTTTGCCGTCTCTCGAGCTGTGAGATGTTCCAGCCAGAGACAATATTGCATATTTGCTTTCAACCGTGCCATATTTTGTTATCAATTTTTTCATCTTTCATGTGTTTTCATTATTCATCAGTCTTCATTGTGTCGTGAGTCTCTTCTGTAAGTATCGTTCATAGTCACTACATTGTGCCCTTCTAATATTATTTTCCCCATTCAGGGTGGTCAGAGACATACTTACAGAAGCACGTGTTCTTTGTACTGTTTGTTTTGTGAATGTCATTCAGTGAGTTATTCGTCCGAGCTGTCGGCCCGTTAGTCGCACGTTCTCGGGATTGCCACACATTTTAATATTATATTGTATTCTTTTTATTGTACAAACGTGTGCATCCCGGGGTGGTAGCGTTTGGTTCGAAGCCGCTAACGGACGGCAGCTCACTGGTAAACGGCTGACGAGCCGCATTATTATAATATTATTATACATTTATAGTTAGGCCAATTTTATATACATTTGCATTTTATTATTTATATTTGTTGTATTGAGCCAACAGGCTCACAACTTATAATCTTACATTTTTTTATTACATTGTTGAGCCAGCAGGGCTACTCATATTTATTATTGATATGGCTGTATTTTATTATTATATATTGTATTATTCTGGTAGTCATATAGGCATACCGTTTCATTTTAAATTGTTGTATAGGTGAGCCAACACGGCTACTTATTATATTATTCGGTTTGTATTATTTCTATGGCTGTGCCAAACAGGCAAGTGGATTATTTTTAATTATGCAATAAACTAACTGCCACCACAACTATTACATTATACCATTTGGCATTTATCTATTTATCAATTTATTTATTTTTATGGTCGTGAAGGCACCCTTAACTATACATTTATTTTTGTTGCTTGTGGTTAAGAGCTGAACGCGACACATACTCTACATGACTTTTGTTACTTTTAAATTGCGCCGAAGACAGTGTATGGTTTTCGTGTTTAATATTTTACAATACGTACATTTAAAATCAATTGATCAATTGTTATAATACCTTTAAATTTTTCCTTTTTTTCCACACACTCACACTCCCGTATAATTTTGTTATGTATACATGAGGGCTCTCGTTTAGTCACATTAATAGTTCACAGAAAGCAGAATTAGTTAATCGTTGTGTAGACCTTCTAACTAAAACTGGAGTAACAATTGTCTCTCTTACGTTTGATGGATGCCCAACCAACATAAATATGGTCAAAATTCTTGGTTGTGGTTTGGATGCAGACAAATTCATATAAAATGCTGAATAAAGCTAAATATTTGAGACTCATGGATGTAAGTGATGGAGAATCGTCTTTACTTAATGAAAGTGAGTCAGTTGGTCAAAATGAAACTTTGCCAATGGAACAAAATATAAACAATGAAACCGACAATAATGTTTTTAAGTGGCCTCATGAGGCAATACTTTTTTTTTATTGAGGAGTACAGAAAAATAACTGATGATTTTTATTCGGGTCGGATATCTCAAAAAAATAATTGGCAAAATATAGCTGAGGAATTATTGAAAAAGAAGCATCATGTTACTGGTCCACAATGCCAGTCGAAATTTAACACCTTAAAAAGATCGTATACATCTATAAAGGATCATAATGGAAAGTCAGGGAATGGGGTCCAAAACATGGGCCTATTGCAATTTAATGGATAGTTTGATTGGTTCCAAGCCCTGTATTCCACCAGTTTCCACTGCATCATCGACTGGTAAACGTGTTTATTCTACAACAGAAGAATCTTCTCTTATCGCTACTAACGCCAATGGTCATTATCAACTAAAGAAAAAATTAAATCATATGCCGTCAGTGGATAAAGTTATATTTGCTATAGAAGAGAACAGAAAAATATCTGTGGAAAATAGAGACAAGACACATAAAGAAAAAGTTGAACAATAAAAAGAGGCTCTTGATGGTCTTCGAGCCAGTAATGGAAAAAAATACATGATCTGTTATTCATTATTTATTTTAAAGTAAGTTATTTTATTTCAAAGACATATTATGTACTGTATAATAATAATCAAAAATATGGTAATAATCATAAATTTGTATTGTATAATTATGATTTAGGACATAACATGATTCTTTTTGAAAACATGATTCAGTTTGCATCTCTTTAGGAGTTAGGACTCGGCCCAAATTTGATCCACCACAAATGACGATAATTATGATTGTTTAAAATGTTCATAAACGCCTCCAGCCACTTGAATACCAAAATTAGTAATATTTTTCACATTTATCGTTGGTCCATCCGTTATTATTTTACCCCTATAATATGGGTTAAATTATTAAATCGGAAGTTTTACTATGATTTCTGAATCGATGTTAACCTTTTAAAATCATTGCAAAAAAGATAATATTAAAAATAGTTGTACAATAAATTTATTTATTTATATAATTTATTTTAGGTACCTTAAATTTTTGCTCGAACGTTGGATTTGGCTCATCATTTAAATTATTGTGCCTTAGAATAATTTTATATATAGTAGCATTTCCAGAGGTTTTGCACACAATTGATATATATTCATATCCATCAAGGTTTAATTGTGTCGATGACATCGAGGCAATAGGCGTAACTAGACCTTAAAGTTAGGGTGGCTTCAGCCCTAGAATTTTTATAATAAGTAAATTAAGTGGGGGGCTCCGCCCCCCCACCACATCCCACAAACAAATTATTCATTATTATTTATAAAACAAATGATAAACAAAATGGTATTGATGTTAAATATTTATATATTAACATATTATTCCAATTTACAGCTTAAGCCTCCGCTCAGTATTAGAAAATTTATTTAAAATATTTTCTTTGTTGAGAACGTTTGACAAATCTCTTTCAATTGCTATGATAGATAGCTTAGAAAATCTATTTGGTAACATGGTTGATCTTATTTTTATTCGACGCATTGCTGAGAATGTTCTCTCACAAGATGCGGAACTCGTTGGAACTGAAGCCGCTTTAAATGTTCCTGAGGATTGTTAATATTTTTCAATTGATCATAACAATTTTTTGCTACCAGCTCAGATTTTAAGTCAATTTCATTAATATTTAATAAAGCCTGAAAACATAAGAAAACAAAATCTAACTAATAATATAATATTAATGAATACATTTTTAAATATATAGTATATAACTTTTTGAAAGGCGCCCTTAATCAAATGCTCCATAATAGATTTAATACTTTTTATACTTACCTACATATTTTGTTTGAAATTCTTATATTTATGAATAGGTATAAAGGACGGCAAAACTTATTTGGATACAATTTATAGACGTATCGGCTGTAACACATCATTTTTTGGTTTACCCGAGATAATGATTATATTATATCATTGTATATTATTTTTTAATTATTTGTGATATAATGATAAAAACTAGAAAGTGGAATAAAATCTATAAAAAAAATATATATAACAGAATATTCCGTCATACATAATTTAGTCATTTAGCTATATTATTGTCAATTTTAATAAATATTACGCTAAAATTTATAAAATATTCGTATCTTAAAAGCGCCCCTAAAAAAGTAGCGCCCCGGGCAACCGCCCAGTTCGCCCGTATCTTGGGCCGGCACTGCTAATAACATGTATTATAAATAGGTATAATAAATTACTTAGGTATTTTTTAAAACCCGAAGTTTATTTACATTTTGCATTGTTCGTTTCCCACTGTTTGCATTTAGCCACTTGCATTCTTTGTATAATTTTATTCTTAAAAGTAGTTCAATTACATATTGAAAGTGTTCTTTACTACTTATACTTACATTTAGTTGGTACTTAATTATTTGCAAATTTCCATTTAATACTTAAAAATTATAATAGCATTATAGTACCCATAAAAATAAAACTATTTTTGAAAATGATTTACATGTTAAATACGGAAGTATTACGACTTACGGATCCACAGACCACAATAATATATTCCACCTACAGTGTAACTGCTAACTCTATATATATATATATATATATATATATATATACCTATATATTTACTGTTTGATTTACTATACTTTATGATATAATTATTCATGTATAATAATATTAATAAAATTATAATAAATGAAAATTTATAAAATTGCAGAACCACTAAATTTATATAATATAATATATTGAATAGACAAAAAATGCATTCTTATATTGTATGAAATTATTAACATTGAACCAATAAAAATTAAAAAATTAACACTTTTTAGTATTAGTATAATGAAAATAATAATAAAAATTATAAATATATATATATATTTACTATTTGATTTATTATACTTTATGATATATCCATGTATAATAAATGTAAATAAGATTATAATAATTATATAATAAGTAGAAGTCGTTTGATGTTGAATGGAGCTTGGGCAAGGACATACTTAATTACTTCTTCCATTTCATTCTGAGTAACATTTTTAAACTTGGGTTGGTTTTTAACAGCATCTGATAAATAATTTTAATTACACTGAATTAAAACTATGTACAGCAATAATATTATAATATAAACATTTAACATATATTATTGTTATATTTGAGATAAAATTATATTCATCTTACCAAAAATAATAGGACAAATCATTTGGTCTGAAAATTTGGTTTTTCCTTTTTTACCAGAATATGAAAAAAATTTTAACAGTTCATCGGTAAAAAGTTTAGCCATTATTCTCTTAATCATCGCCTTAAAATGTTTTCCTCCTATATATGTTAGTTGATTTCTCTACAATACAAAAGAAAATATATAATATATACTACTAAATATTATTTAAATTATAAACGACATATTAAATAACATATATAGGCGGCCTAAGTTGTTATTATACTTACCACATTATTACAAAATATTTCATCTCCAGATAATTTCTGATTAAATGCATTTAAATCTGAGATATTGTTCAAAGGTAAACCAGGTATATCTTGTAAGTATGTATTTTTGTTATTATTAGCTGTTTGCAAGATATTACTGAGATTTTGAGTTTCCAAATTTTCTATTCGTTGACCTAATTCCATTTGGTTGCTTACAATTCTCCTCAGTTCATGTTTAATGAAGGATAATTTGTATAGGACTTCTTTTTGAAATTCTGTATCTGAAAAAAAAAATTTCAAAATTAAAGTTATTAATAATAAATCTTATTTATACATTATTTTACTATGTAAGAATGAGAAACGTCTTAGTTTTATTAACATTTAACTATAAATAAATTCTTAAATAATAATACATTTAGTATAATATTATAATAGTATTATTATATAGAATAACCAGGGTTTATCGGTGATGTATTTAAGTCCAATTCTCTTTTTCCATTTGTTATAATCAACTGTTTAGCAGTGGAGCTTTGTTTGTCTAGAATATATAAAATTATATTAAGCAATGATGGTTTTCAATTAAAGTATAAACATATAGAATACAATGTTTCCTATACACACCAAAGGTTCCCAAACTATTGTTTGGTTCATAGAATCTATAAAGAAAAATATTTGCTTTACGACTCCCAGGAAAGATATAAAATAAAAAGTTATATTTATAACTGTATTTAATTATTTAATCATTGAAACTATTATTCATATTTTATTATATAATAAAAATAATTTATTTGAATAGTGTGTTTGTATTAAAGTTTAAAATTATAATCAAATGCGCAATCTGTCTAAAAATTTATGTGTACACTGCATTTTTAGATAGTGCCTCACAGTTTATATATTATATATTATATATTATATATAATATATAATACAATAAATAAATAATGAAATTGTATTCTACATAATTATTATATGATACATACAAAATTATATGTATTGATAAAGTTAGAATAATAATGAATGAATTAAATTATTTTATAATATCTCACTTCATATCTATATTATATGTATAACACCTTAAAATAATTATATTATGATTTATGATACATAATTGTATATTTTAATCCAGCAAAAAAATTTTAATTCTACAATTTACATTAAAGATGATACTTAATTTTGTAGTTGAGGTGTGTGTAACGACTACGACCAACATCTAAAATTTAAAAATATTATTTTGTTTTTTTAATTTTCAGTAATATGAATTCAAACAATAGACAATTTTTAAATTACCACATATCAGTTTATACAGCATAGAACTCTTAATTGCATATTTTTTTTCCACCGCATTTGATGGTTTCCTACCAGTGAAGGAAATTAATACACCAATGTTGTCACTGAATAAGTGATCTAAGGATGACTTCATAAATGTAGTGTCGTCTAACCCTCTAAAACTGCTGATCCTCTTTGCCTGTAATAATATGGTACTAGTTTAAAATTATTAACTGTGTTTATAATAAAACATTAATATTATGTTACGTGTCACTAACAATCAATATTATACAATTTTAATGATTAATATATAATTTAAGATTAAATTTGTTTTTGGTTGTTTTCTATGATTTCAAACTTTTGAGCCATTTGAACTTGAGATTTGATAAGAAACTTCAAAGCGCCTTCAATGTTGAATTGTTCATTAACTGTAAAGTAAATTTATTATTATTATAACAATTATAAATACTTATGTAAAAATATTACCCTTAATCGGAGTTTTGATACATCCTACTTCAACTGAATTTGTTGGACTTAAAGCAACAACTGCTTGCTTGGCCATTTCCGAATATAATTTAAGTAACAAAATATTAAATATTTAGAATTAATATACTTTTATAGTAGTGTACTTAATTATTTTTCTTTGGAGTTTCATTGTGTTCCATGTCGTTTGGGAATAAATCAAAAGAAGTTGTTGATGTAGACGGACTAACATTAAACGTCACAATGCTATTTCCTTAAAAAAATTTGAATTAAATGAAATAAATTCTAAATATTATCAAGATTTAAATAAATAAAGTAATATTAACAATTAATTTTCTTAGTAGTTTTACCACGTGCAACTTATTATGGAAAAAATCAGTTGAGTTGGTTGATTCTGTTATAGGACTTATTTTTGATGAAGTAATTTGATTATCTGTTTCTTATAGGTATAAATGTAAAAAAATTGATTAATAGTTCAGAATTGTATTAAATTAAGTTTTACTAATTACTTTTGATTGGAGTATCATCATTATCACTGCTAAACAAAAGATCATTAGATGATTTAAATTGTTCGGAGTTATTCAGAGAAGTAAAGGCTACAACTTTATTAACATTTTTATTATTGCACCACTTTAGAGCTTTTTCATTTAAACCTGAAAATTATAACAAAATAATTCAGTGATAAATATATACATTTATACTTATAGTTGCAATATTAATACTATAACAAAAGCTCTAAAAAAATTTGCAAATTAATAGTTTTTATCATAATTTATTATAAATTAACATTATTTTTGTACTTATGCTTACTTTTAATGGGTTCCATAGACGATGATATGAGATTTGCACATGTATGATTTCCTATTAAAAAAAAAAAAGCAATGTTATATTGATCATTGTATAATATAGGTGTTTCATAATTTTAGTAGACAATTTATAAAATAATTTAATATTATCCTCACTCATACATGTAGTCATGGATGACATTCATCAGATGTACATCACATTCAAACAACCTGTATAATTTTATCATAGATTTTTAAATAGTGTATTATAATTTATAACAAAATAAATAAACAAATCCATTGAATAAATTATAATAAAATAAGAGTGTTAATGTCAATTGATGACTTGAAATTTTTTGAATAAACTGTATGACAGCTAAAATGTTATTTCTAATTTAACTTAGAAAATCACAATGTCCTACCTTTTTTTATAAGAGGTTGTGTAAAACATTTTGGTGGTTTTGGAAGGTTAGGTAACTTCGGTCTATGTTTTTAACTGAAACAAATTATAGTATAGACACCGTGCAGGCCGACGCAAACGCTCTGGGTGGTCTACTGTCTATGTTTTAGTGTATAGCGCCTAGAGTCTAGACGACCGGACAATATTATATTTAGAGACTTATACTTATTGTAATAGTGTGTATTGTGTAGATTATTCATATTATAAAAATAGTATAATACAGAATACCTGTAACCTATTACCAATTCCAAAAAATATTTAAAATATTAAATTGTTTTATAGAATTATTTGGTAAATAATAATATTCCAGTTGAATTCCAAAGGAAGCCGAGATTTCTTGATGAATATAAACACTGGAAAGCAATTGAATTTAGAACATTTCTTCTTTATATTGGACCAATATTGTTCTTAAAAATAAAATATCAATGGACACATATCAACATTTCCTTACATTACATGTTGCCATAACAATATTGTGCAGCAGAGAAATTACTGAAGAAAATTTATTTTATGCCGAAAACCTGTTGAAACATTTTGTAACTACATTTAAAATAATGTATGGGGTTCATAACCTTAGTCACAATGTACGCGGATTAATTCATCTTGCCGAAGATTGTAGAATGTATGGTTCATTGGATACATTTTCAGCATTTCGCTTTGAAAATCATATGCAGCAGCTACTAAAGCTTATAAGAACATATAGTTATCCAATACGGCAAGTAGTTAGAAGACTAAGTGAGATAGGTGACAAACCCACTCCAGAACTTGAAAAAGACATAGATGTAATTATGTGGTCACAACATAAGAATGAGCCAATGCTGTTTTCATGTCGTCCACCCCAATTAAAAAAAATAAAAATAAATGGTTTAACATTTACAGCCAATAGTTCAAAAGATTGGTGCTGCCATACAATATGTGGTTCTTTTGTACTTATTGAAAATATTGCATATCAATCAAAACAACTAGTCATTATAGGAAAACTGCAGTTTTTGGTAAAATCAGAATTATATAAATATCCATGCAAATCTTCATACCTCAAAATTTATCAATTAAGTAATTTATCAGAGAATTTAAAATTTGAAAAGTTGAAACAATTGTAAACAAATATTTTGTGTATAAAAATTGAAAATGGAACATTTGCCGCCTTTCCTATGGTTCATAGTGAAATTAGTGAAAAACAAAATATTTAATATTTTAATGTAATCAAAACAATAATTTAATATATTATATTTGTAAATTTAATATTTGTATTTGTTTGTGTTAAATTTTTAAATAATCACGGCCACTGCTGTCTACTAGCTTTGATGATATTTTTTTACATTTATGTAATATTATATGACATATGTCATACAAAAATTAAATAGAGTAAAATTAGAGTTAAAACAAAATATTTGAATTACCTATAGTTACAAAAAAAAAGTCACTAATATTGTATACAATTAACATTATTTAACACATATATTATATTATATAGACTTAATACAGTTAAAACTCTTATTAGAGAAGACACTCAAAAATCAGCTATATTATCATATTGTTATGTACGCATTAGCTATTAGTATATTGTATTAGCCTGTTGTATTAGAATATAAGAGTATATTATTGTAGTCTACGGGTAACGCCTAATGTGTGGGCGACTCCCGGAATATTGCGGCTACACGGCACCCGCTAGTGAACCGTAGAGTCATAGGCGTGCGCACAGGGCGTGCCGGGCGTGCCCAGGCACGACCCGTGATTTTTCATGGGCCGAAGCGCCCTATGCCTTAATTTACCGAAATTACCAAATAGTGGATTTGAAAAAATTGAATAATTCACTATGTTCACTCTGTAGTTGAAAGTTTGTATACACTATACAGTATGGTGTATTATAGTCGTATAGACATATTATTTTGACTAGTATCAAAATTGTTTTTATAGTTTATTTATATAATTGATGTATAATATTATGTAATAATAACTATAAATAATAATATGGTAAAGATTGTTATCTTATTATTGGAATACCGAATAATTGAATACAAGTTTACCGTTTACGTAGGGTTTTCCATCATCATATAATATAATATAATATCATATCATGATAATATGTTATTTTTACAAATTCAGTACTATTGTTATTATTAGTTATTAGTTATTACTAATATTCTCGCGTTCGTGTGCTGTGGACTGACGGACTGTGTAGCGTGTAGTGTGTACACAAATCATACCTACACGATACGTCTTTCGCGTCCGTGGTGAGACTTTGTTGTGTTTTAATTTTATTTTTAAATTGAATTTGATTGTACGATTGAACGATGGATATTAACAAAAGTATAACTACAAAAGGAGGAGCTGCTAAAGAGCGTGAAAAAAAAAGAATTAAGTTAAATGTAGCGGCAAAATCGTGTCAAAATATACAACACTTTTTTATGCCAATAAATAAAATTAATGAACACGATATTGACGATCCTGCATCTGTATCAAACTTGATCTTGGTAAGTATAATAATACACAGACTATTTATTTTCTTATAATCTGTAGGATATAGTACATTACATGCATATAGCTTAGCTATTAAATTATAAATTAAAGTATTAAATGCTCTACTCTTGAATACTGTCCTAGTGCCCTGCTAAGCAAAAGTGCTGTTACTTGAAAAAAAATTATTATTTGTATATTGTATGCGATAAAAAATTTTAAAATATGCATTTTAAATTTTAAAAGATGCACATAAAAATAGAAGCAAAAATATATTTATTTATCGAAATACAACAATGATTAGCTGATTGTCTTAATAAAATATAATTGAGAATAAAAATTAAAAATTAATAAATGTATATTTATTTTTATAGCACTTTTGCTTAGCAAGGTAGTATACATATATTATTTTGTATTTTGTTTTAAGAAGCATAACAGTGAAAATCAAATAAATGATGAATGTGATAATACAAGTCAAGAAAAAGAGCCTAATTTAAAAGTTGTCACCTCATCTGATACTCAAGTAATAGAATGTGAAAATACAAGCCAAGAAGATTACATGACAAATTTAGAAGTTATTACTTCATCTGATGCTCAAGTTACAGGTATGTAAATATTTACAGGTATTATTATTATTTATCATTAGTCATTACTTATTACTAATTTAAGTTATTATTATCTTTCAGTTAGTTCTATTGATATACATGATCCAATCCATCCATCGTCGTTAACACACTTAAATTTAAAAGAGAGAATATTAAAAGGTGGTTACAAACCAATTTTAAGTTTATATCCACGAAAACTTCAAGGTAATAAATTTAGATCATTCCATAAAGAGTGGTATAAACAGTACGATTGGCTAGAATACAGTCCTACAGCTGATGCTGCCTTCTGCTTCCCTTGCAGAATGTTTAAAGGTAATGAAAAAAACTGTGGTCAAATTGATTCTACTTTTTTTGAAAAAGGGTTCAGTGCATGGTATAGAGCCGGGGAGGCATTTAAAAAACATCAATTATCAAAGTACCATTTGAATAGTTCTACAGCTTTACATAACTATATACACAATAAATCTATAGCTTCTAAGATAGATGAACGACATGCATATGAAACTAGTCAAAAAGAAATAGAACGCCAAAATAATAGACTAACTATGAATCGTTTAATTGACATTGTAATTTGTTTAGTCAAAGGTGGTAGACCTTTCCGTGGGCATAATGAAAGTTCACACAGTGTAAATCAAGGTCTTTTTAAAGAGTTGGTTAATTTACTATCAAAATATGATACTGTTTTAAAAAAACATCTCATAGAAGGTCCAAAACATGCACTGTACACAAGTAATCGCATACAAAATGATTTGATTATGTCTATTCATAATGTTATTTTACAAACAATTAAAATTAATGTTCAAAATTCATTTATTTCTATATTGGCTGATGAAACCAGTGATGTGGGTCATCACGAACAAATTTCTATTATAATTCGTTATTTTGACGAAGAAAAAAATCGACCAATTGAAACATTAGTGTCATTGCAACGTTTAAAATCAACCACAGCGCAAGACATTTTTAATTCATTATGTAGTGTATTGGATCTTATGAATAAACAATGGGAAGATGTTTTATCTGTTTGTTTTGATGGAGCATCGACCATGTCTGGTCATTTAAATGGCGTTCAATCAAAATGCAAAGAGAAAAACAATAGCATAATGTATGTACATTGTTACGCTCATTGCTTAAATTTAGTGTTGGTTGATTTTATATGTGAAAAATCAAATTCTAAAGGAAAACAAAATCGATTAGTTTTTAATTTTTTAGGAACTGTTCAATTCATATATAACTTTATAGAAAGTAGTCCTATGCGACACGCAACTCTGGAAAAAGTTGCAAAAGAAACTGGTGATAAACTCCACACATTGAAGTCATGTTCAAATACAAGATGGGCTTGTCGAGCAGAAGCTGTGAAAGCAATTATGAATAATTATGAAGTTTTGATTATTGCAATAGAAAACATTTGTGAAAATTGTTCAGTGCCAGAGATGAGAGCTAAAGGAATTGGTTTATTATATCAATTAAAAACCTTTGATTTCATTTTTGGTATGCATATGATGAATCCAATTTTAATGTTAATTTTAAAAGTTAGTACCTTACTCCAAGAACCAAATCTTAATCTTGTTTTGGCAATGAAAAATGTTAATAGTTTGAGAAGTACATTAGATAGTATGAGAAATGATGACAGTGAATACAAACAAATGTTTGATAGATCTGTTATATTATGCAAAAAACATGATATTGTTATTCCAGATAGTAATTCTCGCAAAGTTTCAACTCGTTTAGATTCTAATTCATCAAATCAAGCTTTTTTTAATACAAAATTTGATGAATTGAAAATTACAGTATTCTATCCATTACTTGACAAACTACTCAGTGGAATTGATTCAAGATTTAAGCAGGATACATTTGACTTGGTTGATGCTATGGCATGTATGTTAAATATGAATTTAACTCAAAATACTACAAAAATATTATCAACATTTTCCAAAGTTTCAGAGGAAGATTTAATTACTGAACTGAAACTTTTAAAAAATTATGAAAATGCTATGCAACTAAATGGTGCTTCTAGTAAATCTATTTATGAATGGATTATTGATTGGTTGAAAACAACTGGAAATTCTACAGTATATACTTGTGTTTTTAAAACTTTGAAAATGTTTACAATCATACCTGTAACTAGCTGTACTTGTGAACGTGTTTTTTCAAAATTAACTATTGTAAAAAACAAATTACGCAGTGCAATGAGTCAAGAACGTTTGGAGTCATTATTACTGCTTTTCACTGAACAAGAAATGGTATCAAAGGTAGATTTAAATGCAGTAATAGA
Organism: Diuraphis noxia; assembly: GCF_037042655.1. NCBI lineage: Eukaryota > Metazoa > Arthropoda > Insecta > Hemiptera > Aphididae > Diuraphis > Diuraphis noxia. The sequence goes on from NW_028301711.1 coordinate 77,298,879, forward strand.
TGAATTCAACAGTAAGGGGAACAGACGAATGTCTCTCTAAGGACATAAAATATATTTATGATTTCTACTGTTTCTAGATGACGTGAATTTCGTATTAAATATAATATAATATTTAATAATTTCGTGAATAAAGTATTTATAATTATATTATGTTGTTATTATTATTATTATATTATTTGTAGCAATTATTGCTATTGTGTACTATTAATTATTATTAATTATTATATTAAACTATGTAAGAAAATATAATATGTGATAATATTAAATAGGTACTTTTATAAAATTTAGATTTGTTATTATATATATAAAACGGTTGACTAAATGGTCGATGATAAATATGGGCACTACCTGCTTTTAGAGTCTGCGCACGCCTATGCGTAGAGTCAGTCGTCTTAGCTCTTTTAAACTTGTACGTCGTTCTAACCATCAATAATAAATTATACAGTGAATTATATATTTCGAATCACAATAAAATTATATTAGAATTTAAATCTTTAAAACTGTTTTGTTGTACTCTCTCCAAAAATCGAACCCTCACACTACCGAAAAAACAACGTTCATACGGAACAACCCGTACGAGCACAACAATAAAATAGATCTTAATATCATATTCAAATATGATAACTTTTATAAAACTTCAACAGTTTAACCCATTCCTATAAATTATAATCAATGCTAAAACCTTTGCTATTCAATATAATGGGATAGGTACACGATTATTATAGTTTGAAAAATTATATTTTGATGAAAGCAAAGTTGTATGTTGTATATTAGCTAGTATAATCTAATAATAATAATAATAAATTATTATTTTTTCTATATATTTAATATAAAATCCCCAGGGAAGTTCCTTGGAGGTTGTATGGACTCCCTAGCTGGAATCCAAAGCTGGTGCCTAATGGGAAACTCCAAGTGTTACTAGGGAAGTATAATATTGGTATTTATTACCATAATATGTTGATAGAAAGAAAATACATTTGACGAACTTAATAAATGTAAAGTGGAGTCATGGTAATCATTATAAATAAAGGGTTACTACTGCTCTAAATGTCTTGCACCTGTAGGCTGTGGTATGAATTTTTATTTTTTATTCTAGCTTTTGTTAAATTCAACCATTTTCCAATCATAGATGTTATCACCTTTTATGTTTCGATATTCAGATCGTTTTGTAGCATTTACATTTTTATTAATACTATTTATCAATTACCAGTTAAAGATTCAAAATATAAATTAATAATTTAACTATAATTTCAAAAATTCACTTCAAATGAAAAATGGGTGTCTATAATGTCTACCCATTATTGTTTAATTTAGTAACTTGAAAATAACATCATAAGATGATAAACACAGATAATGATTTATTCTGCGATTATTAACAAAATTCCAATCAATATATGTTTCATTGTAAAACAGACTCATAACTAAGAAAGTAAATTGTACACTTACTTTTAAAATTGAATTTAAAGTGCTCTAATATACCGAAAGGTTAAACTACATGATATACATATAAACGCAAGTGCGTGTCCGCCACAGTTAATTGATAATATTTAAATAGTATAAATAATATTTAAAATAATTTTTCATTTATTTCACATTAATACATGATAAAAATAACAAACTTATTAAAGTATATTACTAGGTGATTGTGTATGATTTGAATGTATGATTATGTATTAATCGCCGCATTTTAAAAATGTATTAATCTTAAAAGTTAATTAATTAATAAATGTGGCTTTTAAGCGTCAAGTATCAATAATAATATTGGAAATACATGATTTAATTTAAGAGCGCTTTCCCGAAATTAAACTGTTGCGATATTTTTATTAGTAATATTTTATATTTATTTATAGGAAGAGGATGCGGAGTTGAAGCCCTTGTGAGCACTTTAAATTTGATTGTTATAGCCCCTTAAAAATTTAACCAAATGTCTACTTATAGTATTAGTGTATATCATTATAGTTACGAGAAGATGTCCAACATTTGCTAACTATCATTTGTCTCCATAGTCTGTAATCTATATAGATAGGCTATAATACATAGTTCGGTGAAAATGCGTTTTTTGCCTCTAAAAGAAATTCCATCATTCAATATTTTAAGACATAGAAGTTTCTTTTAAGGGCACATCATGTAATTCTGTCCATATTTAATCAAAAAGACAACCAAAAATCATGTGTTTACAATATTATTTCTACGCTCATTTTTAAGGATCGGCCATAACAATGATCCCCTTCCACTTCCCTTAGCGCTACGTATTATTTTTTGTGCGCCCAACGGTCAACCATCAGTATCAGGATCCGGGACAGTCTCGTTCATTCAGTGTTTCTAAGCTGTTGTATGATTTTCATGCTGTGGCTTTTAATCTCTGACTTACATCGAAGTAATTATTTTTTATTTTTTTTGTTATATTTAAAGGTTCCTTAAGGTATTGCAATATAATATCAATTTTTTTATTTTGTTGGTGATTGTTATTTGGCGTTAATTAATATTGATCATTTTTAGATCGCAGTTCTAACCACTCGACTGTCGAGAACACGTTATATCGTCGTGATATAGATTTGCTGTAAAAAAGTATATTGCGAAAAAAAACGAAAAGTAAAGATCAATTGGCAACCAGACGGCCTGCAATAAATATAATTATCGAGGTAAGTTCATATAAGTTTATTATACAATTTATACCTACTTCATGTTATTATTATTTCTATTATGTTATTGGCCGTATAGTTATTTAGTCGTATATAGTATATCTATCGTCTTTATTCCCCGTTGTATTTTTGATTTCCTGAGAACAATTTTTTTTTAATTGTTATTTGATTTAAATTTTTGATTCAACGGTTTTAAATAAGCTTTAATTGTTTTTTGTGTGTTTGTTATAAGAATAAAAATCTTAAACTTTAAAGGTGGTTTTGAAGTATACATTGAATCTATAATTAGTACTCGAGGAGAGAAAACACAAAGTACTTTTAAAAATAATCGGGAAAAGTTTTAATTATCGTGACTAGCTTGTACTAACACTTTCTATACCAAATGATTACAAATATATAAATATATCAATATTATTATATTATATACATATATTATATATATCAATAAAAATATTCGTTTATATATTTTTAATATTTTTTGGTCAGTACAGTGTGAACTCGCATTTTCTATATAAATATTCAATTTTGTCATAGTATTTTTTTTTTAAAATCCGCTTTTCAATGTTACTATCATTAATTAAGCTTGCATTAACTTAAATGACTTAATTTGAAGATCTGAGAGTTGAGTAGAATATATACTTATTAATTTACTCGTTACTTTTTTACATTATATTATCAAAACTTAATCGATCTTCAATTTTGGAATAGTGTATTATTGTTTAAACATTGCTTAAAACCTATTTTATATTTCCCCAAAAAATTTCTCAGCTTTGAGATTTATGACCTACATGAGTCTAAAATTATGTTTAATTTTTTATTTATTTATAAATTTGTGGAGTATTTTATTCTCGTATTTAGGTAGACACATATTTAATTTTTAACATACGTATAAAAAAAATGGTCTGGCCAGTACAATAAACTGTAGTGGTATACCACCTACTGATAATATTGTTACCACACAAAATGGACCTTTTTATCCCTAGAAATAATTCCAAAAAAAATTACGTATATAATGCGAGTATATATTTCCAAATCCCTGTATACGTTACAAATGCTTTTATCATGTGTTAAGGTGTTAGTACTATGTGTCTAAGACGATTTATTATCCAGATTAATGTTTTGTGTTCATGTGTCTGCGGGGCTCCATATATTGTCTTCTTATCCGAGGAGAATATTCTCTATTGTTATACGTATTCACGGGCTACGAATACTATCTTGTGCGTAACGTTTACGTACTTCACAATGCACAATTACTTCTGCCTGTATCTTTTTAGTATTATTAAAAAAATACAAATAAATCTATGCTACAATGATTTTAAGAACCGATGATTTTATTGATTTTACAATGGAGTGTGTTTTTTTTCATCTATCATATCCTTATGAATTAAGTAAAAATTCATAAATCATCAAGTTTAATTATGATATTCGATAGCATAAATCGTATACTTTTATTACTTTGATAGTAGAAAGTAAATCGATTTTTTTTTCTAAAAATGTCAATCATATTTTATTTCGTTGGGTAAAAAAGCGTAAAAATAACGAAAAGGTGCAAATAATATTGAGTTAGAAATTCATAAAAATTTATCTTTTTAAATCTGGTTTACACCACATGTCATGTCATGAAGTACCATCAATGATGGCCTCTTCAGTTAAGTCGTCTATCTGAACTTATGTAAATAATTGTAATTGTAATTTAACTTATTGTTTGTTACTTTATCTCTATTATTTTATCTCTTCTATCAAATTCTTAAATCATTTGTGCTTATTGTAAATAATTATTCTACAGATTGTACAATTTTCTAGTTTAAAAAAAAATCTAATTTTAAAATTCAATACGAGATTCTTCATAGTTCATATTAAGTTTACCTACTTTTATCAAATAAAAAATGTCTACCGGAAAGTTAAATTTAATTTGAATTCCAACATTGGACATTCTCTCAATTTCTCTTGTATTAATATTCTTATATTTTGTTGTTAATCAAAAACAAATATCTCAATAAACTTTAAATTTAAACCATATTTTTATTTTATCAATTCCTGTACTTCATAACATTTTCAAAACATTTCAACAATTTTTAAGTTATGTTTAGCTATTTGAAATTTTTCGTTTTCTTATGTTTTTTATTCTATAAATGTCGATCAAATTTTATTCATTGGGTTAAAAAAACTTGAAAATGTATTACAAAATTTTCTAAAAGTTGATATAATAGAAGTTGGAAAATATTAAAAATACATAGGCACATTTTTTTTTTATATAGCCGTTTAAAGTTAAAATTTCGACAAAATTTATTTAATAGAAAATTTTCAAATTATTTAATTATTAAAAATGTTTAAAACGTTTTACCTGTATATAAATAAGGATTGAAAATTTAAAATAAGGTTTCACGCAAGTAGGTAATTCTGACACACAAAAAATCTAAAAACTATACAAACAGTTTTTTTATAGTTATTTTAAGTTCAAATTTGAATGAAATTACATTATATTAATTTAACAAGAATAATAATCTTAGTTATATTGTTGTAATTTAAATATAATATTTGTTGGTAGCTAATTATATTGTCTAGAGTATAGGTACCTTATATTCTAATGTTAATAGTTATTGTCGTTAACTTATTTTAATATATACTGTGAATGACTGAGTGAGTCGGCTACATTTATAATGAATCTAATTTAATTGATTTGGAATTTATTTTATAGATACCTAATTTTTTTTTTTAAATTATAATATTATAATGAATATGGTTTAAAAACCCTAGACTGACTAACCTAACCTAACCGTAACTGAATGCCGAAATGGTCTACACTCTTAGATCTTAGATCAAAATTCATAAAAGTTTTTTTTTTTAATTCTATGATTTGAGAATTTAATACAAGGCTCCTAAAATAGTTTTACAATATCATTTGAAAAATAAAAGAAATATATAGTCACACATTTTTTTTATAAGCATTTACAGTTCAAATTTTGACTAAATACATATAAATTACGGCAATGTTCAAATTATCTTAGATCAAAATTCATAAAAGTTTTTCTTTTTAATTCTAAGATTTGAGAATTTAATACAAAGCTCATAATATAGTTTTGCAATAGCAATTGAAAAATAAAAGAAATATATATCTACATTTTTTTTTTACATGCATTCAAATTTTAATTTTGACAACATACGTAAAAATCACGAAAATTCGTAAATTATTTTATTCTAGAAATTCATAAAAAATTTTCCTTTTATACATAAGATTTGAAAATTTAATACAAGGCTCCTTACAAGTTTTTCAATCTTTATCACAAAAAAAATGTCCACCGGAAATTCAAATTAAATTTTTATTAGCATTTGAATTTCCAATATTGACAAAAATTCGTCAAAATCATGAATATTTGCAAATTATTTTTTAGTTCAAAATTAATAATATTGTTTGTATTTATATCTAAGGTTATAAAATTTAACACCAAGTTTTGCTTCAAATAGCTATAGAGAAAATTTGAAGTGTCATTATAGGAAAAATGTTTTGAGCGTTTGAGTTTTAAATGATTTATGAAATCGCGTAATGATAACGATTTATCCTCAAACCAGGTATTCGTATATCTATGATAATATAAGGTATTATGAATTATGATAACTACATGATAACTACACTAATTGATTAACTATGCCTTATGCAAAATGCGACTTAATTGAAAAATAAAATATTTATTTCAAAATAGAATATATGACAATATTTAAATATAATATATCCTAGACTGACAAATCATCTCCGTTCAGAATCGTTTTTCGTATACAATGATACCTATCATTGCATTCAAATTTAATCCCATCCATTACAGTAACCTACTGTATAGCAGAGCGACATCCACGACTTACCCGCTTTTGTTTTTTATTTCATTACAAACCCTTATCGTACTATAATTATCAAAAAACAAATTAAAAATGTATTTTTAACATTTAATTATATTTATTCAAATATAACTAGTTCATAAACAAGCCCCCATAAAATTCACAATCTATACGACTATACCTCATATACTGAGACTTTAATTTTCTTGTGGCACATATTTATTATATTTTATAACCTTGCCGCTCTGTACACGATATAAGTGACTGTGAATTAAACATACATAATACAGTGTTTGAAGGTGTGAAATAAAAGTTAGTAATTGTATTTCAATTGGTTCTTTGCTCCACTTATTATAAGTAGTTACCACTTTTAGTTATTTACTTTTAAAATCCATAACAAAGAAATCATTGAATTAAAATTAATTTCGTCTGATTAATGATATATGGATTTATTAATCATCATATTTATTCGAAAATTTATAAATAAGTACCTGATATAATTCGCTCTGTTATTTAATTTGTTGAATGACCTAACCAATGAAAAATCATTGCATACGAAAAACGATTTAGTACGATTTACATTTTACACACATCATTTAAGTATATTATATATCAATATCATTATTAGTTATTAGCAGTGCCGTAACTAGCTTTATGTGCGCCCTTGGCAACCAATGTTATAAATTAATAATGAATTTTTAGTATTTATATGAAATAAAAATTGCGCCCCTAGCGCGATCATTTTAAATTGCGCCCTTGGCCACCGCCCACCTTGCCAATGCCTAGTTACGGCACTGGTTATTAGCTTTTCTTTTAGGTTTGTTGAAATAATTTCAGCCATAAATATAGCATATTATTTTGGTACGTATCATAATATACCTGATATGTTATTTATATCTATATTATGGTTATTATAGTCAATGTACCACGAAATTGTAAACAATGGTGTGAATACGTTCATGCATTAAGGTATTAAAACCACGTATAATAATTTTGTAATTTTAATTACAACCAACTAAATGTATTCATACAAATATCGATTTAGTAACATTTTTTATTATATAGGCTATTAAAATAGTGTTTAAACTAAATTATGTTATACAACTGTATTCACTCATTTCAAATGTTTTGTTTAAATGAAAAAAAATACAGCAATAAAAATGATCAGTCTACGCGACTGCCGACTGTACCTATATCACACTGAACAATCAAAATATGCAATTGAAATAACCAATACAGAATGTATTTAAGAGTTAGTCATATTTTAACATTTTTTGAATTGAAATATCACATGAAACAAAATTATGCATTTTTACATAAAATAAATCTGAAACAAATATAAAACTCACAAATGAAGGGCAAATATGAAATAACTAGCAAACTAGAAAGTAATGTTTTATTTCCATAAATATTATTAATATTGTAACTCACTTCGTACTAACTAATACTTTTTTTCACGAAATTATATTCGGTTTAACATTGATTAGTTGTAATTAGGTAGTAAGGAACAATAGACAATAGTACAATATTTTTTTATTTTTTTTTGAGTTTGTTGAGATTTCTATTTTTAGACCTATAAAATACATTAAAACGTTATTAATAGTATAAAACTATTCAACTAAATTTTCTTAAAGTATATTCAAAAGACAAATATAAAAAATGTTGGCTAATCTACTTGATAATGTCACGTCCACATGTGTCGTTTCCATCGCACAAAATTTAACCAATTTTTGTTTGCCATTTTAAATGTCGTATTGTTGGCTTTATATCATAATATAACCTAGGTAGATGTATTTTAAAGGTACCTACCTAAGAATTTGTGTTCTCTTATTGGTTTTTACTACATTAAAATTTTTAAGGTATGCACGAAAATTTGATATTCATAAATATTATTATTTAATAAAAACAAAAAAACAGAATTCCTCATTATTAGTTGGTTTTTAATATCTATTCAGTTTAAATAAAATTTACATTTTGATTTTGATACACTGATACAGATTAATAAGTAATTATTTACTGTCTATAAAAATAATCTGGAACGTATACTTTTTTAGAACGTTGGAATAAGTTTTTTAAACAACCATTATATAAACTATTAATATAAGGCAATTAGGTATTTTTGTAATAACCAAAACTCAATATTATTTTTTTTCGACAACAATTAGCAGAAGGAATTTTGTTTCCAATAAATCTGTTATCATGGTTGTATGGCCCAATTATAGTTGTTAATCCTATATTAATAGTGAATTGTAACATATTATACAAAATATACTATAATGTCATTGGTCTTGACTCTTGATGACAAACATTTTTTACATGAACTTAAAAGTATAATAGAGAAATAAATTGAAATCGCTTATTGTTACACCAACTGATATAATTTGAATGTCTAGGAAACTGTGTCACCCTTGTTCTTTATTACCTACAGCGAAATGGATGAGGTATGAACATTTAATATTTGTAAACATCAATATTTTACATAACTCACCTAAAAATGTAATATTGAAAATTATCAACCTTTAAGTTTATATTATTATTTTATTCAATTTCTAAGCTAAATACTAACAATATACATAAGTACATACAATTGGAATGGCTGTATATACATTTTTAGATGTTATAAGCTAGAAATATATAATCTTCATGAATGTAATTTTAAGAACTACCTAGCGTACCTAGATACTCAAATACTTTTTATGTATACAAAAAATACATTTCAATCAAATCTAAATGCAATTCGGAACTAATCTTAATCTTATATCATATAATTTTATAAAAATAGGTCACAGTTTACTTATATATTTGATGTGTTTAAGATATTCAATCTTATTTATTATAAATTATAATATGGAATAATGGAATTACAATTCGTCATTTCACAATTATTATAATAAAATAAATATAAAAATTGTATCGATCATAAATCACTGAATATTGACGATATCACGACGTTATTATAATAAACAATCATCATATGCAAATTAAAATCCATCTTGGTATTAAATACACACTAAAACATATATAAATAAAAGCATTCAAAATGTACACACTTTTATGTATAACTTATGCATTTACATAGGTATACCTACATTGCAATTAACAACACTTCATAAACCGCACAGCTATAATACATAATAATTATTATTACTATTTAGTATTTATTGTGCATGCCCATTTATATTTGACAAACGACGTAACACGAAGACATGCAGGCACCAATAACGATGAAAATATATTATTTATTAATTATTACGTTTTAATCATAAAAATTCCACAGCGAAATAGTTGTATAACTAAAATTGAGAGCTAAAATTTTACTGTAAGAGATATAAAAACATTAAATTACTTTAGTGGGCAATATTGGAATTCTACTTCATTATGTACCTATTATAGATGTATAGACAATAAAATCGTTGTACAGGAAATAAAGTTAAAACAAATTATGATTATTATATCTGTTGACTGTCATTACCACACTCGACTACTATTCGTGGGTATTATATTATCCTATCTATTCCTCCTAATCCTCTTAAGTCTGGTCTTAAATTAATAAAATTGTTAAAACCATCCATATGTTTTAGACTGCACTAATATATGACTGAATTTATTAATGCATTATTTGTTTAAAATATACAATATGAAGGACCTATAGGCTATAATCCATATCATATAACGTGTGATATAAGTATATGAATTTTATTCGATTCTGGGTTATTAAACAAAAACAAAATAGTGAATGAGTAAATAGTAGAAAAAAATAAAAGTGAACTTAACCAATATTGTTATGAAAACCAATTGTAATTCATTTTTATTCATATCGCTATTATTAAATATATTATATTCTAAGGTGTTGTGTTTTTTGATACTTTTATAAAGATTTACGTACATTTAAAAATTCGCATTTGTACGTATTTTTTCTGTTTAATTATTTTATTTTCATACTCATGAATTAAATATTAAAAATACCATAATTCAACGCAAATATTAATTATTCTAATATTAGTATACTATACACTCGATGGTCACGTTATCAGACGTCGTAAAATGTCTGACACTAATGAGTCTAGCACCGCGTTTCTCAATCTGTGATTCCGGAAGATAATCCCTTTATAAAAAAATATATATATATATAATAATGGATCATTATACATAAATGTCTTTGTGTATTTTCACAAGTGATATTTTTAATCTTCTATTTTTTCTTTCACTTTTGTTTTTTTTTCAAGTTACGCCGGATACCTTTCATTGTATACGATGAATTAAGAATATAATTAATATATTGAATATAAAAAAATAATTATTAAATTTAACACGTTATACAACGAACCAACAGTTATAAATCTTATAATTTTAAATATAAGATTACTCGCATATAATACAATATAGTACATTCATAAGTTTGATGCTCTGCAGAGTTGATAAGTTGAAAGAAATAAGAATCTTGATTGAAAAGGTTATCTTGTAGTCGTGAACTCATAGCCTTCTGTCCACAACCGCCAAATTAACAATAAATATCAATATACCAATACTATTTTTACTATATTGTCATTTATGAAAAGATAATTAAATTTAAAATTTAGAGATTATCTCTAACAAAGTCAAAAACATCTCCTATTTATATACTTAATAGTCCAGTGTCTAGATAATATAAATGCCCATTGATTTTTAAAACACGACATTGAAAATCTCTTCGAGATCAATAATTATGAATGGACAGGCCATTAATGTTAACTCACTGAGATTTATGGTTATAACTTATACTCATATAAATTAATATTAAATATCATTAGGTACTTATAGAAGTTGATATGTCGTTTCTGTGTTTAGAATCGTTTTTTGTATGAATATAGATTTACGATATGTTGTTGAACTCAAGTTTAACATATGCATCACAATTTACAATGATCTACCAAATGACCAATGCAGCAGTGCGAGGTCCTGGTTTATTTTTATTATCTTGTGTAAATCTGCGTGGATAACATTAAATAAATATCTAGTGTAAAAAATTATTAAGTTGTTTAGAGTAAGTATAATAATTAACGTTTATAGAGTTTTTTTATATTTCGTTTCTAGTATAAGTAAATAATTAGTAAGCTAGATAATTCAATATCAGTCTGCACTATTTTATCACCCTAGCATGAAAACATTTCACATAATTTGTATTAGAAGCAGTGCCGCAACTACAAATTACGGGGCTGGTGTGCAAATCTTAATTTGGGGGCCTAAATATTTTTTCAAAATTAATTTACCTATTGTTAATAAAATATGATAGCCGGTGTTTATATTATGAAAGGTTAATATTATAAGGAATATTATGGAAATTATTAAATTATACAGATAATGGTTGTTTAATGTTGTATAATTATAAGTACATTTATAATGGTTATAAACATAGAACATTTATAAAATTATAGTATAATTTTAACACATTTGAAACTAAAGTATCTAACAGAATTGTTTTTTTCTCGCTTTTGCATATGCATAGTTCTCAATGATTTTCTTTATATCTATATCTGAAGTTCTTCTCCTTTCTATGTTTAGTATGGAAACTCCACTGAGTCGTTCTTGGCCTATGGAATTGAGCAAATAATTTTTAGTTAATTTAAGCTTAGAAAAACTCCTTTTTGTCGATGTTACCGTAACAGGAATGGTTAAAAATATAAGACATGCAGCTAAAACAACAGGAAAACTTGTTGATAAATCCTAATCAATTATATAAAACGCCAAATTCTTAGCTCTTGGTGATGAACAAGCATGTATAGTTCTATAAGCTCGTCTTGAATTTTCAAGTTTGAGTATTTTATATGTTTTTTTGAATCATTTAATAAATTATGAATAAAAGGATCAAATTTTGCAAGTAATATAATAGTATGCATAAAGTTATCTTCAATTTCTTGAAGATTACCTTTCTTCCCTTTGTTTCTTCGGAGAGCAGTATTACCAGATGTAAGTGTCAAAATAACATGAATAACTCGACGAAGAACATTCCTCCAATACTCTTCTTCTTCAGATATCTGTTTCTCTAAATCTGTATCTAATGTTTTATTTTTTTCCCAATATCTTCGAAATTGTTGTTGTTTTTATAATATGTTGAATAGAATTTTCATGTTTAGAAATTTGTTGTGATAAATGTTGCCCGTTGTCAACGCCAGAAATCCATTCATATTTAAAATGCTCGTTTGCCGGTTACCAAAAAGCCAACAAAACTCAGAATATACTTTATCTAATATTAAAGAATAACATAACCATTGTCGTGGAATTTTGATACCTGTTTTAGTTGTTATAGTAATAATCAGTAGAAAAACATCTATTAACATGGTTCCTAGGAAATTTTTTGATTGATGGTTTGCATGGTCCGAATAACAAAATACTCTTTTTAATTATGTGCATACTTCACTTTCAAAATGTCCACGATTAGTTGTATACTTCAAAGTTAAATTTAGGCCACCAAAATCTGAAATATATAATGAAATATTGAAGTACCTATAATTTACAACTTATTTGTGCAATATTTATTGTTATATTTTTTAACATTTTTATTTATAAATATACAGGTAATCAATAAACGTACCTTCTGAACTATCATTCTCTTTTATAATTTAATTTAGTGGATCATTTTCAATTATTTTTTTTTATTTAATAAATTATGTTGTATTAATATATTAATATAAACCGAAATACATAAGTATACCTATAATTTACAACTTATTTGTTAGCCTATTGGTTATTTAATGTTGTTTTTTTTTTAAAAATTAAATTTAAAATTATAATAATACAATCAATAAATATATATTATATGTTTTTTTTTAATATAATTTGAAAATTTTTTTAGATTCACTTAACACTTAACAATTTACTAAATTCTATTTACTAATATATCTAATAGATATAATTTACAAATAATTACCTGATTTTTTAATTCACAAATTCACAATTTCTTAACATTTGCTGCATTACTTTTTCTTTCGGTTGTTTCATTTTTTTTTTGTGCTTTTCCCAGCCATTAACATATATACGTTTTGACATTTTTAACAAATTTAAAATACTATTAAAAAATCAAAACAAAAATCACTCAAAATCACTTTCATAATAAAACAGTTATTTGTTAGACGGTTAAAACTTAAAACTCTTACAAGGTACACTTTAGAGTACTGTAGGTACAGTTTAGTGTACTATACTACTATATTACAGTAAATATAAATTTTACAAGTAAAACCACTTATAGATCATACAGACAAATAATGAAAAACAATTAAATGACAAATGTATGTTTTCACTTCAACAGATATCGTGATTACTTAATAGTTATTACCATTTTGCCCGTTGTCCCGAAATCGTACGTATACAAATTAAAAACCCATTGGAATGATCCATTTTTATATACGATTAAATGAGCTCACATTGGTTGAGTGGTTAGTCGCCTGATAACGCAGACCACGGACAAGGACCCGCATTATTATTTTTATTATTATTATTCTGTAGAAGGTATAGGACACTTATTAGAACTAGTATTAGTGTATTAAGTTTAGCTTTGAACATTTCTAACATTTTAACAAGTTAACAGTTTGGCATGTTATAAGGTGATGTGGGGCATATAAGGGCTTGGGGCCTTGGGGGCCGATGTGCAATGCACGCCTTGCACACCCGGTAGTTGCGACACTGATCAGAAATTCAATAATTTTTATTTTTTTGTTACAGATAATTTGCTTATAGGTACAATGATACCCCGTAAGTATAAAACTGGATCTTTCAAACATAGACTGTTTACATCGGGACAGAATTGGATTGAAGAATTGTTGATATTACTTATACTAGTTGGATTTTCAAACTCATCAATTACTTGTGGCCCCGGCATATATTCACCCGGAGGTAAGAAATTAAGAACATGAATCGATTTTAACTTTTAAGTTACATTCAATTCAATCGTATTGTAAATTGAAGAACCATATATTATTAACTAATTATATATACTAAGAAAAAACTAAATGATCATTTAAATGTTTTTATTCATAAATTAATTAACTTTCAATATATTATAAAACTGATTATTCATAGATTGAACCAAAGAATTGTATATCAAAAGCTGTTTTTAAATACTAATTTTATACAATTTAATAAATTAGTTGTTAATTACTTGAACTAGGAAATGTTTTAAGCATAACAAATTATTATTAGTTTATTATTTTTGATTTAATTATGTTCAACAATTCCTTATCATTATTATGCATGAAAAACATGTAACAGGAACATTTTAATCTACTTCAGTCAGTGTTTTTACATTGGTTTCTAAAAATAAATTTGTTTTTCATTAAACTATCTGCATCACAGTTTTTAAGCAAATTGCAATTCAAATCAATTATTATTTAATTTTTTTTCAATTTTAGGAACAACTCCGAGTGGTGAAATTTTCATCGAGTACAACAGCGGTACTCCGTTGGAAATTGCATGCGTTTTAAATCCTAACCACGAACTATTGCAGAAAGTTCTTAGAGATAATGTTGCCGATGGAAACAAATTAATACCTCTGAGCCAAAGAATCAGGTTCTATAACAACGAAGAACGTGTGCCCAATCAATATGTGTCAATCATTAACTCGACGGCAGCACAATTGCGCGTACCTAATCCTCCAGCAGGTTCCGATGTTTATACATGCATGATATGTTTGGATAAAAACAACCAATGTGCTGAATTATCCAAATCGTCTGGTACTTCAATCAATAATGCTCTGAAAAATAGCAATATAAATGTTGTTGGATCTCATCCAAGTAAAACACATGCTTCACATGATGACTGTATCGGGGTGTGTCTTAACAATGTTTTTGTTGGATGTAAGTTAACTGCAATTATTATAACCTACGTCCTACAGATAATATATTTTTTTTTTTTGCTTAGTTTTATTTTTAAAACATTAAATAGGTATTGACTATTCTCAATATTCATCTCACAAAAGTAACATTTAGAACAAATTTTCAAACAGAAACTTCCTTCAAAGTTGAAAATTGAATCATTTTTTCAACTGATTTTTGCGTATACACTATACAAACATAAAAACATTTAAATTTTTAAAAGCAAGAGAATAGCTTCAATAAAATATGATTTAAAGATATTTAAATATTTATAATTTTATAATTATATCATAGGTACTAATCGTATATTAAACACAAAGAAATAAACTAATATAAAATTAATTTACTCTTCAAACCATGTATTTAATTATTAAAATAATAACAATATAATATAACATACTATAATTATACTGCCATCCTAAGAAAAAATACTGTAAATCGAAAACAGAACGAGATTTTACTGTATTACGTTTAATGTTATAATTTTACACGCTTTTCTTAAATAAAAATGCCGTAAATATGATTATTTATTCAGAAATGTGTGTTTATAAGCAAATAAGATTGCTGCCGCAATGGTCATTAAATATAATCGGAGTTTAGTAAAAACGCTGTAATCACAGTTTGCCGAGGAAGATTGGTGTGTGTATTATTTCAAATACGGCGTTTTTACGTAGAGCACTTCCTCATAATCTACGGCCTTGTTGTTTAGGAAACTGGTCTCATTATAAGCCGTATCTTAAAATTTAATTTTAAATTACTGATAATATTTGGAAATTTGGTGTCGTACACCACACACATTTTATATTTACCGAGTATTCGCTAAAATCGTTTACTGTACTCGGACGCGAAGAGTGAAGAGTGTGAGATATGTGAAGGTATAAAAATTCATGAACACGCAAAAGATAATTTAGATGATGATTGTGAAATTTGCCAAATTTACTCTGTATATATAAAAAAAGCTGATGTTGCAAGAGCTCTGTATCAAGAGCACGCGAAAAAGGAATTTGATGCAAAATCTATTTATGTTCTGCAAAAAGTGATCATGTTGCCATGTGTTGATACATTTAAAAAAGTTTTATTATTTAATAAAAGAATAGTTGCTAGTTATTTTCCACATTTGCATGTGTACTCGTATGGCATGAAAGTGTTAGTGAGTGTAAAGAAGAATACTTTGTCATCACGTTTTATTCGTTTTTCTTGCAATATTGCGATGCCAAAAAGTTGACAATTTGGCTGGATAACTGCAGCAGTCAAAATAAGAACTGGCGTTTATTATCATTTTTAGTATACACAGTCAACTTAGATGATATTTGTGCCCAAGAAATTATTTTGAAGCTGGACATACATTTATGTAAGCCTATAGTTTCCACCATCAAGTTAAACTCTCTTTGTTGAAACGTCAAAAGAAAACCTACGATTTCAAAGATTTTTCTTAAGATGTAGGGGCAGCCAATAAAGGAAATGTTAACTTAAAAAAAAAAAATGATTTATTCTGATTTTTCAATGGAAATAGAGTTTTGTCAGAGATATCGTATCGATTAAAGCTGTACGTGTAAAATATGTGTTGCTTACTAAAAGTCAGTTTAATGACGAAAAATATCCAACATTGGATTTTGTACAAAAAAAAATATATGAACCAAAAAGGAATGTCTCTAACGCCTTCACATACTGAAAATTGTGGAATACCAAAGGAAAAACGTGAATATATTCTTTCGAATTTAAATCAAATTATTCCTCAGAATAGAAGACAATTTTGGAAAAATATAACTACATAATACAATCTATAACTCATTAAATTATAAAGACAATTCAATAACATTCAAATTGTGTTATTTAGTAAACTAAAAATGTATTTAAATATAACGATATGTAAATAATTCACTAAATTAATTAATTAAATTTGACTTAATATTATTATTATTATATTTACTAGGATTTTAAGCTTATGAAGTGTGGTGTACCGTCGTGTGAGGTCTATCTTAGTTGTTAGTGTCAAATGAAGTAACACAGGTGTTGGTTATAGGTATATTTATTATATTATAATTACTGATTTATGAACTTAACACTGAATAAATCAATATTGATATGACTTAAACACTAAAGAACTGGATATTTAAATGAATTACACACTAAAGAAATGAATATTAAAATACTAATATTACGAGAGGATCTGATTGAAATTATACGAGGTTCTGCTATACAAATTATAAGATGCTCTGCCGAGTAACGCGGGTGTCACTCACTCTTTTGACCAGACTCGACTCACCACCAACAGACGGGGCGCGTTGCAACGGTCCGTCCGAGGCCTTCAGTATGTGCTGACCCAGCCTTTTTGGTCACGTAGACCATCGTGAGAACCGAATCGGTCACACAGTCATTTTATCTTGAGTCAACACATTTGAGCGTTATATATATATAAATATATACGTAGTACATACATACATACCTATATACATACACACAGGCATGCATATACAACATACCCCCAGCGTTAAACTGGAGCAGTCCCTGCGACCTAATTTACTACTTTTACAAATTTCTTAAACTACGGGTACACCTAGTTACAATACCGCCACATGGTGTCTTTTATACTTAAACTAACTTAATTTTACTTGTAACTTAAAGGCGATACAAAAAGGGTTTTTTTTTTTTTTTTTTTTAAATCACAAACTTAAAGGTTATCTTGATCGTTATTTGAAAGGTTGTCCGCAATTTCCGGATTATACATTTTTATGATTTTATTCTTAAACCTTATAGCTACTGCACTTATAAATAATATAGAAAAGGTTATGGATATATAAAGAATGATAATATGGAATTCTATTTTAAAAATAAACAATGGTTCTGTGGGTTTAGGCTTAAGTTCACTCGATTCCATTGCTCTATGAGCTAATGAATTAAGATCCTTAAATATTTTTACATTAGTGAGGTTCTGTGGCAAAACTGAGCAAAAAGTTTCTGTTAACATTGATTTTATATTGTATTTAAGATCTTCCGGTATTATATCAAGCTTAATGTTTCTATTGGATTTAGAGAATGGTACGAGTACAGAACTTTTTGTATGAATTTCACAAGATGAGGAGGTGGTCAACCTACCCACACCTGAGATCTCAACTCTGAATGTATGCGGAGGATCTGTGCACTTAATCGTACATAAATCTGGTTGAGTATAGTACAACCAAGAGTTTGTTTTCGATAATCGGTGCCAAATAGGTGTCTCTAATGTGACTAGTTTGACTCTACAGTCTTTCGAATGGGTGTTAAATTTAGTTAATTGAGATAGCTCGCATAAGTTGGATCCCGTTCGGTAATGGATCGGTTGCTCACCCTTACAAAGTGTATATGACTCTAACTTACTACATGATTCCCATTGACTTACCCCTAATGAGATAAAGTTTTCGTTATCGTTACTTAATGCTAGGTAGTCGACTTCAGGGGGAATAAGGGCTATGATATTTTCGCCATATTGGATGGGTAGTGAAATAGGGTGATACACGGTATATTCCTCAACAGATGATAAAGGTATTCCTATAAGAAAAACCAAGTAGTGTTCCCTATGAAGGATCGTTAGGTCAGAGATTGGTAGAAATTCTGTTAGAGATTCCGCTTTAAGTTCTAGTGGCAATGCTGTTCCTACCGGTAAGTTCATCTTAATTTCCCTCAATTCCATGAGAAATTTCTCCGATGAGAACACGCTTGTATGTATTTTGCCATTCATTGCTGAGTTAATTACGGCCATTAAATTTTGGGTTTCGTATGAATACTGATTAAGTAAAATTTCGAAAAGAAACGCCTGTTCTAGTAGCCTTGTTTTAAATTCTATTTTGTCAAGCTTTTGTATGACTACTCTAGTTTGCTCTTGTAAATACTGAAGGTTTTCCTCCAGTTTTTCCTGATGTTCTGTGATCTTCTTTATCTGTTTGTCTGTGTCCACCTGCATGATTCTTATCCTCTCCGAGCTTAGGGTGATGTTCTGATTTCTGCTTGAACTGAGGGCTATTATTTGTTTGAATATGAAATCGGTGTCAATATTTGAATACATACCATACAAGACTTTTGCCATCCGTTGTACTGTGTGGACCAATCCTCGTCGTATCCTAGCTTCCCCCGTGTATTTATCTCCAATGGAAAGCAGCATATTACGATGACTGGTTTCGATTTCATACAGGTAGGGCAATGTTGCTCTTGAAAATACCTGCACGAATTGTTCGCATGCATTTGATATTTCCGTACTTCCGAACCGCTCTGTCATTTGTCCGCAAATTTTTGCGGTAGCTTCATACAGCGACATTATATCCTGGTATTTATAACCCGGATCTGCTAGGTCGATGTATGCTACTAAGTCCCAATTGAGATATGACATCTTCATTGACCCATGGTGCTCGAAATATAAGCCCTGATGATCGTGGTATGACGTAATGTTATAGGCATACGTGGATGACACTAAAGGATATTCCGCTTTATGTTCTAAGGCATCAGAGGTGATTATGATTGATTGAGATAAAATTCTGAAACAAGATTTACGTTTTCTTTTCATACTTAATTCTAGTTCCCAATAAAGCTTATATACAGTGCTTTGATCCTTAATTGTAGTTAAGCTGAAAATGAAATTTTTTTTTTTTCACTTAAGATTATGTTAGTATTTACATTCCCAGATTTATCATGCTATTCACAATGTTCAGTCCGCAAAAACACGAATAAGATTTTTGTGTACTGTCACCCTTTTACGTTCTTTTTGTAAGGTTACATTTTCGTTGGCTCTAAGCTCGATTACTTCGTAAGGTCCCAACCACTTGGGGCTGAGTTTCCCTTTTCTTGCACTATTCTTGAGCAGTACACGATCACCTACATGTACAGTGATTTGATTTTGCTTTTGGTCATAATACTCTTTCGTCTTTTGTTTTTGTTCCAACAGACGATCCCTGGCTATTTGATGCGACAGTTGAAGTTTCTGCTTTAACTCCAAATGGTAATCCTCATAATTGTACCGAGGTTCCGGGGGTTTCATGAACGAATTTGGCATGTTTATGGTGCGCCCATACATTAACTCGTATGGCTGCTTTCCAGTGGAACGATGTTCTGATGAGTTAAAAACGAACATAGCATACGGTATGAATGTATCCCAGTTCATTTGATCTTGGTCTATGAAATGCCGAAGGTATTCCCCCAGAGTCCGATGACTCCTTTCCAGGGCTCCGTTAGCCTGTGGGTGATAAGGTGATGTGTTGCATTTTTTTATTTTCAGCAGCTTGCATGTTTCAGCTAATACTCTGCTCAGAAACTCTGTTCCCTGATCACTGACCAATGCTCCCGGAATCCCATGAAGACATACGCATGACGTCACAAAGTGATACGCCACTGTATTAGCCTCGTGGTTAAACATAGGGACGGCCATTGAGAACTTGGTTAGGTCATCCTGCATTGTCAGGATATACGCATTGTTGCTGTCTGTTTTCGGTAGAGGACCGACCACATCGATAAACACCTTTTCGAAAGGTTCCGTCGCTGTAGTACTTAT
The DNA here is from genome assembly GCF_037042655.1 of Diuraphis noxia. Lineage (NCBI taxonomy): Eukaryota > Metazoa > Arthropoda > Insecta > Hemiptera > Aphididae > Diuraphis > Diuraphis noxia. Next base: position 77,319,716 of record NW_028301711.1, read on the forward strand.
AATCATAGGCTGCCTGATATTCTTGTTACTTGCTTTGTGTATTTGACATGACGGACATTTGGAGACGTACTCTTTTACGTCATCCGCCAATCCTTTCCAGTTAAATCGCATCTGAATACGCTTCAATGTTTGGTTTATTCCGCGATGACCTCCTAGCGGGCTGGCATGGTGCTCTGCCAAAACTTGTTGCTTTTCTGAATCTTTCAACTCCGTTTGAGGATACACATGGATCTCTATGTTTGTTTCCTTGAATATAAATCGGACCATGGTCCTAATCGTAGACCAATCTAATTGGTCACTTTCGCTACCAATCGGAGGAAGCGCCAGCTTTTCAATATTGAGTTCGATACAGATGGCTCTGAGGTTCTGTATTGCCAGGAACATGTCCTCTAAAGATGATTTTTGCCAATATTTGCATTTAGTAATCATGTACAAGATATACCGATCCTCTTGCCGAATATATAAAACTTCGTGGATTTTTGGATTTTGGCTCTTTAATATTTCTACGTTGCCAAATTTTCTACGAAACATGAGAGCTGTGCCTTGGTTCATTTTCAAATCTTGTGATACACAATGCGCTAAGCTGTAATCTGACGGAGCGTCAAATAGATCCCCTGTTTCTTCTATGACTTTATTGTTGTTTATTGATTTTCCTTCCACTAGCTCCAAGTAAGTGTCGAAATTCAGTTGTGTGAGTGGAACGAAGGTACTGTTTAGCATAACTCGTCCCATTCGACTTAACGCGTCCACATTTGTGTTTGCCACACCTGGTTTATAAACCACCTCATACTGATATTCGGCCAGCTTAAGCCTCCAACGCATGAGTCGGGACCCCGGGTCCTTCACATTGAATAGCCACGTGAGTGGCTGATGGTCGGTGTAAATTCGGAACTTTCGACCTAAAAGATACGGCCGGAAATGCTTGACTGACCAAATTATGCTTAACAGTTCCTTTTCTGTAGTGGTGTAGTTTTGTTCCGCTTTGTTTAGCGTACGCGATGCGTAGGCAATAGGTAGGTCATGGCCTATTTCGCCCTGAGAGATAATGCTGCCAATGGCGTACTGACTTGCGTCCGTTGTTAATATGAATGATTTCTCAAAATTTGGATATTGAAGAATCGGGGCTGTTACCAGTTTTTGGATGAGTGCCTCGAACGCTGTCTGGCACTCTGCGGTCCATTCAAAAGGTTGGCCCTTCTTTAACAACGCCGTCATTGGCTTTGCAATTTGGCTATAGTTTTCGATGAATCTCCTGTAATAACCCGAGAGTCCGAGGAATTGCTTAATTTCGGTTGGATTTCTGGGTACGGGGTGATCTCGTACGCAGCTGATTTTTGTCGGATCGGGTCTCACACCCGCATCCGTTATTAGATGTCCGAGATAGATGACTTCGCGTCTAAGGAATTGACATTTGTTCGGTTGAAGCTGTAGGTTGAATTTCCGCAATCGTTGGAATACTTCTTCCAGCCTGGTCTCGTGTTCCATTAGATCGACTGCGTATATAATAATGTCATCTAGATATACAAACGCCTTCGTACCATTCAGTCCTGTCAACACGTTGTTCATCAAACGCTGGAACGTGCTTGGGGCACCACATAGTCCGAAGGGCATTCGGACAAACTCAAAGTGACCTTTATCTGTTGAAAATCCCGTCTTCTCACAGTCTTGTGGTCGAATTGGTACTTGATGGTAACCACTGGCGAGATCTAGCGTAGTGTAATATCTGGAGCGTCCTAGTTGGTCCAGAATTTCATCGATCCTTGGAATTGGGAAAGCATCCCCGATGGTAAGCTGATTGAGACGGCGAAAATCCACACAGACCCTAAATTGTGGTTTCCCGTTCACGTCAGGTTTCTTAGGTACCACTACTAGAGGTGCGTTCCATGGCGATTCTGACGGTTGAATAATATTATCCTCTTCTAATTTTTCCATTTGCTCGACAATCACCTGTCTATGAGCGTAGGGAAGCCTATATGGCCTGATGTTTACTGGAGCCGTTCCTTCCGGAATTTTGATTTCATGCTGGATCGCTGTGGTGAACGACAGAGGTTCTCCCTCAAAATGAAATAAATCCTGATATTTTTTACATATTCGTAGGAGGCTGGCTCGCTCCTCGTGATTTAGGTGGTCCATTTGAATTGTTTCTGTTAACCCTTTTGTTCGGCTCTCTTTACCTTTCTGTTCTTCTATTTGATGACAGACATAGGCACCTGATTCTCTGAAGATTTCATGTTGCACACCCCCCAGCCGGGGTGGAAACAATTCGATGGGATCCTCTGACGTGTTTATTACCGAGACCAATCTCTGTCCATCCTTTACATGATTGACAATATTTCCCGATAAAATCCCTTTTTCTCCGATGTTCTGCGCATGGATTATTAAGGTTGTTCCATCTTCCTTGTCTGTCAAGACGGGTATGAGTGTTTCCGAACGTGGTTGGATAATCTGAGGTTCTGGAGGTTCTGGATTTGAAGATTCTGTCGACAATGTAGAGGTTCTGAAGTTAATATTTATTCCATTGTCTCGGAGAAATGGAGCGCCCAAAATCCCTGCTTCTGATATAGGAAAGTTGTCATGCGTGACCTGGAACACGGCAGTTGTACCTTCCGTTCCAAGTTGGATTTTTAAAGTGACTGATCCTATGGTGAACACTGGTTGTGAATTTATACCTGTTAGTTTGTAAATAGTGGTTTCGTCCACCAGTATATTTTTCTTCAGCTCTGAAAGTTTTATCATATTTACGTCACTACCAGTATCCACCAACAATCTTACTTTTTCCTTTACACACTGTGCAATTCCGAGCGAGGTCGTATTGTCTATTAATGCTGCTGAGAAGTGGAGGGCCGTTGCAGACTTAAAACAGCGCTCTGAATCTGCTGAACCGAACGTGCGCTGGTTGTGCTCGGCTCTGCCCCGTTTCCCGCATTCTGATGCTCTGCGGTGACTTCTTTCGGGTCCTGTTCTTTCTTGCTGTTTACGTATTTCCTTTTGCGGCATTCTTCTAGCTCGTGCCCTTCTTTCTTGCAATATCTACATATCAATACATTTCTAACGGAGTTTTTGAAATTTTGTGATCCACTTTGTTGATTGGCTCTAAACTTTTCTTGATCCCATTGTGATGCTCTGCAGTCTCTGGCAAAATGATTCGTTCTGCCACACTTGAAACAGCCCTTATTGGTGTTGTTGCTTTTACCATTGTTTCCATGTTTTGACACTCCGGAATAAGATTTCGATGGCTGTTGATTCTTGGTGTTAGTTTGTATACTGAACAATTGAGTTTCCTTCGCCAGGTTTCCCTCTGTTTCCTCTTCTAAAGCGAATACTAACGCGTCGCTCAGCTTCTTAGGGCCTCGCGCTTTTAATAATATCCGATAAGATTCGGGTAAACCGCTTATAAATGCGTTGAGCACCTGATTGTGTAACAACCTGTCAATGTCCGTTCCATTCGCGTAATCTCCCCCCTCCATTGTTGCACTAATTAAGTCGTGAAGTAATTGCTCCATTTTATTATAATATTCCTGCACTCCTTCATCAGGACTCTTCTTACACGTGAGCAATTTCATGTGCAGCTGGGGTAGTAACTTTTTGGTTTCCGATATTTCTACAATATTTTTACGGAATTCCTTGTACGTCGTTATGTCCTTATATCTTATAGACCGCAATGCTCTTCCTGATAGCTTAATTATCAGTCCCTGTACTAACAAATCGACCTGATCCGGATCGACAATCCTGACAGCGAAATCACACGCCCTTAGGAAATGATATGCTTGGTCGGGGCTTGTTCCATCGAAGTTCGGTACTACGCGCATTGCTGCTTCGATGCTTACTCCAACTTTGTGTGATTCTACCTTAGAATCTGAAGCTATCGGAATTTGTTGGTCTTCCATTTTTCCTATTTGTAACTTTGAGTTTCTGTGATGTTCTGTCCTTTGTGTATATTGTTGATTTTTTCTCCTTGCTCGAGGCTTTGGACGCTCTGGATTTTCTGGCTTGATGAGATTTTCTGTGATTTGTCGATGCTCTGTGCTCTGTCGATATTCTGGATGTTCTGTGTCTTGTCGCTGCTCTGGATGCTCTGTGTTTTGTTGCTGCTCTGGATGCTCTGTGTTTTCTGTGGTTGTCGCTCGGTATCTTAGAAAATACCTGGTTGACCCTAAAAGTTGGTCTGTTTGCTCTATTGTCTCTCTTGCTTTACGTAAGACACTACTTGGTTCATAAAATTCCCCACTAGAGGAATCGCTACTAGAACTATTCAAATCTATTAGGTCTAAATTAATACTATCACCTGACCCTGAGTCCGACATGCACTAGCAAAAAGTCCCGATTAGATTTTGTAGAGATAAATTATTATTATTGATTTTAAAAAAAAAAGTAATAATTTTTTTCTCTTTAAACAATCCAAGCAGTAGGTATTAAACCCAGAATTAAATTTCTATGAATTAAAATTAATTTCCCCCTTTTTAATAATAATAATATTCAAATAATACATACACTATAATTCAGTCGACCCAAGTAATTTAATAAATTAGTAATAATTTATATAATAAATTAATAATAATCTATATAATAAATTAATAGTAAACCCAACTAGATAAAACTATTAAAACTTACAAAACGATGTATGATAATAAATACCGCTGCATTCTGATTGTGTTTATACTCGATTGTTATTGTCTACCGCTTGATAAGGATGTCGTTGATAGGAGTGCAGCTGCGACAGTCGGCTCGTCCCACTGACCCACTTGTTCGGTGGCGTTGTCCTTGTCCCACTCCTTCGACGGCGGCGCGTACCGGGATGCAGACTGCTCCCTGACGGTAACGATGTGTATCACGGCGGCGACGACGACGACGACGATTTTTGCCACGGCGGCGGTGGCGACGATAATATTTAATTTTTAATAGCGACGAGTACTAATGAACGGGCTTCTCCCAGACGCACGGGGCGCTATTTCGTTATTTTACGTACGAGTACTTTGAACGGGTTGCCCCCACGGCAGCTAAGACGCGGCACTGTATATGTTATCCCTACCCGACCTTGATGACGTGCAGCTATGCAGCGATGTCGGCGGCGCGTTCGTTCAGCGATATAATGACAATGGATACGTTTATATTATGTATAATGTATAATATACGCGATTGAGTGTGTGTGTGTATATATATATATATCTTAATACTCCGCCGGTAGGATATAACGACGCGCAGTTACGACACTGCTGGTGGCGACGCGTAATGTTATCGATAATACTCTTTATTATATTGTATATTATATACCTTTTGTCGTCCGTGTGACCGTGTCCCTGATTATCGAGTTTCTGCACGAGTTTCTGCGGATTTTCTGTAGATTTTCTGTATCGGTTTTCTGACACCACAACCGATTGAACTCAAATGGCGGTAGTCCACGTAGGTTCTTTAGTGATCTCCAAAATTGCACTGTCGCGAAGTAAATTACGCCAGTTTTTCGCTTTTAGAGATCCCACCGCTGCCACCAATGAAGTGTGGTGTACCGTCGTGTGAGGTCTATCTTAGTTGTTAGTGTCAAATGAAGTAACACAGGTGTTGGTTATAGGTATATTTATTATATTATAATTACTGATTTATGAACTTAACACTGAATAAATCAATATTGATATGACTTAAACACTAAAGAACTGGATATTTAAATGAATTACACACTAAAGAAATGAATATTAAAATACTAATATTACGAGAGGATCTGATTGAAATTATACGAGGTTCTGCTATACAAATTATAAGATGCTCTGCCGAGTAACGCGGGTGTCACTCACTCTTTTGACCAGACTCGACTCACCACCAACAGACGGGGCGCGTTGCAACGGTCCGTCCGAGGCCTTCAGTATGTGCTGACCCAGCCTTTTTGGTCACGTAGACCATCGTGAGAACCGAATCGGTCACACAGTCATTTTATCTTGAGTCAACACATTTGAGCGTTATATATATATAAATATATACGTGGTACATACATACATACCTATATACATACACACAGGCATGCATATACAACACTTAAGACATTGAAATAATTTTAATAATTTTCTAATTGACGTGTTATAACTAAACAAACTAACCAATAATTATACTTAAACCTAAAAAAATATATAGAATATACGGCGTTATTTCTTCAACCATATGTGATCAGTACATTTTGATATGCTACGTAAAAATGGCATTTCTGCTAAGTAAACAATTCTGAATAATTAATAGCGTACTTAGTATAAATATCAAAACAATATCTTGTTGAAATACAAATTTAAAATAAAATCGAACAGTTTTAATTCATCAGGTATATTTCCATAAGAAATTATGGATTTTACTTTGAAAATATTGTATTTATTTATTTATAACCATCAAAAACTACTAAACATAAAATGTCATTTTTCTCAAAATAGCATGGAAGGAAATTACGGCATTCTTCCTTAGGACAGCAGTATATTAATACTTACACAGAATAATATTTTTGATGTTAGTAAAACAGTAAGCATACCACCATTGAAGCTCTTAAAAAAATAAAAACAATATTAGTTAGGTAATTAGCAATATTTTTAGTTTCTATTTGTATAATTTTTTTAAAGTATGATACATTTATTATAAAACAGGGACATATATAGTTTTATTGTTTTACGTATTTAATTGTCTTGGTATTTATGAATAATTGATCGTTGTTTATAGATAAACCATTGAAGATTACAAATTTCTCTTGTATCTCTAACAACTGGGAAAGTTTAATGTGTAATTGGACCAAGCCGGAAAACCCCATAAAAACTACGTATAAATTATACTTTAGATTACCTGGTCGTGGCAGGTGATATTTTATTAGCATTATTATCAATGGTATTCATTAATAAAATCATTTATTTAAAATATACACATTTTTAGTTCTAGAACTGTCACAAATTGTCCTACAGATTCAGATATCAGAAATAATAGTTGTTATTGGGATTTATCTACTTCACAACTATACAGACAATCACACGAGTATTATTATTTCATGATAATTGGCGAAAATGCACTGGGAAATTCGTCAACCTCGATTCGTTTCCACCATTACGCCAATAGTATATATTTTACAAAACTATAATTTTAACTTGTTTAAATTAAGAAAAATATTTATTATAAAACTATGCAGATGCACTTAATTTTATTTTTATTTTATTTTAATGTTTAGTCATTCCTACGAAACCAACAAAAATCACAGTGGTCGATGAAACAAAATCTAGTATCAAACTTGTGTGGTCTTTAGGTACAATGTCTTTTTATTCACACGGATTAATTTTTAAGATTCAATATAAATCCCAATGGGATTCTAATCCTAAACAGTGGAATGTAAGAGTTCAATCATACACAGATAACAGTTAAAATAAAATTATGATTGACGTAATTATACCTTTTTTCCCCATAGTCAATAACTGCAAGTGATACCTGTAAATCGCAATCGACATCAGATCAAACCACTTCGGTCCAAGACATGAAATGTCTGGAACACGATGCCGATAATTATTCCTTCAATGTCATCGGTTTGGAATATCCGTTTACGCGTTATGATTTTTGCATATCTGTTCGGACGGCGTTAGCTGTTGGGGATGATAAGTGGTCTTCTCCTGGTTGCATCACTGTCTACACCAAACCCACAAGTAAATTTTTAATTTATTTCTACGATAGCTAGGTTCAGTATACCTATTTTGAGGTATTTCACATTTTTATACATTTATTTTGTTATTCGAAAATGATGAATCAAACATTGACTAGTCCTTTTGATTTTGAACATAATCGTATGATTTAGTGGTATTTATTTTATTGTACGCTTACTTTTTTATATGTCTAATAAATTTACAGTTCCTAAAAGACCACCACGAACTGATATTGGGAGCTTTGAATATTTCACATCGTTATCAGACAAATCCAAAAGGGACGTTGTGATTTATTGGCAAACTATAGATGACAAAGAAAAATGTGGTGAATGCTTTGAATACATCGCATACTATATTCATACAACAGAAGATAAACAAATCACGTAAGTATTACTTTGAACGTTTTACGTCGGTGATTTTAAAGGGTTATATATATGTAACTTTATCTACATTAAAATATTTCGTTAGAAAATGTATTTTAAACATTATCACTGTTTCTAATGTAATTTTTCAGTTAAATTATAGATGAAAACATCAATATTTTGTTTAATAATATATAGATAATTTTTAATTATTTATAAAAAATAATATTAGTTTTTTATTAGTGTTATATAGAACATTTTTTGTAAACATCCTGATAATAATAATATACTTTCATATTTTATTGCTATATTTTATCCTAACAAATATTATAACATAATATATTATTCTTTTAACTAATTTTAAATCATTCTAATTACCATCACCTATTTATTTATCAAAACAGCACTTATCGTAGCGATGAAACCGAAAATAATTACGCTAAATTTAATTCTCTCAGTACCAACATCGGATACGAATTTATAGTAATCTCATACAATAAAGAAGGTTATTCTAAAGAATGTTCAAGGGTTTACGTACCAAGCGTAGCAGACAGTGAGTCATATTATATATATTTGGTTTATTTTAAATTGATTAATTGTATGTTTACCTGGTTGTATTGTCAACTTATCGCTATTTATAGCACTAAATAAACCAGTGTCGTTCAAGAGAAATGTATTTGACAAACAAGGTATTTTTGAACTATCCTGGAAAGGTGCAGATTCTCAGATATTGTCCACTGCAGATCAACGAGATTTCTACACTTTGTTTTGGTGTGAAAAAGATCTGATCAATCCACGGCAGTGTAATGTATGTGAATTAACGTATTGTATGAATATGACCAATCGTAATAATTAATATTAATAAAGTAGTGCGTAGGCATATGCAATAATATAATATATTCCCATTATTATATTATACTTAGTTACTAGTATGTTTTTTAGTGTGTTACACAGCAGTATTTATTTTAATACTAAATGTTCTATTGGTACTTAGGCTATATAACTACTGATATCAACGTAAAGTAAATTGGATAAGAGTAATAATTATATACACAAAAAACATGTATACATCAGAAATTAAATTAATTTTATTTTAATATTATATGCAAAATTACTAAAATTTTCTGGTGTCATTAATTTTTTGTTCATACAATTTTGTACAATATTTATGGAATTTACTTAATTTATATACTCACTTCTATTCATTTAATTTTCCGATGAATTTACAAGAATAATTATTTATTAAGGAATACAGTATTTAGAAGGGAATGTTTTCATAGGCAAAGACCGTGAGTGTTTCCATGGGCCCTGTACATGAATTTAAATTAGCTATCGTCCATCAGCAGCTCTGAATTACTAGTGTTTAGAATCAATGGTTATATATTATCGTGCATTATTTTTTTTCTATATATATGACGGGTTGTTCTGCCTTTTCTAATATAAAAATTATATAGAGAGGAGATTAGGTACTTAAAGTTGAGTGTGCCTATATTCACTGAATTTTTATACCGGATAGATCACATGTCCCTAAAATCACTTATATTATAATATAATGGGAAAGATGTAATCTTTTGCCGAGAGCGATGTGCTCATATTTCTATGATAATACTATAATTGTTCGTAGACTGATGGGTAGTGATGTAACATGAATTTTATTAATTATTAACTCTTTTTCTACTATTTCTGATTGTATTTACAGCTATAAGTGGTCTTTTTGTTATGAGTAAATTGAATATTTTACGAGTAATATAAGTCAAATAGCATTGGGTGGTGGACAAACACAAAAACGGGGGCGCCATCTATTTTGGATTTTGTGACGAATTTGTGTCATAGTTATAATGCTGACACAGAAGCGCGCTAGTATCTAACATGGTGTATAGTGTTTTGTCTCGTTACAAAATGTTGAACTGAAAGTAGAATCTAGAAATACGAAATAGAAAATAATATTTGGTATATTTTATTATAATATGTAGGATTTGCTTAACATAATACTTAACCTACAGTATCGTGATTGTTAGACCATATTATTGATCATCACGCTATCTAATTTTTCGTGACGGTCGATAGGTTGGTAATCATTTTATTTTCTCATGGGTACCCTCTATAAAGAAGTTTCACTTCAAGAATTTACTCTAATTTGTAATTACAATTATTATCCAACGTTTTTGATATACCTAATGACTGGATTAATATTTTTTCTCTACAGGGTTTTATGAACTGGATGCATTTACCAATTTCAGTATCTCGCTACAACATTACTTTGATCGAAGATATGGAAAAATATATTTTTGCAATAAGTGTTAATAGCGAAAATCCAATGAGAAATGGTATTAATAACCTTAAAGCCAGCAGTAGTGGAATGGTGTGGGAATCTTGTACGTAATTATTTAACTGCATTTTTTTTATAAGCTCTTTTCTGTAATAATAAAATTTTGTTATGTATACTAATTTATTTTATTGATATACATTTTGTACAAATCACTTTACGATTGATTAGTCAATGGCAATGTAAAGAACGTTTGGGTTAGTGTGATTGGTTCGACGTTTGTGGGTTTGAGCTGGAAAGTTTACTGTGATGACAAGACTGGTTTAATTGTTGGATATCACATATTTTACTGTCCCATAGTTGCCATAAATAATCCCCTTTGCAGAGGTAAGATATTTTTAGTTTTTAATGAAAACTCAATATTCTTAAGTTTAAGCATTTAGTTAATATTGTATTACATACTTAGTCATATTTACAATAGTATTTTGTGAAATTTATGCAGTGGGGTCATACCTATTAGATCCTTCACGATTAAATAAAATCGGTGGAGTACAATTGCGCGCGTTTTACCTTTTTGGGCATACGATTGCGCGCGGTGCCGGAATAACAAAGAACATGCTTTTGACTATTCAAAAGCGTACGATTGCGCGTGAAATTGGAAGCGACGTTGCCAACTTATTATTAACTTATTATTAAAATTTAAAATAATAATTATTATAAAAAAGATTGTTATTTGTCGTACATGGTGTTATTGTATTTATTTCAAATAACATTATAAACGTGCGTTATACGACAACTAATCAGTCAAAAATAGTACGAAAAGTTACAAATAGTGCAAATAATTACAAAAAATAACTGTTAAACACTCAGTCTACCTTATAAGTAAAAAAAAAAATCATATAAAATAATATAAAATATTCGAATAGATATCGAAAATAATTCAAAAAAATATTCTTCAAAATAAAATCGTTATAATAAAATAATATAATATATTCAAATAGATATCGAAAAAATATTCATTAAAAAAAATCGTTATAATAAAATAATAATATAAGTAAAATAATTTAAATTTTAAAGCCCTGATACCTATTTCCAATTATGGTTAAATACTTAATTAAGTTTTCTGGTGTTTTATTTTTTAGATATTCTTCGTATTGTTTACTCACAAATTCGATTTTCTTTAATTCTTCCTTCGATTTTAACTTGATTATTGCTTTGGAAATGGTTAATAATTTAGTGACGGTTTCTGCCTGAGTTTCCATAAGAGTACTTATAACAACAAATGTCGGTGGATGAGCACTAGTAAACTGAGCATTATATGTTCTATGGAAACTTTCAGCCCCGTTTGTAGTTCTGAAAATGTATGAATATAGTAAAGAATATTTTTTTTAGACTTATTAGTAAATATTTACCTAGGATTTAGTGATGGCGTTTCAGCCCATAAAATAGGTGGAAATAAACAACCAGGTTCAACATACGTCTCCAAAACATAGTCAGAAAATAGTTGTCCATCTGCAATATTTGGACACGTACTTATAAGTTCTACAAAAGCATCCTCCACGTCATCTGGAGCGATGAAAGATAGTCCAAAAAATGATTTAAGCCATAATTGTAAATCGTTCTTTTGATCGTTGTATGCCATTCTTAGCTTTGTATTGCCATTAATCTGAAAATTGATTTTGATTAATTATTTTTAAAAATATTCATATTGATTCAACTTACTTTGCGCCACCAAGCTTGTCCCAAGTGAAAACGGCATGTTTTAATTTTGACATCCGGAAAAACTTCTTTTGTTGCTTCAATAGCACCAATTTCAAAATCAATGTGTAATTTTTCAATTTTAAAAAGTAGTGATTGCTTTTCACATATACTAATTAAATATTTCCATACATTTATGTATGTGTTTTTAAATTTATCCTTTAAAAAAAAGTATACCAAAGGTACGTAAACACCGTTTTTATAGCCATGAATTGTGTATAATTGCAAAAAAAATTTTGGAGCATAGTCGAATGTTCCGTCCGTAAATATATCTGTGCAACTTGTCAAACATTGAAGATTCTCTTCAGTTGTTAAGCAAATAATTCGATTTTTTGAGTAGAATCTACAAGGTGGTTATGCTCACCGGCAATGTCTATTATTATTTTATTGTCACTTGTCATTAAGACTGTACAAGTACACTGTTTTTTACAGCACCTTCCTCTGTTATTTCCATCTGCCCGCTGTCTGACGTGTCGAAATTTGTGTTTCTTCACCACTAACAAATCACTCCCTCTTTCTGAACTTATTACGAAAATTTCATTTTCCATTTTAAAAAATTAATTATAAAATATACGTTGACAGCTGAAACTCGAACACGAACACGAATACAACTGACATCTCAGTAAATACGTATAGACATACAATGCAAGATCATAGTTTAGTTATATTCGTTCATGTGTGGGAATTTACAAAAAAGATAAAAGTATGATCTAAAATAAAATTACCTACTTCTTAGTGATGGAAAGTTTGTCTAGTATCGGCAACAATAAAGTAATAATAAGTAATAATAAGTAATAAATAACGTACGGATCGCCACAATCGGAACTTAATCGGATATTTACCGTGCACCTATAATCTGTATATTTGGCAACGTTGCTTAGAAGCAAAAATAATTTAGCACGCGCAATCGTACACCTAAAAAGGTACCGTTGATAAGGACCGCGTGCAATCGTATTGCAGCCAATAAAATAATCCCTAACCTGAAGCTACCTAACTTTTTTTACCTCACAATACACATTTTTGCTCAGATTGTGTAATTTTTTATTTTAGTTTTCTGATCATTCATTAATATTATCATAATCACGCGAAAACTCATTGATATATATCTTAGGAAAAATATGAATGTTTCATATAAAAATAGTTGTTCCAACTTATAAGAAACCGAAGCTTCAAATATGATGATTTATCTTCATTGAACAAATTGATTATTGGAAATATCATATATAATAATATATAATAAAATAACGGGAATAAACGATCATTACATTTTAATCAAATTGAATCTAATATTATCCTTAATTATATTTAAAATATATGCCATTTGAGATACTTACCTGTTGATTATCATAATTAAATACCTATGATTGGCGTTTGATACATTAATTACATTTATTACAAAGTGATAATTTTTTTAACTTTATCTTTCATAAGTCAAATGTCAATATTTTGTTTGTTTAACTTAAACTTAATTTTTGTTAACATTTAATATGTTAATTTATATTTCTCTATGTCTCGTGGACTAAGATAATTGTGATTTGTAATGTGGGTTATTAAGTACGATATGCATAATATACAACAATATAATATATTAAATAACATTTTAAAAAAAATGCAATTTTTATAATGTTCATTAATAAAATCTTATAATAATGTTTCTAATATTATGACTTATCAGTTTAATAACCTATCGCTAAAAAAAAAAAATAATATATTTAATAAGAAGTCCTGGTATATATTTTCGTATACCTACTTATGTAACGTATAAAAAAAAGCAATAATAATTATAATGTTTATCTCGATCTTGTTATGACCAACTTTTTCTAAAAAGTCTTTAATGGTTATTTATTTAATATCTATTATTTGACATAAGTTAACCAGTCGGATATAATATGTTGATTTTTTTTTTTACTGGCTCATCCATGCTTTCAATGGCTAATTTCGCCTTATTTGTCACTATTTCAAAATTGTTTTAACGGCAGAAATTAAAGGTTTTTTAAGAAATCAAAATTTAAGTAATTTGGATCGGGAAATAATTCATGCTTTGCACGTTAGGTAGTTAAAATAAGTTTGAATATTTCTTTGTAAATATACATTGTCTTGCGTTCAAGAAAATAATAAACAGCAGTTATATATGAATCACTTTTTGGAACCCTGATTTCATAAAGTTGTAAGAAATATTTAAGGCCAAGGTTAAAATTACCATCGCAATATCAAGTCTTGGGCTTGTCGAAATTCCCAAGCTGTCACCTGTTGCAAACAATATAATTCTTTCACCAGTAATTGCATTAAAAGCATGAATATATAATATGGAAATATTAGAGGTTCAATATGGTATTATGGTATATGGATTTGGTAAAATCATTAAATTTTCCATATTTTTGGAATATATTGTGTATTTACATAATATTATGTATATTATAAAAAATCAGAATTGAAATTTATATATTACATTGAAAAAAATTTGTTATTTTTCAACTGTAGGTATTTAAATGTAAAACCATAAAATCTTAGCTTGAAATAATAATTTAACATGGTTTATGTGGCAATGTTTTATATTAAAAATATAATAATAACTAATATTAAAGGTAGGTAATTCAAATAAAAAAAGTTACTATTCAATATACATAACACATAAGTAATAATCAGCATAATATATTTATAAATAATATTTTTCAGTTTATTCAATACAGTTTCAATAAAAATAATCACAATTAAGCTGTATAATATATTATACATGTGAGCATTGAATAAAATTATTCAATCTGTGTTAAATTTAAATAAAAGGAAAAATAAATTTCAGTTGTTTCTCAATATTTTTATCTTATGGTAGGTAAATTAACAGAAACGTGTAAATTCCTTTATTAGTTTATTAGTTGTGTTTGGCACTTATTGTATTAAAACTCATTATTTTAATATGCTTTATCAAAAGTATGGAGCTAAATTTTATTCCATTGTGATAAAAAATGTATGATACATTATACTGACGAATTTATAATTGCTTCATTAAATAGAGGTGTTCAAAAACAGTATCACGACTAATCAGCATTATTTTGATGGTAATTAGTAGCAAAAAAAAATATTATTATTAATTTTCTTGAATATGAATGTATCGGTCTCTATATTCAAAAGTTTCATGTACCTACCCGTGAATAATATTTTTAATTACTAACTAAAATTGTTATAATTTGTTTATCTAATATCTAATATAGTCTAAATGTGAGAGTAAAAAAAATGTAATTTCGAGAAATCTTCTACTACATTTTTAAGGTTTTTAACCATTTGAAAATATTTTTATCAACAATAATTTAAAACAAACTAATGAAAATCGAAATTTGCGAAAAATAAATATAAATAGTTCAAAACGAGTCAAAACGTTTAGAAATTGTTATTGAGTATAGAAAATGCACATTATATTACCTTAATAAATAATTATATAGGTTCTAGGTACACTAAAAATAACAATGGTTATTTTTATGAATTTCATTCATGATTTGCTTTCTTAATTTTGGATATATTTTTGATATAAACACATTAAGACGAATAACAAATCTTCACGTTATTGAATCTATGTTAGTATTTTAAAACTAATAATGTGTTAATATTCTTCACCCAATCAAATTATATTTTTTATATACGAACAATAAACATGTTTGGACTTGAAATACTGATTTGTAAACTATGCTGTATTTATGTAGGTACCTACCTACCCTTTAATTCCTATCAAGAACTACATTTCACATATGTTGTTTGTTGAATATTTTTCATTTTATTTTTATGTTGTAACTATTAAAAATACAGTTTAAATATGTTTTATTCATTTCAGAGCCTATGACAGTCAAGACAGTGAGTGAAGTTCATCAAAACGATTGCGAAGGTTCTGTATTAGTTTCAGATCTAAAGCCTTACACGGTATACTTAATAGCCATTGCAATTGTTACAAGCAATGGTGTAACAATACATTTTGATATTAACATCAACACATTAAGTGGTCCAATATTAAAATGAATATATTACATAAATAATTAAGTAAAAATATATTTATTTTTTAACTACTAGATATACCTTATGTTTGTAAGAATCCTATTATTATATTAGTGTTATTATTTATATTATGTGTAAGTCCTTAAAAAAAAATAAAGACTTAATTGAAAAGGAAATGTTGTAATCTTGGTTTCTTTATTAAAGTCTTCAAATTTGTTTAAATAATGTACCTACAAATTTATAAAATTACATTTTATTTTACAGTCTTTGGTTTAATTTTTAGGTGATTTTTGATGTTTTAGGGTTTTTTTAATAATACACGGAGAAAAATTATCAGAGAATTACGAGTAAATTATTTGTAATGTTCTAATTATACTAATATTATAATATTCATTAAACGTTGCATTTTTATATTATTATCATTTATTTATAAGTAAGAATTTGGATATTTAAGTGTATTAATTGCTGTATCCGGAAATTAATTTCGTTATTGTTTGCCCAAAACTCATACTATAATTATATTTCTCTTTTTAATTTAGCTTTGGAAAGTAATAAATCTCTGGAGCCTGGACAGAAGATCCCAAAAATTTGTCCATTAAATTTTTTTGGCAATAACTCAATTATGTAAAAATGTTAGGTTCAAGACAAATCACAAATGTCTGGTAAAAACAAACCAAATCGAAAATTCCTATTATTTCATTATCAAAACGATTATTTAAATCAAATATTATTTTCAGGGTTTGATCTTTTTGACATTTTAGTACATAGTCGAGGTAAGTATACAGACATTTTTAACTTTTCAAAAGTATCTCTACACATCAAGAAAAATAATCATTATTCTCCCTGACATTAAGCTTGACAACACAATCCTTACAATATTATTTGCAGAAAGTGTCTTGTTTTTAGGTCTGTAACAAATTTTTATGAAGTTATAGAACATATATCAACGATAAAATATAATGATTTTATAAATTCGCAGCATATCAAAGATTTTAAAAGATTGTAAGCTTTTGAAGATGTTACTGTATCAGATTATTCAAAAATACTAGGGCCGTTCTTACAATGTCCAGTTAAGTGTCGGTTAGTGTTAAGTAATATATTATACATATATATATATAATATAATATAATATATTATATATTATTATTACCAAATCGTATATGTATATTGTATATCGTATATGTATATTGTTTATCGTATATTCGTATATATTATCTTCAAAAAAACTACTTCGTAGAAGTAAAAAAGGCTTTTTGTGCGTAAGTTGAAGAGACTGGGAGAAAAGATAGAACTTTGGTGTTAAAAAAAATGTGAAATCAATCTCAAAGTTCTGTGCCAAAAAGGGCCATGGTTGAAAAAAATTGAATTTGGAGCTTAATACAGAAGTGAAATCAATACCCAAATGATGTACCTCAACTTGAAAAAATATCTTATTTAATATAATTTCAAGATGTTCAACTGTATAAACAATGAAAAAAAAATTAGCACAGAACGGCGTACAATAATGATGAATTAGCCATAAATCGGAGTTGTTGACTTGTTTACGAGTTAATCTGTCTGATTCGAATTTTTGTTGACAAACTGTCAGCTTACATTTTCGATGTGAGTATGTGATGCCCGAACAGCATATTAGCATTCTGGGTTCGGTCTCGGCACCTTTTATAATTTTAGCCTTCTGATTGGCTTTACCGCGCTTTTTGAAAATTTAAACTATTCTATTATCTAATTGCTTCAACTTCTAAATTGGTATGACGGTAAAAAACCATTATGCATCGATATTAGTATATAGTTTTATACCAGTAGTATTATACCTAATAACACTATAATCAATAGAAATTATGTCATCTCAATTAAAAACAACCAAATCTATAAACTATAAATCTACATTTGTCTTTTATTTTTAATACATTGACATTGATACATTTGTTTGATAAATTGTATTAAGTTTATAATAATATAATTGTATTTTATATAATATGTTTATTGTTTATGTACCTGACATCACTCATTTAAACAAACATAGTGTCTTAATAATGTAAGCACTGAGAGGAAAAAAAATGTAATTATTAAACAACACCTAAAGCAAGAGTCAAACTAAAACTGATAGAGACGCATAAAAAAGGGATATATTAGAGTGGGTAGATAAGTTCTCTTTAACCAATGTGCCCATTCCTTAAAAATTACAAATATAGTTATTTTTGTTTGTATTTCATGTTCACATTTAGGTTGGTACCTACCTTAAATTTAATTCTAGGATGGTTTCCCACTAATTTTGTTGCATTTGGCAATATAAATAAATTCTGACTTCTGCCAGTGTCATTTGTTTTTGAAACCTATCAATACAGTTAGATTGAAATTCAAAATTTGAAATATACACATAACATAGGTAGTTGAAATTTTATTACCTATGCAATAAATAATAACTAATAAATAATAATAAAGTCATATTAAATGCTAAAGTATATTTTAAATTTTAATAGTTATTTAACTAGAAGTTAATAACATAATATATTTAATAGTTGGATACAATATTTAAAAAAAATACCTTAGGTCTCCAAATAAGTAATAACAATAAATTAATGAAAAATTCAAGTTAGCACAATTTTACATTCTATGTAGTTATAATATTTTAGAGAAAATTTATGAATGTTTAATAATAAATTTATGTATTATTATTATTATTATTATATAATTATATAATATGTACATCATAATAATAAAAAATATGTGGTATAAGATTTGATGAAAATAGTAATTAAATAATAGTTAGATAATAGTCATTGTAGTTAATGACTTTTGGCATTTGGGACATTCTTCCTAATATTTTCGGCTAAATTTATTTTTATTTTTATTGCATTTCTTTTGTTATTGTCTGTCTTCACTGGTCGCCCTACTTATAAACGTTTACTACCTCTTGTGACACCTGGCTTTCTTCTACTTATTTTGGTAGGCTGCACATGAATAGTTGAACGAGATAGATGCCTTAGTGATATAGTACTACCAGCAGTACTCAAAAATGATTCCCAAGTAGCAACTGACTTAACTTTCTTCAAACGATCTAAACTTTTAGTGAGTACTGAACTTGAAGTATTCTTTTTAAATTTTTCAAAATTTGTTTTAATTAATTCTTGAATCTGGTTAACACATTCATCAGACTGATGATCAATATTATGATTATCCAGATAATCATCAGTTTCGACTAATGTATTTGTTATTGGAGATGATAATACATTATTTTCAATAATTTAAAGCAATAGCTGGTAAATTAGGCATTGCTTCATTATAGTAATGGTATACTGCTGCCTGATGCTTGCAAAAAGCTCCTAAATTTCCTTTGGAACACGTAAAAAATCCATGAGTGACATCTACTTCATAATGACCACAATCGGACCCTGATGGTACTTTAAATGTATTGTTAGATAATTTTTCTATCGAATCTTTATTAATATAAATAGCTCTTTTTATTTGATCTTCAAATAGTAATCGAGCTGAGTCATTTCTACCATTAACAAAAGTCCTTAAGCGTCTTAAGTAGTAATCTTCTAGGCCAGTACAAATAAAATCAACCAGTGCAATGGCGTTATATGCCTTATTTCTAGAAGGTACTATGTCTTTAAAAATCCGTACATTAACTTCACTAAAATTATTGGTCTGATTACCATGTACAGCAGAATTTCTAAAAGCTAAACACCATAACTCTTTTCTCGTCCAATAATTATTAATATATTTCACCCATTTTTCATACTTAAGTGGTATAATTTCATCACCTATGCTATTATTAATAGTTTTTGTCTTGCCAATAGCAGTAATATAGGCTTTGTGAGCACTATTATAATCTGGTGAAATTAAAATACTTTGAAATAAATTAAACAACAATTTTCTGTGTTCGTTTTTGATATTATGTTTAGCGTCCCATAACCATCTCCATACTGATTGTAAAACGTGGAACCTACAAAGCAAAATATTTGATTGTGGCCAAATTGATTTTAGTGCTTGCCTTTCTGCCTCGCTATCATCAATTATAAAATGTCTTGGAAAACCTTGGCCATCAAAACTGTTAGGAACTGAATCATTCAGCAGGGAAAATGCTGTTTTATATTCATCAACTGTTTGTCCTTTTGTTATGAATATACCCAGAGGAATAGCTCCAATACCACATGATGTAAGCATGAATGTAACAGTATGACTTTGAGTATCACATGATGCTGTACTGTCTGCAAAAGCAATATCTTTAGCAAAGGCTAATTTATGAGCCTTTTGCATAATAGGAGTGACCACTAGTATAGCAAATGGATTTTCATTAAACCTTACAATAATTCCATTTTTTTCATAATCTGTTTTTTTATCTTCAAGTTTCTGCAAAATGTTTATTTAAGAATTAAATAATACAATGTACGTATAATCAGTTTTACAGTGTAGAGTATAGATTATAAAACCATTGCTCCCATTAGTAACTTTAAAAATGAAATATTTTTAAAATGTATAAATAAAAAATTAGTATCCATTTATTTAGATTATTTTTACTTTGTAATAATTAAAAAAAAAAAATATGTAGGTATTAAAATTAGTGTGGAATTTCATGGTGTGATATTATGGTTAACATTATTTTTGGATTTAATTAATAGAATAGGTACTACATCATAAATTGTTATGGAGACATATCTATTAATATTATTCGATTCCTGATCCCTTTAAGTAAGACTTGTGATGGAGATCAGGGAATTTTACATTTTTAATATTAGTCTTTGTAAAAATTTAAAAATATCAGCAGATTTAAATTATGTACTAAAAATAGTATAAAAACTTATTTTTATATTCAAACAATATTAATATAAATTGATGAAGTAACAATTGAGTAAAATTACATATTTTACTTTTATGAAAATGTATACACAATAAGAATATAACTATATAAGAAAACTTAGAAAACTTATTGTTATATATAATTATATAAAAATAATTGTTATTTAATTTATTAAAACTACCTATAACAATAATTTTAATTAATTTCTTAAATTGATCAAAATTGGTGGAGTCAATAATACAATTTGACGGTGTTTTGGAGAAGGGTTCAAGTCCATTTTTGGTCATTTTGATGTAAATAGTCGATTTTGTAGGAAATTTTGTGCCCCATTGATTGGTAAAACTGTAATAGACCCATTTAAATTCAATAAATTATAAAATTATATACATACTATGTTGACATTTGAATAATATGATGCTTAAAAAAAATATCAATATTGCTTTATTCCTTAAAGGAAAATATAAATATAACATAACTTTAACCGTGGTCCTGAGGTCTCTATCATAATGGTTATGATATTATATTATATTATTTAATATATTATAACAAAGGCAAAATTTAAAAAAAAATTGTTTTAATATTTTCAATTTTACTTGATTTTTATAACTATAAGCTGAAGTTTTGACATGCTTTACCATACATTGTTATTTTTAATGTTTTTAGTATAATTAATGATTAATTTAAATCATTAATATATTAGGTTATACCTATGCAACAAATTGCACCACTGTTTACCTACTTTGTTTACAACTCAAACACTCAGTTGTGAAAAATGAGTTAAAATTACAGTTTAAAACTAATTTTATATTAAATTATTTTATAATTTGAGACAGAGTAATTGTACATAGCCACATAAGTACTTGTTTTTATTTTTCAAAATATTTAACTAATTAGCTCTAAAATAATATAGTATTATAACATGCAAAACTGTTAGTTTCAATTTTTATTAATTCATTGTGATTAATTATTTATTTTTATAGGTATTTAAATAGTTAAATGTTTTCAATAAACATATATCTGAGGATACGGTATCTAAATATAACTGTTAAATATTATATTATTAACTTCCAGTTAAATAAATATATTTTGATTACCTATTATTTATCATAATTCATAGAAGAGAAAAATACTCACCTAAACCGTCATTGAAATAATTTTCAAATTTAATTCTAATTTCATTGGTTGGTCTTAAAAAATATAAAGCTTCAGCAGAACCTAAGCTATATGGTTATGTTCAATAACAAATATGATTGCTGGTAAACCATCCTATAATTGCAAATTATACTACAATTAACAAATTAAATAAATAAAAGTTGATTATGTAGTATATACTATATAGTAATAGTATATACAAAATAAATAAATATTTTTTCCAAATTCTAATAACTTAATTATGTAGTTATTTTTTAATAACTGGGCAAATTAGATGAGTGAAACTTATATAACTCACTCTAATATATTTATCCTTTTTTTTTGTGTCCCTAGTACTTAATTTAATTTTTATATCAATTTGAGCTTTGCATTCTGTGTTTTTTTATCTCCCTTTTTTGTTCTTCTCAATACTAACTTTATTAAATCCACTATGGTGACACATATACACTTTTCTATAACACAGTAATAATTATTTTGACTTAATAAAATAGGTGGATATAATATTGTAGTTATTAATAAATACTGCTGGTAGAAATATATAATACCTACATAAAACAGATATGTTGACTGATATTTTTGTTACATACATCACTATAAAGATGAGACAGTTTCAAATAAAATCAAGATGTTAAAAAAGTGGACAAAAGTAAAAAAAGTTTTAAAATTGGTTCATACATAAATATATACCAAATATATTATGTATTAAAATATATATTTATTTGAATACATTGAACCTATTTTGTGTAAATATTAATATTTAATGCAGTGTTACTACTACCTATTAAATGTTATATAGCCGTATAATAATAGTTGTTTTATCAAATACAAAATATTAAAAATTACCTACCTATTAACTGTTATTATATCTATATGATTTAGTGCCTCGGTGGAACTATATACTATAATATAGGTAATTGAGAATCGTTAAAAGAACGGTTTATATGGTGCAAATATGCATGGTTTAAAAATAAAAAAATATTCAATAATATCAAAAATAAAACGCATTTCAACGAAGGTGCAAAATAAAAACCTGTGCCAAATTTGTATACTATATATCATTTTTATTTTTATTGTAAACAGTATTAAATATTGATTGAGGCTCTTAAAAATAACCTCCTGGAATGACAGCTGGTCGACCAGTAAGTCTCCGTTCAACAGACTATACATTCATTGTATAATTTTGTGCCCTGTGAGCTCAATTGTGTATTTCAAATGATTGTTGTTTCCAAGAACCGGAGACCACCCAAAACTAAGTTTTACAGCAATGCATGCCTATACGTTTTCACAACAATATATGGCCACCCGCTGTCATATTGGCCGCCTCCACGAAACTGAACGATCTTTGTCTGTATTTGGTCTTGATAATATGGCTATGTGTCGTATATATTTATATTTATATACGAAAAGTTCACATAATATTTTGACGTTCATAATTTTCCTTTTGGAAATGTAATTCAAATTAAATACAAAATGAGAAATTTAAAAATTAAATAACTTTTTAACAGTTGAAACACTTGAAACTGCAATAATTGATTTTCACTAGATTTTACTTTAGCAACCAGATTTATGAGAAACTCGGATTTTGTTTTTTATGATCAGTGAGGGGGTAAACATTTTAGAAACAGACGACCAAATTTTAGTACAGTTAGAAATTAGTCCGAAATTAGTTACATACTCGTACTTAAAAAAAGGTTCCGGCAGAAAATTTCCCATTATGACATTCACCGGTAAGCGATCTTTGATAAAATGGGAAGTCAAAAACGTTGTCTTGGACGTTGAATGAACGTCAACGTCCAACGAATTTTTTATTTTCGTTACGTAATTCCTTATATTCGAGCGAACGTACGACATTAATATATTATAATATGCTAGGCGAGACGAGCTTCGTTAATACGGCCGCCGTGACACTTTTGTCTTCCTTTAACCGTCGTCGCGAACGTTATTTTTTTATATTGTTAGGCGCTAATCGCCGACATTTATTATATTATTAAAATTTATATTGTTTTTTACAGTATGTGCTGATCACCACTGATTATTATTATCATTATTGTATTATTGTTTTTGCCCATATTTTTCCTGTGTTGAGCCAGAAGGGCTATAATATTATTTATCTTGTTCAGCCATAAGGGCTTTAATTTATTAATTATTATATTTTTATACGATTATAATTGTGTTTCTGTGATTTTTATATATTTGTTAATTTATTATTGATATCGTGTATTATACATAAATTAATTATTTACCCGAAACGTGTTACCATTTTATTATTATTTATTTATAAGCACACACATACACACGACACACCCTCACACATTCACCACACACCAGTACTCTCTGATCTTGCTCGGCGACCACGTCCACTTCCTTTGAGTCGCTTTACGTCACACACACATAGGTCGGTTGGTGAGTAGCGGTGTATCGTATACCTATGTAACGCGCGAAGTATTTCGGTGACCGGGCGTCGCGTACTATTGTTGTTCGTACGCGGCCCGTACACCTTATAAGGTCCTTTTGTTACCTGAATGGTCACTAGGGTTTAAACAACCCCCACCTATTCTCTATATTTGCTACATATAAATCAAATATATAAGTAGGTAGGATCTGCCGACTGCTCATCTGCTCACTAGACTGCACCACAGTTGATCACGTTACAGAATTCAATTTGGCTACAGTGTTAGTACAACTATTGTTACTCTTCCACCAGATACACCGAGTCGACTACAGGTATCCTACACAGCAATTTTTCTTGAAAAAGGTATGTTTAATTACTTATCCACTATCAATGCATTAGGAACTTAACGTTAAATAAATCAGTCATATTATTTAATATAAAATTAATTCAAGATAATATTAATTATATTTTATTGATATACAAAAATAATAATCGTATTACATTTTAAATACGTATTACTATTTAATTTAGAATTATAGTTACATACTGTGGTAAATTTATTTAACAAATTATAATATTAAAAACATTTAGATATGAAGATTTTTACTTATTATAGGTACTTATAAAAGATATGAAAGCAAATTATAGTTCAGTCAATTATCATATTTTAATATTAATATTAAATTATTATTAAATACCAGCAATAAACTGTAATAAAACTACTTTCATAATAGTCGTCAAATAAATTAACTGCTTATAAATGATATATGTAAGTATTGGTACCAACAATTACTTTTATATTTTATACGATATTGTGATTATGAAAAGAATAAAAATTAATGAGAGTTTCAAAATATTCCACAATTTTAGATAGTATAATGACACTAAGTATGTATTTAAAAATAATAAAAAACAATTCTGACATTAGAAAGTAATCAACGATTTATGCTATATTTGTGTGATAAAAATAAATTTATTATATAACAATTGATATTTAGTGTTTAGTCGCATTTAAATTCAATAATAATCTAATAATCAAGATCAACGTGTATTTATTTTATTCTATATCGTGAGGTAATTTAATAAACGATACTTATAGTCAAAAGTTTATGTTGTATGACCGAATGTTTCAGATAATCATGAAGTTCAATATGATTTTGTTTGTTCTGTGCTTATGCATTGACTTGATTCTGGGATCTATCGCTGATAATAGTTCGTACTGGGTTGATCCGATACAGTTTTGTGGAACAAGACTCTCGGCTGAACTAGCAATCATCTGTAAAGGCATCTACAATAAAGATAAAAGTAAATATAATTTATATATTATGGTATCTGATTATCAATTACAATACTTTATCTTCCATCAATCGAAACTAGCAGACCATAAAGCTGGTTAGAATTTGTTTTTTTTTTTTTTAGAAATTGGTTAGGAAACTGTAATTTATATTTCATAAAACCTTCATGGGAAATATTCTCGGGAAGGCGGGAACATTTATGTTTTTAAATTATCTGATTTTATTTTGATCAAAAAGTGTTGCCAGTAGTGCATTAAATTTCTGTTTTTAATTGGTTAAAATAATGTTACTGGGCATATGGGATATCTGGCAAAATACTACTTTCACATTATACCCGTTTTAAAAGGTGCATAATATTATATTATTAAAACCAAAAGGTTTACCATTTTTTGAAACGTAGTTTCTTAAGGCGTGATGTGAGCGGAGGGACCCTAGCCTAGAAAAACCGTGCGTAACGAAAATAAAAGCGTTAATCGCTATCTCTCTTACTCTTTATCGCTTTCTCTATACTCCTGCCCCTCTCGCTCTACGGCCGGCTACGTTGTTATTATATATCTACACGTCGCCACCTATAAAACACACAAAATAAAAAAGGTCAGGTTGCAGGTAGCTGGAAACCTTAGATACTATTATTATTAATTGTTATTGTTATAATAAATAAATTATTATAGTATTACAATAGAAACCGTTCATAACAAAATATATATTATAAAATCACTTTTGTAACTGTGCTGACGAATCTGGGTTTTTCCGTTATGATTACATCATTTCGCGTTGTTTTGTTTGATCGCATCGGGCTCCGATGTCATTGACCTTTTCTCCGCGGTGCGTGTTGTGTTGACAATGTTGCTCTGTTCAGTTTTCGCGATCATTTAATGACAACGTATCATTTGCTTTCGGTGATTGAATATGAGCAATAATAATAATTCAATGTATTTTTCAATGAATTAAATAAAAAAACCTGATAAGATAATATTTACATTCATTTCGAATAGTTCCACTGAAATTAATCTATAACCTATAAGACTTCCAAAGAAACTACGTTTCTCCCGGGTGTCCCATGACAGCACTCCTTTTTTAATTTTTTTTACTGGTATGACAATGACTTCCTTTCCTATGGCTATAGACAGTATGTTTACATTCAGATCCCACTTTTTGAAAACAAAAAACATCACAAATTATAAGCTGAAATGGTCACGCTCTTATCTTTTTTATACATTATGTTGTTTTTCCACGTGGTCTGTTACATACCTTAGATAATGTAGGTACTATATGGATGTAGTTTTAACTACTAGGATCGTGTATTATAGACCTAACCCTCATGCTAATTCTTGATGTCATAATGAAAACATGATTTATGTATGAACCAAGAACCCCTACTCTCTGACAGCAATGTACGACAGCGAATTGCGAAGAATTCAGATTGTTCAATCTGATTTGGTTATCAGTCATTTATTTATGCACAATAATAACAAAGACTTTTCAGTCCGTAGTACATGATCTAAGCATATCTGCGTATATGCCTATGCATTTATTTGATGCCAAAATGCCACCCCGCTGGTCTAAAAATGTATAAGCTTTTGATTGCCAATACATACATATTTAATTTATGGACAGAATTTTTATGACTATGAAAAATTTTGTTTGCTCATTAATAGATGAATGATTAGACACACAAAAGAATATATAGAATTTTAATTTTCAGATTAGTTTCATACGTTCAATTTTAATTGTAATTTCGAATTTTCCTTTCTGAAATAAATAATGATTAACCAAAATAATTTGAATAAAAACAATTATACAATATTATCCAGTAAACCTTCATACTATTATACTGCAATATAATTACATAATTAGTCTGCTTCTCTTTCTTAGCTATTCTCAGTACATTTTAGTTTACCACTTCCACGGCTTTAATGTACCTATTGATTACTTGGTAAATGGTAATCAAATGTTATAGATGAAATTTGGAACTATAATTAAATACTACTTTAATTGGGATTGTACGCAATATTACTTTATTTTAAACAGTGCCGCTAGAAATAGATGGGCCCCAGTGCAAATTTAAACTGTGGCCCCTTTAAAAGCGCACACCGGATGTTAATGTAGGGAGTGCAGATATAATTGATGGTACACAGATCCGTGGGATGCTTAGCCCGCCACAGTCCACAACCCCACTAATAATATAATAAACTGCATTGCAATATTTTTAAATTTGTACTTATTTATATTCTGAATTTTTAATTATAATACAAATATAATTGATTAAAATTGTAATCAATTTTTCTTCAATTATTTGTATAGAAAAATTAATAACTAATAATAAAGTTGAAAATGTATAAATGTAAATGTAATCGCAACTCTTTATTTATTTAAGCTATTAAGCAACTATACTGTACATAATATATTATGTATTCAAAACATTTAAAAATAATTATATTATTATATGTTATTATATGGGAACTGAGAGTATTAATATGAAGCCTGGCGGTGCTATATTATACTAAAATAACAAAGTGTTAACGGCATTATCATTATATTATGATCTTATTAAAAAAATTGTTATTAGTATAGATTCTTAATTCTTATATTATTTTATTTAAGTATGGGCCTCATATTAGAAATTGCAACGCGGAGCCCCGGTGCAATGAACCGCCCGCACCACAGTTTCTACGGCATTGATTTTATATTACATATTAATTACTGCAGAGGGATCCGCCTTCTCTGACAATCAGATCGCTACTGATTATCTGATACTCTTATGATTATCTACAATAATGCGTTATGCCTTTATCACAATAAATTGATAACACAAATAATCAAGTTAACTTATAATATATAAGGTTAGGTCTATTAGATTTATAACTATTTTTATTTTGACTTATGAATTTCCTTCATTTTCAGATAGTCAACAGCTGACCAAACTTAAAAGGGCTGTCGTTGATGATTGTTGTTTAGACACGTGCACCAGGAGATTTTTGAAAACATATTATTGTGGTCCTGAACCGGAGTTGTATGTGTCTTCAGCACAGAAATTGAGAGAAATGAAATATGTTAATTATACATATTATTATTCAGATCTGCGTAAGTACCAATTTAAATAAATTTTTGATGGATTGTAAGAGTGTAAAACTGCATTTGGATTACATACATCGTTGTTGTTGTTGAAATTTTTATAGAAAATTGAAATTCATAACATATTTATAAACAAATATATTACAGAATAGGTAAAACTATACTAGTTTCACCTATTTTATGATTCTATGGATTATTTTAAATAATAAAAATCATTGTATTTTTCAAATTTTTGAAATAACGATCCCCTGTATATTAACCCAGAATGTAAGTATAATATGTGGTTGAAATGTTGAATCAGTGATATACTGATATCCCATTTTTTCACTCAGATAGATAGCTTGTAATGAATTAACTTCAAATGGCACTAAAAGAGTCTTGACGCTAATTTTAATAAGCTTCCATCTTATTACCCATCCATTATATCTGTAGCGTTGAGTACATTTGAGTTGTACCCAAACTGACCAACTTAAAATTGATTTAATAATTTATTTCGATTTTACAGTTTGGATTGCAATACAATTTCCACAAACAGATGAGTAACACGACTGGCAACTTGGTATAGCAGCTTCAAAATGTTTCAATCTT
This sequence comes from Diuraphis noxia, assembly GCF_037042655.1. Classification (NCBI taxonomy): domain Eukaryota; kingdom Metazoa; phylum Arthropoda; class Insecta; order Hemiptera; family Aphididae; genus Diuraphis; species Diuraphis noxia. Next base: position 77,349,035 of record NW_028301711.1, read on the forward strand.
ATATAATGAATCAATTATTAATGTATTAAGATGAACTATCTGTACTTATCCCCAAATTAAACTTTTCAATTATATACTTTATATTGTATTTTATCAAATTAAATGTTTGCAAAATAAAATAATTACATAATATATATTTATATATCAAACACTTAAACAAGTACTTATTTTTAGTTAATAACATGTTAGTTCAAATATTATGTTAGGTATTTTGTAATTTTTATTTCTATATAGTTCAATTTCTACCAATTTTAAGCAACAGAAATAGGAATGGTATGGTATTTTTATAACTAGTATTCAAATACTATGATGAAATGTGTGGCGGACATCAGAATATATTTTATATCTATAATTAGCTATGGTACCTACATTAAGCAATTAAATTATAAACCAAATCATGTTAAGTAGGTAAACATAATATATTCAGACAAACAATTGTATACTAATCATGGGCACAAATGGGGAGGGGGCTTAGAGGGTATTTTAAAATTAGCATTCTCAAATAATGTTTGTGTTTAAGTATCAGAAACTTTTCCTTACAAAAAAAAAACTAAAATTAGATAATGTATAGCTTTTGAGCATCCATAGTTTTTTTTTTAATTGAAGTTGCATCTATGATACTAATACATCTTAACAATAGAAATTAAATGTCATTTAAATTAATATCAGGTTAATAAAAAAGTATGAAGTATAACAGTAAAATTTTTTAGATATTGCTATGTACTGACGGCTGTCCGGCTATGCGCTAAACACGCACATACACACAGAGAGTAGGACTATATTGGAGAGCCCTGAATAGACCAAATGCAGACGTGAGCCACCAGAGTCAGTGCAAGCACCTCCTTCACGCCAGTCACCATTCCAAATTAATCATTTAGACTTAAAATATTTTCAATTAAATCATTCTTGTATCAGTAATAATGTTTTGTCCACATCGCAAGCAAATAATTGTATAATAATTAATCACAAGTCAAGTTGTTATACTTATTTCACCCAAACCATCTACCTCAACACAAGTCGTTCGTTCTCCTGTATGCTGGGACACTACAATATTCAAATCCAGATTATGTATTATCTTATGTGTAAATGTATTAGATTCCACCAAAATAATATAAAAATCAGTAATTTGAATAACTTACTATAATATGACCACACTTCCTCAATTATTTTTGGGTTTTTATTACTTTTGTCTGTGTAATGACTCACAACAATGCATAGTTAATTCCTGTTGTTATTGTCAATTTTGATTGTAACAGTATGTTGATATTCAAAAAGAGATAGAAACCTTAATGAATATATTAGATATCTAAGAAATACTCAATTAGATCAATAATGTACTGTGTGTCTTGCGCAGAGTTATAATCTTGATTGATCTAGTTTCATAATTGTAACAATACAGTCATCAAAAATTAATAATTTATATAGTGTAATATAAATAAAGAAGTTTAATTACATGAAAATAAAATATCATTATCTTTATTTAAAAGATCAATTTAAAAGTATATATTTTATCAAATATCTATGAAAAAAAAAATTAAATAATTTATATATTGAATAAGGTTCAAATTAAAAAATAATAATAATATGACTGTATAAATGTATAAGGCTTATATTATACAAAAAAAAACAATAATAACTTGATTATCATTGAATACATTAACAATACATATTAAAATAAAATAAAATTTTTTTTGGTTGATCAATTATAAAAGATATATTATTCGGTATTATTACCATAATTGGTTTATGAAATTTTTTTTATGTTCTTTAACCTTTAATAGGCATGTTCTATCAAAAACTTATATATCTTTATCGAATTGATCTTTATTCTTTATGTTAACTACACCTTAAATTTCATTATATTTAAAGTACATGGTACCTAGGTAGTATGGTTTTTGTGTATAGTAATAGTGTTTAAAGTATGTCACCGTAAATTATATAAATTAGGTAATACCATTGATTATAAATACTATAGATTGCTCACTGGGCGGTTTTCGATGGCCTCAAATCTTAGAATTAAAAAGAAAAACTTTTATGAATTTTGATCTAAGATAATTTGAACATTGCCGTAATTTATATGTATTTAGTCAAAATTTGAACTGTAAATGCTTATAAAAAAAATGTGTGACTATATATTTCTTTTATTTTTCAAATGATATTGTAAAACTATTTTAGGAGCCTTGTATTAAATTCTCAAATCTTAGAATTAAAAAGAAAAACTTTTATGAATTTCGGTCTAAGATAACTGAAAATTGCCGTAATTTGTACGTATTAAGTCAATGTTTGAACTTAAAATGCTAATAAAAAAAACCGTGCCTATGTATTCTTATAATTTTTTAATCACTATAAGAATAACTTATGAGGAACTTTGTATCAAATTTTCAAGTATTTTGATTGAGCCAAAAAATTTTAATCGACACTTCAAAAAAAAAATGTTCAGGCAAATTGAAAATTTCAGTCGTCTATAAATATCTCAAAAAAAGTCAAAATATTTTGAAAATTAAATCCTGTAAAGAAAATGTCAATCTTAATAACTGGTAAAATTTTCAAGTATCTATGACTTATACTTTTTGAATAATAACAAATATTTAAAATCGTTTCAGGATAAATCGTTATCGTTACGCTATTTCGTAAAAATTTAAAATTCAAATGCACTTAAAATTTTTCCTATAATGACGCTTCGAGTTTTCTCTATAGCTACTTGAAGGAAAAATTATGGAAGACTTAGTGTTGTATTTTCAATCCTTAGTTATAAACACAACAATTTTTATGATTTTTCAACTTCAAAATTACTTGCGAATTTTCGCGTTTTCGACAGATTTCGTAAAAATTTAAAGTATTAACGCTTAAAAAAAAAAATTGTGTCTAACGATTTTTAATTTTTTTTAGCTATAATAAGAACAACTCATAAGGAACCTAGTATTAAATTTTCAAGTTTTTTTTGGTCATCCAAAAATTTTTTACCGACACTTCAAAAAAAATTGCTCATAAAAATCAAAATTTTTTGAAAATTAAGCTGTACATAGATAACACTAACATAAACATTTGGTAAAAATTTCAAGCGTTTAAAAAGATTAGTTTTTGAATTACAACCATATAAAAAAATCGATTTGGTCTAAAACTGGTTTTGCGTAAAAACTCCCGTTTTCCGTCATTTTTTTTTTGTTTTTCTCGATTTTTTTGAAAACTGTTGGAAAATGTTTACTTTCCACCTCTATATTGCACCAAGGATATTCACTTTTACATCAGAAACCACCCCCAAAGTTTGAAATCGAAGCATTTTTTCGACTAGTTATGCTGTACACAGACACACATCATTGTAAAATCAATACATTCATCACTTCGTTCAGAATCTAAAATGAATAATAAATTATGATATACATACAAATAAATATAAATCTAATAAATTGGTTGATTTTTTAATCCTATTTTTTTCACATATTCTAAACGATTTATTTCGCCATCCTGGTATTTCTTCGTGAGATACCCTTAATTTATTGTTAGGAGGAGAGTTCATATAAATAAATATGTTTCGCTTCATAATTTTAATAAAACATCAATTACTATGTACGGAACAATGAGCAAAATAAAATTGATCTTTTAAATGTCGATGATATGATTCAGCTGCATTTGTAGTTCGTATAACCTCATTATCCGGAATTTCAGCCCAAATTTACACAGGTACCTAGGATTTTGGCGCTTTCGTACGATACGATTTTGGCGCTTTTGTACGATAAGACTTTATTTTGTCTTATCTAATTTTGGCGCTTATGTCTTCCACCGTAACAGATAGAACTGACTTTTAGAATAACTTTTGTTCTGATTAATATTTTTTTATTTTTTTTGTTCATCATTTAATCATTAAGAGATCCTTGAGATACACGTACAATATGAAAATAAAAATTTTATTTTTTTAATAGTAAAAATAAAAGAATTTAAATTTGATTAAATTTTTATTGAAAAAATTTAAAATAGCCAATTTGTAAATTTAATTTAAAAAAAATTTTGATGGTAAAAATATTTATCTAAATCTTGTTAATTTTTTAAAATATCAATATTTTTTTGCATAAATTAATTTGGAGTGTTATAACTTCTTTCAAATATTATTTTCAATATAATTTCTGAAATGAGTATATTTTTTAAATTTATTAATTATATAATTTTCACAATTTTTGTTTTACGTTAAATTAGCATAATTTTTTTTTTTTAGTCAGTTCTATCTTATACACCATGTATAATATATCCTAGACGCTAGACGGATAGACTAACAAATCATCTCCGTTCAGAATCGTTTTTCGTATACAATGATACCTGTCATTGCATTCAAATTTAACACATCCACTAAAGTGACCTACTCATACAGCAGAGCGATACCCACTTGCCCACTTTTTTAATTACATAATTAATTTAATATTTCAGATAACTACTTTTATTTTTGTATTTATAATATTTATAATTCATTCAATGAAGTCTGTACTGGAAACACTCCAGTTCCAAGTTTTGGGTGAATTTAATATATTAACCGACGATGTAGATCTAGTTACATGTGCAACTATAACAATAATATATTTAATTTAATGTAGGAAACACGTGCGCTGTGTATAGTAGATATTATATCATAAAATATAATTATATAAATTATAAAGGCATACACATAAACTTTGTTAAACTGTCAAATGTTACCTACCTTCAGAATATTTTTTTGGAACCGCGTTGGAATTAATTCGTGATTTAGGATCAACTGGATTAGAATACTGGTCTCTATTAAAATGTTCAGAGCATAAAAATCGATTTCTAATTTTTTTCGGGCTTATAGAATCCAACTCGACATTCCCTAAAGTTTGAAGTATGTTACTAGATTAGGTTAAATTTGAATTAAATAGGATTATAGGAACATTATTTAATAAAAAATAGCCCATTAGGTACTTGCCGGAATGGATTATCCACTTATTTAATAAATTAGAATCCAACGGAAAGGTGTGAAATCGAGTTTTGGTATTTTTTTGCATATTTTTGCAATTAAAATAAGAACACTTTCTTCTCGACATTTTGGCGTAATAGAAGAAACGTTACAGAACGTGTTAACAATCACGATACAACCGTGAACCGACTGTCAAAGCGTCAATTGGAAAATGAAAAACTACACACCAATACACCATATTATCCATTATTGCATATATGTGTGTGTGTGTGTGTGTGTGTGTGTGTGTGTGTGTGTGTGTGTGTGTGTGTGCGCGTGTGTGTGTGTGAGACATCGAGCCATTGACTAAATTATACACGAAACCAAAATAGATTTTGAACGTTTATTAGTTATTGGGTACTTAATATTATATTTATCATTTCGCACTCAGTTAGACGCTAGCGATTGCAGCGTTACCGTGCACAACTAACCACGCGTCCGCAGCGCAGCCAAACGATACCGTGCAAATAGCACGCCACCGAAAAACCGGCCAGTGAGCAATCTATAGTATTTATAATCAATGGTAATACCATAAATGTCTAGCCAATATTGCGAACTTCTAACATTATTAAGTGGTATTGTCAATGTCTTGTAATTTAATTACATACCAACCAAGTACATCCATGTACAATTTAAATAGTTATTTAAATCTATATAATATTAAACAAAAATTAAAATTTACAATTAGATTACGACAGGGAAAAACAATCTTATCGAATAGAAATTATTTTTTTTTTTTTAATTTACTTACATAGTTATATTATTATAAATATTATAAAAAATACCTGTATAAAAATGTATATAATATGTACGTATATGTACATTATTTGTATATAACTATATAAGGTATGCATGATAAAAAATGTTATCAAATTTAATTTGTATTATTTTTTTTTATAATATATATAGACTATATATATTATAAAGTAAATGGCAATACATATTTATTTATTTTATTGCTATAATATTATTATAATCTGTAAGCTATTTATGAATAAAAATTCCCATCGTAAATTTCAAAAACCTTCCTCAAATGTCCGATAAAAAAAAATTGAGCTCGTTAATTGATCACTAAATTGTTATATGTAACATAATAATTAAGATACCAGTGTCATAGACATGGTGGTGCTGGTGGAGTTGTAACCTTCCCTCCCAACCCTGAAAGTTTAAGAAAATTAAAAAATTATTTCTATACCTTGTCCATGAAAGTTACTGCAATTAAAAATTTTTTAAAACAGCCTTCAGTAGTCAGTAACCGATAAATAAAAATTCTGGACACTTAATAAAACAAAAAAACTGTGAAATACATGTAGGTAGTGATGAATAGTAACCAATAATTACTAGGTACACAATATCAATTTTCTATTGAGACTGATAATTGATAAACTGAAATTAATTTTTATGTAGGTATGAAAAATGTATATATAAGTTACTTGACAAAATGTAATATAATATAACAAATTAAATGAAGGTTTAATTTATATATAGCTATCAATGCCAATCATGTTATTTTTTCATCTTTGTAGTACCTATGTTTGAAAGTACTAATTTAAATATTTTGGGTAACTCTTTTTCAATTTTGTAATTATGTCATTAAAAATAAAATTCTGATTTTAAATGTGGAATGAAAACAAACTTTGATTTTTGGAATTTGAAAACACAAAAAGGTACCAAGGTTTTTTTTAATCAAATTAATTTAATTACATACCAACCAAGTTCATCCATGTACAATTAAAATAGTTATATAAATCTATATAATATTAAACAAAAATTAAAATTTACAATTATAATATTATTATCAATAGATAGTTAGTTTGTATTAAATGGTTTAGTTTTACAGTAAAGGAACTACCTAATACATAATGTACCTACTATATCACATACAGTAATATCTTTTTCGTATAAACTATTAGCTTAAATTACTATAATATCTTATAAACAATTGTTTAAACAAGATGTCATGGTTAATATAAGTACCAACCGGAAATACAATATTATCGGTTATAATGATTGATAATTTTTAACAATGCTAAAATTGGATAAAACTGACTGTTAGAAGATTTAATTAAAGGGAGTCCACTATAGTATAAATAAACAACTAATCTATTGAAGGAATGTAGACTTTTTAAATGTATTGTTTGAGCTATATTTTAAGAGTATGCTACACCCACAAGTAACGTCATTAATCACTATCATATTGGTTATCAGTTTTATCATATAAATTCTAGGATTAAAATTTGGTGGTGTCTTGATGAGCCAAGGTATCGTTAACTAAGATTTAAAATAATATTATTATAATAGAAATCACAAGGTATGACCACATCAAATGCTATTTTATGGTATGTTAGCACACTACATAGGATGTACATATGTAAAGTATAAAAAGTAAAGAAGTTGAAACACTCAACACCCTAGACACATTATTGTAGGCCACCCAAAACGTTCATTTCTGTGATGTTCAATATTTACACACACCAGCAAGGTATGAAGTTACAAAATATTCAAAAATTTGGACTCTTAAGTCATAACTTTAGACCGGCGAAGAGTGTCGCTTGTATAAACAGATATATATAAATATAATGTTTTATATTGAAATATTCTAGTTTAGTTTTATATACGTCATAAGATAGTAAAATGTTGTTTAAAAATCATAATTCAATTTGCTTTATTCAAATTATCTTATTTAACCAACCTAATATGGTAAAATTGCTTCCTGAACCAAGCAATGAATAAATTATTTTCTTTTTATTATATTAAAATAATAATCAATCATACATATTATGATTTCTTAAAATTACATTTTGTGGTACAATTTTAGTTCTTTGTTCTTTAATAATTATTATTATTCTAACTCAAACATTTACATCGAATGTAAATTACTAGTGTACCTATGATAAACAAAACAAATAAAAAATAATAAGTCAGAAAATCATGTATAAAAATATAAATCTTATATTATTATTTGAGTTGGGTAATAAAAACTAATTTATAATTGTTAAATCTACATTTACTTTCTTATACATACTAATTTAAGTATTTGATACATATTATATTATTATTATTTTATTTTTCACTATAAATTAAATTGTAATATGATGTTTAAAATTGAAAAATAAAATGTTGGGATATCTATAGATAGTCCATATATTGATTGTGTATCATATTAATAATTTAATTATAACAAAAGATTGAAATATATTTTTGAAGCTGCAATATAATGTTGATAGTTGCTTGGTATACTGGTTACTTATCCAATTGAAGATATTCCAATACTTGCATCACTGAAAAATTGAAACAAATTATTAAATCAACTTTTAGTTTGTGGATTTCTATACTATTTAAGTGTATTTATTGCTATGATTATATACATTGGATGGGTAATATTGAAATTATGGAACATTAGATGTCGATACGATGATACTCGCTTTGAGCCATTTGTAGATAATTTATTTCAACCTATTTGTGTGAAAAAATGTGATATCATCAATTCCACCACACTATATTTTTATTAAGGTAATTATAAGCATCTAAATCCCTCCAGTACAAGAAGCTTTAAGTGCAGTAGGGCAGCATTATATTTACACAACATTAAAGGTATGTTTTGAGTTTTATATTTATAAGCTAAATTTTTCATTCTAACTATATACTCAATGTATCATAACTAAACTTGAATTTGAACGAAAAAGGTCAAAATTTATTTTGTTGAATCTGAGAGCATACTTAATGGTATTTGAGTTAAAATGGAATAAGTAAAAATGTAGTTAGGTGTCCTAAATTCTAGGACAAGGCGTCAAGATATAAGAATATTGTCATTTTTAAAAATTAAATTATTTTTACTATTCAAAATAAACTATATTGAACTGTTTATAAATAGTTTTGTAAGAAATCACAATAACGTCTAAGTATCTAGTTCTATTTCAACAAATTCCAACGAATTCAAATGCACTCCAAGACCCTTACAGGCCACTCATGAGCCCTTTAAGGCTGCATCCGAATTGGTTCCCATCAGCACACTATGACCATAATGATAAATCAAAATGTTTCTAGGCCTGCGCGATAGTCATTCGTTACACTCGATAGTCGATAGTGTCAAAATAATCGATTATTTCGATTAATCGATAGATTTTGAAAACAAAATGTATAATATTTACTATATTCTTAGTTTTACGATATTATTTAATTCGCTCACTATTTGTTCGATAGTGAATTGGATTGAAATAATCGATATCATCGATACGACTTATACCACCATCATGACTCCTGTGGCTAGAAACCTTAACCGCGGGGGAGGGGGGCATCGCAGTCTTTGAGAAAGATTTTAAATGATCTAACTAAATTATGAAATTTTCGTTTTATTTTTTCATACTTATAAAAAATGAGAAGAAACACAAACCCCGATAATTAACTGTGTGTGTGTGTGTGATAGGTATCTAATTTTGTATTCTAGAGTTCGTTGAATTTACAATTAATATAAACTTTATAGGTTAATTTCGACCAATAGACGATACTATTATAATTAAGAATAAGGTACTATAGAAAATTATATTCACGTGGATCTTCGTTGTAGCGGCCTTTGCAGATGATTGAGAGCTCAACTGCGAGATTTGATCCACAAAACCTGAACGGAACTTCCCAGTACGAACTATTATTAGCGATAGATCCAAGAATTAAGTCAATGCACAAGCTCAGTACCAAAATAATCAAATTGAACTTCATGATTTTCTGAAATAATACACAACATTATACGATGTGACTATAATATGTTAAAAACCTGCAGAATAAAATTAATACGTTTTTGATCTTGATTATTGTTAAATCATTTGTAAATTAATATTATTGATAAATTAAATACTAAAAATAATATTTTTTTATCACACAAATATAACATATCTTATGCAATTTTTATGAAATTATCGAACGATTTTTGTTATATCAATTTAAATTGTTGAAACCTAGTTTTTTTTAAATTAAGAATAAACCAACTAATAGGTAAGTAACAAAAAATATCATGTTAAGTATCAATATATGAAAGCCTATGTTGATAGGTACCTATTATTCATACTTGTATAATTTTTAGGCCGTTGGTAGGTTAATTTATTCGACGAATATAAGAAATATATTTCTACTGCATTCTATTTATTTTAAGTTAGGTTAGGTTAGACTTCAGATAAAATTATTTAACGTTATTTAAAAATTGAAAACTAATTTAACTGTAATTTTCCATCAGAATTTACATAAGTACATACTAATTGAATGTAAATCTTTATTTCTAAATAAATATATTATAAGTTTTGTTTGTGAAAAATATTTACATACAACAATATAAGATATTTAACTATATAACTCAATAAATAAAAATATTTATTCAATATGTATCTTGATTAATTTTATATTAAATTTTACCATTAAAATTACCTAACAATAAGACCAATAAGTAGTCTGTTGATAGTATATAAGTATAACATACCTTATTAAAGGTACAATGTCCGTGTAGGATATAGTAGATAGTTCGATTTATCTGGTAGAAGACTAGAAGAGTAACAATAATATTGGACGAACACTGCAATTAAAATGAATTGTGATCATCCGTAGTATGGTGTAGTCCTGAGTCCTGACGCAGCTCTCACCTAAATATATAAAGTTATTATAGATTGAGAAAGTAGTGAAGGGGAGGGGATTGGTAAAACCACACACTTGTATGTGGTGAAAAAGGTACGTTATAGGCTATAGGCCAGGAGTTCCCAAAGTGAACTATTCCCCCCTCCTTGTTGATGATTCTGAAATTCAAAGAGTCCTGCTTTAACCTCTGCTTTACCAAGTGATTCTAGGACATTATTGAAAACATCCAAGACTAAATTTTGTTCAAAAATAGTTTTTCCTGGAAAATATATCCATATAGGACTTGAAAAACAACTTAAAAGAATTATTTCTGGAACTTTTCAAGATTTAATTCATAGTTTCAAACTAATAATCACTATAGATGGTATTCCAATTTTTAAAAGTTCAAACATACAAGTGATACCAATTTTATTTGGGATATTATCAGATATAAATTAACTACAAAATAATGTGTTCCCAATTGGTTTATAGTTTGGTAAAGGTAAACCTCATGATATCGATTGTTACCTAGAAGAATTTGTTAATGAAGTCAATTATTTATCAGAGAATGGTATTTTACATCAAAGTAAAAAAATAATTCCAGTAAAAGTTGTTGCTTTCTGTTGTGATGCCCCTGCAAAGGCAGACATTCTTGGTATAAAGTCTTTTAGTGGGTATAACTCATGTACTTTATGCATTTTTATTTTTTAGTATTGAGTATTAATCGTACCTATTATACTCGTTACTCAATTTATTGCGTTTCGGAGTTCGGGGACATATTATAATAGTAACCACAACAGTACAATACAACACATCAACGCCAGACAAATAGACAATTAACATTTAACAACACTATTCTCTTAATTTTTCCGATATGAACACAAAACATATTATAATCAGGTTAGGTTATATTATTGATATCACTTGGTTAATCAATAAATTTGAAAATAAAACTATTTATATCCACTAAAATTAATGTACCTATATTACTTTGCGGTAAACGTACGTCGAACAGTATACTACTCATAAGTCATAATAACATATTATTTAGTTTGTAATTATTATTCCAGCAGTTGCAGTCAGTTCCTTTCCGATATACACCACCACGGCACCACCCACCGACCGCCACACCACCATCGCGCACACACAATATTTCGTATTTATTTATAGATTATAGATACGTAAATACGTTGCTATCCATGGCATATTGATATTGTCAATTGTCATAATATGATTATGATATAATACATTAATATCCGATAAGACGATAACGTTTGCAGAAACAAAATATTTTAATTTGTTTGGAATTTTGATGTCTATATTAATATTTTAATATTTTGTACTATGTGTTAACGGGAAACAGCCGCCGCCGTTTAAAGCGTCCAATATAATAATAATTTATATTATATTATAGAAAGATAATAAAAAAAAGTGCAAATATCAAATCATAGATATCTTTGCTTGTGGCCCAAAACGTATAAGCAGGTACCGGCCCACTGTGCTATAGAATAGTGGCACACCGGGCCAGTCCGCTACTGTTTCTAAGGCTGATTCTTACAATATCCAGTTAAAGTTGTCGGACTCTTATAAGCTCCGGAATTCTGCCGGTAATAAAATCTGTTATCAGTCTGTTAGCATTAACTGATTTAACTGACACTACCATATATTGTAAGAACGACCCTAACATTAATAAAGAATAATTTTGAATAGAGTTATTAATGTTTCATAAATCTCGTAGTAAATCACACACTTTTATAATGTAATGTTCAAAATTGTAGAGAAGCTTGTTTCCAAATTAAATGTGTATATCTCATATTTTGTATTAGGTACATTATTTTATGTCATATTATATTGTTTTATACTTTTTTATTAGGTGCGATATAACACAAATTTCCTAACACTACAAAAGCTGGTATTATAGAAATCATAAGCTCATGGATGGCTCTGAGCGAAACCAGAATTAAAAAGTATACATTTTCAGTTATTTTATTTACATTATTATAAGATTTAAATTAAATATACATTTTTTAATATAATTGTATTTATTAATTATAGAAATGCCATTAAATTATCTTTAGACTACTGCAGCAATAGATCTTGCCACATCTGACCAGCCTATCTGACCTAACCAGCATTTTTTAATGTATAGTCTTATTTGCAATTGTTTAATTGTTACCTATTCGTTACATCCAAGTTCAGTTATTATTATTTTTATTTCATACTTAAAAATTGTTTTTTTTATATAAATAATTATACCTATGTATACATTATAGGTACAAATTTTATTATATACTTATATTGTTATTTGTTACTTCCAAGTTTGGTTATTGCAGTTTTTATTATATAATTATACTTAAAAGTTGTTATTTTCTTTTAGTAGTACTAAAGTATACCCTATTATAGTATACCTATTACCTATGTATACATTATATATATTTTATTAAGTATATATATTATTATTTTATTTTGTATTAATTGTATACATATTGATATTATGCATATAACCATAAAGGTTCTTTATCATTTTATTTAAAATAAATTTTTTTTGTGTGTTTCATACTATTAAATTATAAATTAATAATTTTTTTTTTTTTTTAGTAAACAATTTCTTGCAATTCTATACACATAGGGTGTGTATAAAAAAAAAATAACATAATGTACCTACCTATAATAAGCTGAAAACACTGCATTTTTAAACTGCATATGTTTAAAAAACATTTAGAAAGTTTTTAAAAAATATATTAAAAACCTTTTTTGTTTATTTAAAAACGACCAAAAAATAATTTAAATACATTAAAAAAATGTTAATTAAACATATTTATTTCTATGGAAAAGCGGCCATCAAAACATTGCTATATTATATGTTTTACAAACCTTTTTTTATATTTTTAAAAACATTTTTAAAATATTTTATTGCTCATATAATATATTATAATTCTCTCTTTGTATAATTTTTTTATCTATGATATTTTCATTGCTTGAATAAAAGTTATTTGTTGGAAATGAGTGGGATATGCATTTTGGGAGTGCATTATAATATTTAGTCATACATTATGGAGGATAAATTATATGACATTATTTTATTTTTTTTTTTCGAAATTATTTTCGATTGCGTCATATTGTAATGGTGTTGTGTAGTCTTTCCCATATCGTGTTGTTTCTTTATGCCCAAACATGGTCATAATTTAGAACGTAGACAGTGAAGAATGTTAATAGCTTACTGCGGTGATGTGTCCTTTTTGTATATTTGTTGTGATGTAATTGTTTAGGAATGTTGGTAGATAAATATTTCTTATACCAGGTACCTACTATGTTTTAATTGTGTCTGATTTTCTACACCTAAATATGTTTGTAATTATTGGTTTCATTATTTTATACTTCTATCTATTTAATTACAGAAGTACAGAGAATATTATCTACTTTTTAGTATAATACATGATAATAATCTTTTTATAGGCTATCTGTCTTGTATATTTTTATATTTTTAAAACATTATTATTTGTATAAGTAGCTACTAATTAAATAAAATTTTAAAAAAATAGAGGAACTCACTATCACTAACTCACTTAACCAAATAATGATTGAATTTTGATAGTTCTATGGATAATAAATAATTGTGCATATGTATATTTTTGTTTTTATGTGTAATACATAAATATTGTAACTAATCCCACTAATATAAAAATTAGATATACTATAGAGCTTAACTATTTTAAGTGGTAGTTACTCATATGGGTTTAATTAGCTCAGTATGTTTTCAATCAAAATATTTCGTCATTAATTACCAATGTTCGTAAATCACATACCTATTTTAATACGTCTATCAACCTTGGACATACTAACGACATTATATTAATGACACCTAATATAATAAAACATTAACCACATTTTTTTAGTGTTGTAGTTATCTACATAAGTATACACAAAATAACATTTAGACAATGGAATTTACTGATTTCCCACGGTTCTAATTCTATAAATATTCAATATCATCAGCTATTATTATTATTTACCTACCGATTTTTTCGGGACGCAACTATTATATTATTCAATGGTTCCGTTACAATCGTTGTCCGCTGTCTTCTCGAGGTGTAATCAGAGAGGAGTTCCTGTTCCAGATCCATAATTATATCTGGAACATCCCTGTCCATAGTTGCCGACCAATGCATTGGTCCACGGCCTAAAATAGTGTGTAATGCGACACTGTTAGCATGATGTGTTGCATCTCATAAGGAGTGTAGATGAAAAATACATGTTCTAAACTCGAGTGCTAGAAGCATACCGATTTTATTGTGTATAAAGTACCGATAGCAGTACACGCGTTAATACATCATAATTGCATAACAGTTATTGTCGGAGTTATTGTATATAGCAGGTAGGTATCATAGCTATTAGCTATGTAACATCTCCCCCCTTTTTATATCTAAACAAAACAGATTACCTATAGATTAAGTTTACAAAAGTGAAATAATACATAATACAAATTATAAATTAAGCTTACAAATGTGAAATAATACATAATGATACAAATTATAGATTTACATTCATCCGATATTTTTAGTATTGATTTTGCAATACTTAAACCTTTCTCCGCAGACCGCAAGTCCGTTAGATTTTGGGTATCTAAGGCTTGACGTAGTTATAACAAATTCCTAGTCAGTCGCAAAATTCTGAAATTCATTAGAATAAAATGGCATATTATTTGCCACAAGTTGCTTTGGAATCCTACGTATCGAAAAAATAACTTTTAGTATTTTAATTATATGACTTGAGGTTTTAGAAGATAAATAATTTAACTCAAACCAACCAGAATAGTAATCAACTTATACTAGGTAAGTATCTTTCCCATGATCCAAAAGATCACACGCAACTTTCTCATACGGTAGATTAGAAACTTCTTGACATATCATAGGGTCTTTAATATTCTCACTTCTAAATTTATTACATACTGCACAATTACCAATATATTCCTCGATATCTTTATCTAAACCTTTCCAATAAAACAAGGAACGTGCTCTCATTTTAGTCTTACAAATTCCAAGATGAATTTCGTGTAGTTTAAATAAAATTTTATTCTGTAACTTCATAGGGACAAACACACGATTATTAAGAAAAAGTAAATCGTCATCATATAATAGTTGGTAACGCATATTAAAATATGGTATAAGCTCGCGCGAGACTTTATTGTTATGCTTAGGCCAGCCATTCTTGCACACGTATACTAATTGATTTAATAAATCATCTTTAATTGTTTCTTGTACAAACTCATTTCGAATATTTTTAGACATATTAATTGAATGAACTACATCGGAAACATCAACGTCATTATCTCGAGACGATATACACGCTCGACTTAATGCATCTGTGATACACATTTTTTTTCCGGTACATGTATAAGATTAATATCATATCGTGATAATTTGACCTTAATGCATTGAAGCCTTTTAGACGGAATGTCATTTATGTTCTTTTTCATTACCGAAATTAAAGGAAGATGATCGGTTTGAACTGTCACGCGCCTACTATATAAATATAATGATGAAATACCTTGCACGCAAATAAGACTGACAGAAATTCCTTATCAACCTGTCCGTAGTAAATTTCGGTTTCCGATAAGCTTTTCGATTTAAAACAAACTGGTCTGCCTTCTTGTAACAAAACACATTCAATGGCAAATTTACTACTATCTGTCTGTATGATCACGTATTTTGTGTTATCATAGTTTCTAAGTACGGAGGGACTAGCAATTAATGTTTTAAGTTTATTTACACACTCATTATGTATTGATGTCCATACAAACTCATTATTCTTTGTAAGAAGATCTCTTAGTGGCTTAGTCAACATTGGCAGGTTAGGAATAAAATTTCCGACGTACCTAATTAACCATACTTAAAAACCTTTGCAAATCTTTTATAGTTTTTGGTACCTAATACTCGAAAATAGATTTAATACGATCACTATCTGGTTTCATGCCTTCATTTGAAAATGTATGTTCAAGGTAATTAACTTTATCTACCTTATATTAAAATGCAGTGTTACTACTACTTTGTTTACAACTCAAACACTCAGTTGTGAAAAATGAGTTAAAATTACAGTTTAAAACTAATTTTATATTAAATTATTTTATAATATGAGACAGAGTAATTGTACATAGCCACATAAGTACTTGTTTTTATTTTTCAAAATATTTAACTAATTAGCTCTAAAATAATATAGTATTATAACATGCAAAACTGTTAGATTCAATTTTTATTAATTCATTGTGATTAATTATTTATTTTTATAGGTATTTAAATAGTTAAATGTTTTCAATAAACATATATCTGAGGATACGGTATCTAAATATAACTGTTAAATATTATATTATTAACTTCCAGTTAAATAAATATATTTTGATTACCTATTATTTATCATAATTCATAGAAGAGAAAAATACTCACCTAAACCGTCATTGAAATAATTTTCAAATTTAATTCTAATTTCATTGGTTGGTCTTAAAAAATATAAAGCTTCAGCAGAACCTAAGCTATATGGTTATGTTCAATCACAAATATGATTGCTGGTAAACCATCCTATAATTGCAAATTATACTACAATTAACAAATTAAATAAATAAAAGTTGATTATGTAGTATATACTATATAGTAATAGTATATACAAAATAAATAAATATTTTTTCCAAATTCTAATAACTTAATTATGTAGTTATTTTTTAATAACTGGGCAAATTAGATGAGTGAAACTTATATAACTCACTCTAATATATTTATCCTTTTTTTTTGTGTCCCTAGTACTTAATTTAATTTTTATATCAATTTGAGCTTTGCATTCTGTGTTTTTTTATCTCCCTTTTTTGTTCTTCTCAATACTAACTTTATTAAATCCACTATGGTGACACATATACACTTTTCTATAACACAGTAATAATTATTTTGACTTAATAAAATAGGTGGATATAATATTGTAGTTATTAATAAATACTGCTGGTAGAAATATATAATACCTACATAAAACAGATATGTTGACTGATATTTTTGTTACATACATCACTATAAAGATGAGACAGTTTCAAATAAAATCAAGATGTTAAAAAAGTGGACAAAAGTAAAAAAAAGTTTTAAAATTGGTTCATACATAAATATATACCAAATATATTATGTATTAAAATATATATTTATTTGAATACATTGAACCTATTTTGTGTAAATATTAATATTTAATGCAGTGTTACTACTACCTATTAAATGTTATATAGCCGTATAATAATAGTTGTTTTATCAAATACAAAATATTAAAAATTACCTACCTATTAACTGTTATTATATCTATATGATTTAGTGCCTCGGTGGAACTATATACTATAATATAGGTAATTGAGAATCGTTAAAAGAACGGTTTATATGGTGCAAATATGCATGGTTTAAAAATAAAAAAATATTCAATAATATCAAAAATAAAACGCATTTCAACGAAGGTGCAAAATAAAAACCTGTGCCAAATTTGTATACTATATATCATTTTTATTTTTATTGTAAACAGTATTAAATATTGATTGAGGCTCTTAAAAATAACCTCCTGGAATGACAGCTGGTCGACCAGTAAGTCTCCGTTCAACAGACAATACATTCATTGTATAATTTTGTGCCCTGTGAGCTCAATTGTGTATTTCAAATGATTGTTGTTTCCAAGAACCAGAGACCACCCAAAACTAAGTTTTACAGCAATGCATGCCTATACGTTTTCACAACAATATAATATGGCCACCCGCTGTCATATTGGCCGCCTCCACGAAACTGAACGATCTTTGTCTGTATTTGGTCTTGATAATATGGCTATGTGTCGTATATATTTATATTTATATACGAAAAGTTCACATCATATTTTGACGTTCATAATTTTCCTTTTGGAAATGTAATTCAAATTAAATACAAAATGAGAAATTTAAAAATTAAATAACTTTTTAACAGTTGAAACACTTAAAACTGCAATAATTGATTTTCACTAGATTTTACTTTAGCAACCAGATTTATGAGAAACTCGGATTTTGTTTTTTATGATCAGTGAGGGGGTAAACATTTTAGAAACAGACGACCAAATTTTAGTACAGTTAGAAATTAGTCCGAAATTAGTTACATACTCGTACTTAAAAAAAGGTTCCGGCAGAAAATTTCCCATTATGACATTCACCGGTAAACGATCTTTGATAAAATGGGAAGTCAAAAACGTTGTCTTGGACGTTGAGCTGAAGGTGACGGTCAGCGCGTTGAGATTATTATCTTGTTTCGATCATGCCGGAGAATTATTTTAATTTATCATTTTTAAATTCCAAGTGGAGTGAAACAATGCATTATATTTATAATTATGTTTTTCTTCTATCTGTCTTTCACATTTACGGTATAAAAAAAGTTTTGATTTTTAAGTTTAGCATATTTTCTGTTAGAAATAGTTAATTTATTTGATATTTTTAAGAGATCAAAATTGAAAATTCTTTGTAAATTTTGAAAGCATCTTGAATAGTAAAAAAGTGAAAAAAATGGTAATTTTAACGCATATACGATTTTTAAAAGAATCGATTTTTTTTATGTAACCTGCAACTAAAAACCAAACGACTGTAGACACTTGATATTTTTATATCATGATATTTATATTTGAAATATAAAGGTAAATGAAACAAGACAAATGTTGTATATTAAGTTAAATAATATAGTTTATCTATTATGAATAACAAAATGATTAACATAATATTGCAGAATAATAATCTTTTTATTAATAGTATAGTATTATATACCAGGGCTTGGAACCTTTATAATTTTTTCGGTTTCGGTTCCAATTCGGTTCTTCAAAAAAATAAAAATTCGGTACCGGTTTCGGTTTCGGTTCTTAAAATTACAGAATTAAGGTTTCGGTTCTGGTACCGGTTAATACCGGTATTTAGAGGTTAATTTTTTTTTTCAAAAAGTAAAAAACACCAACTATAAACTTAATTCATATACCCATAGGCGCAAACTAGGGGTAGGGGGCCGCAGCTCCCCCAAAATCCTATGACATACAATTTTAAAATGCTATATTGCAATGGTCATCAGCTTGCCTTTAATATATTCAGCCCCCCAAGTCAAAAGTTGAAATTGTGCCTACGCATTTACCTATAATTATCGAAAATGATAAAATCAAATTATAGTAGGCTTATTGGGTTAAAACTTAAAGGACTTAGTAAATTTACTATTTTGTTTTAAAAACATCCAAAACATTAATTGATTGGTTGTTACTTTGTTTTGTATGATAGGTACTATGATATGCTATTTTTAGTGGTGGACACTGCCAAATAACGACTATCGAATAATTCGATAGTGTTATTCGAATGGTCAATAAAAATAAAGGTATTCAAAATTCAAATATTCAATTGTGCACTTTAATCGATAGCTTATAATAAGAAATTAAGAATAAACGAACATTGCATATTGCGATATTCAAAATTATTGGTTATCCGCCCATCAGTCCTATTTTATTATTATAAGAAACTGTTCAGAAATTATATTTAATATGTATATGTATACCATTATATAATATTAATTATTAGTCCTTGTCACAATCTGATAACAATTTATACGGGTGTGTATTTTGATCGTTTTAATAATCATTTTATATTTTTAGACATCATTCATCAACTTACATTACAATAAAATTGTATACAAAACTATTTATAAGTTATAAAATATATGGAAATAATCATAACTACATGCTTTACAAACCAACGGGCAAATAACAATATTTATATATTTATTTTGGTAAATGCTCATATTTTATTATTTCCTGGAACTGTTAGATTATAGAAATGTACAATTATAATTACCCGTATAAAGTACAACCAAATTTTAAGAATCAACTATTATTTAATAATATATTGTATTACCTGCCTAAATATATTAAATAATTAAATAAAACTATAACCGAAAAAAACCGAAATTAACCGAAAAATTCTCTTCCGATTAATATCGGTTCCGGTTCCGGTTCCGGTTCCTAAGAAAATCGAAAAAGGGTTCCGGTAAGGTTCCGGTTCCAATATTTTCAATGGGTTCCGGTTAAAATACCGGTATTTTTAATTTCGGTTCCAAGCCCTGTTATATACACACCCTGATATGTGATAAATTACATAAAAATAAAAATTATAGTAACCATAAACCTTATATGGCTTATATAAAATAATAATAATAATAATATTAATAATTAACTAATAACAAAATAAAAATAAAAATAGTATCCATCATAGACCTCATATGGCTTATATAAATCGTCCATTAATAGCTGGTGTAGGTAATCCACAATTTTCTGGATGGAGAACAAACAACTTTGTTATAAAAACTAATAAATCTGATTGTTGTGTAAAAACAAACAATGGAAGTATATTATTGATTGAAAACATAGCTACGTGTGAATCTTCTAAGATAATTATGGTGATTGGTAGATGTTATGAACAAAAAGTACCATTATTCCTACAACCATGTAGTTCAACTTTATTTGGAATTTACAAAGTTTCTAAATTAGGCGCTCTTCAAACATTTTATATTGATGATATTAAAGAAAAACTAGTTGGTTTGCCTTTAAATGAAAATATTGGATTGATGATAATAATTCCATTCATTCACAATCATGAATAATATTAATATTTACTAATATTGGTTAGACATTAACCATATATATTATAAAAACTATGTATTTATTTGAACAAATCATTTCAATAAATAAATTTTTAGGTCTTGGATTGTTGTATTATTTGTCGATGCCAATGTTATCCAACATGTTCCTAGAATTTGGCTTAAAAAAGTACAACATAAGAAGTCAGCTGTATCTAAAAAAAAATTATTATGTTGGTTTCCCTTTACTAAAACTGATTTTCCAAATACAAAAGTGCATTTCAAAAGAGACCAAATACAAAAAATGATACATAAATGTTATGTACCTAATAATACGGATGGAACATGGTTTAAATGTAAACATATTGCTGGTCCTTTTTGTGGGTATAATACTTTGTATATCTATAATGTCTTATGTTGAATTTCATTTAGATCACATTTTTATTTTATACATATTACTAAATTTTTAAATATATTCTGTTATATATAGATAGTGAAATGCTTTCTAGAATGGTTGCAAAAGCCTGGTCTGACGAAAGCCAGAGTTGTGATGCATCTGAAGATTCATTTAGTGATGAAACTAGTGATGATAACAATACTGTCACTAAAAATGTAAGAAGTATTCGTAATAAGAAGAAGCTAAAACGTTTTTCACCAGATTTGTTTTCGAAGAAAGCTAAAACTTGTACTGAACATGATAAACCATCAATACTTTCAGAAATACCTAGTCCACCCAGTAGACCTTTAGCTGGTCATAGCAATAAAAAAAAAGCTAAACATCAATCAAAATATGTAGAATCAGGTATATTATTATAATTAAATATTTTGTTTTGCTAAAACTATTCTCATATAAGTGGTTTTTAATATTTATTTGTAGTTACTAGTTGCAGTAATGAAATTGAACAAAATATGTCATTAACCACATCAACCAACATTGATTTGGATGAAAAATTATTAAATAACTTTATGAAAGAGAGTGATACTTTAGGTATGTTTTTTATTTGAATACTTAATACATTTCATAAAATAATATCATAGTGTTTCACTGGTATAGAATATTAAAAATGATGATATTATTTTATGCATATATAATATATATATATTATAGTAATAATATGCGATTCTTTTTAAGATATATTTTTAAATAACAATGAAACATCAAATGAAACTAACGATGTAAAAAAATAAAAATAAACCTTATGTCCTTATCTTTATTTTGCAGTATTTTTGTTGTTTGGCTGTAACTTGATCAATTTTGGACTTAGGAAGTTGGTTCAATTATTAAAATTCATTAAAAAATTAGGCAAAAAAATATCAGTGGTTAATATAGGTGGTTGTCATTTAAGAAAAAAAAGTTGTATTGCGCATGCGCAAATCTAATTAAGTTAAAAAAGATCATAAGCCATTAAAATGTGTATTTTTATAGCATAACAGCCATCTAGAAAACAGTTTTCAAATTGCAGGACCTTACTCAAAGATATCGAGTGTTCTCAATTAGCGATTACTCACTAAACAAAAAAACATATTATTAATAATTTACTTATAATGATAATATACATAATAAATTATTGATGTGTCAAAAGTAAGGAAATTTGGTAAAAAAAAAAAATAGGATACTTCACAGACCTCATATGGCTTATATAAACAAAAAAAAAATGTATATAATAATAATATCTTTTTATTACCATTACAATATATTATACATAATATACTGAATACTAATATTTATAATGATTAATACAAATAAAAAAATAGGAATAAATAGGAATACTTCTCACACTTTATTTTTATAATGATTTCCACTGTGTTTTAAGATATTTGAAAATATCTTTTCTTCATCTGTATTATGCATTCTAAGATATTATTATTATATACATTTTTTTTTTGTTTATATAAGCCATATGAGGTCTGTGAAGTATCCTATTTTTTTTTTTTACCAAATTTCCTTACTTTTGACACATCAATAATTTATTATGTATATTATCATTATAAGTAAATTATTAATAATATGTTTTTTTGTTTAGTGAGTAATCGCTAATTGAGAACACTCGATATCTTTGAGTAAGGTCCTGCAATTTGAAAACTGTTTTCTAGATGGCTGTTATGCTATAAAAATACACATTTTAATGGCTTATGATCTTTTTTAACTTAATTAGATTTGCGCATGCGCAATACAACTTTTTTTTCTTAAATGACAACCACCTATATTAACCACTGATATTTTTTTGCCTAATTTTTTAATGAATTTTAATAATTGAACCAACTTCCTAAGTCCAAAATTGATCAAGTTACAGCCAAACAACAAAAATACTGCAAAATAAAGATAAGGACATAAGGTTTATTTTTATTTTTTTACATCGTTAGTTTCATTTGATGTTTCATTGTTATTTAAAAATATATCTTAAAAAGAATCGCATATTATTACTATAATATATATATATTATATATGCATAAAATAATATCATCATTTTTAATATTCTATACCAGTGAAACACTATGATATTATTTTATGAAATGTATTAAGTATTCAAATAAAAAACATACCTAAAGTATCACTCTCTTTCATAAAGTTATTTAATAATTTTTCATCCAAATCAATGTTGGTTGATGTGGTTAATGACATATTTTGTTCAATTTCATTACTGCAACTAGTAACTACAAATAAATATTAAAAACCACTTATATGAGAATAGTTTTAGCAAAACAAAATATTTAATTATAATAATATACCTGATTCTACATATTTTGATTGATGTTTAGCTTTTTTTTTATTGCTATGACCAGCTAAAGGTCTACTGGGTGGACTAGGTATTTCTGAAAGTATTGATGGTTTATCATGTTCAGTACAAGTTTTAGCTTTCTTCGAAAACAAATCTGGTGAAAAACGTTTTAGCTTCTTCTTATTACGAATACTTCTTACATTTTTAGTGACAGTATTGTTATCATCACTAGTTTCATCACTAAATGAATCTTCAGATGCATCACAACTCTGGCTTTCGTCAGACCAGGCTTTTGCAACCATTCTAGAAAGCATTTCACTATCTATATATAACAGAATATATTTAAAAATTTAGTAATATGTATAAAATAAAAATGTGATCTAAATGAAATTCAACATAAGACATTATAGATATACAAAGTATTATACCCACAAAAAGGACCAGCAATATGTTTACATTTAAACCATGTTCCATCCGTATTATTAGGTACATAACATTTATGTATCATTTTTTGTATTTGGTCTCTTTTGAAATGCACTTTTGTATTTGGAAAATCAGTTTTAGTAAAGGGAAACCAACATAATAATTTTTTTTTAGATACAGCTGACTTCTTATGTTGTACTTTTTTAAGCCAAATTCTAGGAACATGTTGGATAACATTGGCATCGACAAATAATACAACAATCCAAGACCTAAAAATTTATTTATTGAAATGATTTGTTCAAATAAATACATAGTTTTTATAATATATATGGTTAATGTCTAACCAATATTAGTAAATATTAATATTATTCATGATTGTGAATGAATGGAATTATTATCATCAATCCAATATTTTCATTTAAAGGCAAACCAACTAGTTTTTCTTTAATATCATCAATATAAAATGTTTGAAGAGCGCCTAATTTAGAAACTTTGTAAATTCCAAATAAAGTTGAACTACATGGTTGTAGGAATAATGGTACTTTTTGTTCATAACATCTACCAATCACCATAATTATCTTAGAAGATTCACACGTAGCTATGTTTTCAATCAATAATATACTTCCATTGTTTGTTTTTACACAACAATCAGATTTATTAGTTTTTATAACAAAGTTGTTTGTTCTCCATCCAGAAAATTGTGGATTACCTACACCAGCTATTAATGGACGATTTATATAAGCCATATGAGGTCTATGATGGATACTATTTTTATTTTTATTTTGTTATTAGTTAATTATTAATATTATTATTATTATTATTTTATATAAGCCATATAAGGTTTATGGTTACTATAATTTTTATTTTTATGTAATTTATCACATATCAGGGTGTGTATATAACAGGGCTTGGAACCGAAATTAAAAATACCGGTATTTTAACCGGAACCCATTGAAAATATTGGAACCGGAACCTTACCGGAACCCTTTTTCGATTTTCTTAGGAACCGGAACCGGAACCGGAACCGATATTAATCGGAAGAGAATTTTTCGGTTAATTTCGGTTTTTTTCGGTTATAGTTTTATTTAATTATTTAATATATTTAGGCAGGTAATACAATATATTATTAAATAATAGTTGATTCTTAAAATTTGGTTGTACTTTATACGGGTAATTATAATTGTACATTTCTATAATCTAACAGTTCCAGGAAATAATAAAATATGAGCATTTACCAAAATAAATATATAAATATTGTTATTTGCCCGTTGGTTTGTAAAGCATGTAGTTATGATTATTTCCATATATTTTATAACTTATAAATAGTTTTGTATACAATTTTATTGTAATGTAAGTTGATGAATGATGTCTAAAAATATAAAATGATTATTAAAACGATCAAAATACACACCCGTATAAATTGTTATCAGATTGTGACAAGGACTAATAATTAATATTATATAATGGTATACATATACATATTAAATATAATTTCTGAACAGTTTCTTATAATAATAAAATAGGACTGATGGGCGGATAACCAATAATTTTGAATATCGCAATATGCAATGTTCGTTTATTCTTAATTTCTTATTATAAGCTATCGATTAAAGTGCACAATTGAATATTTGAATTTTGAATACCTTTATTTTTATTGACCATTCGAATAACACTATCGAATTATTCGATAGTCGTTATTTGGCAGTGTCCACCACTAAAAATAGCATATCATAGTACCTATCATACAAAACAAAGTAACAACCAATCAATTAATGTTTTGGATGTTTTTAAAACAAAATAGTAAATTTACTAAGTCCTTTAAGTTTTAACCCAATAAGCCTACTATAATTTGATTTTATCATTTTCGATAATTATAGGTAAATGCGTAGGCACAATTTCAACTTTTGACTTGGGGGGCTGAATATATTAAAGGCAAGCTGATGACCATTGCAATATAGCATTTTAAAATTGTATGTCATA
This sequence comes from Diuraphis noxia, assembly GCF_037042655.1. Taxonomy (NCBI): domain Eukaryota; kingdom Metazoa; phylum Arthropoda; class Insecta; order Hemiptera; family Aphididae; genus Diuraphis; species Diuraphis noxia. The sequence continues at coordinate 77,375,347 of NW_028301711.1, forward strand.
GGATTTTGGGGGAGCTGCGGCCCCCTACCCCTAGTTTGCGCCTATGGGTATATGAATTAAGTTTATAGTTGGTGTTTTTTACTTTTTGAAAAAAAAAATTAACCTCTAAATACCGGTATTAACCGGTACCAGAACCGAAACCTTAATTCTGTAATTTTAAGAACCGAAACCGAAACCGGTACCGAATTTTTATTTTTTTGAAGAACCGAATTGGAACCGAAACCGAAAAAATTATAAAGGTTCCAAGCCCTGGTATATAATACTATACTATTAATAAAAAGATTATTATTCTGCAATATTATGTTAATCATTTTGTTATTCATAATAGATAAACTATATTATTTAACTTAATATACAACATTTGTCTTGTTTCATTTACCTTTATATTTCAAATATAAATATCATGATATAAAAATATCAAGTGTCTACAGTCGTTTGGTTTTTAGTTGCAGGTTACATAAAAAAAATCGATTCTTTTAAAAATCGTATATGCGTTAAAATTACCATTTTTTTCACTTTTTTACTATTCAAGATGCTTTCAAAATTTACAAAGAATTTTCAATTTTGATCTCTTAAAAATATCAAATAAATTAACTATTTCTAACAGAAAATATGCTAAACTTAAAAATCAAAACTTTTTTTATACCGTAAATGTGAAAGACAGATAGAAGAAAAACATAATTATAAATATAATGCATTGTTTCACTCCACTTGGAATTTAAAAATGATAAATTAAAATAATTCTCCGGCATGATCGAAACAAGATAATAATCTCAACGCGCTGACCGTCACCTTCAGCTCAACGTCCAAGACAACGTTTTTGACTTCCCATTTTATCAAAGATCGTTTACCGGTGAATGTCATAATGGGAAATTTTCTGCCGGAACCTTTTTTTAAGTACGAGTATGTAACTAATTTCGGACTAATTTCTAACTGTACTAAAATTTGGTCGTCTGTTTCTAAAATGTTTACCCCCTCACTGATCATAAAAAACAAAATCCGAGTTTCTCATAAATCTGGTTGCTAAAGTAAAATCTAGTGAAAATCAATTATTGCAGTTTTAAGTGTTTCAACTGTTAAAAAGTTATTTAATTTTTAAATTTCTCATTTTGTATTTAATTTGAATTACATTTCCAAAAGGAAAATTATGAACGTCAAAATATGATGTGAACTTTTCGTATATAAATATAAATATATACGACACATAGCCATATTATCAAGACCAAATACAGACAAAGATCGTTCAGTTTCGTGGAGGCGGCCAATATGACAGCGGGTGGCCATATTATATTGTTGTGAAAACGTATAGGCATGCATTGCTGTAAAACTTAGTTTTGGGTGGTCTCTGGTTCTTGGAAACAACAATCATTTGAAATACACAATTGAGCTCACAGGGCACAAAATTATACAATGAATGTATTGTCTGTTGAACGGAGACTTACTGGTCGACCAGCTGTCATTCCAGGAGGTTATTTTTAAGAGCCTCAATCAATATTTAATACTGTTTACAATAAAAATAAAAATGATATATAGTATACAAATTTGGCACAGGTTTTTATTTTGCACCTTCGTTGAAATGCGTTTTATTTTTGATATTATTGAATATTTTTTTATTTTTAAACCATGCATATTTGCACCATATAAACCGTTCTTTTAACGATTCTCAATTACCTATATTATAGTATATAGTTCCACCGAGGCACTAAATCATATAGATATAATAACAGTTAATAGGTAGGTAATTTTTAATATTTTGTATTTGATAAAACAACTATTATTATACGGCTATATAACATTTAATAGGTAGTAGTAACACTGCATTAAATATTAATATTTACACAAAATAGGTTCAATGTATTCAAATAAATATATATTTTAATACATAATATATTTGGTATATATTTATGTATGAACCAATTTTAAAACTTTTTTTTACTTTTGTCCACTTTTTTAACATCTTGATTTTATTTGAAACTGTCTCATCTTTATAGTGATGTATGTAACAAAAATATCAGTCAACATATCTGTTTTATGTAGGTATTATATATTTCTACCAGCAGTATTTATTAATAACTACAATATTATATCCACCTATTTTATTAAGTCAAAATAATTATTACTGTGTTATAGAAAAGTGTATATGTGTCACCATAGTGGATTTAATAAAGTTAGTATTGAGAAGAACAAAAAAGGGAGATAAAAAAACACAGAATGCAAAGCTCAAATTGATATAAAAATTAAATTAAGTACTAGGGACACAAAAAAAAAGGATAAATATATTAGAGTGAGTTATATAAGTTTCACTCATCTAATTTGCCCAGTTATTAAAAAATAACTACATAATTAAGTTATTAGAATTTGGAAAAAATATTTATTTATTTTGTATATACTATTACTATATAGTATATACTACATAATCAACTTTTATTTATTTAATTTGTTAATTGTAGTATAATTTGCAATTATAGGATGGTTTACCAGCAATCATATTTGTGATTGAACATAACCATATAGCTTAGGTTCTGCTGAAGCTTTATATTTTTTAAGACCAACCAATGAAATTAGAATTAAATTTGAAAATTATTTCAATGACGGTTTAGGTGAGTATTTTTCTCTTCTATGAATTATGATAAATAATAGGTAATCAAAATATATTTATTTAACTGGAAGTTAATAATATAATATTTAACAGTTATATTTAGATACCGTATCCTCAGATATATGTTTATTGAAAACATTTAACTATTTAAATACCTATAAAAATAAATAATTAATCACAATGAATTAATAAAAATTGAATCTAACAGTTTTGCATGTTATAATACTATATTATTTTAGAGCTAATTAGTTAAATATTTTGAAAAATAAAAACAAGTACTTATGTGGCTATGTACAATTACTCTGTCTCATATTATAAAATAATTTAATATAAAATTAGTTTTAAACTGTAATTTTAACTCATTTTTCACAACTGAGTGTTTGAGTTGTAAACAAAGTAGTAGTAACACTGCATTTTAATATAAGGTAGATAAAGTTAATTACCTTGAACATACATTTTCAAATGAAGGCATGAAACCAGATAGTGATCGTATTAAATCTATTTTCGAGTATTAGGTACCAAAAACTATAAAAGATTTGCAAAGGTTTTTAAGTATGGTTAATTAGGTACGTCGGAAATTTTATTCCTAACCTGCCAATGTTGACTAAGCCACTAAGAGATCTTCTTACAAAGAATAATGAGTTTGTATGGACATCAATACATAATGAGTGTGTAAATAAACTTAAAACATTAATTGCTAGTCCCTCCGTACTTAGAAACTATGATAACACAAAATACGTGATCATACAGACAGATAGTAGTAAATTTGCCATTGAATGTGTTTTGTTACAAGAAGGCAGACCAGTTTGTTTTAAATCGAAAAGCTTATCGGAAACCGAAATTTACTACGGACAGGTTGATAAGGAATTTCTGTCAGTCTTATTTGCGTGCAAGGTATTTCATCATTATATTTATATAGTAGGCGCGTGACAGTTCAAACCGATCATCTTCCTTTAATTTCGGTAATGAAAAAGAACATAAATGACATTCCGTCTAAAAGGCTTCAATGCATTAAGGTCAAATTATCACGATATGATATTAATCTTATACATGTACCGGAAAAAAAATGTGTATCGCAGATGCATTAAGTCGAGCGTGTATATCGTCTCGAGATAATGACGTTGATGTTTCCGATGTAGTTCATTCAATTAATATGTCTAAAAATATTCGAAATGAGTTTGTACAAGAAACAATTAAAGATAATTTATTAAATCAATCAGTATACGTGTGCAAGAATGGCTGGCCTAAGCATAACAATAAAGTCTCGCGCGAGCTTATACCATATTTTAATATGCGTTACCAACTATTATATGATGACGATTTACTTTTTCTTAATAATCGTGTGTTTGTCCCTATGAAGTTACAGAATAAAATGTTATTTAAACTACACGAAATTCATCTTGGAATTTGTAAGACTAAAATGAGAGCACGTTCCTTGTTTTATTGGAAAGGTTTAGATAAAGATATCGAGGAATATATTGGTAATTGTGCAGTATGTAATAAATTTAGAAGTGAGAATATTAAAGACCCTATGATATGTCAAGAAGTTTCTAATCTACCGTATGAGAAAGTTGCGTGTGATCTTTTGGATCATGGGAAAGATACTTACCTAGTATAAGTTGATTACTATTCTGGTTGGTTTGAGTTAAATTATTTATCTTCTAAAACCTCAAGTCATATAATTAAAATACTAAAAGTTATTTTTTCGATACGTAGGATTCCAAAGCAACTTGTGGCAAATAATATGCCATTTTATTCTAATGAATTTCAGAATTTTGCGACTGACTAGGAATTTGTTATAACTACGTCAAGCCTTAGATACCCAAAATCTAACGGACTTGCGGTCTGCGGAGAAAGGTTTAAGTATTGCGAAATCAATACTAAAAATATCGGATGAAGGTAAATCTATAATTTGTATCATTATGTATTATTTCACATTTGTAAGCTTAATTTATAATTTGTATTATGTATTATTTCACTTTTGTAAACTTAATCTATAGGTAATATGTTTTGTTTAGATATAAAAAGGGGGGAGATGTTACATAGCTAATAGCTATGATACCTACCTGCTATATACAATAACTCCGACAATAACTGTTATGCAATTATGATGTATTAACGCGTGTACTGCTATCGGTACTTTATACACAATAAAATCGGTATGCTTCTAGCACTCGAGTTTAGAACATGTATTTTTCACCTACACTCCTTATGAGATGCAACACATCATGCTAACAGTGTCGCATTGCACACTATTTTAGGCCGTGGACCAATGCATTGGTCGGCAACTATGGACAGGGATGTTCCAGATATAATTATGGAGCTGGAACAGGAACTCCTCTCTGACTACACCTCGAGAAGACAGCGGACAACGATTGTAATGGAACCATTGAATAATATAATAGTTGCGTCCCGAAAAAATCGGTAGGTAAATAATAATAATAGCTGATGATATTGAATATTTATAGAATTAGAACCGTGGGAAATCAGTAAATTCCAATGTCTAAATGTTATTTTGTATTTTTGTGTATACTTATGTAGATAACTACAACACTAAAAAAATGTGGTTAATGTTTTATTATATTAGGTGTCATTAATATAATGTCGTTAGTATGTCCAAGGTTGATAGACGTATTAAAATAGGTATGTGATTTACGAACATTGGTAATTAATGACGAAATATTTTGATTGAAGATATACTGAGCTAATTAAACCCATATGAGTAACTATCACTTAAAATAGTTAAGCTCTATATAGTATATATCTAATTTTTATATTAGTGGGATTAGTTACAATATTTATGTATTACACATAAAAACAAAAATGTACATAATCAGAAACATGCATTTATTATCCATAGAACTATCAAAATTCAATCATTATTTGATTAAGTGAGTTAGTGATAGTGAGTTCCTCTATTTTTTTAAAATTTTATTTAATTAGTAGCTACTTATACAAATAATAATAATAATGTTTTAAAAATATACAAGACAGATAGTCTATAAAAAGATTATTATCATGTATTATACTAAAAAGAGTAGATAATATTCTCTGTACTTCTGTAATTAAATAGATAGAAGTATAAAATTATGAAACCAATAATTACAAACATATTTACATAGGTATAGAAAATCAGACACAATTAAAACATAGTAGGTACCCATAGGCGCAACTAGACCTCTAAAACAGGGGGTGCTAAATATGTGAATGCACCACAGAGCCGTGGGGGGCTTCCCCCCCACACACCCCCTACACATGAGCCTGCAATGCTCGATAACTCAAAATTTAAAATAATATATTAACACACTTCACATAAATAAAATAAAATAAATGTATAATACTTTTTTTAATACTTATATACTAATATATATATAATACATTTTAAATTAGCATAATTTTTCTAGGTTTCATACAATATTTATTTAAAATAGTTTCAGTTTTAAACTGATTTAATAAATCTTTTTCAATATTCAGCAAAGATAAATTGGTAAACCTTTGCTGAAGCATACTTGATCTTAGCCAGTTTTTTATCCGCCGCATTGTCAAAAAACTTCGCTCACAAGTAGCAGAGCTTACCGGAATTGTGATTGCAATTTGCAAAAGTTTGTATAAATTTGGAAAGGAATCTTTTTTTACTTTATCTTTCAAATCTTCTAGTGTAAAGTTTGGTGGTAGGCAATTATTAACAACCATCATTTCAGCTTTTAATACTTCAATCTTTACACTTAAAATATCCTATACAATTATAAATTAGTGTTTAGTAATGATTAAAATTTACTTTTGAATTTATATTAACCTTACCTTATAATGATTGATGAACTCTAGGCTCCCATCATAGTTTAAACTCATAAAGTTATCAACTGAACAAGCCATTGATAAGTTTTTCTCTGAAAATCTGTACTTTAGATTTGCAATCACAGTATCAATTATTGGAAAATATATAGTTATTTTCCAAAATTCGCTTACTGATGAGAAATTTTGTTCAACTTCTTCATCTGCAGTTACAGTTTGTAGGTGATAATTATTCAAATATGTAGGCTGAGTTCTTTTACGTTTTGATCCTAAATCAATTATATTTTTACATAAATTAGAAGCATTTAAATATATGAAAACAATAAATTACTAATTATTTACAAATTATAACTATAACTAATAACTATACCTAATCGATTAATTTGTAAAGTTATATTAAACTCTTCAGCCATCAATTCAATTTTTTTCCAAAATTTATAAAACTCATCTTCACATCTTAATTGTTCAAAAGATTTTATAACTCCATTAATGGTTTCTTTTGCTTTTCCTAAAGTAGCGGATTTTGACTGCAGTGTAGTACTAAGCATGTTAATTATACAAAGAACATCTTTCAATAATGTTACCCCAATCAAAAAGTTACAATTATTTATTTGGCTAAGAATACCTGCAAAAAAAAAAAATATATTTAATATATAAATGAATACCTATGCTAAGCAATTTTAAATATGAATTAACAATAATATTATATTTATCAACACATGAATTTATAGAATTATTTAATTAATCGTAATTAATTCACCTATAGCCTCAACTGCATCTTTATCATTTTGTTCCTCAACTTCATTTATTAAAAACTTCAATATTGCAGGGTAATTTTTAATCATTGCATCCCAATTTTTGAATCGGCATACCCATCGTGTGTCACATATTCTAAGTACACTGCCTTTTCTTAACTCTAATTTAGACTGTATTGAAATTAGCTTAGAACAGTTCGATGGTCGTGAAAAATGAACATACAGCATCTCCAGTGTATTAAATACATTTCGGGCACACTAAAATAATTTAAATTTGTTATAATTAGTATTTATTAAAAATTGAACACTCTAACATTCTATACCTTAACTCCTTTACACATATCTACTACAACTAAATTAAGCCTGTGTGCCATACAATGTGTGTAAATTGCATTTGGATATTTTTCTTTTATTTTGGCCTGTACACCTCCGAGACAACCCGACATCACACTAGCACCATCATATGATTGTGCTACTATATGCAATGAGTTCATACTAATATTCAAATGTTCAAAACATTGATAAATAGCAGCAACAATACTATTGGCATCTTGTCCACTGGAAACATCAACAAACTGTAAAAACCTTTCATGAGATTCAAGACCGACTGCATACCGAATACACACAGATAACTGCTCTTGTTTATGGCTTCTATAAAGTTAAAAATAAAGTACCAATTACAACACAAATAGCTACTAACATACGGAACACAACTAAAATATTTATTATGATACTGATTGTTTAGATGAGTAAATTAAAAACTATTGTACCTGGCTTCATCCACCATTAAAGCAAAATGTCCAGTCTTAACAATATTGTCAATAATTGTCTGTCTAACAAGATCTGCATAGATTCCTATAATTTCTTCCTGTACTTTCCAACTTGTTTGACTAATTTTTTTATTATAAAAATTTTCAAAATCTGGTATAAATTTTGAAAACACAATATTGCATAATTCTTTAAAATTACCTAAGACAATATACATAGTTAATTGTTATCAATCACACAGAACAAATCATTATTTTTTTATTTTTTATACAATTTTACCTTGATTTAAAGAATCACATTTTTCATCATGCCCCCTGTATGAAATACCTTGCTTGGCTAAATACAATACAATTTCAATTAAGTAAGACATATATTTTCTATTTTTTGCCACTTCTTCTTTATGGAAAGATCATATTTGAGTTATTACAGATCCTGTTTCTTTTGTTTTTTTATATGAATTCATTTTTTCTACATTTGTCAGATGGTTTTTAGAAGAGAAATGACCATTCACTTTTGTACCAAACTGAAAAAAATTATATTAAATATTTAAAATAGACCAAGCTAATATTAATAATAATAGTTGCATTGTTAAATTATTTATAATATTACTTTTTGCCAATTATCAAATCCGGAATGAGTCCACACATCCTGGGTACAGTTTCCTGTACTAAAAATCCGACATACATAACAAAATGCAGCATTTCGCTCAATGCTATATTCTAACCACTCAAAGTCATTAAACCATTGACTACGAAATGATCTTAATTGTTTTCCAAATTGACTTTTTTTATATGACTAAATAGCACATAAATATATGTTTAGAATTTAGTGTTTCGACTTAGTTAGGTTAAAATTTAATCGATACTTACTGCTAGAACTGGACGACGAGGACCAGTTCTTAGAGTTCCCAAATCATTAACACCTATGTCATTTTTTGACGTACCCGACGAACAAGACACACTTGGGTCATCCAAGTTTACATTTGTATGTTTTTTAAATAAACTGAACATTTTAAAGTATCTTAATAAATATTAACAACCAACAAGTAAATCGTAAATTTCTTAACGCAATAACACAACCGACACTCGAATAAGTAGTTCACGTCTTCAAAGTTGACGGTCAACAAGACTTAATATTAATCATTAATGTAAGATTAAAGATTGTATAGTAAAGATTTACCCAATAAAAAGTTATTATAGAACTCATGCGGGTATACCAGTATAATTGCAGTCCACCGCAGTGTACATGATATATATATATATATATAATATATGTATAATATATAGTATAATATTATACTATTGAGATATAGTGCTTTTTGATACGACCTATTGGCTAAAAATAGCACGTAAGCAATATATTTCTCCGTATCGTCCTTTTCGTTAATTGTCTTAACAATATTATGGGAATATCCGTGTATGGAATGAATTATATTATAAGACTTACGACCAAATAATTAAATATTATTCAGGAAATTTATCATAATATTTAAAAATATAACATTCATAGCATTTCAATAAAATAATAAAAGTTAGATATAAAAAACAGGGGGTGCTAAATTTTAACTTGGGGGTGCTAAAGACCTTTTTGCACCCCCCTAGTTGCGCCACTGTAGGTACCTGGTATAAGAAATATTTAACTACCAACATTCCTAAACAATTACATCACAACAAACATACAAAAAGGACACATCACCGCAGTAAGCTATTAACATTCTTCACTGTCTACGCTCTAAATTATGACCATGTTTGGGCATAAAGAAACAACACGATATGGGAAAGACTACACAACACCATTACAATATGACGCAATCGAAAATAATTTAAAAAAAAAAAAAAAATAATAATGTCATATAATTTATCCTCCGTAATGTATGACTATATATTATAATGCACTCCCAAAATGCATATCCCAATCGTTTCCAACAAATAACTTTTATTAAGCAATGAAAATATCATAGATAAAAAAATTATACAAAGAGAGAATTATAATATATTATATGAGCAATAAAATATTTAAAAATATAAAAAAAACTAATAAAAAAAGGTTTTTAAAACATATAATATAGCAATGTTTTGATGGCCGCTTTTCCATAGAAATAAAAATGGTTAATTAACATTTTTTTAATGTATTTAAATTATTTTTTGGTTGTTTTTAAATAAACAAAAAGGTTTTTAATATATTTTTTAAAAACTTTCTAAATGTTTTTTAAACATATGCAGTTTAAAAATGCAGTGTTTTCAGCTTATTATAGGTAGGTACATTATTTTAATTTTTTTATACACACCCTATGTGAATAGAATTGCAAAAAATTGTTTACTAAAAAAAAAAATTATTAATTTATAATTCAATATAATGAAACACACAAAAAAAATTAATTTTAAATAAAATGATAAAGAACCTTTATGGTTATAAGCATAATATCAATATGTATACAATTAATACAAAATAAAATAATAATATATATACTTAATAAAATATATATAATGTACCTATACATAGGTAATAGGTATACTACAATAGGGTATACTTTAGTACTACTAAATGAAAATAACAACTTTTAAGTATAATTATATAATAAAAACTGCAATAACCAAACTTGGATGTAACAAATAACAATAAAAGTATATAATAAAATTTGTATCTATAATGTATACATAGGTATAATTATTTATATAAAAAAACAATTTTTAAGTATGAAATAAAAATAATAATAACTGAACTTGGATGTAACGAATAGGTAACAATTAAACAATTGTAAATAAGACTATACATTAAAAAAATGCTGGTTAGGTCAGATAGGCTGGTCAGATGTGGCAAGATCATCATCTATTGCTGCAGTAGTCTAAAGATAATTTAATGGCATTTCTATAATTAATAAATACAATCATATTAAAAAATGTATATTTAATTTAAATCTTATAATAATGTAAATAAAATAACTGAAAATGTATACCTTTTAATTCTGGTTTCGCTCTGAGCCATCCATGGGCTTATATGATTTCTATAATACCAGCTTTTGTAGTGGTAGGAAATTTGTGTTATATCGCACCTAATAAAAAAGTATAAAACAATATAATATGACATAAAATAATGTACCTAATACAAAATATGAGATATACACATTTAATTTGGAAACAAGCTTCTTTACAATTTTGAACATCACATTATAAAAGTGTGTGATTTACTACGAGATTTATGAAACATTAATAACTCTATTCAAAATTATTCTTTATTACTGTTAGGGTCGTTCTTACAATATACGGTAGTATCAGTTAAATCAGTTAATGCCATAGACCTTATACTAATAGACATGAATTGCCTATAATGCTAGCATTATGAGAAGCATGGAAACATGTCGCAGTGATATAGCCCGTCTTGACAGCAGGCGTGTATATTTACAATTATTGTACACTACAGGGTGATTCGTTTATCAAATAACACTCATTATTTATAAAAGTATTGACTTTTTTCAAAATATTGTTTTACATAGTTTCAAGTTGTTAAAAAACCAACGCTTTTATTAAAAAATTATATTTTTAAATATTTTTTATCCTTATCATTTTTTAAGTTTTTTACTTTTTTGAATGGCAACATAGTTTTTAATTTCATATTCCAAAGCAGAATATTTTTATAAAAATTTTGATACATAAAAATCGAATTTAGGACTAGTAGTTTATGAGTTATAAGTATTTAAAGTTGCGACAAGCGGAGTAGTGGACAAACATTTTGCGGGGTAACCCCGTACCACTCCACTCTGCCAATCTAAACTTTAAATACCTATAACTCATAAACTACAAGCGCTAAATTCAAAATTTTAACGTAATAATTAATTAAAAAAATAGCTTTATTAAATTATGAAATTTGAAGTATAGGTTACCATTTGAAAATCAAAAGTTGATGGTGGTGTATATAATAAATATAAGGGTGAAAAATATAAAAATAATAAACAATTCAAGAAGAGTGTAAATCTACAATTTTGAAAAAAAAAAAAATTGAAAAAAGTCAATACTTTTTTAAATAATGAGTGTTGTTTGATAAAAGAATCACCCTGTATAATAATATACAATAATATACTATAATATTATGTACTTATATAATATATGTTATAGTTACACTATAATTGTTCTGTGCTATAATATCGATTCCTGAGTACGGAATAATTATTAAAATATGTGATAACAGTATATTAAAATTTTACTCATATGATCAAAGATTACAATTAAAAAGAATAACAAAATTAATTTTTATCTGTTTTGAATACAATAAAAAGAAAATCTTATAAATAATGTACACTTTTAACACTTATTAATATTATATCATTGCACACAGTATTTAACTATTATATAGGTACCTCCCCATTTACAATTTTATTTTTAATCATTTGTCAATGTTATTAGTTTAGTAAACTTTTTTCTAATGCTAAGTCTTGGTTTTTCAATTTGTTTGGCTATGCTTTTTAATCTTAATGTAATATAGGAATTAATGATTATTGTTACTAATTGGTCCCTATGATTAGTAAATAATGTTTGGCCAAAAATGTGATTGTTCATACTACTAGTTTGAAACACAGTTGTGAAAACTTCTCTTTTTATTTTTATGTACAATTTATTAATAAAACTTTTTTCATACATATCATTTAGTTCTGTGCACCTTATCCATTTTTCAGACACGCTACATATATAGAATACATCCTTGCTTGGCTTAGTTAATGCATTATTGACATCTTTTATATTTATTAACAAATTGTTTGTTTGGTTAACAACTAAAAACTCTTTACAAATATTACAATTTATTAGTTTTGACGCTTTCCTCGCTACAAATCCAGATATGTATTCCGTAATATTATCAACAAAAGCTGATACTTTAAAATATGATTCCAAATAATCATGGTCATTTTGAAAATCATAATTTGAATCGGTTTGTATTTCATTATTTAACTCTGAATCTATTATTATTGTTGAATCTGGTGTATTAATTAATTTTGTACTTAACATAGACTCAGGAAGACAATTTCCGTATTGGGAACCACTAACATTGTGGTGGACAAGTAATTTTTTATAGGAAACCTTGAATTCTTTTGCAGAGGGATTATTATTATAGCCACCCCTTAATCTTATTGAGCAAAAAAGGTTTCCAGATGGTCTTGTGAAATTTTATAGGATAAACCATACTCAATGTTATAATTTTGGTTAAGAATTTTATAATAGTTAATTAAATTTTTTAGACCCAAGACAAGACCTATAAAACCAGTTTTCCTAAGAGAATCTACAATTATTATAATTAATTAATATTATAATTTATTATAATATATTTGTACCTATTTCTATTTCCTATTGCAGTTAGTGAATAATATAATTAACATTTTATTCATTCAAATTTGTAGTAGAATACTATAATAGGAATGCTATTTTAATAAACTGTATTAAGGTACATACCTAATGTAATGTTTTATTTGTACTTACAAATTAAAAAATATCAATCGAGATGAAAACACATATGATTTTAGGTTTACATTTCGACTGGAGGCCTATGCATAAATTATTTGATCTGTTTTTGTAAACAAAATTATTTAAAATCAAGTGATAAAAATTGTTTTGCTTTTTAAAATTTGTACTTGGTAGTTGGTATGCACTATGGATAGGCATTATCAGGAAAGCCAAAATAAAAATGTTTAGCCCCCTAAGATGGGAAACGAAGTGTCTTTATTATTTTTGGGGTTTTTTTGTTACCAGGGGGTTTAAACCTACCCTTAATTGCGCTTTTGGTGCTGTTACTGCTATTCAATTTTTTAAGACAAAAGTTTGAAATAGGGGGCCCCAAAATTTGATTCGCACCTGGGCCCTTTTATCTCTAGTTGCGGCACTATTTCTAGTAGTTGTACCAGCAGAAGTCGTAGCTTTTGCAGCTTTGCTCTGTCAGAACTCAATTTTAAATATAAATTATTATTTTATGTATTACTGTATTAAGTGGATTAAATATATCTTATTACTAGTTATTACCGATCTGGTTCAAAAAAACATACCTATACATATTGTATATTTCTATACACATAAACCTATATATTCGTATCTTAAACATAATCTAAAAATGAATTTATGTTTAATTTTATATAAAAATGTATCGATATAATTATATATAAATATTATTATATATATATACATATATATTTTAATCTGAACACATTTAAAGCTATATTATAGTATCATTATGCAGCATCATATTATGAATAATGTTTCGTTTCATTTACATATTTAGCATTTTGATACGTAATAATTAGCATTACAAACTCGTATAGTCACAACTCTACTATTAATTACCATATATAATAAATTTTAAATGAAAATAATATAGTCATCAGAAAAGGGGCAAATATAGGCAATTTAAATTACAGATCCGTTCAATGAAAATCCATTCGTCTCTTTAGCAAACTCTGACGCAGATCATAATGCGTTATTTATTTTCATTTGGTTAAATGGAATAATAATGACAGCCTTAAATTTTTAGGGGAGGAAGAAACGTATAGCTCATTGACGTTTACACATCAAAAATACTATATATTTATAGATGTTATCATGACGTGTTGAATGTCTACTACTGTAGTATATGAATAATTTTTTTCAAAAGTTTACAGTTCTTCGTTATTTCTGATCCAATAGATTATGACTAGCAAAATTTAATGAAATATATTATTTAAATCATAATTTTTCTAATACCTATCAGTTTTAAAATATTCTTACAATATTATAACATCTATCTTGAAAAATATTGTAACATAGATTGCATTTTATAAGTAACATAAAAGTTCTAAGAAAATAACTTTTTTATGAATCTAAAAATACTTGTTTTTATTAAATGTTAAAAATACATAGTATTAGTATGCCATCAGATTAAATAATGTTTTTTAATAATAGTTACTTATTAATTATTATAATAATATTTTTATCAATAGATTTTTGACAAAAAAAAACATGTCGTTTTAATTTCAATTTGTAGTAGGTATAGTATTGTTAGAAATATTTAGTTAACTGTAAACACAGAACATCCTTATTTTGATATGTGTGGGCGACTTGCACAAAGAATTTTCTGATTCTCCAAATTGCCATCTCTGCTAGAATTCCTCTTTTCTGCACAAAGTTGCTGTGCGAAGTTTTCAATACTCTGATATTTATCTGGCATGCCTGTTCCTAAAAATTTATAAATTACATTTGTATTACATTTGTATTATACTTTTATTTATTTTTGCAACGTGTGTTTTTTATCTATATAATGTAATAAATGTATGCATGATACATAATTAAAAAAAAAGTTTTGATCTTTAATGATGGATTCTAATAGAAAAGTAGATAATTATCAGTGTAATCAAAAAAACATTTTCTCTTTTTGTTATAACTCAAAAATGAATAGTTGTAGAATTTTGGAATCAAATTATGTTATTAGTTTGTAATATCATTTTATATATGAAAAAATGTTTTTAGTTTTTATTAATGGTTATCAAAAATTTGTCAATCCGTCTTGTGAAAATTAAAAATACTATTATGGGCGTTAAAAGATAAGACTTTGAAAAAGTTCATCAGAATTTTGAAAATTTTCAAATCATTTTGTAGTTGAATATATAAACTTTTTAATTTTCATACCTAATATTTTGAAATTTAATAAAAAGTTCCTCATCAATTACTATTGCTGGATTAAAAATCAAAAAAGATTGTAATTTCAAAAATATTTTATTTAAGGGAATAAAGTTTAGATGTTGATGATATAAGATTATAGAATATTCATTCATAAAGTAATGAATTTTATCATGTTATATTTCAAAAGCGAATAAACATACGAGTAGATACATGAAAAAAAAAGCACAATATGTGTTATTATTATTTCTTATACATGGTGCAGTTTAAAAGAAAAAAATTAAACCATTTTTAACCTATTTATAAACATTATTGACATCTTTTTAGGTACATTACTTTTTCCTATTATTTTTTTCTTTATAAATATAAAATAAAGATATACATTTTGTTGCTTAGTTATAAAGCTTGAACATATAATACAAGGTTGCTCGTAAGTTGTTATTATAACCATTTAAAAATTCAAAAGATACCTAAGCATATTTTTTTTAAGAAGCATTTAATAGCTCTATGAGGCATGGCAGTTTTTCTTGTAAGAAATGTTTTCAAGCAAAAAAAAAAGTCGTCAAGCCCATTAAGACTTGGAAATTGAATACAATATTTCTCATAAGTAGGTAGGTAGTTCATACTGAAACTTAAATATCTAAAACTAAATAATTAGGTATATCATCACCAACTTTTTTTTTAATTTGAAGATAAAATTTGCATGGAATTCTATATTTCTACAAAGAATGAAAATTTTAGTTATTTTATTATAATTCAATCATATTTTTTTGTTAGGTTTTGAAACTTTTACGCGCCTAAGTACCTATATTGTACATTATTATATTCTATATACACAATAACAATATTTTCATTTAGATTAATTTTTCGCTATTTCTTATTAATAGTATATACTCCATAATGCTAAAATTAAAATAAATAGCTAAGATAACTAATATTTACTTATGATGGAATAAAAAATGTTTCGGCCTCTAGTTTCTAACCACAAGCATCCGTACGGCATCGTAGTGTTTTCCATAACGTCAACTAACGTATCTGAGTTTTGTTCGTTACTATTAAAACAATTTAGGTGTAGACATTAATTACATAGTATTCATTAAAAACATTTATGATTTGTACCTCCAGAATAAGTTGTAAAACGTTAACTCACTTTTTATCATTGCTATTTAGTACATTTTTTCCCATAATACGGCCACCGTAAGTAAGGAACTTTGCTCCAGTTTTGTGCGGTTGTTTTTCATCATTATAAACAGACGTAATACAACGCCATTTGAATTTCGTAATTTCACGTTGTTGTTGCTGTGTGGAACCACGTGTCACACATTGGATATTTTCCTGATTTTTATTGTAATTATAAGAGTTATTAGCCTGGGCATCTTGATGGTGACTCTCTATCGTGGCCGACTCTGAAGATTCATTTTGCTGATTACCATAAACGATGTCTTCCTCGGTGATGACGTCTGCATAGTACGCCACATTTCCATATACTTGTAAGTTTGACCATAGACCTTGAGACCAATTTGGAAACCTAAACAATGCATTTAAATTTACTATTCTCATTTTTGTAATATTATAAGGAAAATCGCATTTCATCGTTATGATACATAAGTAAAATGGGTCTCCGTACAGGAATATGGCAGTTATAAAATTGTCTAGTAATAGACGTTAAACACATGGCTACTAATAATAAATGGTTCTAACTGTCCCTTAAAAAACTATTTCATTTTAGATAATTTACGCTTTATTAAATTGTTCGTGTTTTATAATTAATCTAGCGATTGTTTACTCAGCCCGGTAATATCAGATAGTAAATAAGGTCATTAAAAAGCTTGGGACTTTTTTTTAAATGTCCTATAAATTATAAGTCCTATCAGACTAACAAATAGTGTGCTAATTAAACATAATCATAACGATATGCGTAGTCGCTTAAATGTATCTAACCTGCAGCTGCCGTCATGTAACACTGACCGCTTCCTCGACGGAACTTCGATCTCTTCTTTATCCAAAAGAAGAATCATCGATCCATCGGGCCATTGTGGTAGCCACTCAGGAACATTGGGCCCATATTCCAGACTTTTAAATAGATCGGCGCACTTCGCATGTTGATCTACATTCGTGTTATGGCCTATGACCATCAATATCACACCCGGAGTGTCGGGAACTGTATTGTACAACTGTATTTCGAACGGAAATAGAAACAGTTTCACATAAAGAAAATTAATCAAAATTGAAAATATAATAGGTTATTTTAGGAATAATTGTCTACTGCGATAATGTAGGAAATTAAATAACATGTGAACATATACTACATAGAATACTCACGGCACATCTGTAGCCTAATCTGGATTCATTCAGTACGGCTCGCGTATAATGTTCGAATAGTGAATGTTGATATAGCGATGCATACTGCCAGCCCTTGCCAGTCATCTCTTCATTAATCTCCAAGTGTTTTTTTGATAAACACTCGAATATGAAGTGATCCATATCTGACAACAACAATAGGTACTATTTTAATATTTTTCAAAACTTATCAAGATTATTGCGGTGATTTAGAAACAATCTGTACTTAATCAGACATTAGTTATAAATACATAAATCATTCAACTTGTAGGTTCCTACTAAGATTATCATTTTATATAGGTACAAAATAATTTTTTTTTTAATTTATACTAATAATTAGTAACTACAAACCACTTATTAAGTCGTTTATAAGAATTTTAAGCTTGTACCATGGCTTAATTAATTTACGGTTCTAAAAATCTAAAACAAATTAAAGCTGTTTAATTGTAATTGGATTTTATTTTAATTAAATATAAAATAGGTATATCCTATATCTGACTATGATTGTGTTTAATAATAACACACACTGCATACAGTTTACATACAAATAGACAACACATATATTATGATTCGTATTTAAGTAGAAATGAAGATTTTAAGTGAGTGTTTAGCATAGGTACATTTGGAAATGGACGCGATTGTCTATATTGTGTTTCTGAAGTGAATGAGGACACTAATCTACGAAAACGCATTTTGATGGCTAAATAAAGATTTTTTTGAAATTAGTTTTCGATCTTCAAAATACGAATTTATTCAAGTTATTTTTAGAATATTATCTTGAATGTAAAAGTATCTTTAAATGTATTTTTCGCAAATTTATCATACGAGTAGGAATAGATAAGTCACGTAATATTTGCGTTTATCAAGCACTCTTGCTTTTTTATATTCTAGTCAATAACTAATAAAAAATGGTTTGTATGAGAGCACTACAAAATAAACAGTGGTGGTAGTTATTTATTTTCTCTATGAGACTAATTACTTCAGTTTTACTAATAAAAACAATGAAATAATAACAAATTTAGAGTTAACTGTTTTTAAATGATCCATTTATTGCTATCATACATTTAAGTTTTTTGTTTTAGGTGTAACAGGTCTTACGTTAACTGAAAAATCATTTTAAATAAGTATATTCTGTATCTAAATTTAAAATGTTTTCTTTTTCAGGAAACGCAAGGACTGTTACACCTAAAAATTATAATCATATTACATGTACCTATGGCAATAAATTCAAACATTTAAAACGCTGTTAACCATAGTTTATTTTTATACTCTATTTTTATCACTATTATAAAGTCCATTGTCCATAAATGGTACAAAACACATTGTCAGTACAATTTAGTAGTTGTCTAAACATATTATTTAATATTATTAAATAATTTTTATTATTACAAAACAAAATATATTTTAAATCCATAAGGCATATAATACAGTTTTACATGGAAAAAAATTTAATTAACTTTACAATTAATTTACTTATAAGTTACTATAGGTATGTAATGCCGGGTCCACACATAGACGACACAGAAACAAAACAAAAACCAAACTCAAACCCTTCTTTTTGAAGTTTGAAAAAAATAAAACACAAACAAAACATGTGTCCATACTGAGTTGAGTAAAAATAAAACAAAACATGAACAAAATTCAAACATTTGTTCGTGTTTTGTTTTTGTTTTCAACTATCCATACAGAAATATAAACTCGTCGTTTTATTTCGTTCATCCGTGGTCATTCAGTCTGTCTTAAGAGTTTTAGCTTTCTAAACTCTTCGTACTTACAAGTTTTTTTACATTTTTTTACTCTGAGTGAAAATGTGGAAATTGAAAAGAGATATTGAAAATGATGAAGATTTATTAATGTTGGGCACTGGGTATATTCACCTACAGTTACAAAGTAAAAAAGAAATGATACGATTAAAAGATGTAAGATGTTTTAGTTATATAATGAATATATATATATTTATTAATAACCAAATTGGTACTGCCCGCGAAATCCCGATAAAAAATATTGCCTGTTGGTTGTTTTGAAAACATGTCCACACACGTTCGACAGTGTTCGCAAAAACAACAACAAAACCAAAACCTTTTGATGTTTACCGACACCGCTCGGAACACGACTTTGTTTTTTCAAAATACGAACAATTTGTTGGAAAAAACAAAATTGTTTTGATTTTGTCGAAAAACACAGTTTTTGTTTTGTTTTACTTTCGTCGTCTCTGTGTGGACCCGGCATAAGACAGGAAAAAATATAAAACGTGAAATTAGAAACTACTTCTAAAAAATAGTTGTTCGTTATGTACCTAACTAAACTTAACTTTTTAACTCGTTAAGTCCAGCCTTAAAGCCGACAGTGATCCACTCTCTCTCTCCCCCCCTCCCCCCCCCCAATCAAACTGTATTGTATATTATACTATTATAGAAATAATTGTTCACGATTATTACCCGTCAGGTTGGCGCAATTTCCGACGTTACCGTTTTGAGAACGCCGCAGCCACAAATGAAATAATTGTGAAGGGCTTACGGAAGGATAAGGTTGAATAAAAGCACATCCACTTATCCGTGACCACTCTCCATCAATTATCGTTACATTAAACTTATCTGTTAGCCCAAGTGGTGGACAATATACGCCGTTTATTCTTTCCAAATCTGCAACACACACAATACAAGACTTATTACATTTCTAAGCGTATTATAATCTACTATCTACTGACTACTGATTGTCTATATTATTATGTTAGTTACTGTTTATTGCTAATGAACGTATTTATACATGTAGGTACATATATTAGCACATCTGGAGTTTCAGGCTTACCCGTCTCGCGCACAATGAAATGCGCTAAGAGCGACCTGTTATTAGTCGATACTTTCGAAAGGGATCCACGTAAAGTAATTGCGCTCACAATACTGATACTAATTTAATACCGGTTGTTGTAGATTTTATAGTTAAGTAAACAAAAACATATTTTATTTTTGTGAAGTTTTAGCGTGTGCGTGACGAGTGAATGTGCGTGCATCTGGCGTCGGTTGCCCGACGCAGTGTAACAACGATTCTCGAAAACACACACTAATGTCCATTTACGTATACGAATTCCAAATGTATATATCATATGATTTGCCTAAATTTTAGTGATGCACAATGATATGTTTTCATTTATCGATATCGGTTCATTCATTTCAATATCATATCGCGATTAAATAAAAACAACTAAAATTAAATTAAAAACGTCTATTAATAGCTAAGAAAAAAGAGCCAAAATATTTTAAACATTTTATCGTGTATGATAAATTATTATATAAAGATTTGTGAAAATTGTCTACAGTAATTAATTTTTTAATTACAATTTACGATTCTAAAATTAAATCGATACCGCCAAAAATTAGTTTTATCTATTTTTTTTGGGGGGGGGGGGGGAGTGTTAAGGTTATCGTCACTTGTGAAAACTACAAGAATTTTTTTTATTTTAGAGCAAATATTCAATCAATATAAGTTTAATTTTCATACTAGAAAAGTTATTAAAGTAAAAAGTCCATGCATTTTTGACACCTCAAAAAGAGATGATAAACAAAAAAAAAAAATATATATATATATATATATAAACAATACTTTCATTGCACCATTGAAATTGTTTGAAAATATTATGTTTATACATTTATGTATACTTACATTCCGCATGTTTTTGTGGTGTCATATCTGTTATCTTGTTTCCTCTTTCGTCCCGGAAAGCTGCCACTTCGAGAGAAGTTATGGTAAGTAATACCAATATACACACCAGAAACGCCATCGTTTTGTTGGTCTGTGGATGGTTTCGATTCACATCTGTTTATGTGAATAATAAGTCAAAAAATACTAATTTAGACGAACAGAATAAAATCAAAACGACTACGACGAGCACGTGAGGAGCCTACAACAGGCGAGGAAAACGTCTACCCAAGGAATGAGGCAAAAATGTGAACTAGAAAACGAAAGGAACTGCTACCACAATGAAGATGAGCTGCACTCTGTGTGCCTTTTCTAGACCACGTGGTGGGTGGGATGTGTAGCATTGTACTACAACCGGTTGTGCGTCACGGGATATTATTGTATGTAAACGCTGGAAGTAGCGTCGATACGTGTTGTATTAAATATTATTATAATGTATGGATGGACCGCAATTCCTCGTAAGTAATAACAAGGGCTCGATTTTACAGCAAAATACTTAAATTTTTATGCATGAGATAACATAGGTACATATATTTTTCATCCACACATTCGTTTCATGTCGTTCTAATTTCAAATAAACCAATTAATTTTTTTATTGCTTTGTTACAATTATTCTAGTTGTAGCATTTTAATGTATTTATTATAATTTTATAATAGAGTAATAATTTGTTCATTTCTGATAAAAAAAAAAAACAATTTAATTTGATTAATAAGATATTTAAAACCTGGAACAGTAAAATACATACTAATTGATTTCGTTTATCGCCTAGATTAAGATTATCAACTGAAAATCTAGCAAAATACATGATAGTTAATTTTTTTAAACTGTTTTTAATTTAATTTTATGCCTAGTTTAAGCTAATTTTTGTTCATGACTTTAAAAAGAAAAAATATACATATATTATATATATTTACTTTTTTTATTGTTTTTATAAAAAAACTGTATGCTTTTTGTTATTAATTGTGCTTTAAAAATCCTATCCCTAGTAACATTTAAAAATTAATAAGTATAGTCGTTTAAAAACATATAGCTTATAGATATCTGTCTAGTAACCTACCATATTTAAAATAATCTATACTTTAGAAAAAAATAATATTGTTTGATATTCCGTAACATAAAAAAATTTGAGAAACACTGATCTAAAGCCGCGATTCCCAAGTTTCCATCTCATGGGACGGGGCCCATTCATGGGCCGCGAGAAATGTGATACTGGGTCGCAGACGCTGGTCGATGTCAAGGGTAAGAAAATTTTAATCGGAAGTAACATAGAGATTTTTATATGATTTTATACACGTCTATATTTCTATCATTTTATTTGTACGTATTTATATGTTATAACAGTATATCAGGTAACTGAGTCTTAATTTTTCTTTATATATATTATTGGCCGCCAAACCAAAAATTTTGGAAACCACTGATCTACAGAAAAACAGCATGTGCTATAGCCTATAGGTACATTTTTTTTCGCGTTAGCACCACTAAACGTGTACCTACTGGTTTCACATACCTTCGTTCCCGTAAAGTATCATTCATTGGAATACGAATAACATACTACAGTAATAATATTATTGTGTATATGATACGCTGAAAAGGAAGGTAGACTGCGCCGAGCATCGCCATAGGTACCAACCCTCACAACAACAGATGTACACAATAACTGGTGCCGTTTCAAGGTCTTCTTGGACTGACCATAGACGTTACGGTAAATTACCTGGCATCTTAACGAAATGGTCTTAAATTCGACAATGTTGTAGGTATGTCAAGGCCAACGTACAAGGGTGTTTACAAGTGATGACGACGATATTATATTAGCCATAGATTCCATCTGTTCGTTCCTCCGGCAATATTGTTTATCGTTTCTATACATCGATTTCCTCGTATACAGTTTATACTTATTGACCTTATACCAAAATTCTTATTTGGCAACAGGTGTTTTTTTGTTTAATTTGGAAAAAAATGTATGAATTAAGACCCAGTATAAGAATTAATAATTAAACATTTAATATGAAAAGTATCCGATGGAATTAGTAGCCAGTAGACTTTATATAAACCTTAAACGTATGTGAATAAGCATTGTTTCTATAGCGTTGCTAATCCTCTTACGAGTCTTCCGTACGAATGAAGTGTAACGTCATGAAAAAGACAACATCACTTAAAAAATATGTCCACAAATGAGGTCTATAATACCTAATTATTGCAAAATGTTAATTATCATTTATTTTGGGCACAACTTATTTTAATTAATAAGTAATTTCTATAAAGAACAAAGAACATAATATAGAAGCTTATAAATTCAATCATAATTTCGAAATTAAAATCAGACTTCCAAAAGTATGTTTAATTTACTGCCGATTTTAGAAGTTTTAATATTTTATTTTTGTGATGTTTTGGCATATACTGCGAGTGCGTGAGTTGCATCCGGCGGCGGTTGCCCGGTGTGATATGACAGCGATCCTCGGAAGCAACACTCACTATCATTTACTACTCACACATAAACGAAATCGAAATGTTCATGTCATATGAATTGCCTAAATATTACTCCTTGAAACATGATAGGTTATAGAGTCTCTATAATTTAGTAATAATAATTATTAAATTGAAATTGATAAGGTTAACGTCGTTCGCGTCTTTATAATATATAAATAGAGTTTATAGATTTAATTTTGTTCAAAATAAATTTATGTAGTTAAACATTTTGATTAACAAACACTGTTAATTAATACAATTTTATTTAATGGGCCTAAAAGCTTAAAAATTAATCAAGGTTCTTGATAGTATATTGTTACGATAGCTGCAGTTGAAAAATATTATAAATACAAATAATTTTTTTTCATAAGCATTTTAAGTTCAAATTTTGACGAAATTAGATTTTAAATAACTAAGAATAACGAGTTTAGTCATATTGGTGTAATTTAAATATATAATTCGCGAATAGTTTAAACTTCCAAAGTATATTATTATGCATAAATAATATGATAATATAGAAATAATATGATAATATCAGTATTTATTTTAATACTAAATGTTCTATAGGTACTTAGGCTATATAACTACTGATATCAACGTAAAGTAAATTGGATAAGAGTAATAATTATATACACAAAAAACATGTATAAAGAAATTAAATTAATTTTATTTTAATATTATATGCAAAATTACTAAAATTTTCTGGTGTCATTAATTTTTTGTTCATACAATTTTGTACAATATTTATGGAATTCACTTAATTTATATACTCATTTCTATTCATTTAATTTTCCGATGAATTTACAAGAATAATTATTTATTAAGGAATACAGTATTTAGAAGGGAATGTTTTCATAGGCAAAGACCGTGAGTGTTTCCATAGGCCCTGTACATGAATTTAAATTAGCTATCGTCCATCAGCAGCTCTGAATTACTAGTGTTTAGAATTAATGGTTATATATTATTGTGCATTATTTTTTTTTCTATATATATGACGGGTTGTTCTGCCTTTTCTAATATAAAAATTATATAGAGAGGAGATTAGGTACTTAAAGTTGAGTGTGCCTATATTCACTGAATTTTTATACCGGATAGATCACATGTCCCTAAAATCACTTATATTATAATATAATGGGAAAGATGTAATCTTTTGCCGAGAGCGATGTGCTCATATTTCTATGATAATACTATAATTGTTCGTAGACAGATGGGTAGTGATGTAACATGAATTTTATTAATTATTAACTCTTTTTCTACTATTTCTGATTGTATTTACAGCTATAAGTGGTCTTTTTGTTATGAGTAAATTGAATATTTTACGAGTAATATAAGTCAAATAGCATTGGGTGGCGGACAAACACAAAAACGGGGGCGCCATCTATTTTGGATTTTGTGACGAATTTGTGTCATAGTTATAATGCTGACACAGAAGCGCGCTAGTATCTAACATGGTGTATAGTGTTTTGTCTCGTTACAAAATGTTGAACTGAAAGTAGAAACTAGAAATACGAAATAGTAAATAATATTTGGTATATTTTATTATAATATGTAGGATTTGCTTAACATAATACTTAACCTACAGTATCGTGATTGTTAGACCATATTATTGATCATCACGCTATCTAATTTTTCGTGACGGTCGATAGGTTGGTAATCATTTTATTTTCTCGTGGGTACCCTCTATAAAGAAGTTTCACTTCAAGAATTTACTCTAATTTGTAATTACAATTATTATCCAACGTTTTTGATATACCTAATGACTGGATTAATATTTTTTCTCTACAGGGTTTTATGAACTGGATGCATTTACCAATTTCAGTATCTCGCTACAACATTACTTTGATCGAAGATATGGAAAAATATATTTTTGCAATAAGTGTTAATAGCGAAAATCCAATGAGAAATGGTATTGATAACCTTAAAGCCAGCAGTAGTGGAATGGTGTGGGAATCTTATACGTAATTATTTAACTGCATTTGTTTTATAAGCTCTTTTCTGTAATAATAAAATTTTGTTATGTATACTAATTTATTTTATTGATATACATTTTGTACAAATCACTTTACGATTGATTAGTCAATGGCAATGTAAAGAACGTTTGGGTTAGTGTGATTGGTTCGACGTTTGTGGGTTTGAGCTGGAAAGTTTACTGTGATGACAAGACTGGTTTAATTGTTGGATATCACATATTTTACTGTCCCATAGTTGCCATAAATAATCCCCTTTGCAGAGGTAAGAGGTTTTTAATGAAAACTCAATATTCTTAAGTTTAAGCATTTAGTTAATATTGTATTACATACCTAGTCATATTTACAATAGTATTTTGTGAAATTTATGCAGTGGGGTCATACCTATTAGATCCTTCACGATTAAATAAAATAATCCCTAACCTGAAGCTACCTAACTTTTTTTACCTCACAATACACATTTTTGCTCAGATTGTGTAATTTTTTATTTTAGTTTTCTGATCATTCATTAATATTATCATAATCACGCGAAAACTCATTGATATATATCTTAGGAAAAAATATGAATGTTTCATATAAAAATAGTTGATCCAACTTATAAGAAACCGAAGCTTCAAATATGATGATTTATCTTCATTGAACAAATTGATTATTGGAAATATCATATATAATATTATATAATAAAATAACGGGAATAAACGATCATTACATTTTAATCAAATTGAATCTAATATTATCCTTAATTATATTTAAAATATATGCCATTTGAGATACTTACCTGTTGATTATCATAATTAAATACCTATGATTGGCGTTTGATACATTAATTACATTTATTACAAAGTGATAATTTTTTTAACTTTATCTTTCATAAGTCAAATGTCAATATTTTGTTTGTTTAACTTAAACTTAATTTTTGTTAACATTTAATATGTTAATTTATATTTCTCTATGTCTCGTGGACTAAGATAATTGTGATTTGTAATGTGGGTTATTAAGTACGATATGCATAATATACAACAATATAATATATTAAATAACATTTAAAAAAAAATGCAATTTTTATAATGTTCATTAATAAAATCTTATAATAATGTTTCTAATATTATGACTTATCAGTTTAATAACCTATCGCTAAAAAAAAAAAATAATATATTTAATAAGAAGTCCTGGTATATATTTTCGTATACCTATCCATGCTTTCAATGGCTAATTTCGCCTTATTTGTCACTATTTCCGATCTCATTTTGTGGATGAGTGTCCAAATAATCGGATAACTGTGGCCAACTAAATGATTAAATCTGTGAATCCATGATCCACATAATATATTATTCGTTCGGTGGTCACATTATTGTAGTTTTATGTACATTCCAAGTATTCGTAGGAAAAAGTTGACTTATTTTTTTTAAATTTCAATTTGGTACTAGTTTCTACTATTTGTAAGTGATTCATTTACGTAGATTGAGTCAAAGTAATTTAAAAGATTTCCTTTGGGAGAAATAATGTTTTAAGGTTAAAAATTCCTTCGAAAACAAGTTCAAGAGTAAGAAACCCAAGTCTATCCAATATTCCGCAAAAATTACTTAAATTGTCATTATTTATATTCATGTTGATTAACCCTAAATCTTGGATTTTTCTGTAAAAACTTTGGCACAAATGATAAATAGTCAGATTTGTATCAAAATTGTTTTAACGGCAGAAATTAAAGGTTTTTTAAGAAATCAAAATTTAAGTAATTTGGATCGGGAAATAATTCATGCTTTGCACGTTAGGTAGTTAAAATAAGTTTGAATATTTCTTTATAAATATACATTGTCTTGCGTTCAAGAAAATAATAACAGCAGTTATATATGAATCACTTTTTAGAACTCTGATTTCATAAAGTTGTAAGAAATATTTAAGGCCAAGGTTAAAATTACCATCGCAATATCAAGTCTTGGGCTTGTCGAAATTCCCAAGCTGTCACCTGTTGCAAACAATATAATTCTTTCACCAGTAATTGCATTAAAAGCATGAATATATAATATGGAAATAATAGAGGATTCTCAATAGGGGCATGCATTGTTTCTACTAATTAAAAAAAAAGGTTTGGTTTTGTTTTTTTTCAATATGGTATTATGGTATATGGATTTGGTAAAATCATTAAATTTTCCATATTTTTGGAATATATTGTGTATTTACATAATATTATGTATATTATAAAAAATCAGAATTGAAATTTATATATTACATTAAAAAAATTTGTTATTTTTCAACTGTAGGTATTTAAATGTAAAACCATAAAATCTTAGCTTGAGATAATAATTTAACATGGTTTATGTGGCAATGTTTTATATTAAAAATATAATAATAACTAATATTATAGGTAGGTAATTCAAATAAAAAAAGTTACTATTCAATATACATAACACATAAGTAATAATCAGCATAATATATTTATAAATAATATTTTTCAGTTTATTCAATACAGTTTCAATAAAAATAATCACAATTAAGCTGTATAATATATTATACATGTGAGCATTGAATAAAATTATTCAATCTGTGTTAAATTTAAATAAAAGGAAAAATAAATTTCAGTTGTTTCTCAATATTTTTATCTTGTGGTAGGTAAATTAACAGAAACGTGTAAATGCCTTTATTAGTTTATTAGTTGTGTTTGGCACTTATTGTATTAAAACTCATTATTTTAATATGCTTTATCAAAAGTATGGAGCTAAATTTTATTCCATTGTGATAAAAAATGTATGATAATGTATTATAATGATGGTAATTAGTAGCAAAAAAAAATATTATTATTAATGTTCTTGAATATGAATGTATCGGTCTCTATATTCAAAAGTTTCATGTACCTACCCGTGAATAATATTTTTAATTACTAACTAAAATTGTTATAATTTGTTTATCTAATATCTAATATAGTCTAAATGTGAGAGTAAAAAAAATGTAATTTTGAGAAATCTTCTACTACATTTTTAAGGTTTTTAACCATTTGAAAATATTTTTATCAACAATAATTTAAAACAAACTAATGAAAATCGAAATTTGCGAAAAATAAATATAAATAGTTCAAAACGAGTCAAAACGTTTAGAATTTGTTATTGAGTATAGAAAATGCACATTATATTACCTTAATAAATAATAATATAGGTTCTAGGTACACTAAAAATAACAATGGTTATTTTTATGAATTTCATTCATGATTTGCTTTCTTAATTTTGGATATATTTTTGATATAAACACATTAAGACGAATAACAAATCTTCACGTTATTGAATCTATGTTAGTATTTTAAAACTAATAATGTGTTAATATTCTTCACCCAATCAAACTATATTTTTTATATACGAACAATAAACATGTTTGGACTTGAAATACTGATTTGTAAACTATGTTGTATTTATGTAGGTACCTACCCCTTAATTCCTATCAAGAACTACATTTCACATATGTTGTTTGTTGAATATTTTTTATTTTATTTTTATGTTGTAACTATTAAAAATACAGTTTAAATATGTTTTATTCATTTCAGAGCCTATGACAGTCAAGACAGTGAGTGAAGTTCATCAAAACGATTGCGAAGGTTCTGTATTAGTTTCAGATCTAAAGCCTTACACGGTATACTTAATAGCCATTGCAATTGTTACAAGCAATGGTGTAACAATACATTTTGATATTAACATCAACACATTAAGTGGTCCAATATTAAAATGAATATATTACATAAATAATTAAGTACAAATATATTTATTTTTTAACTACTAGATATACCTTATGTTTGTAAGAATCCTATTATTATATTAGTGTTATTATTTATATTATGTGTAAGTCCTTAAAAAAAAATAAAGACTTAATTGAAAAGGAAATGTTGTAATCTTGGTTTCTTTATTAAAGTCTTCAAATTTGTTTAAATAATGTACCTACAAATTTATAAAATTACATTTTATTTTACAGTCTTTGGTTTAATTTTTAGGTGATTTTTGATGTTTCAGGGTTTTTTTAATAATACACGGAGAAAAATTATCAGAGAATTACGAGTAAATTATTTGTAATGTTCTAATTATACTAATATTATAATATTCATTAAACGTTGCATTTTTATATTATTATCATTTATTTATAAGTAAGAATTTGGATATTTAAGTGTATTAATTGCTGTATCCGGAAATTAATTTCATTATTGTTTGCCCAAAACTCATACTATAATTATATTTCTCTTTTTAATTTAGCTTTGGAAAGTAATAAATCTCTGGAGCCTGGACAGAAGATCCCAAAAATTTGTCCATTAAATTTTTTTGGCAATAACTCAATTATGTAAAAATGTTAGGTTCAAGACAAATCACAAATGTCTGGTAAAAACAAACCAAATCGAAAATTCCTATTATTTCATTATCAAAACGATTATTTAAATCAAATATTATTTTCAGGGTTTGATCTTTTTGACATTTTAGCACATAGTCGAGGTAAGTAGGACATACAGACATTTTTAACTTTTCAAAAGTATCTCTACACATCAAGAAAAATAATCATTATTCTCCCTGACATTAAGCTTGACAACACAATCCTTACAATATTATTTGCAGAAAGTGTCTTGTTTTTAGGTCTGTAACAAATTTTTATGAAGTTATAGAATATATATCAACGATAAAATATAATGATTTTATAAATTCGCAGCATATCAAAGATTTTTAAAGATTGTAAGCTTTTGAAGATGTTACTGTATCAGATTATTCAAAAATACTAGGGCCATTCTTACAATGTCCAGTTAAGTGTCGGTTAGTGTTAAGTTTAATCGACAGTCGGTTCTTACCAACCCCGGTTAAGTGATATGTCTTCGTAAAGTGTCCGACCGGCAGAATTCTGTCGGCAATCATTCCTTTAAACCCAATACAAACAATGATTATATTGATCAATATTATCAATATTTATGTTATAAATTATAATATATTATTATTACCAAATCGTATATGTATATTGTATATCGTATATGTATATTGTTTATCGTATATATTATCTTCAAAAAAACTACTTCGTAGAAGTAAAAAAGGCTTTCTGTGCTTAAGTTGAAGAGACTGGGAGAAAAGATAGAACTTTGGTGTTAAAATGTGAAATCAATCTCAAAGTTCTGTGCCAATAAGGGCCATGGTTGAAAAAATAGAATTTGGAGCTTAATAAAAAAGTGAAATCAATACCCAAATGATGTACCTCAACTTCAAAAAATATCTTATTTAATATAATTTCAAGATGTTCAACTGTATAAACAATGAAAAAAAAAATTAGCACAGAACGGCGTACAATAATGATGAATTAGCCATAAATCGGAGTTGTTGACTTGTTTACGAGTTAATCTGTCTGATTCGAATTTTTGTTGACAAACTGTCAGCTTACATTTTCGATATGAGTATGTGATGCCCGAACAGCATATTAGCATTCTGGGTT
The DNA here is from genome assembly GCF_037042655.1 of Diuraphis noxia. NCBI lineage: Eukaryota > Metazoa > Arthropoda > Insecta > Hemiptera > Aphididae > Diuraphis > Diuraphis noxia. Next base: position 77,406,798 of record NW_028301711.1, read on the forward strand.
CGGTCTCGGCACCTTTTATAATTTTAGCCTTCTGATTGGCTTTACCGCGCTTTTTGAAAATTTAAACTTTATTCTATTATCTAATTGCTTCAACTTCTAAATTGGTATGACGGTAAAAAACCATTATGCATCGATATTAGTATATAGTTTTATACCAGTAGTATTATACCTAATAACACTATAATCAATAGAAATTATGTCATCTCAATTAAAAACAACCAAATCTATAAACTATAGATCTACATTTGTCTTTTATTTTTAATACATTGACATTGATACATTTGTTTGATAAATTGTATTAAGCTTATAATAATATAATTGTATTTTATATAATATGTTTATTGTTTATGTACCTGACATCACTCATTTAAACAAACATAGTGTCTTAATAATGTAAGCACTGAGAGGAAAAAAAATGTAATTATTAAACAACACCTAAAGCAAGAGTCAAACTAAAACTGATAGAGACGCATAAAAAAGGGATATATTAGAGTGAGTAGATAAGTTCTCTTTAACCAATGTGCCCATTCCTTAAAAATTACAAATATAGTTATTTTTGTTTGTATTTCATGTTCACATTTAGGTTGGTACCTACCTTAAATTTAATTCTAGGATGGTTTACCACTAATTTTGTTGCATTTGGCAATATAAATAAATTCTGACTTCTGCCAGTGTCATTTGTTTTTGAAACCTATCAATACAGTTAGATTGAAATTCAAAATTTGAAATATACACATAACATAGGTAGTTGAAATTTTATTACCTATGCAATAAATAATAACTAATAAATAATAATAAAGTCATATTAAATGCTAAAGTATATTTTAAATTGTAATAGTTATTTAACTGGAAGTTAATAACATAATATATTTAATAGTTGGATACAATATTTAAAAAAAATACCTTAGGTCTCCAAATAAGTAATAACAATAAATTAATGAAAAATTCAAGTTAGCACAATTTTACATTCTATGTAATTATAATATTTTAGAGAAAATTTATGAATGTTTAATAATAAATTTATGTATTATTATTATTATTATTATATAATTATAAAATATGTACATCATAATAATAAAAAATATGTGGTATAAGATTTGATGAAAATAGTAATTAAATAATAGTTAGATACTAGTCATTGTAGTTAATGACTTTTGGCATTTGGGACATTCTTCCTAATATTTTCGGCTAAATTTATTTTTATTTTTATTGCATTTCTTTTGTTATTGTCCGTCTTCACTGGTCGCCCTACTTATAAACGTTTACTACCTCTTGTGACACCTGGCTTTCTTCTACTTATTTTGGTAGGCTGCACATGAATAGTTGAACGAGATAGATGCCTTAGTGATATAGTACTACCAGCAGTACTCAAAAATGATTCCCAAGTAGCAACTGACTTAACTTTCTTCAAACGATCTAAACTTTTAGTGAGTACTGAACCTGAAGTATTCTTTTTAAATTTTTCAATATTTGTTTTAATTAATTCTTGAATCTGGTTAACACATTCATCAGACTGATGATCAATATTATGATTATCCAGATAATCATCAGTTTCGACTAATGTATTTGTTATTGGAGATGATAATACATTATTTTCAATAATTTCTATTTTTTCTTCACTAAACTGATTATTTGATTTTTCAATATGAAGTGTCTTATAAAATGATATTTCAGGTACATTTTCTCCAAATGCTAATTTAGCTAGCATATAGCGAGAATCAATAGTAATAGCTGGTAAATTAGGCATTGCTTCGTTATAGTAATGGTATACTGCTGCCTGATGCTTGCAAAAAGCTCCTAAATTTCCTTTGGAACACGTAAAAAATCCATGAGTGACATCTACTTCATAATGACCACAATCGGACCCTGATGGTACTTTAAATGTATTGTTAGATAATTTTTCTATCGAATCTTTATAAATATAAATAGCTCTTTTTATTTGATCTTCAAATAGTAATCGAGCTGAGTCATTTCTACCATTCACAAAAGTCCTTAAGCGTCTTAAGTAGTAATCTTCTAGGCCAGTACAAATAAAATCAACCAGTACAATGGCGTTATATGCCTTATTTCTAGAAAATACTATGTCTTTAAAAATCCGTACATTAACTTCACTAAAATTATTGGTCTGATTACCATGTACAGTAGAATCTCTAAAAGCTAAACACCATAACTCTTTTCTCGTCCAATAATTATTAATATATTTCACCCATTTTTCATACTTAAGTGGTATAATTTCATCACCTATGCTATTATTAATAGTTTTTGTCTTGCCAATAGCAGTAATATAGGCTTTGTGAGCACTATTATAATCTGGTGAAATTAAAATACTTTGAAATAAATTAAACAACAATTTTCTGTGTTCGTTTTTGATATTATGTTTAGCGTCCCATAACCATCTCCATACTGATTGTAAAACGTGGAACCTACAAAGCAAAATATTTGATTGTGGCCAAATTGATTTTAGTGCTTGCCTTTCTGCCTCGCTATCATCAATTATAAAATGTCTTGGAAAACCTTGGCCATCAAAACTGTTAGGAACTGAATCATTCAGCAGGGAAAATGCTGTTTTATATTCATCAACTGTTTGTCCTTTTGTTATGAACATACCCAGTGGAATAGCTCCAATACCACATGATGTAAGCATAAATGTAACAGTATGACTTTGAGTATCACATGATGCTGTACTGTCTGCAAAAGCAATATCTTTAGCAAAGGCTAATTAATGAGCCTTTTGCATAATAGGAGTGACCACTAGTATAGCAAATGGATTTTCATTAAACCTTACAATAATTCCATTTTTTTCATAATCTGTTTTTTTATCTTCAAGTTTCTGCAAAATGTTTATTTAAGAATTAAATAATACAATGTACGTATAATCAGTTTTACAGTGTAGAGTATAGATTATAAAACCATTGCTCCCATTAGTAACTTTAAAAATGAAATATTTTTAAAATGTATAAATAAAAAATTAGTATTCATTTATTTAGATTATTTTTACTTTGTAATAATTAAAAAAAATAAATATGTAGGTATTAGAATTAGTGTGGAATTTCATGGTGTGATATTATGGTTAACATTATTTTTGGATTTAATTAATAGAATAGGTACTACATCATAAATTGTTATGGAGACATATCTATTAATATTATTCGATTCCTGATCCCTTTAAGTAAGACTTGTGATGGGGATCAGGGAATTTTACATTTTTAATATTAGTCTTTGTAAAATTTAAAAATATCAGCAGATTTAAATTATGTACTAAAAATAGTATAAAAACTTATTTTTATATTCAAACAATATTAATATAAATTGATGAAGTAACAATTGAGTAAAATTACATATTTTACTTTTATGAAAATGTATACACAATAAGAATATAACTATATAAGAAAACTTAGAAAACTTATTGTTATATATAATTATATAAAAATAATTGTTATTTAATTTATTAAAACTACCTATAACAATAATTTTAATTAATTTCTTAAATTGATCAAAATTGGTGGAGTCAATAATACAATTGGACGGTGTTTTGGAGAAGGGTTCAAGTCCATTTTTGGTCATTTTGATGTAAATAGTCGATTTTGTAGGAAATTTTGTGCCCCATTGATTGCTAAAACTGTAATAGACCCATTTAAGTTCAATAAATTATAAAATTATATACATACTATGTTGACATTTGAATAATATGATGCTTAAAAAAAATATCAATATTGCTTTATTCCTTAAAGGAAAATATAAATATAACATAACTTTAACCGTGGTCCTGAGGTCTCTATCATAATGGTTATGATATGATATTATATTATTTAATATATTATAACAAAGGCAAAATTTAAAAAAAAATTGTTTTAATATTTTCAATTTTACTTGATTTTTATAACTATAAGTTGAAGTTTTGACATGCTTTACCATACATTGTTATTTTTAATGTTTTTAGTATAATTAATTATTAATTTAAATCATTAATATATTAGGTTATACCTATACCTATATTTTATTTTACGGTTAAATTAAACTAAACTGAAATTTATAGTTATTAATATGCATACCTGTAATACACCAAATTCAGTAGAAGATCCAAGGTTATTTAATGTCCAAGTGTCATGCCAATGACGAACAGTCCTATACTTAGGGTTAATTGCATCAGCTAGTTCTTCAGAATTAATACCACATTCTAATTCCAATTTAGTTTCATGTATACTTATAGACTCTGATATGCCTATAGGTAATAAATACATAATTTGTATATTGAAAAAATGTAATTTATTCAATACTTTTTTTTTTTTAAGAATTTGCACACCATATTCAACATCACTACAGTTTTTTGTGTAATAGTTATCCATGTACAAAAATTTTATAACATAGGTAAACAAATTGTACCACTGTTTACCTACTTTGTTTACAACTCAAACACTCAGTTGTGAAAAATGAGTTAAAATCACAGTTTAAAACTAATTTTATATTAAATTATTTTATAATATGAGACTGAGTAATTGTACATAGCCACATAAGTACTTGTTTTTATTTTTCAAAATATTTAACTAATTAGCTCTAAAATAATATAGTATTATAACATGCAAAACTGTTAGTTTCAATTTTTATTAATTCATTGTGATTAATTATTTATTTTTATAGGTATTTAAATAGTTAAATGTTTTCAATAAACATATATCTGAGGATATGGTATCTAAATATAACTGTTAAATATTATATTATTAACTTCCAGTTAAATAAATATATTTTGATTACCTATTATTTATCATAATTCATAGAAGAGAAAAATACTCACCTAAACCGTCATTGAAATAATTTTCAAATTTAATTCTAATTTCATTGGTTGGTCTTAAAAAATATAAAGCTTCAGCAGAACCTAAGCTATATGGTTATGTTCAATCACAAATATGATTGCTGGTAAACCATCCTATAATTGCAAATTATACTACAATTAACAAATTAAATAAATAAAAGTTGATTATGTAGAAAATACTATATAGTAATAGTATATACAAAATAAATAAATATTTTTTCCAAATTCTAATAACTTAATTATGTAGTTATTTTTTAATAACTGGGCAAATTAGATGAGTGAAACTTATATAACTCACTCTAATATATTTATCCTTTTTTTTTGTGTCCCTAGTACTTAATTTAATTTTTATATCAATTTGAGCTTTGCATTCTGTGTTTTTTGATCTCCCTTTTTTGTTCTTCTCAATACTAACTTTATTAAATCCACTATGGTGACACATATACACTTTTCTATAACACAGTAATAATTATTTTGACTTAATAAAATAGGTGGATATAATATTGTAGTTATTAATAAATACTACTGGTAGAAATATATAATACCTACATAAAACAGATATGTTGACTGATATTTTTGTTACATACATCACTATAAAGATGAGACAGTTTCAAATAAAATCAAGATGTTAAAAAAGTGGACAAAAGTAAAAAAAAGTTTTAAAATTGGTTCATACATAAATATATACCAAATATATTATGTATTAAAATATATATTTATTTGAATACATTGAACCTATTTTGTGTAAATATTAATATTTAATGCAGTGTTACTACTACCTATTAAATGTTATATAGCCGTATAATAATAGTTGTTTTATCAAATACAAAATATTAAAAATTACCTACCTATTAACTGTTATTATATCTATATGATTTAGTGCCTCGGTGGAACTATATACTATAATATAGGTAATTGAGAATCGTTAAAAGAACGGTTTATATGGTGCAAATATGCATGGTTTAAAAATAAAAAAATATTCAATAATATCAAAAATAAAACGCATTTCAACGAAGGTGCAAAATAAAAACCTGTGCCAAATTTGTATACTATATATCATTTTTATTTTTATTGTAAACAGTATTAAATATTGATTGAGGCTCTTAAAAATAACCTCCTGGAATGACAGCTGGTCGACCAGTAAGTCTCCGTTCAACAGACAATACATTCATTGTATAATTTTGTGCCCTGTGAGCTCAATTGTGTATTTCAAATGATTGTTGTTTCCAAGAACCGGAGACCACCCAAAACGTAAGTTTTACAGCAATGCATGCCTATACGTTTTCACAACAATATATGGCCACCCGCTGTCATATTGGCCGTCTCCACGAAACTGAACGATCTTTGCCTGTATTTGGTCTTGATAATATGGCTATGTGTCGTATATATTTATATTTATATACGAAAAGTTCACATAATATTTTGACGTTCATAATTTTCCTTTTGGAAATGTAATTCAAATTAAATACAAAATGAGAAATTTAAAAATTAAATAACTTTTTAACAGTTGAAACACTTGAAACTGCAATAATTGATTTTCACTAGATTTTACTTTAGCAACCAGATTTATGAGAAACTCGGATTTTGTTTTTTATGATCAGTGAGGGGGTAAACATTTTAGAAACAGACGACCAAATTTTAGTACAGTTAGAAATTAGTCCGAAATTAGTTACATACTCGTACTTAAAAAAAGGTTCCGGCAGAAAATTTCCCATTATGACATTCACCGGTAAGCGATCTTTGATAAAATGGGAAGTCAAAAACGTTGTCTTGGACGTTGAGCGGAAGGTGACGGTCAGCGCGTTGAGATTATTATCTTGTTTCGATCATGCCGGAGAATTATTTTAATTTATCATTTTTAAATTCCGAGTGGAGTGAAACAATGCATTATATTTATAATTATGTTTTTCTTCTATCTGTCTTTCACATTTACGGTATGAAAAAAGTTTTGATTTTTAAGTTTAGCATATTTTCTGTTAGAAAAAGTTTATTTATTTGATATTTTTAAGAGATCAAAATTGAAAATTCTTTGTAAATTTTGAAAGCATCTTGAATAGTAAAAAAAGTGAAAAAATGGTAATTTTAACGCATATACGATTTTTAAAAGAATCGATTTTTTTTATGTAACCTGCAACTAAAAACCAAACGACTGTAGACACTTGATATTTTCATATCATGATATTTATATTTGAAATATAAAGGTAAATGAAACAAGACAAATGTTGTATATTAAGTTAAATAATATAGTTTATCTATTATGAATAACAAAATGATTAACATAATATTGCAGAATAATAATCTTTTTATTAATAGTATAGTATTATATACACACCCTGATATGTGATAAATTACATAAAAATAAAAATTATAGTAACCATAAACCTTATATGGCTTATATAAAATAATAATAATAATAATATTAATAATTAACTAATAACAAAATAAAAATAAAAATAGTATCCATCATAGACCTCATATAGCTTATATAAATCGTCCATTAATAGCTGGTGTAGGTAATCCACAATTTTCTGAATGGAGAACAGACAACTTTGTTATAAAAACTAATAAATCTGATTGTTGTGTAAAAACAAAATAAAAATAAAAAATTAAATAACTTTTTAACAGTTGAAACACTTGAAACTGCAATAATTGATTTTCACTAGATTTTACTTTAGCAACCAGATTTATGAGAAACTAGGGAATGGATTTTGTTTTTTAAGATCAGTTAGGGGGTAAACATTTTAGAAACTGACGACCAAATTTTAGTACAGTTAGAAATTAGTCCGAAATTAGTTACATACTCGTACTTAAAAAAAGGTTCCGGCAGAAAATTTCCCATTATGACATAATAAATTAAATTATAAAGTATTAATTAAATTTTGAAAGCATCTTGAATAATAAAAAAAGTGAAAAAAATGGTAATTTTTACGCATATACGATTTTTAAAAGAATCGATTTTTTTTTATGTAACATGCAACTAAAAACCAAACGACCGTAGACACTTGATATTTTCACCAAATATTTATTTTATTAAGTCTCATGACGTACGATGATATTTTCAAAATATTTTGACTATTTTTGTGTTATTTATAGCCTTGATAAATTATTTGAAGTTTGTAAAAAAAATTAATTTATTCTGGATAAATAATTTTTCACTCAGTAGGTATAAAAGCGAATCATAAAAAGCTAAATAAAAATGTTGATATTAATCTTATTTTTTTTCTCTTCAAAACTGAACACTATATTTACCTAATCAGTTGGAACATAAAATCGATAAAAAATATTTTTCAATTTGGATTTTGTTTTCACTTTGAATTTTATTCTGATTTGTATAAACAAATAATAAGGAATTAAACTATTCATCGAGTTTTAGGTATTAGTATTTTATTTTATTTAGGTACTTGTTACTTACGTGTTATGACAGAAAAGATAGGTGAGGGAGAGCAGTGGCCAGTAGTTTTTCCGTTGTATTTAAAAGTGAAATCTATTTTTATGATTTCAATAAATTTAGTTAAAGCTTAACTAGTAGGTATCATATAGCAGCTGACGCGATATTTTATTTTATAAACACACCCGAACATATTTTCCCGGAAGTATTCAAAATTGATTGTTCCGTTTTACAAACGAATTCTTATCGACAACCCTATGTTGGCATCTTCAAGGCAGCTTGAGAATAATGTGATATTGTGTTATTAACATTTAATACATCGGCGTAGTGACGATTCAGATCCGATTCGCCGACATCCAATTGGCTGAACGCGGTTTTCGGAATAAGTTTAAAGTGAGTTTGTTTTAATTTATAAAATTTTTTTCACGAATTTTTATACACAGTTGAAAAATATTAAAAATACATATTATAGTCACATTTTTTTATAACCATTTAAAGTTCGAGTTTTAACCTGTTATAACTTAACAATATAGGACGAAGTGGTAATAAATCCCACAAAAACTATAACAGAAATTTAATGAAATCCGAAGATTAATTATGGCTTCAGGACAGAAGGTTCTACGGATGCCGAAGTAAATGACGCTATACCAATTTATACTAGTGTAAAAAGTTCGGCATACAGAAAACGTATGAAATTAATGCCAACGTTACCCAAAAAGCTGTCTGAATTAAATATTGAAGGTGACTGGCGATCAACGAACGACGGAAAATATTTTCGTTTAGGTATTTATACTAAATTATTTAAATTATTTATTTATATATTATTACTAATACATAATAATATTATCACAGGATGTGATGGCACGGATAATAAAATCGTTATATTTGGTACGGAAGGATTTTTACGTCGTCTTTGTTCTGGTAATATAGTTTTTATGGATGACACTTTAAATCAGCGCCGAAATTATCTACACAAATTTATACCTTACACTGCTTTGTTGTAGGATTGATGATACCTCTCGTAATTATTATTTTATTTTAAAATTTTATTTAAAATAACGAATAAATCTGAAAATAGAATATATTTTTTAGGCTTACGCATTATTGCCCAATAAAAGTACATCAAGTTATTCAAGAATGTTTGAAATAATAAAAGAAGTGGCATTAAAAAATGGATTAGAGTTTCCAAATAGATTTTGAAATTGGAATGATCGTCTCTATTCGGCAGTGATTTGGTTCTGATAAACCCATAAAAGGGTGTTTATTTCACTTTGGGCAATCTATTTGGCGTAAAGTTCAAAGTTTGGGATTAGCTTATGATTATACACATGACGATGGTATTAAAATAGTTGTCCGTCGTTGTCGTATATTGTAGACAGTCATCGGAATAAAATTATTTAATACATATGTAATATAAGTGGGAATATTTTTATTATAAATTGCTAGCATAGGTCGGGCCGAGGAAGCAAAATGTGCTGAGGCGACAATTATATTCTATATATAACACCGCCGTACGCGCAGGCACAGGAGAGTCCGGGGGTCGCTGAGTGTTTAGGCGAGAACGCTAGTACTACGATCGTGCGTTTATATGTGAAACGATCGGGCTACCCATCTGGACTTGTCAGTGTTTTATTATTATTTTATGTTTGTTTTGTTTTAATAAAAGTGTTTCCGACCTGTAAGATTATATGTTTTGTTTGAGTAGTCACACAATTCTAGCTTACTCCTTGAATCTGATCTGTAACAGGTTAATTTATGGTCGTTGAGGATTGAAAGTCTAAACAGTAAGGTAGCGATATCGTCTTTCTTGAGAGCCAAATTGTAACCGGTTAATTTATGGTCATTTGGTAACTCAAGTGTCGATAGAGGTATATCATCGAAAGGTGCATATACGATATCGTCTTTGTTCATTAGCCTTAGTTCCGATGGAACAAATTGATAATTGTTGGACAGAAATTCATAGTGAAGCACCACAGTTAGAAAGTAAATATAATTTTTACGTAATTTATTAGAATTATATTAGTCAAACCTAATGTTTTACTATTATTATTTTAGGTGTGCTGAAATTATTAAATTATGTTACCGAAACATACTTGGATCCAGATATTTGTTTATTTAATAGAAATATGTGGAATCATTTTAATACAGATGGAGCAAGGACTATAAACCACCTTGAAGGATGGCATGCAGCTCTTAACAAAGCTGTTGGTAGACCAAAGCCAAACGTATTTATTTTAATCAAAGAGCTAAAAAACCAACAAACAAACTTCGAGCTTGACCTCATAGCACAAAAAACTACAATCGGCCACAAAAGATGAAAACTAAATATAAAAAATTAGAAGAAAGGTTGTCATTTGCAAAAGAAAGGTAAAGCGTGCTGATCATCACTGATTATTATTATCATTATTGTATTTTTAGAGCTCTTCTTAAATATAGAATATTATCGGGTGATACTATACTTGAAAAACATTTAAAATCAAAAACATCAAAGGCAATATATAAAATTCAAAAAATTCAAAATGACATTATTGAATGTTGGAAGAACTATATAACAGAAAAAATTATAAATGAAGTCAATGAAAGTAAATTCAATAGTATTATATTTGATGAGACCACCGATATAAGCCACATTTCACAAATGAGTCTTGTACTCAGGTATGTTCATAATAATATTGTGAAAGAAAATTTTGTCGCTTTTATTGACTGTCACAGTTATTGGTATTCTAAAAATGCATCTACTTCTATAGAAGAAAGTGAACTAAATGAAGATGATAATATTACAAAAAATGATACGTTGGAGCCAAAACTAACTGGTGATATCCTTGGAGAAATTGTGATCAAAATATTACAACATTTAAATTTAAATCCTCTAAACTGTATCGGTATTGGAACTGACGGTTGTTCTGTCATGACTTCTAATTTAAAAGAAGCTGTTCAAAAAATTCAATCCTATGCTTTAAATGCTTTTCACTGTCCTTGTTCAAACCACGCACTCAACTTATCAATTTCAAGATCCTCATCTATTCAAGCAATTAGAAATGGTATTGGGTTAATGAAAGAAGTTGTAGCTTTTTTTAATTTGTCATCTAAAAGAAATTATGTCTTAAAAACAATTCTTAATGGTAAACAGCGACTTAAGAGTTTATGAGAAACCGGATGGGTAGACCGTCATGATAGTGTTTTAATTTTCAAATCTTCTTTAAATTATATTGTAGAAGCATTAACTAAAATATCAGATTGGAATGAACAAGATTCATCGTCAAAGGCAAAAACATTACTTACAGCTGTATGCTCATGTGAGTTTATTATATCACTACATTCACTTTCATCATTATTATGTGTAACTGAATCTGCCAGTAAATTACTACAAAGTTCCAATAGTGATATAAGTCAAGCTGCAGATATAATCACTGATATTTTGTCAAATTTAGAAAATAAAATAAAAAATTGTAATGAAGAATTTAAATCATTGTTCAGAGATGCTGAGATTCAAATGACTGAATTGGATATTGAATTAAAAAAGCCTCGAATTGCTTCAAAACAAATATCTAGATCTAATTATCAAACCACGTCTATTGAAAACTATTATAAACTTTCTATTTATATACCTTTTCTGGATAATATTATAACAGACTTAAAATCAAGATTTTTAAATGAAAAGTATGCCATTTCAACATTGCCTTTACTTTTACCCCGTTTCATTATTAAATCTGACACAAATAATACTGATATATTATTAAAGATTATAAAAGAACATTTTACATTTGAAGATAGCAATATAGTTGATGAATTGTAGTTAAAAACTGAATTACAACTTTGGAAATCAAGTTGGATTAGAAAAAAAAATGAAGGTAATTAAATTAATCCTACCTACCTATTGGTAGTATAAAAACTTTTTAAAATTGAATAATGAGTTAAGTACACATAATATTTTTTTCTCTTTTATTTTAAGGTGAATGTATTGACTGTGATGCCATTAAATGTATTTCAGATTGTAGTGAAATAATTTTTCCTAAAATTAAAAAACTGCTTGGTATAATGGCTTGCTTGCCTATAAGTGTAGCATCTGCTGAACGATCCTTTTCTACTCTAAGACGGTAAAATTTTATCTTGTCATACCTACCTATTTTTTAGTTTAATATTTGTATTCTATTATAATAATAGAATACAAATATAATAGAATGCCTTATGTCTTAAAAATATTTATAGGACTCAATATTATTTTTAAAAAGGAATTGAATGCTTACTGCTTTTATACTTTCTACTGTTTCAGTACTTTAGTTTAAAAAAAAATGTTCTTTAATCTCTAACATTTACAGAACCTATTATTTATAAAGATAAATTAATAATCTACAAAATTGGCTTATAAATCTAGGTACCTATACACCTAGTACCTACCTACTGCTGTCTGCTTTTTAGTTATTTATATTTATTATTTGCTTTATTTTATGCTTGTGCTGTAGACTAAAAAACATGGCTACGTTCAAAAATGGGCCAGGATCGCTTATGTGGGCTTGCACTATTGCACATTTATCAAGAAATAAATATACCAGTGTATGAAATTATTGAACGATTTTCTCGTATGAAAAACAGAAAAATAGACTTTGTACTATAAATTATAATTCTAATAAAATTATTTTATAACATGCATTATACTATATTATTAAATTAAACAATAATTTATTTTTTATGTACCTATTAATATTAAAATGTTTTATTTCATAAGTATTTTAGTATTTTACAAGTATGAAATTTCCGTTAGGTTAGATTAGGTGTGACGTACATTTTTAAGATATTTTAAGAACAGATAAAAATATATTCCCCCCCCCCCCCCGTGAGAGAGGCCTAGGTACGCCACTGGATGTATGGGTAAAACATTCCTTATATTCGAGCGAACGTACGACATTAATATATTATAATATGCTAGGCGAGGCGAGCTTCGTTAATACGGCCGCCGTGACACTTTTGTCTTCCTTTAACCGTCGTCGCGAACGTTATTTTTTTATATTGTTAGGCGCTAATCGCCGACATTTATTATATTATTAAAATTTATATTGTTTTTTACAGTATGTGCTGATCACCACTGATCATTATTATCATTATTGTATTATTGTTTTTGCCCATATTTTTCCTGTGTTGAGCCAGAAGGGCTATAATATTATTTATCTTGTTCAGCCATAAGGGCTTTAATTTATTAATTATTATATTTTTATACGATTATAATTGTGTTTCTGTGATTTTTATATATTTGTTAATTTATTATTGATATCGTGTATTATACATAAATTAATTATTTACCCGAAACGTGTTACCATTTTATTATTATTTATTTATAAGCACACACATACACACGACACACCCATACATATAATACACCCTCACACATTCACCACACACCAGTACTCTCTGATCTTGCTCGGCTTTGAGTCGCTTTACGTCACACACACATAGATCGGTTGGTGAGCAGCGGTGTATCGTAATACCTATGTAACGCGCGAAGTATTTCGGTGACCGGGCGTCGCGTACTATTGTTGTTCGTACGCGGCCCGTACACCTTATAAGGTCCTTTTGTTACCTGAATGGTCACTAGAGTCTAAACAACCCCCACCTATTCTCTATATTTGCTACATATAAATCAAATATATAAGTAGGTAGGATCTGCCGACTGCTCATCTGCTCCCTAGACTGCAGCACAGTTGATCACGTTACAGAATTCAATTTGGCTACAGTGTTAGTACAACTATTGTTACTCTTCCACCAGATACATCGAGTCGACTACAGGTATCCTACACAGCAATTTTTCTTGAAAAAGGTATGTTTAATTACTTATCCACTATCAATGCATTAGGAACTTAACGTTAAATAAATTAGTCATATTATTTAATATAAAATTAATTCAAGATAATATTAATTATATTTTATTGATATACAAAAATAATAATCGTATTACATTTTAAATACGTATTACTATTTAATTTAGAATTATAGTTACATACTGTGGTAAATTTATTTTAACAAATTATAATATTAAAAACATTTAGATATGAAGAATTTTACTAATTATAGGTACTTATAAAAGATATGAAAGCAAATTATAGTTCAGTCAATTATCATATTTTAATATTAATATTAAATTATTATCAAATACCAACAATAAACTGTAATAAAACTACTTTCATAATAGTCGTAAAATAAATTAACTGCTTATAAATGATAAATGTAAGTATTGGTACCAACAATTACTTTTATATTTTATACGATATTGTGATTATGAAAAGAATAAAAATTAATGAGAGTTTCAAAATATTCCACAATTTTAGTTAGTATAATGACACTAAGTATGTATTTAAAAATAATAAAAAACAATTCTGACATTAGAAAGTAATCAACGATTTATGCTATATTTGTGTGATAAAAATAAATTTATTATATAACAATTGATATTTAGTGTTTAGTCGCATTTAAATTCAATAATAATCTAATAATCAAGATCAACGTGTATTTATTTTATTCTATATCGTGAGGTAATTTAATAAACGATACTTATAGTCAAAAGTTTATGTTGTATGACCGAATGTTTCAGATAATCATGAAGTTCAATATGATTTTGTTTGTTCTGTGCTTATGCATTGACTTGATTCTGGGATCTATCGCTGATAATAGTTCGTACTGGGTTGATCCGATACAGTTTTGTGGAACAAGACTCTCGGCTGAACTAGCAATCATCTGTAAAGGCATCTACAATAAAGATAAAAGTAAATATAATTTATATATTATGGTATCTGATTATCAATTACAATACTTTATCTTCCATCAATCGAAACTAGCAGACCATAAAGCTGGTTAGAATTTGTTTTTTTTTTTAGAAATTGGTTAGGAAACTGTAATTTATATTTCATAAAACCTTCATGGGAAATATTCTCGGGAAGGCGGGAACATTTATGTTTTTAAATTATCTGATTTTATTTTGATCAAAAAGTGTTGCCAGTAGTGCATTAAATTTCTGTTTTTAATTGGTTAAAATAATGATACTGGGCATATGGGATATCTGGCAAAATATTACTTTCACATTATACCCGTTTTAAAAGGTGCATAATATTATATTATTAAAACCAAAAGGTTTACCATTTTTTGAAACGTAGTTTCCTAAGGCGTGATGTGAGCGGAGGGACCCTAGCCTAGAAAAACCGTGCGAAACGAAAATAAAAGCGTTAATCGCTATCTCTCTTACTCTTTATCGCTTTCTCTATACTCCTGCCCCTCTCGCTCTACGGCCGGCTACGTTGTTATTATATATCTACACGTCGCCACCTATAAAACACACAAAATAAAAAAGGTCAGGTTGCAGGTAGCTGGAAACCTTAGATACTATTATTATTAATTGTTATTGTTATAATAAATAAATTATTATAGTATTACAATAGAAACCGTTCATAACAAAATATATATTATAAAATCACTTTTGTAACTGTGCTGACGAATCTGGGTTTTTCCGTTATGATTACATCATTTCGCGTTGTTTTGTTTGATCGCATCGGGCTCCGATGTCATTGACCTTTTCTCCGCGGTGCGTGTTGTGTTGACAATGTTGCTCTGTTCAGTTTTCGCGATCATTTAATGACAACGTATCATTTGCTTTCGGTGATTGAATATGAGCAATAATAATAATTCAATGTATTTTTCAATGAATTAAATAAAAAAACCTGATAAGATAATATTTACATTCATTTCGAATAGTTCCACTGAAATTAATCTATAACCTATAAGACTTCCAAAGAAACTACGTTTCTCCCGGGTGTCCCATGACAGCACTCCTTTTTTAATTTTTTTTACTGGTATGACAATGACTTCCTTTCCTATGGCTATAGACAGTATGTTTACATTCAGATCCCACTTTTTGAAAACAAAAAACATCACAAATTATAAGCTGAAATGGTCACGCTCTTATCTTTTTTATACATTATGTTGTTTTTCCACGTGGTCTGTTACAGACCTTAGATAATGTAGGTACTATATGGATGTAGTTTTAACTACTAGGATCGTGTATTATAGACCTAACCCTCATGCTAATTCTTGATGTCATAATGAAAACATGATTTATGTATGAACCAAGAACCCCTACTCTCTGACAGCAATGTACGACAGCGAATTGCGAAGAATTCAGATTGTTCACTCTGATTTGGTTATCAGTCATTTATTTATGCACAATAATAACAAAGACTTTTCAGTCCGTAGTGCATGATCTAAGCATATCTGCGTATATGCCTATGTATTTATTTGATGCCAAAATGCCACCCCACTGGTCTAAAAATGTATAAGCTTTTGATTGCCAATACATACATATTTAATTTATGGACAGAGTTTTTATTACTATGAAAAATTTTGTTTGCTCATTAATAGATGAATGATTAGACAAACAAAAGAATATATAGAATTTTAATTTTCAGATTAGTTTCATACGTTCAATTTTAATTGTAATTTCGAATTTTCCTTTCTGAAATAAATAATGATTAACCAAAATTATTTGAATAAAAACAATTATACAATATTATCCAGTAAACCTTCATACTATTATACTGCAATATAATTACATAATTAGTCTGCTTCTCTTTCTCAGCTATTCTCAGTACATTTTAGTACTACACAGATCCGTGGGATGCTTAGCCCGCCACAGTCCACAACCCCACTAATAATATAATAAACTGCATTGCAATATTTTTAAATTTGTACTTATTTATATTCTGAATTTTTAATTATAATACAAATATAATTAATTAAAATTTTAATCAATTTTTCTTCAATTATTTGTATAGAAAAATTAATAACTAATAATAAAGTTGAAAATGTATAAATGTTAATGTAATCGCAACTCTTTATTTATTTAAGCTATTAAGCAACTATACTGTACATAATATATTATGTATTCAAAACATTTAAAAATAATTATATTATTATATGTTATTATATGGGAACTGAGAGTACTAATATGAAGCCTGGCGGTGCTATATTATACTAAAATAACAAAGTGTTAACGGCATTATCATTATATTATGATCTTATTAAAAAAATTGTTATTAGTATAGATTCTTAATTCTTATATTATTTTATTTAAGTATGGGCCTCATATTAGAAATTGCAACGCGGAGCCCCGGTGCAATGAACCGCCCGCACCACAGTTTCTACGGCATTGATTTTATATTACATATTAATTACTGCAGAGAGATCCGCCTTCTCTGACAATCAGATCGCTACTGATTATCTGATACTCTTATGATTATCTACAATAATGCGTTATGCCTTTATCACAATAAATTGATAACACAAATAATCAAGTTAACTTATAATATATAAGGTTAGGTCTATTAGATTTATAACTATTTTTATTTTGACTTATGAATTTCCTTCATTTTCAGATAGTCAACAGCTGACCAAACTTAAAAGGGCTGTCGTTGATGATTGTTGTTTAGACACGTGCACCAGGAGATTTTTGAAAACATATTATTGTGGTCCCGAACCGGAGTTGTATGTATCTTCAGCACAGAAATTGAGAGAAATGAAATATGTTAATTATACATATTATTATTCAGATCTGCGTAAGTACCAATTTAAATAAATTTTTGGTGGATTGTAAGAGTGTAAAATTTCATTTGGATTACATACATCGTTGTTGTTGTTGAAATTTTTATAGAAAATTGAAATTCATAACATATTTATAAACAAATATATTACAGAATAGGTAAAACTATACTAGTTTCACCTATTTTATGATTCTATGGATTATTTTAAATAATAAAAATCATTGTATTTTTCAAATTTTTGAAATAACGATCCCCTGTATATTAACCCAGAATGTAAGTATAATATGTGGTTGAAATGTTGAATCAGTGATATCCCATTTTTTCACTCAGATAGATAGCTTGTAATGAATTAACTTTAAATGGCACTAAAAGAGTCTTGACGCTAATTTTAATAAGCTTCCATCTTATTACCCATCCATTATATCTGTAGCGTTGAGTACATTTGAGTTGTACCCAAACTGACCAACTTAAAATTGATTTAATAATTTGTTTCGATTTTACAGTTTGGATTGCAATACAATTTCCACAAACAGATGAGTAACACGACTGGCAACTTGGTATAGCAGCTTCAAAATGTTTCAATCTTATATAATGAATCAATTATTAATATATTAAGATCAACTATCTGTACTTATCCCCAAATTAAACTTTTCAATTATATACATTATATTTTATTTTATTAAATTAAATTTTTGCAAAATAAAATAATTACATAATATATATTTATATATCAAACACTTAAACAAGTACTTATTTTTAGTTAATAACATGTTAGTTCAAATATTATGTTAGGTATTTTGTAATTTTTATTTCTATATAGTTCTAATTCCTACCAATTTTAAGCAATAGAAATAGGAATGGTGTGGTATTTTTATAACTAGTATTCAAATACTATGAAGGAATGTGTGGCGGGCATAAGAATATATTTTATATCTATAATTAGCTATGGTACCTACATTAAGCAATTAAATTATAAACCAAATCATGTTAAGTAGGTAAACATAATATATTCAGACAAACAATTGTATACTAATCATGGGCACAAATGGGGAGGGGGCTTAGAGGGTATTAGCACCCTCAATTTTAAAATTAGCATTCTCAAATAATGTTTGTGTTTAAGTATTAAAAACTTTTCCTTACAAAAAAAAAACTAAAATTAGAAAATGTATAGCTTATGAGTATCCATAGTTTTTTTTTTTTTTAATTGAAGTTGCATCTATGATACTTATACATCTTAACAATAGAAATTAAATGTCATTTAAATTAATATCAGGTTAATAAAAAAAGTATTAAGTATAACAGTAAATTTTTTTAGATATTGCTATGTACTGACGGATGTCCGGCTATGCGCTAAACACGCACATACACACAGAGAGTAGGTAGGACTATATTGGAGAGCCCTGATTACACAAATGCAGACGTGAGCCACCAGAGTCAGTGCAAGCACCTCCTTCACGCCAGTCACCATTCCAAATTAATCATTTGGACTTAGAATATTTTCAATTAAATCATTCTTGTATCAGTAATAATGTTTTGTCCACATCGCAAGCAAATAATTGTGTAATAATTAATCACAAGTCAAGTTATTATACTTATTTCACCCAAACCATCTACCTCAACACAAGTCGTTCGTCCTCCTGTATGCTGGGACACTACAATATTCAAATCCAGATTATGTATTATCTTATGTGTAAATGTATTAGATTCCACCAAAATAATATAAAAAACAGTAATAATTTTAATAACTTACTATAATATGACCACACTTCCTCAATTATTTTTGGGTTTTTATTACTTTTGTCTGTGTAATGACTCACAACAATGCATAGTTAATTCCTGTTGTTATTGTCAATTTTGATTGTAACAATATGTCGATATTCAAAAAGAGATAGAAACCTAAATGAATATATTAGATATCTAAGAAATACTCAATTAGATCAATAATGTACTGTGTGTCTTGCGCAGAGTTATAATCTTCACCCAGAGAAATATCTTGGGTATTTTTAATGAACTAGGTTTGTTAGTTATCAACAAACCAATTATTGTGAAAATTAAAATCATGTTATTGTTTTAAAAAACTGTTCGTTTTAATGATTATATATTTGACTATTTTAATAAACCTAATTTGTTGATTCAGTAAAATTATTCAAAACTTTTCCTCGTGGAAATTATAACTAATTTATAATTTTTACCATCATCTTTTATTGATTAAACTTCTAATTAATTGAATAAACCTTGTCAATAAATTGTTGAAATATATTAATATTGTCGTTGCGTGATTTTATTACCGACCATTCGAATTAAAACTACAAACCGTTTTATTGTTTCATTATATTTATAAATTAAAATTTTATATATTACTTAATATATTGGTTATTTATAACTTTTATGGATGGGTTTTTCTAAAATATAGTAGTATAATCATAGTAAATAATAATAATAATGATACCAATAGATAATCAATGTCATTTTGTACTTTGTACAAATCATCAGTCACACCAGTCCGCATTTCGTCCGTTCGCCGTTGCCATATTCGTACAGTATTATTCACTCGTAACAATTTCGCAATGGAGTTTATAAAAAGTCAAAAAAACAAAAATTTACTTAAATATAATGGTTATTTATATAGGTTAGACAAAAAATATAAAAATACCGTGTATTGGAGATGTACTGAAGAACTATGTAAATCGCGCCTTAATTTAAGAAACGACGAAATTGTAAAAGGACCTAGTGAACATAACCATACTATTTCAAATTTAGAATTTGAAATACGTGTTTGTATAGACGAAATGAAAACTCGAGCTCTGTCATCTCAAGATAATCCACATCAGATCGTTTCAGAAGCCTCAACATTGTGTTCACAAGACGTTCACGGAGCTCTCCCTCCAGTAAGTTATATTAAACGCACTTTGTGTGGCATACGACAAATTAATAGTTCTGCTCCGTCTAACCCATTTACTATCACAGATATAACAATACCCGATAAATATTCCCAAACTATTGATGGTCGTACATTTTTAATTAATGACATTGAACCAGTTGAAAGTCGGATTTTAGTGTTTGCTACGAAAGAAAATTTAGATTTACTGTCTAAATCTGATCATTGGTTTGCAGATGGAACTTTTAAGTCTTGTCCTCCATTATTTACACAAGTATACACAATACATGTTATAAAGCATAATTTGGTAATACCAGTAGTTTTCGCTTTAATGCCAGATAAAACGCAAAGTTCATATGAAAGGTTATTTTCGGCAATCAAAACACATAATATTAATTTAAATCCAAAAACAATAATGACTGATTTTGAACAAAGCTCATTAAACGCATTTAAAATACAATTTCCAAATACTGAACAAAACGGCTGTTTTTTTCATCAAACACAATGTGTTTGGCGAAAAATCCAAACTATTTCTGGAATGGTAGACAAGTATAAAGCAGACTCAGAGTTTTCATTGCAAGTCCGTTACTTGTCTGCCTTGGCTTTTGTTCCGGAAAATGACGTAATTGACGCATTTGAAACATTGTGTGAAAGTACGTATTACAATAATAATGAAGACGTGTTAGAACCACTTATTTCCTATTTTGAGGATACATGGATTGGTCGTCCAAATAGACGTAGAAGGAGAAATCCCAGATTCCCTATTTCACTGTGGAACTGCTTTAGGTCTACTATATCTGGTTTACCAAGAACAAATAATTATGTTGAAGGATGGCATAGAGGCTTTAATAACTTATTGAGTTCATGTCATCCAACAATATGGAAATTTATTGAAGCAATTCAAAAGGAACAAAGCCTAAATGAAATGAAAATAAATCAGAACATAGCGGGTACTGTTGAACCATCCAGAAAATCTTATTATTTATTTATTCAATTTTTCAAATATTTTAAATTCATATACTTACACATTATAATTTTAGGAAAAATATCAAATTTAAATTGTATTTTTTTATAGTATTTTGACGTATTGTAAGGTTTTTGTGAAAAATATATTTAAAAGAATATTTTAATTTTCGCTATTATTGTTTTCGCTGTTAAAACCGTTCGCGATTTTAACTGACACCCGCGCTGCTAGTCGAAGGGTCGGACTGTACCGCAGAAAAATCTCCAGTTTCCCATTCCATTACTGTAGGTAGGTATATAACAAGTGTATAATCATAATAGTATAAAATTAAAATTAAGTTATGTTGGCACATGCAGTCTACTCAAAAATTAATTTAGTTAAAAGTTATCCTAAAACATAATGTTAAAATGTAGGGTCACATAATTAAGATAATTTTTCAACTTTTGCATATAAAAATAAATGTAGAATGTGAGAGTAAATGGTACTTTTTGAAATAATTGACCAAATTAATATTATTAATTTAAGAATATTGAATAAATTATTAGGTACCGACTTACCGGTATATTTGAAGTTTTCAAAAAATATTTCAGTAATTTTTTATTTTAATAAGTTATACTTACCTAATTAATTATACTGCAAAATTTCAAGAACTTATCACCCACTCTCTCAGTATAAATGTTTGAAATTATGTTATCTGGAAAATTTTTTTATTAATTTACAATTTCAATTTATAATATTATAATATACTATATAGCATGCATGTTGTAGGTAATAGGTATCACTGTGTGAGTTGATTTCCAAAACTTACTTTATATAGGTATCAGTTGATTCTCGGGCTATTAAGAAGTTTACAGTATATACGAGTTAATTACCCTATTATTTTATATAAGTATTAATACGATAAATGTATATGACAATATTATGTTGAACAAACACTTATCAGCTTAGTGTTGCGTTACCCTAGAGACACCACAAGAAAGTAGGCCGAGAATTCTTTCAAAAATTTACTTCTTTTTAGTTTTTTATAATTTGAAAATCATCATAGAATACCTATCATACAACTTAACAACTTTTTTATATCAAATATAATTTAAATATTTTTAATAGTATACCTACTAGGTAAAATTTGAAAACCATTGTTTTTACAAACTGATATCTGGTAATGAGATTACCTACTTGAGTAGAAACTTATTTTTTTCGGTCTTTCTTGGATTAAAATACCTATTATTTTCGTTAATGATATACAAAAATAGTTAAGGGAATTCTACATGAAACTCGTATAGTCCTAACCAGACGGGCAGAAGAATGCATAACATCGTTAATGCTAACAACTACTAAATGTTCTATCTGTATGGAGATTCGGGAGATCCGAGACATGTGTTTCAACATGCGTTGTGGACATTCTTCATGCCTGGTTTGTATGTTGAAGTTAACGAAAACAACAGTTGATTGTGCGTTTTGCAAGCAATTATCTAGTTGTTATTTAATGTTCGACAATGAGAAAAATTCTTCATTATATCTGGACCTTGGGTCTAAAAGGGCCAATCTCACTTTTTGGTGAAAATGAGATAAATGGCTTAACATATACAATTTTATGTATATTTTCTTGTGCTAGAAGGGCGTATCTTGATCACTAAAATTACAAGAAACAGATTGGCCAATGTTACAAACAATAATATTATTTCTATTTCTATAGTGACCTATCTGATTTAAGTCTTTATAGTCATTATCTAATTCATAAAACTATAAGGCTTATGTGTACTTTGGCCCTTATATGATAAAATTAAATAAAAATATTGTCTTATCATTGGCCATGTTGACGTTGTTTATTGATAGTGTTATCAATATTCTATTCTATATTAAACGAAAAAAATATTAAAATTATATTTAATAACAAGTAAACATTTCATCGTCGAACAATTTTTTGTTTATATCAAATGTGTAGTACTCGTAGTTCAATATTTTTTTAAAACAGTTATTTATTTTTAAAACATTACAATGAGTAAGAGATCGAAGCTGCTGTTGTCAATGTGCAACAACAAAACAGTTAAAGGTACTATTATAGTTGATTGGTCATATTTAAAAATATTATTTTTTAAAATATTTTATACATAATTCTATCACATTTAAATCTAGAAAATACAGTCGAATCTGAAAGTGAATCTGGTAGTGTAAATTATGATTATTCTAGTGATGAATTTTATATTCCACCAACCGAAAATATTCAGTCTGAAGAAAGTAGTGATGACGATATTCTAAATAATAATGGTAGGTAACACACTAAAATTATACCATAATTTCTATACTTAAAAGTAATGTATATAATATATATTTTTTGAAATATCCTAGGTTTTATTGAGATTAATCCCGAAAACTTGATAAATACACTAAATCCTGAAAACAACAATGATAATTATGAGAGTTTTGATATTGAAGGTAAATTAATAGTATATACTTTTAAAATGTTTGCTTTACAGAAATAATAATATTTTATAATAGAATAATTTCATATTATACTATTATTACTAGGCACCTATTATTATATACAAATAAACTAAAAACTCAATAATATAAAATATTATTGGAATAATACTAAACAGTATTTAAAGTACTGAAAATAAAATACCTAGATTTTTTTTTCATTATTAAATTACTCACTTTCATATTTTGGTATTTTGAAATTTAGTGGTGAACTTCCCTAGTGTGTCTAGAGATACAAGTATTGTTGAAGATATAGAATTTATTGGTGAACTTGGTACAACTATTCAACAACCAATTGATCCTCAAGGATTTTCCATAAATTCAAGAGGTGGTGGTAGGAAAAAATTGGCTGATGAATTACTGACAAGAAAACGTAAAAGAAATCCAGAAGGTTGGGCTAAAAATGTAAGGAAAACGTCAAAGATGCAAGGCAAAAGTTATATAACTACAAAAGGTAAATTAGTTCCAGCAAAAACATTGAAGCCCCCTTGTTCATGTAAACGTAAATGTTTTGAAAAAATTGACACAGATCAAATGTTTGTTATTTTTGATAATTTTTATAAGTTGGAATCAGAAGGACAAAGCCAGTTCATATCAAATAATATAGAAGAGTACCCTAAAAAAACTGAACGTATAAAACAAAACTCCACACCCAGTAGAAGACAATTTTCAAGAAAATACTTTCTCACAGGAATTAATAATATACAAATTGAAGTATGTCAGGTTATGTTTATGAACACATTGAATATAAGCTTGAAAAAAATTAGAGTTACTATGGCAAAAAAAAAGATAACAGGTGCAGGTATATGTTTGACAGATGGTAGAGGACATCATTTAAATCATCCAAAAACATCTGACCAAGATAAAAATAATATAAGAGATCATATTAAAATGTTTCCATTCAAAGAAAGTCATTACTCTAGAAACAAAACTAATAAAAAGTATTTTTTGAATCCAGATCTTTCTATAAGTAGAATGTATGATCTTTATAAAAACCATTGCACAGATAACCACTTTAATATTCTTAGTGAATTTTAGTGAGTATTAATTTGTTATATATTTTTATCTTTAAACAAATTATGTTAATATAATATTAAAATTAAATTTATATAAAAATGAAACTCTGTTGTTTTGATTGTTATTGAACCTAAAAAGATTAAGGTTAGATATAAAAAGCATTTTTTTGTATTAAAAACAAAAATTAAGTTGTTATTTTGAATATTATTTTATAGTTTGTTTTTAATTTTGTTATATGGTTTTTTTTTTTATATTTGAGTGTTAAGTTTGTGATACTGAAACAAATATTCAAGGCTGAATAATAATAATAATATCTTTAATCTTATAAACTGTTACACAGTTATTTTTACCCTAATAATATAATATTTTAGTGAGTGTTAATTTATTATATTTATTTTAAAACAAATTATGTTAATATATAAATATTAAATAAATATAAAAATGAAAAATCAATTGTTTTGATTAATTGTTACTAAACCTAAGAAGTAAAAGGCTAGATATAAAAAATATTTTTTATAAACATTGAAGATGTGGTTTTAGGGCCAATGTCGCATATTTTTTTATAAATACTGATTTTCATGGGGCCAATGTCAATAAAAAATACTTAAATAAGAACATTAAAAAACCAAATGTATACCATTAGGTAGTATATAATATTATATTACGATGATTGCAAAAGGAAAAATGCATACAATAAAAATTCAAATTTATATGGATTTTTGAAGTTAAAAAAAAACGTAATTGTTTATTATCCAAAAGTGTTAAATAGTGAAATTGGCCCTTTTAGACCCAAGGTCCAGATATACTTTCAAAATAATATCTAAAAATTCGAACGAAATAAAAAATTATATATTCGATATAGCGGCTATCACCCCCATAATTTTTAAAAATATCGATAGGGTTATTAGGTTAGTCTTATAAGATATCGATATATTTTTAGTTCGTTAGAATTTTCGATATTAAATAAAATCCAGATCCACAATCATTTGTTGTTTTCGTTAACTGCGATATACCTATGTGTTTTACGATAATTACGATATACCTATGTGTTTTACGATAATTACGATATATAATATTATGTAATTTGTACGCTTTATTTATATGCGTTAGTATATTGTGTTTTATTTTAAATTTATATGTTAAATAATATATATAAATATGTTTATATTTTTACATTTATATGCTAAATATAATTTTATCATATTATTTTTTATTCATATACTTTTTTAATATTTAATTATTAACTAAAGAATAAGATACAACAACGTAATTTTAACAATTACGTCCATGCAAACATTTTAAAGTTAAAATAATTTAACCCTGATAATATTTGCACCTATAAATAATTAAATTTAAAGATAACCAAAATGCATGTCTCCGTCATAAGCTTTTGATGTATAATACATTAATTTAGAAGTTATTTCATAGTCATCTATTTTCAACATTATTACAAAAAGAAAATTTTTGATGTTTCACATCTGCCAGACGTCCCGCGACGGCTCAGTTTTTGTATGAGAAATTTATCAAATAATATCAGGTTCGTATGATTTTAAAAATTCGTGTTCCGGAATATTTAATATTTGATTATTGGATACTAATTCACCGATATCGTTACGAAATATTATATGTTGTAGTTGTTTGGATACATCCAAAACAAACCATTGCCGTTTGTCGGTAGAAAAACAACTTACGACGTTATGATACAGATCGGTGGTGATACATATATCAGAATCAGGTTTTAAGTATGCGTGTTGTATGGAATAATACTTCAGCATGATAGCCATTTCCGTAGGAGTTAATGTTTTATTAACTGTTAAAATTTCGTTTTTAAATCTAACGGGTTCCAGCGACAGTGGTTTCGTTACAATATCATCACAAGTGCCGATGACCATTATCGGTTTATGTGAATAAGTATCTCGAGTTCGTGAATGTGAACCGTCTAGACTGTAAATATTTATTTTAGCACATGAGTTCGAGGGATTAAGAGAGTAATCTGCGTCGTTTGCCGAAAGATAATTTTTGTCGACAACCATGTCGATTTTAAATATATCTGTTAACAAAAACATATCGGCCCGATTTGAAACAAAAACAGGTTTGCTAGAATTTTTAAATACTCCACAATCCATAAAGACACTTTCGTCGAAATAAGAACGCATAATCGGTACAGTATTAATCATTTTTTTTTATTACTCATGAGTTTTACACTTTTAACAAATATTTCGTATTCTTTATACGTACTACATAACAACCTATCTATACGTTTACGTAAAATCGATAATTTCGGAGATAATTCATAAATACTGTCGACTTCGCACTTGGATGCGGCATCTTCCTTATCGTCCAGTTGAAACGTTATCGTCTGAGAACCGTTACCGACTTGAAACACACCGTAACCCAAGTACCGTGCGTCCACCGTCGGTTGCTTCCATTTGATAAACATCGTGTCTTGCATTAAAATGAAACCATCGAATTTAGTGTCATCGAACGTCTTGGGTTTGGGGGCGTCAAAAAATTCCTGCACTAATAACGGTAAATATTCACCGCCTAAACCTTGTACGCGTACATTGGGTTCGACAACGCAGCGCGTACCCGATTCGGTGCCGGTGTACTCGTGATGGAACTGGCGGGTCCGCGGACCACCGATCGCTTGCTATGCGTGAACGCAACCACTTCGATGATGTTCGTCGACGTGCTGTTCCGGTTGCTGAGCGGTCTCGCGGACGACAGCGATAACGTAATCGCCCGGATGTTGGTTGACCCGATGGATTTCGAAATAGCGTCGACGATCAACGGACGCGGCGGCATTGTGGAGACGTTAAGCGGTCTCCGGAGCAGCATGTCCGTTGACATAGAAGACGAGTTAGAGCAATTCCACGATTACCCGATGGCTGATGAAATGGCCATCCGCATCATTGGCCGACCGTCCTCTGTAGTACAGTGCGTCTGCCTAATCAATGAGATGCTTGGAGAAACGATAACCCTGACGGCCAGTCATCTCGTCGAAGAACAACTACGATCGGCACGTATTAGCGCAAGCGATTGGGAGGGACTTGGTTTTCAATCCACCGGCCTCGCCCGAAGTGCGTTATTTGAAAATCTCTTGAATCAAAATTCACCGTCAAGTCCTATTGAAACTGCCCATCGGCCAGTATCCGATCCTAGGCCCTATAGGCCCACCACTCCCAATTGGGGCTTTATGGAATATGACATGAACGAATATTCACCAGAAAGTCCCACCGAGACTACCGCTGGTTTTCGAATATTTGACGCTAGATTTTCTAATACTTTGTCCGGGAATTCACGTCTCTCCGAAAATCAAAATCGACCACTCCGTAGTCTTGTCAATAGACCTATAACATCCATCCGCCGAGAATGGCTACCAGCAAACGGATATCTAGGACCACAACATGTCACCACCACTGCCACCACTACCACCACTACCACCACTACCGCCACTACCGCCACTACCGCCACTGACACCACTGACACTACTGGCACCACGAAGAAAGCCACTTCCGTCCAGAGTGATACGGATCGTCCCATAAATAGAAATCAACCACCACGTCCTGTCACCATTAGGCCCCCCTCTGCTGTCCGATTTTTTCCGAATTCCCAGAACAGGTCACGTGTGAACAGGAATCCACCATCACGTGTACGTTTCTCTGGGATCACCACCGCCCGTTCCGCTCCAGGCGCTCCAACAGCCCCCACCACCGATCGTCATACCACTTCCACCTGGAGCGTTTCTGATAGATTAGTAAACTGTAGGAATCCATCGTCACGTGCCACCACTAATTCCACTTCGGCCATCTCCGTTGAAACTGGCAGGTCTTCAGATACTATTATTGGCGAATCTGTCACCACTGACAACAACACTGTAACTAATCAGCATGCCACTTCTCCCCTGAATCCTTTTGATCAGTTTGACATGAGTTATCAAACGTCAACATGACATTTCTGAGTGCCTGCTCATTAACACAACCTTAAACGTTATTGAATTTACTCATCATACTAATTTTATTGTGTATATTGTAAATACTATTTTATAAAATTAAACTTTCTTGAGTGGCAACTAGCAACTAGCATTTTTAGACTTAAATGGCGTGATTTTGAAAATTAAATTAGGTAGTTAAATTAGGTTAGTAATTCAAGATTAAATAAATATTAATAGTTTGTTATCATTATCTTAACTAATTACTTAGTACTTATGTTAGTATTTAAACTTAGGTGTACATAGTATAAAAAGATAAATAATAGTACCTGGTACTGATGTATAGGTCATATCTAGGATATATATATTACCATAAGGATATGATACACTTAAATTGTATTTAAAAAAATATGAAAACTAATAAATTCAAATAAGTAATTTGAGCCATATTCGGGGTTATATTATGAGTCACATTATGTGTTTGATCTTTGGAGCACTCCGTAGATTCATCAATGGTACGCTACACACATCCTACTCGTTTTTGGCTCCCAGTTATCCGTTAAACGTTTCCCTAGATCCCGCACTAAATTCTCTCAACTGACCTTATCCTAATCTTCTCATTCCTTCCCTCCGATGTCTCACAAGAATCTCCTACTCGACCCATAACCGATCGTCCCATCATCAACTTCACTTTGCCTACGAAAATCGTATGCGAAGATGGTCCTTTCGGCAGACTCATCATGTGGCCCTACGACGGCGCTGATGCGGCGGCTGACTACTCAAACTTCTGCAGTTCAAGGTCCATGAATTGTTTGCTCTGCTCCGCTGGACAGCATTGATATGTGGGGGTAAGGTAAATGGGATATCGAAGATGTGGGTGTCATACGCCCACGGAGCAATCAGCGTGATCCAAGGTCCAAACCAGACGCTGGAGGTACAATGTTTCTTATTAAGGCGACGTTGTATCTTATGCAATAATGAAATATGATACATTGTATCGTGTACAAGCCACATTGTGCGAAGGGTGCGTTATAATAATATAATTGTCTTGCTACTATAGATGTATAATATAGTAGTATGGTTTTATGATTTTGTGGTTTTATATTTGCATGCAGTGCTCGAATTGGAAAATATTAAGTTATGGAGCTCATCCAAAAATTTAAATACTGTGTTCGAAGTGCTAAATTATTTTACACAGATTCTTGGGAATTTGCTCCATTCCCCGCTATGCCTATATTTTGAACACTTTATTACAGATTTATACATACAAATCTAAACATATGATTTATTAAATTGCATTAGAAAGTAAGGACATTTATGCATTTAAAAATATGTACGTATGCATCAAAATATTAACAACTATGTGGTTAATATTTCCTAAAAAAAAATACATTCTTATAATATACTAAATATTGCAAGAACATTAAATTACATTTTTATATATCTTTAAGATAATGTAATTAAATATGCGCAAAAATAAAATAACATGCTAAAATTAAGTAAAAATTTTTTAATTATTTTATTTACTTCAATTTTCCATGAATTTATATGCATACCTACAGATTTCAAAAATATCGTGTCAACATATCTTTAAAATTTTTGTTTTGCAATTAAATTTCCTCTGAAGAAAGTTTAAAGACATTTTAAGGTTTTTTATTAACAGTAATTAAAATTTTTTTTCTAATGACTATAAATAGCTCAAAACTGTTAGAATGTTTTATTATTATAGTGTCTATGGTTATATTTTTAGAGTTAAACAAAAAATTATCGTTTTTCCTTAATTACTCGTGTTATTATGGGGTTCACGTCGTTTTCGAAAACTACTATTTTTTTTCAATTTTTACCTTTTAAAGACACTAACTAGATTCACTTTCTGATCAAAAAAGTTACTTATATTGAAAATCAAAAAATAATTTCGACTAATTATCGTGTACGTACCCAGTCGAAACACATAATCAAAATTATCGTCCTCTCCATATCACCAATTCGAACACTCGTTTGATATATTTGCATGTTGTTGTATATTTAAATAAAACGTTTGACGTAGTAAGAGTGTTTTTTGTAAATTTTTATTACAATTTATTAATATTTGATTTAATTTGATTTAGCATACCATACGTTCTACTAAGAATATTACGGTGAACGGATAAGCGCTCGTTGCAGTTCAACGGAACCTACATAATATACTTCATCTCAATATATATTTAGGCAAGTTTGGAACAATTTATATTATGTATTTTTGCATTGTAGTTTTAGACACAATTTAGACGTAGAATATTATTAGTATCAATATAATAATAGTAATTAATAATAATAATATTATATTATAATTAACCTATGTTGTATCTGCCTCAGTGCCTCCTGATATTCGATTGCTATTTTTAAATGTATATAATATAAACTTATTTGCTTCATTTCTCGGTCATGTATGTAAAATTGCATACACCATTGACAACATGATCAAAATTTCAGGCCCAAATATTTCAGGCATTAGTGTTTTTGTTGTCCAAAAAAAAAAAATTCCGAATAGTAGAGGAGCTCCATCTCCCTGCAAAAGTTCGATCACTGGTTGTATGTAGTCGGATACACTAGATTTCATATATAGAGTTTTCACAGCTCCAAAAACCGAACATACTCGTTCAATTAAATGTTGTCTGCTATTTAGAGGATTAAAATTGAAGAAAGTGTGTAATTTTATTTATTGTTGTTCATTCAGGTACCTGTTATACATTTTTAAACGCTCATCTACTACCTAGCGATATTGAGATCGACCGACGCTGATCAGTGGAAAGCTGCAAAAAGTCCAATACATAACTCAAGAAACAAAACAAGCAAGTTTTGAGCTTATTGAATTATATTTTACAGAGTAAGTTTTAGACACAAATATGACCTAGATTGTTAGTTATGTACATTTTGATCAATAACGGACATTTGGTTGAATTTTTTGCTGAGCTAAAATATAATCCAAAATCCCCGAATCACCCCCCCCCCCCCCCACACACACACACACATGCATACACCATTTAGTATAGATATATAATAAATGGGTTCGAGGGATTAAGAGAGTAATCTGCGTCGTTTGCCGAAAGATAATTTTTGTCGACAACCATGTCGATTTTAAATATATCTGTTAACAAAAACATATCGGCCCGATTTGAAACAAAAACAGGTTTGCTAGAATTTTTAAATACTCCACAATCCATAAAGACACTTTCGTCGAAATAAGAACGCATAATCGGTACAGTATTAATCATTTTTTTTTATTACTCATGAGTTTTACACTTTTAACAAATATTTCGTATTCTTTATACGTACTACATAACAACCTATCTATACGTTTACGTAAAATCGATAATTTCGGAGATAATTCATAAATACTGTCGACTTCGCACTTGGATGCGGCATCTTCCTTATCGTCCAGTTGAAACGTTATCGTCTGAGAACCGTTACCGACTTGAAACACACCGTAACCCAAGTACCGTGCGTCCACCGTCGGTTGCTTCCATTTGATAAACATCGTGTCTTGCATTAAAATGAAACCATCGAATTTAGTGTCATCGAACGTCTTGGGTTTGGGGGCGTCAAAAAATTCCTGCACTAATAACGGTAAATATTCACCGCCTAAACCTTGTACGCGTACATTGGGTTCGCCATAATTGTCCCGCAACATTGGTCGTATACAAAAAAGCGACACTGGTGTACGGCTCGATCACGTATATGGTGTCGAAAAAAGATACACATATAGCGTGAATCATGACAATGCAGTCGACCATGAGTTCTACTTGAAAATTTACCGAATACAAAATACTCAAATCTCCTTGATATTTCCTAGTGTGTACGGCGTCGGCGTCGGGCCACAAAAACGCGACGTCACCGTTCACCATGAATTTGGCCTTCACGCCGTTCCATTTGTATGCCCAGCGATATTTTTTACTCGGATCGAAACATGACCACAACTGTACTTTCGGCACGACGCAGGCGAACAGGTCGTTTAAATTTTGCGTGTCTATTGGAAATGTCGCACATTTAAAAATTTTTATATATTCCGTTAGCATTTTGTTTTCAAGACCGACGACCGTACCGTAATCGGCATCCAAATCATATTCCACCTCACACGCTATATTATCAAAAACACCGTTTTCGTCTTCTTCCTTGTTGTACGATAGACGTACGTTGTGCGGCGGCACCACCAGTGGTGTGACGACTATACGATATAAACTTTTTATAACTTTCGACAACGATTGCACGCAAGTGGGTAACGGTAACATGGTTTCGACCGCTCGCGTACGTATTATCGGATAAAATTTACCGTCAAAAAGTACGGCCACGTGTTCGCGTGTGTTGATTTTTTTGATTTGATACATTCTCGACGCTAACCGCGCGTCGTTGTCGAAAAAAAGTATTACCGTCTCTTCCACGTTATAGGTCTGATCGCGTGTCTCAGAACAAGATTTACAAAAAACATCGGGCACTTCGGGTACACAGACACAACTGTCGGCAACGATGTCGTTCGGGTCCGATTTAATATCGGTTATCAGGCGGTTCACCCTATCGAAAACGTCGCGAGATATTTGAACCCGTAATGTACTCTCTCGTTCGTAGGACGACGAACCGTCCATTGTTGTAGGTTATGACGAAAAAATTATGAAATAAAACATGTAGACGAGTCGACGGTCACTGATCTTATGAATCCAGTGTTGAAAGAAATATAACTTATATATATATATATATAAAAAAAATCCGAGGACGTCATCAAATCACACGGCCGGGCACGAAATGGCTTTGTTCATGACGAAATAACAAGGTATGATCACAACAAACTGAATTTCGTTCAGTCTACGCAGAATAGGGTGGGAGTAATCCTCGTCATTTGATTGGCTTATACTTTACGCGCCTTTTATGAGTTTTTGATTGTATAATGCATTGTGTTATATTAATAATAAAATATTAAAATATTTTTTTTTTATACATTATACTGTATTTGGTACATTTTCATTTTTTCCTGTTAGTGTGTTTGTTTATAAATTGTTGTTCTTGGCTTTTTCACTATGCCAGTTTGTGCATTTATTGGTTGCTATAGTGGCAGTAAAAAAATAAAAAGTAGCAATACTAAAGTTCACATTTATAGATTTCCTAAAGACTCACATATGAGGGCTCAATGGTTTGAACAAATTCAAAAAGGTTCAAAGGAAACTGTGAATATTAATTTTGAAACAGGTATGTAATAACAATACATATAATTATATAAACAAGCAAACCAATAAAAAAATGAATCTATTAACGCTATAATATTTAAAATACTCTGTAATAAATCAGTAAGACATAATAAGTTAGTTTACTAGTTACTAGTTTATAAATAATAATTCAATGTTTGACGAGTTTAATTTTAGCTGCAGTATGTTCATTACATTTTCCACCTAGTTCATACGAGAACAAAACAAGGGCACAAAACATGTTAAATTACACACCCATCCGTGGCAGAAAACTAAAACCTGATGCAGTACCATTAAGGTTAAAGTCCCATCTATTTCTGATATTGAAGTTGGTTTAATACAAATAAAAAAATGTTATTTGCTTACTATAGTAATCGTGAATGTCTTGAAACAAGTATGCATGGTAAAAATAGTCCAGTTCAACAATCACCAAAAATTTGTACACCGTCTGGATCATTTTTAGTTACAAATCTAGCTGATGAACCAACCAGGTATCAATAAACCAATGTGCTGTTATTTTGTTTAAAAAATTAAACAAATTAATTATTTTCTATTTTTATAATACATTTAAACATTTTTTTTTCAGTATTGAACCAGCAATTAAAGTAAAAAAAAGTTGTAAAATTAGTCTTTTTGATAGGTTGGAATCTGATACAAATTTTGGGGTAGAAGTTCTTGCAGAAGAATATAATGATTCTTGTTCGTATCAAAGGTAAATAATTAAATCTTCAAAATATAATAAATGTATTTCTTCTGTGACTATAATAACCAATATTATATTTTATATTTGCTTTTGTGTTTTGCATGACTAGTTGTAATCCATAGTTGATCAGTTACTTAGGAAGATAACCATTTGAAAATCATAAAAGTTAATCTCAATATAAATACTACTTCTTGGTTCGTGCGGGAGTATAGTTTTTATAATAACCTGACGGTATAACCTGATAGTTTTTTAATTAAAACATTTAAATTAACATTAAAATAGTATAATAATAATACTAAAAATAATTATTTACTTTACTGTGTTTATGCATAATATAATTATTATTTTTTTTTCAAATGCTAGTTAATAGTTATCATAGAGGGCCAGGGCCACATGTTTTATAAGCGTAATACCAAGGACCAATGAAAAGCCGAGGATAACTCCCACTCCTATTTCTGTTAATAGGGATATGATGCGTATCACAAAATTGTGATCATACCTTGTTATTTCGTCATGGCTTTGTTCACGTTCGGTATGGCGTACAAAGCCGCGGCTACGGTGGCTAAACTAGTAAATATACAACCGTACATCCCTATATTAATTAATTTTTTCTTTTTGTTCATATCGTCTTCATTTTTCGGATCGATTTTTTTGAAATGATTATACACGTAACTAACGACCAATAAGACGGCCGTCAAAATCGCGAGTATAAGTATGAGACACATTGTAAACTTCAAAGGTTTCCTGACCTTATCACAATCGGCCGGCACGATTGCCGTCCCGAGCCTGCTGCTTCCATACGCTGATTGCATTTTTTTTCCATTATTATAATATGTACATTTTTACCCCCTCGAGGCCATCGTTCAAAATGTATTGCAGTGTAATTACATCGTAGCCATTTATCTATTATCTTTATTAAACATTCATCCATACACATTGTATTTGCCGTTTTTTTTTTCTCAATAATTTCTCCTTTTTCGTAACTGTTTATATGTTTTAGAAACCATTTTAGAAATAAAGAATCACAAATTATAATATAAATAAATAATATAGTAGTATAGCTGGTAGTATGGCCTACGTAGTTTTTCTACCGGCGCGGCGGCTATCCGCATCTACATCGAACGTCGCCAAACATATGAATGTCATGACAAAATAAATTTAATTAAAAATTTTTAATTTTTTCATGATGAATGTCGATAACAGAAATTACGAATACGATAAGCAAAGACGCGGGCAACGGCGGGAACCGCAAGTCCGCAAGTCGCAACCGCTGCCCAGTATACGACCGCGACGAAAATGTATACGGAATAGAGGGGGTAATACGGTCTCGTGCGCTGCTGCGTGAAACGTAATAACTAAAAACGGTCAAGCACAATATCTTTTTGCTTCAAAAATACTTGATTTTTTTGCTAATATATTCGTTATTATTCAACCAATTTTTTCGAAAATGACAAAGGTATAATCTACAAATCATGCCCGACCTATTGATACCACAAACAGACCAATCCGTTCATTCATTAGGTCTGTAGCCCTGGCTAAAGAAAACGGGCAAATTTACACACATTCAATGGGCAAACTCTGGCTCGTGTAATATACTACGCTAGTGACCGCTTCGCTTTTTTTTTTACTTAGCTTCGCGCCACTACCGTCGCGCTGGATTTTGTACAAAGTATTGTTTGGGTGAGTTAAAAATCCTCTTGTTTTTAAGTTAACCAAATCTGCAGCTTGATTATTTGATTTCCCATACTCTGTTTTTAAAGAATTTATGCACTTTTCACATTTTGTTTTTTTAAATATTTTTTTTGTAATATATCTGTTGAATTAATACATTATAATTTTTAGATATCAATAAACTATAAAGTCTTATAAACTACTATAAGTTGTATTTGTTATGCTTTTTTTAATAATTTCCCGGCTAAAAAGTAAACTATACATTTAAACACTGAATAATCTATATTACTGTAACTGTGTTCAGTAAATATATCATCAAAAGTCCAGCAGTCTTCTTCAATAATATTATTTAGCTTTTGTTTGAGTTTAAAAATCTTTTCATTTCTTTAGACTATATTACTCTCATTATTAACAATATTTTTTAAATCACTTAAGGTGATTATTGGAACATTTTCTAAAGTAAAAATAGTGAGTTGAACAGAAATTAGGTAGTGTAATATAAAACAATTTAAATCGAATATACATTTTTATACCTTCTAGAATGCTGCAATTACCAGTTTTTGGTGGTTTAATCATAGAATACACAGAAAGCATACGATACAATTGTAAGAAAGTTGGCATTGATGGATGATCATTATGTTTCATTTAAATGAATGTTATTGCGTTTACCTTATCTGAAATAACAAGCATAAAAGCATCCAATTTTCATTGTAACGTCTGTTCTTAGGATTTTTGACTTTAGATGCTGCATATAATTTTTTTTTACCATTTCACACTGACCGGGGGAAATATTTGATTTCATCAACAATTCATTAAGAATTTTTCCAGTTAATATACTTTTCATTTGGTTTAATGATTTTGTAATACTCCTTTTTTTATTTGTGTACGTTTATTTTTTTTCCTTAAGATGTTAGTTGATTTTAAAAGTCTTTGGTGAATTTATTCTTATTAGGAAAGTAAAATGTTCTAATTGTTTTTTTATTAGGTAAATTTGTTTGTTTTTTTTTTTTTTGTATCGAGTATACCAAACGTTAACACCTAGAACAAACATTGCAGTTGCTAAAATATTAAATTGAATGATATTTACTAGGGAATCCGGAATGGATCCAAAGATCAAAATACATGAATAATATATGTATTAAATATTATATTATATTGTAATATGTACTTAATATATTTTATTATTTAATATGTTCAAAATATAACTTCATATAAAATGCATATGTTTAAACAATATGTTCTTAAAAGGGTATGTAGAAAAAAAATGAAAATAACTATTATTATTTCAATGGTATGTGGCATGAGCCATTCTGTTGAACATAACAAAAAGTTGGGCTATAATTTATTAATTCTTTGAATCCAATAGAAGTAACAGTTGTGGATTTTTCTACAACATATGATTGATAATGTTCATCAAAACAAATAGTGTTGAACATATCACATATGGCTATAGGAATGAGATTAGGTAAGATACAAATATATTTTAAAAGTCCAAACACAGATAAATTTGAGAAATCGAGTACAAAACACATATTTTAGGTAGTGTAACGTGTACCTTTTATTTCAATCCATGAAACAAATTGTGAACAATTGATACATGTAATTTTTAAACTTATTACTAAATTTTGTTTTAATTCTTCAGGATACTGTACCACTTTCCCCACACTGAACCATTTTGAAGAATAATGATTAGTGACATTTTGTGAAAACTGATGAGCAACTTTTAATTGGTTTTTTAGAGTCAACGTGTAACAAATATTTTGTCTACTATAAATGGCTTGCGCTGTTATTTTAAATTCTCGGTGTTTCGCTTCAAATCTCATTGACCATATATTTAGATAAAATTATTAAAAGACCTACATTTTCCATTATATATGGGTAATGTGTATTTGAATACATTGAACCTATTTTGTGTTTAATGCAGTGTTACTACTACCTATTAAATGTTATATAGCCGTATAATAATAGTTGTTTTATCAAATACAAAATATTAAAAATTACCTACCTATTAACTGTTATTATATCTATATGATTTAGTGCCTCAGTGGAACTATATACTATAATATAGGTAATTGAGAATCGTTAAAAGAACGGTTTATATGGTGCAAATATGCATGGTTTAAAAATAAAAAAATATTCAATAATATCAAAAATAAAACGCATTTCAACGAAGGTGCAAAATAAAAACCTGTGCCAAATTTGTATACTATATATCATTTTTATTTTTATTGTAAACAGTATTAAATATTGATTGAGGCTCTTAAAAATAACCTCCTGGAATGACAGCTGGTCGACCAGTAAGTCTCCGTTCAGCAGACAATACATTAATTGTATAATTTTGTGCCCTGTGAGCTCAATTGTGTATTTCAAATGATTGTTGTTTCCAAGAACCGGAGACCACCCAAAACTAAGTTTACAGCAATGCATGCCTATACGTTTTCACAACAATATATGGCCACCCGCTGTCATATTGGCCGTCTCCACGAAACTGAACGATCTTTGCCTGTATTTGGTCTTGATAATATGGCTATGTGTCGTATATATTTATATTTATATACGAAAAGTTCACATAATATTTTGACGTTCATAATTTTCCTTTTGGAAATGTAATTCAAATTAAATACAAAATGAGAAATTTAAAAATTAAATAATTTTTTAACAGTTGAAACACTTGAAACTGCAATAATTGATTTTCACTAGATTTTACTTTAGCAACCAGATTTATGAGAAACTCGGATTTTGTTTTTTATGATCAGTGAGGGGGTAAACATTTTAGAAACAGAAGACCAAATTTTAGTACAGTTAGAAATTAGTCCGAAATTAGTTACATACTCGTACTTAAAAAAAGGTTCCGGCAGAAAATTTCCCATTATGACATTCACCGGTAAGCGATCTTTGATAAAATGGGACGTTGAGCAGTAGTTGACGGTCAGCGCGTTGAGATTATTATCTTGTTTCGATCATGCCGGAGAATTTTTTTAATTTATCATTTTTAAATTCCGAGTGGAGTGAAACAATGCATTATATTTATAATTATGTTTTTCTTCTATCTGTCTTTCACATTTACGGTATGAAAAAAGTTTTGATTTTTAAGTTGAGCATATCTTCTGTTAGAAATAGTTAATTTATTTGATATTTTTAAGAGATCAAAATTGAAAATTCTTTGTAAATTTTGAAAGCATCTTGAATAGTAAAAAAAGTGAAAAAAATGGTAATTTTAACGCATATACGATTTTTAAAAGAATCGATTTTTTTTTATGTAACCTGCAACTAAAAACCAAACGACTGTAGACACTTGATATTTTCATATCATGATATTTATATTTGAAATATAAAGGTAAATGAAACAAGACAAATGTTGTATATTAAGTTAAATAATATAGTTTATCTATTATGAATAACAAAATGATTAACATAATATTGCAGAATAATAATCTTTTTATTAATAGTATAGTATTATATACACACCCTGATATGTGATAAATTACATAAAAATAAAAATTATAGTAACCATAAACCTTATATGGCTTATATAAAATAATAATAATAATAATAATATTAATAATTAACTAATAACAAAATAATTAATATTATAATAATAAGCATAATAAAATGACATGTTAAGTAAAAAACTTTGATAAAAAAATAAAAATAAAAATAGTATCCATCATAGACCTAATATGGTTTATACAGTGTGTAACAACAAAAAAACTGCAAAATAAAGATAAGGACATAAGGTTTCTATTCCAATTTAAAATAGCATAGGTTATTATTTATTAATTTAGATAATTCTAATAGGTTCTTTTCTAACGAAATAAACAACATACTTATTTACGTTTGTTCTGCTTTAAGTTATTCATAGTTCAAAACTTAAAGTGAAAATTAAAATACCTAACGTTTAAATATCGTCTAAATAAATAAGAGTGAAAATGTAAATCCTAAAAAATTTTAGAATAATTATTTTCAGAGTTACAGTAAAAAAAAACTGAAAATTGCCCGCATTTTGCAATATTTTTGTTGTTTGGCTGTAACTTGGTCAATTTTGGACTTAGGAAGTTGGTTCAACTATCAAAATTCATTAAAAAATTAGGCAAAAAAATATCAGTGGTTAAAATAGGTGGTTGTCATTTAAGAAAAAAAAGTTGTATTGCGCATGCGCAAATCTAATTAAGTTAAAAAAGTTCATAGGCCATTAAAATGTGTATTTTTATGTCATAACAACCAACTAGAAAACAGAATTCAAATTGCAGGACCCTACTCAAAGATATTGAGTGTTCTCAATTAACGATTACACACTAAACAAAAAAACAAAAAAACATATTATTAATAATTTATTTATAATAATAATATACATAATAAATTATTGATGTGTCAAAAGTAAGGAAATTTGGTAAAAAAAAAATAGTATACATCACAGACCTCATATGGCTTATATAAACAAAAAAAAAATGTATATAATAATAATATCTTTTTATTACCATTACAATATATTAAACATAATATACTGAATACTAATATTTATAATGATTAATACAAATAAAAAAATATGAATAAATAGGAATACTTCTCACACTTTATTTTTATAATGATTTCCACTGTGTTTTAAGATATTTGAAAATATCTTTTCTTCATCTGTATTATGGATTCTTCCGGATAATGTTTCTATAAAATCATAATTTAATTAATTGATGTATTCAATTGAATATTTTCAATACAAATCATAACTATACAAAACCACAACAACATAATTATCATATAGATTATTGATGAAGTATTTATATATATTTTATACTATATGGATAAAATAAAAGGAAAAGGTGCATCGGTGCATGGCATTGATACTCATCTAGCTGATTTGTATATTATTACTATATCCTACCTATAAATATTAATTAAATCATTTTATATTAAAAACTAAAAAAAAAATGTGAAAATATGAAATTATAGGTATAGTTTTATACAAAAAAAAAATGCAACTTACCAACTCTTCGAAATTGTGGGTAAAATTGTCATTATTTATTGACAACAATTGCTCAACTACTTCCAAACTATTAACATTGTTTATTGACAACAATTCAATGAACGGTGCCGGTAATTTAGGTAACGGAAATGCGAAGGATTGAGTTCTTTTATCTTTTTCTAACAATTTGTTAATTTTTTTGTCCATATTTTCCAGAAACGTACATACTTTAATTTGATTGGTATTATTAATTAATATTTGTGTTAAAATTTGTTGATCTTTACTCTGTATTATTTTTTTAAATTTTTCTACAGCATCACTGCATCACAACAACAAGAGTTTTGATCTTTTTCAACTGAAACTTTATAAAATTTAATTAAAAAAATGTTACTGAAATCTATAAACAAACTTGATTACCTGATAAATGCATATTATTATCATAAGTTATCTCATCATCATCGTTTATTGAATTGGTGCTGCAGTCTTCATCAAAATCAAATAAACTTTTTTTAACTGCTCCCACTTATAGTACAACTCAACATTATTATATAATATTATAGTGAAACATAATAATATAATATTTTAAGTAGGTAATAATATAATATAATATTCCTATTCCTATTCCTAGACTATATTACCTATATTATATTATATAGGATATATAACATTATACATATTATATTAGAATGCACAATAATTATTTTGTAAAACAAATAAGCTGTTGGGAATAAATAAAAAAAAAACTAGCAGCTAATTTTTTTAGCCGAGTATATGCACAATTTAAAAAGGTTAGATTAGGGAACTCATGTCATTATACCTAATATACAATTGTCATTGATAACTTACTATTATAATTACTTGTGCTGTAATACAAATCAAAGTAGGCAGACTGTCATTTATGTTAGCATTTTATTTTTCATTGCTTGATATTAAGAGTTTGTAGTTATTATTTACTATAATATCATTATTCATATGCATATCAAAATTACCATTATTAAGCTTTATTGAATCGGTTAATATAGACAAACAATATTGTTTAGATTAGGTCGGGATAATTATTTTAAGTAAATAAATACCTTAGTAATTTAAAATATACCATAAATAAATAGAATTATTTTCAAAACTCTGATTTCCTGTCACAGTATTGCCTATTCTCAAAAAAAAAAATATGAATACATACCGCATAATAATATAGTACATATTGGTTTAATTAAAATGAATTGTGGAATAAAATGTTTTGAAAAGTGCAATTAAATAGTTATAGTATATCTACCTTGCATACAGTCATTATAATTGCTTATTTGCAAATCATTCTCTCTGTTGAGTACATCGTTAGTTTCATTTGATGTTTCATTGTTATTTAAAAATAAATCTTAAAAAGAATCGCATATTATTACTATAATATATATATATATATATTATATATGCATAAAATAATATCATCATTTTTAATATTCCATACCAGTGAAATACTATGATATTATTTTATGAAATGTATTAAGTATTCGAATAAAAAACATACCTAAAGTATCATTCTCTTTTATTAAGTTATTTAATAATTTTTCATCCAAATCAATGTTGGTTGATGTGGTTAATGACATATTTTGTTCAATTTCATTACTGCAACTAGTAACTACAAATAAATATTAAAAACCACTTATATGAGAATAGTTTTAGCAAAACAAAATATTTAATTATAATAATATACCTGATTCTACATATTTTGTTTGATGTTTAGCTTTTTTTTTTTATTGCTATGATCAGCTAAAGGTCTACTGGGTGGGCTAGGTATTTCTGAAAGTATTGATGGTTTATCATGTTCAGTACAAGTTTTAGCTTTCTTTCGAAAACAAATCTGGTGAAAAACGTTTTAGCTTCTTCTTATGACGAATACTTCTTACACTTTTAGTGACAGTATTGTTATCATCACTAGTTTCATCACTAAATGAATCTTCAGATGC
Source organism: Diuraphis noxia (assembly GCF_037042655.1). NCBI lineage: Eukaryota > Metazoa > Arthropoda > Insecta > Hemiptera > Aphididae > Diuraphis > Diuraphis noxia. Next base: position 77,450,353 of record NW_028301711.1, read on the forward strand.
ATCACAACTCTGGCTTTCGTTAGACCAGGATTTTGCAACCATTCTAGAAAGCATTTCACTATCTATATATAACAGAATATATTTAAAAATTTAGTAATATGTATAAAATAAAAATGTGATGTAAATGAAATTCAACATAAGACATTATAGATATACAAAGTATTATATCCACAAAAAGGACCAGCAATATGTTTACATTTAAACCATGTTCTTGTAAACCATGATTATTAGGTACATAACATTTATGTATCATTTTTTGTATTTAATCGCTTTTGAAATGCACTTTTGTATTTGGAAAATCAGTTTTAGTAAAGGGAAACCAACATAATAGTTTTTTTTAGATACAGCTGACTTCTTATGTTGTACTTTTTTAAGCCACATTTTAGGAACATGTTGGATAACATTGGCATCGACAAATAATACAACAATCCAAGACCTAAAAATATATTTATTGAAATGATTTGTTCAAATAAATACATATTTAATATAATATATATGGTTAATGTCTAACCAATATTAGTAAATGTTAATATTATTCATGATTGTGAATGAATGGAATTATTATCATCAATCCAATATTTTCATTTGAAGGCAAACGAACCAGTTTTTCTTTAATATCATCAATATAAAATGTTTGAAGAGCGCCTAATTTAGAAACTTTGTAAATTCCAAATAAAGTTGAACTACATGGTTGTAGGAATAATGGTGCTTTTTGTTCATAACATCTACCAATCACCATAATTATCTTAGAAGATTCACACGTAGCTATGTTTTCAATCAATAATATACTTCCATTGTTTGTTTTTACACAACAATCAGATTTTAGTTTTTATAACAAAGTTGTCTGTTCTCCATCCAGAAAATTGTGGATTACTTACAACAGCTATTAATGGACGATTTATATTTTGACTTATTGTATTTATAGGTCCAAGTTTAACTGTTTGATCATTAATCATATTTACAGCAAAGGTTTGGTGTTCTTCATAACGACGAACCAATTGTTGAAGAGGTTTAACACCAGACCTAATTTTTTTTTATAGGCTGCATAAAACTCTCGAATTGGAAAGCGGAAATGTTTTATAGGGATCCATATTTTTTATAATCGTCAGGCAAGTGAATTAATGCATGAATATTATGAGATATGGATGATGTACCATAAATATCTCTAAATGATTCAACAAAATGTCTTATTAAGTTACTGGCATAATCAATATATTCTTAATTTATGTTCACAGTTAATAAAATTCTTAAAGCTATAGACAACTCCTTAAAATTTGTATATATCTGATTACTTAATATATCTTGAAATATCACAAAACCGGTATACAATAGACATTGACGCAACTCAGTAGCTTTCCAACGATTAACATCACTAAAAGGGTGACATCTAGAATTTTTGTTAGGAGTTCTTTGAAAATTGTCTGGTATGTATAGTGAAAGTAAAATAAGTTTTTGATCTAGAGCCTTTATTGTATCTGGAGGTAGAGAATAAATATTTTATTTTTTTATGTCCAAAATAATAAAAGTTTTTTAGTTGCACCTACAGCGGTTGAATTGGGGGGGGGGACGGAGTCCCACTTCTATTTTAAAAATATTTTAGCGTACCCCTTCTAATTTCTTTTAATGGGACGCTGGGGACGGGAATCATTTTAAAAATTGTACTAAATTAATGGAAATATTTTTTATTTTATTTTAATGTTGTTGTTTATCACTGTTATCACTTATCACCTATCAGTGCAAAAAGAATAACGATCATGATTTGTGGCTAAAATATAATATGATAAAGGTATAATGTTGATAACAGATGAATTCAATAAATTTATTTATAGAATATAAATAACCACCGCTGTATTATGACTGAGAACCGTCCGTCCGTCCAGCTAATGCTTAATAGCTACACGACGCTGATAACGCGACGTCCTGTCAATTGTATTTATTAATTTTTTCCGTATTCGTCATTAAAACCTTATTGTAATAAAAGTTAAAATATTTATATACTGTCGTATTGTTACCATTGTCGTTCGTCACCATTTACCTTCAAAACTTGGTTATTAAATATTTTAATTAAGTACTTTGTAATTCATTATTGAAGAAAATGAGTGGAAATAAACGCAGTGCTTCCACTTTTCTTTCATATTTCTCAAAGAAAAACAAATTAAAAGATACAGTGGATCTAAGTTAGTAGATATTTATTAAATTCAATGCATGTAGATATAATAATTATCATAAATATGTTTAAAAACTAAAATAAATGTTTACTAATAATTAATGAATCCACATTTTTAATTGTGATATTCTATAGCAGAACAACTTTCGAATAATCCAGAACCAATACAGTTGTTACAATCACAGCCACAAAATGTAAGTTTTGTCATATCAAACAATTATATTTTTTGAATTAAGTTCAGTATCTGTAGGTAAGTAATTGTTTTTATTTTTATTTTTATACACAATAGAACCAGGACCACCTGAATACATTGTCTTCTGAGGCTTCTAGTGATTGCACTAATCTTCAACCAAAAGTAAAAATAATACATCATAATTAATTAAAAAAATAGTTACCAAATAATATAATGTAGGTAGATAGCTCTAATAACTAAATGGTTTTATCATACTTGCTTTTTAATTTATATATTAAATATAGCTGGTTCTAAAACTCTGAGCAGAAATGATAAAATCTTAAGTTATGAATAAAGATTTTGGTTCAATATCTATACTCTATAGGTACCTACTTATAATACCTATTTAGTATTTAATATTCATGGCTACCTATTGCTTGCTTGTAAATTGCACTGCTTATAATACACTCAAATATGGATAAAAGTATGTGTATTTTTTTTACTAAAGTCTCAAATACTTTACAATACTGCTTGTACCTGATAAAACAAATCACCTACTCAAAATGTTATATACTATTTTGAGTATACATAAATTATTGATCAATTTTCCCAATTACATAAAATGAATAGTTAGGTATTACTTATTAGTAGACATTATTAATTAATACAATAAAAATATTATACAAACTACAAAGAATATACTACACCTAGTCGCTAGTTTTTATTATTGTACTACATAATATGTATAATGTTTTAGATTACCTTGTTACATATAATTATTCTTTTTCAAATTTATTTTATAAAGGAGGAAGTAAGTGTACAAACCCTTGAAACAGCTGATGAAGAATTATTAACTCTAGAACCACCAGATTGTTGGGAAAATAAACAAGTTAAATATTTTACAGAGGAGTATTCATGGCTATTTTTTAATAAAAAAAAATTAGGTTGTACAATATGCAAAAATGTTAATCATAATCTCACAAAACATCAAGGTACACATAGTTACAAAGAATGGGTAAATGGAAATATTACTCCAGTTGGTAATGATGTAGGAAAACAGCAATCAAGTCTACGAAAAAAAATTGCAAAACATAAATCTTCACAAACTCATTTAAATGCTGAACGTACTTATGAAAAACAGTTAATGGAAATTATGCCAGCCCAAGTATTGAAAACTACTAACATAGACATTGAAAGTACAAAAAGAATTTTTAGAACTGCGTATTCCATCGCGAAGAATCAAAGGCTGTATGTGACATGCCAAAACTAGTGGACCTTCAAATAATGAATGGTCTATCTATGGGGAGAGTTCTTCAAACCAATAAGTCATGTAGTACTATTATTGACCATATATGTTTTGAAATGAGAAAAAAATTGTGTTCTGACTTATTAGAAAATAAAAGAAAGATTTGTATAATTGTTGATGAATCTACAACATTGAGTCAGAAAACAATGCTAGTTATCTGTTTGAGAGCTGCTGTAGTAAATAATAATGAAGTTATTACATTTTTCTTTAACATCATTGAAGTAGAAAGTACATCTGCTGACTGTATTAGGAAAGCTATTTTAGTTGATCTTTCAAAGTATGGATTAAATGAGGATTTTTTAAAAGAAAACTTGATAGCTTTTGTTAGCGATGGTGCGTCTAATATGCTGGGTAGAATTTCTGGTGTTGGTACTCAACTACAAAAAACATTCCCCGATATCATAGTATGGCATTGCTGTAATCATCGTTTAGAGTTGGCCGTATCTGATACTTTAAAAGAAATCCATGGTACAAATCACTTCCAATCATTTATAGAAAAGTTATATGCAATATACCACCAATCACCTAAGAATATGTATGAACTTATAGGATGTGTGCAACTTCATTAGAACAAAAATTACTACATATTGGAAAAATTTTTACAATCAGGTGGGTGGCATCCAGTGAGAAAACTTTAAAAGCTGTTTGGAACAATTATGTAGCATTGTATAACCATTTTACAAATGCTTCTAATGATACAAAGAGAGAATCAAAAGAAAGATCCAAGTATACAGGACTCAGACGAATTCTAACAGCAGTAGAATTTGTTATCAACCTTGGTAAGTAGTTGTGTTGCTATAATTATTTATATTAATTGTATTATATTGTAATATTACATCAATTAAATATATTAAATTATATTATTAGTTTATAATAATAATATAGTAATATAATATAGTTTAAACTTATACCACTAAAAAAATTGACTACATTTACCTATATTGTTTTATTATCTTTCAGGATATACGATGGATTATCTGAACTTTCTGACTTGTCGTTGCAGTTACAAGATCGAGGTTTGTCGCTTTCAACTGCAAATAGTTGTATAGAACGTACAATTCGCATTTTTGATTCTATGTCAAATATATATGGACCAAAAACTAAAGAAGTATTGAATGCTGGTGATTTATTGAAGTTTAAGGATGTACCATTAATGATAAATAAATCAGTACCAAAAATTAACCCTGGACAGTTCTTTACAAGCCTTGCTAACAATATGCGTTCAAGACTTTTCACAACTCAAGCAACGCATGTATCAAAAAATAAAAATGAATTTAAAGATCAATTTGAAAATATTCTTAAAGATTTGAATGTATTAGATCCCAATAACTGGCCAGATAATATTGATATCCAATATGGTGACGATAGCATTAGAAGACTGGCAAACAAGTTTCACTTAAATGAAGTATCTACAATTCGAGGATTTAGAGAATTTAAAGACTTGAAAGATTCCTCAAAAATACCAACATTAAACCCACTTTTAACTGCAATTTCAACTATTGCTGTATCTTCATCTGAATGTGAAAGATCATTTAGTTCCATGAACAACATAATAACGCCTAAAAGAAACGTACTAACTTCTGAACACATAGCATCATTAGTGTTTATTAGTTGTGTTGGACCACCTGTTCAATTGTTTAAACCAGACCACTATGTAAAAAGTTGGATTAAAATGGGTAAAAGAAGTGCAGAAGAAACAAGATGTCCAAAACGAGACGAACATGACATAGATCATTCCTATAAACATTTATGGGCATATTTAAATTTATAAAACAAATAACAATTATTATTATGTATTTTACAATATTTTATTTTTAATTTTTAAATAAAAATGAATATTTGTTTATTGTTGTATGGTATAAAATGTCATTGTAGTGGGGGGGGGGACATATGCTACCACTTAACAGTAAGACATTTAAATGTTCGGGGACGCACATATCTTTTATACTTTTGCATCCCCCTTCTATTTTTTTTCCAATTCAAGCACTGTGTATTATACTAAAAAGAGTAGATAATATTCTCTGTACTTCTGTAATTAAATAGATAGAAGTATAAAATGATGAAACCAATAATTACAAACATATTTACATAGGTATAGAAAATCAGACACAATTAAAACATAGTAGGTACCTGGTATAAGAAATATTTAACTACCAACATTCCTAAACAATGACATCACAACAAATATACAAAAAGGACACATCACCGCAGTAAGCTATTAACATTCTTCACTGTCTACGCTCTAAATTATGACCATGTTTGGGCATAAAGAAACAACACAATATGGGAAAGACTACACAACACCATTACAATATGACGCAATCGAAAATAATTTCCAAAAAAAAAAAATAATAATAATGTCATATAATTTATCCTCCGTAATGTATGACTATATATTATAATGCACTCCCAAAATGCATATCCCACTCGTTTCCAACAAATAACTTTTATTAAGCAATTAAAATATCATAGATAAAAAAATTATACAAAGAGAGAATTATAATATATTATATGAGCAATGAAATATTTAAAAATATAAAAAAAACTAATAAAAAAAGGTTTTTAAAACATATAATATAGCAATGTTTTGATGGCCGCTTTTCCATAGAAATAAAAATTTTTAATTAACATTTTTTTAATGTATTTAAATTATTTTTTGGTCGTTTTTAAATAAACAAAAAGGTTTTTAATATATTTTTTAAAAACTTTCTAAATGTTTTTTAAACATATGCAGTTTAAAAATGCAGTGTTTTCAGCTTATTATAGGTAGGTACATTATGTTAATTTTTTTATACACACCCTATGTGAATAGAATTGCAAAAAATTGTTTACTAAAAAAAAAAATTATTAATTTATAATTCAATATAATGAAACACACAAAAAAAATTAATTTTAAATAAAATGATAAAGAACCTTTATGGTTATAAGCATAATATCAATATATATATATATACTTAATAAAATATATATAATGTACCTATACATAGGTAATAGGTATACTATAATAGGGTATACTCGTACTTTAGTACTACTAAAAGAAAATAACAACTTTTAAGTATAATTATATAATAAAAACTGCAATAACCAAACTTGGATGTAACAAATAACAATAATAGTATATAATAAAATTTGTATCTATAATGTATACATAGGTATAATTATTTATATAAAAAAACAATTTTTAAGTATGAAATAAAAATAATAATAACTGAACTTGGATGTAACGAATAGGTAACAATTAAACAATTGTAAATAAGACTATACATTAAAAAATGCTGGTTAGGTCAGATAGGCTGGTCAGATGTGGCAAGATCATCATCTATTGCTGCAGTAGTCTAAAGATAATTTAATGGCATTTCTATAATTAATAAATACAATCATATTAAAAAATGTATATTTAATTTAAATCTTATAATAATGTAAATAAAATAACTGAAAATGTATACCTTTTAATTCTGGTTTCGCTCTGAGCCATCCATGGGCTTATGATTTCTATAATACCAGCTTTTGTAGTGGTAGGAAATTTGTGTTATATCGCACCTAATAAAAAAGTATAAAACAATATAATATGACATAAAATAATGTACCTAATACAAAATATGAGATATACACATTTAATTTGGAAACAAGCTTCTCTACAATTTTGAACATCACATTATAAAAGTGTGTGATTTACTACGAGATTTATGAAACATTAATAACTCTATTCAAAATTATTCTTTATTACTGTTAGGGTCGTTCTTACAATATACGGTAGTATCAGTTAAATCAGTTAATGCCATAGACCTTATACTAATAGACATGAATTGCCTATAATGCTAGCATTATGAGAAGCATGGAAACATGTCGCAGTGATATAGCCCGTCTTGACAGCAGGCGTGTATATTTACAATTATTGTACACTGTAATAATATACAATATTATGTACTTATATAATATATGTTATAGTTACACTATAATTGTTCTGTGCTATAATATCGATTCCTGAGTACGGAATAATTATTAAAATATGTGATAACAGTATATTAAAATTTTACTCATATGATCAAAGATTACAATTAAAAAGAATACCAAAATTAATTTTTATCTGTTTTGAATACAATAAAAAGAAAATCTTATAAATAATGTACAATTTTAACACTTATTAATATTATATCATTGCACACAGTATTTAACTATTATATAGGTACCTCCCCATTTACAATTTTATTTTTAATCATTTGTTAATGTTATTAGTTTTGTAAACTTTTTTCTAATGCTAAGTCTTGGTTTTTCAATTTGTTTGGCTATGCTTTTTAATCTTAATGTAATATAGGAATTAATGATTATTGTTACTAATTGGTCCCTATGATTAGTAAATAATGTTTGGCCAAAAATGTGATTGTTCATACTACTAGTTTGAAACACAGTTGTGAAAACTTCTCTTTTTATTTTTATGTACAATTTATTAATAAAACTTTTTTCATACATATCATTTAGTTCTGTGCACCTTATCCATTTTTCAGACACGCTACATATATAGAATACATCCTTGCTTGGCTTAGTTAATGCATTATTGACATCTTTTATATTTATTAACAAATTGTTTGTTTGGTTAACAACTAAAAACTCTTTACAAATATTACAATTTATTAGTTTTGACGCTTTCCTCGCTACAAATCCAGATATGTATTCCGTAATATTATCAACAAAAGCTGATACTTTAAAATATGATTCCAAATAATCATGGTCATTTTGAAAATCATAATTTGAATCGGTTTGTATTTCATTATTTAACTCTGAATCTATTATTATTGTTGAATCTGGTGTATTAATTAATTTTGTACTTAACATAGACTCAGGAAGACAATTTCCGTATTGGGAACCACTAACATTGTGGTGGACAAGTAATTTTTTATAGGAAACCTTGAATTCTTTTGCAGAGGGATTATTATTATAGCCACCCCTTGATCTTATTGAGCTAAAAAAGGTTTCCAGATGGTCTTGTGAAATTTTATAGGATAAACCATACTCAATGTTATAATTTTGGTTAAGAATTTTATAATAGTTAATTAAATTTTTTAGACCCCAGACAAGACCTATAAAACCAGTTTTCCTAAGAGAATCTACAATTATTATAATTAATTAATATTATAATTTATTATAATATATTTGTACCTATTTCTATTTCCTATTGCAGTTAGTGAATAATATAATTAACATTTTATTCATTCAAATTTGTAGTAGAATACTATAATAGGAATGCTATTTTAATAAACTGTATTATGGTACATACCTAATGTAATGTTTTATTTGTACTTACAAATTAAAAAATATCAATCGAGATGAAAACACATATGATTTTAGGTTTACATTTCGACTGGAGGCCTATGCATAAATTATTTGATCTGTTTTTGTAAACAAAATTATTTAAAATCAAGTGATAAAAATTGTTTTGCTTTTTAAAATTTGTACTTGGTAGTTGGTATGCACTATGGATAGGCATTATCAGGAAAGCCAAAATAAAAATGTTTAGCCCCCTAAGATGGGAAACGAAGTGTCTTTATTATTTTTGGGGTTTTTTTGTTACCAGGGGGTTTAAACCTACCCTTAATTGCGCTTTTGGTGCTGTTACTGCTATTCAATTTTTTAAGACAAAAGTTTGAAATAGGGGGCCCCAAAATTTGATTCGCACCTGGGCCCTTTTATCTCTAGTTGCGGCACTATTTCTAGTAGTTGTACCAGCAGAAGTCGTAGCTTTTGCAGCTTTGCTCTGTCAGAACTCAATTTTAAATATAAATTATTATTTTATGTATTACTGTATTAAGTGGATTATATATATCTTATTACTAGTTATTACCGATCTGGTTCAAAAAAACATACCTATACATATTGTATATTTCTATACACATAAACCTATATATTCGTATCTTAAACATAATCTAAAAATGAATTTATGTTTAATTTTATATAAAAATGTATCGATATAATTATATATATATATTATTATATATATATACATATATATTTTAATCTGAACACATTTAAAGCTATATTATAGTATCATTATGCAGCATCATATTATGAATAATGTTTCGTTTCATTTACATATTTAGCATTTTGATACTTAATAATTAGCATTACAAACTCGTATAGTCACAACTCTACTATTAATTACCATATATAATAAATTTTAAATGAAAATAATATAGTCATCAGAAAAGGGGCAAATATAGGCAATTTAAATTACAGATCCGTTCAATGAAAATCCATTCGTCTCATTAGCAAACTCTGATGCAGATCATAATGCGTTATTTATTTTCATTTGGTTAAATGGAATAATAATGACAGCCTTAAATTTTTAGGGGAGGAAGAAACGTATAGCTCATTGACGTTTACACATCAAAAATACTATATATTTATAGATGTTATCATGACGTGTTGAATGTCTACTACTGTACTATATGAATAATTTTTTTCAAAAGTTTACAGTTCTTCGTTATTTCTGATCCAATAGATTATGACTAGCAAAATTTAATGAAATATATTATTTAAATCATAATTTTTCTAATACCTATCAGTTTTAAAATATTCTTACAATATTATAACATCTATCTTGAAAAATATTGTAACATAGATTGCATTTTATAAGTAACATAATAGTTCTAAGAAAATAACTTTTTTATGAATCTAAAAATACTTGTTTTTATTAAATGTTAAAAATACATAGTATTAGTATGCCATCGGATTAAATAATGTTTTTTAATAATAGTTACTTATTAATTATTATAATAATATTTTTATCAATAGATTTTTGACAAAAAAAAACATGTTGTTTTAATTTCAATTTATAGTAGGTATAGTATTGTTAGAAATATTTAGTAAACTGTAAACACAGAACATCCTTATTTTGATATGTGTGGGCGACTTGCACAAAGAATTTTCTGATTCTCCAAATTGCCATCTCTGCTAGAATTCCTCTTTTCTGCACAAAGTTGCTGTGCGAAGTTTTCAATACTCTGATATTTATCTGGCATGCCTGTTCCTAAAAATTTATAAATTACATTTGTATTACATTTGTATTATACTTTTATTTATTTTTGCAATGTGTGTTTTTTATCTATATAATGTAATAAATGTATGCATGATACATAATTAAAAAAAAAGTTTTGATCTTTAATGATGGATTCTAATAGAAAAGTAGATAATTATCAGTGTAATCAAAAAAAAAATTTTCTCTTTTTGTTATAACTCAAAAATGAATAGTTGTAGAATTTTGGAATCAAATTATGTTATTAGTTTGTAATATCATTTTATATATGAAAAAATGTTTTTAGTTTTTATTAATGGTTATCAAAAATTTGTCAATCCGTCTTGTGAAAATTAAAAATACTATTATGGGCGTTAAAAGATAAGACTTTGAAAAAGTTCATCAGAATTTTGAAAATTTTCAAATCATTTTGTAGTTGAATATATAAACTTTTTAATTTTCATACCTAATATTTTGAAATTTAATAAAAAGTTCCTCATCAATTACTATTGCTGGATTAAAAATCAAAAAAAGATTGTAATTTCAAAAATATTTTATTTAAGGGAATAAAGTTTAGATGTTGATGATATAAGATTATAGAATATTCATTCATAAAGTAATGAATTTTATCATGTTATATTTCAAAAGCGAATAAACATACGAGTAGATACATGAAAAAAAAAGCACAATATGTGTTATTATTATTTCTTATACATGGTGCAGTTTAAAAAAAAAAAATTAAACCATTTTTAACCTATTTATAAACATTATTGACATCTTTTTAGGTACATTACTTTTTCCTCTTATTTTTTTCTTTATAAATATAAAATAAAGATATACATTTTGTTGCTTAGTTATAAAGCTTGAACATATAATACAAGGTTGCTCGTAAGTTGTTATTATAACCATTTAAAAATTCAAAAGATACCTAAGCATATTTTTTTTAAGAAGCATTTAATAGCTCTATGAGGCATGGCAGTTTTTCTTGTAAGAAATGTTTTCAAGCAAAAAAAAAGTCGTCAAGCCCCTTAAGACTTGGAAATTGAATACAATATTTCTCATAAGTAGGTAGGTAGTTCATACTGAAACTTAAATATCTAAAACTAAATAATTAGGTATATCATCACCAACTTTTTTTTTAATTTGAAGATAAAATTTGCATGGAATTTTATATTTCTACAAAGAATGAAAATTTTAGTTATTTTATTATAATTCAATCATATTTTTTTGTTAGGTTTTGAAACTTTTACGCGCCTAAGTACTTATATTGTACATTATTATATTCTATATACACAATAACAATATTTTCATTTAGATTAATTTTTCGCTATTTCTTATTAATAGTATAAACTCCATAATACTAAAATTAAAATAAATAGCTAAGATAACTAATATTTACTTATGATGGAATAAAAAATGTTTCGGCCTCTAGTTTCTAACCACAAGCATCCGTACGGCATCGTAGTGTTTTCCATAACGTCAACTAACGTATCTGAGTTTTGTTCGTTACTATTAAAACAATTTAGGTGTAGACATTAATTACATAGTATTCATTAAAAATATTTATGATTTGTACCTCCAGAATAAGTTGTAAAACGTTAACTCACTTTTTATCATTGCTATTTAGTACATTTTTTCCCATAATACGGCCACCGTAAGTAAGGAACTTTGCTCCAGTTTTGTGCGGTTGTTTTTCATCATTATAAACAGACGTAATACAACGCCATTTGAATTTCGTAATTTCACGTTGTTGTTGCTGTGTGGAACCACGTGTCACACATTGGATATTTTCCTGATTTTTATTGTAATTATAAGAGTTATTAGCCTGGGCATCTTGATGGTGACTCTCTATCGTGGCCGACTCTGAAGATTCATTTTGCTGATTACCATAAACGATGTCTTCCTCGGTGATGACGTCTGCATAGTACGCCACATTTCCATATACTTGTAAGTTTGACCATAGACCTTGAGACCAATTTGGAAACCTAAACAATGCATTTAAATTTACTATTCTCATTTTTGTAATATTATAAGGAAAATCGCATTTCATCGTTATGATACATAAGTAAAATGGGTCTCCGTACAGGAATATGGCAGTTATAAAATTGTCTAGTAATAGACGTTAAACACATGGCTACTAATAATAAATGGTTCTAACTGTCCCTTAAAAAACTATTTCATTTTAGATAATTTACGCTTTATTAAATTGTTCGTGTTTTATAATTAATCTAGCGATTGTTTTCTCAGCCCGGTAATATCAGATAGTAAATAAGGTCATTAAAAAGCTTGGGACTTTTTTTTAAATGTCCTATAAATTATAAGTCCTATCAGACTAACAAATAGTGTGCTAATTAAACATAATCATAACGATATGCGTAGTCGCTTAAATGTATCTAACCTGCAGCTGCCGTCATGTAACACTGACCGCTCCCTCGACGGAACTTCGATCTCTTCTTTATCCAAAAGAAGAATCATCGATCCATCGGGCCATTGTGGTAGCCACTCAGGAACATTGGGCCCATATTCCAGACTTTTAAATAGATCGGCGCACTTCGCATGTTGATCTACATTCGTGTTATGGCCTATGACCATCAATATCACACCCGGAGTGTCGGGAACTGTATTGTACAACTGTATTTCGAACGGAAATAGAAACAGTTTCACATAAAGAAAATTAATCAAAATTGAAAATATAATAGGTTATTTTAGGAATAATTGTCTACTGCGATAATGTAGGAAATTAAATAACATGTGAACATATACTACATAGAATACTCACGGCACATCTGTAGCCTAATCTGGATTCATTCAGTACGGCTCGCGTATAATGTTCGAATAGTGAATGTTGATATAGCGATGCATACTGCCAGCCCTTGCCAGTCATCTCTTCATTAATCTCCAAGTGTTTTTTTGATAAACACTCGAATATGAAGTGATCCATATCTGACAACAACAATAGGTACTATTTTAATATTTTTCAAAACTTATCAAGATTATTGCGGTGATTTAGAAACAATCTGTACTTAATCAGACATTAGTTATAAAAACATAAATCATTCAACTTTTAGGTTCCTACTAAGATTATCATTTTATATAGGTACAAAATAATTTTTTTTTTTAATTTATACTAATAATTAGTAACTACAAACCACTTTTAATTCGTTTATAAGAATTTTAAGCTTGTACCATGGCTTAATTAATTTACGGTTCTAAAAATCTAAAACAAATTAAAGCTGTTTAATTGTAATTGGATTTTATTTTAATTAAATATAAAATAGGTATATCCTATTTCTGACTATGATTGTGTTTAATAATAACACACACTGCATACAGTTTACATACCAATAGACAACACAAATATTATGATTCGTATTTATGTAGAAATGAAGATTTTAAGTGAGTGTTTAGCATAGGTACATTTGGAAATGGACGCGATTGTCTATATTGTGTTTCTGAAGTGAATGAGGACACTAATCTACGCAAACGCATTTTGATGGCTAAATAAAGATTTTTTTGAAATTAGTTTTCGATCTTCAAAATACGAATTTATTCAAGTTATTTTTAGAATATTATCTTGAATGTAAAAGTATCTTTAAATGTATTTTTCGCAAATTTATCATACGAGTAGGAATCAATACGTCACGTACTATTTGCGTTTATCAAGCACTCTTGCTTTTTTATATTCTAGTCAATAACTAATAAAAAATGGTTTGTATGAGAGCACTACAAAATAAACAGTGGTGGTAGTTATTTATTTTCTCTATGAGACTAATTACTTCAGTTTTACTAATAAAAACAATGAAATAATAACAAATTTAGAGTTAACTGTTTTTAAATGATCCATTTATTGCTATCATACATTTAAGTTTTTTGTTTTAGGTGTAACAGGTCTTACGTTAACTGAAAAATCATTTTAAATAAGTATATTCTGTATCTAAATTTAAAATGTTTTCTTTTTCAGGAAACGCAAGGACTGCTACACCTAAAAATTATAATCATATTACATGTACCTATGGCAATAAATTCAAACATTTAAAACGCTGTTAACCATAGTTTATTTTTATACTCTATTTTTATCACTATTATAAAGTCCATTGTCCATAAATGGTACAAAACACATTGGCAGTACAATTTAGTAGTTGTCTAAACATATTATTTAATATTATTAAATAATTTTTATTATTACAAAACAAAATATATTTTAAATCCATAAGGCATATAATACAGTTTTACATGGAAAAAAATTTAATTAACTTTACAATTAATTTACTTATAAGTTACTATAGGTATGTAATGCCGGGTCCACACATAGACGACACAGAAACAAAACAAAAACCAAACTCAAACCCTTCTTTTTGAAGTTTGAAAAAAATAAAACTCAAACAAAACATGTGTCCATACTGAGTTGAGTAAAAATAAAACAAAACATGAACAAAATTCAAACATTTGTTCGTGTTTTGTTTTTGTTTTCAACTATCCATACAGAAATATAAACTCGTCGTTTTATTTCGATCATCCGTGGTCATTCAGTCTGTCTTAAGAGTTTTAGCTTTCTAAACTCTTCGTACTTACAAGTTTTTTTTACATTTTTTTACTCTGAGTGAAAATGTGGAAATTGAAAAGAGATATTGAAAATTATGAAGATTTATTAATGTTGGGTGCTGGGTATATTCACCTACAGTTACAAAGTAAAAAAATAAATGATACGATTAAAAGATGTTTTAGTTATATAATGAATATATATATATTTATTAATAACCAAATTGGTACTGCCCGCGAAATCCCGATAAAAAATATTGCCTGTTGGTTGTTTTGAAAACATGTCCACACACGTTCGACAGTGTTCGCAAAAACAACAACAAAACCAAAACCTTTTGATGTTTACCGACACCGCTCGGAACACGACTTTGTTTTTCAAAATACGAACAATTTGTTGGAAAAAACAAAATTGTTTTGATTTTGTCGAAAAACACAGTTTTTGTTTTGTTTTACTTTCGTCGTCTCTGTGTGGACCCGGCATAAGACAGGAAAAAATATAAAACGTGAAATTAGAAACTACTTCTAAAAATAGTTGTTCGTTATGTACCTAACTAAACTTAACTTTTCAACTCGTTAAGTCCAGCCTTAAAGCCGACAGTGATCCACTCTCTCTCTCTCCCCCTCCCCCCCCATCAAACTGTATTGTATATTATACTATTATAGAAATAATTGTTCACGATTATTACCCGTCAGGTTGGCGCAATTTCCGACGTTACCGTTTTGAGAACGCCGCAGCCACAAATGAAATAATTGTGAAGGGCTTACGGAAGGATAAGGTTGAATATAAGCACATCCACTTATCCGTGACCACTCTCCATCAATTATCGTTACATTAAACTTATCTGTTAGCCCAAGTGGTGGACAATATACGCCGTTTATTCTTTCCAAATCTGCAACACACACAAGACAAGACTTATTACATTTCTAAGCGTATTATAATCTACTATCTACTGACTACTGATTGTCTATATTATTATGTTAGTTACTGTTTATTGCTAATGAACGTATTTATACATGTAGGTACATATATTAGCACATCTGGAGTTTCAGGCTTACCCGTCTCGCGCACAATGAAATGCGCTAAGAGCGACCTGTTATTAGTCGATACTTTCGAAAGGGATCCACGTAAAGTAATTGCGCTCACAATACTGATACTAATTTAATACCGGTTGTTGTAGATTTTATAGTTAAGTAAACAAAAACATATTTTATTTTTGTGAAGTTTCAGCGTGTGCGTGACGAGTGAATGTGCATCTGGCGTCGGTTGCCCGACGCAGTGTAACAACGATTCTCGAAAACACACACTAATGTCCATTTACGTATACGAATTCCAAATGTATATATCATATGATTTGCCTAAATTTTAGTGATGCACAATGATATGTTTTCAGTTATCGATATCGGTTCATTCATTTCAATATCATATCGCGATTAAATAAAAACAACTAAAATTAAATTAAAAACTTCTATTAATAGCTAAGAAAAAAAGAGCCAAAATATTTTAAACATTTTATCTTGTATGATAAATTATTATATAAAGATTTGTGAAAATTGTCTACAGTAATTAATTTTTTAATTACAATTTACGATTCTAAAATTAAATCGATACCGCCAAAAATTAGTTTTATCTATATTTTTTTTTTTGGGGGGGGGGGGGGAGTGTTAGGGTTATCGTCACTTGTGAAAACTACAAGAATTTTTTCATTTTAGAGCAAATATTCAATCAATATAAGTTTAATTTTCATACTAGAAAAGTTATTAAAGTAAAAAGTCCATGCATTTTTGACACCTCAAAAAGAGATGATAAACAAAAAAAAAAATATATATATATATATAAACAATACTTTCATTGCACCATTGAAATTGTTTGAAAATATTATGTTTATACATTTATGTATACTTACATTCCGCATGTTTTTGTGGTGTCATATCTGTTATCTTGTTTCCTCTTTCGTCCCGGAAAGCTGCCACTTCGAGAGAAGTTATGGTAAGTAATACCAATATACACACCAGAAACGCCATCGTTTTGTTGATATGTGGATGGTTTCGATTCACATCTGTTTATGTGAATAATAAGTCAAAAAATACTAATTTAGACGAACAAAATAAAATCAAAACGACTACGACGAGCACGTGAGGAGCCTACAACAGGCGAGGAAAACGTCTACCCAAGGAATGAGGCAAAAATGTGAACTAGAAAACGAAAGGAACTGCTACCACAATGAAGATGAGCTGCACTCTGTGTGCCTTTTCTAGACCACGTGATGGGTGGGATGTGTAGCATTGTACTACAACCGGTTGTGCGTCACGGGATATTATTGTATGTAAACGCTGGAAGTAGCGTCGATACGTGTTGTATTAAATATCTCAACAAAAACACTACGTCAACTCCGTGTAAAAAAACGCTAAGTAAAAAAAAAAAAAAATATATAAATGTAATAAAATGTGTGATATAAGGTGGAATCTAAGTAAATAGTTTAATGAATAAAATGTATGTATAAATAATTAATTCAAATTTAATAAAAATTGGTTATTTATATTAATTTATAATATGAATTATTTTAACTCAAATTGATCCAATTTTGGTTTACTTAGCCGGAAACAATTTATTTATTGTAATGGTGCTTTCATTATTTATTACATAAACTATTAGTACTTGGCTATACATTTTTTAGACTGAATCTTCCGGCCAAGTAAACCAAAATTGGATCAATTTGAGTTAAAATAATTCATATTATAAATTAATATAAATAACCAATTTTTATTAAATTTGAATTAATTATTTATACATACATTTTATTCATTAAACTATTTACTTAGATTCCACCTTATATCACACATTTTATTACATTTATATATTTTTTTTTTTTTTTACTTAGCGTTTTTTTACACGGAGTTGACGTAGTGTTTTTGTTGAGATATCATTAGTTTTTATTAGGGTCAAGATATTTTTTATTTTTTTTTCCCATTATTATGATGTAATGTCTTATTTATAATTTTTTTAAGATGTTTAAATATATCGTTCTGTACAAAAGTACATTTTGTTTCCTATACTTCAGCACCCATTTTAATACTCTATCTGCAGTACACCTACCTTGAACCAGGGGCATTTTTAATTTACCAATTGATCTATTGGTACATTTTTCAATATTTAATAAAATGGAAATAACTGTTTGGATTTTGGATTCTTTCTTTTTAGTGGTACTTCATGTACCGTGTTAATACTGCACTGTTTAATAGTAGTACTATTATAACTTTCAACTACGATTTTAGATTGAGTAGACTCCTGATATTTTTTTCCCTCATATCTCGCGCCTTTTGGAGTTAAGTTACCATTTTTAATGTAGACACAATTCGACACAAATATGAAGACAGTCACAATAAAGTATTATAATAAAGACTGTTATAATAATTATTATTATTATAACGACTATATATTATTTAACAATAAAATGCTCAATGGAAAATGATAGATAGTCGATACGGTTAGGTTTGGTGATACCACGTGCATTGAATAATAATATTATGGACACGAGACAATAACGCCGACAACAAGCTCGTACGCAGGACGCGAGACGAAAGAACGAAAATCGAAATTACGAAAACTGAATGCACCGATACCGATAACTGATAAGCGATTGTGGACCATGTTCGCGTGTTAGTGTGTTGTATGTGTCTAGCGGTGGGGAGAAGCAATAGTAGTGGGAGACACACGCCGCCGTCACAAGAATCCCCTCACTCGTCCCGTCAACATGACGCGTTTAATACGGCAGCCGGCGGCGAAAGTAATATAAAATGATCACTTAAATATCCACAGTTTTTTGATCATAACTAAAATACTATTCAACCGATTCTATTTAAAATTATAAAAGCACGTAGCCTATGATTTTCTCGATCGATTGATATCTCATTCTAACTATTTGGTTCATTTATTAGACCTACAGCCTTTAATAAAGAATACCAAAATATTAACACGTATTAAATGGGAATGTTTAGGTTTCTGTATATATACACGGTCGAGTGCTTCGCCTTCCTTTTTTTTTTACTTAGCTCGCGACACTACCGTGTCGCTGGATTAATATTATTTCTATATTATCATATTATTTATGCATAATAATATACTTTGGAAGTTTAAACTATTCACGAATTATATATTTAAATTACACCAATATGACTAAACTCGTTATTCTTAGTTATTTAAAATCTAATTTCGTCAAAATTTGAACTTAAAATGCTTATAAAAAAAAATTATTTGTATTTATAATATTTTTCAACTGCAGCTATCGTAACAATATACTATCAAGAACCTTGATTAATTTTTTAAGCTTTTAGGCCCGGTATTACAATCATTGGTTATGTGTTGGTTACGATTTAACGCTCCGTTAGCTGTTCCGGCCTGTATTACAAACGTCCGTAAGGCAAAAAAGGGTTGATTATGTTTCTGTTAACTTATCGACCGATGCCGGGCGGTTAAACATAATACTACATTCCGTTAGAGCTTTTGATTGGTGATTGGATTTTTGTTTTTTGGTTTATCAATATTTTTACGTTATCAATTTGATAATTTGTATTCCTGTAAATTGTAATTTGTATTTACTTCAGCTGTCTTCCTGTTCCTACTCACATCTTGTTCTTTACTCTTATTAGATATTTTGAATATTTTTATCGTATAAAATTATAAGTTTATTGTATTTTATTTATTCACTTTCATGGATCATTTGGATTATGATGAAGTCGTCAATGATAATTATGAAAGTGATACAGATACCAGTTTATTTGAACTTGCTTGTATAGTAGGTTTCCCTCGACAGGCAAAAACTATTCGTGATCGACCAGATCATTTTCAGGTTTGGAGGGATAACGAATTTTTACAAAGATTTCGTTTGACAAAAACTACCGTGAAGTTTATCCTTGATGTCATAGAGACAAAGATTGCATCACCTACTGATAGGTTTGTATATTTTTCAAGGATCGAAACTGTAAAGGTGGGCAGTTAATGTATTTTGTTTTCAACTTAATAACTTATTCAGTAAAAATTGTTTTTGTCTAAACTTAACTTTTGAATTTTTATAGTTAATTATCATTATCGTGTAATGAAGTTAATTTGTATTTAAACAAAACTAATTCTTTTGATTTTAACCATTACACTACTTTTGTATAATATTCATATTAT
Organism: Diuraphis noxia; assembly: GCF_037042655.1. Lineage (NCBI taxonomy): Eukaryota > Metazoa > Arthropoda > Insecta > Hemiptera > Aphididae > Diuraphis > Diuraphis noxia. The sequence continues at coordinate 77,470,719 of NW_028301711.1, forward strand.
TTATTGTGCAGTAATAACTTAAATTATTAATTTTTAATCATGTATAGACTGTAGATTATAGATGTTGCCGATTAGTTTCTGGTCACAATGTACTATAATAACAATTTAATGGTTTATTTTTGCACATTGTTAAATATTTTTGATTAATGTTTGTGTGAATAAAAAACACTATTGCAATTTATGGTTTATACGAATATTCAGACTTGAAAAAAAATTAACTTGTCACAGTTAATTATATTCACTAACTTGCCTACCTTTGTTGAAATCCTTTCAACATTTTACAGTTTCGGTTTTGAGAATGATTTTCTAAATTTTCTGGTTTTGAGATCGATGTCTTAAATTCTTAGGTTCAGGTTATAGGGTTTTAAAGCTTTTGGTTTTGGTTGAACCTAACCTATTTGTTAATAAATGAAAAAACGAGATTTTTTAGAAAACCAGTTTAACCAATTTGATTCCTATTTTTTTTGATTATTATTAACAATTAATATGCATGATTTAAAATGATTGGAAATATATTTAATGAATTTGTAGAAATAATGCAGTGACACCTGGTCAAAAACTATTAGTGACGTTACGGTACTATGCCACTGGATCATTTATAGCTGCTTGTGGTGATTTTGCTGGTATACACAAAACAACTGCTGGAAAAATAATAAAGGTTGTATCAGAAGCAATAGCCGAACTTCGACCAGAGTTTATATATTTTCCTTCGAATGATTCAGAAATACAAAAGGTTCGACAAGATTTCTATAATATAGCTAAATTTCCATCATGTGTTGGAGCCATAGACTGTACACACATTAAAATTAGATCTCCTGGTGGAAATGATGCTGAAATATTTCGCAACAGAAAGCAATTTTTCTCTATAAATGTTCAAACAATATGTGATGCCCAGCTACGTATACAAGATATTGTTGTAAGATGGCCTGGAAGTACACATGATGCAAATATTTTTCGGAATTCCACTATTAAGAACCGATTTGAAGATGGAGAATTTAACGATTGCGTTTTAGTTGCTGACAGTGGTTATGCTGTCCAACGTTATGTTATTACACCTCTTTTAAATCCACTTACACATGTCGAAACTCTATTCAATGAATCACAAATACGTACACGAAATCCTGTAGAACGCTCATATGGTGTCTGGAAACGTAGATTTCCGATTTTAAGTCTCGGTATAAATATAAAAAATTTAAACACAGTTCAAGCAATTATAGTGGCAACAGCAGTTCTTCATAACATTGCTAGACAGTTTGGCGATAATGAACCTAAGATATCAAACGAATTGGAGCATTCAATTAATCTGACGTTAATTGATCCGCAACTAGGTAATGCCAATGAAGGGGGAAATAGATCAGTACATAGAAAAAGATTTTTAAACTACTTTTCTACTATGGAATGAAAATAAAATAAATATATACAAAATTAATTAATAATAGTAATAAGTTAAGTAAATATAAAGAGAACGATTGTTTTTATAAAATGTATTATAATTATAAATATATAAATAAATAATTACTACAAAATATATCATAACAAAAAAGTATTCAAACTATTATAAATTTAAAAAAATTAGAGGCTAAACTAATGTTCAGTCTTTAGCTAAGTATTAACATATAATTATAAAACAATGTACTTAATAACAATATAGAACATAACAAAAAAGTATTCAAACTATTATAAATTTAAAAATTAGAAGCTAAACTAATGTTCAGTCTTTACTCTTTAGCTTAAGTATTATTAACATGTAATTATAAAACGATGTACCTAATAACAATATATAACATTAACATAACAAAAAAGTATTCAAACTATTATAAATAAAAAAAAAATAATAGAATTTCATTGCAACCTAATTATGTCAAAGCATCTTTCAATAAAACAGTCTTCTGTATTTTTAACAACTCTGTTTCTGCCTGAAACTTTGCCATTTTAGCAGCATGTTCTTCTGCTGAAAATTTTATACGATTTTCAACTTCTTTATTTAGCAAATCTTCTCTTAGCAATTTCTTCTTCCAAGATTCTTGATGAAATTCCAATTGATATTTTTCAAATTCACTACGCTGGTTTGTTAAAGTCACCTTATCCTTAGCCCATAATGTCAATTTGTCTTGTAATTGTTTACGTTTTTTGGTGTGACCTATAGATATTACAATCAATTACATTAAGAAAGTACATTGAATTCAAATTACTAGTATAGTAATACAATAACAAACCTTCATTATTAGTAATCTCATTTTGAGTGGTTGCACATAAAGCATTTGCTTTGGGTTGCTTCAACATTGAAGGTGTATACTTAGCCCAAGATACTAAAAAAAACATGGGAAAATCAAAAATTTAATTAAGATATCATTAAAATCATATACTTAGTAGTACCAGATGCTGCAGATAAATTATTATCATCAATCAAACTTTGATTTTCAGTTTTACTGCCCATACACTTATCTGTATCTCGGTCCTCTAAAGTTTAATTTGTTATAATTAATATATGATTAAAATATTATACTAATGAAATAAAAATAATATACCATTTTCAGTGTAATACTCTTGGTAATAGTCTTCCGGGCCTACTACTAGGACATCTGACTCTGCCATATTAATAGTTTTTTCTATCGGGACATCTTCAAGTTCTTCTATTCCTACCATATTACAACTTCCAACTAAAAAAATCAAATCTTCATCAATTCATTTATTACAAAAAGGATGGTGTTTTAACACATAAAACAAAAAAATGTATTTATATACTGTGTAAAAACTGTATCTTGTTCTTTCTTGTTAATTAATTGTTAATACTTTAATTAATTAATTTGTTTTAAGCAAAATTGTTGATACTAAATAATACCAACATACAAACATGATTTTAACTCAACCTAGATACCTATTACTTTAAAAATCAAATGAAAAAAACTTACTAATAATTAGTAATTACGATAAATTCTTTTACTAGTGAAGTAATGGAGTTAATTAATTTAAAAAGGTCAAGAAAAACATCTCTTTCCCTAGTTATTACTAGTTACTATCATAGGCAGTCCCAACATTTTACTTCAGATGCAGCACATTTAATTTACTTAATACATTATACTTTAACACCCTTAGGACTGCCTATGATTTCTACCCTATACTACTAACCTATATCACTACACCAACTTTTATCTTGAATGAATCCAGTGCCTCGTCTACCAATTTGAGATAAAATTCTCTCATCAATTGCAGTCATTTCAACAATTTTTGAAGCTCCACCACCTGTACTACTCAATGAAGCTTTATTAGAACTTTGTTTCTTCTGAGCTCTTCTCATCATATTCTCAAATTTGCATTTCAGAACAGTGGATGGTCTGAAGCACTCAGTAGATCCAGATACTGCATTATTATTAAATTCATTTTCTATTATTTTCCAATATTCTTTCTTCTTCCTGTGGATTGTGCAGGACAAGAACAATTTTTTTATTTTAATGTGATCTACATAGGTGTGCGCACAGGGGGGGCATGCCCCCCCTGCGGCCTCTGGCTTTTTCTTTAATAAATGCATATATATCTGTACTATATTAGATAGTGAACATTTTTACATTTGACATGAAAAAAGTGAAGCCAGTTTTAAATAGTGTAAATATCATCTGTATTAAAATTATTTATCAATCAGTTATCATCGATCAAATGATTTATGTTACCTACTGATTTATACTGATATATGTTACTTTACTGTATTTTTCATTTACAACAATTAGCCCATTGGGTTACAAGTTATTATTTACATCAACATATTTAAATGTGGATTTAGGGGCACCTTGTTTAGAACTAACAAGTACCACGTTTAATGTTTATAAAAATAAGGATACACCACTACCATAGGCCAGGGGGGATATAATTTGAGAGACATATTGATCTATAATTAATCTATAACATTTAGTAATACTAATAGTCATAAGTACAAGAATCTTTTGTTGAGACCTTTTAAAGGGCCTCTCCTGCGGACAAAGTCTGCGCACGCCTATGGTGATCTATATCTGTATTCTATTATGTAATTTGGTATATACTAGGTATTATGATTTATTATCCAAAGTACTTACAAGTTGTTGGAATGATCAGTTACTTTGCATTGAACAATTGACCAATATTTAATTACTAATGTTACGAGCAGTTCCTCTTCTTGAAGGGTAAAGTTTTTACTTTTCAACCTTTTATCCTCCATTTCAATTTAAAAAAAAACAATTGTATATAATTATTATAATTTAACAGTTAACTAATGAGCACGATTTAAGATCGTAAAATATAGATAGTTAAATCGTGCTAATAAGTAATAAGTAATAGACAATTTACTATTTAGTAAATTAACACTGATTACTGATAGACATTAGACAATCAGAATTTTAACAATTTTCGCGCTGCTTATCAACTTAGTGGTTTTATCACTTAAAACTTTACGTTATCAGTTGGTTATGTAATATAACATTTACGGAAGATTGTAATACTATAATCAGTTTAACGGATCGTAAATGTTTTAACAGACCGTCACGTTACCGAAGACGTAACCGATGATTGTAATACCGGGCCTTAGACCCATTAAATAAAATTGTATTAATTAATAGTGTTTGTTAATCAAAATGTTTAACTACATAAATTTATTTTGAACAAAATTAAATCTATAAACTCTATTTATATATTATAAATACGCGAACGACGTTAACCTTATCAATTTCAATTTAATAATTATCATCATTTTGTATCCTCTTTCATAATCACCTATATAAGAATAAATCAATTTTGATATAAGTATTTTTTTCAAATATTATATGATATAGGTTAATAATAACTTGTTGGGGCATAAAAATAGCACTATAAAAAGTAGGCAATGATAATTTTGTAATTAATTGCACATTGCAGTAATAAGAAAACAATTTAATTGATTATTAACACAACAAATTTATATATTTTTTCTATTTTATTCTCTGCCTCAATTCATAAGCAAACATAAACAACCTTAAACTTAAAATAAAAAATATATAGGTAACTGAATACATAATCATTAAATTTACATCATTCAGCATTTAAGTTTTAAATTAAATTAACAAATATTTTACATGCTTTAGAAGTAATATTCTCCATCTTATTTTTCAGAAATCTAACACTTATAACCTAATATTAAAAGTACAAAATATACTTATCCTAATAAATAATCTTTACATTTACAATAGGTATTTAACATAGATGAACTAAAGGTAAGACAATATATGACTGATTTTTGTATGGGAAATATATATATTTTAAGCAAATTTCTGAAACTAGCCACATTTTTAAGATGGATAAATGTTGAACAACATAAATTCCAAGTGATGAGCTATTACACGGCACTGAATAGTAATCTTATTGTGATATAAATTTTTTACCAATGACAACTTCAGTTTTTAGTGACTTTGAATAAGCAAAGTTGTGCACCATTATAATATCACCATTTTTTGACCCACAGCAATTATCAGGTTTTGTTATTCTTAATTGAAAGTGTTGAAACATATGAATCTTGTATTGTGGTCCACAACAATTTGCAAGAAGAGGACCATCACCGTGAATATTTGGTATTTTTGATAATGATGATTGCCGAGGAGTTTCAAAATAGTTTTCCAATAAAAAACATTCACCTAATCGATTACAAATTTGTTCAGCTGGTTTATTATATCCTCGCACCATTGATTTAATTTTTTGCAAATAATTTTCAAATTGAAATGCAGATATTGTTTCTAAAGTAAAATTTGATGTTATTCCTGAATAGTAATCAGAGTCATCTACTATATGAATTAAACCGTGGAAATTATGAGTGATAAAGTCTTTACTATACAGATGAATAAAGTCTTCAACAAAATACCGTAGTAATGATCTGGCATAATTACACATCCACTATCTTTACACATTTTAGGTGACAATAATATAGTCACTGCAAAATTAAGAGTTGAAAAGTTCTCATATTTTTTACTAGTAAAAACAGATTTTAAGACAACTGGTCCTAAATATAGCAAAAATGTTCGAAATTCAGTAGCTTTCCAACGAAGTAAATTTTCAGTTCTCTTGGCTTCCTATTAATTTCAATAGGTACACATGAACGATATTCAACTAATAATGATGATAATCTAAGACAGAGTTGGCTAGACAATTTGTGAGAAACATTTACTGTACTCAATGTTAAAATTATAGTACGAGTTACTCCTAAATAAACAAGGTGCATTATATCTAAAACAAACGAGTTGTTAAAATGCAGTCCTGGGAATTTTGTAAGTAACGTTTCAGTTTTTCTAAATTCTGTATCTGACCAATTATGAAAATCTTCATTTGTTCTTAGTACACAATCAAGATCTGTAAATACTCTACGATTTTTACTCGATTCATCTTTAACAACACACCTTGTACATGAGTTATACCCACTAAAAGACTTTATACCAAGAATGTCTGCCTTTGCAGGGGCATCACAACAGAAAGCAACAACTTTTACTGGAATTATTTTTCTACTTTGATGTAAAATACCATTCTCTGATAAATAATTGACTTCATTAACAAATTCTTCTAGGTAACAATCGATATCATGAAGTTTACCTTTACCAAACTATAAACCAATTGGGAACACATTATTTTGTAGTTAATTTATATCTGATAATATCCCAAATAAAATTGGTATCACTTGTATGTTTGAACTTTTAAAAATTGGAATACCATCTTTAGTGATTATTAGTTTGAAACTATGAATTAAATCTTGAAAAGTTCCAGAAATAATTCTTTTAAGTTGTTTTTCAAGTCCTATATGGATATATTTTCCAGGAAAAACTATTTTTGAACAAAATTTAGTCTTGGATGTTTTCAATAATGTCCTAGAATCACTTGGTAAAGCAGAGGTTAAAGCAGGACTCTTTGAATTTCAGAATCATCAACAAGGAGGGGGGAATAGTTCACTTTGGGAACTCCTGGCCTATAGCCTATAACGTACCTTTTTCACCACATAAAAGTGTGTGGTTTTACCAATCCCCTCCTCTTCACTACTTTCTCAATATATAATAACTTTATATATTTAGGCGAGAGCTGCGTCAGGACTCAGGATTACACCATACTACGAATGATCACAATTCATTTTAACTGCAGTGTTCGTCCAATATTATTGTTACTCTTCTAGTCTTCTACCAGATAAATCGAACTATCTACTATATCCTACACGGACATTATACCTCTAATAAGGTATGTTATACTTATATACTATCAACAGACTACTTATTGGTCTTATTGTTAGGTAATTTTAATGGTAAAATTTAATATTAAATTAATCAAGATACATATTGAATAAATATTTTTATTTATTGAGTTATATAGTTAAATATCTTATATTGTTGTATGTAAATATTTTTCACAAACAAAACATATAATATATTTATTTAGAAATAAAGATTTACATTCAATTAGTATGTACTTATGTAAATTCTGATGGAAAATTACATTTAAATTAGTTTTCAATTTTTAAATAACGTTAAATAATTTTTTGTGAAGTCTAACCTAACCTAACTTAAAATGAATAGAATGCAGTAGAAATATATTTCTTATATTCGTCGAATAAATTAACCTACCAACGGCCTAAAAATTATACAAGTATGAATAATAGGTACCTATCAACATAGGCTTTCATATATTGATATTTAACATGATATTTTTTGTTACTTACCTATTAGTTGGTTTATTCTTAATTTAAAAAAAACTAGGTTTCAACAATTTAAATTGATATAACAAAAATCGTTCGATAATTTCATAAAAATTGCATAAGATATGTTATATTTGTGTGATAAAAAAATATTATTTTTAGTATTTAATTTATCAATAATATTAATTTACAAATGATTTAACAATAATCAAGATCAAAAACGTATTAATTTTATTCTGCAGGTTTTTAACATATTATAGTCACATCGTATAATGTTGTGTATTATTTCAGAAAATCATGAAGTTCAATTTGATTATTTTGGTACTGAGCTTGTGCATTGACTTAATTCTTGGATCTATCGCTAATAATAGTTCGTACTGGGAAGTTCCGTTCAGGTTTTGTGGATCAAATCTCGCAGTTGAGCTCTCAATCATCTGCAAAGGCCGCTACAACGAAGATCCACATGAATATAATTTTCTATAGTACCTTATTCTTAATTATAATAGTATCGTCTATTGGTCGAAATTAACCTATAAAGTTTATATTAATTGTAAATTCAACGAACTCTAGAATACAAAATTAGATACCTATCACACACACACACAGTTAATTATCGGGGTTTGTGTTTCTTCTCATTTTTTATAAGTATGAAAAAATAAAACGAAAATTTCATAATTTAGTTAGATCATTTAAAATCTTTCTCAAAGACTGCGATGCCCCCCTCCCCCGCGGTTAAGGTTTCTAGCCAAAGGAGTCATGATGGTGGTATAAGTCATATCGATGATATCGATTATTTCAATCCAATTCACTATCGAACAAATAGCGAGCGAATTAAATAATATCGTAAAACTAAGAATATAATAAATATAATACATTTTGTTTTCAAAATCTATCGATTAATCGAAGTAATCGATTATTTTGACACTATCGACTATCGAGTGTAACGAATGACTATCGCGCAGGCCTAGAGACATTTTGATTTATCATTATGGTCATAGTGTGCTGATGAAGATTTGACGAAATAAACGTTATGTTTTCTCGTAATGCTCTAATATAATACATTAAGAACTAAAAAGCAAACTTTTTTTTTAAGATTTAAAAAAAGATCTTATGAGGAGACCAGACTCGCATATCCCCTTTTTTATATGCAGATTATAATATGTTTGAAAACATTTTAGGGGTTCTAATCTTCCCTTTCCTTGATACTCCTTGTATATTTTAGTTTGTAATTAAAACAATTTAAAATTGAATAAAATGTAAAAGAAATATGGTAAATGGTAATCTGATGATCATGTTAACTTATTTTAAGCATATTCTTTTTAGTTAGATTTATTGAAAAATGTTTGTCTTTGCTAATGATTTACCTTTGTTTTCAGGTACTCACTCGTTCAAATCTAAAAGGGCTATCGCTAATGAGTGTTGTAAAATAACTCCGTGCAGCAGGAAATATTTGAAAGATCATTATTGCCTTCCTGAATCGAAATGGTATGTAATAACATAAATAAGATATCTAAAATTGTAAACTTAAATTAATCATTCAACAAAATTTATATAAAAATAAACTTACGATAAATTCATAAACAATAAGTTACAAACTTAATAATAAAAAAATATGTTCTAACTTAATTTAATAGAAATGTATCTATATAAGATTCTACTACATTTCAAATTACTTAGGTATGTAATTTTTTCAGTAACTAATTAATATGTATAAATTCCAGGCCTACAACTACAACTTTAACTTCAACTTCTACTTCAACTACAACTAGGTACAACTCCAAAACCAAAACCGGGATTCACGTTTAAAATCCGAAAAACGGATTACACTAATATTTTATTTTATTATTTTGATCTACGTAAGTACCTACATACTTTAAATCGGAGTGTCCGAATTGGTTCCCGGGTTCTTTCAAAGGGTATATCCGAATTAGTTCCCGAGTTGTTAAAATTTTGGCTTAATAAATAATATATAACAAACATTTAAAAAAAATTAAAATCTTAATTTAAAAATATAAAATAAATACCTAATAATAAATATAGGCGGTATATCGTTTTTTTTTTCAATTCGTTTATTTTCTTTATAGTTATTATTTTCTATTATTGAGGTAAAAACTTATAACAAACATTAAAAAAAAATTTAAATCTACTGATTTCGTTATTTTTATATGTTCGGATGTGCAGAATAAAAGCAACTGTTGAATTTTCTGTGAAATGATTCACAGCAATTAGTAGTTCGTTCTATACTACTGGTATATTCAGCCCACATTGTTGGTGGAAGTGAGTTATCTTTTTCAATATAATTTTTAAAATATAATCGAAGAATTCATCAATTTTTTCATTCAAAATATTAATTATAATATTAAATATTTCATTTATATTATATTGTATTTTGCTTTTTCGTAAGTCTGTATCGGGAACCAATTCGGATGCAGCCTTAAAGGGCTCATGAGTGGCTTGTAAGGGTCTTGGAGTGCATTTGAATTCGTTGGAATTTGTTGAAATAGAACTAGATACTTAGACGTTATTGTGATTTCTTACAAAACTATTTATAAACAGTTCAATATAGTTTATTTTTAATAGTAAAAATAATTTAATTTTTGAAAATGACAATATTCTTATATCTTGACACTTCTTGTCCTAGAATTTAGGACACCTAACTACATTTTTACTTGTTCCATTTTAACTCAAATACCATTAAGTATGCTCTCGGATTCAACAAAATAAATTTTGACCTTTTTCGTTCAAATTCAAGTTTAGTTATGATACATTGAGTATATAGTTAGAATGAAAAATTTAGCTTATAAATATAAAACTCAAAACATACCTTCTAATGTTGTGTAAATATAATGCTGCCCTACTGCACTTAAAGCTTCTTGTACTGGAGGGATTTAGATGCTTATAATTAATAACCTTAATAAAAATATAGTGTGGTGGAATTGATGATATCACATTTTTTCACACAAATAGGTTGAAATAAATTATATACAAATGGCTTTAAGCGAGTATCATCGTATCGACATCTAATGTTCCATAATTTCAATATTACCCATCCAATGTATATAATCATAGCAATAAATACACTTAAATAGTATCCAAATCCACAAACTAAAAGTTGATTTAATAATTTGTTTCAATTTTTCAGTGATGCAAGTATTGGAATATCTTCAATTGGATAAGTAACCAGTACACCAAGCAACTATCAACATTATATTGCAGCTTCAAAAATATATTTCAATCTTTTGTTATAATTAAATTATTAATATGATCCACTATCAATATATGGACTATCTATAGATATCCCAACATTTTATTTTTCAATTTTAAACATCATATTGCAATTTAATTTATAGTGAAAAATAAAATAATAATAATATAATATGTATCAAATACTTAAATTAGTATGTATAAGAAAGTAAATGTAGATTTAACAATTATAAATTAGTTTTTATTACCCAACTCAAATAATAATATAAGATTTATATTTTTATACATGATTTTCTGACTTATTATTTTTTATTTGTTTTGTTTATCATACACTAGTAATTTACATTCGATGTAAATGTTTGAGTTAGAATAATAATAATTATTAAAGAACAAAGAACTAAAATTGTACCACAAAATGTAATTTTAAGATATCATAATATGTATGATTGATTATTATTTTAATATAATATAAAGAAAATAATTTATTCATTGGTTGGTTTAGGAAGCAATTTTACCATATTAGGTTGGTTAAATAAGATAATTTGAATAAAGCAAATTGAATTATGATTTTTAAACAACATTTTACTATCTTATGACGTATATAAAACTAAACTAGAATATTTCAATATAAAACATTATATTTATATATATCTGTTTATACAAGCGACACTCTTCGCCGGTCTAAAGTTATGACTTAAGAGTCAAACATTTTGAATATTTTGTAACTTCATACCTTGCTGGTGTGTTTAAATATTGAACATCACGGAAATGAACGTTTTGGGTGGCCTACAATAATGTGTCTAGGGTGTTGAGTGTTTCAACTTCTTTACTTTTTATACTTTACATATGTACATCCTATGTAATGTGCTAACATACCATAAAATGGCATTTGATGTGGTCATACCTTGTGATTTCTATTATAATAATATTATTTTAAATCTTAGTTAACGATACCTTGGCTCATCAAGACACCACCAAATTTTAATCCTAGAATTTATATGATAAAACTGATAACCAATATGATAATGATTAATGACGTTACTTGTGGGTGTAGCATACTCTTAAATCATAGCTCAAACAATACATTTAAAAAGTCTACATTCCTTCAATAGATTAGTTGTTTATTTATACTATAGTGGACTCCCTTTAATCAATTATCAGTCTCAATAGAGAATTGATTTTGTGTACCTAGTAATTATTGGTTACTATTTAGCACTACCTATATGTATTTCACAGTTTTTTTGTTTTTTTAAGTGTCCAGAATTTTTATTTATCGGTTACTGACTACTGAAGGCTGTTTTAACAAATTTTTAATTGCAGTAACTTTCATGGACAAGGTATAGAAATAATTTTTTCATTTTCTTAAACTTTCAGGGTTGGGAGGGAAGGTTACAACACCACCATGTCTATGACACTGGTATCTTAATTATTATGTTACATATAACAATTTAGTGAAAAATTAACGACCTCAATTTTTTTTTATCGGATATTTGAGAAAGGTTTTTGAAATTTACGATGGGAATTTTTATTCATAAATAGCTTACAGATTATAATAATATTATAGCAATAAAATAAATTAATATTTATTGCCATTTACTCAGGTAGATGAGCAGTATTGAATTTTATCAAGATGAATATTTCACTATCTATTATTTAAGAATACAAAAACAAGGATAATTTTTATCACCTAACTCTTAATACTTTTAAACATTTTAAGTTTTATTCACAATTTAATGTCATTGAAATAAGAAATATATTTTTTTATCACTATATTTTTTCAAAGTTTTTTAATATTATTTAACTTTTTGTTTTTTTTTAAATTATTGAATGTGTAATAATGCGGTTATAAACTGATTCGTATGTATTGCTATGTACTGACGTCCCGCTGAGACATCTAAACACGCATATACACATAGATATGTATAAGTGACCCTGGGGCGTATGATTTCGCCAACCAATTATATTGTGTAGGACCTCAATAGTTATATCGAAGGCCAAACTTCTAGCCTTTCCAAAATATTACCATAATTGGAATTAAATATACGAAATATTAAATATGAAATCGTAGTCTTGGCAGGCGTATTTAGAGATATGATTATTGTCGTCGGGTTATGGAGATTACGTGTCGCGAATAACCAGGATGTGGCCGACCGGTCGCATGGGCGTGGGAAGCTACGATATTAAAATAATACACGCGTACGCTTTTGCACGACTCGGCCATGGACACATACGTATCTTATCGATAGGAGAGGAAATGCAGAGAGTAGGACTATCTGGACTATATAGGAGAGCCCCGATTAGACCCAATTCAGACGTGAGCCACCAGAGTCAGAACAAGCATCTTCACGCCAGACACCAGTCCAATTTAATTGTTTGGACTTAGAATATTTTACAACCAAATCATTTTGTGCAGTAAAAGTGTTCCATTTACATAGTAATCAAATAAATATCTAATAAATTAATCACAAATTAAGTTGTTATACTTATTACACCCAATCCATCTACCTCAACACCAGTCGTTTGTCCTCCTGTATGCTGGGACGCTACAGTATAATCTTTGAATATTAAATAAAATGTATTCTAGATATTTCCGAAAAATAAAAATTTCATATTGTACCTACCTTATTACGATAAAATTAATATGAGTACAGCATAGTAGGGTATACCGATTTCTGGTATTGTTGTGTTACAATGATGGATTGAATCCAAAATCGTCCTTTACGAAATATTTCCATTTGATACACGTCAGCTTACCCCCCCCCCCCCCCCAATGGCTATAATTAATGGCTTCGGAACTCTGGGAAAGAAACAGTCAACCATAAACATAATACGAGTATACTGCATTACTACAGTGTTTACATTGAAATTTTATTTTAAAGTGTTAATTATTAATTGTACTATACCAAGTGTAAACATATCAAGAATGTGGTAATACTTTATACATTTATATAATAATAAAATAAATAAAATTATATCGTGATTATATTTATACTTAGCTACTAGAGCCCAACAATGATTGTCATATAGAGGTGATGAATAATATGAAGAAATTGTACTAAATTCCAATCAAATTGAATTAATTGTATCCAATTTAGAGTAAGTCAAAATTTGGAATTATCCATCATTTTTGCAAAAAAATAAAATTTATTCAATAAATAATTATCGTACAAATTGTACGAAGCTTTCGCCTAGTGCTGAACATTATTTTGACTAATCCGGATTACGGATTACAATTAATTAATCCGAATTTCGGATCAATCCGTTTTATCCGGATTGACGGATCCAATCCATCGATTCGGATTTCGGATTCAATCCAGCTTCATTGTTTTTGAGATAATCAGCTATTTTTTCATTATTATCAACCTAAATAATACGAATTACGATCTCAGATCTATTGAAAATCGACTCAATGTTATAAGACCCCTAATAGCAAATACACCAGGGTTCGAGTTTTTCACAATTTATTATTAGACATCTACCTATGCAGTAGGAGCTAGGATTTAGAAAATAACAATTTGGTATTTACTATTTTTATTAATAAAAAATTAAGTTTTTATGTGTGTGTATAATATAAATTAACCTGAATACAAAATAAGATAATTAAAAAAAATTATTATTGTATGTTCAGGTACTTTTAAGTTTAAAGTATATAGTATGTACTATGTACTATGTACACAATTCATATCTAACGCCACTGCGGTTTTGAAATAAAAAGTAAAGGTGTTTAAGTTTATTTTATTGAATTTTCTAATCAATTAATATTTTTTTCATTTTTCAATAGTTTTTTTTTAAAAAGTACATGTATGTCTCACCTTGTAATATAGATAATATGTAACATGGGTTTTTAATCAAAATTATTAGGAGGTCCCAAACCCAATTTCCAAGAGGTATCCTACAACTTGTGAAAAAATTTTAAAAAAAAATTGGCAATGAAATAAAAAAAACAAAACAAAATATAAGCAAAAGTTATATAAAGTATGTTGTATGTACACCAAGACTAAATTGTGATACCAAGTTAAGATTTAAAACTTTTAATCTATAAACATCAAAAATCCATATTGAAACCTTGTCCGCTGTCACGTTTGATAGAAGGTTGTGTATTTAGTGTATTCAAATAACTGTAGAAATTCAGACTAATGAGCAAATATATTGTTATACATTATACATAATACATTTAATATTTATTATTTATTACAACAGTCAACAAAACAACAACAAATAAAATAATATATAAATTATAATTTTGCATTATGTTAAAGAAATATAAGCCATTTTGCTGTTTCACCAGCTAAACAATTTCATTTTGAGGTAATAATATTTCCTGCAGTGGAAAAAGCTCGTTCTGATGGAGTAGATGTTGACGGAATACATAAATATTTATTAGCAAATTTCGAAATCATTGGATACTTTTTACTATTTTCAGTCCACCATGTTAATGGACATGCATTTTTATTGATACTATTTTCTTTTAGGTATTTTTCCAGCTCATTTTGTTGATTGACTTCACCATTATCATTTTGAGGAAATAAAATATCTAAAGCAGATACCATAGAGTTTGGCTGATTTATAGAATTATTAACTGAAGCATCTTCAGAATTTAATTTATGCATAATAAAATCTTTTAATGTAATTAAAATATCACTATTATCATCAAAACATTTTTATAACGTGGGTCTAAAAGTGAAGCAATATTTAAAAGAAATATAGAATCATTGTGCATTTCACTAAAAAATCTTAGTTTGAACTCTTGTGACAATGTTTCTTTTAATTTTTTAATTTTAGGTAGGTCAGATTCGTTGGGAGTCAAATAGTGTTGGGCAATGTTTTTTAAAATAGGATGTACAGTTGATATTTTTGGAGTTGTTGCAGATGATAAAACTTTAGTAACAAGATCAAAAGGCTTGAGCACTTTAACTAACTGCTCCAATAGCTCCCATTTACTTTCGCTGAGTTCCAGTAATATTGCTGTTGTTCTGGTTGTGGTATTACGATCATTTAAGACTATGCTTATACATTGTCGAGACTCAATAAGTCGTTCAACCATTGCATAAATCGAGTTCCATCTAGTTTTAACAGACTGAATTAATTTTTTTTCTGGCATTTTTAATTTTTTCTGTGCTACTTGAAATGCTTTGATTGCTACTGTTGAGTGTTTGAAATGTGAAACAATTGAAAATGCAGTAATTAGAATTTGTTTTATTTCATTTTCTTCCAAGCCTTTGTTGACACATAGGTAACTGCAATGAATGAGCAAAACATGTTCTACTTTTAATGTTTGGAGCCATTGCAGTAACGGCATTCTTAATATTTACCGCATTGTCATGCACAATACATATAGTTTTTGTATCAATTTCCCATTCTCTCATAATATTAACTAATTTGTCTTTTAAATTTATGCTGGTATGCCGCTCATCCGTTAATTCAGTTGTAATAATATGATTGACTATTTTCCAATTTTTAGTTATGCCATGTGCAGTAACTGATATGTAAGATTCCATAGCTTTACTGGTCCAACAGTCAGTAGTTAGTGCTATTGAGTCTATATTCTGTATTTCAGTGGTTACTTTATGCTTTTCTGTTTCATACAGTCCTTGAATCTTTCTTTTGATTGTAAACCGACTTGGTATTTCATAATTTGGTGATATCTTATTCATAAACTCAACAAATCCAACACCATCTACTGTTGAGAGTGGTAGCATATCTTTGGCTATAAATTTTACAAGACTGTCTGTTATTTGCTCTTGTCTTTTGAATGATACAGACGGTGAAAAGAACATCTCTGTTATCTTTGGCTGCATTAATAGTCCTATGTTTTCAGATTCTGATACTCCTGTTGTAGATGTTGATGGTGAACAGCTAACTTCAGTATTTATACTATTATTATCATAAGTATCAGCTGTCTCATTTGATGGGTTGGCGCTATTTTGCAGACCATCATCATTGTCATCGTCATCGTCTTCTAATAATCTAAAAACATAATTCAGTTTTAAATTTAAATGTATAATAAAATATTTTGTATTTTGTACTTAGAAACTCCAATGTAATATTTTAATATCTATTATTTGGATGAATGCAATATTAATATATTATAATGTAATAGGTAGTAGTTTAATTGCACATAAAGCAATAAATTCAAATTATAAGTTGATATGTGGAGGATGAATAATTACTCTAAATGTAGTCATTCCTGGTAAAGTCTACGTTCAATGAATATAAGAAAGAAAGATAATTTATTAAACAACATTTTTAGCAGCTTAATGTTTTGAGAAAGAAGGTATGTTATCTAAGCAAATATCAATAGATGATGGTCTATATAGAATGGCTGCTGTAGAATATAAAAAATTATGTTACTATTTTTGCCATTACTCAAATTGTGAAAGTTATTAATTTAACAAATTAATTTTAAAATCGATTTAATAATAATAATTATGAAATGTAAAGTATAAATTAAAACAACTATAAAGGTGAAAATGATTTACCTGAAAGAAGGATATACTTGATCTAGTGGGTATCAAGCTGAAGATAAAGCTGTTATTTTATTAAAAGATACAATTACTATGAGTAATTACTAACTATGTTTCACCTGTTTGTATTGATTGGAATAGTACATAATACATTTATTATAATGTAAATAATGGAGATCATGAAAAGGTAAATATGTTGACATGTTGTACTATACAAGTTGTAGTTTTATTGAATTCATAAAATATAATTTGTAATTGGTTGTCTGGATTAATTTATACAAAGTAAATAGTAATGGAAGTTTATGTCTAAATTATCCTCACAAGTTAATACATTTTGGCTCGCATTTTGGTGATAGCTTAAATGTATGAAAAAAAGAATAAATTCTGAAATCCAACTATTAATAAGTAACAAATTGAGTTCAAAAACTTAATACTGTACGTATGAATTTTCAACTACAAAATAATTTGCAAATATTCATGATTTTGATATATTATAATTTAATAGTAGTTTAAAATATATTAAATTATTATTATTAAGTTTATCATTAAATTTGAATGCATACAAATTACAAATTACAAAGTATAACTAATATTGTAACTTATATAATATGTTGAATACATTAAAATAATTAAATTTATGGGCCATATTGGTAATATCAATACACCCCAATAAAATAGTTACCTTTTTTTTGGTTTATCACGAGAAAGTCCATCACTTATATTGTGTTTGGTTCGCATGTGATTCCATAATGTGCCTGGTATAAAAGTATAAATACAAATTATTCACAATTACAAGTTGGTATTTAAAATAATACCTAATGGACAACTACTTAAACAAGAATAGTAAAACATTTTTTTTTAAAGTCATCTGCACACATGATCGATGATTTAACTTAATCAGTAAGAAGTTGCTTTTATTTAATATTTATAAAAAAAAAAAAAATTAATTGAGCAATTTTTCCAAAACAAATGTATTTTTTGTATTAGCCATTAGGTCATCAATTTATGTTATTTATATATAAGTTAAGAGTTTAAAAAAATTCAAAATTAATAATCTAAAAGCAATAAACAATAATTAATTTACTCAAAAATACGTGCAAATGGTATTTGGTAATTAATAATTATTAAATAAAAGTCATATATTATAGATATTTAAATTATTGTTTTAGATATCTAGATTAAAATCTTTTCATTTTTATTATACCTATTACATATTATTATGTTATCATAATTTACTTGTACTGCATGAAGTTTTGAATGCTTTTCCACAGACATTGCAAAATACTAAGTGCTTGTTGTGTTCTTCAATACCTTTGGTAAAACTTGTCCAAACTTGAGACATTTTTAAAAAAGGTAAAGGGTAAACGATATGTCGATACGTAATACGTACAAACACTACTAA
Organism: Diuraphis noxia; assembly: GCF_037042655.1. NCBI lineage: Eukaryota > Metazoa > Arthropoda > Insecta > Hemiptera > Aphididae > Diuraphis > Diuraphis noxia. The sequence continues at coordinate 77,489,455 of NW_028301711.1, forward strand.
CTACTAAGTACTAACGTAATAAAAAATTACCGAGCTGTAACTTGTAAGGAGTAACTAGTAACTATCGAGTATCGAGTACAGACTACAACAAACTAAAGATTACAGAACAGAACAGTGAGTACTGAAAATAAATAACATTGCCTGTTATTAAATATTAATAAAAGGTACAATTTATATCTGATAATACTTTGTAGAACGTGACACAATATTTATTTATAGCACTTCTGAACAATAGAACAATAACATTACACACTTGATAATAGAAATAACCCATATAAAGAATTACAAGATTAAAGGTCTATTTACACATAACCGTTCCGTGTCCGTTCCGTATCCGTACTGTCCGTTCAGTATCAGTGCAAGTATATTTACACTTTACCGATTCGTATCCGTGATGTCCGTTCAGTATCAGACATCAGTGAAAATTATTATTAAGGCTTTTTCATACCAACTTACTTCATTATAGTACTTACTACTTACGTCTATACGAAGTACATGTTTGTACCAATATTACTTTTCATTTTGCAGTATTGTTATAATTAATATTAAATTAAAATTTATAAATCTAATTCATTTTCTTACCTATTTTAATAACTGTTTTATAATCAAATATTTGAGTGAAAATATGGCCGATAACTTTGATGACCTAGAAGATCTAGCCATACTTGCATTATTGCTAGACGAAGAAGAGAAAACAAGGAATAATACAAAAAAAAAAAGACTTTGGGTTCACGACGTATGGAAAAAAAGAAAAACAGAAGGAGAATTTGCCACTTTATTTAAAGAATTAGTTGATCATGAAACGAAATTTTTTGAATATTTTCGAATGCCACAATATATTTTCAACGTATTGTTGCATAAAATTGAAAATGATATTAAAAAACAAGACACTTTTTGGAGAGAGGCCATAACACCAAGAGAACGCCTGGCAGTTTGTTTAAGGTACGTGTACAATATTTTACTATGTATATGGTAATTTATTTTTGTAAATTTAATTAAGCTTTATAAATTTTAAATCCTTTTAAAATAAATATTTTCTTGTAAAATTAATAAATATGAATTGCTTTTAAAATAAATGTTGTCTTGTATAATATTAACGAATGTTGAATAGTTCATAATAAATTAAAAAAAAATTTAGTAGGTATACAACTAATATATAAAAATAAAAATTATAATTTATATAATATCAAATTATTTGTAAATATCTGGTCGGTCTGTAGGTCCTTGGATATTATAGGCAAGGTTCTGAGAAGCGTTTAAAGACATATTTTGACTTAAATGTGCAGGAGATGATGATGCAGATGAACAATATGATGTATTTGGTGATATTGTATTTGTTGGCACTTGAACATAGGCATGGTTTTGAGCATTTGTTTGAGTAAATTGTGGAGATGGCGGTGAGGACAGGTAGTGCGATCTAGATGTCGTATTTCGTGGTTCTTGTGCATATTGGTTGTTTTGAGCTTGAATGTTATTGTTATAGGTAAGGTTCTGGGTAGCATTTTTTTTAGAAAATTGTGGAGATGGTGGTGAGGGCAGGAAGTGTGATGTGGATGTCATGTCTCTTGGTTCTTGTACGTATTGGTTGTTTTGAGCTGCATTTGGAATAATATTTTGATTTAATTGCTGATATGTTGGCGATGGTACAGTAAAATATGGCACTGTATGTGATTTTTTTTTCTGTTCTTCGTCTAAGATCATTTTCATTTCATACTCTTGGACTATTGAAAATATTTTGGATTTCACTAAGTTTAAATAATACGGCGTGAATGTCTTAAGTGTTGGTGAGAGGCCTGCCAAAAAAGCATCAACTGGATTATTTTGAGCGATATTGGACATATTATTTTCCTTTTTTTGCATAATATATTTCATCAACGTGGTTGAAGCCGAATCTGGTGTTTTAATTATTGAACGTTTTTGGATCAATTTTCTAACTGGCTTAGACGACCGGGTTTGTTCAAAATTTTGCAATTGCTCACCGTCTATATCGTTGATGCTCTCGTCAATTTGAACTGCGGCGTTTTCGTTATCATTTTCATTTTCATTTTCGTCCACATCGTCATTGAAAATGTCTACGTTGTCTTCATTGCCAACTACATCTTCTATGTTTCCTAAAGTGTCCCTTTCTTGTAGATGTGGTTTTAGGAATTGTAGCTGGTCATCAAATTTATATTTTTTCACTTTTTTAGCGGCTTGCCCACTTGTTGTTTTTTTTTATAGATTTTCGATAATTATCTCGGATATTGTTCCAACGAGTTTTGCACATTTTTCCTATAATTACATATTGATACTATAATAATAAAACAACTATAGTGTATTTTATTATAATAATATTAAGTTCAAAATAGATAATACTACACGTTTATTACGTCCTAGGGCCCGGATTTATATGCATTTGCATGTTTTTTTTTTTTTTAACAGTACAAAGAGTAGCTAATTAAGCTACAAGTTTGAATTATAGTCAATAGATCCGGAATACATAGTTTTATTTTGTATATTTTTTGCATAAATAAATGCATATTTGAATGATAACCAATGTATTAATACATACATATTTCGTATGTTTTTAGTACATACACATAATTCCGGGCCTTAGGTACTTATTACGTCATTTTATATTTTACACATCAATAATATCATAAAGAAAATATTTTTATTACGTATTTATTCATGTATTTACAATTAAATTTAAATCATAATATTTATAAACTAAAACTAACTATTAAATTAAATTATAGGTATATTTGATGTTTCAGATTTTTGGCTACGGGAGATTCCTTTAAGACAATTTCATTTAGTTATCGTCTAGGTCATACAACTGTTTATAGAATCGTAATTGAAACTTGTAAAAGTATAGTAACAAATTTAATGTCAGAAGTAATGCCACAACCCACAGAAGAAAGATGGAAACAAATTGCAAATGATTTTTGGACCAATTGGAATTTTCCGAACTGTATTGGTGCGTTGGACGGAAAACACGTCACTATTCAAGCACCGCCAAATACTGGTTCAAATTTTTTTAACTATAAAAAAACATTTTCTGTCGTGTTACTTGCATTAGTTGATGCACAGTATAATTTTATAGCCGTAGACGTGGGCGCTTATGGAAAAAACAGTGATGGCGGAATATTAGCACACTCTAACTTGGGAAAAGCGTTAGAAAATGGTTCGTTAAATATTCCAAAAGATGAATTTTTACCTGGAACCACTATTTCTGCTCCATACGTTATATTAGGAGACGAAGCGTTTCCTCTGAAAACGTACTTGATGCGACCATATCCAGGGAAGCAATTAGATGATTCGTTAAAACGAATCTACAATTATCGTCTTTTTAGAACTCGTAGAGTAGTGGAAAATTGCTTTGGGATTTTAGCACAAAAGTTTCGTGTTTATAACAGGAGGATACAATCGAAGCCAGAAAATGTGGATCATATTATTTTATCAACATGTGTTCTTCATAATTTCATAAAAAAATATAATAATAGTGCCACTGAAAATGTTCAAAATATGAATGATCTAACTTCAAACATAACTTTGAATGATATACCTATGCAAGGAGGTGGTGCTGGGCAAGCAGCATTTGCAACTAGAGAACTATACAAACAATTTTTTAATTCCTCAGCTGGTTCAGTGCCGTGGCAAAATGAAAAAATTTAATTAAAACGTGTATTTTGTTTGATTTACATACTTTTATATACTTTTATATACTTTGATATTATTAACTAATAACTATAAAGTAAACTAATTTAAATTAGTGTACAATTATTATTTAATTAATAATATTATTTAAATAATATACCTATATTATTAATTCAATTGTATTAATATTTTAATTGATACGATTTGTTTTGAAAAAAAAACACATTGACATTAAACTTGATTTATTGAATTTTGAATGTAATACATATTATTATAATAATTAGTAATTACCTATATTTACGTTATAAAATACATTCCGTGCATGGAATAATAAAACATAAGTAGGTACCTATTATTTATTTTCTATAACCAATAATCTAATCAAAATTGTATCATTATATAAAAAAATGTTATTTTCAAAATTAGGTATTCGAAATGGTATCTGAACATTGATTCGATCAAAATCTTAAGGGTAAAAAGAACCATCGATGAAAAAATACAATATTCAAAAATGATTCTGAGCAGATTCTATAATTAATTTATAAATTGGAATTTTTTGATATTTTATATTGCCATGAGAACGAATTTCAACTTCAAATATATTTTGTTGGTAATGCGCGAAAAACATTTTTTTATGTATACTTATCAACTAAGGAATTTCGTTATTTTTGTATTCAATTTTGATTCTCAAATATTTAAATTGAATGTTTTATATATTTTTAACTATTTAAATAGTTTACAGCTTTTCATGGTTTTAATGAATTTTGACAAAATTGAAACTCTAATAACAATTATACAAAAAAGTTATAAGAATACATTTTTAAATTTTTTGGTTATAATTTATAATATTAACTATTTACGAAAACCCTTGTTTTTAATTTTCAATCCTTGGTATCATAATTTTAGTTACCTGTTAAATTTATTTCATCTCCAATACTACGCCAAATACCATCTTTATATCCACTGTCCATATACTTGGCATGTGACAAATCATATAATTCCACGTGAGATCGAACCATCTCGATGAGTTTTTCATCAATATTCATTATTAAAAATAATTTTAATAATTATAATATAATATAATAATAATTAATTAATTAATTAATTATTATAATATAATACGGTAGGTATAATCAATTTAAAACTAAATTGTCAAATTTAGATTAAATTTAAATTTAAATAAGTCACTTGCAAGTCACTGGATATGTGCAGTTGAAGCTCGCCAAGTGCAGACTGTCACAAAAACAAATCGGATGGCTGTTTACATTGTTCCGTATTTTCCATATCCGTATCAGTGAAATCCCCAAAAACATTGTCTCCGACTAATTTTAAAACACGGAAACGGATGGAGCGGATACGGAACGGACACGGTACGGACATGTATAAACATGCCCATTTCATAACGAGCAAACAAACTTTAAACGTCGGACACGGAACGGATAGTACGGATACGGAACGGACACGGAACGGTTATGTGTAAATAGACCTTAAATACTTGGAATTTTCACCCTAATTGATGATAATGTTTTTATTAGTGTTAATTTATATTTTATATACAGTTAATATAATTATTAATATAAAAATTAAGTTGTAGCCTTGATTTGTGGCCCTCACTTAAAAATATCACATGCTACTTGTATTTTGTTTTTTAATTCCTGAAGATTGACAGGTGGATCTGCATAAACTACAGTCTTCAAATATCGCCGTAAAAAAAAGCAAGTTGTACTGCGTATGCTCGTACCGAGAGAGGTAAAAATTTGAAATCGGTCTGAAAATATGTATTTAAGTAATCCCTATCACCTCTCAAACCCCATTTAAATACAAGGATATAGGTAGTGTGATCACACTATATGTCTATATATATTATAAAAAAATAATACAAATTAAATTTGATAACATTTTTAATCATGCATACCTTATATACAAATAATGTACATATACGTACATATATACATTTTTTTATAATATTTATAATAATATAACTATGTAAGTAAAATAAAATAAAATAATAATTTCTATTCGATAAGATTGTTTTTCCCTGCCGTAATCTAATTGTAAATTTTAATTTTTGTTTAATATTATATAGATTTATATAACTATTTTAATTGTACATGGATGTACTTGGTTGGTATGTAATTAAATTACAAGACATTGACAATACCACTTAATAATGTTAGAAGTTCACAATATTGGCTAGACATTTATGGTATTACCTAATTTATATAATTTACGGTGACATACTTTAAACACTATTACTATACACAAAAACCATACTACCTACCGTGTACTTTAACTCTTTGAAGCATGGTGGTAAGTTGCATTGACCACCTATTTTTTTTAATTTTTGCATGGTGGTTATGACTACTAACCACCTCAAGGAAATAATTTTATCTTGTTTACGCATGGTGGTTAATGAATACTACCACCTCAATTGGTTAGTAAATATACCCACGTTTTGATTTATAAATAGTTGTATTTACCCAACTGTTTACATTTTGTGTCATACCATACGGTATACGGTGTTGCAGCTGCTTATCTTTATCGTTCCCGTAATATAAATTAAAATTGGAATTTTTGTTTATAACATCTTTGACATATGTATTGATAAGTATATTTTTCATTCATATCAGTCTCTATCACTCAGTAACAAATACTGATATAAAAATTAATACTTTGTGGTGGTTAACAGCCGTAACCACCATTCAAAATATGCACATTATTGATGATCGATAAGCATTCATATTCTAAAAGTTTCAAAGATGGCACGTCGTACAAGATTGTCGCAAAAAGATGTAGTTCAATATCTCGAAGAAGATTTTCCTTCTGGTTCTGAACTGGAATCAGATGCCGATGACACTGATGAAGATCCAGATTATCAAAAAGAATTTGTTTTGGATTGTTCGGACAGCGAATCTGACGATTCAAATAATTTGAATGATATTGTTTTACCAGCAAACTCATTAGAAACTTGTGCATTTTCAACTTCAACGTAAGTTTGCGAAATATAATATTTTAAATGGTACTGAAACTTATTTCCTTAGGAGTTAGGACACCATCTAGGAATAGACCAAATACTCGTAATTTAGTAACACCTGTCCATTATCAACAGCTTCCAGAAAGTTTGGAATTTGTGTCTCCTACTCATTCGTATGTTTAAATGATATATAAACAATATTACAAAATTATAGTGATATTTTATATTAAAATTGTTTGTATTATTATTTTGTTAATATTTTTATTTATTTTCACAGAAATGTATCAAGCCAAGTATCAATTGCTTCACCATTAAATTTAAATATAATCCCACCATCACCATCAACTTCAACGGTTCAGTACAATATACAGAATATAGTTATTCCTAACCAACCTCTACAAGTGCCTACTTGGTCTAAAACTGTTTCTATGTTTGAAGAAGATGTATTTAATGAAAGTAATGTTGGAGTTACAGAATATATAACAAGTATGTCAGATATTACACCAACAAATATATTTTTAAAACTTTTTCCTGAGACCCTTTTAGAACATGTTGCATTTCATACAAATTTGTATGCAACTCAAGCTGGAAAACCGTACATACCTACTACACCAAATGAAATAAAACATTTTTTTGCAATTAATATGTTCATGTCATTGAAAAAACTTCCTAGCTACAGAGACTATTGGTCAAGTGCCACTGATTTCCATGATAATTTTATTTCTAAAATAATGCCAGTAAATAGATTTGGATGGATTCTTTCACATTTACATTTTAATGACAACTCTTTAAAACCAAAAAGAGGAGAAATAGACTATGATAAATTATATAAAATTAGGCCACTTTTAAATTGTTTGAGTGAAACATTTAAAAAATCATATCGACCACATCAAAAATTAGCTGTAGATGAAAGTATGGTCAAATTTAAAGGTAGGTGTACCATGAAACAATATATGCAAAATAAACCCATAAAGCGTGGTTTTAAAATTTGGATGCTTTGCGATCAATCAAGTTATAACCTGAAATTTGAAATTTATACTGGAAAATGTAGTAGCAATGTAGTGGAAACAGGACTTGGTGCTAAAATAGTATTAAATTTAATGAATGAATTTGCTGGCAAAAATCATATAGTATACATGGATAATTATTTTAGTAGTTATAATTTATATGAAATTCTGAAACAAAATAATATTTATGCAGTAGGTACGGTAAATTCAAACAGGAAAAATTTACCAAAACTATCAGATGATAAAAAAATGATGAGAGGTGACTTTGACTGGAACACTAGTGATACAAGTATCACAATGTGCAAATGGAAAGATAAAAGAAGTGTTCATTTACTTTCATCACGTTCATTACCTCAAGAACCTATTTCAGTAAAAAGAAAACAAAAAGATGGAACAATTGTAAACGTACCCTGTCCACAAGTATTAGTGGATTATAATAAAAACATGAATTATGTAGACAATTTTGACAGATTAAAAGGAGATTATTCATTAGACAGAAAATCTGTTAAGTGGTATATGAGGTTGGTGTTCCATTTTGTAGATTGTGCAATAACAAATGCATTTATTATACATAAGGAACTACCCAATGTGGAACATTTCAAGAATAAAAATTTCAAAAGAAACATTTATAATACACTTTTATCGGACAAATTAGTAGCAGTTTCCCAAAAGTCAAAAAAAACTTTATCTCAAGGAGGCCCTGCTTCACGAAAGCCTCATATAAACAAAAGTATACGATTAGAAAGTTCCAGTCACCAACCTCAGAGAACAACTTCTAGGCGTTGTGGTAATTGTAGTACAAAAAAAAACCCTGTAAGAAGCATTTGGGAGTGCTCAGTATGTAAAGTAAGTTTGTGCATGAAGAAATCCAAAAATTGTTTTCAAGAATTCCATTTAGCAAAAGGTAAGTTGATAATAATTTACTCATCTGTTTCTTGTGTTTTATGTTATTCTACAGAATGGTACATGTTCAGCTGCTTCCTACGACATATAAATTATTTGAATAAATAATATATATGTATTATGTGGTAATTATTTAGTTTGATCAATGTTATGCTTTTTATGTTGTTTTGTGCTTTGCTACTAAAACTAAATTGATGTGCTTATGTATGGAATACATTATATTTTTGCAATTATTTATTACATAGTTGTTTTTATTAATTTATTTAAAATATGAATTTACATTTTTAGATGTTTGACTATTGATGGTTTATCAAGAACCTATCCAACATAATTCATAATTCATAATTTGTCATTATTTATTTTTATTATATTATAATGTTTGTAATAAAGAAATTTGATTTATAAAAAAAATTATGTTGTTAATCTATGCATGGTGGTTAGTGTAAGTAACCACCACTAAAACTTAAATAACTTTGTAAGTAATTTAAATTTTACTAAAATAGTGGTACATAGATCATTTATTGACCCACTACTATAAGTATTTTACAAAATTTCAAACTTTTTTTTTTAAAAAAGTTTCTGTGCATTTAGGTACTGAATTTTTATATATGAACCGTGCTTCAAAGAGTTAAATATAATGAAATTTAAGGTGTAGTTAACATAAAGAATAAAGATATATAAGTTATTGATGGAACATGCCTATTAAAGGTTAAAGAACATAAAAACAATTTCATAAACCAATTATGGTAATAATACCGAATAATATATATTTTATAATTGATCAACCAAAAAAAAATTTTATTTTATTTTAATATGTATTGTTAATGTATTCAATGATAATCAAGTTATTATTGTTTTTTTTTAATAATATAAGCCTTATACATTTATACAGTTATATTATTATTATTTTTTAATTTGAACCTTATTCAATATAAATTATTTAATTTTTTTTTTTTTATAGATATTTGATAAAATATATACTTTTAAATAAAGATAATGATATTTTATTTTCATGTAATTAAACTTCTTTATTTATATTACACTATATAAATTATTATTTGTTGATGACTGTATTGTTACAATTATGAAACTAGATCAATCAAGATTATAACTCTGCGTAAGACTCACAGTACATTATTGATCTAATTGAGTATTTCTTAGATATCTAATATATTCATTAAGGTTTCTATCTCTTTTTGAATATCAACATACTGTTACAATCAAAATTGACAATAACAACAGGAATTAACTATGCATTGTTGTGAGTCATTACACAGACAAAAGTAATAAAAACCCAAGTATAAAGTTACACTTGTATTGTTAAGTATGTAAGTTATTATACTTATTTCACCCAAACCATCTACCTCAACACAAGTCGTTCGTCCTCCTGTATGCTGGGACACTACAATATTGTAGTAAACACAGCACGTATAATATACGGGTATACTAAGGATAATGTTGGTGTATATATATTCGTAATTAATATTCGTATAATATACGTTAATAATACATGTATCATTGGTCGGTCGATTTAACGTGTAAGGATATACGAATATATTAGGTTTAAAATACGTGTATCATTGGTCGGCCGATTTTACGTGTAAGGATATACGAATATATTAGGTTTAAAATACGTTGATGCATATTCGTATATTTTCCGTGGTGAAACTGCGTATAATTAACGTCGATCATACGCGTGTATTATTGGTCGGTCGAACTTAAATCGATTTACGTGGAAGAAGATACGAATATATTGGGTTTAAAATACGTTGATGCATAATAATCTTATACTGATTAATATAATAATAATAATAGGTAATACATATATAATATATTATTATAGTACGTCAGCGTCAGGTTTCCCTACAAGCAGAACAAGCAGATGATTGGAGCGGCAAAATTTTGGGGGCGGCAAATTTGCTACTCATAAAAAAAATATCATCTTTCATTATAATATTTTAATAATTATTGAATATTTTATTTATTAAAAATAAAATTGAGTGCTGCGGTCATCAAAATAGATATTTATATCGATATCCATGTTCGACTGGTGTTGACTACGATGATAATATTGCCCCGGTCGATGCGTCTATTTATATTTTTGTGGAACTATTAAGTTTTACTGTGGTTTTCCTAGAAACTTATAAATTGCTTATCTTATCATAATATGACAATAGTACAATACACACATTTTGTCAAATATATTTTAGTTTCGTGATTTCATTGAAATACGATAAAAATTTTACACGTTTCATTAAACAAAATTATTTGTATGAAATACGGCTCGCGGACAGTGTCAACTATTTGCGTTTTTTTATTTTTGTTTATTTATTATTCGGTTGCTGGCAAGGCCGGATTAAGGGGGGGTCTAGCCGGGGCGGTAGCCCCGGGGCCCTCTCAAATACCCAAGTGAAAGGAGCCCAAACAATTTTAAGCCGATACATAATTTTCAGTGATTAAAAAAAAATAGTTTTTCTATATTTTAAAAACCATTTTTTTTATCGACAAAAATAACTAAATAGTAAATACTTACAAAAGCACAATGGTAGAAAAGATGCATTTTACCACGCACTAAGACATATATATTATGTATATCTTAGTCCGTGGTTATAATTTATGTTATTTTTATTTCTGTAATAACATAGACATAAAATTAGAAAATAATTACAACCCACATAGCATTTTGGGTGATGATAATGTCTACAAAATATTTTTTAAAGGTCATGACAATAATATTTCTCAGTAAATATTTTAAAAATATTATAAAAATATATATCGTATAATATTTCAGGACGATTATTTCTTAAAGGTTTTAAAAACATTTTCTTTGAAATATTTTATGATTATCATACAATATATATTTTAAACATAACCTTTTAATATTTTTTGAAAATATTTGCTACCGTTTATTTTTAAAATATTTTAAAAATAACTGAGTTATGTGATAATAATTAATAAATTAATTTAACAATACATAGTATGTATATATTATGGTACTTTTCGGTATATATATAATATTATATAATACTCCAAATATAATATTTATATATTATAATAAGCCTCTATAATGAGCTGCGTAATTTTGAAAAATGTATTGTTTTTTTGAATTAATGGAATTAATTTCTATCTATTTTACGAAACGTAGGTACCTATCAGACAATTCAGACACGAAATATAGATGCGATATTAAACAATATTAGCTGGTTAATATAGTTCTTATAGGATAATATTATTAACATCATATTTATAACCGCCACGGCCGATTGAGTCGATTGGCAAAGACATGATAATAAATAATAATTATACATAATAAATAAGTATAATATTCTATAATCTACAGTAATTATATATAATTAATCAATAATCAATATAAATAATAATATTTTATTATTTTATTATATTGTATATAAAACAGTCGCCGCGCGCCGCCCGCCGACAAGGTGCTGGCCTGCTGGGATTTATGAAAACATATAGTGTATATGAATCGCGTAATAATATATGAGAGATCAGTATAAATATAATATATGATTATTTAATTGTTAACAAAAAAAAATAATAATATTAAATAGTAAAAACTAAAAATTATTATTTTCATTATGAAATAATATTTTATAGTTATTTACATCAACTATATAGAGTTCATGTTTGATTGTATAATATATTAATATGATTTAAGATATATTATTATTGTTGTTATATCGTTCTGTGATAATAATAACCTAGCCGACAACGCCGATATAGATGGGAATCCCGGTATTGCGGGCTGCGGGCTGCCGACTGACGGCTGCCCGGCATCCGCCGCCTATCTCAATCACCAGTAATCTAATCTGGACGGCGGACTTTTTGGACAAAATTGACAATATTGTGATATAATACTATAATATATATTATAATTTATAATAGTCATTTCACTGTCCGATACTCCGATAGTCCGATGACTCCGATGTCATACGTCGTCTATAACGTACCACATGCATAGGCGCAACTAGAGCTTATATTTTGGGGGGGCTAAAAGTACCAAGACAACACAGACCCGCGGGGGCTACGCCCCCACACCCCCGTATTCACCATAATTTACGTTAATAATACATATAGGTGTACAAATTCGGCTCTAGTTTTATTTTTATTTTAATACAAATTTTCTGTCTTTAATACAATACATATCTAAAACGTCTTCATTATTCAATGAGTTAACAATATCTCTCTCAATATTCAGAACTGCCAAATTAGAGAAACGGTCTTGAAGCATACTGGTTCGTAACCAATTTTTGATACGCCTCATGGAAGAAAACGATCGTTCGCAAGTGCCTGAGCTTATTGGAATACTTATGCTACTTGCAGTAACTTATAAAGATTGGGATAAACATGTTTTTCGATCACTTTGCTAATGTCATTAATATCAAAATCCGGTTTTATGGTAATCATGCAATTTCTTGCTACATTCATTTCTGATTTTAAAGCATGAATATCTATCATTAAAACATCCTAAAACAATTAAAATCACAATAAAATTATTTAGAAAAAAATATTATCAAAAAATGTAATATTAACCTTGTAATGATTTATAAAATATGAACTTTCAACAAAATCCATTTTAATAAAACTTTCAACAGAGCTTGCCATAAGTAAACTCTCTTTGGAGAATCTATACTTGAGATGTCTTACAATAGAATCAATAATAGGCATGTAGGCTACTCTTTGCCAGTATATTTCAACCGTAGTGTTTGAATCTACTACTTCATTTTCTGCTCCAGTAGTTACAAACACCACATAATCATGAAGATTTTGAGTTTCTCTTCTTTGACGTTTGGATCCTTTTATTACAAATTTAAACAGAAATATAAATTGAATTACTTTTAAAATAAACATTATTTAATATACAAATATAATTACCCATAGTTGGAATTTGTAAGTTAATATTATTTTCATCAGCAAAATTAACTATTTTTTTCCAAACATTATGGAATTCCTCATCTGTTCTTGATGTTTCAAATGTTTTTATAACGGACTCAATAATATTTTTAGATTTACCAAGTGTTGCTGTTTTACTTTGTAAACTATTACTTAATATGTTCATTATACTCAATACATCTTTAAGAATAATAAGAAAAATAATGAATTCACATTTCTGTATAGAACTTAATATGCCTAAAAAATTTAAATTATTTTATAATTATTAAATTGAACAGTTATTATGTTATTAATTTATTACCAATAGCTTGAGCAATATCTTTATCAGATTGTTCATCAATTTCATTTTCAAGGTATTTAACAATTGCATTAAAATTATTTAACATAGCCTCGCAATTTTTGTACCTGCAAACCCATCTAGTATCGCATACTCTTAACATATTGCCTTTTTTTAAACCTAATTTAGATTGAATGTCACATAACTTTGAATTATTTAAAGGTCTTGAAAAATGGACATATACAGCTTCAAGTACGTTAAATATTGTACGAGCTCCCTAAGAAACAATGACAATCTATCATCTATGTAGTTTAAAATTAATAATATTTATAAATTTAAGTATCATAGGCTTACCTTAATATTTTTACACGTATCAACAACAATTAAGTTTAGTCGGTGTGCCATGCAGTGGGTGTAAATAGCACATGGATAAAAGTCTTTAATTTTTGATTGGACTCCATTAAGATGCCCTGACATGACACTTGCACCATCATATGACTGTGCAATAATCTTAACAGCATTCATATCAACTTTATGCTTTTCAAAAAAATAAAATATGGCTGAAACTATGTGACTAGCGTCTTGCCCAGTTGATACATTTACAAATCCCAAAAAGCGTTCAAAAACTTGAAATTTAACTGAATATCTCACACAAATTGAAAGCTGCTCTTCTTTAAAACATCTATGTTTAAAAAAAATATGAACATTGATAAATTATATAAAGTTTTCAAGAAGTACCTGTTACATAGAGTTGTTAGTAGGTAATTATTAGCATACCTTGCTTCATCACACATTATTGCAAAAAAACCCGTTTCCGTTATCTGTTTAAATATTTCTTTGTTTACTAAGTTTGCACAGATGTCAATTATATCTTCTTGAATTTGCCAACTAGTTAAGTTTATTTTTCTCTCATGTATTTCGTTGAAACTTGGAAGGTGTTTGGCAAATAGTTCACACATTTCTTTAAAATTTCCTAAAGAAGTAGGTTACATAAATAAATTGAGATATTATAAAATTTTTATTTTAACTAAGTAATATTTTCAAGTAATTTAATTTAAAAGTGAGAAGTATTCAAATGTATAACCTTTATTTGTTGATTTAAATGATTCTTCGTGACCTCTAAATGCAATTCCTTGTTTGCTCAGGTATAAAACTATATCTATTAACTGAGATACATATTTTCTATTTTTTTCTATTAAAACTTTATTGGCTGTACACATTTTTGATAAAACAGACCCTGACTTTTTACTGAATACATATTCAGACAATCTTACAGTACTTTGTACATGTATTTTAGTACCAGCATGAGACGCTAATTTTGAAGATATCTGTAAATTGTTTTAATTAAAAAAATAAAATGATTGTAATAGATGTCACATATGACATATCTAATTACTGAGTAATAGGTATAAGATTATGAATTAGAAGAACTTGCTTTTTTCCAATTATTAAACCCAGTTTTGATAAATGTATCTTCAGTATAACCAAAATTGTTTGCAAACATGCGGCAAGCATAACAAAATACAGCATTTTTCTTGATACTATACTCTAACCACTCAAAATTAGCATAATAAGAAGATGAAAATGCGCGATTTTGTGAACCAAATTTTGATTTGGGATATTCCTAAGCAAAGCAAAAGCCATAATAAACGATATTAAAATTCAATATACTTATGAAAAATTCAAATATGATAATTAGTCATTAGTCATTACTCATTGCAGCACTGTTATAATTTTTAAATTAATAAATAATAGTTATAAGCAATTGTACCTAATGGTTGTACTAACTACTAAGTACCAAATGTAATTTAATTTTTACCTTTTGTATTGGTCTATTTGGTCCAGATACTAAATCACCTAGATCATCATTAAATGTGTCTCCGGAATAAGCTACATTGTTGTGAATATCAGCACTAGAATTATCTGCAGTCTCCGAAATTAAAATAATGTCGTTAAAAGCACTTGATGTTGTAGGATTATCAATATTTTGATCATTTTCTGGTGTACTTGTCGCCGTTGTCGGAGTGTTAGATTTAGACTTATTGAATTTGAAAATGTTAAAAATGTCACGTTTTTCCATATTAAATAAATAGAATAAAAAGTAAAAAAAAATATTTATTTATAATAAGCGTTAAAATAATAAGAATTCACACTTTTAAAAGATTCACGTCCCACGAGGTTGTTAATGAATAAAATATAATACGATTGATTTCTGATAAAATAAAATATATAATACGGGCAACAGGCTACGGGCGTCGGTCACCGTGTTCACGTGTTGTAAAACTGTACATTGTACAAGTGTACAACAATATAATGGTTCATGAGATACTCAAATGTTAGCAGCTGATAGAGCTGTTGACGAAAATACAAAGTCATGTGGAAAAACCCTGTTATACACTTTTTATAGTTACACTGAATAACAAATAATTTTCAAACTTAATAATTATTTTGTTTAAATATTGAGATTATAGATATAGATGATAAAATTTAATACATTTTATCACAAAAATTACAAAATCCTGAGATTCAAAATTTTTTTTATCAGAGGGGCTATGAAAATACCCCACCTAGTTGCGCCTATGACCACATGAGTAAAAAAGTACGCTCATAATTCCTATACCTTCGACTATATAAACAATATAAAGTATCGATTCATTTTGTACATAGTTTTATACGTCCGTGTGTCTGCCGTCTGGTACTCTGGTGTGTCACCAGCTGCCTAAGTTGCAAATCAGTTGAGTTAATTGCGAATCGGAATACGCAACTGCACTATAAAAGGTATGTAAACGTTCTTTTTTAGTTTAGTATTTTTGCTATTATTATTATCATTCAATATAGGCGTGTGCATGAGAACCTCCTGATGTTTTACTAAGTAATAATTAGTAATTACCAAACGTCAGGTCTGTTTTAACTAGTCTGCTTTGATCTACTGTAACTAAATAAAATTTTATTTTTTGTAAATAATTCATAATTGTGATAAAATAAAAATAAAAATACTATTTACACGTGTTATTACATATTATATTGTATAGTGTTACATTAGGTAGGTATAGGTATAATATTTTACACAATAAAATTATAACGACCAATTAGTTTTAAATCTACTAGGTACATAGAATAAATATATTAACGAATATATAATAGATTATTTTCTAAATTGTTTACACGATTAAAATAGTAAATATTATAGCAGGGTTGTAGTGGACTAACATTTTGCAGGGTATCCCGTACCACCACACCGCTTATTGAAACTTTAAATGCCTACAACTCAAAAACTACTTATTCAAAAAATGATTTTCATGCAATGATGAACTCCAAAAATATAAAATATATATTTTTTTTTTTAGAAAAAGGTTGTTCTATATCAACTGAAAATTATGAAAACTATGTAATAGAAATATTTTGAAAAAATGCAATACTTTCTGAAGTACCTAATGAGTGTTGTTTGGTAAAAGAATCACCTGTACCTATAATGATATTACCTATATTATTCAACAAAATATTTTTGATACATTATTTTCTGATACTTTTATAATTTTTTTTTTTTTTTTTTTAATAATTATACCTACTATAAATATTTGCTATTTTATACAATCTTAAAATAATATATTTGAATATGAAATTCAACCATTTTGAAGGTACCTATCTGTATTAGTCTTGGTATAAAAATATAAATTGGTAAATAACATTAATAACATTAATAACAATAGCTTTTACTATTTACTATAGATGATGTTTTATTTTAATATATAATCCACATATATATATTCATTACCTATATAGGTAGGTATTATATTATAATATAGAATTAGTATTTGGTACTTATATCTACCTATTTAGATATATTTTTAATACCATCAAATTAAAAATGTATATAATAAATACTACATATAGGTATTTAATATGATTAAAATATATTTATATATTAGTTTATTAGGTACATAGTTGTTTTATTCTGATTTTTCTAGAAAATTGATAATAATATTGAAATTATTACAATGACGAGTGAAAGAACAAAGAGGAGGAGAGTTAGAGAAGAATTAGACTCTGTATTCAACATTGAGGTTAATGATTTTAATTTGCAAAAGAATAACCAGTGTAAATTAAAAGAAGTATCTGATAATATTTGTAGTAATAAACCCAAAAAAGAATATTTTTATAGTCCAGAGTTGACTTCTGCAAATTACTTGACTGATGATAATTGTTTCAATTCTGAATTTATATTTCCAAAAGTAATAGTTCTACTACATTCTTAATTATATTAATAATTCTTCGTTTTTAATTTTCTTACAAATTTTTTTTTAGTTTTCTGAGAGCAATGAATATGATCTACCTACTCATGAACCAATTAGTATATGTGATGAGTTTCAAAATGATTTAGTTATTTGGGCAACACAATTTAATATACCTCATAATGCATTTGATGGATTATTGATAATTTTGAAAAAAGTTCCAACATTATCAAAACTCCCTAAAGATTCTCGTACTATATTAAAAACTAAAAAAACTAATGTGACACATGCTTTATCAATAATAAGTCCTGGTTTATACTATCATTTTGGTTTAAGTTCATCCATTCAAGATCATTTTAAATTTTATTCAACTAATAATATTGAGGTGATAAAAATAGTAATCGGAATTGATGGCTTGCCAATCTCTAAGAGCAGTTCTAGTCAGCTATGGCCAATTTTAGCCTATATACGGCCATTTAAGAACTCTGTTTTTCCAATTGGAATTTACTGGGGCAATGAAAAGCCTACAAATTCTAATTTATACTTAGAACAATTTGTTATAGAAGCAAAAGAATTATTGGAAAATGGTATTAATGTAAATGGAGTAATTTTAAAAGTAATCATAGATGGATTTTCTTTAGACGCACCTGCTAAAGCATTTGTGCTAAAAATTAAAGGGCATTCTGGTTATGACTCTTGTTCTCGATGTTTAGAAGAAGGAGAATATTTGAAAAACCGATCATGTTTCCCATATTCAGCCAGTAGTGAAATCAAGCGTACTCATAATGACTATGTAACAAAAAGATACGAAGAACATCATGTAGGATCTACACTATCCATATTATCAGATTTACCTGGTATAGATATCGTTAACATATTTGCATTAGATTATATGCATCTCGTTTGCCTTGGTATTATGAAAAAGTTGATTCAATTATGGATTCATAAAGGACCATTAAATGTTCGGATACCAAATTTAATACAAAAAAAAATATCAGATCATTTTTTATCATTAAAGCAAAATATACCTTGTGATTTTTCTCGTAAGCCTAGAGCTTTAAATGAATTACCAAGATTTAAAGCCACTGAACTTCGTCAAATACTGCTGTATACAGGACAAATTGTTTTTAAAGATAATATAAGTAATGAATGTTATAAGCACTTTATGGCCCTAAATATAGCTATGACAATACTGTTGAATGACAATATGCAAGAGAAACATATTGATTATGCTAGAGGTTTACTTAAATATTTTGTTCAACAATTTGAAACATTATATGGAAGACATTTCATTTCTCACAATGTGCATAGCCTTCTTCATATTTCTGATGATTATCTTAACTTTGGCTCCCTCGACAACATAAGTGCTTTTCCATTCGAAAACTACATGAAGTCTCTTAAAAAAATGATAAGAAAACATGATAAACCTCTCCAACAAATTATCAAAAGATATTATGAACAAAAAAATGTTAATACTCATAAAGATAAAAGTATAAAAATTGTTTTTAAAAATGAGCATACCCAAGGACCTTTATTGAATAACTTAACAGAACCACAATATAAAGTTGTCCATTTACAAAATACAATTTTAAAAACAAGAAGTATAGCTGATCGTTTTATATTAACTAAAGATAATGATATAATGGAAATATTAAACATAGCTCATACTAAGATTAATAATGAAGTAGTTCTAGTAGGAAAAGTTTTTCTAACTAAACTACCATTTTATGAAAAACCATTAAGTTCTATTATTTTTGATATTTATATTGTTGACAACTTATCTACTGAGTTAAGTTGGGTTCCTCTTAAGAATTTAAAAAAAAAAGTTATGATCTTAGACAACAACAGTCAAAAAATTGTTATCCCAATTTTACATTCATCTGAATAACAATTGATAATAATCAATAATAAATGATTTGTATTATACTTGTACATATAACTTATATATTAATTAAACAATACTGTATTTTATTCATATTATTTTATTTGGTAACTGTATATATATAATATATACTAATACTTCATCCAAACATTAAATATCTATTATAATGTAAGTTTTTTTTTTACAGAATCATACCTGTATATTATAAGTATATTATATATTGTGGTTAGTGTGATACATATTGTAAATATGACCTATCACATTGTTTTATTCATAAAAGAAAACTCAGTAGAAGCTGTTCCATCACACTGGTTGTCAAGTGATGGAAAAACATGTGCTTGGCCTAAAAGGCATTTAGATCCAATCAGGCAAATTGAGAAAAAAAAACAACCTAATACTCTTGAATACACCTGGTTTCAAATTCGTATCTTAGCTAAATCTATTTGTAAGTACACATATTTCATTAATAACAATTATTACCTATACAATTATTACTAATAAACTATTCATATTATTGTTAGTTATTTTAATATCTACTATAATAAGTATTACCAAAAATTGTAACATAAAAAATATTTTTTGTTTTATTAAAAAAACTTTTAGCGAGTTTAAAAGAAGCCAAAGCTAAAGCTGAAGTAGCAACTTTTACATCAGACTTATCTTCAATTGAAGAAGATAAAGAAACAAGGAATATTCGATGTAAAAAAATTGATGATGATTATATAAACGATGGTGATTCTTTTTCTTTAAAAAAAAACCTAAAAAACATTTTAAAACAATTCAAGATAAAATTCTAAGCCCAACCAAGTTTATTGAAACAGGTAACATAGTAAATAAAATGGCTGCATTTTTTTTTTTTAATGATATTATATTAATAATCATTTCAGATATTGATGAAGATACTGGTTCAGATTCTGATACTATGTTAATTTCAAACATTAAAAGTAAGCAATAAATTAGATTTTGTTAATTTAATATAATTATGTTTTAAAATATACAATCATTCTAATATTTTGTTAACAGGCAAAAAAAAGTCTCCATTAAAATATTTCCAAAACAAAACCAGTATAAATATATCTGAAGATAACAAAAGATTATCTACTGAATCTTATTTACCACTTAGAAGTAAATATTGTATAAACTAATAATAAAGATAACGTAGCTATTTAAATTTTTAAAATATACCTATTTCTTATTATGTATATATTTTATTTTAATAGGTTCATCAATTTCAAAAAATAAGCCTTTAGTATCTACAAGTGCTATCTTAATCTCGCCATCTGGAAAATGGGATGTGGACGATATTGACATACCAAATTCCAATAAAATTATAAAAAGAAAGTTGGATTTTGGGTCAACTTTAATTCCTTCCAAATCTACACAAATCAATACAGACATTTATCATGACAACATTAATATTGATAATAATTCAATCCATTACAGTAAAATATTATTTTTATTATTATGATAACTAGGTAGATTTTATTATTTATTAATATTTACTATCTAAATAATCAGTATACATGATTTAATTTAAATTGATTAACTATAACATCAATACGTATTGTAGGTATTTGCTTAGTGTTATAGTTACAATTTTAATATATATATTTTTTAATATATATACATATATATATATATATTATTTTAATAGCAGATGGCATGGATAATATAAATGTTGATTTAAAAAGTGATTGCCTAGAAAAGTTTAATGTTGAAGATAAACATTTAGACAATACACCAACTCATTTTAGTACACCGTCATCATCTGTATCAATTTCAAATAGCTCAAAAGTCCAAGCTGGTAATAATATATTGAATAAACCATATCTATTAAATTTGTAATAAAAGCATTTTCTTTTTTTCAGAAATGCTTAATATTTTAAAAAGCTTGACTCGTTCTGTGACAAATATTAAATATGATGTAAAAAATATTACAACTAAAATTGACCGGCTAGATAATGTTTTAGGTGACCTGCAAGAAAACCAAAATATTTCATCTACAAAAAATAATTATTGTCCTGTTGATGAAAGTATTTACAAATTTCCTTTAATAAATCTTGAAGAACTAAACATTTTTGAAGAAAAAATAGTGGACAATGATTTTCGACAAAAAATAGTAATTATAATTCAGTTAAAAATAAACCTATCAATATATTATATCTTCAATATTTATTACATAAATTTAATAATTTATTTTGCAGGTACATTACTTAAGTAGACTATCACGTGATAGTGTCTCAGATATGACACGCCAAATAATGTCAAAGATGTTTCACAAGTTTTCTTATGCAGGACAGAAGCATAAAATGGTGTTTGCTACTCTACATTCCTGTTCCATCATAATTGGTAAGATATTTTTAGTATACTAAATACTGTTTATAATATTAGGTTATATAAACTGCCTACTTTAATAAAATAAAATGTACTTAATATTTTAGAAACTATAAGAAGTGTACAAAAATATCGAAACTGCACGGACCAAGAGGTATTAAAACCCATGAAGTTTTTCATGGCAAATGCTAAGTTCCGAGAAGAAAAGAAACAAAAACAAAAAAACCCTTTTTAATATTATTATTGTTCATGTATATATATTATATTACTATTATATGTTATTATTATATTATTATTATTATTAATATTTTATTATATTATATATTTAAGTTTTGGTTTATTTAATAAGAGGATATTGTCATCAGCTAAGCTGATATAAACTATATAGGTACTATAGTATATAAATTATAAAAGTAAAATTGCAAATTACTTGCTATAATAAAATTTAAAGTTTTTATTATAGTTCTAACTGTTAATTATTATTCCTAACTTATTTGTATTCAAAATTGTTATTGTTATGTAAATTACAGCAAAAAATTAACTCCTGTTATGGTTTTACATTGACGCCTTCTAGTGCCGGATCTTGTATATTTTTTACCCGGGACAAAGTAATAAATTATAGAGCCCTCTCCCTTAGTTATGCCCACAATTTGGCGCTCCCCATCCAAAACTTTGGGGCAAGTACCCCGGTTTGCCCCCCCCCTAAATCTGCCCCTGACGCCTTCAAGGTTTCAAAAACAGCCCAAATCCTTTTTTTTTAAATATAATATTATGCACCATAATAAAGGTGAAATTAATAATTGCATTTTTAGAAGTCATCTTTAAAATGAATACAAAATATTATCATATATTTAGAAAATATCGTTAACAATATATTTTAAAAATTTAATTATGCAAATATTTTAAAAATATTTCAAAAGATATTTTGAAAACGAAACAAAAATATTTTGAAGACTATTTTTTTCGGCCAAAAAATATTTTCTAATTATTTTTAAAATATATGTTGATCATTAAACGATGTTTTATAAATATTCATTGTTTTCTGAAAAATATTTCTAAAATGATTTTAAAATCACTTTTTGTTATGTGGGAAGTCTGTGGGTAATATTGCCAGTATTGGCGGAATACGGGAAATCGCTCGCGCTCTAGTATTGTACGAGTATATCTTATATCGATTCTCGATGCATTTAAGTTATTTATAGTAACCCGTAGTGCTTATGATATATTAATCTATACGATCTAGTATCATTTTATAAAACTATTGCAAATACGAGACTAGTGATTACGAACTAATAATATTCATTTAGTCGGATATTTTTGCCATTTTCGGTTAAATATTATTACAAGCTTTACAGTTCACATTTCTTTCGTGTGCAGTGTATTGTATTATTTTTCATATTGTGTTAACATTAAAATATCCGGATAATCTTAATTTTTTCTAAAATGATGAAATCAAAAGTTTTGAGTGGATCAGCGAAAAGAAAGAAGAAAGAGCAGCAAACAAAAAATATTTTACTAACTAATAAAAAAATCAACAATTTATTTAGATGCATTCGACCTGGTAAGTGCAAAGCATTCAAATTATTATAGTTATTATTGAATACCTACATCAATACATGTTATTTTCAAAGCTTAACATTTTTAAAACTAAACTTAGTGTATAATATACTTATCAATCAATAATATTTTGAACCATTAACTTGGCCATTTGTTTAAAAAGAAATTATCTTTTTAATAAACAAGAATGAAATAATTGATGTTATAATTTTTAATCAATGAATTAAAAAAAAACAAGTCTTTTATTAACTATTCAAAATAAAATACTTTTATTAAAAATAAGTATTTTATTTGCAAATTTGTTGGTATCTAAATATATATTTTAAATCATTTTCTATCAAATAACTATTTTATTTGCAAATTTGTTGTATACCAGTTTTTATTAAAAATTGTATTTTCATTATATTATTATTATGACAAAGAAGCCAATGGTTTAGCTGAGATCCAGAGAGATATTGCGCCACATGACAATTTGTTGGACATTAGCAAAAACTTTGAAATTGAAGAAAAATTAACTGAAGGTAGGTACCTAATTATATATTTTAGTTCATGTTTGCTCTTGTTTGACATTAATACTGTATTTAATTTTTAGATAATATGGTAAAAGTTAATATTGAAGAAACAACTACTGAACTAAACAGTGTAGATTGGAATTTATACAAAGATCCTTTTTTCTGGCCAAAAGACATGCAGAAATCTTTTATTGAGTGCTGTGTAGAAAAAGGACCTGATTATTTTCAAAATTTGAACTCTGATTTTATAAATTCAAAACGTTCAGGTAATTAAAAAATTCTATAAAAAAGTTATTAACAATCATTAAGTGTTGATAAATTATGTGTTTATAATATACTCAAAGGTGCTTAACTTGTTAACAAGTTAAAGTTAAGTTAAGAAGTTGATTTTTTGATTTTTTAACTTAACTAGTTTAATCTATCGTTGATATAACTTAGTTGCATAATGCATTAATACATTATACATTAATGCATATAAAATATGTATTTAATAGTAAATGTTTGTAATTTTTAAGGATCTTGTATAGGTACCTACTATGAATTATAACTATAGATTTTTTTTATCTTGTTTATCCACTTGTTTTTATTCTAATAACTTAAATTCACCTGTATTATATTAAAGCATTTCAATCACTTTTTAAAATTGTCTAAAATTATTTAATTAAGTGAATTGCAATAGAATGTTTATGTCAGTTATCAGTAAATATTTATTGTAACTTTTTTCAGATAAGAACTTCAACAGACACTTAACACTAGCAATGTTTACTCGATCTTTACCCAATGGACAAAAATGTAATAGGAAATGGCTTCTATATTCAAATAGTGAAGGATCTGTATATTGTTTTGTTTGTAAATTGTATGGAAGCAATCGAGAGAATCCCTTTATTTCTGGTGGTTTTGACAAATGGAAAAAATCTGAACGGATTGGCGAACATGAAAATAGTCATCAACACAGAAATGCTACTAATAAGTGGTTATTAAGATCTAATATACCAACAACTTAGTTAATAAAGAATTATGTCGTCAAATTTCTGCTGAAACGAATTATTGGTTTGAAGTATTGAAGAGACTTGTATCTGTCATTACATTTTTATCGTCTAGAGGCCTTGCTTTTCGAGGAAAGGAAGAAAAGTTCAATAGTGAACACAATGGAAATTATCTGGCCCTATTAGAACTTATTTCAGAATATGATCCTTTCTTAAAGGCTCATATTGAACAGTATGGAAATCAAGGAAAAGGCAACCCATCATACCTTTCAAAAACAATTTGTAATGAATTAATGACAATAATGAAAAATAGTTTATCTACTTTTATTATTAATGAAATAAAGGAATGTAAATATTTTTCGATAATTATGGATTCAACTCCAGATTTGACAAAAGTTGATCAAATGGCTATTATTCTTCGTTACTGCACATTAACAGGTGTGGAAGAAAGACTTTTAGGATTATTTCCCATTAAAGACCATCAAGGCCAATCTATGTACAAGGTATTAGATGACTTTCTTGAAAAAAGTGAATTAGACATTATGAACATTAGGGGTCAATCTTATGACAACGCCTCAAACATGAGTGGTCAATTTAAAGGGCTTCAAGCTTATGACAAAAATAAAAATCCATTAGCTGTGTTTATACCTTGTACAGCTCATTCGTTAAATCTAGTTGGAGTAAATAGTGTAAATTGTTGTAATGAAGCTGTCAATTTTTTTGATTTTGTACGACGAAAATTGTATAACTTCTTTAGTGGGTCAACTCACAGGTGGAATGTACTTTTTAACATATTGAAAAAAGAAGAAAAAAATAGTGTCAAAGGAAATTCTAGTCGACTTCTTACACTTAAATCCTTAAGTGACACTAGGTGGTCTTGTCATGCAGAAGCTTGTAAAGCAATAGTTGTAAATTATGAACAAATTTTGACTGCGTTAAAAAGTATGTATGATGGCGAAGAAAATAATGTTACAACTTTAGATGCTAAATCGTTATGGAAGAAAATGGTAAAAAGAGAAAGTGCATATATGTCATTACTTTGGAATGACATCATGGAAAGAAGTAACAAAACGTCAACTGAATTACAACATTCAAACTGTGACACAATGAAGGCGATCAACTTATTAAAATCACTGAAGTGTTATGTGTTAAGTTCACGGGACTCAAATTCAATTTACGAAGAGAAAATACCTAATCTTAGTCCTGAAATTACCATTTACTACTCAGATGAAAAGCAGAGAAAAAAAAATTTAAAAATTCCCTGATGGTAGCACAAATGAAGAAGTATTAAAAGGAAAAAACAAATTTCGTGTACAGACACATATATTTATTATTGATAAATTTGTATCAGAATTAAACAAAAGAATTTCCGCTTATGAATATATTGGTGATCATTTTTTATTTATAACACACTTAACTCAAGAATCTAATGAAAAAATTGATTTAAGTGTCTCAACATTTATTTCAAAATATAAAAATGATGTAGATATTACTTTACCGAACGAACTTGTACAATTTAGAGAATACTGGAGGCTTTGTGAACCTTCTTTTGATCCAGCTGACATTTCCAAATTATTTTCCTGGTTTGGTAATCAATCACTCGAAGAGGTATTTCCTTGTATATTTACTACTTTAAAAATATATTTGACAATTCCTGTAGCTAATTGTTCTGCAGAGAGAGCTTTTTCTAAATTAACTAGAATTAAAAATAAGTATAGAACTAGTCAAACCCAAGAAAACTTAGATATACAAATGATTTTATATTCTGAGAATGATTTGTTAAAATCATTAGACTTAAATGATGTACTAAAAGAGTTGGCTTCAAGTAAAGCAAGAAAAAAAAATGTGATTAATTAAATAGTTTTTATTTTATATATTATTAACTTAAGTTTGATATTTGTTGTATTAATAAATTAAATAGTTATTATGAAAATTTGTATTTACTTTTATCATACTAAAATGAGTAATTTTATAGACATAAATTGTACAAACCTATTAATTTTATAATTTGATAATGCTATTGAGAATTTGTGAAATAGTTTCTAAAAAATGTAGTGTTCTGCGAGCGTAGCGAGCGGTTTTGTAAAGCATGTTTTGTCAAAAGGGCCCATATAAAATTTCAGCCCCGGGGCCCAATAGGTGCTTAATCCGGCCTTGGTTGCTGGTGTTAATATTTTTATTATAATGAGTGACGGAAGATCAAGAAAAAGTGGCTCAAAATACAAACGTCTACGAGAAGAACGAGAAGAAAAGGAGAAAGAAGTTATAAAAAAACAGCTAAACTTGAGACTTTTTTCACTTCAGCGAAATTAAAAACAGGTATGTATTATTATTACTTAATGTCTATTCAGGGCCGGATTAAGAGTTTACTGGGCCTTTTTTTTCATATAAATTTAAATTTCACACGTACAACACGGACCGAACAAATGAAAAATACTAAAGAGTATAGATAATAATAATTATTAGTATTATTACCAACATTAGTTTTTGATTACTTTTACTCTAACCCAGGCGTGCCCAGCTAGCGGCCCACTGAAGTATTTAATTATTATTGTTGTACCTATAGAAAAATATTTATATTCTAACTATATATATACATTTATAAATTTGAAATAATCAGAATAAAAAGAGCACATATTTTTTAATGAAAACTAGGATATTATTTATAAAATATACCGTATACCAGCGTACTTATTGATACTTAATATTTAAATAGGTAGGTATACGCTATGAACAAATCTCTCCGTATACCCTCCAATACACGATATACCATTTAACATAATTTATGTAATTTAAGTATAGTACATTTACGATGATTAATTATTAAATATTTATTTTACTTTTTAGAATTAGATATTACGCCAATCCCTACCATTTTGACCATGACATCGCCTTTGTCGCCGAATTCTATTCCAACTTCTAGTATTCCATCTGTTATACAATCAGATATAGATATATCCACATCATCAAAATCTCCAGAAATTATTGATGATTTAACCATCAGTAAAGATCCTAGCAAATGGGTACTAAACGATACAACATTAGACTACTTACTTTCGAAAGATATCGATCAGAATATACCCAAAGATTTTTCTGTCACAAGAACGTATTACTCCTCAATAAATGGATATCGGTCACTGACAAAACTCGCATTTGAAAGACAATTAAAAAATAGTCAAAGGGTATTCAGAAAATATTTGTGCTATTCATCGAGTAAAAAAGCACTTTTCTGTATTCCTTGTCGTTTGTTCGGTGTCGGTAATTCAAAATTTGGTTCAGATGGATATGTCGATTGGAATAATGTTCACAGTGGTCTAACGTCCCACGAAAATTCCCCCGAGCATATTCAAAGCTCTACTATTTTCATAAACAGAAGTAAATTGAAGAATAGAATAGATTTAGGTCTTCAACTACAAATTCAGAATGAAATGGATTATTGGAGAAATGTGCTTCAGCGAGTTGTCGCGGTAGTAAAAAAAACTTGGAAGTCGGGGACTAGCTTTTCGAGGGAAGAATGAACAATTTGGATCAAATAAGAATGGCAATTTTATGATGTGCCTCGAACTTATTTCAGAATTCGATCCTTTTTTATCCAATCATATAGCTACTTATGGAAATCCAGGTCAGGGTAAGACATCATATTTGTCTTCAACAATTTGTGAAGAGTTTATTTCTTTGATTGCAAAAAAAGTATTCAATGTGATTATTGACGAAATAAATCATAGCAAATATTTTTCCATAGTTGTTGATTCAACGCCCGACATTAGTCACATAGATGAATTGTCATTTGTAGTTAGATATGTAAAACGAGAAATTCAAGAAAATACGCCAGCTGAAGTTGAACGATTTTTAAAATTTATACCCAACGTTGGCCATAAGGCAAAAGACATGCTGGATGTAGTTATAAGTACACTCGAAGAATTTGGTTTGAATTTACAGGATTGCCGTGGTCAGTCTTACGATACCGCAGCAAACATGGCTGGATGTTACTCGGGATTAAAGACAAGGATACAAAACTTAAATCCGTTGGCAATATATGTGCCATGTGCAGGACATAGTCTAAACCTAGTTGTAACTTCCGCTGTTGAGTCTATTAATGAAGCAGCATTTTTTTTTGACTATTTAGAAGACATGTATGTTTTTTTTTTGTAAAATCAACTTATCGATGGGAATTGATGAAAGATAAATTAAAACCCGGTCAGAATGTTGTGAAAAGAGCTTCCGGGACGAGATGGTCCTGTCGTCATAATGCATGCTCCGCATTCATCAATAGCTGGAAAGAATTTATGGAAACATTAAAGGACATAGAAAATAATACTTCTGAAAAACCCACAAATCGTCGGAAAGCTGCTGGTTTGAAAAACAACTTAAGTAAATTCGAATCTGTCTTCATGGCCGTATTTTGGACTTCATTGTTAGAGCGATTTGATAAAACAAGTAAAATGTTGCAATCAGCGTCAGCTAATTTAGAAGATGTTGTTGATCTGTATAAATCTTTAATTGGTTATGTGTGTGAGATTAGAACAGATGAAATGTTTCAACAGTTCATAGAAGAAGCGAAAAAAACGAAACAAGAAGAATACGAATGGGACCAGAACCGAATGTGAGTATTGCTTACGAACTGTTCGGCAGAGAGGTATTTTTCTTGTCTTAAAAGAATTAAGACGTTTTTAAGATCTTCCATTGGCGAAAATCGTTTAAATTCATTAGCCTTACTATGTATCGAAGCGGAATTAGTGTCAAAAATACATTTTAATGATATAATTGAAGAATTTGCAAGCATAAAAAGTCGAAGAAAAATTTTTTAATAATGTATATAGATTAATATTAATATTTTTTATGTTTTGATATTATTTTTATGTATTTTTAAATAATAAAAAGTAATTTTATTAATAATACATTATGCTCAATAACGTATTTTGCTGGTTATAAAATAACTTATAAAAATGAACGGGCGGCAAATTTCCTTTTGCTTGTAGGCGGCAAATTGCTTAATCCGCCGTTGTAGTACGTACTATAATACAGTGGCGTGTTGAACTACTTTTACTTAAGGAGCGAAGATTCTTACATACCACCCACCCACCCGTTTTATTAAATACCATTTCATACCAAAATCGCTCGCTTCGCTCGCATTGTCATTATATAAAAACCATATTAAGCTCTACATTTATTAACCCCCCCCCCCTCTTTATACTTCATTTATATTTAAATTCTATACAAGTATAGGAAAGCAGTTTTTAATTTTTCTTTTATGATGATTTATCATCACTTATTAAAAAGTTTTCATCAATCATCAATATTACAGATGTAATTGGTAAATGTAAATCAATTTAATTCGCATATTTAATTATGATAATTGTTTCATTATATTTTATTGTATCTATTAATATTACATTAAACTCAACTAAAGCCTCAATATTTTTAACAATTATTAAATTAAACAGTTAACTAAAACTTAATTCTTTATAATTTTAAATACTAAGTCACTGTACGTCTTAATATATAACTGTATAAACATATTTCTTAATCAATAAATAGCAATTTATAAATTAACTGTTACTTATATAATAATGCTTCTTGGAGTAATTTAGAGGTATTGGCATATTTGTTTATTGCTTCATCAATGTTAATAATTATATCTTTTTCGCATGATAAGAGCATCAAACTATCAAGACGTTTTTGTACCATTGTTGAACGAATTCTAGTCTTGATTAATTTTAATTTAGAAAAAGTTCTTTCGCTACTTACTGATGTAGCTGGTATAGTACACAAAAATTTATATGCCATGTACATATTAGGAAATGCAGATATCAAATTAAATGTATTTAATAACTTTAACACATTTAAAACTGGCATTTTAGTTTTAGTTTCTTCACTATTGACTTCATCTGAATCAACACTTGTATCTTCATCTGATTCGCTTATCATTACTTTTTCATGTAATTTTTCAATTGCTATATTTGATTTAAATTTAAGGAAATTATATGCAAAAGTAGAATATTCTAATTTTAATTGATCGATTTGTAAATTTGGAATCCACTTATCAAGATACACAAAATTATCTTCAGGTATTGGACATCCTTTATTTGTAGCGATGAGTCGATCAACTGAAAGAAGTGATAAGTCGGATAAAATTTCCCTCGATCCTTCAAATCGACTAGTTATAGATGTACATATCTGATCTAAGACAGTGAAATAAACTTGTATTTTAAAATTATCTTTGGCATTAGTTACTATTTCATCATTGATTTTTTCTCCAGCCATTTTTTTCCGTCTCTGAACCCGTTTTTCTGGAAACCATACTTCTTCCAGTTCATTTTCCAGAGAAAACTTTTTTGCTTCAGCCAATAAAATATCTAAATGTAACTCATTTCGTAATTCTGACAGTTTTCTAGCACAATTATCAACCATAGTTAATGCAGTGATGAAATCCAATGATGGTGATTGTAAATATATGGATAATGGACTTGTGTGCTTAAAGATATTTTTCATTAATAACAAATGTGTAACAAACTTGAATGAAGAAATAGTAGACAATAAATTTGTTGCCATTGAAGATGTATCACGTTCAGTTGAGTTTGACAACTCTTGTAATGTATTATTAAGTGCTTTATATTTTTCAAATATAACTGTCAAAGCACGGTCGTGAGATGTCCAGCGTGTGGAAGAAAAATTTTTCATTCTACAAACTCTTTCTTCTGGATAACATATTTTTTGTTGGTTTAAAAATATTGCAGCACGTTTTCTTGCTCTTAAAAAAGCTATCAATGATTGTAAATCTCCAAAAAAATTTCTCATAGTCTTACTTGTATCACAAGTGTCTACCACAACAAGATTTAAAATATGAGAAAAACACCAGACATATATTGCCCTAGGATTTTTTTCTTGGATATATGCACGAACACCTGAGTATTGGCCTTGCATCGAAGATGCTCCATCATATGATTGTGCACACAGTTGATTTTCCCAATCAATATCATATTTTTCACAAATATTACACAAAACATTAAACATACCAATACCTCTTGCGTCTGATACATTTTCTAAAGCAACTAATCTTTCTTCGACTTCTTCATTTTCATTTATAAACCTAATTACTAATGAAAGTTGTTCTATATTAGAAACATCTGTTGTAGTATCTATAATGAACGAAAATACTCCAGATTTTTTAATTCTAAATAAAATATTTTCCCGAACTATTTCACCAAGAACATGGAGCATATTATTTTGGCTTAGATTGGATAAAAATGTTAGTCGATTTTTTTTTTTTGAGTTTTGAATTTTTGTTAAATGAGTTGAAAGTGTTGGGTTATATTTTGAGATAAATTTAATCAATTCAATAAAATTGCCTTGATTATTTGATGTCCAAGACTCATCATGGCCTCGAAACGCTATATTTTGACGAGCAAGGTAGATAAGCGTCTCAAAAATTACTTTAACAATTTCTCTTTTTTCCGCAACAATTCTGTTTGAAGTTTCAAAAGTTGTACTAACTACTCTTTGATTACTTACAAACATAGCTCTTCGAATTTCAGACTCTAAATGGGCACTATTTGATTCATGTGATTTAAGCTTGAATGAAATATGGCTCCAATCATCAGAACCAAACCGCGCTAGTTGATAACTTTTTGCATCTTCTTTTCCAAATTGTTTGCAAACAATACAATAAACTTTATCTTGTGATGGGGAATATGAAATCCAATTTCACTTGACAAATTCCCCATTTGGAAGTTTCTTATAATAATGATCCTCGTGAAAAGAACGCAACCATTTGCCTTGCATTTTAGTTGGAAATATACCTCCTTTTAACTCACATGCTTTAGGTTGACATGGATGTAAAGCTGCAACATAAGCAAACTGTTCGGGGGACATTTTTGAATCTAATATTATAGATGGATCATTTGGAAATTGTTGGAAATACAAAACGTCTTGTTCCACAATGTTACCAATATCTGTTAAAATATGTAACATTTGAATTAATTGTCAGTTTTATTTTAAAATATTTATCTGGTAAATGTTAATTTAAACTAAATTTTATGTACTTATTAATTTTTATTTGGACTTAACATTAGATTGATTATTAAAAACTTGAGGATTAAAAAATGTAATATAAAAACTTATTAATAATATTTATTAATACCTTCAACGGGCCCAATTGATAATTCATTAGATTGAACTTCATCAGAACAAACACTATACATAGTATACAAATTGGGCGATTCATCAACTACATTCATTTGACTGCCTTTTAAAAATAAAATAAATAAACATGTAAATAACTTAAGATTTTAGATTATTCAATATTTTTATGGGATTCAAGAACATAATTTGAGATACTAAAATACTAATTATAAAACTTACAAGAAGCTATTGAGTTGATATCTAAATTAATCGATGCTACTGTTGTGTTAGTATTGACGGTATTTAATACATTTAATTGGATAACAGAAGAACCATAGTTTGAAGTAACGCTTGCAATTTTATCGTTTGTGGTATCTAAAAATGAAAAAAAAACAGACATTTTTTAAAAGTATCTAAGTCTTTTCTTAAGGACATGAAATACCAAGTACCAACTAAATAATTAACCTTTTTTTATTACCACCTGTCTATCTATTAATTATTAATGTGTAATTTATATATATATTTTTTAATTTAACTTGAAAGACATACCTAAGGTTCGTTATTAAACTTTTCAATTAAATTTATTAAAATATTAAATTATACCTTCAACGGGCCCAGTTGATAACTCATTAGATTGATCTTCATCAGAACAAACACTATACAAATTGGGCGATTCACCAACTACATTCATTTGACTGCCTTTTAAAAATAAAATAAATAAACATGTAAATAACTTAAGATTTTAGATTATTCAATATTTTTATGGGATTCAAGAACATAATTTGAGATACTAAAATACTAATTATAAAACTTACAAGAAGCTATTGAGTTGATATCTAAATCAATGGTTGCTACTGTTGTATTAGTATTAACAGGATTTAATACATTTAATTGGGTAATAGAAGAACCAAATTTTGAAGTAACGCTTGCAATTTTATCGTTTGTGGTATCTAAAAATGAAAAAAAAATAAACATTTTTTAAAAGTATCTAAGTCTTTTCTTAAGGATATGAAATACCAAGTACCAACTACATAATTAACCTTTTATATTTATACCACCTGTCTATCTATTAATTATTAATGTGTAATTTATATATATATTTTTTAATTTAACTTGAAAGACATACCTAAAGTTCGTTATTAAACTTTTCAATTAAATTTATTAAAATATTAAATTATACCTTCAATGGGCCCAGTTGATAACTCATTAGATTGATCTTCATCAGAACAAACACTATACAAATGGGGCGATTCACCAACTACATTCATTTGACTGCCTTTTAAAAATAAAATAAATAAACATATAAGTAAATAACTTAAGATTTTATATTATTCAATATTTTAATGGGATTCAAAAACATAGTTTGAGATAAATGCATATTGAAATACTAATAATAAAACTTACAAGAAGCTATTGAGTCGGTAACTAAATCAATGGTTGCTACTGTTGTATTAGTATTAACAGGATTTAATACATTTAATTGGGTAACAGAAAAACCAAAGTTTGAAATGGTGCTTGAAATTTTATCTTTTGTAATATCTATTATTGGAGAAAAAAAATATTTAAAAAAAATTTAATTAATATACGTATCATAATATTCATAAATCTTTAAAAAAATTAATATAATATAAAATAATCCAAAGAATTTATAAAACTAGTTTTCTAAATAGGTAATAGACTAATAGGTACACTGTAAAATATGATTGTTATAATTTAAAAATTATTAGAATCTCAGTAAAAGTAGTCAAATAAGATTTATAATAAAATATATCATAATTAAGTAGGTAATTGATAAATAATTATTCTAAATAATGTTTAACTATTTTTTTTTGATTGCCAAATAAAATAGAAAAATTACCTTTATTTGGTAGAGATGGGTGCACTTCATCATTAATAGTTCTTTTTTTTGTGATATAAGACCATATATTAGTTACAGCTTTTGAACTTTTTAATTTTGCAACATTGCATGCAGTTAGATGACGTTTCCAGTTTGTGTCATTCATTTTTTGCCTTTTTCTTCCACATAAACACTCATTAATATTTTCAGACATTATTTAAATTTTTAAATAACTAAACTGAACAAAAAAATCACGAAAAATACTTCAACACTATAATAATAATATCATACGGTATTAGTGTGTGTTGTATATTACAAATGCAGACGGCGGAGGATGACGGTAATCACGATCGAATTGTCTAATGACTAATAAGTAATAATATCTATCATCTGTAGGCTGTAGCAAGCTGTCGACAGAGTTGTTGACATAATATTTTCCATTACAATTTACAGCCAGCAATTGGCTGAATTTAAGTGAATTATTTTGATAACTAATACAATTTGGATTCCCACTTCCATATATTTTAAAAATAGAATTAAAAGTAGTTACTGGATTGATTGTCTGATAACATTTTGATACGTAACAGATTTCTATATTACTGACTATATCATGATTGTGGTATAAATATCTGACATTACACATGGAATGTAGATAACGAAAAGGTTTCGAACTACGTACTACTACGGTCTTTATTATAGAGAAAAACAACATACTACGAAACTACGTAGTAGTGTACTTCCAATACGTATTATACATTTATACCACTATAAGTTATGACTATGACATGACAATTTAGTATATTGATGATCACAATTTACAATTCCATTCTCTGTATAAGCAAAATAGTACCCATCTAATTATTAACCACCCACCCTTAAAATATTGATGGAGCGGCCGCTCCTTAAAAACATTGTCAACACGCCACTGCTATAATATAAGAATCTGTTGTGAGTTTTTACCTAATACATAATAAAAATGTATCTTTTAGATTCTGAACGAAGTGATGAATGTATTGATTTTACAATGATGTGTGTTTTTTTTTTATGTTTGTTTTTGTGTCTGTGTACAGCATAACTATAGTTATAGACTATAGACTATAGTCGAAATAATGCTTCAATTTCAAACTTTGGGGGTGGTTTCCGATGTAAAAGTGAATATCCTTGGTGCATTATATGGAGGTCAAAGTAAACATTTTCCAACAGTTTTCAAAAAAATCGAGAAAAACAAAAAAAAAAATGACAGAAAAACGGGAATTTTTCGACTTTTTTTGAGTTATTTATACTATTTATAGACCATTGAAATTTTCGATTTTTTTGAGAATTTTTTTTGAAGTGTCGGTAAAAAATTTTGGACAACCAAAAAAACATGAAAATTTAATACAAGGTTCTTTATGAGTTGTTCTAATTGTAGCTAAAAAAAATTAAAAATCGTTAGTCACAATTTTTTTTTTATAAGCATTTATAGTTCAAATTTTTACGAAATCTATCGAAAACGCGAATATTTGCAAGTAATTTTTAAGTTGAAAAATCATAAATTTTTTTTTGTTTATAACTAAGAATTAAAAATACAACACTAAGTTTTCCATAAGTTTTCCTTTAAATAGTTATAGATAAAACTCGAAGCTTCATTATAGGAAAAATTTTAAGTGCGTTTGAATTTTAAATTTTTTCGAAATAGCGTAACGATAACGATTTATCCTCAAACGAATTTAAATATTTGTTATTATTCAAAAAGTATAAGTCGTAGATACGTGAAAATTTTATCAGTTATTTAGATTGGCATTTTCTTTATATGATTTAATTTTCAAAATATTTTGATTTTTTTTGAGATATTTATAGACAACTGAAATTTTCAATTTTAATGAAAATTTTTTTTTGAAGTGTCGATAATATTTTTTTGGCCCAGTGAAAATACTTGAAACTTTATAAAAAGTTTCTCATAAGTTATTCTTATATTGCTTAATAAATTATAAGAATACATATGCACAATTTTTTTTTATTAGCATTTGAAGTACAAATATTGACAAAAATTCGTCAAAACCATAAATATTTTTTTTTGTGTCTGATGTCATCTCGTTTTGGGGCAGTAAAAGTGCTTCGGTTTTTGACTTCAGTACCTTATTCGATCAGAAAGTGAATCTAGTTGGTACTTTGGTGGTCAAAAGTAAAAAATTCTTATATATTTTTTTAAATAATCGGGATAAACAAACTAAACAATAAGGGAAAAACGGAAAATTTTACGCACAATCAGTTTTCGACAAAATCGATTTTGATTATTGATGTAACTTTAAAACAAATGACCATTGATACATGAAATTTTCACCGAATGTTTTTATAAGTATATTCTATCCGCTATGAAATTTTCAAAAAATTTTGTTGTACTATTCATAGGTATATGCAATTTTCGATAATTATTAGTTTTTTTTTAAATTAATATCGATAAAAATTTATTTTTTGGGTAGAAAATATTGAAGATTTAATACAAGGCTCTTAACATATTGTTAAAATAGCAGTTGAAAAATAAAATAAATTCATAGTCACAATCTTTTTTTATAAGCATTCAAATTTTGAATTTTGACAAAATACGTAATAATCACAAAAATTCGCAAATTGTTTTAAGCTAAAAATTCATAAAAAATGTTCTTTTTAAATCTAAGATTTGAAAATTTAATACCAGATTCATTACATATTTGTCAATCTTTATCACAAAAAAAAATGTCCACCGGAAATGCAAATTAAATTTTTATTAGCATTTGAATTTCAAATGTTGCGCCAGAATAATTCATACGAATTATGTAGTCAACTACTCTGACTCGCATCACTAGTCTCGAGGTGGGTGACCAAAATACGAAACATAATATAACGCAAATGTATAGTATAATAATGTGAGTCTATTGGACAATATATAAATACCTATAAAATACAATGATAAATACGGGCGCCCAAAATTGGTAATAATATATAACACAAATAAATAATATTATAATAAATAATATGATCAATCGATCAATATGTAAACAAAACAATAATTAAAATACGATAATATAAATTGATAGTAGAAATGATAATGGAAATGATAATAGTCGATCACCCGGTAAGACGATGAAGTGGACTGGACGGTCACTGGCATGGACTACAGTGCTGCCTCCTGGAACCGTTTGACACGAATACTACAATGTTCCCACGACGGCGACGTGAAACGACGGGCCCTCCAAACTTCAATGGGGAATCCCGCGTTAACCACCCGACGCTCGTCCGCGTCAGCAAAACAACATGGCAACCCGCACCTGACAATCGAAACAATAGTTCGGTTGCGGTAGTGGGTTCCCCACAAACAATGTGGTACGGAACTGGCGTTCACGCCGCCAAAACCGACACACGACGTAATGACACACGACGGTGTCGTCAATTTGCACAATTAATGTGGTTACGCGAACACCGAACGGCCGCGCGATCAGCGCCGACACTTACGCCCATCACAAGGGGGCCCAAAACAATGGAGGTAACGGACAAGTCACCGACACAACGACAACGAACCCGTAATGGCGCACCCACGACGATCGAAGACGCCAAAATCCGTCCGAACAGGACGACGCGTAGAACAGACCGGCGTAGGCACTCGTGCACAACAATACAACACAGCACGCACCGGTCGCGAGAGGCGAGACGAGAAGTTTCTCGTAGACTGGCTGGTGCGTATATTATTACGCGCCGCGACCGTCCAAGCTGCGATTACGACGACGATAGTTGATAAAGATCGTCAAAACCTGTAGTAATCTGGCTGGACTCTGGACTCTGTATTGCCGTCGGTGCAAATCGTCGGGCACGAAATTGCGGTTCAAACATCAAATATTGACAAAAATTCGTCAAAACCATGAATATTTGCGAATTATTTTGTAGTTAAAAATTCATAATATTGTTTGTATTTTTATCTAAGGTTATAAAATTCAACACTAAGTTTTTCATAAGTTTTGCTTCAAATAGCTATAGAGAAAATTTGAAGCGTCATTATAGGAAAAATGTTTTGAGCGTTTGAGATTTAAATTTTTATGAAATCGCGTACCTAATGATAACGATTTTTCCTCAAACCTTCAAATTAATAGTTATATGAAAAACACGCAAGGAAAAATAATATTATGATTTGGTTTTTCAATTATTGTTAATTTTTTATTGAGTAAAATATGTATATTTTGTATTTTAATTTGTTAGTTATATAATTGCAATATTAAATAACGCATATGATGTTTTATCCGAAATATTGTTTTCTTTCGATTTTATTTAAGGTATTTTTGCTCTAAAACCACTATAAAGCGAGCATTTACAGTTTTCCGTAGTTATGTTTTTAACGTTTTAGTCGTACTTTTCAATATTTATCATGCCATATTGTGCTGCTTCAAACGGTGTATTTAATAAATATATTTTCAATTAATTGGCATGATGGGAGGGAGTTAGCGGGTGCTCGCCGTCGACGGTGTTATCGATAATTCTAAGAATAGTAATAACTAATAAGTACTAACAACCGTGTTAAAACTTATTATTATTATTGTTGTTATTAAAAATAGTATTATTATTTGTCCCGTATTTATTCATATGACTTTATTTTATAAATACGGATTTACGAAAATAAGAAATTAAGTTTATTATAATTATTATTAGTCATTCTGACTTGAGTACTCGGACTTTAAACAGTGCTTATAAATTATAATACACCTTTGGTATTTACAGGTCTATATTATTTTATTTTATTTTTCCTAGCGTTTTTTATAATAATTTTTAAATAATATGGCAAATAAAACAAACAAAATTAAACGCCCATCTAGAAAAAATATATCTAGTAAACTTATTTTAAAGCGGTATAATAAAAACAAAAGGTAAGTTTTTACAAGATTATTAATTGATTTTTGATATAAAATGTATAAAATAGTTAAGTATTTTCATACCGTAAGTTTAAATTATAGGATGAACTCAACTTTATTCTTTTATTATATAAATACAATAATATAATATTTAAATTATTATAAATAATTAAAAAATATCATTTTTATATTATATTTTTGAAGTTGTACTTCTAGTCCACTACCATTGGGTGAAACTTCTATGGAAATAATGAATGAGACTGATACTTCAACTACTAAATTGGTTTCTAATAGGTAGGTTTGTTAATTTTTCAGTAATAAGCTTATACATTCATTATAAATTATTCAATTATTATTATTTTAATATTTAATACCTACAAAATCATTGAATTAAGTTTCAACAATCAAATTACTAGATATATTAAACGTGACCATAAGTTCCGCTTTCAATATTATCGCGAGCTATCTAACTACATAATTAGTATGGTACCTATAGGTAATATATTAGTTTTTATGAAATTATAATATAAACAAATGTATTTATACAATTATAATAATAACTATTTTATTGTTACTTATTTTAAGCTGAAAACAATTATAATTGTAGAAAATTGTTATGCTATAAAATACATAAACTATTTTAAATAAATTTGTGTTGTACATGATTTTAAGACCAAAACAATATAGTTAAACAATTTGTGTGTGATGTATAAGTGAGTGAGTGAAGTAACTTTTATAGTTATTTTAAATCATTGAAAGAAGTAAATGCCCATATATATAGGTAGTAAATTAGAATAATATATGTATAGGTATACCTACTAAATCTTGTCCAATAGAAACATGGAAATCAGAAAATGTTTAAAATATGTTAGGAGGTAATCATCATTAATTAGGTAAAATATAATTTATGTTGGTAACTTAACAGTTTTTAAGAATATTCAGTTGTTTGTTTTTAAAAAACAAATTTTATTATGTTTAAAAAATAATATTAGCTTTTTTAGTTAAATAAGCTTGTATTATTATAATATTATAATATGTATATTATTATTTATAAAGAATAAGTCTTTTAGCCAATTATATTTACTAATTAAGTCAATTAACAAGCTATAATTCTTTAAAATCCAATTTTATTTTATTTTATTTTATTTCTTTGTACACAGAATTGAAATTTTTTCTAACATATTATTTAGACTTCTAATAAATAACAATACCCATTTAATTAAAGTTAACTTATGGTATTATATACCTATACAATGGGGGGGTAAACCACTAGTCAATTTTTTGTACACCAGACTTCCAACCATGTGTACTTCCTTGTACTTCCATATACTTCCACGTACTTCCTAATATTTGTACACCTACTTCCACTCGTGGTTTACCCCCCAATAAATTATATGACATTATTATTATTTTTTTTTTTGGAAATTATTTTCGATTGCGTCATATTGTAATGGTGTTGTGTAGTCTTTCCCATATCGTGTTGTTTCTTTATGCCCAAACATGGTCATAATTTAGAATGTAGACAGTGAAGAATGTTAATAGCTTACTGCGGTGATGTGTCCTTTTTGTATATTTGTTGTGATGTAATTGTTTAAGAATGTTGGTAGTTAAATATTTCTTATACCAGGTACCTACTATGTTTTAATTGTGTCTGATTTTCTATACCTATGCAAATATGTTTGTAATTATTGGTTTCATCATTTTATACTTCTATCTATTTAATTACAGAAGTACAGAGAATATTATCTACTCTTTTTAGTATAATACATGATAATAATCTTTTTATAGACTATCTGTCTTGTATATTTTTAAAACATTATTATTTGTATAAGTAGCTACTAATTAAATAAAATTTAAAAAAAATAGAGGAACTCACTATCACTAACTCACTTAATCAAATAATGGTTGAATTTTGATAGTTCTATGGATAATAAATGCATGTTTCTGATTATGTACATTTTTGTTTTTATGTGTAATACATAAATATTGTAACTAATCCCACTAATATAAAAATTAGATATATACTATATAGAGCTTAACTATTTTAAGTGGTAGTTACTCATATGGGTTTAATTAGCTCAGTATGTCTTCAATCAAAATATTTCGTCATTAATTACCAATGTTCGTAAATCACATACCTATTTTAATACGTCTGTCAACCTTGGACATACTAACGACATTATATTAATGACACCTAATATAATAAAACATTAACCACATTTTTTTAGTGTTGTAGTTATCTACATAAGTATACACAAAAATACAAAATAACATTTAGACATTGGAATTTACTGATTTCCCACGGTTCTAATTCTATAAATATTCAATTTCATCAGCTATTATTATTATTTACCTACCGATTTTTTCGGGACGCAACTATTATATTATTCAATGGTTCCGTTACAATCGTTGTCCGCTGTCTTCTCGAGGTGTAATCAGAGAGGAGTTCCTGTTCCAGCTCCATAATTATATCTGGAACATCCCTGTCCATAGTTGCCGACCAATGCATTGGTCCATGGCCTAAAATAATGTGCAATGCGACACTGTTAGCATGATGTGTTGCATCTCATAAGGAGTGTAGGTGAAAAATACATGTTCTAAACTCGAGTGCTAGAAGCATACCGATTTTATTGTGCATAAAGTACCGATAGCAGTACAAGCGTTAATACATCATAATTGCATAACCGTTATTGTCGGAGTTATTGTATACAGGGTGATTTTTTAATCATGAACCACTCATTATTTCAAAAAGTATCAATGTTTTTTAAAATATTTTTTTACAAAGTTTCATATTGTTAAAAAAACAACAATTTTATGAAAAAATTATATTTTTTAATATTTTTTATCCTTATAATTTTTTAAGTTTTTTACTTTTTTGAATGGCAACCTACAGTTTTAATTTCATATTCCAAAGCAGAATATTTTTCTAAGTATTTTGATACGTAAAAATCGAATTTTGGACGAGTAGTTCATGAGTTATAAGTATTTAAAGTTTAGACAAGCGGAGTAGTGGACAAACATTTTGCGGGGTAACCCCGTACCACTCCACTCCGCCAATCTAAACTTT
This sequence comes from Diuraphis noxia, assembly GCF_037042655.1. Classification (NCBI taxonomy): domain Eukaryota; kingdom Metazoa; phylum Arthropoda; class Insecta; order Hemiptera; family Aphididae; genus Diuraphis; species Diuraphis noxia. The sequence goes on from NW_028301711.1 coordinate 77,532,550, forward strand.
AAATACTTATAACTCATAAACTACTCGTCCAAAATTCGACTTTTACGTATCAAAATACTTAGAAAAATATTCTGATTTGGAATATGAAATTAAAACTCTAGGTTGCCATTCAAAAAAGTAAAAAACTTAAAAAATTATAAGGATAAAAAATATTAAAAAATATAATTTTTTTATAAAAACGTCGTTTTTTTAACAACATGAAACTTTGTAAAAAAATATTTTCAAAAACATTGATACTTTTTGAAATAATGAGTGGTTCATGATAAAAAAATCGCCCTGTATAGCAGGTAGGTATCATAGCTATTAGCTATGTAACATCTCCCCCTTTTTTATGTCTAAACAAAACAGATTACCTATAGATTAAGTTTACAAAAGTGAAATAATACATAATACAAATTATAAATTAAACTTACAAATGTGAAATAATACATGATACAAATTATAAATTAAGCTTACAAATGTGAAATAATATATAATGATACAAATTATAGATTAAGCTTAGTTGGAGGTACAACACGTCGCTTACGTATCCAACTAGGCTTCGAAACAACATTATCTTTGTTCAAATTATACCTGATCTGTTTACCGGCAGGCCGTAAATGTACAATATTTCGTCGTTTATAATTACCCGTGTTATCACTAAAAACATATGATCTGGGCGTATTGTATTTATTGATTTTAGCTGGCTTCCAAGTTTTAGAATAAATCTCTAAACATAATATTTTGGCCCGGTTGAAAATTATTATTATTTTTAACTTTGGCATTTTTATCATAATATAGTTTTGTTTTCATATTTTTATTTTCACGTACTAATTTAAAATCATTTACTAAAATAGGCTGTAGAGCATTGTTTAAGATTGGAATTTTCGATCTTAAAGTGCGATTTATTAAAAGTTGTGCTGGGGAAAACTTAGAGCCAATGATAGCACTGTTTCGATATTCTAACAACATTAATTGTTTATCAACTTTACCTTCATCCGATATTTTTAGTATTGATTTCGCAATACTTAAATCTTTCTCCGCAAGTCCGTTAGATTTTGGGTATCTAAGGCTTGACGTAGTTATAACAAATTCCCATTTCCCAATCAGTCGCAAAATTCTGAAATTCATTAGAATTAAATGGCATATTATCTGCCACAAGTTGCTTTGGAATCCTACGTATCGAAAAAATAACTTTTAGTATTTTAATTATATGACTTGAGGTTTTAGAAGATAAATAATTTAACTCAAGCCAACCAGAATATTAATCAACTTATACTAGGTAAGTATCTTTCCCATGATCCAAAAGATCACACGCAACTTTCTCATAAGGTAGATTAGAAACTTCTTGACATATCATAGGGTCTTTAATATTCTCACCATGGACTAAGATATACAGGACTGGAAACGAATGAGTCGGCGGAGTGCGGGGTCTGGGCCAGTGTTTGGAAAGAACGTCGTTCATGAACGCACGATCACGCGTTCACGTTCATATATAGTGAACGATACGTGAACGTCACTCGTTTTATTAAAATAGAACGTGAACGTGAACGACGTTTATATTTTTAACGAACTTGATCGATTTTTAAGACGTTCGATTTATTTACTATTTAATAAATATATTTATAAAATATATTGATATCTTCCATTTTAATACCTATGATATATTTAATTTGAATAAAAAAAAAAAAAAATACGTGAAATTGACAATAATGACTAATGTTATGATTTCCACGAATTTGTAATGACCCCAATCGGAGGTCCGTTACATTAGCACCACCATATTCAAAATTCCAAACAAAAAATATACCAACGATTGTTATTTCATTTGTACACATTTTTAATCCTGATACAAACATTTGTACACCTCCCCAAATGCCCCAAAAACCATTTTTTCCGCGGTGGTGCTAATGTAACGTTACACCAGCACCCCACTTTTTGTACATTGGACTTAGAGACTCCAAAACGGTACCAACGATTGTTATTTCATTTGTACACATTTGTAATCCTGATACAAACATTTGTACACCTCCCCAAATGCCCTGAAAACCATTTTTTCCTCGGTGGTGCTAATGTAACGTTACACCAGCAACCCACTTTTTGTGAATTAATAAATTAAAAAAGATAAAGGTTGCATACCATGATGAGACATTTGACTTATAAGTTATAACAATCCTTGAATTTGAGACTGTAGCTTGTTAGTTTCATTCAGTCATGAAACGTGTTCTTAGTGCAATTATATTATGGGGCGTTGTCACTATAGTTTCCGAATTGGTGATAATCCGGGATTTTAGTGATGAATTCTTGTTACACATACAAATTACACACACAAGTTCCAGTCCAATCGTACCACTTCTTACAAATAGCTATTTGCCATAATTGTCAGGCTTAAAGATCAATAAGACCTTGTACTTGGTTGTGTGATTACAATTGTGATATCCATTAACGTTAGTTTTATTTCAAATGTATATCTATTACCTATTATTTAGAGAAGAAAAAACGGAGAGTGTATCTGTGTATGGTACTGGTACATAATATATAATATTATTAACTATATTATACTTGTCTATGAAATATACTCCCGCCCACGAGAGAATCACATACCTCGAAATAGTTTATATATCTATTGTCGCGAGTGCCGCTTGCCTTATTTTCTCCCAGCATAGTTTCATCCCTATTACTGATTGGCGTGTAGGTATACGGGATAAAGAAACACATAGAAAATACATTGCGTCATCGCTTTGGTAATATTGTGTACCTAATAACTATATATTATAATAATATAATATACGGTATTTTTTGTTATGAACATATATATGATATAGATGTGCAAAAATATTTGTATGAAATACGTTATAACGTAAAGACTATTTTAAAACAAATAGTGAAGTTGTTGTTACTGCTACTGCACTTATACCTATATGAATGACCAATATGACTAGGTATATGGAGGGGTGACGGATGCGCATTGACTGACGCGGTTTTATGGTCTTCATGTCATGGGTCGGAGTACATACATGTTTTTGGCATCGGAAACATTGAGTTACGTGGGGAGGATGCAATAAGTTCGCTTGACCAATTTTAATTTTTTTTTTTGTCACAATAAATAACTCTCCCAGCTATGTAAAAACATCGGAATGATAACGATGTACCAACAATGATAACAATATTTCTTATAATATTATATTACATAAACACTTATTTACACGAACGTGTCCAGACTGACTGACTGGTTAACCATTAAGCCATTAAGGCACATCTAAAACTTCCGAACCAATTCATATGATATTTTGATTTAATATAGATACTTATTAGTTATTACTGTGTCTAGTCAGATTTTCCGAAACTAGCATTTTAATTACATAGGTATTCACTGATACGAATGTTCGATACGCGCGTTGGTCGTCGTCGGAATAGTCTGTGATTTTTGTTATTTTTTTTCACATTTGATATTATTTATATATTTTATACGATGCTGGGTTATTTTGATTGTATTTTACAAACGTCAACGGGAATACCGAGGAAATACCTACGATTTCTTTTGACGCCACCGGTGGGTGTGTTCGTAAAATAACCAGAGGGATTAATAAACGTAGTGGCCCAATTTTCCTTTATGAAGGAGTCATGAATATTGAAAATAATAATTTTACAGTTATGTCAATGTTATCGGAACAACATGACACGATATCAATAAGTACATGGTTGAAAAGATGGATGAGGTGTGGCGTCAAGGCTCCAAGAGTAGTCATATGTGACCAGTCCCTTGCTCTTATGTCGGCATTAGTACAAGCTTTCACAGAATATCAAAGTCTTGAAAAGTATCTTGAAGTATGTTTTACAGTGGTTGTTTTGAAAAAAGATGTGGATTTGCCGACGTGTTATGTAAGAAATGACGTTAACCATTTCATACATTTAGTTTCGTCCTGGTATGAAGTTAAAAGTTCGAAATTTAATCGTACTAAAGAATTAATTACCCGTGGGATTGGTCTTCTTGTTCTTAGTACATCAATTGATGAAGCAGAACATATTTTAGAAGCAATTTTTATAATTATTCTCAGCAAATATGATGGAGAAGTTTTGCCATCTGACAGAGACCACACTGAATGTAATGAGTTTAGAAGAACACCCTGTGCTGAACAGAAAATGTATCTGGCCAAATTAATATCATGTAACAAGAATCAATTAGACATTTTAGAACAATCAAATACAGAGCTCCAAAACCTTGAACAAGACATACATTTAGAAGACAATGAGTTACATACACCTATGGCAAATTTTAAACATTGGGCCCAACAAATAGCTGATAAAGCCAGAGAAAAAGTAGAAAACGTAATTGGTGTCGTAGATAATGCACAGTACTTACCAACTCTAGAGCCATGTATTGTAAAGGCTAGGTATGAAATTATTTCCATGCTGGTCGGGTATAATGCGGGAAAAGTTTGGATTCGGCTCAGAAACTGCGTCTAGCAGTAGAATCGAATGTTATTTCAATCATATTAAAAATCGGGTTTTCAAAAATGAAAATTTACCTCTAAGGATCGACACGTTTTTGGAGAAACTAATATCCTACTATAGAGGCGATCACTTATTGGTTCAAGCAGAACACATAGAATGTCAAAAAAGACCTTCGTTGGAATATATACCTATGGATAAAACTAACGTATATGAAACATTTATTGATGAGTTGGAAGAAACTAATGGCAGATTAATATTTGAAGATGAAATTTACGAAAAAGATAAACACAGTGACGAAGATAAATCGAGTGAAGAAGTTGATACGAGAGAAGATAGAGATGAATTGGAAGAAACTAATGGTAGATTAATGTTTGAAGATGAAATTTACGAAAAAGATAAACACAGTGACAAAGATAAATCGAGCGAAGAAGTTGACACGAGAGAAGAGAATACACAGAGTGCAGAAGATAAACTGAAAGGAAAATATATACTCAGAAAAGTGAATGATGAAATCATTCAAATCGTTAAGAGAGCCAAACACAATAAAACTATTTCAAATCAAGTACATTGTGAAGCTTGTATAAATGAGGACTACCCAACGAGACTGCATAAATGTATATGTTGTAAAAAGTCAGATCACATGTTATTTGGATGTTTATCTTCGATCGCGGGAACTAGAGAAGGATGTGAGAAAAAACGAATATGCTTCGATTGCGATAAAAAAAATCTATGAATGATGAAAAAGTTGCATGTGAAGGATGGAATAAAAAAGGACAAGCAACAAAAAAATTAAGATCAGCTCATTCATACATAAGTCCACAACCTGGTTTTGAATTGATTGATTTTAACAGGAAAGCGTTCATAAAACCCATATTATTTTAAAAAAATGGAAATAGTATGATGCGACCTATTTATGTACCCAATTTTGGGAAAATGATTTTGAATAACACGTGCTCTGTGGATTCTATTTTATCAATTTTAGCTTCATCAGCTGCTGACAGTTTGGAATTTAGAAATTATGTTCAAAGTGTACCATCAACCAACTTGACTGCGACAATTATTAAAAAAATCTCCTGTGAAAGTGATAATAAAAAAATATATCATGACCGTTTACTATTATTGTTACAGTTTTTTTCAGATAAAGTAGAATGTTTAATCGGTGGCTTAAAAACAATAAATATAACGGCCACTGTGGCATCTATAGTTGACAAAATAATGGCAGACATGCCATCATTTATAACCACAAGTGAATGTACTAATAATTTTTGCTCTAATCAACGATATGATTACAACTCAATAAAGCTTTCTGTAAATAAATACAATGAAGAGTATTCAATCCAGAATGAACTAGATGATTACACTAAAGACAATGAAAAAGAATGTACATACTGTGGATGTTTGAGAAATTCGAAGTCGAGACCAACCACACACATATTAATTGAAACTAATTATGTACCTTTAGGTAAATAATATTATTAATTATATTTTAACCATAAAATAAAATAAATTATGATAATTTTCTTTTTGTAGGATTAGAAGCATCAACGAGTACCGGAAACATTGAACATGTACAAATGGATTTGATAAAACAAAACTTTGCACGATCAAATCTAATAAAACTAGATGATATTGAAAAGTTGTTAAAGGTAAATAACGAAATATACCATCTTAGAGGTGTAATCAATTTTTTCGGTGGAGAGAGAAGTGGTGTTCGTTCTAGTATTGGACATTACACAGCTAGCACACTAAGAGAAAATGGTCAATGGGAAACATACGATGACACGAAGCTCAAAGCCAAACCGACAAAAACATCAGTTAAAACAGATGTAGAATTTTTAGTTTATACTTTATAATAATTTAAGTACAAAATTATTTATAAAATAAATGCATTTTCAAATTGCAAACTTTCATTAATAGGTAATTAAGAAAGAATGTCACTGTTTTATTAATTTATTAAAAATTTTTATTTTAAATAAATTTTATATTGAATAACTTATGAAGTTAAATAAAAGGGAATGTTAACTATTTATTAATTGTTGGTTAAAATTAATAATATAGACAACCCTATGTACAAATGAAATAACAATCGTTGGTACCGTTTTGGAGTCTCTAAGTCCAATGTACAAAAAGTGGGGTGCTGGTGTAACGTTACATTAACACCACCGCGGAAAAAATGGTTTTAGGGGCATTTGGGGAGGTGTACAAATGTTTGTATCAGGATTAAAAATGTGTACAAATGAAATAACAATCGTTGGTATATTTTTTGTTTGGAATTTTGAATATGGTGGTGCTAATGTAACGGACCTCCCAATCGGCTAATCATAATAAAAATGAATAGCTATAGCCTATAAATATAAACCTATAGTAGTATAGTATACACTATACGGTATCGTGTTTAGGCCTGGGCTTTATCGTTGATCATTTATATTTTATTCTGTACCGTCGAATTTAAATTTAATTACTGGAATCCCAAACGAGGGTACGCAATCGCGAAGAACCCGCACGGAATTTATTTATAGTTATGATTGTTGTGAAATGTGTACAATACTACAATGTACCTACAGTGTTCTGTGAATTATCAGTTATCATACATTTAAAATTGTTCAGTATCTAGCACGGTCTTAGAATAAGAGGAATCTAGTATAGTGAATCCGTTGTTGTAGTGCGTTGTGTGTATTTGTTTGTAGACCGTCTATAATATAATTAATGTCGTTAGTGAGTAGTGACTAGTGAGTACCTATTTGGCTATTTACAAATTATAATGAATTTAAATAAAAAACGTATATATAATGATGCCAATGAAAGAAACGAAGATGGAACTAATTTATTCAATTTAGAAAACAAAAAGTGTATTCCGTGGTATGGGTTTGATAAATATTTCAAGTATGTTGAAGAAACCTATGAAAATATTAAAGTATTATGCTTATTATGTTTGCCATCCAGAAAAACTAAAAGCACTTCAAAAAAATCATCCACCAATTTAAAACGACATATGAAGGTATGTATTAGGTATATTATTATATTATTAATATTTAATATGCATGAAGTTTTATTTATTATAATAATAATTATTATTATCTGTACAATGAACTGATTTACTTTCAATTTTAATAATATTCTTAATTTCCATCCACTGTTGTAAATTGTAATATAGTGTTATTCAAATTAAATACTAAATGTATAGGTATATAAGCAATTTATGTAATTTAAAATTTATCAGAATTTAAATCAGATAACTAAAAATACTAATACATAATACAACTAATTTGTAAACTCACTTATAATAATTTATAATATAAAGATTATAATAAAATAAGTATATATTATCATTCAGAACTTTTTGGAACACCAGTTTCTATACTGGTAACATCTAATATAATTCACAATGATGGGCCATAATAAAAAATACTATTGCCTAACTGAGTTATTAATATATATTTTGAAAATAAATAAAGTTACCTAATTAAAAAATAAAAATAAATATATTTTCAAAAATTGTATTTTATACATATTAGGTAGGTATGTCAGTTAAACATAAAAGGAAATAAATTAAAAATAGTGCCCTTACACTGCACTCACTGAAATCTGAAGCAGAGCATAGGGCTCATTAATTGTTTAAACCATATTATATAAAAATTGTATATTTTATTAGAACATTATATTATATTATTCAAGTTTGTCTAGTCTAGTAAAATTTTTTTCATATTGGTTATTTTCTGGATTTTATTTTCAAAAAAATAAATTGGACTTTTTTTCAAGGATTAATCATTTTATTATAAATTATATAATATTTAACAATATTATACAAATATTAAATTTGTACCTACCTATGTAATGTGCTAATCACTACCTAATGTATATTATTAATATTATATAATATATTAATATATAACATATTTTTCCTTTTTTCTGATAAAATTACTAGGAAGTGTTGTACAAAAAAGTAAAATATTCTATTAGGTACCTGATTTATTTTTTAGTTTTTAAATACTTTATTTATATTTCTGATTTTCGAGGATTACTATACATCAAAATTAGTTTTTACACTAATTTCTAAAACTGTGTAGAAAGTTAACTACCTACTTTATTTATGTAATTTAATTATTTACTCTTTGGTAGGTAAAGTTAAATATTTTAAGTACCAACCTAAATAGTAAATACAAAGTACCTACTTATTTCTTTTCTTTTTTTTTCAGAAAGTTCATGTATATTAGTATACAGAGTTTCTATGGGATACAGATGTGGAAAATAAAATGAAATGTTTACAAAATATTCAAAATGATGAGGATACAGTCACAAAAAGTCTATCGATGGATGATAAATCAAGCAATCTCATACAGTCTACATTACACAGAATTGGTACGGGAAATGAAATAATTACCCAAAAACAACTGGACTCAGCAATAATTAAATTTGTTGTTCAAGATAAACAGCCAATTAATATTGTTGACAAGCCAGTATTTTTGAATTTAATTAGGTTGGGACTACCAAAAACATTAACTGTTATGTGTTCAAAAACATTAAAAACACGATTAAACTCTGCAGCTAACGAAATGGTAGATAATATTACTACAACATTGTCAAATATTGAATATATATCAGAAACTACAGATTGTTGGACCCAAGGTAAAAAATCTTACCTTGGCATAACAGCCCATTGGATTAATACAACAACGTTAGATAGAGAAGGAGCATCATTAGCTTGCACAGTGATAAAAGGTCGGCATACTTTTGATCTAATAGCCAAAGAAATATATAATATCAACATTAAGTACAAAATTCAAAATAAAGTAACTAGTACTACAACTGATAATGGTAGTAACTTTGTAAAAGCATTTAGGGTTTTTGGAATTGATAAAAATTATGAGGAAAACTTATTCGATGAAGATCAGAATATGGATGAAGAAATAGAGCTAATTGATTTAACTGGTGTAATTGAAAATACTGAAGGTGGTGCAGAAAATGAATTTGCAAATGAAGTTAGTTTATCCTCTCACAGACGATGTGTGAGTCATACTTTGAACTTAGTCGCAACTAATGATGTTGAAAAATGGTTTAATGAAAATGAAAGAAAGGCTGATGTTCTTCAACTCAAAAAGCTCTACAGAAAACTCTTTGCTAAGTTAACAAAACTTTGGTCAAAACAAAATCAGTCGACGATTGTGGCAGAAAAAATTCATGAAGTACTCAATATGTATTTGAGAGTACCTAATAAAACAAGATGGAATTCCACATATGATGCATTACTTCAATTAAAAAAAATTATAAATGGACCTGGTGGTTTAGAAAAATTGAACCAAGTTATGGATTTTAATACATTACCAAGAATATTAAATGAAGAAGCTGTATTCATAAATGAATTTTGTGATATATTTGGACCAGTAGCAGAGTCCCTAGATTTCTTACAAGGTGAAAAAGCTATGTATATGGGATATCTTCTACCGACTTTACATGCTTTAGAAAAAAAAATTAAAAGTAGACAATGTAAACCTATGACACATTGTACACTTCTATTAGAAGCTGTTTTAAGATCAATAAAAAAAAGGTTTGTATAATTTAATTAGAAAGTTAAGTAAATTATTATTTTACAATTAGAGGTTAATAAATATTATTGTATTACTGGTGTCTTAGATTTGACCACATATGGATGGAAAAAGAATTAGTAATTGCTGCATGTCTTATTCCAAGATTTAAATTACATTGGCTGGAAGGTAATGACAAATTGAATGCTGAATTATTTTTAAAAAACGAGTTTTCATGTTTTGAAAGTGAAATATCTGATGAACCATCAGATAGTGATTCTGATTCAAATAAAGATTTTTTTTGTATACCAACAAAAAGCTATTCCGATAAAATAGTAACTTCAGATCAAGAACTGTTAAATTTCTTAAATAACAAAAACATTGATTTAAAAAGTTTATTTGCATTTCCTAAAGTACTATCTAAATGCATTCAGTTTAATACAGGTTTACCATCTAGTGCACCTGTAGAAAGGTTGTTTAGTCTGGGGGGAATGTAATGACATCAAAACGTCATAGATTGGGTGATGATATGTTTGAAAATTTAATTTTATTAAAACAAAATAAGATGTTTTGAAGTTTTTTTATGCATAAGTAATAAGTATTACTTATTAAGTATCTATAATTTATTATCTGTATGACTATAATGTATTATAAATAAATATTTACCTACAGTTATGTTTTATTTGATGTTATAATAACATAAGGATGCAAGTTGTTTTTTGTTTTTTTTTTTTTTTTATTCAATAAAGTTTTGAAAGCTGATCAAATTAAAATATGAATTATTTATTTATCATGTACCTATTTACTGTTTTTTTTCAATAGTCTCAGTTGAACATATAAGGAATTACAATTGTATTTTTCAATTCAACCTAAATTGAAGTCATCAATTAAAAAGATTTTTTCAAAAACTAAGGAGGTAGTTGACTTTTCTAAGGTGATTTGATCCCCTTTCTTAGCTGTGTGCATAGTGCCCTAGTATAGGTACACTTGATTTCATAACTAGGAAATACTTATCAATATGTAACTCAAATAACGTGTCAGGTATTAAAAATAAAATTCAGATACTTTATAAGTTGTGTATGCTCTTAATCTTAAGTCTAAATTGTATTTTTATTTTTGAGTTGAGTTGTATATGTTTATAGGCTTTACTTATTTACTATTACAGTAGGTAAATGATTAATAAAAAAAGAGTAAAAGAAATAAATGAACGCGTTCATTTTTTGAAAGAACGTGAACGTGAACGAGTTCATTTTTTTAGTGAACGTTCCAAACACTGGTCTGGGCCAAATGTACAACGCTTCCTCTTCTGACACCGGTACAACCGCGACTGCTGTGCCATCTATTGGCAAATGCTATAAGCCTATAAATATATAATGTTATATTTAATTTACAATATACAACATTGCAACTGTATAGACGACTATAGACAATAATACACTTTAGAGCTTTAGACTAGTTATACAGATCTTGTACCTAATACCTATCTAAACATCTAATTTTATTACTTGAATATTATATATTATATATTATATATTATTATAATCTATTTTGTACTAAATAACTCAGTCTAAGTTATATTATAATATGTATGTATATATATCACATAATTAAGTATAATATAGGAGGTAGGTACTGAGCAGGTCAATGGCAGAAATGCCAGAAATCCATTAAAACTTCAGGGAGGCAATGATCCCACACAACTTAAAAAGGAGGGGGCTTGACGGACTTTTGGGGAGACTAAGCCTTGTAAGCCCCCTCTCCCCAATCTCTGCCTATGGAGCAGGTACTGATTATATAAATGATTATTTTAGTTTATTCTGAGGATTAAAATGCATTTAAAATTCATCAACTTCAAACATTATCAGTACTATTGTCTATTACTACATTATATATTATTTTTTTATGATAATAATATATTTTATACTTTATTATTATTTATTACTAACATTTTATTTGTATAGTTATATTATTTGTTATAATTAAGTTAAATTACCAAAATGCCTAGGCGGTGTAGTGTAGATCAGTGTCATATTTAAAAAAAAACTATTAAATGTACATTGTTCAAAGCACCAAACGATCCTAATATTTTAACAGCTTGGAACCAAGCTGTCTCTAAAGCTAATGGGAAAAGTTCCATTGCTCATTATGTATGTAAAAATCATTTTCCAGCAGAAGATTTAATTAGTGTATATACCAACTATCCTGGAGATTTAAATGTATGTTAAATTTTATGTTTATGCAAATTATAATCTATTATAGAACCATTACTATTAATAACTGTAGTCGGTATATAACTTAGCAACTTATAGTGTTATAAAGATAATTTTTAAAAGTATTTAAAATATTACTCAAACTTCTCAAATATTTTACATATTTTATACATATTATTAAGCCAAGAGAAGTATTTAAAAATTATAAAACACTGTAAAGTGCAAGTGAATTAATACTAACAAAATAAAGACAAAATATACTACTTATACTATAATATTAATATACTCTTGTAATAAAAAAAAAAATGTATTACAGACTAATGAAATTGCCAAACGTAAAATATGTTCTTTAAAAAAAGGTGCAATTCCATCAATTTTTGATAGTTTGTTTGAATGTCATTCACAAAATGAAATCTTTAATGATAGTGAACTGGTAAAATATTCTTCAACTTAATAGTAATTATTATTTTTACTTAATTAGCTATAAAATGTATACATTTTAGTTGCTTCCGAAAATCAAAATAAACGAAATTGCAGAAGAGAGTTATTATGGAAAGATAATTCACCAAAACAGTTCTGTAGTATTATTGATGTGGTGAATAGTATTTTTAGTTATTACCTATATTACATATTAGTGTTTACAGCCATTTATTCTGACTTATTTGCTACGTTTTATTTTATAGAAAGATAAATATGTAGATGAGCATAAAAATGAGGTTGCAGTACTTAATTATTTTTATGATGTATTTACTACTTATACAAATATTAAGTTACCAATTGGATGGTTATGCTATAGTAGTGAGAAAGCAGTGACATTTTATTCAGTGAAACATACATATAATAATACTCAAAAACTTATAAGTGTCATTGATAAACAAATAACTATCACTTCAAAACTTGAAATTGGATTTTATGTTCTGAACAATCATGAAAAAAAATATGATGACATTGGGCTTGAATCAAAATTAACATTTCCACTTATTATAAAAGATTTTGAAAAGTTAATTGAAAACTTTAATAAAAAAGTTGTATGCTATGGTGGTCCCAATGCAACAAATTTTCCTGGTCTTATCTACTAATTAAATATCTTTTTTAATTCATTAGGAAATTTAATAAATTCTATTTTGCCTTAGGTATTAGAGTTAAAACTGCATCATTAGGTTTCAACAATTTATGGCGTCATATAAAATGAGCATTAATAATTGATTCTGGAAAAAGGTGTAAATTTTGTGAACGTTTATTTTCATCATTTAGAGGATATAAAAAAAGAACTTTGGAAGCAAAAAAGAAAAAAATAGGGCCCTTTCTAACTCCTAATAGTAAAGAAAAATATAGTAATATCTTAAAATTAAAAAAAAAACTATTGAAATCAAATTCAAGGTAATTATAAATTTATAAATATTGTTACCTAATATATGTATATATAAATAAATTGTATGTCAAATTGTCAATATTTTATGATGACTTATATCCCATAAAAATGTTTAGATTACAAATAACTATAAACAAATTAAATACTAAATTAAACAACATTCACAAAAGAACTAGAGAAATGAGTGACTCAGCTGTTAGCAATGTTCTGAATAAGTTAAGTGAGTCTCATAAAACAATTATTAACGAAATAATTTCTACAAGTAAGGTACATAATCCAAAAAGTAGAAGGTATACAGAAGATTGGATTTTATTGAAAATTCGGTAAGAACTAAAATATGTTATTATGCCTACTTTTACTAATTATTATAGGTAATTTTAATAAATTGTCACTTACATAATATATTCTTAGATCTCCCTCTACCTATACCTTTCTGAGAGAATAAGATATATTGCCATTGCCATGTACACGAACAGTTGGGAAATATCTTTTTCTCATAAAAACAAAATGTGGTTTTGATGAGAAATTTTTTCAACTCCTAAAAAAGAAGCTGGCAATGTTAAGTCCACAACAGCGACATGGAATGCTTATCTACGATGAAATTATTTTGAGAGAAAGTATTGATGTAGATACTAAATCATTAACTTATATTGGACTAGAAGATTTTGGGGAGGATATGGAAAGCACTGGATTAAAAGCAAACTATGCCCTCGTCTTTATGTTTCAAAGTTTATGTACCAATTTTTCCCAACCGATAGCTGTTTTTGCTTCCAGAGGACCCACGAAAGGTTTATTTGTTTGTTCCAATCAAATACTAAGATATACTTAGTCAGATGGCTTATTCAGTTTTTACTGTGTGTTTTTGTTATTGTATACTAATAATTAATTGTTACATTATTAGTTTGATTTAATTTGTGGTGGTAATTAATTTATGTTCCACTTGTTTCCCTTATATTTAGTAGTGTTTATAATATGTGTCTTACTGTCTTAGTTAATTAATGATAGGTTTATGTGTTGGAATTATAAACAAAATAGGTACCCTATATCATGTAGTGTTTAAGTAATATGTTCATACTGTAGTTTAGCAGTTGTTGATTTATATTACGCCTTATAACACTATTGTACATCGTTAAATTATACTTATTATTATATTATATATGTCTGATCTAATTATGATTTACCTTCAGCTTCTGTATATCTGGGAACTTCAACATTATGTGTTTAACCTATATTTTAATAATTTACAGTTTTTATTTTCAATAGATTAACAACCAAAAAAAATTATTTTCTTCTTAGTTATATTTATGTGGTCGTGTTCTGTATTCATTTATGTGAGTTTTTAAATACATTTTTTTAAATATTGTTTTCTTAATTAATTTTATTATTCTTTAGGTATGGTTCTTGCTCAGTTAGTTATAAAGGCTATATCTATTCTCGAAAACTCTGGAGCAAAAATTGATGGCATTGTTTCTGATGGTGCCTCAACAAATAGAAAATTATGGATAGAATTAGGAATATCTGGTTCAATGGACTGTGTGAAAAATTCTATTATTCATCCTTTAGATGATTCCAGAAAAATATTCATGTTTTCAGATGCACCACATTTGATAAAGAATGTGAGAAACCGATTACTTAACAAAAAATCATTAAGAGTGAGTTGTTTCTAAAATTTGAAAAAAGGATTTTAACAATAAATAAATAAGTACTTTTCTTTTTATAATAGATTTCTCCGCAAAAACAGTTTGTGAGGTGGAGTCATTTTATTGATGTTTTTGAAAATGATAATCAAAAGAGTTCTACAGCTCCCACTAAAATCTGTCCAAAAATCACAAAAAGACATTTTTATTGTAGATAACTTCTCAAAAATGAGTGTTAAATTAGCCACCCAAGTAATTGTGACAGAGAGGACGTCTCAATCTCTAATTCAAATTTGAATGTATTTGGTATTTATTTTTTAATTAATTTTAGATTTTAAGTGATTCAATGGCCAAAGGCATTGAGTTTTATAGAGATCATGAGAAAGTTGAGTCATTAAAAAACAGTAATGAAACACAGAAATTTGTGGATATTTTTAATAGAACATTTGACGCCCTGAATCGCAAGTATCCAGCTGAGGGAATACGAAATAACAGCAAAGATTTTGATGTTAGTTTTTAAAAATTTAAACCAATTGATTTTCAATATGTTAAATATTTACAATGATTAATACTTTAGGTTTTAGAAGACACTTATGCTTGGCTTAATTCTTGGGAAAATTATGTGAAGAATAAGCTAATATCAGAAGTTGAGTATCTCACAAAAAGTACATCGGATGGATTGAGGGTTACTATAAAATTCACTATAGAATTATCTAAATATTTAATTAATGATTGTGGGTATAGTTATGTGTTGTCATCTAAAATGAATCGAGATCGTTTGGAAGTAAGTGCACTTAAAAGTTAAAATAAATTCAAGTGTTCAAGTATAATTATTAATAGCTAGTGTCTATTTTGTTATATAAAATTAATTTACTTATTTAGCAATTTTTTGGAATGGAACGGCAAGCCACTGGTCCAAACGATCATCCTACCACCCCAATATTCTTACAAATATATAAAATGTTATCTGTCTATTCGATATTAAAGCCTCCAAAAACAGGCAATTATTGCAAAATACTTGAAAAAAATACCCCAAAAATAACTCTAAACGATATAAAGAGCATATTTGTCAATGATAAAGTAGACAAAGATGATAAACTTTTAAAGCTACAAGAAAGGTTGGATTTAATTGTAAAAGAATGTAAATGGGAAGCAGAAGACGTTTTTGAAAGTGATATTCACAATTATTGTACTCCTTAACAAAGCAGAAGTTACAGATTGTGTAATTTATTATATTAGTGGTTTTGTGTGTCGGTATATATTAAAACATACAAATTGTGATGTATGTGCAAATGCATTAGAAGGTAATTCATATTCTAGGTACCCAAAAAGGTATTGATTTTTAATTAAATATTATAACATAAGTTTTTATTTTTAGGAAAAGTCTACTCTAGTAAATCTGAAGCCGCTTTTACTAATTTAAAATCCAGAGGAAAACTGATTCACCCAAATGAACATTTTCACAATATTATATCGGCAATAGAAAATTCTTTCTCAAAGTATTGTACTATGTCTAGTGTATTTAGGAATACAATAGATGATTTTATAGAAAATAATACCGGTTTATTAACATTTCCATGTGATGAACATAAAAATGAAATACTAATGTTAATCGTCAGGTATTATATAACAACAAGGATGCGACAGTTAGCAAATATAGAAAATCAAAATCAAAAAAAATTAAATTTGAAAAGGAAAAAATCTTCAAAATTGGTCATTACTTGAGTAATATGAATTATAATATATTATATCTTTAATTCTTGTTTTTAAAAATTAAACTTATTGTTTTTGTTTTTCTTATTATTCATGCATACACAATACACATTTATCTGCAGAATATTTGAATTTTAAAGTAGGTACCTATAGGTATTAAGTTCAAAATAGATTTTTTCAAAATTTGTTTTATATGGGTACAAACGAGAGTACAAGTAAAAATGTAGTTAGGTGTCCTAAATTCTAGGACAAGAAGTGTCAAGATATAAGAATATTGTCATTTTCAAAAATTAAATTATTTTTACTATTAAAAATAAACTATATTGAACTGTTTATAAATAGTTTTGTAAGAAATCACAATAACGTCTAAGTATCTAGTTCTATTTCAACAAATTCCAACGAATTCAAATGCACTCCAAGACCCTTACAAGCCACTCATGAGCCCTTTAAGGCTGCATCCGAATTGGTTCCCGATACAGACTTACGAAAAAGCAAAATACAATATAATATAAATGAAATATTTAATATTATAATTAATATTTTGAATGAAAAAATTGATGAATTCTTCGATTATATTTTAAAAATTATATTGAAAAAGATAACTCACTTCCACCAACAATGTGGGCTGAATATACCAGTAGTATAGAACGAACTACTAATTGCTGTGAATCATTTCACAGAAAATTCAACAGTTGCTTTTATTCTGCACATCCGAACATATAAAAATAACGAAATCAGTAGATTTAAATTTTTTTTTAATGTTTGTTATAAGTTTTTACCTCAATAATAGAAAATAATAACTATAAAGAAAATAAACGAATTGAAAAAAAAAACGATATACCGCCTATATTTATTATTAGGTATTTATTTTATATTTTTAAATTAAGATTTTAATTTTTTTAAATGTTTGTTATATATTATTTATTAAGCCAAAATTTTAACAACTCGGGAACTAATTCGGATATACCCTTTGAAAGAACCCGGGAACCAATTCGGACACTCCGATTTAAAGTATGTAGGTACTTACGTAGATCAAAATAATAAAATAAAATATTAGTGTAATCCGTTTTTCGGATTTTAAACGTGAATCCCGGTTTTGGTTTTGGAGTTGTACCTAGTTGTAGTTGAAGTAGAAGTTGAAGTTAAAGTTGTAGTTGTAGGCCTGGAATTTATACATATTAATTAGTTACTGAAAAAATTACATACCTAAGTAATTTGAAATGTAGTAGAATCTTATATAGATACATTTCTATTAAATTAAGTTAGAACATATTTTTTTATTATTAAGTTTGTAACTTATTGTTTATGAATTTATCGTAAGTTTATTTTTATATAAATTTTGTTGAATGGTTAATTTAAGTTTACAATTTTAGATATCTTATTTATGTTATTACATACCATTTCGATTCAGGAAGGCAATAATGATCTTTCAAATATTTCCTGCTGCACGGAGTTATTTTACAACACTCATTAGCGATAGCCCTTTTAGATTTGAACGAGTGAGTACCTGAAAACAAAGGTAAATCATTAGCAAAGACAAACATTTTTCAATAAATCTAACTAAAAAGAATATGCTTAAAATAAGTTAAGGGGGTCGCAGCAGACGAATTTTTCAAGCGTTTTAGACCAATAAGCGGTAGTAAATTACACATACTTTGGAATGTCCGATTTTAATTTTTTATACATGTATGAACTCTTTGACAAAATATCTAGGTTATTTAGGAAGTCGATTTTCAATTTTCAATTTTAAAAGACCTTAAAATAACGATTTTTTTTTCAAAAATTCCATGAAATAATTACGTTACATTTGTATTTATTTTTGGCACATCTAATTTTAAATCGAAAAAGTGATTCCTAAAGAGCATAGTCTAGAAGTTTATAAATTCAACCATTTTTTCAAAATTACAATCGGCCTTCAGGAAGTATGTTTAATTTACTACCGCTTTTAGTAGTTTTTATAGCATTGCAAACATGAATATTATATTTCACTTTTCGTAAAGTAATGACATGTTCCTGCGCGTGCGAGAGTTTATTTCTGCGGCGGCTCGCGGCTGCCGACCGGCCGTCATAGATTCTCGGAAGTCGGAAACAATTAGCCGATAAAGATTATTGGATAGGTATAGAACATTACTAATGGGCGACAATAATAATTATATTTTTCCAAATTTAATACAACCCACATACATTTAAATTTCAAGGAAATACAAAGTATAATAACACTATCAATATTTTCGTTATGTAAATTACGATCTAGATTATGTTAGAAACCTTGTAATTTCAAATAATAATAAAGTTTTTAAAAAATATTTTATAAGAACATTTTTAAATAAGTGCATGTTAAATTTTATTAATTTTTTATTGTATTTATTTTAATAATTTGTGATGTATAAACTATAAATTAAATTATAATTTACCTAACGAAAATATTTATATTTAAAAAATTTTTAAAAAATCAGCCTTTTGACTTAAATAAGTGTTTTAACCATATAAATTTTTCTGAAAATCAAATTTACATATTGGCTATATTGAATATTTCGAGAAAAAAAATGTATCAATTTTTAAGTTTTTTATTTTTTTATATGGTTTTAGAATTAATTGATTTAGTAAATGAACGTGAGTTTCCTTTTCCTATCGGGGATGGTTTTTAACACTACTTTTTTAAATAATTGTATTTGTATAAAAATGTTAAGCAATGTAATAGTTAATAACTATGAAATAACAAAGTGATTCTCTTGTGTAGTATAATGTAATTGTACATTTTTGCGAATTGCAGCGAAAGCCGAGTAGTTAGTAGGTAATATAATAGTAAAAGACACGGTTTAAGATATACTATATATATAATATATACTAATATATAATAATAATAATATAATACTAATATATAATATATACGATATATCTTAAATCGTGGTAAAAGATAACGCGCGCAATTGAACATGATATATTGCCATTTTAATTAGGTATACGTAGTTCTGGGAATTCGTAATACTGTCGACGACCGAATGTCCGTGGCACGCGATAATGGATTACACACACTAATGTTCATTTACTACTCACACATAGACATAGCCAAAATGTTCATGTTATGTGAATTGCCTAAATATTACTCCTTAAAACATGATACGCTGGAGCCCCCTTAAGATCGACGTTGTACTAGCTAGCGTTGTACGTTGGTTCCATCGATAACGGCGTCGTTTCCAGTCCTGTATATCTTAGTCCATGATTCTCACTTCTAAATTTATTACATACTGCACAATTACCAATATATTCCTCGATATCTTTATCTAAACCTTTCCAATAAAACAAGGAACGTGCTCTCATTTTAGTCTTACAAATTCCAAGATGAATTTCGTGTAGTTTAAATAAAATTTTATTCTGTAACTTCATAGGGACAAACACACGATTATTAAGAAAAAGTAAATCGTCATCATATAATATTTGGTAACGCATATTAAAATATGGTATAAGCTCGCGCGAGACTTTATTGTTATGCTTAGGCCAGCCATTCTTGCACACGTATACTAATTGATTTAATAAATCATCTTTAATTGTTTCTTGTACAAACTCATTTCGAATATTTTTAGACATATTAATTGAATGAACTACATCGGAAACATCAACGTCATTATTATCTCGAGACGATATACACGCTCGACTTAATGCATCTGCGATACACATTTTTTTTCCGGTACATGTATAAGATTAATATCATATCGTGATAATTTGACCTTAATGCATTGAAGCCTTTTAGACGGAATGTCATTTAAGTTCTTTTTCATTAGCGAAATTAAAGGAAGGTGATCGGTTTGAACTGTCACGCGCCTACTATATAAATATAATGATGAAATACCTTGCACGCAAATAAGACTGACAGAAATTCCTTATCAACCTGTCCGTAGTTAATTTCGGTTTCAGATAAGCTTTTCGATTTAAAACAAACTGGTCTGCCTTCTTGTAACAAAACACATTCAATGGCAAATTTACTACTATCTGTCTGTATGATCACGTATTTTGTGTTATCATAGTTTCTAAGTACGGAGGGACCAGCAATTAATGTTTTAATTTTATTTACACACTCATTATGTATTGATGTCCATACAAACTCATTATTCTTTGTAAGAAGATCTCTTAGTGGCTTAGTCAACATTGCCAGGTTAGGAATAAAATTTCCGACGTACCTAATTAACCATACCTAAAAACCTTTGCAAATCTTTTATAGTTTTTGGTACCTAATACTCGAAAATAGATTTAATACGATCACTATCTGGTTTCATGCCTTCATTTGAAAATGTATGTCCAAGGTAATTAACTTTATCTACCTTATATTAAAATGCAGTGTTACTACTACCAGTACTACCTATTAAATGTTATACATCCGTATAATAATAGTTGTTTTATCAAATATTAAACATTAAAAATTACCTACCTATTAACTGTTATTATATCTATATGATTTAGTGCCTCGGTGGAACTATATACTATAATATAGGTAATTGAGAATCGTTAAAAGAACGGTTGTTTAATAAGTACAAGAACTATATGCACTAAAAAAAAAATAATACTATGCTAAATATGGTGCAAATATGCATGGTTTAAAAATAAAAAAATATTCAATAATATCAAAAATAAAACGCATCTCAACGAAGGTGCAAAATAAAAACCTGTGCCAAATTTGTGTACTATATATCATTTTTATTTTTATTGTAAACAGTATTAAATATTGATTGAGGCTCTTAAAAATAACCTCCTGGAATGACAGCTGGTCGACCAGTAAGTCTCCGTTCAACAGACAATACATTCATTGTATAATTTTGTGCCCTGTGAGCTCAATTGTGTATTTCAAATGATTGTTGTTTCCAAGAACCGGAGACCACCCAAAACTAAGTTTACAGCAATGCATGCCTATACGTTTTCACAACAATATATGGCCACCCGCTGTCATATTGGCCGTCTCCACGAAACTGAACGATCTTTGCCTGTATTTGGTCTTGATAATATGGCTATGTGTCGTATATATTTATATTTATATACGAAAAGTTCACATAATATTTTGACGTCCATAATTTTCCTTTTGGAAATGTAATTCAAATTAAATACAAAATGAGAAGTTAAAAATTAAATAACTTTTTAACAGTTGAAACACTTGAAACTGCAATAATTGATTTTCACTAGATTTTACTTTAGCAACCAGATTTATGAGAAACTCGGATTTTGTTTTTTAAGATCAGTGAGGGGGTAAACATTTTAGAAACAGACGACCAAATTTTAGTACAGTTAGAAATTAGTCCGAAATTAGTTACATACTCGTACTTAAAAAAAGGTTCCGGCAGAAAATTTCCCATTATGACATTCACCGGTAAGCGATCTTTGATAAAATGGGACGTTGAGCGGTAGTTGACGGTCAGCGCGTTGAGATTATTATCTTGTTTCGATCATGCCGGAGAATTTTTTTAATTTATCATTTTTAAATTCCGAGTGGAGTGAAACAATGCATTATATTTATAATTATGTTTTTCTTCTATCTGTCTTTCACATTTACGGTATGAAAAAAGTTTTGATTTTTAAGTTGAGCATATTTTCTGTTAGAAATAGTTAATTTATTTGATATTTTTAAGATTACATTACTACATTAGACGGTCAACAGCGATCACGTTTAAAGATAAAGTGCTATCTTTAATCGTGACAGCGATTCAGCGATTGTAAAAATAATAACTAATAAGTGATAATACCCGGTGGTCCTCGTTTACCAGCAGGCTTGCTAGTTGTTTATTGTTTGTTTCAAATTTGAAAGTGTTCGTTATTTAATTCAGTGCAGTTATTAAAATTAAAATTTGTTATTCGATATTCATAATGTTCAGCATTTTTAGTAAAAATATCAAAAAAAAAAAAGTATTCAAAGTACATCAGACCATTCAGACAGTGAAACTGTTGATGATCCTGGTCCAAGCACTCCAAGCACGTCACGTAGTTTGTGTGAACAAGAACAAAATGTTACCTACCTTAACGTTAAAATTGTTCCCGAAGAGATATTAAACACATTTGCTAAGATTGACAGAAGATTATGTTTAACACTTTAATAATTTTAAATCATAAAATACAATAAATAAAAATGAAATGTGTTAAAATTGTTTAGTATTTTAATATACCTAATAATAATAGTCAAAATAAAATATTTTAAAGGTGTAATGGGGGGGGGGGGCGGAGCCCCCCACGGCAATATAACGGTTTACCTTTTGTAGCACCCCCAAGATTTGAACTCTAGTTGCGCCACTGATCCAAAAGCAACTTTACAAGAATATTTTGAAGAAGTATTTGATAAAAGCAAATCTATAAAAAAAACAAATTTACTAGATAATAAAGTGTCGTTTTAATAATTTAATTAGTTGATTAATAAATTACATAAGTATATATAAGGACATTTATATTTTTAATTTTCATAACAGTTTTTTTATTTAAAAAAAAATATTTCTTAAATAATTAAGTATACATACCTAAATAAAAATATATGTGTTTAAAATGCATTTTTTTATTGAAATCATAAAAATAGTCAATTAGATAAACAAATATTGAAGTACTGGTTTATTTTATACCTAATTGATAATTAAAATCAATTTTCAGAAGAATCTTCATCATCTGTGTACATTATTTGTTATAAACGTTTAATTAAAATATAATGTGTAGTACGAAAAATTTAAAATTTTAGGCCCTGACACGTATATAATATAAAGTAAAAGATATGGCGATTACGCGTATATAAATTCACGCAACAAATATAAAAGGCATAATAATATGACAAAAAATAATTATAAGTTAATAACAAGAAATAGCAATTCGTGCATAAAAAAGAATATATTATTCGCAACGGCCTAGCATCACGACGACGGACGGAGGAGAACAAAATTGCGGCGGCAGTAGATAACGCGCCGATACTAGATTCGCATAATATTATATAATTCACAAGACACAAAATATAATTAAAACAAAATAAATATAAAAATAACGGCTGGTGCTCGCGAGTGTTTGTGTATGTGTGTGATTGTGTCGATCGGCTGTTCCTCCGTAACCGATAGTATTTTACTATATTATATTATATTAATTTATGGCGGCAACAACGATATTACAAAATATTCAAGTTATGATTTTGAAGTTGCGGGAGTTATATGAGAATGTTTACCAGATTAAGTGCGATAGTGGTCATGACTTCTGGAAGAGGAAGTTAATCAATAAAAGTTTATTTTTTAATTTCAAATCAGTAAGTGATAATTATTGATATAATTTATTATTTAAAATATTAGAGAGAGAAAATGCGATGACGATGATTTAAATTTAATTTAATTGCAAATAAGTATAATTTAATTGTAAATAAGTATAAGCCTACAAATGGAAAAACAATTTTAGATGTGTTAGATATAAGTTATTCTTATAATAATTTATTAAAAACGGAGAATGATCGTAATGGATATTTTGGTTCATGTCTAGCAGAAGTTTGGTTATAATTATATTTTACAATTTTTAAAAATAAACTGATTCACTGTTTTATAAATACTAATTTTGATAAGTTTAAATACTTATAGAGGATTGAAGTCTAATAAATATTAAAAACGCTCGCCTTTACATACTGAAACGAATGTAAAACTATTTAAATAATCATTTTATATCAGTTTTATTTAAAATTTAAATTTAAATCAACAGAAGAATCGTCATAATTTTTTTAACACAATTAATCATTAACCTAACGTTTGATCATAATGTTACAAATATAACGCACCAAAAATAATATTGATTGTATATACACATTTCGATGAGTGTCCGACATAAATATTGTTGGAAATGAATCTATAAATACTACTGATATTTGACAAAACGTAATAGTTATTTTTAATAGGACTATGATAGGTATACTAAGAAGCGTGACAGTCAGTGTCCCGCGAACATGCATCGCAGGACGCATTATTTGACTCCTAGATACGGGACGTCCCGCCTTACGCGGGACGGTTGACAGCCCTAATCATGTCTGAGGCAATGCATTATAAATATTATAAAATTATGATAATATTTGGATTTTAATGAAATAATATTATACAGCTAGCCAGTGGCGCCGAAGTCAGTTTTTAGAGGTATTGCAAAGCATACCTGCAAAGCAAGACCCACCCACCTACATTAGGTTTTATGGTTTATCCTAATTCATAATGTTAGCTATGACGATAAATAAAATAATTTATAACTTTCATAAATTAAAATAATTTTAGCCAGTGTGTTTCATAGGCTTATTACACCCTCCCACCCTTAACGCTATGCAGGACCTTATTAAATTATGTATATCAATTTTCAAGGATTCACTATACATAATAAATTACCATCTATATTCATATAGTAAAATAAGTCCCTTTCGATTATGTTACAAATGAATTTTATTAAACAGTTAATTGTTAAATTTAAAGATTGTCATATTATACTTTATATTTATAAGTCAACCGTGAAAGCTGCAGCTTGCATGCTATAATGTAACGTCTTATCTTGTACTACAACTATAATTTTAGCCCGTGTTTTTCGTAGGCTTATTACTGCAATACCTGGACATAGGGATCGACGCCACTGTATATAGTTTTTTTTTTCTTCTGTAACATTCGCTTACCTTACATTTTCAATACCTTACGGAAAATACCGTAATGATATAATGTACTTATTATAGAATAAAATATATATATTTATCGTGGGCCTGTCCACGGGGGGTGCAGGGTATGCACCTGCACCCTCTGTGATTTCAAGTGGCACCATGAATTAAGAAAAATTGTTCAAAAAAGGGGGCTAGGGCACATTAGCCCTTTGGGTACGCATCAGGTTGGACCCTCTGACCAAAGATCTAGACACGCCTATGATATTTATGCATACTTTACGGTGTATCTAACCCGATTAAATATATACAACTAGATAGTTATATGAGTAGTAAGTACAGTATATAAGGGTCTCTATAATCCGAACACGGCAGGCTAATCCGAAAGACGCGGTAATCCGAACGGGCTTGAGAATTATCTTATCGCCATAATATGTACATATGTATGTATTTATAAATAATATTTTCCGGTAATAAAATGTTTCAATTATGTGGGACTAGGCATACCAATCCATGATGGGAACCAATGTACAAAAAAAAATCAATATTTTAAATAGTAAAGTTATTAATTATACTCATAATTATATGAATCTATCTATCTATATATATAAAAGTAAGTGGCGGTTTCTATTATCCTTATGATCTCGAAAACTACCCGACTGATTGACTTTAAATTCAACATAGATATTCAGCTACTTTAACTTTTCCTATATTAATCTTTGTTAACAAACAGTTTCCATAGAAACATAATCATATAATAATAACATATAATAATAATTATAAAATATACATTAAAATAGATACATGAAGTCGTCTCGACCTGGTGACCTAGAAAGACATCGAGTGGGGTTTTCATGTCAGTTCTGACCTTCCTCAGATGTAGCTGAATATCTATGTTAAATTTCAAGTCAATCAGTTGGGTAGTTTTCGTGATCATAAGGATAATAGAAACCGCCACTTACTTTTATATATATAGAAGAGTTTTTTTAATTGAACGTTAGAAATCAATAAGTGTTTTTAACTCATACGTTATTGTCGAATCATTTTTTATGGGTACTCGTATAATATTTGATTGAAATTCTTGGATAATTTTAAAAGAACATACAATGCAAGTTTTAATATAAACACCCTTGAACGTAACGATATCATTAATTTGATTAGTTTTATTCAAAATTGATTGTAAGAAGTTGGGTATTGTTATGTTATTATTTGTTGCAAATGTATACTCGTGTCCAGCGAAAAGCATAAATTCTCGCAAATCTTGCAGTCTGTTTGCCCAGTAATTATTGATCATCACGTTCAAGATATGATCTGGTGGAAGATTTTTTATTTGATTCCTCAATGTTGGATTTGATAAGAGTAAGAGGAATGTAACCGCTGCAAATGAGTTGTAACCGTCTGGGAACCCT
Source organism: Diuraphis noxia (assembly GCF_037042655.1). Lineage (NCBI taxonomy): Eukaryota > Metazoa > Arthropoda > Insecta > Hemiptera > Aphididae > Diuraphis > Diuraphis noxia. Next base: position 77,559,461 of record NW_028301711.1, read on the forward strand.
CTGAGATTGGATATGTTATTTGCTGGATTATTATTCTGTTGAACTTCTAAAACTTCTCTTGGAATAGCCCAAACCTGTTCAACATGGCATATAATCACAGCAATTCGTGGCGGAAAGACAATAACCTACCAGAGTCGGGTCTAAATTTTTGTCTCAAGAAGTTGTATTGCAAGATTGCTAGTGTATCTGCGACAACTTTAAAAGTATCATAATTTATCAGTGTAGGACATTCAAAGATGTGACTCTAGATAGGGCTACATATATTTTGTCCCATTGCAAAATTGTGCGCCCCTGCGTAAATGACTACAGTCTTTAAGCGTAGGTTTTTTCCGATATTCTTTGGTATTTCTCACTCTTAATTATAATATTATTATTATACCTAATATAAAATAATAATCCTGCAAACGTAAAACAGACCTGCTAATGTCAATCATACGAAATGTACTGAACCTCTGCAACGGTGATTCGTTATTGTTATCACTGTCTAGCTTATCATACTTCCATGCTTGGTATATGTAGATTATTATGTATTGTATATAATATATAAGTTAAATGTTGTAAGAATTACTTGTATGAATTATCTTTATGTAATCAAATTAAGAACAAGTGATGAATAAATAGCGTGTTATTTAACACATACAAATAATATATTCATTATAAAGTATAAAAAATACAATATATTATCAGTGCAAACATTATTTGTTAATATGATTTATCTTGTGGTTTTTCACCAGTGCGTGTGCGTCGATGTCTTATCAATTCGCTACTTCTACTGAACGATTTGTCACATCACACCCGTACGGTTTTTCACCAGTATGTGTGCGTCGATGTCTTATCAAATTGCTACTGTGAGAGAACGATTTGTCACACACATCACATCCGTACGGTTTTTCACCAGTGTGTGTGCGTCGATGTATCATCAATTGGCTATTTGTTGTGAACGATTTGTCACACACATCACACCCGTACGGTTTTTCACCAGTGTGTGTGCGTCGATGTATCATCAATTGGCTATTTGTTGTGAACGATTTGTCACACACATCACACCCGTACGGTTTTTCACCAGTATGTGTGCGTCGATGTCTTATCAAATTGCTACTGTGAGAGAACGATTTGTCACACACATCACACCCGTACGGTTTTTCACCAGTGTGTGTGCGTCGATGTCTTATCAAAATGCTTCTGTGAGAGAACGATTTGTCACACACGTCGCACCCGTACGGTTTTTCACCAGTGTGTGTGCGTCTTCGGTCGAACTTTACCTTGGTCATTTTTTTCGCCGGAGTAATGGCAGGCTGTTTCTTTTTGGTAAATAATTTATTTAATATTTATTTGTTTTTTCTTAAAATTATTTGGTAACTATATACTTCTCTGCTTATAATCGATTAGACTTTATTGACATCACAAGATTTTCAAGCCAGTATTTGATGCAGTATTTTTTTTACATTAAATAAAGTATAATATTATGCTTTTACGTATTATTAGTAATTTATATTAAACTTTATAATAATAACTGATACCCTTGCACTTAATATTCCCTTAAAAATACCAACTATTTATGATTCAAAATTTGTGTTTAATTTGTCGTTTAATACCAAATGTAGCTATTGATGTTCAAAACTTCTCGTGTTACAAATTCTCGTAGATTTACCCTATCTTAATCTCCATTAAAGATTTTAAACATACAGACATCATCGTTATAGAAAGAAGTAAAAATCACGGCCTCATTCTGGACCTGACAATCCGTTGGGCTTGGGAAACAAATGACCCGCAACAGAATAATGCAGTAAACGAAGAAAAGAAAAGTAATATAGGCCGTGCATTCCATGGTTTCAACAACAGCATAGCATCGCAAATTGGGAAGTTTTTGGACTTTAGTTTGGAGCTCGGGGTACAGCCTCAGGGTTCCTAAAGCCATTCTTCCGATCACACGACCTCGCTATGCAGGAGCTTATTAAATTATGTATATCAGTTTTGAAGGATTCACTATACATAATAAATTACCATCTATATTCATATAGTAAAATAAGTCCCTTTCGATTATGTTACAAATGAATTTTATTTAATTGTTAAATTTAAAGATCGTCGTATTATACTTTATATTTATAAGTCAACCGTGAAATCTGCAGCTTGCATGCTATAATGTAACGTCTTATCTTGTACTACAACTATAATTTTAGCCCGTGTTTTTCGTAGGCTTATTACACCCACCCACCCTTAATAGGTATTGCAACTGCAATATCTGGACATAGGGATCGGCGCCACTGCAGCTAGCATAACGATACGTAGGATATTTACAGGTGTGTAAAAGAACATTTTTCTGTTGAAAAATTCAAACGATTGGTACATGAGAAATCCTGACGCCGCACACTATTATTTGTATATTTTACTAGGTACTCGCTCGACCTAACGCACAAAGTATGGATTGCGGGAAGGTTATTGTAGGACAATATATTATATATTTTTAATTCTTAGAGATCATCTTAAATCCTATTCATTGCCCAACCCCAAGTCCCCAACCATAAAATATCGGGATTTCTGCCCAGTAACTCTGTCGTCTGCCGAGACACAGTCAGTCTGTTCTAGACACTCATATTTTTACGTACTCTCTGCGCTCCGTGTTTTCTCAGTCTTTACGCATTTATTAACTTTCTGTTTTATTTTTTCTCAAAATGATTTCAATAATAGAATTTTTATCTTTATTCGTATTTGCGTTAGCTACATCGAGAGGTGGACGAAGAGTATTGAACCCGCTACTAAATACGAATGATTTAATAAATATATATGGTATAGAACTGTAAGTATGATCTTTATATTATTTTTAAAATGTATATTATTTTCTCATTCGCAATATAGTGTTAGAACGCGTGCAGTAGAAGACTATGAAAATGCGGTTGAAAATTTAGAATATGATAACATGAGTGAAGACGAGTCTGAGATCACCGGCAACGATGAAGATGACGCGCGCTCGGAGACATTTTCACCCACTCTTACAACCAGTAATTATGAATTAGGGGAGACGTATAATTTTTTAAATGCTTTATTAGACGGATTCCTATGGGAATATGTGAATTATTATGAATTTATGATGATAAAATTATTTTTATACCTGACATTATGATGGGATTTAATATTTATACTTCTATTAACCTTGCGCAAGAAAAAATAAAATGGGGTGAGGGTACCGAATGTATGGAGAATTATACTGTAAGGTGTGGTATAATTATGAGAAAAATTAAATTTAACCCTATTTTAATAGATTTAAGAATAACTAATACGGTTTTTGAATTCGATGTAATAAGAGTCAATTATTTTTGTTATGAATATGTTGAGATGGTATACATATTACATTTTGGATATAATATAACAAACATTCTGAATAAAGAGACAGATTATATTTTTTTCAACTATTTAAATGTAGAGTATATTGTGTCAGGAACTTCGATAAATGACAACCCCATTTTAAAATACTTCTGCATTAATAATTATTTCCGTTATAAAACGATTTTCAATCGTGATAATTTAGATAAAATGCAAATGAGATCTCAAAATAAAAAAAGTCATATGGTTATAAAAGATAAAGAAATGTTATTAGATTTATTAAAAGATTATAAAATATATATATATATATTTTATCAGTTTAATGTCACGTTCCTTCATCACGGCTAGAGATGAAGACATGATACATCATGTAACATGAATTATTTTTTTGATTTTTTATTTCCAGTCTAACCTACGGGAAACTAATCTAGCCTAACCTATACATTTGTTCTACATTTTCTCGGCTAGGTCTTACTACGCCCCTATTGAACCGATCAGATTTCAAAAATAGTTCACCAATTAGTGATTGATATGAGCAGACAAAACGACAATGTGAAAATATCGACTGTCGACCTCAGAATTGAATTAGAAGCTGACGAAGCGTTTCCAGCTTCCGCTTCAGCATATTGCTTAATATTACATGACTAAATTATAACTTATAATCCATTTAATGGAGAAGTAAGAACCTTGTAAATATTTATTGTAAATCTTAATATTATTAAATAAAAATATATTTTTATTTATCATGTTTATTTTTATTCTACATATTATCTAAATTATTTAACTTTTATAAATATTATAATAATCTACGTTTTACGTTATGCGATGGTGTTGGGTGTTGAGCGCTCCGTTTTTTTGCCGACTTGTTAAAGAATGATGGTGAGGGTGGAGGTGATTGTACGAAAACAGTTGGACCATCGTTCTCGTCAACTCCATCACTCGCTGACGAAGGTTGTATATAACTAGGTGTAATAAACCACGGAGGGTACTGCGCAAAATTATCCGAATCGTACCCATCGAATGCTGGTGGCGGTAGACTGCTACTATATCCATCGTTCTCATCAATAGGCTAAACAAAATAATAATTTATATAAATATAATATTTTATATGAGATGAAGGCGGCGTATTATATCATTGTTAATAGATACAATATTATTTTTATATGAAGACAAATATTTTATAAATTACCTTAGCTAGAATAGATATATCATAATTTTTCTGTATAATTGATATTTTTTTGTCTGGAGTATAGTTTGGCGATATCGGTGAATACCCACACTGTAAAAAGTTTGTGTTTAAATATATATGTTTGTATATAATATTATATTTATGTATTACCTTAACTAAATTATTGTCATTCTCCAACGGATTGATTTCATCCTCTGCATTCATTTCTTCTTCCAATCTATCCATTCCTTTCATTACTACTGAATAGCTAGGTGATAGAGTTGACAGTCCGTGGAAATCCTTATACAACTAAAATAAAAATAAATGTTATTTAATATTTTATGTACGAAATAATATATAATTCAATTATTACTATAGGATTTAGTGTGTTCCGGTATTCCATACATTGTTTAGCTAATTGAGCAACCGCGAACATTTTAATTTGGCTGAGGTGAGGTGCAGTCATACTCTGTTTAACTTCTGTGTTACGAACGTAAATTTCCATTTCTAATACATTTTTAGGTGGTGAATCCAATCGTAAGCACTTTTCAGTCAAATATACTTTATATTCATCCATTTGTTTCATAATTTTAGGTATTATATTCGCTTCTTTTTCATTTATGTTCGCTGTAATACACCATTCCAATTCTTGGAGTTTTATTAAATCAGTTCGATTTAATAAAACTCTGCACCCGTCTTCCGTTTTTGATTCAATTACTAAAACGTTTGAACCGCTATAAACCATAGTTGATATTTTATAACAATCGGTTTCCAGAAAAATCGTACGTTTATACGATAGTGGTATATCCAGTATAAAAGATAAAATATTCCCCATTAGTGAATATATACGTCTGAGAAAATCCGGTGCTATTTTGACGTGACGAGAAGAAGTTATCAAATGAATAACCACTCGACATTTTTCAACCGGGTCAATACCAATGTGTACAAATTTGCGGCTAACAAAGTCGAGTGTGTAACTATAGTGGATTCGATGAGCTCGACCGGAGGTGATGGTGGTACATAAGTGAAGGCTTTCTTCTTCTTTTCGTTGTATAAGGTAGCGTTACCTACGATTGAACCGGCCATATTGTAAATTAATTTAAAAATTGTAAAAATGCTAAACACTGAAAAATTATAGAAATAATAAACACTTAAAATTTTAAAAACTTGGTAAAATAATAAACACTACACAATATTATAAGACTTGAAAAACTATAAGCTTAGAACAATTTATTAGACTGATCAAAACGTAGAGGAGAATTACAAGTGTGTAAGACTAAGAACAGACTGATTGAATGTCGGCTCTTGCAGAGCCAAGTGTCTATCGACGGGTCCATTAATGGGTGGGAGATACAATATTGAGCTATCTAACGTTTAAGCGATTAAGACATTTTATATTAAAGAAGATGTTTTTTTAAATTGTTGTTGTCGCGTATATCTATGAGTCCAACGTATATCTATGAGTCCAACGTATAAGCGATTAAGATATTTTTTAGTATTAATGACATTTGCTTATAATAATAATATATAGAATGTTATAAACAGATTGGTAATTATTATGTTATTCACTAATATATATTAATTTGTTGTTGTTGTTAAGTATAGTATCTAAAGGACGAGAGTTCACTCGCGACTTATACATTTTCATTAATATGTATTTTTTAGATTGTTTATTAGACGGTTGTTTTTTTAAGTATGATAAAATTTTGTGGGAAGGTACAGATTTTGTTATGTATATCATTTATTAATATGTTATTCCCAAATATATGTTTTTTTAAATTGTTGTTGTCGCGTATGAGTCTAACGTACAAGCGATTAAGATATTTGTTAGTACTAACGATATTTACTTTTCATAAAATATCATCCGCTTATAATAATAATATATAGAATGTTATTATCTAATAGGTATTTTTAATTATTTATTAAACGGTAATGTTTTTGAAGTATGATACAATTTCGTGGGAAGGTACAGATATCATAAGTATATCTAAGAGACAAGAGTCTGTAATTGATAACTGATAAAATATATATAGCTCACATAACGGATCGTAAGGTAGTGGGAAGGTGGAGTATAATATATAAAATATGTATCGGTCACGTGATGAGTAGATGGGTTCAGGTGGAAGGGTAAATATACAAAATATGTATCAGTCATGTGATACGGGTGGAGGGAGGGGTAAATATACGTCACACACGTATGCGACAGGTGGTGGCGGCGGTGATGTGGGATGTGGGGTGGGGTAACGTCGCGTACGTACGCGAGTGACGAGGAGGGCCAGCAAATGTGAGGAGGGCCAGCAAATGCGAGGAGGGCCAGCAGAGGCTAGTAGCGATGGGATGCGGGGTGGGGTAACGTCGCGTACGTACGCAAGTGACGAGGAGGGCCAGCAGAGGTGAGGAGGGCCAGCAAAGGCTAGTAGGGCCAGTGGGCTAGTAGGGCCAGCGGTCTGAACTCTCATTTTTATACTACTGACAGGTATTAACAAATAAGTTTCAAATAAAAAATAAGTTATTTATTCTTATACATTTTTAACATACAATATGTTTTATTGAATTGAAAAATATATATATACATATATATAAGATATAACACTTAAAATTAAAAAATATATTTGTCAAAATTATAAGTCAATATTACATACACAATCACAATCAACATTAAAAAAAAATAAAATTCTCTTATTTTTAACTCTAGCTAGAGTAGCTTACTACCTAGGTAGCTTTGCGAATGGTCTTCATAAATCAAAAAATAATGTCACATCTGATGAGCGACATTCGGTTACTATCTTGGCTGCATTTAGTATTGATCCGAATGCTTCCACAAGGTCAATATCCAGGCAAACAAACATAATCCATACCTCTGTACACCGTATTTTTAAGACCAATTTGTATCACCCGTATAAAATACATTATGTACAAGGTTTAAAACCTTCTGACCCAGAAAGGCGATTAGAGTTTATAGCGAATATGGTACTGCGGTTTTAAATTTATTTGACAATGTTCCGGAAGGTGTCGAAGCGATTCGATAGTATATTAGGAAAGCAAGGAAAATTCTCTACAAGTTAAATATGAATCTAGCAGGGTTGTCCAACTGGCGGCCCGCGTAAGGTTTTACGGAAATCATATATTTTCTTTAAATGCTACCATTGTAAAAAAAGATGTTATAAAAGAAAAACAAAAAATGCATAATAAAAATATTTATAGGTATATACGAATATATATATATATTATATACTTATAGGTATAAAATATAATATACAAAAACAGTTTAATAATTTTAATTATATTAAAATATTATAACGAACAACTGTTTTGCAACGATTACGGCATCCAACGGGCCCCATCAATGACTGGTAAAAAAACTGGATTAGTGGGTCTGCTTCGAGAGAATGGTGTTATTTGTCCGACAATACATTGTATTATACATCAGGGAGCTTTATGTGGAAAATCAGTCAAGCAGGATCAAGCTTTTCAGACCGTGATTAAAATTATAAATATGATTAGAGGTGGAAATCGATCCCTTTTGGCTTTTACACAGGCAACTTAGGCAGTTTTTAGTGGACACAGAGGCTGAGTATGGAGACTTGCTAATGTACAACCATGTAAGGTGGCTGAGTGCAGGAAAGTGCATGGAACGATTTTTTGCCATAAGAAAGGAAATCCCTCCATTTCTTAATAAATACGTTTCATCCGATACAACTGAACTGGAAGAGAAGTTTCAGGATCCAGAATTCTTAAGACAGTTAGCTTTTATAACAGATCTGACTAATCACCTTAACAGTTTAAACTTGAGTCTTCAAGGAAGAAACCAGACGGTTTCAGATTTGGTCGGAATAATAAACGGATTCCGGAATAAGCTAAACGTGTTTAAACATGCTTTGGAAAAGAACAACCTAACACACTTCCCTAGCTGCCTGAAACTAGCAGAAGAACCCAACAGTGAGAAAAATATTGACTTTTCATGCTGCAGTTCACAAATTCAACAAGTTATTAATGAATTCAATACACGATTTAAAGATATTGAAAGTCTCAAAAGCAGTGTACTGCTTTATAATAATACTCTTGGAGCATCCATTGAAGATCAACCACCTGACTTACAACTTGAGTTAAGTGACCTTCAAGCTGACATGTTCCTAAGCACCAGACAAGAAAAGGGACCTGAATTTTTTTAATTGCTATCTAAGGAGAAATTCCCAAACCTGCGAGATTTTGGACTGAAAATGACATCAATGTTCGGAAGCACATATATATGTGAAAGTGCCTTTTCCCACATGAAATACATTAAAAACCCCAACAGAAGCAACCTTACTGATTCTACCTTACGTCATCAAATGGGATTGTCTACAACTGAACTGGCAGTGGACATTTCTTCATTGGTGGATGAAGCCGATCGACCACAGTCTTCAAATTAGATATATTTTCATTATTATTACAATGTTTGTCTTAGTTCTTTAAAAAACTGCCTCTACATTTTCTGCATGTAGAAAAAATTTAGATGTTGAGCAATAAAAGAAATAATACTACTTTTTTGTTTTAATTATTTTTATACCTCTCATTATTTTGTTGTTACATTAACAAAATTAGTGTATGGCCCGCAACCAGATCAGAGGTTTAAGTTTTGGCCCTTGCGGCCTTGCAAGTTGGACACCCCTGATCTAGAGTGCACACGGGATTTGGTTGCACAGCAATAAGCATGGGAACGGCCAGGGGACCGTATTTCATTTGATCGATCGGTACATGCGGGCGCGCGGTTTCACATTTTTTTGACAATGTTACGGAAGGTGGCGAAGCAATTCTATAGTATATTCGGAAAGCCAGGAAAATTCTCTACAAGTTAAATATGAAACCAGAGTGCACACGGGTTTTGGTTGCACAGCAATAAGCGCGGGAACAGCCAGGGGATCGTATTTCAGACGATCGATCGGTACATGCTGAGGAATTATTGAAAAAGAAGCATCATGTTACTGGTCCACAATGACCGCGATTTATTTTTTTAATTTAATTGGTGACGTTTGTATTATTGTTGTTATACTGTAATTATTTCATATTATTCGTTTATTGAACATAAACATAATGTCTAAGAGGAAAACTGTCGATATTACACATTTTTTTAAAAAGAAAAGTGTAACTAGTGCAAGTGCTGTGGAAAATAATGATCGAACAATTGAGGAAAATAAAAATCGAATTGCTGTGGATTCAAGTGAGTCGTCTTTAACATCCAAAGAAAAAATTGAATCAAATATTTTTCAACCATTAAACACTGAAATTAATTTAAATAATACGCTAGGTATTGGAGATTTTTTAAATTCAAATTCTTATATTAATAATATTTTTAAAAAACAACTTCTTGAAAATCATTGGAGACCCCTAAATAAAAATGATTTTCCTTTTTCTATTCAAAATAAATGTAGTAGTATAGAAAAAAGATTCGTAAAAATAGAGCATTTGGAAAAATATTTTTGGCTACTGATATCAAAATCTATGAATGGTTTATTCTGTTTTTATTGTTCAGTTTTTAATCACTCTAATACTGGCACAGGATCAAAAAATACAATGCCTCTTAAATGTCTTGTAACCGAACCTTGAACTGGGCTAGTAGGGCCAGCGGTCTGAACTCTCATTTTTATACTACTGACAGGTATTAACAAATAAGTTTCAAATAAAAAATAAGTTATTTATTCTTATACATTTTTAACATACAATATGTTTTATTGAATTAAAAAATATATACATATATAAGCTTGTTATACATTGTTACTCCATCATGAACACTACAATACTGAACACAATATTGAAAATGACTACCTTTGAAGATGTTGGAGAGTTATATATTAAGTATCAAAATGATAATGGCACGCAAACAGAAGGAGATTTTTATAAAAACCAACTTCAAAAAAGCTTTGAGGAAATGGATAACTTGCGTCAAGTAAGTGTATATAATAGTGATTTTAAAACCGGGTGCCATGAGTATTCACTAAGTGTGCTTGTTGAAAACCACTGGTATATAATATGTAATAATATTAACACTTAAAATATAGGTAGAGAACACATATATTTTGCATACTTTACTTTATACTTTAAAAATACATTCAGAATAGGAACATATTTGACATAATTATTTACAGCAATATCACACATAGCAAAACATTTTAGTGGCAAAAAAAATGAAAGCAATCATTATGCAGAGGAGGTGGTTCAACTGGACACAGAAAATAAGTCCCTCGCAGATGAAGTTGTAAGTGATTAAAAAACAATATTCTCTACTAAGATTTAAATTAAAGACAAAAGTCTAAACATAAAATATACAAAATATTGATAGTAAATGATTAATTATAATAAAATTAGACAAATAATAATAATAATTATAAAAGCAAATAACTTAAAATTACATATCTACATTCCTTATTTAGGTTACATTGAAAGTTAAGGAAAAAAGACAGGCTGAAAAGTTGTAAGTTATTAAAATGTATATTGAAAAAAAAACATCAAAAAAATTTGAAATTATTAAACACAAAATTATTTTATAGACAGTACTACAAACAAAAAATGTAATTTTGGAAGAAGAAATTGTAAGTTTTAATTTCACAAATACACATGTCATGTTTAAATTATAAAATATACTGTTTTATTATTTTTTTTTTAGAAAAATTTAAAACAGAATGTTGTGGACACAGAAAAAAAATCCGACACAGATGAAGTTGTAAGTTACTAAAAATCAATGTTCTCTGCTAAAATTAAAATTAAAGACTATAAAGTATAAACATAAAATATACAAAATATTGATAGTAAATGAGTAATTATAATAAAATTAGACAAATAATAATAATAATTACACAGCAAATAACATAAAATATTTACATTAATTATTTAGGTTATATTGAAAGTTAGGGAAAAAAGGCTGACCGAAAAAGTTGTAAGTTATTAAACTGTATATTTAAAAAAAAAAAGCGGGTAATTCGTGGATGTCGCTCTGCTGTACAGTAGGTTACTGTAATGGATGAGATTAAATTTGAATGCAATGATAGGTATCATTGTATACGAAAAACGATTCTGAACGGAGATGATTTGTCAGTCTAGGATATATTATATTTTAATATTGTCATATATTCTATTTTGAAACAAATATTTTATTTTTCAATTAAGTCGCATTTTGCATAAGGCATAATTAATCAATTAGTGTAGTTATCATGTAGTTATCATAATTCATAATACCTTATATTATCATAGATATACGAATACCTGGCCTGAGGATAAATCGTTATCATTACGCGATTTCATAAATTATTTAAAACTCAAACGCTCAAAACATTTTTCCTATAATGACACTTCAAATTTTCTCTATAGCTATTTGAAGCAAAACTTATGGAAAACTTGGTGTTAAATTTTATAACCTTAGATATAAATACAAACAATATTATGAATTTTGAACTAAAAAATAATTTGCAAATATTCATGGTTTTGACAAATTTTTGTCAATATTGGAAATTCGAATGCTAATAAAAATTTAATTTGAATTTCCGGTGGACATTTTTATTGTGATAAAGATTGAAAAACTTGTAAGGAGCTTTGTATTAAATTCTCAAATCTTAGAATTAAAAAGAAAAACTTTTATGAATTTTGATCTAAGATAATTTGAACATTGCCGTAATTTATATGTATTTAGTCAAAATTTGAACTGTAAATGCTTATAAAAAAATGTGTGACTATATATTTCTTTTATTTTTCAAATGATATTGTAAAACTATTTTAGGAGCCTTGTATTAAATTCTCAAATCTTAGAATTAAAAAGAAAACTTTTATGAATTTCGATCTAAGATTATTTGAAAACTGCTGTAATTTTTACGTATTAAGTCAATATTTGAACTTCAAATACTAATAAAAAAAAAATGTGCCTATGTATTCTTATACTTTTTTAATCACTATAAGAATAACTCATGAGGAACTATGTATTAAATTTTCAAGTATTTTGATAAGGCCATAAAATTCTTATCGACACTTCAAAAAAAAAATTTTCAGACAAATTGAAAATTTCAGTTGTCTTAAAATATCTCAAAAAAAGTCAAAATATTTTGAAAATTAAATCATGTAAAGCAAATGCCAATCCTAATAACTGGTAAAATTTTCAAGTATCTAGGACTTATACTTTTTGAATAATAACAAATATTTAAAATTGTTTCAGGATAAATCGTTATCGTTATACTATTTCGTAAAAATTTAAAATTCAAACGCACTTAAAATTTTTCCTATAATGATGCTTCGAGTTTTCTCTATAGCTACTTGAAGGAAAACTTATGGAAAACTTAGTGTTGTATTTTTAATCATTAGTTATAAACGCAAAAAATTTTATGATTTTTCAACTTCAAAATTACTTGCAAATTTTCGAGTTTTCGACAGATTTCGTAAAATTTTGAACTATAAACACGCTTATTAAAAAAATCGTGACTTACGATTTTTAATTTTTTTTAGCTACAATAAGAACAACTCATAAGGAACCTTTTATTAAATTTTCAAGTTTTTTTGGTCGTCCAACATTTTTTACCAACACTTCAAAAAAAATTCTCAAAAAAGTCGAAAATTTCAGTGGTCTATAAATAACTCAAAAAAAGTCAAAAAATTTTGAAAATTAAAATGTATATAGATAACACTACTAAAACATTTGACCAGACACTCAAACCAAATTTTTGATTTTACATTTACAGGATTTGCAATGCAATATAATCAATCCGCCATAAGAATATCTTCTTCTTTCTTCTTTACTAAAGGCCATGCCTTGTCGTTGCAAATCTGGTACGCCATATGGTTGTCCTTCATTGCTTAATGTTTGGGAAAATTAATACAGTGGTTTCCCGTTGCCTTCTGTATCGCAATGAAATCACTTATAACTAAGTGATGCTATTCAAGTAAAGATGAATCTCTACTTGATACTAACAATGTTGCTGCCCATTGTTAGATCCATTTTGGTCGCCTTTTACGACGGGCATGGACTGCCGTGGGTGTATTCTGATCCCCCCCCCCCCACAGGGAGCCATAAGAATATACATTTACAAAAAATAAAATAAAATCATAAAAAGTTGTACAATAATATTGTATTTGACAAAGACTTAAATATTGAAAAAACTAAATTATCATGTTTTAGAAAGTTACATTATTTCTAGTACTTGTATATAAATTGTATATTGTTACACACGGGCAATTTAAAATATGAACTTACTGCCTAAAGGCAGGATTAATCTAGCCCCGACTCAGGACCGTACTAGCTACCTTTAAGGGGAGCGGGAAAAATATATTTATAGGGTGCCAACTATAATTTAATAAATCCACTTCAAAAGAAAATGGGTGTCTATAATGTCTACCCATTATTGTTTTATTTAGTTACTTGAAAATAACATCTTAATATGATAAATACAGATAATGATTTATTCTGCGATTATTAACAAAATTCCAATCAAAATATGTTTCATTGTAAAACATCTAAGAAAGTAAATTGTACACTTACTTTTAAAATTGAATTTAAAGTGCTCTAATCTACTGAAAGGTTAAACTACATGATATACATAAACGCAAGTGCGTGTTCGCCACAGTTAATTGATAATATCATTGATTAAATACAAATAAATTGCCCACGCCTGTACATTGTTCGGCAGCGCTCTGGACCCGCTATTTGGTCCCGAAAATATATTAGTTTGGACCCCAGACGTTAGAGTTCGCATTGACTGTTGTTCATTATTAGAAAAAACAATACATTTTTTATTTATTTCATGAAAAACATTGATAGTGCTATTACTGAGTATTGATAAAACAAAACGCGGTAAAGGTAAACACTAAACAGTAAATACTAAATACTAAATACACAATACACATCTCAACAATACTGCATGACTCATAAAGACATACAGTTTTTGTAACTTGTAAATAGTAAATAATATTTTGAACTTGGTAATTGAACTTAGTAATTATATTTTAATACAAAATATATATTATAGTTAATAAGCAATAATTCTTTACTACTTTCATTATTGTTTCATAATATGATAATATGTCAACACTGATAAAACTGTTATCACTGTTTATCAAATATATTGTAAGCTCTCTCCTTGATGTCACTGTGTGTGTTTTTTCTAATAAAAGTGTTTCAAGCACATGCTTAACAATCACAACTTTATGTTATTAAGTTATCCGCCCCAATCCACAATTACCAGCGTCAGGTGAAGACGCAACATGGCGCAGTCGGTAGGATCTTAACTATACTACAGTAATAGTGTATAAGTCAAGAAAACTAATAAGTAACAAAATGGTGGAGTTTGAAAAACCGGCAATACTAATATTGGACAGAGATGTGGAGGCAAATTTTGAATTATTTCAACAAGAAGTTGAGATATTCTTCACAGCAACAGAAACTACTAAAAAATCGAAAGAAACTCAAGTAGCCAGACTGTTGAACATATTGGGTGCAGAAGCTAGGAAAATATATTTCCAAATAAAAGATGACTTACCAGAACAATCAGTTAGTGCAATATTGGACGCATTAAAAGTAAGGTGTATACCAAAAAGAAATTTGGTAATGTCTCAATTCAAATTTTTTCAAAGAAAACAAAACCCGTCAGAGCCCTTTGACAAATTTTACACAGATCTAAAAGAATTGATAAAACATTGTTAATTCAAAGATGCTGAAAAACAGTTATTGTGTACTCAAATTGTATTGGGTATTCAAAATAAAGAATCTCAACAAAAGCTGCTTGAAAAGAACATGGATTTGGAGCAAACTGTTCAGTTCTGTCAGTCCATCGAATTATCAGAGAAAAGCAGGCAAGAGATCGAATCAACATCAGTAGCTGGCAAAGAAGGGGTATCAGTAAACAGAACAGAAGTTAAGACAATAAGGCAGCATCATAACAAGGAATTTAAAGGTAAGCAGCCGTTTAAAAGTAACAAAATTGGTAATAATAGTGATGTTAATAAAAACAGTTTCCAAGATGTTAAATACTTATGTAAAAAATGTAACAATGAACATGGGCCAAAAAATTGTCCAGCGTTCGGAAAAAAGTGTAATAAGTGCTCAAAAATGAATCATTTTGCTATAGGTTGCAAAAATAAGAAAGTAAGAACAGTAGATTATGGAAAATCTGACAGTAGTGATGAATACTTAAATATAAGTAGTATAGCGAGAGATCAGAATAAAGAGGAAAATAATTTAGCAAAAGCGAGTTGGACACAATTAATACAAATAAATAATTTGGAAGTGAATATAAAACTTGATACAGGTGCTGAAGTTAGTATACTACCCTCTAGTATCTATAACAAATTGTTACCAAAACCAGAAATTGAAAAGAGTGAGGTAAGAATAGAAACATTTGGAGGATTTGTAATAAAACCACTAGGTATTATATGGGTAGATTGTAGAGCTCATGGTGAAACGCAAATAAAAGGAAAATTTCTAGTTGTAAATGATACAATAAAACATGGGCATTGTATAAAAAAAATAGAGGCAATATTAGGCTCAGAATTGTGTGAAAAATTAAATCTAGTTAAAAGAGTACAAGCAATTAAGAATGAAGATCAATTCGTAAGTAACAATATAGATGTTTTCACTGGATTAGGATTATTTCCTGAAAAATGTAAATTAGTTTTAAAAGAAAATGCAGGGGGGTAAACCACTAGTGGAAGTAGGTGTACACATATTAGGAAATACTTTGGAAGTATTAGGAAGTACACGGAAGTCCGTGGAAGTACTTGGAAGTACTTGGAAGTACGTGGAAGTACATGGAAGTACTTGGAAGTACTCGGAAGTACTTGGAAATATGTGGAAGTACATGGAAATACGCGGAAGTACCGATATTAAATAATTATTATTTAACTTTATTTGGAGTGAAGCAAGTAAAGAACGTATGTCTGCCACGGCACAGTAATGTGCCCTGAGATTTTCTAGGTGTGCCGCGAGAAATGTGGTTGTCAATATTGCGTGAGTGTGCCGTGAACCAAAAAAGGTTGGGAACCATTGGTCTATATTGTTCAATATAAAAGTAAACATGACAAGAAACGGTGTTTTGCAGCTACCATGCTCTCATAATAATAATATTATGTGTGTGATGTGTATATTGCCCTGTTTATTGTATTATTAAATAATTTTGGCCTGAGTAATTAATAATAACTCTTCATTTTGAATAAAATATTTCTAAAAATAATTGAACTATACCAGTTTTAAATAAATATGGTTAAACTTGGCTATAAATAAATATGGTTGGGTTTGGCTTAGTATTATTTGCTTAGTCGTCTCCAGTCCGATCGAAGTCGTGTCCGTTGTATGACGTCTACACACATACAGCACACAAGTTAATTTTTCCCTAATTTTTCCACAGTTTTTCAAATAATTCTATGTCAATTGGTAAGTTTTTAAGATTTATTTACTCAATGTTAAGTTTTAAATAAAATATAATAACTATAATATGTCAGTAGAATCTATAATTATATTATAAATATGTAATAGGTAGATTTTAGAATTTAAATAAGTTGTATAGTAATGGAATTTCGATTTAGTATAATTAAAATAAATTTTAAAACAGTATGATACAATAATCAACACTACATATTATTATCTAGAATAATTTAAAATAAGTTTAAAAATTAAAATAAAGACTATTATTTGAAACTTAAAAAAAAATACATGTTTAATAATTTTGCGAGGTCTATTTTCAGCACTTTTTGCCTGTTTTTGTTTATAAATGTGCACATTGCTTTATTATACTTTGTGGTGCTGGTTATACTATACTGTATGCTTTTATTTCAAACAAATGTATTCATTTTCCAGATATTTATAAAAATAATTAGTGATGGGGACATAAATTGAAATAAATATTACGAAAATAATCAATTTTTTGTTTTTACTCTTGAACTCGAAATATTTCAAATTGTCGTTCCTGACATTAAATTTTATATTTAATAGTTTAAGTACTATTATCAGCCCTTTACTTACTCATTTCAGGGCTCGGAAGTTATAGCACTTAAACAATTAATTTTTAGCGCTTAAATATGCCCATTAAAACATTAATATAAGCGCTATAAATAGCACTAAAAATTGGAAAATATGCAAAATAAAATTCACAACAAATTTTTTTAAACATAAAATTTAAGAGATATCTAATTTTACAGATTTTTTTTTAAATATGAAGTATTCGATTTTTTTAATTTTACAGATTTTTAATGTTTTTAATAGAAAAATAAACAATTTATTGGGAACGAACAAAATTGTCCTATTTAATCGACGATAACATCGTTTTTCCCGTTTATTTCGGATGCGTACCATCATAATTTATGTCCAACTGACTGTAACCAGCTCAAAAAAATTCAGTTAAGAGGTTGTTATACCCGTATGTGTTGTCTCCGTTTTACAAGTGTGTAACATAGCAAATTTTACGCTCAGCAGGATCACGCGAAGCTCCGTGAATTTAAAATTTAGAGTGAATTGACCTCTTATAAAAATTAAAGGTAACATTATTATCGAGGAATTCTCATTCACTTTATATTACAGTATAATTTTAAAGCGAGTTATGAGTATTTTAAAACTATAAAATATAAAATATAAAATTATAAATAATTATAAATTTATAAGTATCTCTTAAAATACTCATAACTCGCTTTAAAATTAAAATATAATAAAAAGCGAACGAGAAGCCCTCGATAATAATGTTACCTTTAATTTTTATAAGAGGTCAATTCACTCTTAATTTTAAATTCACGGAGCTTCGCGTGATCTGCTGAGCGTAAAATTTGATATGTTACGCACTTGTAAGACGGAGACAACACATGCATATTTAACATCCTCTTAAGCATTTTTACTGACCTAAAAGGTGATAGGCACACAAAACAAAAATCGTTCTAAAATACATTCATTGCTCAGCTCAGAATCTAAAATTACAATATTATATTTTTTTTAAATTTAATATTAAATAGATATCAATAATAATAATAAATTAAATAAGGGTATATTATAAGGGTCGTTCATACACCGCCGATAACAAAATTTTCAAAAACATTAATCGCAAACGATTTATAAATACCATTGTTTTAAAAACATTTAAACGTAAATTAAAAAACAAAAAAAAAATTACATTCGTGATAAGCTACGTCTTATGGTTATATGAGGTTATATGTATCATTCTGTTTGTAAATAATATTTTAAGATCTTACATCGAACATTAAAAAAAAAACCAATATACTTTTACAAATTTAGCCGTAATAAAAAAGCTAACTAATATAATTATATAATTAGTTAATTGATTGGTTTTAAATTAGATTTTGTATTTTATTCAATCAGATAGTTTGTGTGGGCGTTAAATTAAAATATTCGAATGGAGCTTGAAATGGATATCGCGAAAGATCCAAGCATAGAAAACTGTCCTTTTGCTGAGGCTGAACAGCACTTTCAAACACTTTTGCCAGATGGAATTAAAAAGATATTTATTGCAAATGGATTTTCGAATAAATTTGTTATTTCTAAAATTGACGATAAAGATATAGAAAATACTGAACAGTTTGCAATAGAAATATTGCCAGATATTATTGATGAAAGCGAATATCCTGAATATTACGGTATCTTCAAAAATAATATTAAAAAATTTAAGATTTTAACTGGATATAAAAAAGTCTTGCTTTGTATTTCTGATTTCTATAAAGAACAACTTCAAAAGAAGTCAATAGTTAAACTGACTGCAGCACAAAAAACTGATAATAAATCACAAAAAAAAAAACAATCATTAGTTTATACTGTAAGTAAAGAAATTGAAGATATCTCTGATGATACGATAGTATCAAAAAAACAAAAATTAGATACTTTAAATGTTGATCTGTCATCAGAAAGATCGATTGTACTAAAAAGGATAAAAGAATGGCTTAAAATAAATGCAATGGATATTTACAACGATCAAGAACTAGACATAACACTTTCTGTACTAAATGATGATAACGACGTTGTAGCTAAAGTTTTATGTTTTGAATGCAATGTACGAGTTAATATATGCAAAGTGTTTAGCCCTGGACATTCAAAAAGATGGTCATTTTCCAATTATTACAAACATGTAAAATTACACCAAAAGAAATCTGCTCAATCTGTCCCTAATAAAATTAAAAATAAACAAACACTTACACTTGATAATTATATACAAATAACACATGGTGTAACATCACAACAAACACACGGACCTTCAACATCTCGAAGTATATAGAGATCATTAAAGAAACAATAACTAAAACCCCTACTAAAACTGCCGACCAAGAAGATCTCAATTGTCAGCCGGATTTTCAGAATAGCAAAGTTATGTTTGAGACGAATAACTTTTGCGATTTAAATGTTCAAACGTCTCAAGTATTGTCAAATAAAAATGAAAATAAGTGGAAAAGTACAAAATACCAGAGAAGTGAAAGAGAAAAACGTCGGAGAGAGCGATCATTGGTTACTGGAGAATTTAAACAAAAACTTATTACAAATTATATTCCTGTGCTCGATGAAGTTAGTAAATTAATGGAAAATAATCAAAACTTGAGTAATATGTTGGTGCGTAACATAGAGGAAACTGAGGGTGATAATGTTTTGTCGGTTCGATCAGCTTCTTCAGTACTTGATTCAAATTCTTTGTTGAAATGTTTATATGAATGTGCCGAAAAAAATCAAAAATCCAGTAAATATAAACACCGCAACAGATTTGACGAAGAGTTTAAGAAATTTGCTACTTATATATTTATTGTTGGAGGTAGACTGTTGTATGAAACATTACATGCAAATATGGATCGAGTTTTACCATCAATAACAACAATATTTCGTTATCTTGACAATACACAAAGTAAAGTAATAGAAGGCAGTTTTAGATTTAATGAACTTAGAGTTTATCTAATCAAGAAGAATCTACCACTAAAGATATGGATAAGTGAAGATGCCACTAGGATTACGGGAAAAATTGAATACGATGTGAAATCAAATAAAATTGTAGGTTTTGTTTTACCCCTTATGAATGGTTGTCCAGTGCCTAATGCATTCATAGCAAGCTCTGCAAAAACTATTGCACAGTATTTTAATTCTGAAAGTAGAGCCAACTATGCTTATGTTATAATGGCTAAACCATTAAACGACACTGCCGCGCCCTTTTGTTTGTCTATTTTTGGAACTAATAACCGTTTTTCTAACGAAGACGTAATAAATAGATGGGAGTTCATGAAAACTGTTGCTTCTGAACAAGGTATTGAAATATTAGGATTTTCATCAGATGGTGATCCTAGATTACTTAAAGCAATGCTACTCCAAAGCATTGGTACAAGTATTAGTACAATGAATGATGAAATGTTAGAGAATAATGCGGAGGTAAGCAGTTGGTCTTGGTTTATAATTGGAGAGCCACCAATTATTCCTAACCAAGAACAAAATAAAGAAATATATATTCAAGACACAGTTCATATTCTGACAAAATTACGTACGCGATTTCTTAAATCAAATATTATTATACCAATGGGTAATTATTTTGCAACGGTAGATCATCTTATGGAGTTAACTAGAACATTTTCCAAAGACAAGCATTTGTTGACAGTGTCGGATCTTAAACCTGAGGACAAAATGAATTTTTCGTCTGCAGAAAAAATGTGTTCTACTAACGTATTGACCATTTTAGAAAATATTCCAAATACACATGCAACAATTGCCTATCTAAAAATAATGAATTATATTTTAACTGCTTTTTTAAATAAGGAAGTAAGTACTGAAGAACGAATTTATAAAATGTGGTTCAGTGTATTTTTTCTACGAATTTGGAAAATTTGGCTGAAAAATAAAAGTGAATTTAATGTTGGAAATAATTTTATAACTACTAATTGTCTGAATTGCATAGAAATAAATGCCCATTCGCTGATACGCCTTATTATACGATTTCGAGAAGATAAAAACTTAAGTCCAGAAATGTATACGATATGGAATTTTAGCAGCCAAACGTGTGAGCAATTTTTCAGAGCAACTCGGTCACTTACAAGTACTTACTCTACTGTTGTTAACTTTTCTATGAAAGATATTATGTCAAGACTTAAACGTATTGAATCAATAAACGAGATTAAAGCTGAATTATTAAATTCAAAAATAGACATTAAATTTACTCGAGAGAAAACATCAACTAAAACAGTAGAAACAGATTTCTCATATTTTTCTAATAATACTATTTTAAATATTATACAAAGAAGTTTCAATGATGCAAAGGAAATCGCTGAAACTCATATTGGAATGATTGTAAACAAAGATTTAGTTTTTGAAAAGCCATTATTTTTTAACAAAACTAACAGAGAAAAAGATAAAGTAATTGAAGAAGAACTTGATGCAGATTTATCACATAGCAATTTAATTAATGAAACAGACTACTTAGATTTTGCTGAAGATGTTAATAATATAAGCGAGATATTGAATTGTGGTAATTCCCTAAATCTTCAAGATTTCAGTGAACAAATTTTAAACAAATATTCATGCAGTGACAACAAAAACGATATTCCTATAGATTCACCTTTTGTGAAAATAAGTTTAGCAAATGATAAGTCAACTATTATAAAAAAATCTTCACTTTGTTGGCTTTTAGAAAAACCAAGAGATCGGGTCAGCAGTGATCGGTTGCGGCGGTTTATAAGTAATTACGAATGTAGAATGAACAAAAAATCATCGAAAACTAGCCCTGAAAATAAAATACCACCCGTCTATACACTGACCAAAAAGAAAAAAGTTACTACTGATGAAGATTCTTCAGAAGATTCACAAAATGAAGTAATAAAATATGCAGATTCTCCAGACACTGAATCTTCTGAAAGCAGTCAAAATGATAGTATAATATCACTTCAAACTGAAAAATATTATGCTATCATATACGATAGTGGATGGTATATTGGTCGTATTCTCGAAATAACTGAAAAGAATTGTAAAATAAAATTTTTAAAAGCAGAGTTGGATAAGTTTAAATGGCCTAAAGTCGACGATTTACAATTAGTACCTCAAAAATACATATTTTATGGACCAATTTCTTTGATTGGTTGTAATCCATTCGATATTAAAAGATCAGATAAATGTAATATAATAAAACTATACAAAAAATTTAAATAATTATTATTGTTTAGTTACAGTAATTGTTATTATAGTTACAATGTTTTTTAATTTTTAATTTTTAAATTTTTTAATTTGTTTTAAATTGATACGATATGTATTTATAATTTTTATTTCATTTAAATAGTTTTTGGTTTTTCTCTTTTTATACATTATTTAATTATTAATCAATACCTTGTTCTAAACATAAAATTAAGTAATATAGTTACAAGTAATTAATTTTTATATTTTGTATTAAAAAATACAACTAAAGGCAAAATACATTTCTTTCATCTATAATAATAATTATTATTATCATTTCAATTAGCACATATTGTTTACTCTTATTTCAGTTATATGTAGAATTGTAGAATCTAAATATTTTGTATTCAAAATTTGTTTTTGTTATAGTTATAGCACAAGAATGTACCTGTTAATATTTAAGGAACTACATTTTATTCATTTTAATATAAGTGTTAAATCTGTACTTACTTAAAACTTGCATTTAACACTAATAAACTTATTTGTTCAAACCTGATAAAAATACATTTTGATTAACTATACTTGAACAATGAACATTGGTTCAATGTATTTTTAGTATAGTAGTACTTGTACACTATAATATTCTTTGGCTTTTTTCCCTATCAAGTATAATACTTTTTAATTACATAATATATGAAATCTAAAGAGTTTTTTGGGTTATCTGATGTAAAATTATAGATACTTCAAACAGTTACTTAAGCTTCTAATATAATAATTATTAAATTGTACTAAAATATTTTAACATGTTATGTATAACATGTTGAAAGTATTTAGAAAAGTAATAATAGGTAAATTTAAATATTTAGAAATATACATAGAAGTATTAGAAAGTAATGTATGGAAATACTTGGAATTATATGGAAGTACTTGGAAGTATATGGAAGTACTTGGAAGTATACGGAAGTACTTGGAAGTACATGGAAGTACTTGGAAGTACATGGAAGTACATGGAAGTATACGGAAGTATACGGAAATACATGGAAGTACACATGGTTGGAAGTCTGGTGTACACAAAATTGACTAGTGGTTTACCCCCTGAAAATGCAACTCCTGTTATAAACACTGCAAGAAGGGTGCCATTGTCTATTAAAGACAAGCTAAAAAATACATTAGACCATTTAGTTAAAATTAAAGTGATTGCTACTGTAAATGAACCTGTTGACTGGATATCAAACATAGTAATAGTAGAGAAACCAAATAATAAGTTACGAATATGCCTGGATCCACAAGATCTTAATAGAGCACTTAAAACTGTCAAATATCCAATACCAACATTAAAAGAAATAATACCTAAATTAAAAGGAAAAAAATGGTTTACGGTGGTTGACTTATCTGATGGTTTTTGGCAGGTTGGTCTTGATGATGAGTCAAGCAAGTTATGTAATTTTAGTACCCCATTCGGAACTTATAAATTCCTAAGACTTCCTTTTGGGTTAAATGTTTCACCAGAAGTTTTCCAAAGTTTGTTAAATAAATATTTCTCTTGTGTAAAAGAATTAATAATATACTTTGATGATATTATGATAAGTGCTGACACGAAGGAGGAACATGATACAATACTAAATCAAGTAATCCAAATAGCAAGGGAAAATAATATAAAACTAAATAAAAATAAAATACAATTTGGTATGAATGAAGTTAAGTTCTTAGGGTTTTTGTTCAATGAACAGGGAATGCGCCCTGACCCACAGAGAGTAAAAGTAATAAATGAACTAAAAGATCCTTTAAATAAAACGGAACTTCAGAGAGTTTTAGGCATGGTAAATTATTTAAGAGATTTCATACCTAAAATGTCAGAAATAATATCTCCTTTAAGAGAATTACTTAAAAAAGATAAAATTTGGGTCTGAAATGAGAGTCATTCAGCAGTATTAACAGAAGTAAAACAATTAATTTGTAACGCATCAACCTTGACTAATTTTGATCCTAATATAAAAGTAGAAATACAATGTGATGCATCACAGGATGCTATTGGTTGTTGTCTACTTCAAAACAAAAAACCAGTATGTTTCCTGTCAAGATCCCTAACTGATACAGAAAAAGGTTATGCCCAAATTGAAAAAGAACTGTTAGCGGTGACGTTCTCTTGTCAAAAACTACATAACTATATCTATGGAAATTATAATATTATAATTTATACTGATCATCAACCTTTAGTTAGCATAATTAAAAAAGGTCTGGATAAAATACAAAATAATAGAATCAAAAGATTAAGAATGAAATTATTTTTGTATACATTTGACTTAGTGTATCTACCTGGTAAGTTTATGTATATCGCTGATCTTCTTAGTAGGAATTTTATTAAAGATAAAAGTGTGAAAGATGATGAAAGTATGAAGGACAAAATACACACAGTAAAAGTAGGGGAAATCAGGTTTAGTGAGGAAAAAATTAATGAGTATAAGAAAAACATGTTAGAGGACGAAACGTTAAAAATGGTAACTGCTTATTATAAAAATGGTTGGCCTAAAAGTCTTAGTAATTCTGAAATCAATTCAGAGTTAATTCATTATTTCAAATTAAAGAATGAAATAACAATGGAAGGAGACCTCCTATACTGGAATAATAGATTATTGATCCCTAAAAAAACGAGGAGAGACATTTTAGAGTTACTTCATGAAACACACCTGGGAGTTAATAAAACAAAACTTAAGGCAAGACAACATTGTTATTGGCCAGGTATTAATAGTAACATTGAAAATTTTGTGTTGAGTTGCAATATCTGTCAACAAAATTCTTATAATAATACTAATAATAGTACAAATAATCATAAGTTACCTAACGTAATGTCTTATTTGAATAAAGAAGCTGATAATGAGAAAGACATTATACATTTATTTAAAGATTATTTTTCTGATACATATGTCTCAAATAATAATACTTATCCTCAAAGTGTTGTGGAAGAAAATAATTTAACCCCTATTTCAAAAATTCAACTTAATCAGATAGATGTTTTTAACGAACTATGGAATATTAATCTCATAACAGCAATAGGTCCTGATAAATTATCTCCAATATTTTTACAAAAATGTGCATTCATACTTACTCCAGTTATTACTGCGTTATTCAATAAATCATTAGAAACCGGTATTTTTCCTGATCAATGGAAATCATCATTTATTACTCCTATTTTTAAAAAAGGAAAAAAAAATCTAATAAATAATTATCGCCCAATATCAAAATTATCCATTATTCCTAAATTATTTTCTAAAATGGTAAATAAAATTATTACAAAATTATGCAATCCATTACTTTCAAATGATCAACATGGTTTTAGACAAAACAGGTCAACAGTTACAAACCTAAGCATATTCAAACACTCGATCCTACAGTCATTTAGTACTCACTCACAAACTGATGTTATTTATACGGATACGGAGAAGGCATTTGATAGGATAAATCACAAACTATTAATTAGTAAACTTAAAGCTTATGGGTTTGCTGAACCACTTATTTCATGGTTTCATTCGTTTATCACAGGCCGTACTCAGGTTATCAAATATGGTAACCATCTATCTGAAAAAATTAACGTTACATCAGGAGTTCCTCAAGGAGACCACTTATCTCCGATATTATTCTGTCTTTTTATAAACGATATATCAAAAGTAGTTTTATATTCAAAAATCTTACTGTTTGCCGATGATGCAAAGATATTTAAAGAAATTAGAACCATGGATGATGCTATTAAACTCCAGTTTGATTTAGATAATATCTTTGTGTGGTGTCAAAATAATGATTTATGCTTAAATTTGAAAAAATGCTCTACGATTACTTTTTCTATGAAAAAGACGACAATTATACTCGATTATTCTTTAGCAGATATTAGTTTATCAAGAGTATCTATAGTAAATGACCTTGGAGTCTGGTTTGATGTTAAACTCTCTTTTAATGACCATTTACATTATATTAGGAACAAAGCGTTTGCGAAATTAGGTTTTTTAAAACGCACATGTGCAAATTTTAGAGATCAATTTGCATTAAAAACATTATACCAATCCATTGTCCGTTCTCATTTTGATTATGCATTACTAATTTGGCATCCATATTCAAAAACTAGCATACAGAGTTTAGAGAAAGTTCAAAATAATTTTATTCGTTTCTTATGTTTTCAATGTTTTGTCTTTAGAACTCCACATTCAGATTATGAAGTGGAATCAAGTATTTTTAATATATTTTCACTTGAAACCCGTTTCTTTCAAATAAAACTAAAATGTTTATACAAAATAATAAATAATATGATTGATTGCCCTGAAATACTCCAAAACTTAAATTTTAAAATAAATGCAAAAAATTCTAGAAAAAAAAACTTATTTTACATAAAAACTGTAACCACGTCCTACATGTTAAATTCGCCATCAAATATCCTAATGTTAGCTGGCAATTTTGTTGAAAATATTGATTTTTTTAATACATCTTTGACAGAATTTTCTGTTCAAATATTAAGATATATAAAATAAAAAATGATAAAGATTTTTGTTTTATTTTTTATTATTTATTTAAGTTTTTTATGTATTACTTTGTATTCTGTGTATACTTTTTGATAAATTTTAAAATTGTTGTAAATTATTTTTGTAAATTATAAATTCATACCTATCATTATAATAACTCATAGCTACAAACAATTTGTATTATATTATATATATATATATAAAAAAAAAAAATGTAATTGGAATTAAATTTCCGTTAATAAAGATTATTATTATTATAAAAAACCGTTAATTCAACATGAAATACCCGAAATACCATTTTTAAAGCTGGGAGCAGATATAGCTGAATGGGCTGGGAAAAAATATTTTGTAATTGTTGACTATTACTCCAAATGGTTAGAAGTAATACCAATCAAAAGTGCAAATAGTGCTACTCTAATAGACTGTTGCAAGGAAATATTTGCAAGATTTGGTATTCCGTTAGAATTAATAGCCGACAATATGCCATTTGAAAGTTATGAATTCAAACAATTTAGTGTTGAGTATAAATTCAAAATAATAACATCTAGCCCATATTATCTACGTAGTAATGGGTTAGCTGAAAAATTTGTAGGAATAGCTAAAAAGATGATAAAAAAAAGCATTATGGAAAAAAAAGATCTACAATTATTTCTTTTAAATTATAGGAACACACCTGTTTTAGATAGTAAACTTTCTCCAGCACAATTATTGATGTCGAAAATTTTAAATACAAAACTACCAGTAAAAAAAGCAATGTTAAAGCCAAAGGTAGTGAATGCAAAAGAGAGAAGTAAGAAGGAAAAGTTTAAGGTAAAGAAATATTATGATAAAACCTCAAAGGTGAGAGAAGAATTTAAGGTAAATGAACAGGTATTAGTAAGAGACATAAAAAAGAAAGAATGGGTAAAAGGAGTAATAATTAAAAAATTTAAAGTGCCAAGGTCCTATATAGTTGAGGTAAACAAAGTAAGATATAGAAGGAACTCATATTATCTTAAAAAAATAACTGTGAGAAATTCTTATTATTAATTTAAAAAAAAAAAAAATGTTAATTTAAATATTGTTAAATTATGTTATAAGTTTGTAACAAGAAAAATGTTAATTTAAATATTGTTAAATTATGTTATAAGTTTGTAACAAGAAAAGTGTTAATTTAAATATTGTTTAATTATGTTGTAAT
Source organism: Diuraphis noxia (assembly GCF_037042655.1). Taxonomy (NCBI): domain Eukaryota; kingdom Metazoa; phylum Arthropoda; class Insecta; order Hemiptera; family Aphididae; genus Diuraphis; species Diuraphis noxia. Next base: position 77,587,711 of record NW_028301711.1, read on the forward strand.
AAAAAATGTGTTATAATAAATATTAAAATATTATCTAAGGAGAGAGATGTTTCATAATATGATAATAAGTCAACACTGATAAAACTGTTATCACTGTTTATCAAATATATTGTAAGCTCTCTCCTTGATGTCACTGTGTGTGTTTTTTCTAATAAAAGTGTTTCAAGCACATGCTTAACAATCACAACTTTATGTTATTAAGTTATCCGCCCCAATCCACAATTACCAGCGTCAGGTGAAGACGCAACAATTATGGTAACTATCAATTAAAAATAACTAAATTATTATGTTGATTGTAAAAAACATCAGTCTTGGATCAAGGCATCAAGCATTCAAGCTCATATATAATTATTATTGATGAGAATAAGTTTGGTCTTATTTATAGGAATTAGTGGAAGAATACTAAAACACAAAATTAAAAAAGGTGAAACAATCTTATATTTAACATTGATTTATGCAAAATATATATACTTATTTTATCAATATATTTAGTAATCATATAGCTACAAGTTAAATTGTTAGCCACTCAAAACAAAAATGAATAATATATAATAAAAAATAAATAAAAATCATAAAAAATACCAAATAAACAACATATTATTCAGCTGATTTTAAAATAATATTTTTATAATGAATATTCCTTATAAATGACACATAAAATAAATAACGAAATACAATTCTGTTTAAAAGTACATTAAAATCATTTAAAATATTAATAAAAGTATAACATATTACATAATAACATATTTAAACATCCTGTAATATAGATAACTTATCTTTATTTTTTTTTGTTTTCATATTTTTGGACATAATATTAAAATCTCTTAACAAACGACAATGTATTAAATGAACGGTGATGTATGATAAATGACTGGCAACTATTTTCAATATTTAAAAAAGGATATAAATTTATTTCAATATCTTTTAAAATAGTTAAACATACTTTTTTTTTTATAAATTTGTTGTGATGATTTAACAAAGTTAACAAATTCTTCTGTTGGTAACATTAATTTTGTTGGAAGAGAATCCTTATTTTCATATGATTTAAATTTAATCAAGAGCTCACTATTGTTTTCAAAATATTGATCTTTCTTAAGAAATATATATTTACATAAACCACAGTTAATTTTGTTAATAAATTTGAACCCTAAATAATCTGCAAAATATGTGTTAGAGCAATCTTCTAAAGTAGGTAACATTTTTAAAATTATTTGTTGTAGAATCTATTTTTGAAGTTGGATAAGAAGAATTTAATGATAATAAGGAAGACGTACTATGATCAGAATCAAAATCTAAATTATTTGTAGTATCTAAAATGGAAGTTGTAAAATTAGTATATTTTTATCATCGTCTGCTTCGCAATTACTTGAATTGGAAGGTTTTATTAAATTTATTTTTGAATTTATTCGGAATGTTGTTCTAAATGTTCTAGATGTAGGGTTTCGGTTATACCCACCTCTTTGTCTGTACACTGAAAAAGTATTTGAAGATTTATGTTAATTTTTTTAAAAAGTTCAAAAATAACAATAAATTAAGAACCTTGTGTTCAAATTGTAAATCTAATGTATGAATATTAAGAACTAAAAAAATGTATAAAAAATTAATAAAATAATTAGTAGCAATATTTTTGTGATTTTAACGACATTCATCAAAATTCTAACTCGAAACGTTTATAAAAAATATCGTGACCATGTTTATTTTGATAAATATTTGGTATTTATATAACAGATTATGAGGAACTTTGTATTAAGTTTTCAAAGTTTTTGAGCCAGTGAACATTTTTTATCGACAATTTCTAAACAAAAAACAAAAAAAATTATCAAGTATTTAAGTTATTTTTTTTGAGTTTAGACAAAAAAAAATCGGTTTCTTTAAACACTGGTTTTGCGTAAAAATTCCAGTTTCCTTTTTGTTTTTCCAGATAACCTTAATGAGTCCTAACTCCTAAACATTATTTACTTATAAAAGTACCAACTACATCTACTTTGCTACCAAACACTATACCTTTAAGTTAAAAATTGTAGCATTTTACGGCACCCTAAATAAAACCACCTTAAATATGACAGACAAGAAAAAAACACACATATTTATTATAAAATAGCTCCACTCAGAATCTAAAATGTGCTTTAATAAAAAAGTTTTATTCTTAAAATATGCGAAGAATCAAATTTTATCTTGTCATTTTTAAAAAAATTAATAACTGAAATAGTATAAATATTTTGGATTTTGAAGAAAAAAAAAATAGAAACAGTTTGAATATGTAATAGTTTCATTTATTAGTGGTTTCAAAAAATTACAATACGTCACAATATATAAACAATCAATACAATTATTCTATGAAAGTATGAGACAATTTTGAGCAAAAACCACAACAGCACGGCGGCACCAGTAATAATAATAATAATAATAATAATAATAATAATAATAATAATAGCTGGCACTAAATAATTTTGATATTATAATATTATATTATTATGTATAGAGATTAGAGAGCATAATATTATTTATTATTGTACAAGTTTATTTTGATAATATTATTATGTATAAAAATAGTTCGGTCGTCTGCGTTCCACCGGTCGCCAATAGTTGATGCCTATACCATATTATAATATTTATTATTATGCAACAAAACTGTAGACGCGATCTATGAAATCATAATAACACTAAAATTACGGTTTCCAAAATCTACATTGAAATGGGCTATCTATTTGTATTTAATCAATGATAATATTTAAATAGTATAAATATTATTTAAAATAATTTTTCATTTATTTCACATTAATACACGATAAAAATAACAAACTTATTAAAGTATATTACTACCCAGGTAGCAAAATCGTAATGATATTATTACTATAATATTACTATACCGCTATCAAAATAATATTTCTTTGTAAATATTATAATATCATTTATATGTCATTACAATCATATTATTATTTCAGAAACAATATAATATTATTTTTGTTTTATTACATTTATAATATAATTTTCATAATAATATATTCATGTTTTTTTATTATTTTGTTTGTAATAACAATTTTAAAAATTTGCATTTCCAGCCTTCTGGCTTTGATATACCTATTACTAAACAAATACAAAGGAAAAAATGCTCAATACTAATAATTAGTAATTATTTCTAACAACCAAATTATTTTTCTATAATTAGTGATAAATGTTTGCAATTTTTTGATTATCTAAACCACTTACATAACTAACAGTAGGTGTTCTGCAGTATAGTATTGAATACCATTGTTAATTATAATTTATAATAGTGATATAACTATATAAGACAAGTGATAACTACGATTTACGTCGGACATATTATAATACACACCATTGATTATATTATTACAAATTATAATTTATAAATTATTTTTTACGGAACCACGCATACAAACGTGCAAAAATACAAATAATTACAGATCATAAATAATGATGTATTTATTACTATTACCAATTGTTTTTACGTAATAGGTAATTCCTTATATTATCATGTTAAAATATGGTAATATTGTAATAACTAATAACTTATATGGATAATATGTAGTTTATTTCGTTCTTGTTATTCATTATGGTTATGCATTACTTTTTTTTTAATAAAAGCATATAAGTCACATAATTATAAATAATATATTAAACATTATTTTTAACAATAGTTCATGGTTTACTTTATCATTTATCTGCTATTAAAATAAATTAAAATATTAAAAATGAATGAAATATAATGAATTATAATGAATGTTTAGGTATATTATATTAACAAAATAATTAAGGTTAAAATTTCAATAAAGGGGGAATAATAACTATTATTGTTAGAATGTTAGTCATTATAATAAATAATAAGTAGGTAATCAAAGTATATTTAATATTAGTATAGAATACTATATAAATTAATGAATATTATATGATACACTTTGTAAGTAATATTCACGGAGATAGAGCGAACTGACTAATGATAGAATTCTATCAAGAAGATTATCTAACCGGGCAGTCCGCGCTTCTATTAAGAAGACGCTATTCATGCATTTGTGGTCTCATGTACGATAAAGCATAATTTCGTTCGTTGGTTTTAATAGTGTGCTGTTAGTTTAGATATTAGAATGAATTGACCTATTATCAAACACACCTATGATTTAAGAATATTATCAGCGACTTTTTCGATAATTTAGTTTTCAAGCAAGATATGGGTTGGTTTGTGAAATTTCACAATTTAAAAATGCTGATATCTTGCTTGAAAATTGAAATATCGAATAAAAGCCGACGGTTAAGCGCAGATATTGTTCTTAACTAAAAGTTTGATAATCGGTCCATAAGTCCATTCACTCTCATACACAAATTAACAGCACACTTGAAACTAGTGAACGAACATTTTTCGTGTCGTACCTACGTTTGTAAGACGGAGACAATAAACGCAAGATTAGCTATCATGCTATTATCATAAACTTTATTATATCATGAGTAGCATATTATGCTAAATTGTATGATGGTTGATGAATAATAATTTTTACTCTACTTATATTAATATTTGAGTGTAGTTGTTATAGTCAGTTGTAGCCGTTTTAGGCTTGTAGCATTCGATAATGCACGCTCGCTATATCCCACCTCCCATACAAGCTACCCACACACCCGGCCCGTCATCAACTCGCTTGCTCGTTTCCAGTCTATTCTATCTAATATCTTACTATATAGTTACTATCTTATCTAGTCCGTTGTAATAACTAATAATACTGGTGTAGACTAGCGTGTTAGGGGTCACTACTCAGTACTTACAAGTTACAAGTTTATGGCCAGACATGACTACTCACTGAAAAATCAAGGTTAATTACACCATAATAGTATAATACCATATTATTCGATAATCAATACACTTGAATACTCCATGATATAAAAAAGTTATTATTAGTTTATTATATCACGGAATATTCGATACCGTTTCGGTTTGGCGTTAACCAGTTTATCACGATGATCGTGTAGATAAGTGATAACCGTGGAGTATACCGATCTAAAATTAGTGGTGAAACCCGTTAAATAGCCATGTTATTGTATAATCTAAAATTATATCAACATCTACTATAATATTCAATATTGTATCGAGACCCTCCGACCCACTCCCATAAACTACGTTTGCGGGACGAATGAATACGATATTATGATAAACAAGTAACGTGCGATTGTGCGATTGCGGTACGCGCCATTACGCGGGTTCGTCGACTTTCGTAGACCGTAGGTGTAGTGTCGTACTAACTGCCGTCTGTGTTTTCTTGACTTTTGTCAACTTAATATGCCTGTGATCACTGATCTGCCGTCTGCGTGACATTGTTTTCCGGCCTCTACGCGCCTTTTGTGACTTGTGTGTTTTTACGATTTATTATCATTTTAGTATTTTACCATTGCGCTGTACAATATAATATTGAATATTGCCATTACGAATTCAACATCTATAATTTGCTGTAATTTGGTGACTGGTGAGTACACATTTAATACATTTTAAATATATTATATTTATTTTTACATGGTTTAAACGATTAAAATTGTAGGTGCAATGACTGTTAGGTACTTGTTATTCAATGTATATATGTTCGAATACCTACATTATTTTTCTTGCGACGTATTAAAGTAACTGATGGTTGTGAGTTTATGACTACCTAACCGTCTTTATATTATATTATATAAAGTGCATAGCTAACCCGAGCTAACCTAACTTAGGTACCTAATATTTATTTTGTAGTATTTTCAATATTATTGTAAGTAATTATAATGTTATTGTTATTTGTCGTTATACACCCGGGTAGAAATATTGGTTTTCAGTTAGTATCAGCAGTTAAATTTATTCGTCCTGGACTGGTGCTAGACACCAGTCCGACACTAACATTTGAATACGACAAGACCATTGAAAGTGTCAAGTTTGGACACCAGTGTCTCAATGGTGTCTATAAATTAAATATGGATTAGTGTCTTATTACGGATTCATGAAAAGTATCTAAACAGTGCCTTATAGAAAATACAGGACTACAGACATACTACATACAGTGGCATAATTGGGGGGGGGGACAAACGGGGGCAATTGCTCCCCCACAAATACCATAAAAATAGTATTAAGACTAAACCAGGGGGAGGTCAGGGTTTAGATTATGGTGAATAAATAATATTGCTCCCTAGATTTAGTGACGCCACTGCATACATATTATATCTATCTATCTATCTATATAATATATTATATATAAATTATAAATATAGACTATATACACTATCCCAGGTAACAGGGACGCCCGGTAGGGAGGGCAGTGGAGGCCACTACCCCCTTAGATTTTTCATTTTAGTTACAAAATTGGAAGTTTTTTTACATAAAGCTGATATTGGGTATTTATTTGGGTAATTTTTTTTGCCCCCCACCCCTCTGAGCTACATTTCAGAGGGCATCCCTTGTAGGTAGAAATATTGCTTTCAGTTAGTGTTAGTTTGTTAGTAAGTCAATTAGGTTAGGTAATTGTGTAGATAATGAATAAAACAAAAGTAAAATCATATTTTTTTTAATAACAATTTTTATTGTAATTAAAATGTAATCAAGTAAAAAAATGAAAATAATAAATTTATGACAACTGTCCCACACAGCAAAATATATTTTCAAAATATTGTGTAAATATTGTTTGTGAACATTAAAATATTTTATTTAGATTGTCAGAATATTTTAAAATATTTTCAAAACATTTTTTGGCAGGACATTAAACGTTTTCACAATATTTTATCTATATATTTTCACAATATTAAAGCTATATATTTACACAATATTGGAGCTGTATATTTACACAATATTGCAGCTATATATTCTCACAATATTATAGCTATATCCCAGATAGCAAAAATATAAATTATTTTATTAAGATTTAAAAAATATTATTTTTATGATGATATGATTTAATAAATGTTTTTTTTCTTATTCTAAAATATTTATAAAATGTCAGTTGGCCACAAGATTATTGTTTATATGATATTTTAAAAATAATGTAAATAAAATGTTATTTTTATAATATTATAATATTATTTTTATTTTATTATTATTTTAATATTCTCATTATATGATTATTTAAAGATTTTAAATATATTCATACATTTATAAATATAATATGTTTACCTAAACTACCTAATTAATTTATAACATAACTCACAGGGTTATTATTACTTACAGGTATATAAATAATATATTATACATAGGTAGATTTAATTACATAATATATATTATCTATATTCTATATGACTACCTATATATTGTATATTACCAATTTTCAATCATCATTTTTATTAATATAAATAAATAGATATACAGTATCCCCCTTTTTTATTATTTGTCAAGTACGACAAATAATTTTAATATCTTCAAGCATAATCCAATTAGTCTTCTACTTATTACTTTTTAGCACAATCCTACAATTATTCACTTATTATAATATAATATTAAAATAATATTATACCTATTGGCATAATTATAAAGTATACATTCAATAAAATATACTTTTTTCAACTATTATAGGTTGGCTCACAACATTCTAATTGATAAATAAAAATATTATATAATATATAATTATATTACTAAAAATTTTTTACAAATTATTTGACGGAGCAAATGAAATATTTTATTTTTATTAATAATTCTACAATTAATTATATAATACATTAAGGTTGATTGAGACGGAATTTGGCGCCAGCAATAAAAATTTTCATTGGTGTTTCAACATCAATTGTATTGCAATTTTTAAACTTTCCAATTTTATTTATTGAATCTGAAACACATTCAAATATAATAAACTATAAACTGAAAAAATATATTTGGTTAATTTATACGTAGGTATATTGGTATCATAGGATAAAAATGTAAAATAAACTTCGAGAAGAAATTGAATATAAAAGAATATATTATGTTATCATCTTTCTTACCGAATATTAAGGAACATGTGGCCAAAACTGAGAACACCTTTTTTTTTTTTGTCCCTTGTAACTAAATTCCTTTAGTAGTTCATCAGTGAAAAGAAATCTCAATATTGTTCTAACTGTACCTCCTATGTTGTTGCGAGCTAACCGTGACAGTTCTTCTACCTGTAATCATATTTTAATTTGTTCTTTTAGTTGACTTTCAAATTGTTATTATTATTATTTTTTTACCTGAATACAATTCAATTATTTATAAGTAGGTACATCCGTATTGAACAAATTTAATAACTCCCCAAAAAATTATAAAGATAGCCCATACAAAAAACCCAGTAAGTTACTTAGGTCAAAAGATTTAGAGACCTCTTTAAATGTTAGTTATTACTCATTATTATTATAATAAATAACTCTTACCATTTTTTTTTTATCTGGATATCAGTTAATTTTTCTTCAAATATTGAAAGATCCTCTTCTGTTTTCAATGGTAAATTACAAAGTATGTGTTGTGTAATACATGAACAATGCCTTCCAATGTTGTTTCGTGAAGTTCAAATATATTTGTCTTATTTGTCATACATTTTTCAATATTTTCTATTCTTTCGGTCATAGTCTTTATTTCATACCATGTGTTTAATGTGGTTCTATTTATCTTATTCAGTATGTCTGTTAACATATTTAATGATTTTAAATATTATGCATTTGGTTTTTAGATAATAGTTAGTCGTGTCACTTCTGTTTTCAATTGGTGGGGGGGAGGGTTTGACTAGCTCAAATGGGTAACTCAGGTTAACTGCCACGAGACCCGTATATGAGTCACATAATGTTTGCTATCCATTTTTTGAGAAAAATTTGATTTTATTATAACCTTATTTTATTATTATATTAAAATGTTACTGATAAATAATTGATTCCAAAATCAATAAAAACGTGACCCACCAGTGTGTCACTAGTGTTTCATGAATTACACTTTGTGATGCACAGAAACAAAATAAAAATCAGGTGTAACCCATATATGTGTCACATAAACAATTTGGCAAGTATGTCTAAATTTTCATGGTAGTCAATCTGTTAAAAAAAAGAGGTCTATATATTATTTATTACAAAATGTATCATTGTGACAATAATTTCTTAGTACTCAATAAAATAGGCATGTTTTTGTGCTAATAAAACATAATAATCATTAAACGGAAACAACTGGGGATAGCCCATCGGGCTGCTTTGAAAATTAGACAGGAGCAAATGCCCAACTTGCCACCAGTCTGCCGCCAAATGAAACCACTAAATGGTTATTAAATTAAGTAATAAACTGTAAATTTCATACTATTATACATACCTAATTCTGAGTTATCAACTGTAGCACTGATCCTGGAGACTTTAAAGGGCGACGAGGATGTATAAATAACTTCTTGTGCATCATCTTGAGCAACTGAAAAAAAGGATAATTGATATAATTATTAGAAGTTTTTTAATTTTTAAAAATCATCTTTACAATAGTATTATTATATACATACTAAGTACTTCGGCAGCTGGTATTAACTCTGGGCTCAAAGATAGCTCATTAAAAAAATCTAATTGTCTTTTAACTGATTGGTTGCTCAATACGACTGCCCCAAGGAAAAAGGTCGTAACTCGTTTTTTCTAACTTTTCAGTTTGAATAAAATGAGCATTGCAATTCATATTCTTATTTTATTTTTAAACGTAAATTTTCCAAAATAACATCACTGGTAGAATGAAGGTTACCGTAATTATTATAATAATCAGTTTTTAAAAAAAATTATGACTTCAGGGTTTTTTAAGACTTACTACTTATAAAAAAAAGTAGTATCTATACTTACGACCTTTTTCGCGGATGACAAGCAAAAAAAAAAAGTAGTAACTATACTTACGACCTTTTTCGTGGCCTGGCATCTATATAAAAAAAGTAGTATCTATACTTCCGACCTTTTTCGTGGCCTGGTATCTATATAAAAAAAAGTAGTATCTATACTTACGAGCTTTATCGTGGGTGGACAGCTATAAAAAAAAGTAGAATAAACATAAAAATATGTTTTGGGAATAATGACGTGAAATACTTGAATTTTAATAATTTTAATTATTAAGAAAACAAACATATTTATCATAATATTATTATTCTTTAAGGGAATCAATACACACAATATTATTAACTTTTTATTTAACAAAATTAAATAATAAAAAATTATGTTATAACTTTTAGCATAGATTAATAACAAAACAATTAAACTTTTAATTAAACATAATTAAATAATGATAATAAAAAAAATGCTATAACTTTTAGCACAGATTAATAACAAAACAATTAAACTTATAGTTAAATAATGATAATAAAAAAAATGTTATAACTTTTAGCACAGATTAATAACAAAACAATTAAACTTATAGTTAAATAATGATAATAAAAAAAAAGTTATAACTTTTAGCAGAGATTAATAACAGAATAAAATAAAATAAACTTTTTACAACATAATATTCAAAAAATTATAATAATAAATAGTAAATAATTAAAACAAAATATAATAATATAATATTGTTATGTTGATTCAAGAGACTTATAGAAGTCGTGGTATGTTGATGGAACAAGTCCCATTGTGCATAGTGATAACAAATCCGCAATTTTTGGTTTTCCAATACATAACTTTCCATTATATGCTTTTATTGGTTTAAAGCGATGTTGATGTCTTCCCCTTTGTTTTTTAAGACGTGATATATCGATTTCGACAAAGTCTGAAGCACTTAAATCATATTTTAGGCAGATTTCAAAAGGCTTTTCAAATGTCACAGTTATTTCTCTTATGGTATTCCATTTAATTTTGGTACCATCATGAGCTGTTGTCCAATTACATAGTTTGTCATCGACTAATGGTTTGAAATCCAAAAAATCTTCATTTGATAACTCAATCACTGTGTAAGGTTTTCCAGTGACTTTTGCACAGCTAATTAATGTTACCCATTGAGCAGGGACATAAATATTTTTACCTTTTTGGGCATTTTCAATGCATGCATGCATGCTATCACCCTCATTTTGGGTATGCCCCTTTTCTAAAAATCTATGAGTTATTTTAATTTTTAGGGTGAAGGCTGCATACTCCCACATTGCAAAAATGAAACGATTTCTGTTTTGACCACCGCAATTATCCGAATAGAAGCAAAATTCTTTTTTTCTCCTTTATCAGTCATGTACTTCAAAAACTTCATTAAGCATGTCCCTATCTCATTCGACCCTCTTTTTGCCTCTGACTCGTTCCACATATAGCAATAACCTAATTTTTTACCAATATCATATACCGTGAAATTATAAACTGCAAATTTTCGTTTATAATAAAAAGAACTTGCTTCACCTTGGGGTGTATTAACCCTTTCGATCACGCTTTTATAGTTTTTATGGTAAAATTATGAAAACAGGTATGCATGCTATTTTAAATTTTTGAAAATTTTTGGTACTATTCCTGTGGTGATATCATTATTATTTTAGAAAGTAGAAAGTGTCCCAAATATAGGACATTGTGATTCAACGTTGAATTAAAAAAAGATAAAATTATATTTCTAAAACAATCTTTTTATTCCTTCAATAAATGACAAATATTAATTAGATATAACAAAATAAAAAAAATGGCTGTTATAAAATTATAAATGAAAAAATCAACACAAATACAAAATAATTATCACATTTTTGTATGAAAATCTAAAATAATAAAATTAATGAAACAATTTTCATAGTTGATAAAAATAAAATTAAAATTCTTCAAAACAAAATAAAAAAATTAGCTTATTTATAATTATAAAATTATAAATGAAAAAATCATATAAAATATAATATTTAACAATTTTCATAGGTAGTTGATAAAAACAAAATTAAAATTCTTCAAAACAAAATAAAAAAATAGCTTATTTATAATTATAAAATTATAAATGAAAAAATCATATAAAAGTATAATATATTATAATAATTATCATATTTTTGAATGAAAGTCTATAAAACAATTGCGACCTCTCATAAAACATAAATGAACATTACATTTAGAACATAAGACACTACTTTTTTGTTTGCAAAATAAATATTTACACCTAGATGTGTTAGGTTTCTCGTCAAAAACTGGAAAATGATCAATTTTATCCCAACGCATTTCTTCAACAGGTACTGACTCAGGTCTATATAAACGTTTTGGTTGAAGCTGATTTGGTGCCTGTTTAGATGGCCTGCCCCTCTTTTTTTGAGATGAATAAGTTTTATTGGATAGTATTAAAGCTTCTCCAACATGTTGTCTAAAATGTAAAAGATCTAATATTTTTGTTTTTTTTACCTGTAGTATTTCACAATCTTTTTTATACTCCAGCCAACTGTTTGCAAGTGCCATATCAATACAGTGTGTCATTATTCTTAGGGTCCACTTTTTACTTTTTATAAAAGTCCTATAAATTTTCAAAAGAAAATCCAGCTTATCAACACCTCCCATATTTTTGTTATACTTTTGAATTATTTCTGGGCGTTTGACATCAATATATAATTTATTTTTTTTATCCCATCTACGGCATATATCTTGGTTTCCTATACTGACATAATTTGATCCAAGTGTTACTGGCTTATTGTCATACCATTTTGTAATAATAAGATTACCATTATCACTTAGCACCTCTTGAGAAAAACCTCTAGGTTTTTTTTTCATATCCTTGTCAGATAATAATGGTGGATTCCCAAACCTATTAATTCTTATGGTACCTACTGCATATATTTGTCTGTTTTTTAACCATTGAAACAATGCATAAGTACTAAAAAAGTTATCAAAGTATAGTTGATGATTGGGTTCAGTAATTCGTTCAGATAACTGCATCACTGTACCTGCACAGATACCAAATGCTTTATACTCTTCTCTATACTCGGTTGTTACTCCTTGGTACACAATAAAATCATATAAGATTCCACTACTGCCACAAAGGCAATATACTTTTATACCCCAAGATTCTGGTTTATCTTTCATGTATTGTTTTATACTTATAGTTCCTTTAAATGGTATAATTTGCTCATCGACACACAATGATAGTTCTAAAGGTAATTCCCTACATCGTTCTCTTATAGCATTTAGTAAAGGTCGAACTTTCCAACAACGGTCATTTGAATTTCTTGGTGCATTGTTATCCACCACATGAAAATTTTGACGCAGCTTGAAAAACCTATTGACATTCATATTGTTTTTGATGAGTGAAATTCCTAATGTTGAGTCCCAGTACATTCTCACACGAGGAAATTGAAGATTACCCATGACAATTAAAATTCCAAAAAAAGTTTTCATTTCATCTACATTTGTTTCAGGAAAATTGTGAACACCGTTATCATATACATACTGCATTGTCATTTCAACCATTAGTTCAAACATTTCATTTTTTATATATTTAAAAAAATATTCAGAAGGAAGTGGCAAACTTTCAATATCATTTAGAGGTGGTATATACCAGTCAATATTAGGTGTAATGTATGTAGCATTTCTTTTCCATTTTAAATTTTTTACTGGTTCATATACTTCAGCTTCATCTTGATTAGAATTATCATTTTCTTCAATAATATCTGTTTGCTGCACATCAATATTTTCACCAAACAAATATTCATTGACTGTACAATTAAATATATAAAATAATTAGGTAGGTAAATATAATTATGAACATGTTATTTTTTATAATATTTTATTGTATAACTTACATTGATTATCTGTGAAGTTCATTAATTCATCCAACTGATCTATATCAATTTCATTATTTGGATTTACACTTTCTAAATCATTTTTATCTTCTTGAAAAGTATTACCATAAACTATTTATAATGCAAAGCATTAAAACATAAAATATTTATTTATTTATATTGTTACATTTCTTTACATACCTTTGGATATTAAATCTTGAACATTTTCGTCTTCATCATCACTTGAAATTCCATCAAAGTCTGATAAATCGCAGTCTAGTATATCAAGAATTGATTGGGTATTTAATTTATTTGCCATTTTAAATAGGCACAATTAGTTATTTTAATTTGTAAAAAGTATATTATTTATTATTCATAAAATTAGAAAAAAAAAATTATCATCATGACAACACATTTTAAAATAAGTAATGTAGGATATAATGTGGTAGACCACTGCCACAGTAATAACGAAATGATAACACCTTCTATAAATATAACATGTCGCGCCGTCGCGTCACAGTGTCCTGGATACGGTACACATATTTGTGTGCATACTACACACTAACGGAAAATAATTTGGCCATGTTTAAGCATAATAACAGCTGATCACACGTTTTTATATTGGAAAATATTTTTTCTGCCATGATAAATATGAATTATCAATAATAAATACCGCGAAACAGTTGCCATGTCAAGTAATAATTGTTATCACCAAATGTCGATATTAATTTCGTGTATAAAGTAACTTATCAACTGTTATATGAGTAATTGTTTAATAGTAGTAGAAACTAGAAACACAAAGCAATCAAATTAATGTTGGTACGTTATCATACGAAAAAAATTAATATGGTTTTTAACTGGCTAAACATGTGTCCTACGTACAGGACACTATGACCGAAAGGGTTAAGAACTTTTTGCAGATCAAAAACGGCAACACACAACTCAGGGTTATTAATTGATCGTTCTTTATCAATATTTTTTTGATCTCTAGCAATGTTCTTGTTGACTAAATGTTCATCATACATAGCCTTCTGTAACTCTTTCTCTTCTGTGCTAGCTATATCAAATTGTTGACATTGGTCACACAAATCTCTTTTAGGTTTAAAAAAACTAAGGTTATACGATTGATTAAATACATCCGAATATTGCCTGAGAGTGACATTCTGAGCCATGACATTAGTTGTTTCTTTTTGGGCCCATTCTAAGTAAAAACGATGCATTTTTGCTATTGATAGGTCTGACTCTAAGTATTGTTTTGTAGTATTTTGTCTTGTGTAGTGTGAATCAACTACTGGGAACATGTCAATGTGTTTTTTGATATAAGCTATAACTTCACTATGTATTTTATGTGGTCGATTTGTATGTGTACCTCTTTTGTCAGCTGTTATTGCTGGAGATAATTCTAGTTTTTTCCCCACATTAGAAACTACCTTTTCTGATATAGCAAGTGTGTTCAGAAACATAACTTTGCACACACATTGAGTATCATTATTCTTAAGGGGTAAAAAATATTTTTTTGAAATCTGTCTGCGTGAAGATGATGAGTTTGTTGAAACTTTTTTATCAAATATTTTGACATACCTTGCAATGAAGTCCCATTGTCTTGAATGGTCCCCTAAACCCCAGTATTCACCAAATATTTCCTCACGTATTTCCTCACTAACTTTTTCGGAGCATTTCTTTTTGCATTTACATGGTGCACCCATTTGTTTTGATTTTATCTTTTTTCCTTTTCTGTTTGTGTGCTCTAAACCCAAGTTTAACATTTTTTTAGATTTATTATCTATCCATTCAGGTGTATTTCGCTGACGTACACGAGTATGTTTTTCTTTAGGAGTAATATTATTTGAACGTTTCCTTTTTTTATTATTAATTGTACTTGAGCCATCAAGTTCCTAATAATATTATAATTATATAAAATCAAAATAATTATGAATAATAAATTATTCATTTTAATGCATATTACTAAACTTAAAAACGAAGCAATAAATCTGTAGAAGTTTAAAATACTATCAAAATGAAAAATATTAACAATTTGTTTGTAAAAAAAAATGTAAAACCCATAATATTATTATAATATAATATTTCCTCATGACTTTTTATAATGATAATACATTTTCAATTTATTCAATAGTAATTTATATTTTAATTTAATAACAAATTAAAAAATATAATATTATTGATTGGTTAAAATATAATATTACACAATAAATATTATTGTATAATCAAATTTTGAGTCAACAATTTGACTACAGTTTTAATTACTAGGGTTTTCAATATGAGTACCTTACTACAAATTGATTACTTGTCTTGTAATTTGTATTTAACATTATAATTACTAAGTTCATTATTTCATACTTAAATTTATACTTACTTCATGATTGGGAACTAATACAATATCATAATTATCTAGATCAACATTTGAATTAATTTCAGTAATATTTTCTACTAACTCATTAGCTGTTGAAGCATCCTTAAATTAAAATTAAATAAGACAAGTATTAATAATTACTATATTGTCTTAAGAAATATTTTTACATTAAAAAATTTATAAAAGTGATAACATAATACAAATAAATAAAAATATTAATATTATTATTGTATATATTTTAAAAATGTTTGCTTTATCTTATAATTACAAAATTCAGTATCTTATACTTAAATCATAACTTACATTATGATTAGGATCTAATAAAATATCATTTGAATAATTTACTGATCTATTATCATGAGTTGTATATTCCGGATCCTGATCGCTGTCGTAGAAGTCACTAAGATTGTCACAGCTACTAATTTGCCCATACTCATAAAAGTCAAGAACACTACTTGAACCGACTGATTCATCATCACTCTTAAATAAGTAATAATATAATTGGATTAAAATATTGGTACTATTATGTACTTTTTATAATCATAGATAATAATATTATTTTGTACTTACATTATTCATTTCTTAGCAGTGAATACAGCCGTGTTCTATAACTAAAGTTAAACAATTAACACGTCTCACACTTAATCAAAAAAACTGTTTTCGAAGTAAAAAGTCTTCAGGTGTAATTTTCGTTTATAATCATGAAAATTATTATCATAATATTATTATTAATTTATCACGTAAAAATAAAATAATAGATAAGACTTTATTCGCGGGACCGTGATTATAAACCATGGTCGTATCTATACATACAGCTGTTTTCGGGCCCGCGTAAAAATCAGGATAATAATTACTGGGACCCGTACTATTCTGGACAGAATTTATATAGGAATAACTTTGATGAATGAATGATAAGTCGTGGGAAGTATCATTTAAATGAATTATATAAATTGGGATACAAAATTGTTGGGATTAATATTGGGAAGGAACTGTACTTTCCAGGACAGATTTTCTCAGGAAATTACTATTACAGAATGGTATTAATCGGGAAAATATAATCAAAAAACAGCTGCTGTACATTATCAGTATATTAAATACTGATAGCACATAATATAAATCATATTTACTAAAAACTAATAAACAATAATAGTTATTAATTGTTAAATAATAATTATTAACTAAGTGGCAAATATGCAACAAATATAAATATGTTTACCACTTTACATTGAAAATCTCATCATAATACAAATTGTACTATAATTTGTCACTGTAATACAAAAAAAAATCCTACCAACTTAATTTAATTAACTTAATTAATCATATACTTTCATAATTAGAGTGAGAGGAACTGCACAAATTGGACAGTTATTTTGGATTCCAGCCAAACATTCTTCACTTCCACATACAACTTTATGTCCGCAAGGCACTATAACATGTGTACTTGCTTGGTTACAAATTATGCAAGTTTGGTGGTTTGGTTGCAATGGTTCATTATGATTGTATTGTGCATAATATGATAAATGCTGTCTGTCTTCCTCCCTTTCTGCAGCTATTATTTCCACATATTCTGTTTCAATTGGGTCCATATCTTCTGGAATCGCATAGTCATTTTCATTGTCTATAATACAATACATTTCTTGAATATAAGTTTTATGTTTTAAAATAAGTATATTAAAACTATACCTAACAAAACAAGTGGTTCTTGTTTCTGCTGGCCTGATACGTGACTCAACCTTTCTGAACCATCTGAATCTAAAAAAATTAAAGTTTAATAAAATTATGTTATGTAATATTACATATTTACTAAATTCAGTTATATAAATAAAATAAGACTATTTAATTTTGTATTGTACCATTGCTATAAATTGAAATATTATTAAAATCAACTACAAAAATCTCATCTCCCGTTGCATCACTGTCCACCATGTTATTAGGGATATGTTCATTTGTCACATTATTATCCATGCTTGTTGAATTATTCAATTGATGAATGGGTATAGCATCATGGTCATTGTCATCATTTTCCGATGTAACTTCTATACATATTTTATAATATATTATTTACAATACCAATAAGTAATAAACAAGGTTAGTTTCCTTCATTGTTCTCAAATTTGTTGAATTAAATATACCTCCTAACACATTTATCTGCCAATTAAGCTCTTCTCTTAAGTATCTTTCAGTTGTGTGACAGCACTGGAAAAGGAACTCATTCACTTTTAAAATACCTAGGTCTAATTGAGATGAAGCAATTCTAATACGTTGTGAATTCGCTATGTATTTAACTTTTATTGGCCGAGTTACTGAACGCCCTTGTTCCAATTGATCAATTATAATGTGTGATTTTTTACTTAATTCATTTAAATGTGCTATAAACAAAACAGAAATTACTTAATAAATATTAGGTAACATATTTCATAAAAGTATGCAAACTTAGATTCTTATTAGTAAAGTAGTAAATATTTTAATGTTAAAATCAGGGGCGTCGTTTCAGTTTTTTTTCTGGGTGTGCAAACTTTTAGGCAGGCCAATTTTGACATTTCACCAGGCCATCAAAAAAAAATAAACTTATTTATATAAATGTAGGAAACCTATGCAAACCTATGTAAATATTCTTTCCTTCCCTTTTATAATTCTAATTGAAACTCATAACGACTAATGCAACTTTTAAATAGCTATCAATTCAAAGAATTAAAAGCTTATAAGCAATTAAAGCAACCAGCTAATTTCACTATTATTTGGGAAAAAAAGGCAAATAAGGTACCTATAATGAATATAAAAACTTAAAAAATATATATATTTTATTTATATTACCTATATATGAAAACATAATGTATCAGTTAATTATGACGGCGCTTGGAGTATTAATGGTGGGCAAATTGTTAAAATTTTTTAAGTTAGTGGTGCCATTGCACACCTTGGCCCCCTCAAATGATCCCCCTGGTTAAAATAGACGAATAAAACAATTAATAGAGGTATTATTAATATAATTCAGGTTGCACTAATTAAATTCTAAACATTTCATGGAGTAAATTATATTATTTTACAAAAACTTCATAATTAAAAATTGGAATTTAGTCATGCTTACTCAAAAATGTCCAAAGGTTTGGATGCATCACTTGAAATTTATCTTTTAGACGTCCATGAAACGATTCAATATTATTATTGGTACGCCTTGCTATTCCGTGTACTGAAAACAAATACTCACCTCCATTTTGATTATTTAACCAATACCTAAAACAAAACAACATCAATTTAATTTAAGATATAAAATTTATCTATTAACATATTATTATACACATAGGTGGCACACCTTGAAAAATAACTAAAAAATGGTGCCATATCCATGAATATGTTCTTATCCCTGGCATATTGGCGAATTACTGTATACCCTTCATCAATTTTATTTGTAGGCAATAATGCCAATGCACAAAACATCTGCACACAAAATTGTGCATTCAAATTAGATTTAACAAAGTGCGTTAATCCTCTTGTTCTGATATTTTTGACTAGTGCCTGAAATAACAAGTGAAAATAAACAATATTGTTTAAGATATACCATACAAACAAAATAAAAATAATCTAATTAAGAAGTTTAACATTTGGCAATGAATTATTTATAGATTATTTATTCAATTTTTTTTTTCCATTTATCCATTAAATGCCAGTAATAAATATGGAAAAAAAAATTGTAATTATGAATATACAAGGTGATTTTTTTATCATTGTCACTTATTGTTTCAAAATGTATTAATGTTTAAGAAATTATTTTTTTACATAGTTTCAAGTTGTTAAAAAACAACATTTTTATTAAAAAATTATATTTTTAAGTTTTTTACTTTTTTGAATGACAACATGTAATTTTAATTTAATTTTCAAAAACAAAATATTTTTCTGAGCATTTCAATAAATAAATAAATTATGACTACATGTTTAAATTATCATTAAAATACCTGTACATAATGGAAAAAACAAGAATGCTGATCTGCATCTGGATAAACAGATTTAAAAGCATTCAGCAACCCAGATTCAAAATCAGTCATTATATTTGCTGGCATTATAAACGGAAATAACTCTTTGCATTTGCTTAATAATATAGTATATGCCTCTTCAGTTTTTGATTCCATCAAAGCATAAACAATCGGTATGGACTAATAAAATATTAGAAATTATTAATGTATAGTTACTAAAAAATGGTTAGCTTTAATTAACAAAACTCACGTGGTTTTGGTATATTAAATGCATAATAAAAAGTTGACGGCTTGGTGGAGTTGAAGGCACAACTTTAAAAGTTGCATCAGCATGCAACTCATTACTACCAAGAATAACAATTTTTCTAATGAGTGTACTACATGCAAAAATGATTGAACATTTCCCATGTGTATCTGTAACCTTATCTTGAAAGAAGGGCTGTTGACAGCACATATAACGTTGCACATTGAAATCTAGGAAGTTTGCTAATTCACTCAATGATGACGGTAAAACTGGCATAGTTGTTCTCCTAGCTTTTCTCATCGAGATCTCAGCCACTGGCCAGGGGTATAGGGTTGCAGCAGCTGCATTTCTAATAAAATTTATTTTAAATATGTATTATTATTTAAAAGTTTAATCTTAATTTATATAATTTTACAATTTTAGATCAATATTTTAATTTGTTTATTTTATGTCTTTTCTTTATATAAGGGGTGAAAATAAATATAAATAGTATGAGAACAAATGCAATTTAGCTCCCAATCAAAAAAAGCCGGTCAAACTTTTATTTTGGAAGTTATAGTAAAAAAAATCGCGTTTTTGAATTTAAAATACCAAAAATTTAAGTTTTTAGAATTTTTTTTTTTAGAAATGTTTGTACCTATTTATATGTTCGACATTTTAGTGAAATCAGAATTTGCCTATCGTACTTACTTTTTATGTTATTGTTAATAAACCACATAAAACTGAATTATAAAGTTATTTCAAACATTTGCATATTCGTCGCCGCGCCAAAATTACGTATGGTTGACAAGGGCGACCCGAGGTACGTTACAAAGTAATATAAAAAAAACCCTGATGTGGGGGCATGGGTAAATTAATAGAACGATTACAATGTCTCCATACATATCCGTTCAAACAATATGCTCTCAAACATAATTTAAGAATTTAAGATAATGCCCGTGATCACATTTTAATATATTGTTTTTGGCAATTAATGTCCAAGACTGCAATTTTTCAATCACTACTATAGAAACATCCCCTTGACGTTTTGACGTTTTCGCCCAAAAAGCTCGTAAATTTCAATAAAATCGAGAGGCATGTTATTATAGGCATAGTACACAAGACACAAGTTCGCAACTATTAGGAAAATTCTGATTCCACAAAAATTTTGAACATGTAAATACAAACATTTAATTTTAAATTCAAAAACACGATTTTTGAATAAGTTTTTTTACCATAACTCCAAAAATAAGTTTGACCGGCTTTTTTTGAAAGTACCATCAAATTAGGCATGAAATAACACACACTTTGAAAAAAAAAAATTCCAAAAAACGCTTGCAGGGAGCTTAATTGCATATTTTATGCCAAAAATATAACTAATAAATAATATTTAAATTCATGTTTACCTAATCATTTCTTCATCATATATGGTCCGGAGTCTTGTTGTCTCGTTTTTAGAACGGTCTTTCAGTATTTGCCTGAATGCTTTTTTCAAAATTTCGTGATTGTGGTCATCAGGGTCATGCGTATGTTTCTCCAACTCAACAATTGTCCCATTCGCTAACATTTTAGCAGAGCCTTTGCAATATTTGGTTTTGCAGATCAAATATCTGATTAATATTAAAATATAAAATCATAAAAATTGAATACAATAATAAGATGATTTTATTTAAACTTACCGAACACTCTTGTTTTTATGGATGCCTCCATTATTTTTATATACAAAACCGTTTTTATTCATATTTTATTAATTTCAAACAAAATTAATCGAAAAGCTTGATCTAAAAGTCTTCATACGTTGAATAAAATATAAATACTAAACTCATATAATATATTAGCAGTTACAGTTACGGTTAGGTTAGTACTTATTTAGACATATTAGGACTGAATAATATTCTTTATTGAATAGTTTATTGATCCATTATCGATATCGTCTATTCAGCAGCAATTATTGGAAAACACAATTTAAAAATATAACCTATAGTTGATTTTTCGCGATCAGGCACACGGTCTTTTGGACCGTATATTAAGAGAACGCTATACCCGCATGTGTTGTCTCCGTCTTACAAATGTAAAACATTGCAAAAACTTATTTGCGCGAGAGAAAAATAATAATTTCTGGTAATGAACTTTGAACACTTAAATATTACTATTTACTGACATCAGATCGTATGACTTCCAATATAAAATTCCCAAAAATTGAGCGTATTGTTCGGTGTTCTCAACTTTATTAACAATACCTACATTAAAACACAATATTAATAATATTTTGTCTGTGGCTTTGACTCCCTAATTGCACCTATGTTCAAACTAAAATTAGAACACAAATTAATTTAAACCAGTAAATTTAACACTAATTGATAAGTGATAACAGTATTATGGTTATAACCTATTTACTACGACCATGGTTTGTTGGTATATTGTTTTTAATATCATCCCGATTCGTACGATTCTGTAAAATACTTTATTTTTTAATTAATAAATTGTAATTACAAATCGTTGAAAATAATTTTTTGTTTTTACCGTACTATAAAAAACTGTCCCGATTCGTACGATTCTGTGTAGTATAATACTATTATATACCATTCCTTTGTAAACGGTTTTCGAGAAAATAATTTCCTGATAAATATATTCCATGGTATTATTGTTCCAAAAAAATAACATTCTGATAAAAAATAATTCCATTAAATAAAAGTCTTGTTGAATAGTGTTCATGAAAAATATCGTTCATACAAAATAGCGTTCTGATATTAATTTTCCTGAAAAATAATTTCCTGTTTTTACGGCCCTCCCTGTTTTCGTCGGGTATCAATGTTTCCAGGCACGTCACCAAGGGGGGGGCCTTAGGGGGCCTGGCCCCCTAAGAAAAGTCAGTGGCCCCGAACTGGCCCCCTCAATTTTATTTTCAAATATAATGGCATTTGATTATTCCGAATGGCCGAATCAAACAATCGTATTAGGTAGGTACATAAATTAAATTCCAAGATTTTATTTTATTAGTCGTTATTATACTCGCCACGGACTAAAGTATCTTAATTCTTAGTATATGGCGACATGGCGTATATGCGTTAGTCCGTAAAATTCGTCACTCGACAATTTGAGATAAGAGTGATAATCATAAGATTAGAGTGAATTACACGTCTAAGAATAGATTGAAAACTAGAAATTCCAAATACGGGTCTCGAACGTGCATTTGATAAACACGACCGTCGACCACAGACAACACGACTAGGTACAATAGTTTATATTCCACTATTCCAGTAACATTGTGATAGTGATCACCATTTACTACAGTCTACAATAACGTCAATAACAAATAAACATACCTCATCAATATAATATACACAGTGTATCGATTTGTATTGATTCATTATTCATAATCAGGCAGAGGCCAAGTCACAAGTAGTTGTAGTAGTATTACAATGAAGAGAAGTATAATAAGTTATTTTAATAATCCAAAAAACTTAAAAACTGAGAAAGGTATGTACGATAATATTATACACAATTCAGGTACATTTTATCTACCCAAGTCTTATTTACCTACATTTTATATTTACTAATTATTAGACTAATTTTCTTAAAGCTGTATATTCTATCATTAATAGGTACCTACGTCCTACATATTATTAATCCGTAGTTTTTTTAAATTTTTAAGACATTTCATTCTATTATATTGTTGAATTTGTAGTATTTTAATTTTTAATCATTAAGATGATTATTATTTTATAGTGTTTATGTGCATTATACTCTTTGCACACTCTTATTAATCTCAACATTTACACTATTTTTACAAAGTATAATTTAGGTAGGTAGTACTAAATATTTCTGGACTTATGGTATTTACTATTTAGTATTGTATTTACCTGTTACCATTCGGTGGATACATTATTTTCATAAATAATTGTTTTTATTTTATTTTATTTTATTCATGAAATTTTGATTTACTTATTTGTTGATCATAACATAGTTGATAATTAATACTAATTTGTACCTGCCTATTTATTATATTGTTATTATTATTATTATTATTATATGCAGGGTTTGAAAAGAATGCATTCAATTTTTACATTATGAATTATGATTGTGAATGCATTTATTTTACAAACGAATATGAATGGAAATTGAATGTAACTATGCATTCTTTTTCTAATCACATGGAAAAAATATTATATTTTTAATACCAAAAAATTTAAAAAAAAATTTTATTCATGTTTGATGTTAATGTTACTATGATACATATACATTTATATATACAGTATAGTTAATGTGGACTAAAGACAAGTATTTCTATACCTACTTTATTATATTATTTAATATTTATTGTGAAACAAAAGATGTTTCTCATTCATCATTTCAATAGTCATTAGCCATTTATATAACATGTTAATATATATGGTTCTAAATTATAATTATAATTATTATTATTTTTAATATCTTATTTATTTATTTATTTATATATAATATTGTTAAATTGCAGTTAATGTTTAAAATGTGTGTTATTTCAATTTGCTATACCTCCTACCTCGTTTATTGTTATTGTTCATGAAATATATAAAACGCCTTGTTATTTTGTTAAACAAAAAAATAAATTAATAAATTATGTTTTATTCATATAAAATAAAACATTTTTTTTTTACATGAATGCGGTTAAGAATGCATTCTTTTTGAAAAATTGAATGTTGAATGCGAATACATTCAATTTTAAGCTCTATGAATATGAATGTGAATGCATTCATTTTTTGAATGAATGTTCCAAACCCTGATTATATGTAATGTAACCATATAAGACTTGGATAATTTAGATAACTTAACAAAAAATAATTTTAATAAATAATATGTTAAGTCCAATAATCATGTTTTAGTTAATGAAGATGATATTAGCAAGAAGTTATTATGTGAAGCATCTACTTCTACAGAGATAAAAGAGATAAATAAAGGTTAATGTTACAGTTGCACTGTTGCGCATACTTATACTTTATAATAATACTTACATAGTTTCATATTATCTACATACATATTTAATATTTATACATTTATTTATTAATATTTATTACTTTTAGATGTTGAAGATTTCAACAATAGCGTTGGTGACATTGTGACTTGTAATTATGAAGAAGAACAACTACAAGACTCAAGTAGCAATGATAGCAACAGTAGTGATGAACATGTGAGTTGTGCTACAATTGTTGATAGTGTTGATATAAATTCTTCTATAGATTCTTCCTCTTGTACACTTGAAATATCAAAAACAATACCAGGTCCAAAAGATCTTGCTCAACATTTGGATGATGGACCAAAACAACCCAAATTATTATTTTATCCAAAAACAATGTTTTCTAACAGAATGAGACATTTCTCAGATACATGGTACAAAATGTTTAATTGGATCGAGTACAGTATAATGGACGATGGAGTATTTTGTTTTCCATGTCGTTTTTTTTCTAAGCATTATGACTTACACACTGTGTTTATTACAATTGGATTTAAACAATGGAAAAAAGCTTTAGACAAAAGTTCAGGGTTTAAACGACATGAATCAAGTAGTGAACACAAAAAATGTCAAGTTATGTTTGTTGAATACACAAGTATGAAAAGAAAAAATATATCTGTATCAACTTTAATTAATGAAAATCATTTAAAGTTAGTAAAAGAAAATCGTAAATACATTCAGTATATTGGAAAAGCGTTGTTATTCACTGCAGTTCAAGGTATTGCTCAAAGAGGGGATGACGAAAGTGAAAACAGTGTCAATCGTGGTAATTTTCTGGAGCTTGTACAGTTGCTCGAATATTTCAATGATGATTTTAAGCTAAAAAGGCAATCACTTCCAAGTAATTCAAAGTATACCAGTCCTAGCATGCAGAATGAAATACTTACAGTTTTTGGTCAAATGGTACGGGATAAAATCAGTAACGAATTGCAGAAATGTGAATACTTTGCAATTATGGTTGACGAAACAAAGGATATTAGTAAAACTGAGCAGTTGTCTGTAGTATTAAGATATTACCTGGATGGTATTGTCTATGAGAGATTTATGGGTTTCCGTGCTGCTGGTTCTTTATGTGCTACATCTTTATTTACATATATTAAAGAAATACTTGATATCAGTAATGTTGACATAAACAAGTGTGTGGGACAAACGTACGATGGTGCCAATGTAATGAGTGGTAAATTTAATGGTGTGCAAGCATTATTTCGCAAAGAAGTGCCACAGGCTTTATATGTGCATTGTTACAATCATCGTCTGAATTTGGTTATTGCAGATATCTGTAAAAATGTATCTGGAGTTAAAATGTTTTTTGATTTAATTGAAAGTCTGTATGTATTTATTTCTGGTTCTTCTATTCATGCTCAATTTGTTGATATTCAAAATGCCATGAAATTAACTTCAAAAGTTGAACTTAAGCGTATTTGCTTAACTCGATGGACAGCCCAAGTATTTGCATGCTTAACAATGAAAAAAGCAATTAGTCCATTACTTGTACTATTAAACAAATTAGCATATGAAAGAGGAGACCGTGCTGTAGAAGCTATAGGTTTACTTCATCAAATTGATTTTAAATTTATTTTAAATTTAGTAATGTTCTGTTATATCCTACATATGTTTAAAGGAATAAGCGATTATTTACAAAATGTAAGTGCTGAACTAGCTAATGCATTGATTTTAATATCATCTTTAGAATCAACCCTTCAAGATATGCGGTTAAAAGATACAGATACAACTTTTAGTAACATATATGCTGAAACCATTTCTATATGTGGTAAAAATAACATACCCATACCTTCACAAGATACAAATGTAAAAAGAATAAAAAAAATACCAAAACACTTTGAACAATTTATATTTACACAACAAAACTCATTAGAAGTAGAATTGTATACATCCAAAATAGATTTAAAAGTCAATCTTTATTATACAGTAATTGACTACATTTTGTTGGAAATTAAAAATCGATTTTCCAATAATAAAGATATTTTAAGTGCTGTCTCATACTTACATCCTGGTAATGAAAATTTTTTAAGTTTTTCGCACATTCAGCCTTTAGCCGAACATTATGGGGCCAATACTGATGTACTAAAGTCAGAATTAAAGATATTACCAAACACTATAAAAAGATATGAATTACAAAATAATACAGAAATTAAAACTATGATGAAATTATTGGAGCTGTTAGAAAAATACAAGTTGGCTTTTATTGAAACTCATAAAATTGTACAAATTATCATAACTATTCCAGTTTCAAGTGCTGCATGTGAGAGAACATTTTCTTGTTTAAGAAGGCTCAAAAACTATATGAGATCTCTTATGACAAATGAAAGGTTAGTGCAGTATTTAAATATGTAAAATAATATGACTAGTAAACTCAAACAATTATACACTTCTACAAAATATGTATTATTACATATCTTTAAAAATGCTATTATGTATAATACAATTATCTAACAAAATAAAAATAAAATATTTCATTCATAAATTCAAAAAATATCCCATTGAAAAACAATCAAACTGGAAATTTTTTGTTTTTGTAAATTATAAGCATCTCAATTACTTAATTAAAATTAGATACCTATGAGATAATAGTTTTGTTTATTATTTTTTGTTGTAGGTTGAATAATTTGGCACTATTGTCTATAGAAAAACATTTATCTAAATCATTAGATTTAGATGAATTTACCAGAAGATTTGCTGTGAACCATAAAAACCGAAGACTTATTCTAGTATAAATAATAAAATGTATATAATAAAATGTATATAATAAAATGTACCTACCTAATATAAATATAATATAAAACTTTAACAACCAATACAGACATTATACTGTTAAAATGTAGTATATATTTTTATAGATATTATGTGATAAGGAAAGGAGTGGTAGGGGGTAAAAAAACATAAAGGGGCCAACAAATATTGGCCCCCTCATAGAAAAATTCCTGGCTACGTGCCTGAATGTTTCAGTGAGTTATAAAAATTATTTTATTTCTAATGTCTTTGGGTGAATTAAGATACGACTGTATTCGTGGGGGATACAGAAAAAAATCAGCTATCCGATGGCGGTAATAACTCGGAATTGAAAAAAATCGAGTTACGACCTTTTTCGTTGGGGCAGTCGAATAATACTTTATCAATAATAATTTTATTCCTAGAAGGTGGAGTATCTATAAAGAACAATAATTATAAATAAATAGTATAGGTACTGATTAAAAATAAAAAATAAAGTAATAGGATGTCTAGAATGTTGATGTTGTAAAAATAATAATAAGATGTTTAAAATTTAACCAAATATGTGGTATATATGATTTTTTACAAATTCAAAAAATCTAAATTTTAAAATCTTAACTACGCTATTGCTTTATATTAAACATTAAGTTGTACTAGCTACTTTAACATTGACCTGTCACAATAAGTGAAATAAAGTGATCAGGTTTACTATACAATCTATATATACAACTATGTGTAAGAAATAAAGACAGCTTATTTCACTGTTGTGTCCTACATTCCTACCATGTGGGCCTATAAACAAACTAAATAATACATGCAGTGTACTGATTATAATTTTCATACCAATATGTATGTTATCTGGATTATTAAGCTCATTGTCACAATTAGTATTCTCTTCAATTTCCCCACATGAACCTAAGAATCAAACAGTAATTTTAATAAGTACCTACTATTCTAATGGGTAGATATATATAATATTTTTATTTTTCAAAATTACCTAGACTTTTAATGGAATCTGGACTCCATGCTGGTTTTTTAATTGCCTTATTTTTTTGAATTGTTGCCATTTTATTATATATTTTTTTTGTTGCCTTCTTTTGCCTATTTCTGATTTCATCATCTGTTTCATATGGTGAAGATGAAACATTCGAAGTATTTTCAGACTTTTTTGCTCAGACCTTAGCCTGAAAATAATCATCTGAAAAATATAAAATTATTTTAATAACATAATAGACAATAGCAATAATATGTATTCTTTAGTACTATTGTATATTATAATATTACCTAAGTCCTTGCACATTTTTTTTTTAATTGATAAATACTCAAAATCATATTTATTTGGTATTAATCTTTGTTTTATAAAGTGATTTGCGTTTTTTTTTGGCCAAGCAGATTTATTTTCTTTGACCCAAAATGATGGCACAACTGCAACTCCATTGTCATCAGAAAAATTTACAACTGACCACATTATTATACTGAAATATAGTAAATATTAAAATAATAAAACTGCCACACTTTAAATAATTTTAAATTTATTAAATATATTGTTTAAATAGGTATTAATAAATGAATATAATATGTACTATAACTTAAATTAACATTAAAACCAACTAATGATAAATATAACTAACAATCTTTATACTTGATTGCTAACAATGAACGTTAAATATAAAATATTAATAACTATTAACTATGCATTACAAGAACTATGAATTAATGGTAAAGCTATTAACACATTACTGTCAGAATGAATTAAAATCATTTTTTTTTTTTAATCTCATTTATAGGATAGCAGTAGAGCTCATGACTTAATGTATTAACATTATAAATATCTAATTCTAAAGATTTAATCGGTTTATCAAATAAAATATCTTTGTTTTGAAATTGTTTACAAATTAAAAATATTGCATCATTTTTATCTTTAACTATATTGAAGACTTTAATTATGTTACCGCTACATGTTAAAAGACAACTATCAGCTTCTGTATTTAATTTAATAGTAAATGTTTTCATTTTTAAGGTAGTATACTGGGATCCTTGTATATTTTGTATCAATGGTCCACATTTATGAAATCCAGAAAAATTAAACACGGGTATTTCTTTTTGAGAATCTAATTTCAATAAACTTATTTCGTTACTTCTTTTAACAACTTGTATAAGTGGCTTGTCTGGCTTCCGTATCATGTTCTTTAGAGTACTCATGTAATTCTCGAATGGAAATGTTGAATAATTGTCCAATGGACCGAATTTAATATAGTCATCACATATATGCGTTAATCCATGGTCATTGTGCGATATAAGGTGACGACCATACAACTTTTCAAAGGTTTTAACAAAATTATCCAACAGTTTCTTAGCAATATTAATATATTGTGCATAGTCAGGACTCAATAATATTGTCATTGCTAAACTTAAATCAAAAAAGTGGTTCCAGTGTTCCTTTAATACAACAGATTTGATAGCAGAAGAACCCAAATACAATAAAAATGTACGAAATTCAGTAGCTTTCCAGTTTTTTATATGAGCCAAACTTCTTAGTTTTCGATTGATTTCGCAAGGTATACTGACTCTTAGACCTATCAGTATTGTAGATATTTGTTCTATTTTCCAAGATGGATAACGTATAGGCCTTTAATCCATAAATACATAATTTTTCTAACCACACCAAGGCAGACTAAATGTTGCTAATCCAATGAAAAATCTGCAACAGTGTTAAAATATGGTACTGTAGTTAATATAGAAGTATTTCCAGTATGATATTCCTCATCAAACTGAGAAATATAATTCTGATGAGTTCTCTTGGATGGTCGATTATCTGGTGTTATATATGGAAAACACATTCTATTCAATAAGTGTTCTCCTTCATGCTCACATCTTGAACAAGAAGAGAATCCAGCATGTCCTTTAGTTTTTAATATGAATGATTTAGCCGGAGCGTCACAGCATAACACATCCAACATAACTTTAAAGTTTTTTCCATTAATTTCAATACCATTGTTGTCCAGAAAATTTATTTCTTCTACAAAATACTTTAGGAATGTATTGCTGTCCAAGGGTTTTCTATTTCCACAGTAAATCCCTACTGGAAATACGTTACTTCTATTTGGCTGTATATAAGCAAGTATTGGCCAAAATTCTTCAGCAGTTGATTTAAATAAAGGCAAACCATCTATTCCTGCAACAATATGGATCACTGAAGCATTTTTTAAATTTAATGGAATATTTTCTTTAATAGCATTAGCTAAGCCAAAATGGTAATAGTTTCCAGGTTCTACCGAGTGAATGTTTAAGATGTTGATTGGTTTAGTATGTAAGATTGTTCTTGAATCTTTAGGCAAATATTCAAAACAAGTGTGTTGCTTTAAAATACCTAATAAGCCATTAAGAGCATTTTGAGATATTTTAAAGTTAACACATTAATGATATACATTTAAATTCTTTAGAATATTAACGATCAGTCGTCGACACAAAAGGTATATGATCAACACTAAAAGATATTGTATGACCTATTGTAGATACAAGCTCAACTTGGCTGCGTATGACTGAACCTGTAAACCAATTAAAATATAAAATATTTAAGTTTTATATAATTTTTATAATAAATAATACTTACAACGACTATCTGAGTTGGTTGGTTTCATAGGATCTATAGACTGTGGCAAAACATATTTCATGGCTGGAAAATAAAATTGTGATTAATTATTATACCTAATTTTAAATATTTTAATTGCATTTTAAAATGCCTAGACATGTCGTTAGCATATTTATTTATTTGTTAGTAGATTTGACCCATCACCATCTCCATAAGATGTACCTATTAGATTTCAACAATATATTTTAATATAAAAAATTATATATGATAAGATAAAAAGCAACAATCTTTAATTACTAGCCCTCATTATTATAAACAAATAAAAAAATAATAATTATCATTCAATCATGCAGTTAGCATAAAGCAAATACTCAATAAAGCAACATTTAATAAATTAAATTTACCACAAAATTGACCGGAACACAAGTAGAGTTGAATAATTACTTAATTGCGCTGAATGTTAGATAAGTAGTTAACATTTAAAAGATGTATTTACTTACACTAATTTCAAATGTTTATGATCGAATATCTATACATAGTACATTTATATCATTTAAAAAAGTTCCGTACCTATCTTACTTATTTTTGATAAATTAACACAAACATTTAACACGAACATTGGACATAAATATGGTTCACGCGATAATGTAACTCACAAACTGGTAGACATAATGTAGGAATAGCATTATGTTTCAGTAATTTTGTGCCTTTACTATGACAATCTGAATCGAAATGAAGATCACAAACCAAATAACTTTTGTAGATCTGCTCCTAGAGTCATGGTCAGTAATTTTGGATTACCAGACCTTTCAACCCATTTTACAAATCGTGGTATCTTCTTTCTCCCTCGATTATATGCACTTGGTAACTCTTGGTGCTATGAAAAAACTTATACTGTTATGGATGAATGGGCCTTTAAATGTTCGATTACCCTCTTCAAAAATTAAGCAAATTTCAAATGTATTATTGAGTTTCAAGTCTAAATTTCCTTGTGAGTTTTCCAGAAAGCCCAGAGCTTTAACAAGAGGTATTGCGTTGGAAAGCCACGGAATTTCGTTCATTTCTACTGTATATTGGCCCTTAAGTACTGAAAGGTATTGTGTCCAAAGATTGTTATAAACATTTTATGGCACTCAATATAGCAATGATTATATTATTATCTCCCAACCTCGGTGCATTAATACAATATGCTGATAATCTACTAAACCTATCTTATATCTTCAAACATTCATGGTTTAATTCATTTAGTAGATGATTATAAAAAATATGGGCCCCTAGACAATTGCAGTGCTTTTCCATTTGAGAACTATATGAAAGTTCTCAAAAATATGTTAAGACAGCCTAATAAGCCTTTGGAACAAGTTGTTAAAAGATTCAGTGAATGCGATAACTTTAATTTGAGTTCAAATACAATTAATCAAAGTGACAACAGTTTATTAAAAGGACCACATAGCAATGGACCTTTATTAGATGGTTGTGTAAATCCACAATTGAATACATTAGTTTTAGAAAATTATAAAATAAAAGTTAAAAAAGATGCAGATTCATATTTTGCATCTAAAACAAATGATATTGTAAAACTGACACTGGTTCAATAGTTTTGATTGGAAGAAAATTTGAATTCAAAGGATTATTCTATGATGAACCAATTCAGTCGTTTAATTTTGGAATATACACTGTTAAAAATTTATCAAAGAATACTTGGACTGTCAATGATATCTAAAAAAAGTCATGTTATTGTCATTGGAATGACAATTAGCATTGCAATTCCATTATTACATTCTTCTTAATGTATAATTTGAAGTTATATACTAAAAGAAGAAAAAAAACAATTGTACCTAATATTGTAAAAAAAAAAAAATGTAAATATATTTTATGCATATACTAAAAGTTATATTACTTATAAAATAGCCTATCAAGTAGTACATTCACATCAACATTAACATCACAAAAACATGAAAATTGGATTAACAATTTAAAATTAATAGGTATCTAATACTGAAACCTATTTTTTCAATGTGCGGTCAAACATCAAAAGTAATATCATTGATTATAAATACTATAGATTGCTCACTGGCCGGTTTTTCGGTGGCGTACATTAAAACTCTCGATAGATGGCGATAAGAACAAACAATATTAATAAATTCGTATTTTATTCCAAATGCCGTAACCGCGATTGTCGCGGTGCGGGTATAACTGGTTTTTATCGTCACTCGTCAGTCGTCATGACGTCGACGACTCCCGATCCCGAACCGATCCGACTTCTAATAATAATCAAATAATCACTATTTTTATTTTGAATGATTTGGTCGTGTGCGCGGTGTCTACGGGCATCAATTTTTATTTTTGTTTTACGTTACCGATCGATGTTCACTGAAATGAGTGACCATTTATTTTGCTCTCCACTGATCGTCATTACAATAATTATTTATATTATTAATTAATAATCAAACCTTCAACTATTGTCTATTAACACATTGGGAAAAGAAACTAATTTAGAGCGTTCTAATTTACTATTAATTATAAGAGCTGTTAGAAAATTAAGAAAGAGTAAACTAAAAAATATTGGAAAGATGAGACCCATCTATTCTTAATTTATTTACGTAGGTATTTTACTCAAATAAACAATAACTAATATTCCAGTAATTATTTTATATACCTATAATACCTAGGTACAATTAGTAAATCATAAACTATTAAGAGTTTGAGTTAATGATATGGTTGCAATTTTTATTATTAAATTCGATGGAGTTTTAAGTCCTTATGTTTGCTCAACAAAATCAAAAGTTTTATTTTAATGGCTTTCGATTGATGAAAACATTTTTTGAAATATATTCACGTTTACAGAAATAATTATACAAACAATAATAAAAATTTATAACTACAAGGTTCAATTAATATACTGTATTTATAAACATTTATTTTTATTTATAACAGGTTAATTTTTAAGATTTCTTGTAAAATGTATACAATATAATCAAACAAATTTTTCATTAAAATGTCATGTAGACCTACCTATTCATTTTATCTAAGTTATTACTAAAATCATCAAAAGTATACGTACTGTATGCAGCACCAATCAATTAGGTATTTATTTTTAAAAATTTTTAATTTGTCTACATTTTGTAATTCTCTTTTTTTATTTGAATTGTCATTAATCCATTTGCACTGTTTATATAATTTTGTCGAAATTTGATATTTAAATACTTATAAAAAATGTTGCCAATATATTTTTAGTATTTTTAAAATGATATTGTAACAATGTGTAAGGATGAGGAGCCTTGTATTAAATTTTCAAGTTTTTCGACCCAACAAATAAAATCAAGCATAGCAAATTTAACCGTATGGTAAAAATTTAATTATAAATGAAAGTGCACTAAGAACATTTGAAAAAAGGGTAGGTATCTATTCTGTATGCCATGTAAATAAATACAAAAGTT
Source organism: Diuraphis noxia (assembly GCF_037042655.1). NCBI lineage: Eukaryota > Metazoa > Arthropoda > Insecta > Hemiptera > Aphididae > Diuraphis > Diuraphis noxia. Next base: position 77,622,644 of record NW_028301711.1, read on the forward strand.
AAAATTCCAGTAAATATTTAATATAGGTATCTATTTTATACCTATGCACAAAACACAATTAGTAAACTATTAGGTAATCATTAACAATTTAGACGTATTTTTAGTTCTTTTTTTACACACATTTTTAAATATTTACAAATGAAAAAGTATAATACAAATAAAAAATACATAAAACAAATAGTATAGATACTGTATATAAATTTAAATATATAAATAATAAATGTTATATAATAATATACTAGTAACCAGTAACCACTTATCAATAGTTGAAAAAAAAGCTTATAGTCTAAAACTTTCAGCTATAAATGAATTCATATAAATTATATAAAATGATATATATTTTTTGTAAATGGAGTTTACTCCGTATGAAATAAAATGAAATAACAAAAATAAAAAATATTGAAATAAGTACCAATGTTCTATATAGAAATATAATATTTTCTAAAATCGCATTCATTTATGCTCAAGCACACGGAGTTTGACTGCATTTTGGTATCCTTTCCTTTCAATATTTGTACTTAACCATTTACACTCTTTGTAAATTTTAGTTCGAAAGAGTAAGTGTAGTATGTATATATATAGTGATTTTTACAAGAAGTACTTTTTAAAACAGAAGAGTGTTTATTAATTTTTTTTTCTGCACTAGACATAAGTTGTTCTAAAATTTTTTTCTCAGACATTATTATCTCAGGAAATTTACTTTTGAATAAGTTCAAACATAATGTAACCACTTTTATCAAATTATCTGATGGAGCTTTTAGACCCTGAGATGCACCTACATGATCATATGTTTTATACATTAGTAACAATTCTTTTTCATCACATACATTTTCTTTTGGTTTAATTAAATCACAAAAAGAACAATTTAATTTGTCCATGCATTTTTTGGCTAAATAGCCAGCAAAATAAATTATGGAGCATGTTTCTAATGATACTTCCAGTGAGTTTGGGATCTCAAATAGTTGGGTGCTTGAATCAGAATCAGATTTTTTTTGTTGATCGCTATCAAAGTTTGATGTTTCTATTATGTCCGTAGGATTTGAAGTATTTATATTATTTATAACAACATCTTTTAAAACATCGATTGTGAGAAATTCGTTATCATCTGCTTCACAATTATTACACGTTGATATACATTTCATCAAGCTATAAGAATAATTTGAGTGTATAATTTTATGAATTTGTACCAACTATTAATTAAAGTTTAGTTTTATGTTGTTTTTTTTAGCCTAGCAGTACTAAATTGTTTTATTTATTTGGATTATTAATTATCATAGGTACTTAATATTCATTACACTAATTTATTAATTATATTAATTGTTTAAAGCAGTGGATATTTTGTATGCAGATCAGTCGATTTTGATTATGCCCTATCACTGTAACAGTAAATCCGCGTTGCGGATCTCGGATTATACATAGAGTAGTGAGAACCTAACTATGAACTACCATTGACATAATATAAATTATATAATTTATATTATGTCAATGTGAACTACGCTCTGCATGCAGGATATATGCTGTAGTATTACCATAATGAGATAGTGTGAAATAAATAAATAGTATAGAGTATAGACTGGTAGTCAATTGACAATATTATGGAATGATGTGCCTCTCCTGAAATCGCTGTTCCATCGCCATTCGCCAACCAGACGTGACTACAGCGATTACAACGTTACCCGACCACACTAACCATGCGACTACAGCGCCTCATAGCGTTACCCGACTTTTATCGTGCCACCGAAAAACCGCTCAGTGAACAATCTATAGTATTTATAATCAATAGTATTATATATATATATTTGTTCTATATGCGTACTTAACTTTTTGCTAGCCTTAAATTAAAATAATAATTTATATAAATTTGTTTTTCCTCGTTGAAAAAATTTCATAAGTAATACCTACTGTTATATTAGCTAATAATAATAATAAAATATATATCATATCATATTATGTTGGTAAACAAAGTAGAAATATTTAAATTATGTGGTGTAGGTATAAGGCATAATATTATGTTATACTTCATACTTAAGTTTATATTTTTAATTATATAACTACTAAACAAGTAGGTCCCTACTAGTAGATATAATTTTAGTTTTTTTTTTAAATTTCTAACAAAAACAATTGATGCATCAAGCATGACTAATTATTTAATATGTTACCTGTTATAATGTGTTTAGTAGCTTATTGTTTAATATAAGTACTTATTTATCTATACATGTTCATCATTTATCAATATTACATCGTCATTTTAAGCCAATAGGTATAAATCATATGCAGTAAAAAAAAATTGTTTATAAGCTATTACTTAAAAAGTATTTTAGTATAGTATACCTACCTACAAATTTAAGATAACAAATGTTAACATTTTTTTTTTCAGTATACACTACAGTATTATCATGTGGACTGTTGTTTATTTTGTCAAAGAAAATTCTGTTGAAGCAGTACCTAGCCATTGGGTTAAAAAATCAATGTGTGCGTGGGAAAATAGGGATATAAAAAAACATATTCACAGAAGAACAATTGTGAATAAATACGATTTTAATTATTTTCCTTCAAGAATTTTAAAAAAAGGCATTGATAATTTTATAATTTTTTTTTTCTATTTAGTTATGTATGCATTGTGAGGCAAAAATACTAATCTATCTGCAATAATTATCAAAAAATATAGGATAAGCTTATAATATAATATAATGTATAAATAAACATTATGATTAAGTAAATATTGAAAAATTTTAGATAGCCTCCCAGAAGCTAAATCAAAAGTAAGAATGGCTGAAAACACATCAGATCTTTCTACTAGTGAAGATATTCAAAATAAAACTAGAAGGATGAAAGCTTGTAGTGGAAGATGCTCCTATTTTTTCTGGTTTATTATATACAGGTAATTGTCATTAAAATTATTATTGTTTCACTAATTAATGTTGTTAATCATTAATAATAAACATTTTTCTAGATGATTTGTCTAGTTCCGTGTGTGACGACCCAAAATCAAATAGGCCACACATAATCTCAACTTGTCCTACTTTAGAAGTTAGAAAAAAATTATTTGATACAACCTCTTCTACTTCTAGCCAAAGTATTATTATACTAAAAATAGTTACAATTTCATACTTAGTCTAAATAATTTTTAATTGATTTAATACTTATATTTAATATTTTCAAAAGATTTTCTTATACCTAGTTATAATAATAAACAAAAATCTCATACACAGCATTTAAGTAGTACTGTAGCTGGAATAAGTGATGCAAACCTTAATGATTCATACGATTATAGAACTATGGGTATCGTTATTGTTATAACTTATAACTTAGAATTTTTGTTTTATTTTATGTACATATTTGCATTTAGATGTCCCTACAAGAAATCATGATGATTATGATAAATTAAAAGTTTCACAGGACTTCTTCGATTCTAAAAATTATTCATCATCAGATTCTAATGGTTCTATAGGTTGGTATAAGAATTAAATAATTTTAATTGTTTTAATAAATTTTAAACAATTTTTAATTCTTAGAAATGAAACAGCAAAATTCAATTATAGTACATACTACTTCTTCTCCGTTCAAAGTGACTATGTTGGATTCTACTCAACCTGAAACTACTGTGGCATTAGATACACTCAACCATAAGGTTTCTGGTAATAATAAAATTTCTTTAGATAATATTTATACAAACAGCATTAAACAAATGATACTTTTATGTCATAATACTTAAGGCTCCTGGTTACAAGCAGTTTCTGAGTAGTCAAATTTAGGCAATGTCTCGTTTTACATGCATTACACAGTGTTGTTGTGTGAGTAGTAAATGATAATTATAGTGTGGGTGTCCACACGTAATTCATGACACACTAGATTAGAGCAGGGGAACTCTCGCACACACAAGTCAGTTAAAACTGATTGGAAATTTGTACAACAAAAACTACCTATCTTTCTTCGATCAGTCCGATCAATGTAGTATAAAGAAAACAATTATGAAAACAGATTTGACTTCAGTGTGATATTATGTACGTGAGAGCCACTTTTGCAATTTATGTTTAGTTTTTTTTTTTAATGATGTCAATAAATTTAAATTAAGTTAAGGACTGATATTAAAAAAGTGACATGCCCGTTATCACATGACTTGATGCTGAATTCAAATTTTGTTTTCGGAATTCTTATCGCTTCACTAGGTATATCTAGACATTTTACTAATAGACCGACTCTCTTCATGTTTCCACTTGTCGAGATAGGTGGCCCTTTTTGGTTACCAAGTTACTCTGATACGGTAAAAAATACGATAAACTTGTATACTATATTATATTTATACTAAATGAGCTGCACCACCGTGCCATGTCTGTATACGACATCAATATATTATATAATTTGGTATAGGATGAGCCGGTCTGCGAGTAAAAGGTTTATTATAACCATACATAAATATTAGGCTGATTGAAGAAATATATTGCTAGTTTTATAACTCAATTTCGACTGGTATCCAGTTGCCTTTACCTTTTTAATCACTAGATGTTTCAATAAAATTAATCAAAATCTTTTCGAACCATAAATGTGTTAATATTTTACATGCTTTGTATTATTAAATCAATATTTAGTAATAATATTTTTTTATATTACAGTTAATAACTCTTTGGGTAGATACACTCCAACAACTTCATTCCGTGGATCTTTAAACAGTTTAAACCAAAACTGTATTACTCCTAATATATTTCCAAATGTATCAGATTCTAATGGTAATGTTCTAAAATATCATGCATATTTACTACTTACCTTTTCTAATATAAATCATTACTTACATTATTTATAATTCAGATACATTGAAAAATTTTTAAGTGTTGTCTTAAAAATTAAATATGAAATTGAGAACTTGACGCATAACCAAAATATAATGAATAGTATTTTAAATGATGTAGTATTAAGAAATGAAAGGAGTGTTTCAAATCAAAAGGATTCAATAACTATAAATTGTGAAAATGATTATAGTTCAATGTTGCCATTGCGCAATGAAGATGAACCTAGGGAATTTGAAAACAATTTACTTAAGAAATCATTCAGATTAAATGTTGTAAGTTATTCTTTAACATATTATATTTAAATCATATTCAAATATGCAAACTCCATTATATGTATATATTATACATATTAATAATAACTAAACAATTTTAAATATTTAATATTGATTTCAGGTTAATGGTCTAAAACGTTTGGTGAAAAATTCATTAGCATCTACTATTAGACAAATGCTAAGAACTATTTTTGATGATGAGCTATTGCAAATTTTTAGTTATGTTGGTCAAAAAAAGAAAAAAATATTTTCATCGTTGGCATCATGTGCTATTATTTTTGGTAAGACTAGACAATTCTATGAAAATATATTTATTTTTCTGTAAATTATTTTTATTTGAAATTCTCGGTGGTTACAGTACCTATATTATTATGTAATTGATTATAGCCCTTTTGAAGCTATTTTAGGATTCTTAAGTTATAGCACTTATATTCAACTAAGTATATCAGGCACAAATACAAGGGGGAGGGGCTATGAGGACCAAAGTCCACATTAGGCTGTGGGTACTTAAAAATATTTCACTCTTGCACACTTAATTATATAATATTATATGCAATAAAAGATAATTTTGTTTAAGTTTGTTATTATTATTATTTTATTAATAAAACTTAAACTCAATGCCTATGCTTTTATGCACTTAAAGTAAATTTTATCATCTAGCTCTTCCCTTTTTTAATTTCTAAATCCGCTTTAGACCCTGGTAGTTATAATATTTAATGCTAAATGGTAAGCAGCCTTATATGGCTTTTAAACGTCAAGTGTGAATAATAATATTGGAAATACATGATTTAATTTAAGAGCGCTTTCCCGAAATTAAACTGTTGCGATATTTTTATTAGTAATATTTTATATTTATTTATAGGAAGAGGATGCGGAGTTGAAGCCCTTGTGAGCACTTTAAATTTGATTGTTATAGCCCCTTAAAAATTTAACCAAATGTCTACTTATAGTATTAGTGTATATCATTATAGTTACGAGAAGATGTCCAACATTTGCTAACTATCATTTGTCTCCATAGTCTGTAATCTATATAGATAGGCTATAATACATAGTTCGGTGAAAATGCGTTTTTTGCCTCTAAAAGAAATTCCATCATTCAATATTTTAAGACATAGAAGTTTCATTTAAGGGCACATCATGTAATTCTGTCCATATTTAATCAAAAAGACAACCAAAAATCATGTGTTTACAATATTATTTCTACGCTCATTTTTAAGGATCGGCCATAACAATGATCCCCTCCCACTTCCCTTAGCGCTACGTATTATTTTTTGTGCGCTCAACGGTCAACCATCAGTATCAGGATCCGGGACAGTCTCATTCATTCACTGTTTCTAAGCTGTTGTATGATTTTCATGCTGTGGCTTTTAATCTCTGACTTACATCGAAGTAATTATTTTTATTTTTTTGTTATATTTAATGGCTCCTTAAGGTATTGCAATATAATATCAATTTTTTTATTTTGTTGGTGATTGTTATTTGGCGTTAATTAATATTGATAATTTTTAGATCGCAATTCTAACCACTCGACTGCCGAAAACACGTTATATCGTCATGATATAGATTTGCTGTAAAAAAGTATATTGCGAAAAAAAACGAAAAGTAAAGATCAATTGGCAACCAGACGGCCTGCAATAAATATAATTATCGAGGTAAGTTCATATAAGTTTATTATACAATTTATACCTACTTCATGTTATTATTATTTCTATTATGTTATTGGCCGTATAGTTATTTAGTCGTATAGTATATCTATCATCTTTATCTCCCCGTTGTATTTTTGATTTCCTGAGAACAATTTTTTTTTAATTGTTATTTGATTTAAATTTTTGATTCAATGGTTTTAAATAAGCTTTAATTGTTTTTTGTGTGTTTGTCATAAGAATAAAAATCTTAAACTTTAAAGGTGGTTTTGAAGTATACATTGAATCTATAATTAGTACTCGAGGAGAGAAAACACAAAGTACTTTTAAAAATAATCGGGAAAAGTTCGAGTTATCGTGACTAGCTTGTACTAACACTTTCTATACCAAATGATTATGACGTAGGCAGTATATTAAGTACAAATATGTAAGTAAATATATCAATATTATTATATTATATATTTTATATATTATATTATATGTATCAGTGGCGCCCACAGGTTTTCCACGAACCAGTGCAGTTATAACTATAGGGCCCCCAAATTTATTTGTTTGCATATTTGGCACTACCAACTCTTTACGCTTTATTCAACGATCTAAATATTCAGATGGACCAGATGTTATGTATTTATAGTGTCTAATCAAGAGATCTGCAGAGTGGGGCCCCCGAATGTATGTAGGCCCCGCGGGACCTACGAGAAACCAGTGCAATTGCACCACTTGGTACCCTACGTGTGCGCCACTGATATGTATATATTATTATATATTATATATATATTAATAAAAATATTCGTTTATATATTTTTAATATTTTTTGGTCAGTACAGTGTGAACTCGCATTTTCTATATAAATATTCAATTTTGTCATAGTATTTTTTTTTTTAAATCCGCTTTTCAATGTTACTATCATTAATTAAGCTTGCATTAACTTAAATGACTTAATTTGAAGATCTGAGAGTTAAGTAGTGACAGAATATATACTTTTTAATTTACTCGTTACTTTTTTACATTATAGTATCAAAACTTAATCGATCTTCAATTTTGGAATAGTGTATTATTGTTTCAACATTGCTTAAAACCTATTTTATATTTCCCCCAAAAATGTCTCAGCTTAGAGATTTATGACCTACATGAGTCTAAAATAATGTTTAATTTTTTATTTATTTATAAATTTGTGGTTTATTTTATTCTCGTATTTAGGTAGACACATATTTAATTTTTAACATACGTATAAAAAAAATGGTCTGGCCAGTACAATAAACTGTAGTGGTATGTATACCACCTACTGATAATATTGTTACCACACAAAATGGACCTTTTTATCCCTAGAAAATAATTCCAAAAAAAATAACGTATATAATGCGAGTATATATTTCCAAATCCCTGTATACGTTACAAATGCTTATATCATGTGTTAAGGTGTTAGTACTATGTGTCTAAGACGATTTATTATCCAGATTAATGTTTTGTGTTCATGTGTCTGTGGGGCTCCATATATTGGTTTCTTATCCGAAAAGAATATTCTCTATTGTTATACGTATTCACGGGCTACGAATACTATCTTGTGCGTAACGTTTACGTACTTCACAATGCACAATTACTTCTGCCTGTATCTTTTTAGTATTATTAAAAAAAATACAAATAAACCTATGCTACAATGATTTTAAGAACCGATGATTTTATTGATTTTACAATGGAGTGTGTTTTTTTTCATCTATCATATCCTTATGAATTAAGTAAAAATTCATAAATCATCAAGTTTAATTATGATATTCGATAGCATAAATCGTATACTTTTATTACTTTGATAGTAGAAAGTAAATCGATTTTTTTTTCTAAAAATGTCAATCATATTTTATTTCGTTGGGTAAAAAAGCGTAAAAATAACGAAAAGGTGCAAATAATATTGAGTTAGAAATTCATAAAAATTTATCTTTTTAAATCTGGTTTACACCACATGTCATGTCATGAAGTACCATCAATGATGGCCTCTTCAGTTAAGTCGTCTATCTGAACTTATGTAAATAATTGTAATTGTAATTTAACTTATTGTTTGTTACTTTATCTCTATTATTTTATCTCTTCTATCAAATTCTTAAATCATTTGTGCTTATTGTAAATAATTATTCTACAGATTGTACAATTTTCTAGTTTAAAAAAAAAATCTAATTTTAAAATTCAATACGAGATTCTTCATAGTTCATATTAAGTTTACCTACTTTTATCAAATAAAAAATGTCTACCGGAAAGTTAAATTTAATTTGAATTCCAACATTGGACATTCTCTCAATTTCTCTTGTATTAATATTCTTATATTTTGTTGTTAATCAAAAACAAATATCTCAATAAACTTTAAATTTAAACCATATTTTTATTTTATCAATTCCTGTACTTCATAACATTTTCAAAACATTTCAACAATTTTTAAGTTATGTTTAGCTATTTGAAATTTTTCGTTTTCTTATGTTTTTTATTCTATAAATGTCGATCAAATTTTATTCATTGGGTTAAAAAAACTTGAAAATGTATTACAAAATTTTCTAAAAGTTGATATAATAGAAGTTGGAAAATATTAAAAATACATAGGCACATTTTTTTTTTATATAGCCGTTTAAAGTTAAAATTTCGACAAAATTTATTTAATAGAAAATTTTCAAATTATTTAATTATTAAAAATGTTTAAAACGTTTTACCTGTATATAAATAAGGATTGAAAATTTAAAATAAGGTTTCACGCAAGTAGGTAATTCTGACACACAAAAAATCTAAAAACTATACAAACAGTTTTTTTATAGTTATTTTAAGTTCAAATTTGAATGAAATTACATTATATTAATTTAACAAGAATAATAATCTTAGTTATATTGTTGTAATTTAAATATAATATTTGTTGGTAGCTAATTATATTGTCTAGAGTATAGGTACCTTATACTCTAATGTTAATAGTTATTGTCGTTAACTTATTTTAATATATACTGTGAATGACTGAGTGAGTCGGCTACATTTATAATGAATCTAATTTAATTGATTTGGAATTTATTTTATAGATACTTAATTTTTTTTTTTAAATTATAATATTATAATGAATATGGTTTAAAAACCCTAGACTGACTAACCTAACCTAACCGTAACTGAATGCCGAAATGGTCTACACTCTTAGATCTTAGATCAAAATTCATAAAAGTTTTTTTTTTTAATTCTATGATTTGAGAATTTAATACAAGGCTCCTAAAATAGTTTTACAATATCATTTGAAAAATAAAAGAAATATATAGTCACACATTTTTTTTATAAGCATTTACAGTTCAAATTTTGACTAAATACATATAAATTACGGCAATGTTCAAATTATCTTAGATCAAAATTCATAAAAGTTTTTCTTTTTAATTCTAAGATTTGAGAATTTAATACAAAGCTCATAATATAGTTTTGCAATAGCAATTGAAAAATAAAAGAAATATATATCTACATTTTTTTTTTACATGCATTCAAATTTTAATTTTGACAACATACGTAAAAATCACGAAAATTCGTAAATTATTTTATTCTAGAAATTCATAAAAAATTTTCCTTTTATACATAAGATTTGAAAATTTAATACAAGGCTCCTTACAAGTTTTTCAATCTTTATCACAAAAAAAATGTCCACCGGAAATTCAAATTAAATTTTTATTAGCATTTGAATTTCCAATATTGACAAAAATTCGTCAAAATCATGAATATTTGCAAATTATTTTTTAGTTCAAAATTAATAATATTGTTTGTATTTATATCTAAGGTTATAAAATTTAACACCAAGTTTTGCTTCAAATAGCTATAGAGAAAATTTGAAGTATCATTATAGGAAAAATGTTTTGAGCGTTTGAGTTTTAAATGATTTATGAAATCGCGTAATGATAACGATTTATCCTCAAACCAGGTATTCGTATATCTATGATAATATAAGGTATTATGAATTATGATAACTACATGATAACTACACTAATTGATTAACTATGCCTTATGCAAAATGCGACTTAATTGAAAAATAAAATATTTATTTCAAAATAGAATATATGACAATATTTAAATATAATATATCCTAGACTGACAAATCATCTCCGTTCAGAATCGTTTTTCGTATACAATGATACCTATCATTGCATTCAAATTTAATCCCATCCATTACAGTAACCTACTGTATAGCAGAGCGACATCCACGACTTACCCGCTTTTGTTTTTTATTTCATTACAAACCCTTATCGTACTATAATTATCAAAAAACAAATTAAAAATGTATTTTTAACATTTAATTATATTTATTCAAATATAACTAGTTCATAAACAAGCCCCCATAAAATTCACAATCTATACGACTATACCTCATATACTGAGACTTTAATTTTCTTGTGGCACATATTTATTATATTTTATAACCTTGCCGCTCTGTACACGATATAAGTGACTGTGAATTAAACATACATAATACAGTGTTTGAAGGTGTGAAATAAAAGTTAGTAATTGTATTTCAATTGGTTCTTTGCTCCACTTATTATAAGTAGTTACCACTTTTAGTTATTTACTTTTAAAATCCATAACAAAGAAATCATTGAATTAAAATTAATTTCGTCTGATTAATGATATATGGATTTATTAATCATCATATTTATTCGAAAATTTATAAATAAGTACCTGATATAATTCGCTCTGTTATTTAATTTGTTGAATGACCTAACCAATGAAAAATCATTGCATACGAAAAACGATTTAGTACGATTTACATTTTACACACATCATTTAAGTATATTATATATCAATATCATTATTAGTTATTAGCAGTGCCGTAACTAGCTTTATGTGCGCCCTTGGCAACCAATGTTATAAATTAATAATGAATTTTTAGTATTTATATGAAATAAAAATTGCGCCCCTAGCGCGATCATTTTAAATTGCGCCCTTGGCCACCGCCCACCTTGCCAATGCCTAGTTACGGCACTGGTTATTAGCTTTTCTTTTAGGTTTGTTGAAATAATTTCAGCCATAAATATAGCATATTATTTTGGTACGTATCATAATATACCTGATATGTTATTTATATCTATATTATGGTTATTATAGTCAATGTACCACGAAATTGTAAACAATGGTGTGAATACGTTCATGCATTAAGGTATTAAAACCACGTATAATAATTTTGTCATTTTAATTACAACCAACTAAATGTATTCATACAAATATCGATTTAGTAACATTTTTTATTATATAGGCTATTAAAATAGTGTTTAAACTAAATTATGTTATACAACTGTATTCACTCATTTCAAATGTTTTGTTTAAATGAAAAAAAATACAGCAATAAAAATGATCAGTCTACGCGACTGCCGACTGTACCTATATCACACTGAACAATCAAAATATGCAATTGAAATAACCAATACAGAATGTATTTAAAAGTTAGTCATATTTTAACATTTTTTGAATTGAAATATCACATGAAACAAAATTATGCATTTTTACATAAAATAAATCTGAAAAAAATATAAAACTCACAAATGAAGGGCAAATATGAAATAACTAGCAAACTAGAAAGTAATGTTTTATTTCCATAAATATTATTAATATTGTAACTCACTTCGTACTAACTAATACTTTTTTTCACGAAATTATATTCGGTTTAACATTGATTAGTTGTAATTAGGTAGTAAGGAACAATAGACAATAGTACAATATTTTTTTATTTTTTTTTTAGTTTGTTGAGATTTCTATTTTTAGACCTATAAAATACATTAAAACGTTATTAATAGTATAAAACTATTCAACTAAATTTTCTTAAAGTATATTCAAAAGATAAATATAAAAAATGTTGGCTAATCTACTTGATAATATCACGTCCACATGTGTCGTTTCCATCGCACAAAATTTAACCAATTTTTGTTTGCCATTTTAAATGTCGTATTGTTGGCTTTATATCATAATATAACCTAGGTAGATGTATTTTAAAGGTACCTACCTAAGAATTTGTGTTCTCTTATTGGTTTTTACTACATTAAAATTTTTAAGGTATGCACGAAAATTTGATATTCATAAATATTATTATTTAATAAAAACAAAAAAACAGAATTCCTCATTATTAGTTGGTTTTTAATATCTATTCAGTTTAAATAAAATTTACATTTTGATTTTGATACACTGATACAGATTAATAACTAATTATTTACTGTCTATAAAAATAATCTGGAACGTATACTTTTTTAGAACGTTGGAATAAGTTTTTTAAACAACCATTATATAAACTATTAATATAAGGCAATTAGGTATTTTTGTAATAACCAAAACTCAATATTATTTTTTTTCGACAACAATTAGCAGAAGGAATTTTGTTTCCAATAAATCTGTTATCATGGTTGTATGGCCCAATTATAGTTGTTAATCCTATATTAATAGTGAATTGTAACATATTATACAAAATATACTATAATGTCATTGGTCTTGACTCTTGATGACAAACATTTTTTACATGAACTTAAAAGTATAATAGAGAAATAAATTGAAATCGCTTATTGTTACACCAACTGATATAATTTGAATGTCTAGGAAACTGTGTCACCCTTGTTCTTTATTACCTACAGCGAAATGGATGAGGTATGAACATTTAATATTTGTAAACATCAATATTTTACATAACTCACCTAAAAATGTAATATTGAAAATTATCAACCTTTAAGTTTATATTATTATTTTATTCAATTTCTAAGCTAAATACTAACAATATACATAAGTACATACAATTGGAATGGCTGTATATACATTTTTAGATGTTATAAGCTAGAAATATATAATCTTCATGAATGTAATTTTAAGAACTACCTAGCGTACCTAGATACTCAAATACTTTTTAAGTATACAAAAAATACATTTCAATCAAATCTAAATGCAATTCGGAACTAATCTTAATCTTATATCATATAAATTTATAAAAATAGGTCACAGTTTACTTATATATTTGATGTGTTTAAGATATTCAATCTTATTTATTATAAATTATAATATGGAATAATGGAATTACAATTCGTCATTTCACAATTATTATAATAAAATAAATATAAAAATTGTATCGATCATAAATCACTGAATATTGACGATATCACGACGTTATTATAATAAACAATCATCATATGCAAATTAAAATCCATCTTGGTATTAAATACACACTAAAACATATATAAATAAAAGCATTCAAAATGTACACACTTTTATGTATAACTTATGCATTTACATAGGTATACCTACATTGCAATTAACAACACTTCATAAACCGCACAGCTATAATACATAATAATTATTATTACTATTTAGTATTTATTGTGCATGCCCATTTATATTTGACAAACGACGTAACACGAAGACATGCAGGCACCAATAACGATGAAACTATATTATTTATTAATTATTACGTTTTAATCATAAAAATTCCACAGCGAAATAGTTGTATAACTAAAATTGAGAGCTAAAATTTTACTGTAAGAGATATAAAAACATTAAATTACTTTAGTGGGCAATATTGGAATTCTACTTCATTATGTACCTATTATAGATGTATAGACAATAAAATCGTTGTACAGGAAATAAAGTTAAAACAAATTATGATTATTATATCTGTTGACTGTCATTACCACACTCGACTACTATTCGTGGGTATTATATTATCCTATCTATTCCTCCTAATCCTCTTAAGTCTGGTCTTAAATTAATAAAATTGTTAAAACCATCCATATGTTTTAGACTGCACTAATATATGACTGAATTTATTAATGCATTATTTGTTTAAAATATACAATATGAAGGACCTATAGGCTATAATCCATATCATATAACGTGTGATATAAGTATATGAATTTTATTCGATTCTGGGTTATTAAACAAAAACAAAATAGTGAATGAGTAAATAGTAGAAAAAAATAAAAGTGAACTGAACCAATATTGTTATGAAAACCAATTGTAATTCATTTTTATTCATATCGCTATTATTAAATATATTATATTCTAAGGTGTTGTGTTTTTTGATACTTTTATAAAGATTTACGTACATTTAAAAATTCGCATTTGTACGTATTTTTTCTGTTTAATTATTTTATTTTCATACTCATGAATTAAATATTAAAAATACCATAATTCAACGCAAATATTAATTATTCTAATATTAGTATACTATACACTCGATGGTCACGTTATCAGACGTCGTAAAATGTCTGACACTAATGAGTCTAACACCGCGTTTCTCAATCTGTGGTTCCGGAAGATAGGTAATCCCTTTATAAAAAAAAATATATATATATAATAATGGATCATTATACATAAATGTCTTTGTGTATTTTCACAAGTGATATTTTTAATCTTCTATTTTTTCTTTCACTTTTGTTTTTTTTTCAAGTTACGCCGGATACCTTTCATTGTATACGATGAATTAAGAATTATAATTAATATATTGAATATAAAAAAATAATTATTAAATTTAACACGTTATACAACGAACCAACAGTTATAAATCTTATAATTTTAAATATAAGATTACTCGCATATAATACAATATAGTACATTCATAAGTTTGATGCTCTGCAGAGTTGATAAGTTGAAAGAAATAAGAATCTTGATTGAAAAGGTTATCTTGTAGTCGTGAACTCATAGCCTTCTGTCCACAACCGCCAAATTAACAATAAATATCAATATACCAATACTATTTTTACTATATTGTCATTTATGAAAAGATAATTAAATTTAAAATTTAGAGATTATCTCTAACAAAGTCAAAAACATCTCCTATTTATATACTTAATAGTCCAGTGTCTAGATAATATAAATGCCCATTGATTTTTAAAACACGACATTGAAAATCTCTTCGAGATCAATAATTATGAATGGACAGGCCATTAATGTTAACTCACTGAGATTTATGGTTATAACTTATACTCATATAAATTAATATTAAATATCATTAGGTACTTATAGAAGTTGATATGTCGTTTCTGTGTTTAGAATCGTTTTTTGTATGAATATAGATTTACGATATGTTGTTGAACTCAAGTTTAACATATGCATCACAATTTACAATGATCTACCAAATGACCAATGCAGCAGTGCGAGGTCCTGGTTTATTTTTATTATCTTGTGTAAATCTGCGTGGATAACATTAAATAAATATCTAGTGTAAAAAATTATTAAGTTGTTTAGAGTAAGTATAATAATTAACGTTTATAGAGTTTTTTTATATTTCGTTTCTAGTATAAGTAAATAATTAGTAAGCTAGATAATTCAATATCAGTCTGCACTATTTTATCACCCTAGCATGAAAACATTTCACATAATTTGTATTAGAAGCAGTGCCGCAACTACAAATTACGGGGCTGGTGTGCAAATCTTAATTTGGGGGCCTAAATATTTTTTCAAAATTAATTTACCTATTGTTAATAAAATATGATAGCCGGTGTTTATATTATGAAAGGTTAATATTATAAGGAATATTATGGAAATTATTAAATTATACAGATAATGGTTGTTTAATGTTGTATAATTACATTTATAATGGTTATAAACATAAAACATTTATAAAATTATAGTATAATTTTAACACATTTGAAACTAAAGTATCTAACAGAATTGTTTTTTTCTCGCTTTTGCATATGCATAGTTCTCAATGATTTTCTTTATATCTATATCTGAAGTTCTTCTCCTTTCTATGTTTAGTATGGAAACTCCACTGAGTCGTTCTTGGCCTATGGAATTGAGCAAATAATTTTTAGTTAATTTAAGCTTAGAAAAACTCCTTTTTGTCGATGTTACCGTAACAGGAATGGTTAAAAATATAAGACATGCAGCTAAAACAACAGGAAAACTTGTTGATAATTCCTAATCAATTATATAAAACGCCAAATTCTTAGCTCTTGGTGATGAACAAGCATGTAAAGTTCTATAAGCTCGTCTTGAATTTTCATGTTTGAGTATTTTACATGTTTTTTTGAATCATTTAATAAATTATGAATAAAAGGATAAAATTTTGCAAGTAATATAATAGTATGCATAAAGTTATCTTCAATTTCTTGAAGATTACCTTTCTTCCCTTTGTTTCTTCGGAGAGCAGTATTACCAGATGTAAGTGTTAAAATAACATGAATAACTCGACGAAGAACATTCCTCCAATACTCTGCTTCTTCAGATATCTGTTTCTCTAAATCTGTATCTAATGTTTTATTTTTTTCCCAATATCTTCGAAATTGTTGTTGTTTTTATAATATGTTGAATAGAATTTTCATGTTTAGAAATTTGTTGTGATAAATGTTGCCCGTTGTCAACGCCAGAAATCCATTCATATTTAAAATGCTCGTTTGCCGGTTAGCAAAAAGCCAACAAAACTCAGAATATACTTTATCTAATATTAAAGAATAACATAACCATTGTCGTGGAATTTTGATACCTGTTTTAGTTGTTATAGTAATAATCAGTAGAAAAACATCTATTAACATGGTTCCTAGGAAATTTTTTGATTGATGGTTTGCATGGTCCGAATAACAAAATACTCTTTTTAAATATGTGCATACTTCACTTTCAAAATGTCCACGATTAGTTGTATACTTCAAAGTTAAATTTAGGCCACCAAAATCTGAAATATATAATGAAATATTGAAGTACCTATAATTTACAACTTATTTGTGCAATATTTATTGTTATATTTTTTAACATTTTTATTTATAAATATACAGGTAATCAATAAACGTACCTTCTGAACTATCATTCTCTTTTATAATTTAATTTAGTGGATCATTTTCAATTATTTTTTTTTATTTAATAAATTATGTTGTATTAATATATTAATATAAACCGAAATACATAAGTATACCTATAATTTACAACTTATTTGTTAGCCTATTGGTTATTTAATGTTGTTTTTTTTTTTTAAATTAAATTTAAAATTATAATAATACAATCAATAAATATATATTATATGTTTTTTTTAAATATAATTTGAAAATTTTTTTAGATTCACTTAACACTTAACAATTTACTAAATTCTATTTACTAATATATCTAATAGATATAATTTACAAATAATTACCTGATTTTTTAATTCACAAATTCACAATTTCTTAACATTTGCTGCATTACTTTTTCTTTCGGTTGTTTCATTTTTTTTGTGCTTTTCCCAGCCATTAACATATATACGTTTTGACATTTTTAACAAATTTAAAATACTATTAAAAAATCAAAACAAAAATCACTCAAAATCACTTTCATAATAAAACAGTTATTTGTTAGACGGTTAAAACTTAAAACTCTTACAAGGTACACTTTAGAGTACTGTAGGTACAGTTTAGTGTACTATACTACTATATTACAGTAAATATAAATTTTACAAGTAAAACCACTTATAGATCATACAGACAAATAATGAAAAACAATTAAATGACAAATGTATGTTTTCACTTCAACAGATATCGTGATTACTTAATAGTTATTACCATTTTGCCCGTTGTCCCGAAATCGTACGTATACAAATTAAAAACCCATTGGAATGATCCATTTTTATATACGATTAAATGAGCTCACATTGGTTGAGTGGTTAGTCGCCTGATAACGCAGACCACGGACAAGGACCCGCATTATTATTTTTATTATTATTTTTCTGTAGAAGGTATAGGACACTTATTAGAACTAGTATTAGTGTATTAAGTTTGGCTTTGAACATTTCTAACATTTTAACAAGTTAACAGTTTGGCATGTTATAAGGTGATGTGGGGCATATAAGGGCTTGGGGCCTTGGGGGCCGATGTGCAATGCACGCCTTGCACACCCGGTAGTTGCGACACTGATCAGAAGTTCAATAATTTTTATTTTTTTGTTACAGATAATTTGCTTATAGGTACAATGATACCCCGTAAGTATAAAACTGGATCTTTCAAACATAGACTGTTTACATCGGGACAGAATTGGATTGAAGAATTGTTGATATTACTTATACTAGTTGGATTTTCAAACTCATCAATTACTTGTGGCCCCGGCATATATTCACCCGGAGGTAAGAAATTAAGAACATGAATCGTTTTTACTTTTAAGTTACATTCAATTCAATCGTATTGTAAATTGAAGAACCATATATTATTAACTAATTATATATACTAAGAAAAAACTAAATGATCATTTAAATGTTTTTATTCATAAATTAATTAACTTTCAATATATTATAAAACTGATTATTCATAGATTGAACCAAAGAATTGTATATCAAAAGCTGTTTTTAAATACTAATTTTATACAATTTAATAAATTAGTTGTTAATTACTTGAACTAGGAAATGTTTTAAGCATAACAAATTATTATTAGTTTATTATTTTTGATTTAATTATGTTCAACAATTCCTTATCATTATTATGCATGAAAAACATGTAACAGGAACATTTTAATCTACTTCAGTCAGTGTTTTTACATTGGTTTCTAAAAATAAATTTGTTTTTCATTAAACTATCTGCATCACAGTTTTTAAGCAAATTGCAATTCAAATCAATTATTATTTAATTTTTTTTCAATTTTAGGAACAACTCCGAGTGGTGAAATTTTCATCGAGTACAACAGCGGTACTCCGTTGGAAATTGCATGCGTTTTAAATCCTAACCACGAACTATTGCAGAAAGTTCTTAGAGATAATGTTGCCGATGGAAACAAATTAATACCTCTGAGCCAAAGAATCAGGTTCTATAACAACGAAGAACGTGTGCCCAATCAATATGTGTCAATCATTAACTCGACGGCAGCACAATTGCGCGTACCTAATCCTCCAGCAGGTTCCGATGTTTATACATGCATGATATGTTTGGATAAAAACAACCAATGTGCTGAATTATCCAAATCGTCTGGTACTTCAATCAATAATGCTCTGAAAAATAGCAATATAAATGTTGTTGGATCTCATCCAAGTAAAACACATGCTTCACATGATGACTGTATCGGGGTGTGTCTTAACAATGTTTTTGTTGGATGTAAGTTAACTGCAATTATTATAACCTACGTCCTACAGATAATATATTTTTTTTTTTTTTGCTTAGTTTTATTTTTAAAACATTAAATAGGTATTGACTATTCTCAATATTCATCTCACAAAAGTAACATTTGGAACAAATTTTCAAACAGAAACTTCCTTCAAAGTTGAAAATTGAATCATTTTTTCAACTGATTTTTGCGTATACACTATACAAACATAAAAACATTTAAATTTTTAAAAGCAAGAGAATAGCTTCAATAAAATATGATTTAAAGATATTTAAATATTTATAATTTTATAATTATATCATAGGTACTAATCGTATATTAAACACAAAGAAATAAACTAATATAAAATTAATTTACTCTTCAAACCATGTATTTAATTATTAAAATAATAATAATATAATATAACATACTATAATTATACTGCCATCCTAAGAAAAGATACTGTAAATCGAAAACAGAACGAGATTTTACTGTATTACGTTTAATGTTATAATTTTACACGCTTTTCTTAAATAAAAATGCCGTAAATATGATTATTTATTCAGAAATGTGTGTTTATAAGCAAATAAGATTGCTGCCGCAATGGTCATTAAATATAATCGGAGTTTAGTAAAAACGCTGTAATCACAGTTTGCCGAGGAAGATTGGTGTGTGTATTATTTCAAATACGGCGTTTTTACGTAGCACTTCCTCATAATCTACGGCCTTGTTGTTTAGGAAACTGATCTCATTATAAGCCGTATCTTAAAATTTAATTTTAAATTACTGATAATATTTGGAAATTTGGTGTCGTACACCACACACATTTTATATTTACCGAGTATTCGCTAATGCATCAACTTTTTTTAGATACATACCCTGAACCTCAATAATTTCATATGATTATTATAGAAATCAAGTTTCTAAAAAATAAATATATCGTTTACTGTACTCGGACGCGAAGAGTGAAGAGTGTGAGATATGTGAAGGTATAAAAATTCATGAACACGCAAAAGATAATTTAGATGATGATTGTGAAATTTGCCAAATTTACTCTGTATATATAAAAAAAGCTGATGTTGCAAGAGCTCTGTATCAAGAGCACGCGAAAAAGGAATTTGATGCAAAATCTATTTATGTTCTGCAAAAAGTGATCATGTTGCCATGTGTTGATACATTTAAAAAAGTTTTATTATTTAATAAAAGAATAGTTGCTAGTTATTTTCCACATTTGCATGTGTACTCGTATGGCATGAAAGTGTTAGTGAGTGTAAAGAAGAATACTTTGTCATCACGTTTTATTCGTTTTTCTTGCAATATTGCGATGCCAAAAAGTTGACAATTTGGCTGGATAACTGCAGCAGTCAAAATAAGAACTGGCGTTTATTATCATTTTTAGTATACACAGTCAACTTAGATGATATTTGTGCCCAAGAAATTATTTTGAAGCTGGACATACATTTATGTAAGCCTATAGTTTCCACCATCAAGTTAAACTCTCTTTGTTGAAACGTCAAAAGAAAACCTACGATTTCAAAGATTTTTCTTAAGATGTAGGGGCAGCCAATAAAGGAAATGTTAACTTAAAAAAAAAAAAAATGATTTATTCTGATTTTTTCAATGGAAAGACTATAAGGCACAGCAAAAACTATTACAGTCTACAAATAGAGTTTTGTCAGAGATATCGTATCGATTAAAGCTGTACGTGTAAAATATGTGTTGCTTACTAAAAGTCAGTTTAATGACGAAAAATATCCAACATTGGATTTTGTACAAAAAAAAATATATTAACCAAAAAGGAATGTCTCTAACGCCTTCACATACTGAAAATTGTGGAATACCAAAGGAAAAACGTGAATATATTCTTTCGAATTTAAATCAAATTATTCCTCAGAATAGAAGACAATTTTGGAAAAATATAACTACATAATACAATCTATAACTCATTAAATTATAAAGACAATTCAATAACATTCAAATTGTGTTATTTAGTAAACTAAAAATGTATTTAAATATAACGATATGTAAATAATTCACTAAATTAATTAATTAAATTTGACTTAATATTATTATTATTATATTTACTAGGATTTTAAGCTTAAGACATTGAAATAATTTTAATAATTTTCTAATTGACGTGTTATAACTAAACAAACTAACCAATAATTATACTTAAACCTAAAAAAAATATATAGAATATACGGCGTTATTTCTTCAACCATATGTGATCAGTACATTTTGATATGCTACGTAAAAATGGCATTTCTGCTAAGTAAACAATTCTGAATAATTAATAGCGTACTTAGTATAAATATCAAAACAATATCTTGTTGAAATACAAATTTAAAATAAAATCGAACAGTTTTAATTCATCAGGTATATTTCTATAAGAAATTATGGATTTTACTTTGAAAATATTGTATTTATTTATTTATAACCATCAAAAACTACTAAACATAAAATGTCATTTTTCTCAAAATAGCATGGAAGGAAATTACGGCATTCTTCCTTAGGACAGCAGTATATTAATACTTACACAGAATAATATTTTTGATGTTAGTAAAACAGTAAGCATACCACCATTGAAGCTCTTAAAAAAATAAAAACAATATTAGTTAGGTAATTAGCAATATTTTTAGTTTCTATTTGTATAATTTTTTTAAAGTATGATACATTTATTATAAAACAGGGACATATATAGTTTTATTGTTTTACGTATTTAATTGTCTTAGTATTTATGAATAATTGATCGTTGTTTATAGATAAACCATTGAAGATTACAAATTTCTCTTGTATCTCTAACAACTGGGAAAGTTTAATGTGTAATTGGACCAAGCCGGAAAACCCCATAAAAACTACGTATAAATTATACTTTAGATTACCTGGTCGTGGCAGGTGATATTTTATTAGCATTATTATCAATGGTATTCATTAATAAAATCATTTATTTAAAATATACACATTTTTAGTTCTAGAACTGTCACAAATTGTCCTACAGATTCAGATATCAGAAATAATAGTTGTTATTGGGATTTATCTACTTCACAACTATACAGACAATCACACGAGTATTATTATTTCATGATAATTGGCGAAAATGCACTGGGAAATTCGTCAACCTCGATTCGTTTCCACCATTACGCCAATAGTATATATTTTACAAAACTATAATTTTAACTTGTTTAAATTAAGAAAAATATTTATTATATAACTATGCAGATGCACTTAATTTTATTTTTATTTTATTTTAATGTTTAGTCATTCCTACGAAACCAACAAAAATCACAGTGGTCGATGAAACAAAATCTAGTATCAAACTTGTGTGGTCTTTAGGTACAATGTCTTTTTATTCACACGGATTAATTTTTAAGATTCAATATAAATCCCAATGGGATTCTAATCCTAAACAGTGGAATGTAAGAGTTCAATCATACACAGATAACAGTTAAAATAAAATTATGATTGACGTAATTATACCTTTTTTCCCCATAGTCAATAACTGCAAGTGATACCTGTAAATCGCAATCGACATCAGATCAAACCACTTCGGTCCAAGACATGAAATGTCTGGAACACGATGCCGATAATTATTCCTTCAATGTCATCGGTTTGGAATATCCGTTTACGCGTTATGATTTTTGCATATCTGTTCGGACGGCGTTAGCTGTTGGGGATGATAAGTGGTCTTCTCCTGGTTGCATCACTGTCTACACCAAACCCACAAGTAAATTTTTAATTTATTTCTACGATAGCTAGGTTCAGTATACCTATTTTGAGGTATTTCACATTTTTATACATTTATTTTGTTATTCGAAAATGATGAATCAAATATTGACTAGTCCTTTTGATTTTGAACATAATCGTATGATTTAGTGGTATTTATTTTATTGTATGCTTACTTTTTTATATGTCTAATAAATTTACAGTTCCTAAAAGACCACCACGAACTGATATTGGGAGCTTTGAATATTTCACATCGTTATCAGACAAATCCAAAAGGGACGTTGTGATTTATTGGCAAACTATAGATGACAAAGAAAAATGTGGTGAATGCTTTGAATACATCGCATACTATATTCATACAACAGAAGATAAACAAATCACGTAAGTATTACTTTGAACGTTTTACGTCGGTGATTTTAAAGGGTTATATATATGTAACTTTATCTACATTAAAATATTTCGTTAGAAAATGTATTTTAAACATTATCACTGTTTCTAATGTAATTTTTCAGTTAAATTATAGATGAAAACATCAATATTTTGTTTAATAATATATAGATAATTTTTAATTATTTATAAAAAATAATATTAGTTTTTTATTAGTGTTATATAGAACATTTTTTGTAAACATCCTGATAATAATAATATACTTTCATATTTTATTGCTATATTTTATCCTAACAAATATTATAACATAATATATTATTCTTTTAACTAATTTTAAATCATTCTAATTACCATCACCTATTTATTTATCAAAACAGCACTTATCGTAGCGATGTAACCGAAAATAATTACGCTAAATTTAATTCTCTCAGTACCAACATCGGATACGAATTTATAGTAATCTCATACAATAAAGAAGGTTATTCTAAAGAATGTTCAAGGGTTTACGTACCAAGCGTAGCAGACAGTGAGTCATATTATATATATTTGGTTTATTTTAAATTGATTAATTGTATGTTTACCTGGTTGTATTGTCAACTTATCGCTATTTATAGCACTAAATAAACCAGTGTCGTTCAAGAGAAATGTATTTGACAAACAAGGTATTTTTGAACTATCCTGGAAAGGTGCAGATTCTCAGATATTGTCCACTGCAGATCAACGAGATTTCTACACTTTGTTTTGGTGTGAAAAAGATCTGATCAATCCACGGCAGTGTAATGTATGTGAATTAACGTATTGTATGAATATGACCAATCGTAATAATTAATATTAATAAAGTAGTACGTAGGCATATGCAATAATATAATATATTCCCATTATTATATTATACTTAGTTACTAGTATGTTTTTTAGTGTGTTACACAGCAGTATTTATTTTAATACTAAATGTTCTATAGGTACTTAGGCTATATAACTACTGATATCAACGTAAAGTAAATTGGATAAGAGTAATAATCATATACACAAAAAACATGTATACATCAGAAATTAAATTAATTTTATTTTAATATTATATGCAAAATTACTAAAATTTTCTGGTGTCATTAATTTTTTGTTCATACAATTTTGTACAATATTTATGGAATTTACTTAATTTATATACTCACTTCTATTCATTTAATTTTCCGATGAATTTTCAAGAATAATTATTTATTAAAGAATACAGTATTTAGAAGGGAATGTTTTCATAGGCAAAGACCGTGAGTGTTTCCATGGGCCCTGTACATGAATTTAAATTAGCTATCGTCCATCAGCAGCTCTGAATTACTAGTGTTTAGAATCAATGGTTATATATTATCGTGCATTATTTTTTTTCTATATATATGACGGGTTGTTCTGCCTTTTCTAATATAAAAATTATATAGAGAGGAGATTAGGTACTTAAAGTTGAGTGTGCCTATATTCACTGAATTTTTATACCGGATAGATCACATGTCCCTAAAATCACTTATATTATAATATAATGGGAAAGATGTAATCTTTTGCCGAGAGCGATGTGCTCATATTTCTATGATAATACTATAATTGTTCGTAGACTGATGGGTAGTGATGTAACATGAATTTTATTAATTATTAACTCTTTTTCTACTATTTCTGATTGTATTTACAGCTATAAGTGGTCTTTTTGTTATGAGTAAATTGAATATTTTACGAGTAATATAAGTCAAATAGCATTGGGTGGTGGACAAACACAAAAACGGGGGCGCCATCTATTTTGGATTTTGTGACGAATTTGTGTCATAGTTATAATGCTGACACAGAAGCGCGCTAGTATCTAACATGGTGTATAGTGTTTTGTCTCGTTACAAAATGTTGAACTGAAAGTAGAAACTAGAAATACGAAATAGAAAATAATATTTGGTATATTTTATTATAATATGTAGGATTTGCTTAACATAATACTTAACCTACAGTATCGTGATTGTTAGACCATATTATTGATCATCACGCTATCTAATTTTTCGTGACGGTCGATAGGTTGGTAATCATTTTATTTTCTCATGGGTACCCTCTATAAAGAAGTTTCACTTCAAGAATTTACTCTAATTTGTAATTACAATTATTATCCAACGTTTTTGATATACCTAATGACTGGATTAATATTTTTTCTCTACAGGGTTTTATGAACTGGATGCATTTACCAATTTCAGTATCTCGCTACAACATTACTTTGATCGAAGATATGGAAAAATATATTTTTGCAATAAGTGTTAATAGCGAAAATCCAATGAGAAATGGTATTGATAACCTTAAAGCCAGCAGTAGTGGAATGGTGTGGGAATCTTGTACGTAATTATTTAACTGCATTTGTTTTATAAGCTCTTTTCTGTAATAATAAAATTTTGTTATGTATACTAATTTATTTTATTGATATACATTTTGTACAAATCACTTTACGATTGATTAGTCAATGGCAATGTAAAGAACGTTTGGGTTAGTGTGATTGGTTCGACGTTTGTGGGTTTGAGCTGGAAAGTTTACTGTGATGACAAGACTGGTTTAATTGTTGGATATCACATATTTTACTGTCCCATAGTTGCCATAAATAATCCCCTTTGCAGAGGTAAGATATTTTTAGTTTTTAATGAAAACTCAATATTCTTAAGTTTAAGCATTTAGTTAATATTGTATTACATACTTAGTCACATTTACAATAGTATTTTGTGAAATTTATGCAGTGGGGTCATACCTATTAGATCCTTCACGATTAAATAAAATAATCCCTAACCTGAAGCTACCTAACTTTTTTTACCTCACAATACACATTTTTGGTCAGATTGTGTAATTTTTTATTTTAGTTTTCTGATCATTCATTAATATTATCATAATCACGCGAAAACTCATTGATATATATCTTAGGAAAAATATGAATGTTTCATATAAAAATAGTTGTTCCAACTTATAAGAAACCGAAGCTTCAAATATGATGATTTATCTTCATTGAACAAATTGATTATTGGAAATATCATATATAATAATATATAATAAAATAACGGGAATAAACGATCATTACATTTTAATCAAATTGAATCTAATATTATCCTTAATTATATTTAAAATATATGCCATTTGAGATACTTACCTGTTGATTATCATAATTAAATACCTATGATTGGCGTTTGATACATTAATTACATTTATTACAAAGTGATAATTTTTTTAACTTTATCTTTCATAAGTCAAATGTCAATATTTTGTTTGTTTAACTTAAACTTAATTTTTGTTAACATTTAATATGTTAATTTATATTTCTCTATGTCTCGTGGACTAAGATAATTGTGATTTGTAATGTGGGTTATTAAGTACGATATGCATAATATACAACAATATAATATATTAAATAACATTTAAAAAAAAATGCAATTTATATAATGTTCATTAATAAAATCTTATAATAATGTTTCTAATATTATGACTTATCAGTTTAATAACCTATCGCTAAAAAAAAAAAAATAATATATTTAATAAGAAGTCCTGGTATATATTTTCGTATACCTACTTATGTAACGTATAAAAAAAAGCAATAATAATTATAATGTTTATCTCGATCTTGTTATGACCAACTTTTTCTAAAAAGTCTTTAATGGTTATTTATTTAATATCTATTATTTGACATAAGTTAACCAGTCGGATATAATATGTTGAATTTTTTTTTTACTGGCTCATCCATGCTTTCAATGGCTAATTTCGCCTTATTTGTCACTATTTCCGATCTCATTTTATGGATGAGTGTCCAAATAATTGGATAACTGTGGCCAACTAAATGATTAAATCTGTGAATCCATGATTCACATATATTATTCGTTCGGTGGTCACATTATTGTAGTTTTATGTACATTCCAAGTATTCGTAGGAAAAAGTTGACTTATTTTTTTTAAATTTCAATTTGGTACTAGTTTCTACTATTTGTAAGTGATTCATTTACGTAGATTGAGTCAAAGTAATTTAAAAGATTTCCTTTGGGAGAAATAATGTTTTAAGGTTAAAAATTCCTTCGAAAACAAGTTCAAGAGTAAGAAACTCAAGTCTATCCAATATTCCGCAAAAATTACTTAAATTGTCATTACTTATATTCATGTTGATTAACCCTAAATCTTGGATTTTTCTGTAAAAACTTTGGCACAAATGATAAATAGTCAGATTTGTATCAAAATTGTTTTAACGGCAGAAATTAAAGGTTTTTTAAGAAATCAAAATTTAAGTAATTTGGATCGGGAAATAATTCATGCTTTGCATGTTAGGTAGTTAAAATAAGTTTGAATATTTCTTTGTAAATATACATTGTCTTGCGTTCAAGAAAATAATAAACAGCAGTTATATATGAATCACTTTTTAGAACTCTGATTTCATAAAGTTGTAAGAAATATTTAAGGCCAAGGTTAAAATTACCATCGCAATATCAAGTCTTGGGCTTGTCGAAATTCCCAAGCTGTCACCTGTTGCAAACAATATAATTCTTTCACCAGTAATTGCATTAAAAGCATGAATATATAATATGGAAATATTAGAGGTTCAATATGATATTATGGTATATGGATTTGGTAAAATCATTAAATTTTCCATATTTTTGGAATATATTGTGTATTTACATAATATTATGTATATTATATAAAATCAGAATTGAAGTTTATATATTACATTAAAAAAATTTGTTATTTTTCAACTGTAGGTATTTAAATGTAAAACCATAAAATCTTAGCTTGAAATAATAATTTAACATGGTTTATGTGGCAATGTTTTATATTAAAAATATAATAATAACTAATATTATAGGTAGGTAATTCAAATAAAAAAAGTTACTATTCAATATACATAACACATAAGTAATAATCAGCATAATATATTTATAAATAATATTTTTCAGTTTATTCAATACAGTTTCAATAAAAATAATCACAATTAAGCTGTATAATATATTATACATGTGAGCATTGAATAAAATTATTCAATCTGTGTTAAATTTAAATAAAAGGAAAAATAAATTTCAGTTGTTTCTCAATATTTTTATCTTGTGGTAGGTAAATTAACAGAAACGTGTAAATGCCTTTATTAGTTTATTAGTTGTGTTTGGCACTTATTGTATTAAAACTCATTATTTTAATATGCTTTATCAAAAGTATGGAGCTAAATTTTATTCCATTGTGATAAAAAATGTATGATACATTATACTGACGAATTTATAATTGCTTCATTAAATAGAGGTGTTCAAAAACAGTATCACGACTAATCAGCATTATTTTGATGGTAATTAGTAGCAAAAAAAAATATTATTATTAATGTTCTTGAATATGAATGTATCGGTCTCTATATTCAAAAGTTTCATGTACCTACCCGTGAATAATAATATTAATTACTAACTAAAATTGTTATAATTTGTTTATCTAATATCTAATATAGTCTAAATGTGAGAGTAAAAAAAATGTAATTTTGAGAAATCTTCTACTACATTTTTAAGGTTTTTAACCATTTGAAAATATTTTTATCAACAATAATTTAAAACAAACTAATGAAAATCGAAATTTGTGAAAAATAAATATAAATAGTTCAAAACGAGTCAAAACGTTTAGAAATTGTTATTGAGTATGGAAAATGCACATTATATTACCTTAATAAATAATTATATAGGTTCTAGGTACAATGGTTATTTTTATGAATTTCATTCATGATTTGCTTTCTTAATTTTGGATATATTTTTGATATAAACACATTAAGACGAATAACAAATCTTCACGTTATTGAATCTATATTAGTATTTTAAAACTAATAATGTGTTAATATTCTTCACCCAATCAAATTATATTTTTTATATACGAACAATAAACATGATTGGACTTGAAATACTGATTTGTAAACTATGTTGTATTTATGTAGGTACCTACCCTTTAATTCCTATCAAGAACTACATTCAACATATGTTGAATATTTTTCATTTTATTTTTATGTTGTAACTATTAAAAATACAGTTTAAATATGTTTTATTCATTTCAGAGCCTATGACAGTCAAGACAGTGAGTGAAGTTCATCAAAACGATTGCGAAGGTTCTGTATTAGTTTCAGATCTAAAGCCTTACACGGTATACTTAATAGCCATTGCAATTGTTACAAGCAATGGTGTAACAATACATTTTGATATTAACATCAACACATTAAGTGGTCCAATATTAAAATGAATATATTACATAAATAATTAAGTACAAATATATTTATTTTTTAACTACTAGATATACCTTATGTTTGTAAGAATCCTATTATTATATTAGTGTTATTATTTATATTATGTGTAAGTCCTTAAAAAAAAATAAAGACTTAATTGAAAAGGAAATGTTGTAATCTTGGTTTCTTTATTAAAGTCTTCAAATTTGTTTAAATAATGTACCTACAAATTTATAAAATTACATTTTATTTTACAGTCTTTGGTTTAATTTTTAGGTGATTTTTGATGTTTTAGGGTTTTTTTAATAATACACGGAGAAAAATTATCAGAGAATTACGAGTAAATTATTTGTAATGTTCTAATTATACTAATATTATAATATTCATTAAACGTTGCATTTTTATATTATTATCATTTATTTATAAGTAAGAATTTGGATATTTAAGTGTATTAATTGTTGTATCCGGAAATTAATTTCATTATTGTTTGCCCAAAACTCATATTATAATTATATTTCTCTTTTTAATTTAGCTTTGGAAAGTAATAAATCTCTGGAGCCTGGACAGAAGATCCCAAAAATTTGTCCATTAAATTTTTTTGGCAATAACTCAATTATGTAAAAATGTTAGGTTCAAGACAAATCACAAATGTCTGGTAAAAACAAACCAAATCGAAAATTCCTATTATTTCATTATCAAAACGATTATTTAAATCAAATATTATTTTCAGGGTTTGATCTTTTTGACATTTTAGTACATAGTCGAGGTAAGTATACAGACATTTTTAACTTTTCAAAAGTATCTCTACACATCAAGAAAAATAATCATTATTCTCCCTGACATTAAGCTTGACAACACAATCCTTACAATATTATTTGCAGAAAGTGTCTTGTTTTTAGGTCTGTAACAAATTTTTATGAAGTTATAGAACATATATCAACGATAAAATATAATGATTTTATAAATTCGCAGCATATCAAAGATTTTAAAAGATTGTAAGCTTTTGAAGATGTTACTGTATCAGATTATTCAAAAATACTAGGGCCGTTCTTACAATGTCCAGTTAAGTGTCGGTTAGTGTTAAGTAATATATTATACATATATATATATAATATAATATAATATATTATATATTATTATTACCAAATCGTATATGTATATTGTATATCGTATATGTATATTGTTTATCGTATATTCGTATATATTATCTTCAAAAAAACTACTTCGTAGAAGTAAAAAAGGCTTTTTGTGCGTAAGTTGAAGAGACTGGGAGAAAAGATAGAACTTTGGTGTTAAAAAAAATGTGAAATCAATCTCAAAGTTCTGTGCCAAAAAGGGCCATGGTTGAAAAAAATTGAATTTGGAGCTTAATACAGAAGTGAAATCAATACCCAAATGATGTACCTCAACTTGAAAAAATATCTTATTTAATATAATTTCAAGATGTTCAACTGTATAAACAATGAAAAAAAAATTAGCACAGAACGGCGTACAATAATGATGAATTAGCCATAAATCGGAGTTGTTGACTTGTTTACGAGTTAATCTGTCTGATTCGAATTTTTGTTGACAAACTGTCAGCTTACATTTTCGATGTGAGTATGTGATGCCCGAACAGCATATTAGCATTCTGGGTTCGGTCTCGGCACCTTTTATAATTTTAGCCTTCTGATTGGCTTTACCGCGCTTTATGAAAATTTAAACTATTCTATTATCTAATTGCTTCAACTTCTAAATTGGTATGACGGTAAAAAACCATTATGCATCGATATTAGTATATAGTTTTATACCAGTAGTATTATACCTAATAACACTATAATCAATAGAAATTATGTCATCTCAATTAAAAACAACCAAATCTATAAACTATAAATCTACATTTGTCTTTTATTTTTAATACATTGACATTGATACATTTGTTTGATAAATTGTATTAAGTTTATAATAATATAATTGTATTTTATATAATATGTTTTAATAGTGTCTTAATAATGTAAGCACTGAGAGGAAAAAAAATGTAATTATTAAACAACACCTAAAGCAAGAGTCAAACTAAAACTGATAGAGACGCATAAAAAAGGGATATATTAGAGTGGGTAGATAAGTTCTCTTTAACCAATGTGCCCATTCCTTAAAAATTACAAATATAGTTATTTTTGTTTGTATTTCATGTTCACATTTAGGTTGGTACCTACCTTAAATTTAATTCTAGGATGGTTTACCACTAATTTTGTTGCATTTGGCAATATAAATAAATTCTGACTTCTGCCAGTGTCATTTGTTTTTGAAACCTATCAATACAGTTAGATTGAAATTCAAAATTTGAAATATACACATAACATAGGTAGTTGAAATTGTATTACCTATGCAATAAATAATAACTAATAAATAATAATAAAGTCATATTAAATGCTAAAGTATATTTTAAATTGTAATAGTTATTTAACTGGAAGTTAATAACATAATATATTTAATAGTTGGATACAATATTTAAAAAAAATACCTTAGGTCTCCAAATAAGTAATAACAATAAATTAATGAAAAATTCAAGTTAGCACAATTTTACATTCTATGTAATTATAATATTTTAGAGAAAATTTATGAATGTTTAATAATAAATTTATGTATTATTATTATTATTATTATATAATTATATAATATGTACATCATAATAATAAAAAATATGTGGTATAAGATTTGATGAAAATAGTAATTAAATAATAGTTAGATAATAGTCATTGTAGTTAATGACTTTTGGCATTTGGGACATTCTTCCTAATATTTTCGGCTAAATTTATTTTTATTTTTATTGCATTTCTTTTGTTATTGTCTGTCTTCACTGGTCGCCCTACTTATAAACGTTTACTACCTCTTGTGACACCTGGCTTTCTTCTACTTATTTTGGTAGGCTGCACATGAATAGTTGAACGAGATAGATGCCTTAGTGATATAGTACTACCAGCAGTACTCAAAAATGATTCCCAAGTAGCAACTGACTTAACTTTCTTCAAACGATCTAAACTTTTAGTGAGTACTGAACTTGAAGTATTCTTTTTAAATTTTTCAAAATTTGTTTTAATTAATTCTTGAATCTGGTTAACACATTCATCAGACTGATGATCAATATTATGATTATCCAGATAATCATCAGTTTCGACTAATGTATTTGTTATTGGAGATGATAATACATTATTTTCAATAATTTAAAGTAATAGCTGGTAAATTAGGCATTGCTTCATTATAGTAATGGTATACTGCTGCCTGATGCTTGCAAAAAGCTCCTAAATTTCCTTTGGAACACGTAAAAAATCCATGAGTGACATCTACTTCATAATGACCACAATCGGACCCTGATGGTACTTTAAATGTATTGTTAGATAATTTTTCTATCGAATCTTTATTAATATAAATAGCTCTTTTTATTTGATCTTCAAATAGTAATCGAGCTGAGTCATTTCTACCATTAACAAAAGTCCTTAAGCGTCTTAAGTAGTAATCTTCTAGGCCAGTACAAATAAAATCAACCAGTGCAATGGCGTTATATGCCTTATTTCTAGAAGGTACTATGTCTTTAAAAATCCGTACATTAACTTCACTAAAATTATTGGTCTGATTACCATGTACAGCAGAATTTCTAAAAGCTAAACACCATAACTCTTTTCTCGTCCAATAATTATTAATATATTTCACCCATTTTTCATACTTAAGTGGTATAATTTCATCACCTATGCTATTATTAATAGTTTTTGTCTTGCCAATAGCAGTAATATAGGCTTTGTGAGCACTATTATAATCTGGTGAAATTAAAATACTTTGAAATAAATTAAACAACAATTTTCTGTGTTCGTTTTTGATATTATGTTTAGCGTCCCATAACCATCTCCATACTGATTGTAAAACGTGGAACCTACAAAGCAAAATATTTGATTGTGGCCAAATTGATTTTAGTGCTTGCCTTTCTGCCTCGCTATCATCAATTATAAAATGTCTTGGAAAACCTTGGCCATCAAAACTGTTAGGAACTGAATCATTCAGCAGGGAAAATGCTGTTTTATATTCATCAACTGTTTGTCCTTTTGTTATGAATATACCCAGAGGAATAGCTCCAATACCACATGATGTAAGCATGAATGTAACAGTATGACTTTGAGTATCACATGATGCTGTACTGTCTGCAAAAGCAATATCTTTAGCAAAGGCTAATTTATGAGCCTTTTGCATAATAGGAGTGACCACTAGTATAGCAAATGGATTTTCATTAAACCTTACAATAATTCCATTTTTTTCATAATCTGTTTTTTTATCTTCAAGTTTCTGCAAAATGTTTATTTAAGAATTAAATAATACAATGTACGTATAATCAGTTTTACAGTGTAGAGTATAGATTATAAAACCATTGCTCCCATTAGTAACTTTAAAAATGAAATATTTTTAAAATGTATAAATAAAAAATTAGTATCCATTTATTTAGATTATTTTTACTTTGTAATAATTAAAAAAAAAAAATATGTAGGTATTAAAATTAGTGTGGAATTTCATGGTGTGATATTATGGTTAACATTATTTTTGGATTTAATTAATAGAATAGGTACTACATCATAAATTGTTATGGAGACATATCTATTAATATTATTCGATTCCTGATCCCTTTAAGTAAGACTTGTGATGGGGATCAGGGAATTTTACATTTTTAATATTAGTCTTTGTAAAATTTAAAAATATCAGCAGATTTAAATTATGTACTAAAAATAGTATAAAAACTTATTTTTATATTCAAACAATATTAATATAAATTGATGAAGTAACAATTGAGTAAAATTACATATTTTACTTTTATGAAAATGTATACACAATAAGAATATAACTATATAAGAAAACTTAGAAAACTTATTGTTATATATAATTATATAAAAATAATTGTTATTTAATTTATTAAAACTACCTATAACAATAATTTTAATTAATTTCTTAAATTGATCAAAATTGGTGGAGTCAATAATACAATTGGACGGTGTTTTGGAGAAGGGTTCAAGTCCATTTTTGGTCATTTTGATGTAAATAGTCGATTTTGTAGGAAATTTTGTGCCCCATTGATTGGTAAAACTGTAATAGACCCATTTAAATTCAATAAATTATAAAATTATATACATACTATGTTGACATTTGAATAATATGATGCTTAAAAAAAATATCAATATTGCTTTATTCCTTAAAGGAAAATATAAATATAACATAACTTTAACCGTGGTCCTGAGGTCTCTATCATAATGGTTATGATATTATATTATATTATTTAATATATTATAACAAAGGCAAAATTTAAAAAAAAATTGTTTTAATATTTTCAATTTTACTTGATTTTTATAACTATAAGCTGAAGTTTTGACATGCTTTACCATACATTGTTATTTTTAATGTTTTTAGTATAATTAATGATTAATTTAAATCATTAATATATTAGGTTATACTTATGCAACAAATTGCACCACTGTTTACCTACTTTGTTTACAACTCAAACACTCAGTTGTGAAAAATGAGTTAAAATTACAGTTTAAAACTAATTTTATATTAAATTATTTTATAATTTGAGACAGAGTAATTGTACATAGCCACATAAGTACTTGTTTTTATTTTTCAAAATATTTAACTAATTAGCTCTAAAATAATATAGTATTATAACATGCAAAACTGTTAGTTTCAATTTTTATTAATTCATTGTGATTAATTATTTATTTTTATAGGTATTTAAATAGTTAAATGTTTTCAATAAACATATATCTGAGGATACGGTATCTAAATATAACTGTTAAATATTATATTATTAACTTCCAGTTAAATAAATATATTTTGATTACCTATTATTTATCATAATTCATAGAAGAGAAAAATACTCACCTAAACCGTCATTGAAATAATTTTCAAATTTAATTCTAATTTCATTGGTTGGTCTTAAAAAATATAAAGCTTCAGCAGAACCTAAGCTATATGGTTATGTTCAATAACAAATATGATTGCTGGTAAACCATCCTATAATTGCAAATTATACTACAATTAACAAATTAAATAAATAAAAGTTGATTATGTAGTATATACTATATAGTAATAGTATATACAAAATAAATAAATATTTTTTCCAAATTCTAATAACTTAATTATGTAGTTATTTTTTAATAACTGGGCAAATTAGATGAGTGAAACTTATATAACTCACTCTAATATATTTATCCTTTTTTTTTGTGTCCCTAGTACTTAATTTAATTTTTATATCAATTTGAGCTTTGCATTCTGTGTTTTTTTATCTCCCTTTTTTGTTCTTCTCAATACTAACTTTATTAAATCCACTATGGTGACACATATACACTTTTCTATAACACAGTAATAATTATTTTGACTTAATAAAATAGGTGGATATAATATTGTAGTTATTAATAAATACTGCTGGTAGAAATATATAATACCTACATAAAACAGATATGTTGACTGATATTTTTGTTACATACATCACTATAAAGATGAGACAGTTTCAAATAAAATCAAGATGTTAAAAAAGTGGACAAAAGTAAAAAAAGTTTTAAAATTGGTTCATACATAAATATATACCAAATATATTATGTATTAAAATATATATTTATTTGAATACATTGAACCTATTTTGTGTAAATATTAATATTTAATGCAGTGTTACTACTACCTATTAAATGTTATATAGCCGTATAATAATAGTTGTTTTATCAAATACAAAATATTAAAAATTACCTACCTATTAACTGTTATTATATCTATATGATTTAGTGCCTCGGTGGAACTATATACTATAATATAGGTAATTGAGAATCGTTAAAAGAACGGTTTATGTGGTGCAAATATGCATGGTTTAAAAATAAAAAAATATTCAATAATATCAAAAATAAAACGCATTTCAACGAAGGTGCAAAATAAAAACCTGTGCCAAATTTGTATACTATATATCATTTTTATTTTTATTGTAAACAGTATTAAATATTGATTGAGGCTCTTAAAAATAACCTCCTGGAATGACAGCTGGTCGACCAGTAAGTCTCCGTTCAACAGACTATACATTCATTGTATAATTTTGTGCCCTGTGAGCTCAATTGTGTATTTCAAATGATTGTTGTTTCCAAGAACCGGAGACCACCCAAAACTAAGTTTTACAGCAATGCATGCCTATACGTTTTCACAACAATATATGGCCACCCGCTGTCATATTGGCCGCCTCCACGAAACTGAACGATCTTTGTCTGTATTTGGTCTTGATAATATGGCTATGTGTCGTATATATTTATATTTATATACGAAAAGTTCACATAATATTTTGACGTTCATAATTTTCCTTTTGGAAATGTAATTCAAATTAAATACAAAATGAGAAATTTAAAAATTAAATAACTTTTTAACAGTTGAAACACTTGAAACTGCAATAATTGATTTTCACTAGATTTTACTTTAGCAACCAGATTTATGAGAAACTCGGATTTTGTTTTTTATGATCAGTGAGGGGGTAAACATTTTAGAAACAGACGACCAAATTTTAGTACAGTTAGAAATTAGTCCGAAATTAGTTACATACTCGTACTTAAAAAAAGGTTCCGGCAGAAAATTTCCCATTATGACATTCACCGGTAAGCGATCTTTGATAAAATGGGAAGTCAAAAACGTTGTCTTGGACGTTGAATGAACGTCAACGTCCAACGAATTTTTTATTTTCGTTACGTAATTCCTTATATTCGAGCGAACGTACGACATTAATATATTATAATATGCTAGGCGAGACGAGCTTCGTTAATACGGCCGCCGTGACACTTTTGTCTTCCTTTAACCGTCGTCGCGAACGTTATTTTTTTATATTGTTAGGCGCTAATCGCCGACATTTATTATATTATTAAAATTTATATTGTTTTTTACAGTATGTGCTGATCACCACTGATTATTATTATCATTATTGTATTATTGTTTTTGCCCATATTTTTCCTGTGTTGAGCCAGAAGGGCTATAATATTATTTATCTTGTTCAGCCATAAGGGCTTTAATTTATTAATTATTATATTTTTATACGATTATAATTGTGTTTCTGTGATTTTTATATATTTGTTAATTTATTATTGATATCGTGTATTATACATAAATTAATTATTTACCCGAAACGTGTTACCATTTTATTATTATTTATTTATAAGCACACACATACACACGACACACCCTCACACATTCACCACACACCAGTACTCTCTGATCTTGCTCGGCGACCACGTCCACTTCCTTTGAGTCGCTTTACGTCACACACACATAGGTCGGTTGGTGAGTAGCGGTGTATCGTATACCTATGTAACGCGCGAAGTATTTCGGTGACCGGGCGTCGCGTACTATTGTTGTTCGTACGCGGCCCGTACACCTTATAAGGTCCTTTTGTTACCTGAATGGTCACTAGGGTTTAAACAACCCCCACCTATTCTCTATATTTGCTACATATAAATCAAATATATAAGTAGGTAGGATCTGCCGACTGCTCATCTGCTCACTAGACTGCACCACAGTTGATCACGTTACAGAATTCAATTTGGCTACAGTGTTAGTACAACTATTGTTACTCTTCCACCAGATACACCGAGTCGACTACAGGTATCCTACACAGCAATTTTTCTTGAAAAAGGTATGTTTAATTACTTATCCACTATCAATGCATTAGGAACTTAACGTTAAATAAATCAGTCATATTATTTAATATAAAATTAATTCAAGATAATATTAATTATATTTTATTGATATACAAAAATAATAATCGTATTACATTTTAAATACGTATTACTATTTAATTTAGAATTATAGTTACATACTGTGGTAAATTTATTTAACAAATTATAATATTAAAAACATTTAGATATGAAGATTTTTACTTATTATAGGTACTTATAAAAGATATGAAAGCAAATTATAGTTCAGTCAATTATCATATTTTAATATTAATATTAAATTATTATTAAATACCAGCAATAAACTGTAATAAAACTACTTTCATAATAGTCGTCAAATAAATTAACTGCTTATAAATGATATATGTAAGTATTGGTACCAACAATTACTTTTATATTTTATACGATATTGTGATTATGAAAAGAATAAAAATTAATGAGAGTTTCAAAATATTCCACAATTTTAGATAGTATAATGACACTAAGTATGTATTTAAAAATAATAAAAAACAATTCTGACATTAGAAAGTAATCAACGATTTATGCTATATTTGTGTGATAAAAATAAATTTATTATATAACAATTGATATTTAGTGTTTAGTCGCATTTAAATTCAATAATAATCTAATAATCAAGATCAACGTGTATTTATTTTATTCTATATCGTGAGGTAATTTAATAAACGATACTTATAGTCAAAAGTTTATGTTGTATGACCGAATGTTTCAGATAATCATGAAGTTCAATATGATTTTGTTTGTTCTGTGCTTATGCATTGACTTGATTCTGGGATCTATCGCTGATAATAGTTCGTACTGGGTTGATCCGATACAGTTTTGTGGAACAAGACTCTCGGCTGAACTAGCAATCATCTGTAAAGGCATCTACAATAAAGATAAAAGTAAATATAATTTATATATTATGGTATCTGATTATCAATTACAATACTTTATCTTCCATCAATCGAAACTAGCAGACCATAAAGCTGGTTAGAATTTGTTTTTTTTTTTTTTAGAAATTGGTTAGGAAACTGTAATTTATATTTCATAAAACCTTCATGGGAAATATTCTCGGGAAGGCGGGAACATTTATGTTTTTAAATTATCTGATTTTATTTTGATCAAAAAGTGTTGCCAGTAGTGCATTAAATTTCTGTTTTTAATTGGTTAAAATAATGTTACTGGGCATATGGGATATCTGGCAAAATACTACTTTCACATTATACCCGTTTTAAAAGGTGCATAATATTATATTATTAAAACCAAAAGGTTTACCATTTTTTGAAACGTAGTTTCTTAAGGCGTGATGTGAGCGGAGGGACCCTAGCCTAGAAAAACCGTGCGTAACGAAAATAAAAGCGTTAATCGCTATCTCTCTTACTCTTTATCGCTTTCTCTATACTCCTGCCCCTCTCGCTCTACGGCCGGCTACGTTGTTATTATATATCTACACGTCGCCACCTATAAAACACACAAAATAAAAAAGGTCAGGTTGCAGGTAGCTGGAAACCTTAGATACTATTATTATTAATTGTTATTGTTATAATAAATAAATTATTATAGTATTACAATAGAAACCGTTCATAACAAAATATATATTATAAAATCACTTTTGTAACTGTGCTGACGAATCTGGGTTTTTCCGTTATGATTACATCATTTCGCGTTGTTTTGTTTGATCGCATCGGGCTCCGATGTCATTGACCTTTTCTCCGCGGTGCGTGTTGTGTTGACAATGTTGCTCTGTTCAGTTTTCGCGATCATTTAATGACAACGTATCATTTGCTTTCGGTGATTGAATATGAGCAATAATAATAATTCAATGTATTTTTCAATGAATTAAATAAAAAAACCTGATAAGATAATATTTACATTCATTTCGAATAGTTCCACTGAAATTAATCTATAACCTATAAGACTTCCAAAGAAACTACGTTTCTCCCGGGTGTCCCATGACAGCACTCCTTTTTTTATTTTTTTTACTGGTATGACAATGACTTCCTTTCCTATGGCTATAGACAGTATGTTTACATTCAGATCCCACTTTTTGAAAACTAAAAACATCACAAATTATAAGCTGAAATGGTCACGCTCTTATCTTTTTTATACATTATGTTGTTTTTCCACGTGGTCTGTTACATACCTTAGATAATGTAGGTACTATATGGATGTAGTTTTAACTACTAGGATCGTGTATTATAGACCTAACCCTCATGCTAATTCTTGATGTCATAATGAAAACATGATTTATGTATGAACCAAGAACCCCTACTCTCTGACAGCAATGTACGACAGCGAATTGCGAAGAATTCAGATTGTTCAATCTGATTTGGTTATCAGTCATTTATTTATGCACAATAATAACAAAGACTTTTCAGTCCGTAGTACATGATCTAAGCATATCTGCGTATATGCCTATGCATTTATTTGATGCCAAAATGCCACCCCGCTGGTCTAAAAATGTATAAGCTTTTGATTGCCAATACATACATATTTAATTTATGGACAGAATTTTTATGACTATGAAAAATTTTGTTTGCTCATTAATAGATGAATGATTAGACACACAAAAGAATATATAGAATTTTAATTTTCAGATTAGTTTCATACGTTCAATTTTAATTGTAATTTCGAATTTTCCTTTCTGAAATAAATAATGATTAACCAAAATAATTTGAATAAAAACAATTATACAATATTATCCAGTAAACCTTCATACTATTATACTGCAATATAATTACATAATTAGTCTGCTTCTCTTTCTTAGCTATTCTCAGTACATTTTAGTTTACCACTTCCACGGCTTTAATGTACCTATTGATTACTTGGTAAATGGTAATCAAATGTTATAGATGAAATTTGGAACTATAATTAAATACTACTTTAATTGGGATTGTACGCAATATTACTTTATTTTAAACAGTGCCGCTAGAAATAGATGGGCCCCAGTGCAAATTTAAACTGTGGCCCCTTTAAAAGCGCACACCGGATGTTAATGTAGGGAGTGCAGATATAATTGATGGTACACAGATCCGTGGGATGCTTAGCCCGCCACAGTCCACAACCCCACTAATAATATAATAAACTGCATTGCAATATTTTTAAATTTGTACTTATTTATATTCTGAATTTTTAATTATAATACAAATATAATTGATTAAAATTGTAATCAATTTTTCTTCAATTATTTGTATAGAAAAATTAATAACTAATAATAAAGTTGAAAATGTATAAATGTAAATGTAATCGCAACTCTTTATTTATTTAAGCTATTAAGCAACTATACTGTACATAATATATTATGTATTCAAAACATTTAAAAATAATTATATTATTATATGTTATTATATGGGAACTGAGAGTACTAATATGAAGCCTGGCGGTGCTATATTATACTAAAATAACAAAGTGTTAACGGCATTATCATTATATTATGATCTTATTAAAAAAATTGTTATTAGTATAGATTCTTAATTCTTATATTATTTTATTTAAGTATGGGCCTCATATTAGAAATTGCAACGCGGAGCCCCGGTGCAATGAACCGCCCGCACCACAGTTTCTACGGCATTGATTTTATATTACATATTAATTACTGCAGAGGGATCCGCCTTCTCTGACAATCAGATCGCTACTGATTATCTGATACTCTTATGATTATCTACAATAATGCGTTATGCCTTTATCACAATAAATTGATAACACAAATAATCAAGTTAATTTATAATATATAAGGTTAGGTCTATTAGATTTATAACTATTTTTATTTTGACTTATGAATTTCCTTCATTTTCAGATAGTCAACAGCTGACCAAACTTAAAAGGGCTGTCGTTGATGATTGTTGTTTAGACACGTGCACCAGGAGATTTTTGAAAACATATTATTGTGGTCCTGAACCGGAGTTGTATGTGTCTTCAGCACAGAAATTGAGAGAAATGAAATATGTTAATTATACATATTATTATTCAGATCTGCGTAAGTACCAATTTAAATAAATTTTTGATGGATTGTAAGAGTGTAAAACTGCATTTGGATTACATACATCGTTGTTGTTGTTGAAATTTTTATAGAAAATTGAAATTCATAACATATTTATAAACAAATATATTACAGAATAGGTAAAACTATACTAGTTTCACCTATTTTATGATTCTATGGATTATTTTAAATAATAAAAATCATTGTATTTTTCAAATTTTTGAAATAACGATCCCCTGTATATTAACCCAGAATGTAAGTATAATATGTGGTTGAAATGTTGAATCAGTGATATACTGATATCCCATTTTTTCACTCAGATAGATAGCTTGTAATGAATTAACTTCAAATGGCACTAAAAGAGTCTTGACGCTAATTTTAATAAGCTTCCATCTTATTACCCATCCATTATATCTGTAGCGTTGAGTACATTTGAGTTGTACCCAAACTGACCAACTTAAAATTGATTTAATAATTTATTTCGATTTTACAGTTTGGATTGCAATACAATTTCCACAAACAGATGAGTAACACGACTGGCAACTTGGTATAGCAGCTTCAAAATGTTTCAATCTTATATAATGAATCAATTATTAATGTATTAAGATGAACTATCTGTACTTATCCCCAAATTAAACTTTTCAATTATATACTTTATATTGTATTTTATCAAATTAAATGTTTGCAAAATAAAATAATTACATAATATATATTTATATATCAAACACTTAAACAAGTACTTATTTTTAGTTAATAACATGTTAGTTCAAATATTATGTTAGGTATTTTGTAATTTTTATTTCTATATAGTTCTAATTTCTACCAATTTTAAGCAACAGAAATAGGAATGGTATGGTATTTTTATAACTAGTATTCAAATACTATGATGAAATGTGTGGCGGACATCAGAATATATTTTATATCTATAATTAGCTATGGTACCTACATTAAGCAATTAAATTATAAACCAAATCATGTTAAGTAGGTAAACATAATATATTCAGACAAACAATTGTATACTAATCATGGGCACAAATGGGGAGGGGGCTTAGAGGGTATTTTAAAATTAGCATTCTCAAATAATGTTTGTGTTTAAGTATCAGAAACTTTTCCTTACAAAAAAAAAACTAAAATTAGAAAATGTATAGCTTTTGAGCATCCATAGTTTTTTTTTTAATTGAAGTTGCATCTATGATACTAATACATCTTAACAATAGAAATTAAATGTCATTTAAATTAATATCAGGTTAATAAAAAAGTATGAAGTATAACAGTAAAATTTTTTAGATATTGCTATGTACTGACGGCTGTCCGGCTATGCGCTAAACACGCACATACACACAGAGAGTAGGACTATATTGGAGAGCCCTGAATAGACCAAATGCAGACGTGAGCCACCAGAGTCAGTGCAAGCACCTCCTTCACGCCAGTCACCATTCCAAATTAATCATTTAGACTTAAAATATTTTCAATTAAATCATTCTTGTATCAGTAATAATGTTTTGTCCACATCGCAAGCAAATAATTGTATAATAATTAATCACAAGTCAAGTTGTTATACTTATTTCACCCAAACCATCTACCTCAACACAAGTCGTTCGTTCTCCTGTATGCTGGGACACTACAATATTCAAATCCAGATTATGTATTATCTTATGTGTAAATGTATTAGATTCCACCAAAATAATATAAAAATCAGTAATTTGAATAACTTACTATAATATGACCACACTTCCTCAATTATTTTTGGGTTTTTATTACTTTTGTCTGTGTAATGACTCACAACAATGCATAGTTAATTCCTGTTGTTATTGTCAATTTTGATTGTAACAGTATGTTGATATTCAAAAAGAGATAGAAACCTTAATGAATATATTAGATATCTAAGAAATACTCAATTAGATCAATAATGTACTGTGTGTCTTGCGCAGAGTTATAATCTTGATTGATCTAGTTTCATAATTGTAACAATACAGTCATCAAAAATTAATAATTTATATAGTGTAATATAAATAAAGAAGTTTAATTACATGAAAATAAAATATCATTATCTTTATTTAAAAGATCAATTTAAAAGTATATATTTTATCAAATATCTATGAAAAAAAAAATTAAATAATTT
Organism: Diuraphis noxia; assembly: GCF_037042655.1. NCBI lineage: Eukaryota > Metazoa > Arthropoda > Insecta > Hemiptera > Aphididae > Diuraphis > Diuraphis noxia. The sequence goes on from NW_028301711.1 coordinate 77,667,474, forward strand.
ATATTGAATAAGGTTCAAATTAAAAAATAATAATAATATGACTGTATAAATGTATAAGGCTTATATTATACAAAAAAAAACAATAATAACTTGATTATCATTGAATACATTAACAATACATATTAAAATAAAATAAAATTTTTTTTGGTTGATCAATTATAAAATATATATTATTCGGTATTATTACCATAATTGGTTTATGAAATTTTTTTTATGTTCTTTAACCTTTAATAGGCATGTTCTATCAAAAACTTATATATCTTTATCGAATTGATCTTTATTCTTTATGTTAACTACACCTTAAATTTCATTATATTTAAAGTACATGGTACCTAGGTAGTATGGTTTTTGTGTATAGTAATAGTGTTTAAAGTATGTCACCGTAAATTATATAAATTAGGTAATACCATTGATTATAAATACTATAGATTGCTCACTGGGCGGTTTTCGATGGCCTCAAATCTTAGAATTAAAAAGAAAAACTTTTATGAATTTTGATCTAAGATAATTTGAACATTGCCGTAATTTATATGTATTTAGTCAAAATTTGAACTGTAAATGCTTATAAAAAAAATGTGTGACTATATATTTCTTTTATTTTTCAAATGATATTGTAAAACTATTTTAGGAGCCTTGTATTAAATTCTCAAATCTTAGAATTAAAAAGAAAAACTTTTATGAATTTCGGTCTAAGATAACTGAAAATTGCCGTAATTTTTACGTATTAAGTCAATGTTTGAACTTAAAATGCTAATAAAAAAAACCGTGCCTATGTATTCTTATAATTTTTTAATCACTATAAGAATAACTTATGAGAAACTTTGTATCAAATTTTCAAGTATTTTGATTGAGCCAAAAAATTTTAATCGACACTTCAAAAAAAAAATGTTCAGGCAAATTGAAAATTTCAGTCGTCTATAAATATCTCAAAAAAAGTCAAAATATTTTGAAAATTAAATCCTGTAAAGAAAATGCCAATCTTAATAACTGGTAAAATTTTCAAGTATCTATGACTTATACTTTTTGAATAATAACAAATATTTAAAATCGTTTCAGGATAAATCGTTATCGTTACGCTATTTCGTAAAAATTTAAAATTCAAATGCACTTAAAATTTTTCCTATAATGACGCTTCGAGTTTTCTCTATAGCTACTTGAAGGAAAAATTATGGAAGACTTAGTGTTGTATTTTCAATCCTTAGTTATAAACACAACAATTTTTATGATTTTTCAACTTCAAAATTACTTGCGAATTTTCGCGTTTTCGACAGATTTCGTAAAAATTTAAAGTATTAACGCTTAAAAAAAAAAATTGTGTCTAACGATTTTTAATTTTTTTTAGCTATAATAAGAACAACTCATAAGGAACCTAGTATTAAATTTTCAAGTTTTTTTTGGTCATCCAAAAATTTTTTACCGACACTTCAAAAAAAATTGCTCATAAAAATCAAAATTTTTTGAAAATTAAGCTGTACATAGATAACACTAACATAAACATTTGGTAAAAATTTCAAGCGTTTAAAAAGATTAGTTTTTGAATTACAACCATATAAAAAAATCGATTTGGTCTAAAACTGGTTTTGCGTAAAAACTCCCGTTTTCCGTCATTTTTTTTTTGTTTTTCTCGATTTTTTTGAAAACTGTTGGAAAATGTTTACTTTCCACCTCTATATTGCACCAAGGATATTCACTTTTACATCAGAAACCACCCCCAAAGTTTGAAATCGAAGCATTTTTTCGACTAGTTATGCTGTACACAGACACACATCATTGTAAAATCAATACATTCATCACTTCGTTCAGAATCTAAAATGAATAATAAATTATGATATACATACAAATAAATATAAATCTAATAAATTGGTTGATTTTTTAATCCTATTTTTTTCACATATTCTAAACGATTTATTTCGCCATCCTGGTATTTCTTCGTGAGATACCCTTAATTTATTGTTAGGAGGAGAGTTCATATAAATAAATATGTTTCGCTTCATAATTTTAATAAAACATCAATTACTATGTACGGAACAATGAGCAAAATAAAATTGATCTTTTAAATGTCGATGATATGATTCAGCTGCATTTGTAGTTCGTATAACCTCATTATCCGGAATTTCAGCCCAAATTTACACAGGTACCTAGGATTTTGGCGCTTTCGTACGATACGATTTTGGCGCTTTTGTACGATAAGACTTTATTTTGTCTTATCTAATTTTGGCGCTTATGTCTTCCACCGTAACAGATAGAACTGACTTTTAGAATAACTTTTGTTCTGATTAATATTTTTTTATTTTTTTTGTTCATCATTTAATCATTAAGAGATCCTTAAGATACACGTACAATATGAAAATAAAAATTTTATTTTTTTAATAGTAAAAATAAAAGAATTTAAATTTGATTAAATTTTTATTGAAAAAATTCAAAATAGCCAATTTGTAAATTTAATTTTAAAAAAATTTTGATGGTAAAAATATTTATCTAAATCTTGTTAATTTTTTAAAATATCAATATTTTTTTGCATAAATTAATTTGGAGTGTTATAACTTCTTTCAAATATTATTTTCAATATAATTTCTGAAATGAGTATATTTTTTAAATTTATTAATTATATAATTTTCACAATTTTTGTTTTACGTTAAATTAGCATAATTTTTTTTTTTTAGTCAGTTCTATCTTATACACCATGTATAATATATTCTAGACGCTAGACGGATAGACTAACAAATCATCTCCGTTCAGAATCGTTTTTCGTATACAATGATACCTGTCATTGCATTCAAATTTAACACATCCACTAAAGTGACCTACTCATACAGCAGAGCGATACCCACTTGCCCACTTTTTTAATTACATAATTAATTTAATATTTCAGATAACTACTTTTATTTTTGTATTTATAATATTTATAATTCATTCAATGAAGTCTGTACTGGAAACACTCCAGTTCCAAGTTTTGGGTGAATTTCATATATTAACCGACGATGTAGATCTAGTTACATGTGCAACTATAACAATAATATATTTAATTTAATGTAGGAAACACGTGCGCTGTGTATAGTAGATATTATATCATAAAATATAATTATATAAATTATAAAGGCATACACATAAACTTTGTTAAACTGTCGTCAAATGTTACCTACCTTCAGAATAATTTTTTGGAACCGCGTTGGAATTAAGTCGTGATTTAGGATCAACTGGATTAGAATACTGGTCTCTATTAAAATGTTCAGAGCATAAAAATCGATTTCTAATTTTTTTCGGGCTTATAGAATCCAACTCGACATTCCCTAAAGTTTGAAGTATGTTACTAGATTAGGTTAAATTTGAATTAAATAGGATTATAGGAACATTATTTAATAAAAAATAGCCCATTAGGTACTTGCCGGAATGGATTATCCACTTATTTAATAAATTAGAATCCAACGGAAAGGTGTGAAATCGAGTTTTGGTATTTTTTTGCATATTTTTGCAATTAAAATAAGAACACTTTCTTCTCGACATTTTGGCGTAATAGAAGAAACGTTACAGAACGTGTTAACAATCACGATACAACCGTGAACCGACTGTCAAAGCGTCAATTTGAAAATGAAAAACTACACACCAATACACCATATTATCCATTATTGCATATATGTGTGTGTGTGTGTGTGTGTGCGCGCGTGTGTGTGTGTGCGCGTGTGTGTGTGTGAGACATCGAGCCATTGACTAAATTATACACGAAACCAAAATAGATTTTGAACGTTTATTAGTTATTAGGTACTTAATATTATATTTATCATTTCGCACTCAGTTAGACGCTAGCGATTGCAGCGTTACCGTGCACAACTAACCACGCGTCCGCAGCGCAGCCTAACGATACCGTGCAAATAGCACGCCACCGAAAAACCGGCCAGTGAGCAATCTATAGTATTTATAATCAATGGTAATACCATAAATGTCTAGCCAATATTGCGAACTTCTAACATTATTAAGTGGTATTGTCAATGTCTTGTAATTTAATTACATACCAACCAAGTACATCCATGTACAATTAAAATAGTTATTTAAATCTATATAATATTAAACAAAAATTAAAATTTACAATTAGATTACGACAGGGAAAAACAATCTTATCGAATAGAAATTATTTTTTTTTTTTTTATTTTACTTACATAGTTATATTATTATAAATATTATAAAAAATACCTGTATAAAAATGTATATAATATGTACGTATATGTACATTATTTGTATATAACTATATAAGGTATGCATGATAAAAAATGTTATCAAATTTAATTTGTATTATTTTTTTTATAATATATATAGACTATACAGGGCGATTTTTTTATCATGAACCACTCATTATTTCAAAAAGTATCAATGTTTTTGAAAATATTTTTTTACAAAGTTTCATGTTGTTAAAAAAACAACGTTTTTATGAAAAAATTATATTTTTTAATATTTTTTATCCTTATAATTTTTTAAGTTTTTTACTTTTTTGAATGGCAACCTAGAGTTTTAATTTCATATCCCAAAGCAGAATATTTTTCTAAGTATTTTGATACGTAAAAGTCGAATTTTGGACGAGTAGTTTATGAGTTATAAGTATTTAAAGTTTAGATTGGCTGAGTGGAGTGGTACGGGGTTACCCCGCAAAATGTTTGTCCACTACTCCGCTTGTCTAAACTTTAAATACTTATAACTCATGAACTACTCGTCCAAAATTCGATTTTTACGTATCAAAATACTTAGAAAAATATTCTGCTTTGGAATATGAAATTAAAACTCTATGTTGCCATTCAAAAAAGTAAAAAACTTAAAAAATTATAAGGATAAAAAATATTAAAAAATATAATTTTTTCATAAAAACGTTGTTTTTTTAACAATATGAAACTTTGTAAAAAAATATTTTAAAAAACATTGATACTTTTTGAAATAATGAGTGGTTCATGATAAAAAAATCACCCTGTATATATTATAAAGTAAATGGCAATACATATTTATTTATTTTATTGCTATAATATTATTATAATCTGTAAGCTATTTATGAATAAAAATTCCCATCGTAAATTTCAAAAACCTTTCTCAAATGTCCGATAAAAAAAAATTGAGGTCGTTAATTGATCACTAAATTGTTATATGTAACATAATAATTAAGATACCAGTGTCATAGACATGGTGGTGCTGGTGGAGTTGTAACCTTCCCTCCCAACCCTGAAAGTTTAAGAAAATTAAAAAATTATTTCTATACCTTGTCCATGAAAGTTACTGCAATTAAAAATTTTTTTAAACAGCCTTCAGTAGTCAGTAACCGATAAATAAAAATTCTGGACACTTAATAAAACAAAAAAACTGTGAAATACATGTAGGTAGTGATAAATAGTAACCAATAATTACTAGGTACACAATATCAATTTTCTATTGAGACTGATAATTGATAAACTGAAATTAATTTTTATGTAGGTATGAAAAATGTATATATAAGTTACTTGACAAAATGTAATATAATATAACAAATTAAATGAAGGTTTAATTTATATATAGCTAACAATGCCAATCATGTTATTTTTTCATCTTTGTAGTACCTATGTTTGAAAGTACTAATTTAAATATTTTGGGTAACTCTTTTTCAATTTTGTAATCATGTCATTAAAAATAAAATTCTGATTTTAAATGTGGAATGAAAACAAACTTTGATTTTTGGAATTTGAAAACACAAAAAGGTACCAAGGTTTTTTTTAATCAAATTAATTTAATTACATACCAACCAAGTTCATCCATGTACAATTAAAATAGTTATATAAATCTATATAATATTAAACAAAAATTAAAATTTACAATTATAATATTATTATCAATAGATAGTTAGTTTGTATTAAATGGTTTAGTTTTACAGTAAAGGAACTACCTAATACATAATGTACCTACTATATCACATACAGTAATATCTTTTTCGTATAAACTATTAGCTTAAATTACTATAATATCTTATAAACAATTGTTTAAACAAGATGTCATGGTTAATATAAGTACCAATCGGAAATACAATATTATCGGTTATAATGATTGATAATTTTTAACAATGCTAAAATTGGATAAAACTGACTGTTAGAAGATTTAATTAAAGGGAGTCCACTATAGTATAAATAAACAACTAATCTATTGAAGGAATGTAGACTTTTTAAATGTATTGTTTGAGCTATATTTTAAGAGTATGCTACACCCACAAGTAACGTCATTAATCACTATCATATTGGTTATCAGTTTTATCATATAAATTCTAGGATTAAAATTTGGTGGTGTCTTGATGAGCCAAGGTATCGTTAACTAAGATTTAAAATAATATTATCATAATAGAAATCACAAGGTATGACCACATCAAATGCTATTTTATGGTATGTTAGCACACTACATAGGATGTACATATGTAAAGTATAAAAAGTAAAGAAGTTGAAACACTCAACACCCTAGACACATTATTGTAGGCCACCCAAAACGTTCATTTCCGTGATGTTCAATATTTACACACACCAGCAAGGTATGAAGTTACAAAATATTCAAAATTTTGGACTCTTAAGTCATAACTTTAGACCGGCGAAGAGTGTCGCTTGTATAAACAGATATATATAAATATAATGTTTTATATTGAAATATTCTAGTTTAGTTTTATATACGTCATAAGATAGTAAAATGTTGTTTAAAAATCATAATTCAATTTGCTTTATTCAAATTATCTTATTTAACCAACCTAATATGGTAAAATTGCTTCCTGAACCAAGCAATGAATAAATTATTTTCTTTTTATTATATTAAAATAATAATCAATCATACATATTATGATTTCTTAAAATTACATTTTGTGGTACAATTTTAGTTCTTTGTTCTTTAATAATTATTATTATTCTAACTCAAACATTTACATCGAATGTAAATTACTAGTGTACCTATGATAAACAAAACAAATAAAAAATAATAAGTCAGAAAATCATGTATAAAAATATAAATCTTATATTATTATTTGAGTTGGGTAATAAAAACTAATTTATAATTGTTAAATCTACATTTACTTTCTTATACATACTAATTTAAGTATTTGATTCATATTATATTATTATTATTTTATTTTTCACTATAAATTAAATTGTAATATGATGTTTAAAATTGAAAAATAAAATGTTGGGATATCTATTGATAGTGTATCATATTAATAATTTAATTATAACAAAAGATTGAAATATATTTTTGAAGCTGCAATATAATGTTGATAGTTGCTTGGTATACTGGTTACTTATCCAATTGAAGATATTCCAATACTTGCATCACTGAAAAATTGAAACAAATTATTAAATCAACTTTTAGTTTGTGGATTTCTATACTATTTAAGTGTATTTATTGCTATGATTATATACATTGGATGGGTAATATTGAAATTATGGAACATTAGATGTCGATACGATGATACTCGCTTTGAGCCATTTGTAGATAATTTATTTCAACCTATTTGTGTGAAAAAATGTGATATCATCAATTCCACCACACTATATTTTTATTAAGGTAATTATAAGCATCTAAATCCCTCCAGTACAAGAAGCTTTAAGTGCAGTAGGGCAGCATTATATTTACACAACATTAAAGGTATGTTTTGAGTTTTATATTTATAAGCTAAATTTTTCATTCTAACTATATACTCAATGTATCATAACTAAACTTGAATTTGAACGAAAAAGGTCAAAATTTATTTTGTTGAATCTGAGAGCATACTTAATGGTATTTGAGTTAAAATGGAATAAGTAAAAATGTAGTTAGGTGTCCTAAATTCTAGGACAAGGTGTCAAGATATAAGAATATTGTCATTTTTAAAAATTAAATTATTTTTACTATTCAAAATAAACTATATTGAACTGTTTATAAATAGTTTTGTAAGAAATCACAATAACGTCTAAGTATCTAGTTCTATTTCAACAAATTCCAACGAATTCAAATGCACTCCAAGACCCTTACAGGCCACTCATGAGCCCTTTAAGGCTGCATCCGAATTGGTTCCCATACCTGAAAATTGACATCCGAATTGGTTCCCGATATTCTAGGTAGGCGGCACACGTCCGAATTGCTTCCCGATACAGACTTACGAAAAAGCAAAATACAATATAATATAAATGAAATATTTAATATTATAATTAATATTTTGAATGAAAAAATTGATGATTTCTTCGATTATATTTTAAAAATTATATTGAAAAAGATAGCTCACTTCCACCAACAATGTGGGCTGAATATACCAGTAGTATAGAACGAACTACTAATTGCTGTGAATCATTTCACAGAAAATTCAACAGTTGCTTTTATTCCGCACATCCGAACATATAAAAATAACGAAATCAGTAGATTTAAATTTTTTTTAAATGTTTTTACCTCAATAATAGAAAATAATAACTATAAAGAAAATAAACGAATTAAAAAAAAAAAACGATATACCGCCTATATTTATTATTAGGTATTTATTTTATATTTTTAAATTAAGATTTTAATTTTTTTTTAATGTTTGTTATATATTATTTATTAAGCCAAAATTTTAACAACTCGGGAACTAATTCGGATATACCCTTTGAAAGAACCCCGGAACCAATTCGGACATTTCAGAACCAATTCGGACACTCCGATTTAAAGTATGTAGGTACTTACGTAGATCAAAATAATAAAATAAAATATTAGTGTAATCCGTTTTTCGGATTTTAAACGTAAATCCCGGTTTTGGTTTTGGAGTTGTAGTTGTAGTTGAAGTAGAAGTTGAAGTTAAAGTTGTAGTTGTAGGCCTGGAATTTATACATATTAATTAGTTACTGAAAAAATTACATACCTAAGTAATTTGAAATGTAGTAGAATCTTATATAGATACATTTCTATTAAATTAAATTAGAACATATTTTTTTATTATTAAGTTTGTAACTTTGTTTATGAATTTATCGTAAGTTTATTTTTATATAAATTTTGTTGAATGGTTAATTTAAGTTTACAATTTTAGATATCTTATTTATGTTATTACATACCATTTCGATTCAGGAAGACAATAATGATCTTTCAAATATTTCCTGCTGCACGGAGTTATTTTACAACACTCATTAGCGATAGCCCTTTTAGATTTGAACGAGTGAGTACCTGCAAACAAAGGTAAATCATTAACAAAGACAAACATTTTTCAATAAATCTAACTAAAAAGAATATGCTTAAAATAAGTTAACATGATCATCAGATTACCATTTACCATATTTCTTTTACATTTTATTCAATTTTAAATTGTTTTAATTACAAACTAAAATATACAAGGAGTAGCAAGGAAAGGGAAGATTAGAACCCCTAAAATGTTTTCAAACATATTATAATCTGCATATAAAAAAGGGGATATGCGAGTCTGGTCTCCTCATAAGGTCTTTTTTTAAATCTTAAAAAAAAAGTTTGCTTTTTAGTTCTTAATGTATTATATTAGAGCATTACGAGAAAACATAACGTTTATTTCGTCAAATCTACATCAGCACACTATGACCATAATGATAAATCAAAATGTTTCTAGGCCTGCGCGATAGTCATTCGTTACACTCGATAGTCGATAGTGTCAAAATAATCGATTATTTCGATTAATCGATAGATTTTGAAAACAAAATGTATAATATTTACTATATTCTTAGTTTTACGATATTATTTAATTCGCTCACTATTTGTTCGATAGTGAATTGGATTGAAATAATCGATATCAACGATACGACTTATACCACCATCATTACTCCTGTGGCTAGAAACCTTAACCGCGGGGGAGGGGGGCATCGCAGTCTTTGAGAAAGATTTTAAATGATCTAACTAAATTATGAAATTTTCGTTTTATTTTTTCATACTTATAAAAAATGAGAAGAAACACAAACCCCGATAATTAACTGTGTGTGTGTGTGATAGGTATCTAATTTTGTATTCTAGAGTTCGTTGAATTTACAATTAATATAAACTTTATAGGTTAATTTCGACCAATAGACGATACTATTATAATTAAGAATAAGGTACTATAGAAAATTATATTCACGTGGATCTTCGTTGTAGCGGCCTTTGCAGATGATTGAGAGCTCAACTGCGAGATTTGATCCACAAAACCTGAACGGAACTTCCCAGTACGAACTATTATTAGCGATAGATCCAAGAATTAAGTCAATGCACAAGCTCAGTACCAAAATAATCAAATTGAACTTCATGATTTTCTGAAATAATACACAACATTATACGATGTGACTATAATATGTTAAAAACCTGCAGAATAAAATTAATACGTTTTTGATCTTGATTATTGTTAAATCATTTGTAAATTAATATTATTGATAAATTAAATACTAAAAATAATATTTTTTTATCACACAAATATAACATATCTTATGCAATTTTTATGAAATTATCGAACGATTTTTGTTATATCAATTTAAATTGTTGAAACCTAGTTTTTTTTAAATTAAGAATAAACCAACTAATAGGTAAGTAACAAAAAATATCATGTTAAGTATCAATATATGAAAGCCTATGTTGATAGGTACCTATTATTCATACTTGTATAATTTTTAGGACGTTGGTAGGTTAATTTATTCGACGAATATAAGAAATATATTTCTACTGCATTCTATTTATTTTAAGTTAGGTTAGGTTAGACTTCAGATAAAATTATTTAACGTTATTTAAAAATTGAAAACTAATTTAACTGTAATTTTCCATCAGAATTTACATAAGTACATACTAATTGAATGTAAATTTTTATTTCTAAATAAATATATTATAAGTTTTGTTTGTGAAAAATATTTACATACAACAATATAAGATATTTAACTATATAACTCAATAAATAAAAATATTTATTCAATATGTATCTTGATTAATTTTATATTAAATTTTACCATTAAAATTACCTAACAATAAGACCAATAAGTAGTCTGTTGATAGTATATAAGTATAACATACCTTATTAAAGGTACAATGTCCGTGTAGGATATAGTAGATAGTTCGATTTATCTGGTAGAAGACTAGAAGAGTAACAATAATATTGGACGAACACTGCAATTAAAATGAATTGTGATCATTCGTAGTATGGTGTAGTCCTGAGTCCTGACGCAGCTCTCACCTAAATATATAAAGTTATTATAGATTGAGAAAGTAGTGAAGGGGAGGGGATTGGTAAAACCACACACTTGTATGTGGTGAAAAAGGTACGTTATAGGCTATAGGCCAGGAGTTCCCAAAGTGAACTATTCCCCCCTCCTTGTTGATGATTCTGAAATTCAAAGAGTCCTGCTTTAACCTCTGCTTTACCAAGTGATTCTAGGACATTATTGAAAACATCCAAGACTAAATTTTGTTCAAAAATAGTTTTTCCTGGAAAATATATCCATATAGGACTTGAAAAACAACTTAAAAGAATTATTTCTGGAACTTTTCAAGATTTAATTCATAGTTTCAAACTAATAATCACTATAGATGGTATTCCAATTTTTAAAAGTTCAAACATACAAGTGATACCAATTTTATTTGGGATATTATCAGATATAAATTAACTACAAAATAATGTGTTCCCAATTGGTTTATAGTTTGGTAAAGGTAAACTTCATGATATCGATTGTTACCTAGAAGAATTTGTTAATGAAGTCAGTTATTTATCAGAGAATGGTATTTTACATCAAAGTAGAAAAATAATTCCAGTAAAAGTTGTTGCTTTCTGTTGTGATGCCCCTGCAAAGGCAGACATTCTTGGTATAAAGTCTTTTAGTGGGTATAACTCATGTACAAGGTGTGTTGTTAAAGATGAATCGAGTAAAAATCGTAGAGTATTTACAGATCTTGATTGTGTACTAAGAACAAATGAAGATTTTCATAATTGGTCAGATACAGAATTTAGAAAAACTGAAACGTTACTTACAAAATTCCCAGGACTGCATTTTAACAACTCGTTTGTTTTAGATATAATGCACCTTGTTTATTTAGGAGTAACTCGTACTATAATTTTAACATTGAGTACAGTAAATGTTTCTCTCTCTGACTTAGATTATCATCATTATTAGTTGAATATCGTTCATGTGTACCTATTGAAATTAATAGGAAGCCAAGAGAACTGAAAATTTACTTCGTTGGAAAGCTACTGAATTTCGAACATTTTTACTATATTTAGGACCAGTTGTCTTAAAATCTGGTTTTACTAGTAAAAAATATGAGAACTTTTCAACTCTTAATTTTGCAGTAACTATATTATTGTCACCTAAAATGTGTAAAGATAGTGGATGTGTAATTATGCCAGATCATTACTACGGTATTTTGTTGAAGACTTTATTTATCTGTATAGTAAAGACTTTATCACTCATAATTTCCACGGTTTAATTCATATAGTAGATGACTCTGATTACTATTCAGGAATAACATCAAATTTTACTTTAGAAACAATATCTGCATTTCAATTTGAAAATTATTTGCAAAAAATTAAATCAATGGTACGAGGATATAATAAACCAGCTGAACAAATTTGTAATCGATTAGGTGAATGTTTTTTATTGGAAAACTATTTTGAAACTCCTCGGCAATCATCATTATCAAAAATATCAAATATTCACTGTGATGGTCCTCTTCTAGCAAATTGTTGTGGACCACAATAGGTACAAGATTCATATGTTTCAACACTTTCAATTAAGAATAACAAAACCTGATAATTGCTGTGGGTCAAAAAATGGTGATATTGTAATGGTGCACAACTTTGCTTATTCAAAGTCACTAAAAACTGAAGTTGTCATTGGTAAAAAATTTATATCACAATAAGATTACTATTCAGTGCCGTGTAATAGCTCATCACTTGGAATTTATGTTGTTCAACATTTATCCATCTTAAAAATGTGGCCAGTTTCAGAAATTTGCTTAAAATATATATATTTCCCATACAAAAATCAGTCATATATTGTCTTACCTTTAGTTCATCTATGTTAAATACCTATTGTAAATGTAAAGATTATTTATTAGGATAAGTATATTTTGTACTTTTAATATTAGGTTATAAGTGTTAGATTTCTGAACAATAAGATGGAGAATATTACTTCTAAAGTATGTAAAATATTTGTTAATTTAATTTAAAACATAAATGCTGAATGATGTAAATTTAATGATTATGTATTCAGTTACCTATCTATTTTTTATTTTAAGTTTAAGGTTGTTTATGTTTGCTTATGAATTGAGGCAGAGAATAAAATAGAAAAAATATACCCATAGGTATGACACTTTTGTAGGTAAAAAATAATATATTTTTAAAACTTATTTTATCCAACTTAGTTTTAGATAATACCTATGCAATAATGTGGTCATTAATCAAAATTATTAATACTGATGAGATAACATACTATGATGTGGTACCGGTAAAATTAATTGTAAATGATAGACACTGCTTATACCCTGTTGCTCGTGTAAGTACCTACTATAAAAAAGTTGGCAAAAGAGTACACCGATTGTAAAGAGGATTGGGAAGTGTTCAGTATGGTTATTATTGAACGAGATATTAGTGAGTTTAATTTTTATAAGAAATTTAGTAAGAAATTTGTTGTGTTAATAATCAATTAAACTGTTTTCTTATTACTGCAATGTGCAATTAATTACAAATTATCATTGGCTACTTTTTATAGTGCTATTTTTATGCCACAACAAGTTATTATTAACCAATGTCATATAATATTTGAAACAAATACTTACATATATCAAAATTGATTTATTCTTATATAGGTGATTATGAAAGAGGATACAAAATGATGATAAAAGCAAATAAAAAACAAAGTGAGTCAAATTTAGAGTCAGAATTTGAAATGATAGGTAAAGGTTGCCGAAATAAAACAACTTCTTCAAGGCTACTTTTTGAAATTAGTAGTAGCAATGAGGATATTGCTCTGGATAAAAATGATCTACATCCTCTGACCAGTTCTACTGAAGTCCTAGAACCACAAGCCAGTTTACGACCAACCAACATTGATCGTCAGTTTCCTACGCCTCCACCTATATTGTTGAAATCTGCTACAAAGAGGACATATAATTAAATATCAACATTGTCACCTTCTACTTCAAGCTCAATTTCTAGTGCTATTATAAGTACTCCAGTCGATAGTGGTAAGATTTCTAAGCCTGAATGTCCTTTAATAGGTACACGTTATAGTAAGAACGAACACCGATGCTCTTCATCAGACCTGTGTTTCATTTCTGGTGAGTTAAAAATCTTAAATTATTTACTGATTATTTTTAAAGTTATTAATTTTAATTGTACCATTATTGAAGCCGATATTATGAAATTAAGAAATACTGTTTCTTATATTAAACATCATCTCATTGATAATAAGGATACTACCGATGATAAAAAACCTGTAGTAGTATCTAATTATAAAATGGACAATGTAGTATTTCCAATAAAAAGTGAAGATGGTCTTAAAATGTTAGAAAACAAACTTGAAGATATTGAATATTTCCATAAACTGGTGATTATGAAATGTTTAAGGTAGCTAGTAGTTAAATTAATATTTTTTTTTTCTTTATGAAAGTTTTAACTAATGCATAATAATATGTTATGTGTTAGTTAAATTATATAACACATTTTGATTTAATATTATAGTAAATACCTAAATTCTTTTAAATTAATAAGCCAAGGTTAGTTTATATTATATATATAGTTCCTAAATAAAAATTCTCTCCTAAGTAATATAATTTCATTATTCCTATCTATATTGAAGAACATCACTATACTAAAAACAAGTACTTATATAATTTGTATACAAATTAATATATTATATAATATTTTAAGCACATAGATATATTTAGGCTTATGAAGAACAAAATTATTAAATACTATTGTAAGTTATTAAAAAACATTGTGTTTATCTATGTCACCCATAGGCTCTATATATAGCGCCAAAATCTCTGAATCTATCAACTCATTATCTTGATAAATAATAATTTTTTCAACTTTGGATTTTTACTAAAACATTGTAATTATTTTAGCTACAATAATACACAAATAAACTTAAAATCAAAAAAAAAAAGTTAGTGTTGTGAATTTGTGATATCCTTTAATAAAATTATATTTTCTGTATTTTAAAATATGTTTTAGACCATGTATTAATAATGTACAATTAACTTAATAGGTGTCCACAATTGCATTTACCAATGGTGGGATAAAGAGTTTATCTAAAATGACAACATCGACAATGAGAATAATGTTTTTGGATGAATTTATAGCAGATTATAGTTGGATGGGGCAAAAAAAATAAAAAAAGTCTTGAAGCAAGTCCAATTCACAAAGTTATAATAATAGTAGGCAATATTCATATCAACTATATTTTATTATTTACAATTTTAATATTTGTTAAGAAGTTTCACATCCTTGAATTACACACAACATTGTTAATTTTCTAAGCAGTGGCGGACTGGGAAGGGTCCGGCCCACTATTCCAAGTTCATTAGCATCCCTATTATTACAAGTCTCACCCCCTCCCCCCAAAAAAAAAAAAAAAAAATTAAAAGTTAAAAGTTAAAATTAAAATATTTACTCATATTGTGATTACGGGCCTATATAAATTTTGTGGACCAACGCCCAAATTATCTTTTATACAAAACAATAATTACTGAATGTTATGAATATGTTAATGGTTTTTATAATATATTATATTATATGTTGTTGTACAATATCTAAATGGTTAATATTGTCATCAACATAACTCTTGCTAAAATCTTGTATAAATAATAATGAAAACATAACATAAATACATAATAATATAGTCAATGTGATAAATTTGATATAACATAAAA
This sequence comes from Diuraphis noxia, assembly GCF_037042655.1. Taxonomy (NCBI): domain Eukaryota; kingdom Metazoa; phylum Arthropoda; class Insecta; order Hemiptera; family Aphididae; genus Diuraphis; species Diuraphis noxia. The sequence goes on from NW_028301711.1 coordinate 77,683,299, forward strand.
CATAATTAAACAAAATAAAAGTAATGATATTTTATAGCATTATAGGTACTTAGGTGCAGTTAATATAAATTTTAATATTTAATATTTTGATAACAGCTTAGACAATAACGGTGATGAACTCTTTACTATTTCAAGTATGTCTTCAAAATCAATTTCGTCTAAAATTTCTTTTTCGACTGTCATAAGGAGAAATGCTTCCAAGGGTTCATTTCCAAGAGAAGAACGTAAACGATTTTTAATTATTTTCAATTTACTAAAAACACGCTCGCAATTTACTTGACTCATAGATAGTGTTAATACAAATTCTATGGCAGTAAAAAGATTAGCGTATAAAGGAGAATGCATATTAAGTGAATAAATTAGTTTGTGAACATACAAGAGACAAGAATCACGATTATGTCCATTATTATTTTCTTTCATAGACTTGTGACATCCTAAAAAAAAATGAATTTCCTATTAAGTTTTTAGTTATACTTGTTTATATACCTAGGTTTATATGTTACAACCTACCTAAATTGTTTTTTATTTTACCAGTCCTGATATCTGTGGGAAGTTCATATAAATTATCTTTAATCCTATCATCTTCTTCATGGCTATTGTCATCAATGCTGTCATATATTATACGATTAGATTTGTTTAGCGGTTGTATAACACTATTGTAAATACTTGCAAAATGTTTTAATTCAGCAATTAACAATGGATGGTCTACTGATGACATAGTAGACAATTTTTGTAACGCTGATTCTGGAAAATCATCTGAATTCAAATCCTTAAAATGTTTTGGTAGAAGATATTGTATGTCAGCAATTAAACTTGTATTATTTGTAAATCTCTCTGACAGGCTAGATTTTAGTTGATCAATAATACACAGGAACACTTCAACCTTAAATTTTTGTTTGGGATTTATTGGTGATTCATCGCTACATATTTCGTCAAACATTCACTTTGTACGCCTTATTTTGTTTTGTTTAAACTCAGATTCGACAATTATATCTTCAGGTAATTTAATAGTTGTTATCTTGGTATTCATATCCGAACAAAATTTTTCTGATTCCGACATAACATCATCAAAATTAATTTTATCTATTTCTTTAATAGTTGTTTCAACCATTTCCCATGCAGCAAGGAGGTCTAAATTTTTAGTTTGTAAATAAGTTGACGTAGAACCAACAGTAATAAATATTTTTAAAAATACATGAGCTGTACATATGATTTTAAAATTACATAAATTTTCTATTAAAGACGAGGCCTCGGATGAAGATTTTGGATCAAATTTACTTGATGTGGTAACAAAGTTTAGAGCACTAAGAACAACTGGATATAAACAGTCATCACCACTGAAAACCCATTTTAATGCTTTTTCTCGTGACCACCACCGGGTTTCACCAATTTTTTGAAGTTTTCTTAATTTATTCTGACCAGTTCCTAGTTGTTCCTGTTGTTCTTTCCAAACATTCATTCTTTTGTAAGAGTCTGAGAAGAATGTAGATAGACGATTCAATAATCCAAATAATTTAATAGCATCTCTATTATCACAAGTGTCACAAATGCGTAAATTAAAAATATGTGCATAACACCATATTTAAATACTGTTTTCATTTTCTTTTTTTATGCATGCATGAAGTCCATTGAAATCTCCTCGCATATTAGCACCATCAAAAGACTCACCAACAATGTTTTGAAAATTAATCGAATGGTCATCAAAACATTTTTTTAATAATTCATACATACCTTTTCCAGAAGAATTTTTCACTTCTAATACAGCAAAGAGACGTTCAGATTTAAAAACATACCGTATACAAACAGCAGCTTGGTCTGTGGACCCTATATCTTGTGTGCTGTCTACCTATGAACAAAATATTTAAAATATGTACCTATTGTATAAATAGAGAAAAAATTTAATTTTCAAATAACATACCTGTATACTAAATTGTTTATCTCCCAATTCACCTTCAATTTTTCTTCTTATTAACTTTAATATAGCTAAGATAACTTTATTGACTGTATTCTTGGAGAGCATAGTTACTAAAGATCCTCTTCCTTTAGAATTATTAGAAATATTTTCTTTGCGCTTTTTACTGCTTTCAATTGCAACTGTCAATTAATAGTCATTTAAAATTGAATCTCGCTTGGCTGTAAACTTTAAGAGTTCTAAAAAGTTTCCTTTATTATAGTTAATATTCTCACAGTTAATATTATATAAAGATTCAGATGAACCTGAACCTCTATAAGGGAGATTTTGTTTCCCCAAAAGCTTAACAATTTCAAAAACTTGCTCTAAAACATGAATACGTTCAAGTGCTTGTTTTTTTTTTAAGCTCATCATATTTCTATTTACAGAATTTTCAATATTGTAATTATTGGATGCTAGAATATATGCTTCCACAGCTAAACTATGAACTTGACTATTTTCATGTGATTCAATGGTAGCATATATATTTTTGAAATTTGTACATCCAGAACAAAAATTACTAGCTGAAGAACTGAATACCATGCAAATTGTGCAATACACAGCGATTACATAATTATTGCCTTTACATTGCACAGTCAACCATTTTCTTGGTATTAAATTACCTTTTAGGTCTGTTCGATTATATATTCTGTGAAGAGACCATGCTACATTTTCTAAAAACTTAGGTTAACAAGGGTGAATTGTATTAACAAACTCCAATTTTTGAACCACGGTTAAACTTTTAGGATTTGTCGGAAATTTTAAATCAATTTGTATAATATAACCATAATTTTTCTACAAAAAAAAAATCTCATATAAATTTAATGTGTAAAGTATCTAATTAAAATGGCAATAAGCGAATGTACTCACAACAGGATTGTCAGTTGTCGATGGACAAACCGAAATAAAATCAGAACCAGTTTTTCCAATACTACTATTCATAATACCTGTCTCATCATCTATAATACTATTGATATTGATATTAGAATGTGTAATACTATCTTCTACCTTATGCAATCAAACATTTAGAAACATAAGTTTTTTGAATTCTATAGTCTACAACACATATTGAAATAAAAGTATATGCCTAGTTTTTTTTTTTAAATACCTTTGGGTACATTTTTCTTTATTTACAGTTTATATACTTTAATACTTTATACTTACAGTAGAATATGTAGGATTTTTTTTTTCATTACCATCAGATTCTATTACTAATTCGAAACTTTTGTCATTGGCGTTTAAGTTATTGGCACTATGCACAGTGGATGTACTGGCCATATACAGGATCCTGCAATGATAAATGAAATATAAGTTATTTCGAATAAGAATATAAAATTTATGTATTCTATAGTCTACAACACATATTGAAATAACAGTTTAAACCTAGTTTTTTTTTTTCAATACCTTTATGTACATTTTTCATAATTTACAGTTTATATTTTTCAACATGGTAGGTATATAATATACTTTAATACTTACACTAGAAAATGTAGGATTATTTGTTTTTATTTCGAATTCCGACGTATCATCATTACAATTATCTAAAAATGCCAATGCAATATAAATTAAAATAGGTACTTAAGGACTTGAGGTATAAAATTGAATTAAATAAACTTATAAACTTACCACTTCGTGTAATAATTGAACAAAATTGTAATTTCTTCTGTTTTGGATGACTTCCTGCTGCTTTCAGTTCAGCAATTCGTTTAGCTCTAATTTTTTCTGCTCCTCCTTTACGATTAGTTTTGACTTTATGCATTTTTATTTTTTAGTATTGAGTATTAATCGTACCTATTATACTCGTTACTCAATTTATTGCGCTTCGGAGTTCGGGGACATATTATAATAGTAACCACAACAGTACAATACAACACATCAACGCCAGACAAATAGACAATTAACATTTAACAACACTATTCTCTTAATTTTTCCGATATGAACACAAAACATATTATAATCAGGTTAGGTTATATTATTGATATCACTTGGTTAATCAATAAATTTGAAAATAAAACTATTTATATCCACTAAAATTAATGTACCTATATTACTTTGCGGTAAACGTACGTCGAACAGTATACTACTCATAAGTCATAATAACATATTATTTAGTTTGTAATTATTATTCCAGCAGTTGCAGTCAGTTCCTTTCCGATATACACCACCACGGCACCACCACACCACCATCGCGCACACACAATATTTCGTATTTATTTATAGATTATAGATACGTAAATACGTTGCTATCCATGGCATATTGATATTGTCAATTGTCATAATATGATTATGATATAATACATTAATATCCGATAAGACGATAACGTTTGCAGAAACAAAATATTTTAATTTGTTTGGAATTTTGATGTCTATATTAATATTTTAATATTTTGTACTATGTGTTAACGGGAAACAGCCGCCGCCGTTTAAAGCGTCCAATATAATAATAATTTATATTATATTATAGAAAGATAATAAAAAAAAGTGCAAATATCAAATTATAGATATCTTTCCAGTAAAAGTTGTCGGACTCTTATAAGCTCCGGAATTCTGCCGGTAATAAAATCTGTTATCAGTCTGTTAGCATTAACTGATTTAACTGACACTACCATATATTGTAAGAACGACCCTAACAGTAATAAAGAATAATTTTGAATAGAGTTATTAATGTTTCATAAATCTCGTAGTAAATCACACACTTTTATAATGTAATGTTCAAAATTGTAGAGAAGCTTGTTTCCAAATTAAATGTGTATATCTCATATTTTGTATTAGGTACATTATTTTATGTCATATTATATTGTTTTATACTTTTTTATTAGGTGCGATATAACACAAATTTCCTAACACTACAAAAGCTGGTATTATAGAAATCATAAGCTCATGGATGGCTCTGAGCGAAACCAGAATTAAAAAGTATACATTTTCAGTTATTTTATTTACATTATTATAAGATTTAAATTAAATATACATTTTTTAATATAATTGTATTTATTAATTATAGAAATGCCATTAAATTATCTTTAGACTACTGCAGCAATAGATCTTGCCACATCTGACCAGCCTATCTGACCTAACCAGCATTTTTTAATGTATAGTCTTATTTGCAATTGTTTAATTGTTACCTATTCGTTACATCCAAGTTCAGTTATTATTATTTTTATTTCATACTTAAAAATTGTTTTTTTTATATAAATAATTATACCTATGTATACATTATAGGTACAAATTTTATTATATACTTATATTGTTATTTGTTACATCCAAGTTTGGTTATTGCAGTTTTTATTATATAATTATACTTAAAAGTTGTTATTTTCTTTTAGTACCTAGTACTAAAGTATACCCTATCATAGTATACCTATTACCTATGTATACATTATATATATTTTATTAAGTATATATATTATTATTTTATTTTGTATTAATTGTATACATATTGATATTATGCTTATAACCATAAAGGTTCTTTATCATTTTATTTAAAATTAATTTTTTTTGTGTGTTTCATACTATTAAATTATAAATTAATAATTTTTTTTTTTTTAGTAAACAATTTCTTGCAATTCTATACACATAGGGTGTGTATAAAAAAAAAAATAACATAATGTACCTACCTATAATAAGCTGAAAACACTGCATTTTTAAACTGCATATGTTTAAAAAACATTTAGAAAGTTTTTAAAAAATATATTAAAAACCTTTTTTGTTTATTTAAAAACGACCAAAAAATAATTTAAATACATTAAAAAAATGTTAATTAAACATATTTATTTCTATGGAAAAGCGGCCATCAAAACATTGCTATATTATATGTTTTAAAAACCTTTTTTTATATTTTTAAAAACATTTTTAAAATATTTTATTGCTCTTATAATATATTATAATTCTCTCTTTGTATAATTTTTTTATCTATGATATTTTCATTGCTTGAATAAAAGTTATTTGTTGGAAATGAGTGGGATATGCATTTTGGGAGTGCATTATAATATTTAGTCATACATTATGGAGGATAAATTATATGACATTATTTTTATTTTTTTTTTTGGAAATTATTTTCGATTGCGTCATATTGTAATGATGTTGTGTAGTCTTTCCCATATCGTGTTGTTTCTTTATGCCCAAACATGGTCATAATTTAGAACGTAGACAGTGAAGAATGTTAATAGCTTACTGCGGTGATGTGTCCTTTTTGTATATTTGTTGTGATGTAATTGTTTAGGAATGTTGGTAGATAAATATTTCTTATACCAGGTACCTACTATGTTTTAATTGTGTCTGATTTTCTACACCTAAATATGTTTGTAATTATTGGTTTCATTATTTTATACTTCTATCTATTTAATTACAGAAGTACAGAGAATATTATCTACTTTTTAGTATAATACATGATAATAATCTTTTTATAGGCTATCTGTCTTGTATATTTTTATATTTTTAAAACATTATTATTTGTATAAGTAGCTACTAATTAAATAAAATTTTAAAAAAATAGAGGAACTCACTATCACTAACTCACTTAACCAAATAATGATTGAATTTTGATAGTTCTATGGATAATAAATAATTGTGCATATGTATATTTTTGTTTTTATGTGTAATACATAAATATTGTAACTAATCCCACTAATATAAAAATTAGATATACTATAGAGCTTAACTATTTTAAGTGGTAGTTACTCATATGGGTTTAATTAGCTCAGTATGTTTTCAATCAAAATATTTCGTCATTAATTACCAATGTTCGTAAATCACATACCTATTTTAATACGTCTATCAACCTTGGACATACTAACGACATTATATTAATGACACCTAATATAATAAAACATTAACCACATTTTTTTAGTGTTGTAGTTATCTACATAAGTATACACAAAATAACATTTAGACAATGGAATTTACTGATTTCCCACGGTTCTAATTCTATAAATATTCAATATCATCAGCTATTATTATTATTTACCTACCGATTTTTTCGGGACGCAACTATTATATTATTCAATGGTTCCGTTACAATCGTTGTCCGCTGTCTTCTCGAGGTGTAATCAGAGAGGAGTTCCTGTTCCAGATCCATAATTATATCTGGAACATCCCTGTCCATAGTTGCCGACCAATGCATTGGTCCACGGCCTAAAATAGTGTGTAATGCGACACTGTTAGCATGATGTGTTGCATCTCATAAGGAGTGTAGGTGAAAAATACATGTTCTAAACTCGAGTGCTAGAAGCATACCGATTTTATTGTGTATAAAGTACCGATAGCAGTACACGCGTTAATACATCATAATTGCATAACAGTTATTGTCGGAGTTATTGTATATGGTAAACGGAAAAAAAGTCCCCGGAAAAAAAGATCCGGAAAAAAAGTCCCCGGTGAAAAAGTCCCCGGTAAAAAAGTCCCATGGAAAAAAAGTTCCCGGAAAAAAAGTCTCCCGTTGCAGTATAAGGGCTAGTTCACATGAGAAGCGTTAAACGCGCGTTTATAATTACTATGCAGCTGTATCCGCACAGAACTAATAATGCTTGTGAAGGCTGGAATAATAGGTTTTCCCATCTCGTCGGCATTAAACATCCCAGTATTTGGAAACTACTTACAAAAATGTGTCAAGAAGTTGGAACGGACAAAGCAAGAATGGCATTGGCTGAAATAGGAGAAATTAACCGGAGAAAAACAAAAGCTGGTAAAAAAATTGAAGTACGATTAAATATTTTATGTCAGCGTTTTGACGAGGACGAATCTAAAGATGTTCCTAATTTTTTAAAACATATAGGTCAAAATTTAAGAAAAAGATCATTTTATTAAATACTGATTAAAAGCATTTCATATTTTATAAATAACATACGACATATTTTATTGTTTTACATATCTTTTATATTTTTTAAATACCTAACATACGACATATTTTATTATTTAACATAATATCTTTTATAACTAATTAAATAATTTTTTATATTTTTTAAATAATATTATACGACATATTTTATTAAATTTTAAATTATTTTACGAGAGGAATATATCTTATATATCTAAATAAATGTATTTTTATATTTTTTAATTAATATTATTAAAGATGTTTAAGATATTGAATTATTATAATATTTTGTACCTATTTAATTTAGTTGTTTGTTAATTATCTTCAGCAAAATATGTAACATGTAAGTAACCTATGGGCTATGTACCTATATAAATTATAAATACCTATACGATAAAAGACTTAATTTAAATCAAATATTAATTTGGGGACTTTTTTTCCGTGGGACTTTTTTTCCGTGGGACTTTTTTACCGGGGACTTTTTCACCGGGGACTTTTTTTCCGAATCTTTTTTTCCAGGGACTTTTTTTCCTACATTCATTGTATATAGCAGGTAGGTATCATAGCTATTAGCATTGATTATAGAATAGACAGATAGCCCATGCAATGTTAATATTTGGTGACCATGCGTAGGATGCAACCACTATGGAGCGCTAGTGTAGTTGGGTTGCAAGGAGGTGGTACCCCCATCATAGATGTTTGCCATGGATATGCGGGGAAGGGAAGAGGTGGCTTATCGCGAAGTGCCGATCTAAAAATAGAGTAATAATAAGAAACTGAAGATATACTGAAATGATTGGAAATAATAATTTTATTATATTATCATTTATTACTATCTTGTTCATTGTGGAACAACCGCCTTCCGAATTTTCTTGTTTTTTGAGTTTTGAGTTGCATTTACAATTAAAAATTCTTAAACATGTCTGGAAATAAATGCCAATATTTAAATTGTGGAAAATCAAAGAAAATGTTTCCAAATTTAAAAATGTATCGTTTTCCAAAAGATGATAGAAAAGAAGTATGGATAATACATTCAGGTGAGTAATTAATTTTAAATTTTAATTTTTCTGTACCATTGCGAATATTTATAATTTTTTTTACACATATTTTTTATATCTACACAGGAAACACAAGTTTGTTTTCTGTTGATCCAGATAAACTCCACAATAGGTACATTTGTCAAGAACATTTCCCACCCGAAAGCTTTGTACAAAATTTTACTCAAAATCGTTTGATAGATACTGCTATTCCCTATAATTATCAATCTAAAACACAGCCATCTACATCATCAGGCATTAACCAGAATGATGAATCTCAGCAGGAGTATAATATAATGTCAACCCCAACTAAAACATATACACACTCAAAACCAGACATGGTAGAGTTAGTTTTTCCGAGCCCCCCTTCAACTTTTTCTACACCTCAAAAAATTAAAATAACAAATATAATTGACATGCCTAGCCCAAATTTAAAAAGGAAATCTGATTTGATAGAAATAGATACACCTAGAAAAATCAATTTAAAACTAAAATTAAAACTAAAAAACAAATTAATTCATAATAAAATAACTCAAATTTCAAAATTAAAAAAAAGAGTTAAAACTTTTAAAACACATAATAATGCTAAGAATTCAATAAATATGCATAACTTTCCATCAATTAATTCTAAGGCAATGGTAACGATGCAATTAAAAGATAGGAGTTGTCCGTGGACATTAAATGAAAAAAATTTAGCTTTAAACTTATATTATAAATCACCAACAGCATATAAATTTTTACGTTCACAAAAAGTTAATTTACCTGGGCCATCAACTATTCGTCGTTGGATTGGTCAATCAAAATTCTTACCAGGTTTTAGTAAATTATTTTTCAGTCATATACAAAAAAAATTTGAGTCATCTGATTATAAAGAAAAAGCTTGCACTGTTTGTTTTGATGAAATGTATATAAAAGAATTTATAGAATATTCCAAAGAATTTGATTTTATTGAAGGTTTTGAAGATTTAGGTCATTATGGGAGGACCAATAAAAGTGCTAACTGTGTTTTAGTATTTATGGCTCGAGGTATTTACTCTACATGGAAATTTCCAATTGCATATTTTCTTGTTCATTCTGGAGTTAACAAAACAATTTTAAAAAATTTAATAATTGATGTTTTACAAAAGTTATTTGAGGTTGGGTTGTGTCCCAAAATTATAGTTTGCGATCAAGGCACAAACAACCAAAGCACTTTAAAATCATTAAATATTTCAGAAGATAATCCATTTTTTTTTATCAACAACAATAAAATTTTTTCTTTGTTTGATGTTCCTCATTTACTTAAAAGTATTAGAAATAATTTAATTAATGCCTGTTATATAAAAGATAATAAAATAATCTCATTTGATGATATAAAAAAAACATATGAGTTGGACAAACAAAATCATAAAAGTAAGTCTCTCATCAAAATAACAGATGCTCATATTTACCCTAATTCTTTTCAAAAAATGCGTGTTAAATTAGCAGTACAATTATTAAGCAATTCCATGGCCGCAGCAATCCGAACTTGTATACAAACAGGACAACTTCAAAGTAACACTTCATCGAATACTGCAGATTTTATTGAGTTTATTAATAATTTATTTGATTGTTTAAATAGTAAATCTTTATATAGTCATAATCCATACCTCTGTGCATTAACTGATCTAGGTACTGTAAAAAATTTTTTAATAGAAGCTTCACAATACTTCACAAATTTACAAAAATTAAAAAAAGGAAAATTATCTCAACCTCCCTGTTTTAAAGGGCTTACACAGACCATTAAAGGTGTATTGCAATTTTTTGAAGCAGAGAAATCTAATGATATTGTATTTTTAATGACTAATCGTTTAAATCAGGATGTTTTAGAAAACCTCTTTAGTATTTTTCGACAAAATGGTGGTTATAACAAAAACCCAACAGCTAGAACAATCAGAACTTCCATAAGAAGTAATTGTATTTTTTCTTTATGTACATCAAAAGCGACAAATTGTGAGGAAACCCAAGAAGATGATAATCCAATTATAATTGACCCAGTTAGTTCACTAAATAAAATAAATTTTAACAGTTCGAAATTATCATCTGATTCCGACACAGAATGTAATTCTAATTTATCTCTCTGTTTTTTTTCATCTGACGAGGACTCAAATAATACTGATAGTAATATTGATGTCACTTTAGAAGACTGTTCTGTAACATATTTCGCATGATATTTGGGCTATAAATGTATGAAAAAATTTAATTGTAACCAATGTCAACTTGAACTATTTGTTGATAAAAACTTAAATGATAAAAAGCAGTTGCATCTTCTTAATAAAAATTATACTTCAATTGACAATGAAAGTGGACTTAAAGCACCATCAAATAGCTTAAATAATGTAGTAAATAAAATTTTAAATATTTTTGAAAGCAATTATAAAAACTATTTGCATAAAAAGAAAATAAAATTTCAACTAACTGAGTGCTTAAAAAATAATAATACAATTAAAAAATGGCTTGATGAATCATTGACAAACTGCATAGATCATAAAATGTACATAATTGAACAACTTTTAATTTGTAAAATATTTAATAAAACAAAATTATTTTCAACTACCTCAAAATTAGCAAAACTTTCTAAATTAAAAATATTAAACCATATTTAAATAAATTAAATACATTTTTTCTTGTTCTGACCTTGTACCTATTTGCATAAAACACTATAGAAGCAGTCTTAACTGTCCTTTTTAGGACAATTCACATCAACTACATTAAATAGTTCTTTTCAGGACTAAGGATCAATTACATTAAATAGTTCTTTTCAGGACTATTTGTATCAATTACATTAAACTGTCTTTTTTAGGACAATTCACATCAACTACATTAAACAGTTCTTTTCAGGATTAAGCATTGATTTTTATTATATTAAACAGTTCTTTTCAGGACTTAGCATTAAATTTTTAAATAGTCTTTTTTAAGACTATCTGTTTCAATTTTATTAAACGGTTCTTTTCAGAACCAACAAACATCACAATTTACTTTTATTCTAATAATTATGCTTCAATATAAATGTATAAATGTATTTTACCCTTATTTTGTGTTTTTTTACTAATAAAGACAATTTTTTTATTCTTTAAACCTAGTATTTTATTTCTAATCCAGTTTAGCAATCTTGGTATATCTTCACTCAGAATCGTTTTTCATCATATTATATAGACTTATAGTTGGTTTCTAAACTTAACACATTCAGTATGTACTTATAATAACAAAACACAACTATTATTTTATTTATAAATTATATTAATAATTTAATTATGTATATTATTTATGTTGTTATTGAGTTTTTATTCATTTTAAAATTTGAACACAAAAATACAAAACAATGTATTTTATAAAGTATGAAAATGCAATAAAATTAAAAATTACAATATGGTTAAAGATTTGCTTTATTTTTAAAACTTGGTAAATCTAGTATAGTATGTAATGTTCAATTAAATATTTCCGCCCAAAGCAGATTTTACTGAATCGTAACATTCCAAACATCCAAACGAAATTGATCTTTCGTAATGAAATTAATTAATTATTGCTTTCTGTAGTAGAATTCGACGCAAAAATTAACAATTTTGTGAATATACTATTTAGCGATAGTGGCAATCATAGCGCAATGCTCAGAAAATAATAAATATAGGTTTATCCATGATAAAGTCATTAATAGGCTTATCGCTTTTTCTGTCACTACCTCAAACCGGTCTAGGAATAATATGTTATTCGCCGTCAGTAGTAATAATATAAAATTAATTCATACAATGCTACCTACCGGCAGCTATCATAATTAAAATTGTAGTCGCCGAAAATCCCTATAGCATGGTCTATCTGTCTATTCTATAATCAATGCTATTAGCTATGTAACATCTCCCCCCTTTTTATATCTAAACAAAACAGATTACCTATAGATTAAGTTTACAAAAGTGAAATAATACATAATACAAATTATAAATTAAGCTTACAAATGTGAAATAATACATAATGATACAAATTATAGATTTACCTTCATCCGATATTTTTAGTATTGATTTTGCAATACTTAAACCTTTCTCCGCAGACCGCAAGTCCGTTAGATTTTGGGTATCTAAGGCTTGACGTAGTTATAACAAATTCCTAGTCAGTCGCAAAATTCTGAAATTCATTAGAATAAAATGGCATATTATTTGCCACAAGTTGCTTTGGAATCCTACGTATCGAAAAAATAACTTTTAGTATTTTAATTATATGACTTGAGGTTTTAGAAGATAAATAATTTAACTCAAACCAACCAGAATAGTAATCAACTTATACTAGGTAAGTATCTTTCCCATGATCCAAAAGATCACACGCAACTTTCTCATACGGTAGATTAGAAACTTCTTGACATATCATAGGGTCTTTAATATTCTCACTTCTAAATTTATTACATACTGCACAATTACCAATATATTCCTCGATATCTTTATCTAAACCTTTCCAATAAAACAAGGAACGTGCTCTCATTTTAGTCTTACAAATTCCAAGATGAATTTCGTGTAGTTTAAATAAAATTTTATTCTGTAACTTCATAGGGACAAACACACGATTATTAAGAAAAAGTAAATCGTCATCATATAATAGTTGGTAACGCATATTAAAATATGGTATAAGCTCGCGCGAGACTTTATTGTTATGCTTAGGCCAGCCATTCTTGCACACGTATACTAATTGATTTAATAAATCATCTTTAATTGTTTCTTGTACAAACTCATTTCGAATATTTTTAGACATATTAATTGAATGAACTACATCGGAAACATCAACGTCATTATCTCGAGACGATATACACGCTCGACTTAATGCATCTGCGATACACATTTTTTTTCCGGTACATGTATAAGATTAATATCATATCGTGATAATTTGACCTTAATGCATTGAAGCTTTTTAGACGGAATGTCATTTATGTTCTTTTTCATTACCGAAATTAAAGGAAGGTGATCGGTTTGAACTGTCACGCGCCTACTATATAAATATAATGATGAAATACCTTGCACGCAAATAAGACTGACAGAAATTCCTTATCAACCTGTCCGTAGTAAATTTCGGTTTCAGATAAGCTTTTCGATTTAAAACAAACTGGTCTGCCTTCTTGTAACAAAACACATTCAATGGCAAATTTACTACTATCTGTCTGTATGATCACGTATTTTGTGTTATCATAGTTTCTAAGTACGGAGGGACTAGCAATTAATGTTTTAAGTTTATTTACACACTCATTATGTATTGATGTCCATACAAACTCATTATTCTTTGTAAGAATATCTCTTAGTGAACATTGGCAGGTTAGGAATAAAATTTCCGACGTACCTAATTAACCATACTTAAAAACCTTTGCAAATCTTTTATAGTTTTTGGTACCTAATACTCGAAAATAGATTTAATACGATCACTATCTGGTTTCATGATGCGGAATAATAATATTATTGCAAGTAGGGTTATAAAAACCTAACATATTTACCGCATTCACCGTTTCTTCACCCGAAGGCCGAAAACTACAAATCGTTTACACATACGTAAACTGCATCGCGTGTTCACTACATAAACGACATTCGATATTCGCTGTCAATACGCAGAATAATCATGTAAGTATATTAAAATGTATATACAATAGTTGTAGTTGATTACCATAATAATATAATATATCATCAATATATTAATAATATACCTTTATTTATTATGCATGAAATACAGTTTAGGTATATTACTATTATATTATATATAATCTCACTATTGTTGAACTGTATAGTATTGTATAGTATGTAATCATATGGATTACTAGTATAATTTAATATTATAGTTTATTTATGATTTAAATACTATTTTTTTATAAGTATTTATTTAATCTCGTAAGGTAGGTAACTGTAATTCTTTGTTACACAATATACTTAACACAATATAATTATGTATAAATTGACTGAAATTTAGAAATCATATTTTTGTTCTAAAATAAAAATTAAGTTATAATATTGGTTAAATATATATTATAGAAAAAAAAATTGTTAAACAATAAGCTTAAACAAATAACTACATTAGAATACTTAGTTCAATTTTATAATTTACAATTAATTAGGTACCTAAATTAAGTTTTATTTTTAAGAAGTTACTGATGCTGTTGTATTTAATATTCTATGATTGTATTTCAAGTAATAAGTAACCAAAATATGATTTTATTATCAATTAAAAGCAACATTTTTAAAGAAGAGGAATATTAATTATTTTCATAATACCTACCTGTGGTTAATTTACTTGAGATATCTTATATTACCCTAGCAATACTAATACCTTTATAATGTTGTATATATATTAGATGG
This sequence comes from Diuraphis noxia, assembly GCF_037042655.1. Lineage (NCBI taxonomy): Eukaryota > Metazoa > Arthropoda > Insecta > Hemiptera > Aphididae > Diuraphis > Diuraphis noxia. Next base: position 77,698,434 of record NW_028301711.1, read on the forward strand.
AGTATTTTATAATAATTTAAACGAAAAAGTGTATAAAAATAAATAAATGTGTCTTATTACCTACAAAAATACAATTTTAAAATTTTATTTAATAACTATAAAATATAAACTTAACTCTTAAGTATTAAAATAATATTATTCTACAACTAGAAGATATAGTTGAAGGGGTTAGAGGATGAAGGTGTTAACTCACAATTTTGAAATTATTCAGGAGGACAATTTTAGTGGTTTAGTTATATAAACGTTTGGAACTTTTTAACTATTCAAATGCTAAGAAATTTTTGAAAACAAAAATTATGTATTTTAAAGTCATAAACAATGCTCTGAAATTGTATACATTTAATTATAAATTGTATCTGTTAATAAAATAATAGGAGATTAATACAATAACACCTTAATCCACAAAACAAGGATGACATATTGTATAAATAACACCTTTATCAATTTGGTATCTCCATAAATAAAAATTATTTTGTTCTAATATTTGTATAGTCTATGTAATACGTCATGATGCATCATTTTATGTAATAAAAACGATTTTGAAAAAAGTGTTAGTTAACACCTTCATCCACTAACTCCTTCAGTTATTTAAATTTTTTATGATATACTTGACTACTTGATAGTTACTACAATATATAAATATATAGCTATGTAAATGTGTACGAGCTACATTTGGTACCTATCACATTAATAGTTCATAATTATTATGAAATCATAAATTAATTTTAAAAATTGTTATTTTAATATTTTATAGAAGTTACATATGATGGAAGGCCTAAATAAAAAATTAAAGCTCAAAGTTAGCAAAAGTTCTAAGTATAGGGTTAGAAAAAAAACCACTGCCATGATATATGCTAGTTCTGAAAGTGAGACCGATTTAAATCAGCCCATATTAAAACAAAATTTTTCTGGAATAACGCCTCTTGGTCATTTGAATGATTTAGTATCTGGCCAACTGAATTTGAACAATTGTTATAATGATAACCACATGTCTCTTGAAACTGCAGAAATTGAAGATACCCCATTAGAGGTTTTTACAGATGGTGGTGAATGCTATTCAACAACTTCTGAATATGAAAATCCATCTATTGATAGTGAAGATTTATGTTCTGAACTAGCAAAATGGGCTTTATTATTTAATATTTCAAAAGTAGCAGTTAGTGACTTACTTAAAAGATTAAAATTATTACTGAATTTGAAGGAACTTCCACAAGATGCTCGTACATTACTAAAAACACCAAAAATTACTCAAGTAAGAGCAATGGAAGATGGACATTATTATTATTTTGGAATAGAAAATTCAATCAAGATGTTAGATGAAGAATGTGTAGGCCAATTGCCATCAGAATTGTTGTTAGTGGTTGGCATAGATGGAATATCTGTTACAAAAAATCCACCTAGTCATCTTTGGCCAATTATGGGTTATTATTCTAATTTAAGTTTTAAAAAACCAGTTGTATTTTTGATTGGTTTATATTTTGGAAAAAAAAAACCAAATGACCCAAATAATTATTTAAAAGAGTTTGTTGATGAATTCAAATCGATGAAACAAACAATTATAAAATATAATAATAAAGAAGTTACAGTTAAATTACATGCTGTTATCTGTGATGCCCCGGCAAAGTCTTTTGTATTGAATTGTCGTGGTCATACTGGGAGATATTCTTGTGTCCGCTGTACAACTTCTGGAGAACGAGCTCAAAATACATCATGTTTTCCAGAGTTAGACGCACCTCTGCGAACTCATAACAGGTTTATTAATTACCAATATGAAGGTTTTCACAATGGTACTACAATACTAGCTGAGGTTCCTGATTTTGATGTTATATTATCTGTGCCTTACGATTATATGCATTTAGTTTGCATTGGTGTAGTCAAAAAAGTTTTATCATTCTGGATCTCAGTAAAACATAGACATAATTTACCACCAAAGTCAATTGCTGTCCTTGATAATAATCTCACCTCACTAGCTCACCACATTCCTGTTGAATTTCAAAGAAAACCTTCAGAATATTCAAGAACACATCCATTGAAAGACTTAAACAGATGGAAAGCTACAGAGTTGCGTCAATGTTTGTTGTACACTGGAATAGTTTTGTTTAAAAATGACATAATAGATCCTCATATTTATAATCACTTTCTTGTTTTATCAATAGCAATGAGAATTTTATTATCAAGTAAATCAAATCAAGAATATTTATATTATGCACAAGACCTTCTAAAGTATTTTGTTGAAACTTTCAAAAACATTTATGGTGCTAATTATATATCGCATAATGTACATGCTTTAGTACACCTAGCACAAGATGCATTAAAATATGGACCACTTGACTCTATATCAGCATTTCCATTTGAAAATCATATGCAGGTTTTAAAAAGAGATGTGAAAACAGGAAATAAACCCGTACAGCAAATTATTCGAAGAAATGCGGAACGATCATTTTTCAAAATGAATATGTCACAAAACAATTCACAAAAAGAAGTTGGTCCAATTGAATGTAGATATGACAATAGTAAACCAAGAGCATTGTTGTCAAACACTTGTAATCCACAATATAATGGATGGCAATTTAAACATTTTACCATAAAATTAGACAAGGCCAATAATTGTGTGAAAACAAGTGATGGACAGGTAGTAATAGTTGAAAATTTTGCTACTTTAACTTCTAATAAACCGCAAGTTGTAGTAATTGGACGTAGTTATGTTAGAAAAGAAGAATTTTTTGACAATCCTTGCAAGTCATCGTCTTTAGGAATCTACAAAGTTTCTGAGCTAGGACCACTTATTAGTTGGGAAGAAAGCGATATTGTTGAAAAACTTGTTTGTTTGCCTTTTGATGAAGTACATAATATTGTAATACCATTTCTTCATCAATAAAGTTATTAAAAACAAATTACCTATAATATAATATTTTTATTATTTATTTATTTTCATTTAAATAATTTTATGGCATACATACATGTATATTAATACAATTATAATTATATACTAACTAAAAATATAAAATTAAAACACATTACCTACACCTAATGCTTTTATTAGTCTTGCTCTTGTACAGTGGTCATGTTTGCATTATCTATACAACAATACAATGTTCATCTTATAGTGTTTTTGATATTTTAATAAGAGTAAGTATTCATAATAGATATTTTGCTTTTTGAACTAAAGAAATAGAAGTAAAATTACACTTACTGTCATTATTAATAACAGTGACCTAGGTACTGTATTTATATTAAATTCATTACAACTTTTTGAATATTAGAATAAGAATATTAATAATAATATTTTTGGAAATTGTACTTGTTAATTCCCACCTATTTAACAAACATCATGTTGGTTTAATATTTAAAATATACAAAAAATAATAATAACTATACATAATATATTTCTTTGGTTGTTTAGGTCATGGTTAATTGTAGAATTTTCTAAATGCAACAGTATACAACATGTTCCATATAAAGGTACGGTTTGGCTAGAGCGACAGCGACTGCGACTGAATAATAATCGCGATCGCGGTCGCGGTCGCAAATCGCCAACATGGTTTATTTACAGCGATAGCGACCGCTTCTAAATGAAAAATTCTGTCATAGAGGGGATGATAATTGATAACAGAAATAATTTAATCAATAATCATAGCCGAATACTTATATGAGAATTTATGTTTGACTTAATAAATTCGACTATTTAAGTTTTGTATCGAAGTATAAAATAATACTAAGAAAACCTAACTTATAATTTCACAAACGCAAACATGGATAATAACCAATTAATTCAATGGTTATTACTCGAAGAAGCAGACGACGATGATATTTATTTACAGTATTTAGTTAATCCAAAGCCAAAATCAAGACCTAATCCATTATTTAAGACCAGGAGAGAAGAAGGGTATCATCAAATACTGATCAACGGTCATCTCCGCCTAGATGAGAAAAAATTCAGAGAATTTTTTCGTCTCAACCGTGATCAATTTGACTACATTTTGAGCCTAATTGAAGGAGACCTGACTACTATTCCAACACCATTTGTACCAAAACCTATAACACCTGAAGAAAAGTTGGCAGTAACTCTAAGGTAACAGTTCTATGATCTATTTTAAAAATTACCTAGCAATGAAATTTTCGATTTTTATTGGTTTTTTTTTTACATGTATGTGGATAAAAATGTTATTCAATGTTTCTCATAATTTGCTTTCAGTGGAAATTAAAAAAAAAGTGGGTGTAAATCCTAAATAATTTTTATGAGAGTCAAGTCAAGATCACTAACATTTTCAAATTATTTTGAGTTAAAAATTCATAAACAATTTTCTTACTATATCTAAGATTTTAAAGTTAAATGCAAGATTTCCCATTAGTTTGTCTAAAACATACCTACCTTAAATACAATGTCTACCGGAAAGTTGAATTAAATTTGTAGGATATGAATATTTAATATTTTAAATAATGAATAACTGTAGGTACATGAAATATATCCCAAATCTTTATATTTTTATCATTTTCTAATATTCTATACTCAATAGTTTTCAAATTATTTTTAATTACGGTTTTAATTTAGATACGATTAAACATGTAGGTTGAAGCACTTCTAACATTTTAGGTATGTTTATTATTATACAAATTAAAGTGTAAGTTAAACTTTAATAAAAATAGCCAATAGATATTTAAAAGTATAAAATAAAATTAAAAAAAACATTTTCCTTGATAATATTATTTTTTTAAATTAACATATTATTAAAATAGTAAAATTTGGAAATTCTTCATGACTACAGATTGTGGTATTTTACAATGTCTTCTTCTTCCCTTACATCTCCATGTCTTTTTTCAATTTGGTATTGACTTAACGTACTGATCGGTGCTTTTGTGTAGTATTGGTTATACTCATTATAATGTTGAAGATCTGGGTTTATACTGTTAGATGAATAATGTGGTTCTAATGTTAAGTGTGATGATTGATGAGAATAAGATGCAGATGTTGAAGCTGAATTTATAGACAGAGAATGGTTTTTTACAGTATCAACAGGTGTTTCCAAATGCTGTTGTTCCAATTCTGTTACTACAGTCAAACATTTTAATTTTGCTTGTACAATCAAATTTGATGGTAACTTTTTCACTGTTAAAGCTAAACTTTTAAAAAAATAATCAACAGAGTCCTCTTGCTCATTTGATGATGAGGTTGCTGCAGATAGTTTAGATATTATGTCCATTCTCTCTTTAGATCTTTTTTCAAACATTTCTGATATATATTTTCTTTTATTTTCTTTAGAATTAGCTGAATATTGAGGTAATTTCTGTGCATCAATGGGAACTTCTATACTGATGTCACCTTCTTTCTGAAGATCTTCAGCACAAGTTTCATTTTCAATGAACTCAGTTTCATGGTTCTCATCATTGTAGTTTGTGGTTGAGCTAAAAAATAAATATAAATAACAAAATATACAAGTTAAGATCAGTTCAACTTAATAAAATACAGTATCATAAAATATTTAAAAAAAAATATATCAATTAAAATCATTTAATGAAAATAAAACTTCTTATAACTTACTCTCTTTCTTGAGGAACAGTATCTAAAAAACTCAAGTATGGTGCCAGAGACCATTTTGTCGGTTTGGCTGATGCACTGGATCCAGTTCCTTGCTTTCTCGCCTGTTTGTTTCTCCTATATGAGTCTTTTAGATTTTTAAATCTTTTTTTACACTCATCCCCTGTAAATAAATAATAAGCCTTTAATATTTAATACATTTGAATTATAAAATGTAATTAGCCATATCTAATGATACCCCTAAGGTCTATGTGTACAATAACTTGGCTAAGAAAAAATAAAAATCTTAATAGCTCCTTTTAGCATTGGTTTTGGTTAAAAAATATCTTAATTTTTGTAAGAAATATGTAAAGAATTCCAAAATTAAAAATTTATTTTAGATTTTATTTTACTAAGATTTTTCAGGAAAATCTCTAAGTGCCATTTATTGTTTGAGTTTGAGCTACAATAAATCTAATATTTTTCTAATATTTGTCTATGAATATTGCTATATATTATACAATTACATTTGGAATACCTATCTCATAAATCATAAATATTACATTTTTTTTTAGTACTTAATGAATAATAATAATAAATAAATAAATACTAGATAATGTTTATCCACCAAGTTCAAAACTATATTTGGTAGTAAAGTCATTATTTATTTTTGAAAAAATACATCACAACAATATTTGCTTACTTTTATGCTTACAGATATCTTGCAAGTGGAGAAAGCTACCGCTCATTATCATTTCAATTTAGAATTTCTCATAGTTATATAAGCATTATTATAAAAAATACACTCAAAGCTATGAAAAAACATTTATTGTCAATATTTATACCAAGTCCTACTGAGGAAATTTAAAAAAAAAATGCACTTGAGTTTTGGAATAAATGGCAATTCCCTAATGTAATAGCTGCAATTGATGGTAAACATATCCGCATGAAGTGTCCAAAAAAAACAGGATCATTATTCTTTAACTATAAAGAGTATTTTTCTATAGTTCTTTTGGCCTATGTAGATGCTAATTGTAAGTTCCTAATAATTGATGTTGGTTCCTATGGAAAAGAAGGCGATAGTGGAATTTTCAATAAAACAACAATAGGCCAACAAATATTACAAGGAGTTTTCAATTTTCCTGAAGATAAGGCTCTTCCTGGTACAAATATAGTTACTCCTCATGTTATTGTTGGAGATGAAGCATTTCGGCTTCATAAGAATATTATGAAACCATATTCAAGAGGTTCAATACAAGGAGACAGATCTAAGACCATTTTTAATTATAGATTAAGCAGATGTCGGAGGGTAACTGAAAATGCTTTTGGTTTATCGTCTCAAGTATTTAGAGTGTTTTACACTCCAATAGCTGTAGATGCAGAAGTTTGTGACGATTTAATTATAGTGGCTTGTTGCTTGCATAATTTGCTAAGGGATGCATTTTTAGAAAAAAATGGAAAATCTTATTATGAACATGATACAACACAGCCAACATTATTTAATGACTTATCAAGAACAGGAGGCTTTGCAAATGCTGAAGGATTTGATGTAAGAGACAAATTTAAGAATTTTTTTATTCAAGAAGGGCAAGTACCATGGCAAAATCATCAAATTTCAAGAACTTCATCAACATAATACCTATTTTTTACAAATTTATACATATTAGTACTTACATTATTATTGTTATAATTAATATAAATATTATATTATTATTACATTGTTACAGCTTATTAAAGATACTGATACCTGCAGTTATATTATAATAAATTGAGTTTTAATTGAATCAACATTATTTTACAGCAGAAAACAGCTCACTGGGTGCAACATACTTTTGGTATAACATCACACATGCCTCCCCCCTATATATTAATATATTATAATGTTAGATTCTTAAAAGTTAAGTTTGGCATTTCACTATAAAACTTAAATTTAACAATATTATTTGTGTTGTTGTTGAAGGTATATTCTGGATATTTTTATTTTGAAGTAATTTATCTATGAGCATTTTTAAAGTATAAAATGTTGTACACTTACTACTTAGCTATAACTTGTTTTGGTATGTATACGTAAATTCACTCTTAATTGTATTATTAAAACTTGTTACGCACTTGTAAATTGTGAAGTGAAGACAACAAATGCGGGTATGGCAATGTCCTAATAATAAATAACAATTTATGAATAAAATAATAATGAAAAAATAATATTGATACGACCTACCTACTTATATTACTGGTACGCCTTATAGTTAATTATACAACCAATTATAGTAGAGCTGTGAATTAGTTGGACATTTACTTTTATAAGTTAATATTTTATTATTTATTTGAATGTTGAAAAGTCCAATTCATTAATTGTTATTTATGCATTTGCACCACTTATTCTGAGAGTTTCTGTTGTACAATATTTACCTAGTTATAATAAACTAGTATTAATATCAATCTACTTACCACTTCTGCCTACTGATTTACTGACTTCTGCCCAAATCGCTTCTTTAATATTCAAGTCCTTGTGGTCTTGATTTTGAGGATTGTATAATGCCGGATGTTTTGAAACATTTTCGGCCAATGCCTCGTCTTCTTCTTTTGAAAATTTTAGTGTTTTGTTCATACTTGTTGTTTACTTACTTATATAACAAACGTACTTACTACTTTTCAATTTTAAATTATGAATATTCAAGTGACTGTTTGTGTTATCACTTATCACGCATTATTTTGTTTACAACACGCACAATGAGAAAAATCGAAAAATCTATTTTTAACCATTGGATGTTAATGTTATATAATAATGGTACAAATTGCCATTAGGTCATTAGTATGCTGACAAATAGATCACCTCATCGAGATCCTACCCTGTTAACAATTTTTACCATTGCTACCAACAGATTTTTAATAGGAAGATTTGGTCATTTAAAGCGAATTATTTTTTTTTCTCCAGATACTACCATATTTGTGAGTGAGATTCGTTTTAGGTGATTTTTCTAAACATTTGTCTCAAGTTTAGCAAGTATTTTTTTCAATGAATGAGCTAAGCTATTGTACGTTTGCTTGTCTTTTTTAATGAGGGGGGCAGCAGGTAAATATTTTTTTTCATGTGCTAAAGTTTTTTCAACAAATACTAAGGGTTATAAAATTAAATAAAATTTAAATATTTTCATAATTTTCGTATCATATAACTATTATAGCTATATATAGCTATTATTATATTATATAAAGTATACAAGTTCTTATATTCTAAAATTTCTGAAATTTTTCTGTGGGGGTTATTAGGCCCACCTTGCCGCCGTACTGTTTTCAATCCGAATATATGTGGAGCGACCGCGATTTGACCGCTCTTGTAGCGACCGAAGTTATAATCGCCGCGACCGATCCAAAATCGCCGGTCGCGGTCGCCGTAGGTAAACCGGGTACATTTAATCAGCCCCTGGACACTCGGTCGCCATTTTTTTGGAGGACAAATTGTTATCACTGCTGTAATCAAGAGTTCAAGATACTATCATTGTTTTGTTATGTGATAACAACGTGTTTTCAGTTTTTGAAAATTTTGATTATTGTGAATTTGTGATCATTTAATTCCTAGTACAAAACTACAAAGTACCTTATTTGATTTTCTATAGTATTAAATCACTTTAAACAATGGTGCTTGTGTGTATTGTTAAAAATTGTGTTAACTCCAAAAGGAAGACTAAACAAAAGGACTGTAAATTGCATAGGTTTCCAAATGATATATCGCGGTAAGTGTACCCAAAATTTTTTTGGAATTGAGATGTCAAGTCAAAGTTAATTTTTATTTTATTATTATTAAATATTTTACAATTTCAGTTGTAATCAGTGGTTAACAAATTGTAAATTATTTAATCTTCATGGCCATTCTGAAGATTATATTTATAAAAATTATCGAATATGTAACAAACATTTTGCTGCTAGTTCATTCAGTAATCCTGAAAAGACAAGGTTATTACCAACTGCAATACCTACAGAGTTTGGTCAGTTAATTTAAAATGTTTGATTGTTATTTATCATATTTCATCAACTTATTAAATTGTACTTTATCTTTAGATAATACTGAAGCTGGATTTGAGCTGCCCTTAGATAATAAAGTCGAAGTGTCCTTTGAAGATGATATTTCTATTTCAGAACCAAGATACTCGAGCAGCACACCTTCTAAATTAAATGTTTCAGAAAATCAACTAGATAGTAAGTATACTTTATGGCAAGGTTAATTTTTAATGTTCGATTTTTATTTTATTTAGGGGTTTTTAATGATAATTGATAATACATATTTTCACTTTTTACTTTAAATAATGTTACCATTATCTTTTATATATTTAGTAATTCGATTTATTTTTAGGTATAGAATCATCAATCATTAGTTCAACTTCTGTATGTTCTACAATTTCTATGTCAACATCTACTACTCAAACCACCCAGCTGCTCTCTGTAAACACACCTAGAAAACGTCTGTTGAAAACTAAGGTGAATGAACTTGAGAAAAAGTATAGAATATTGGAGGAAAATTTCAACCTTATGTCCAACAAATTTTCACAAGTAATGACATCCAAAGAACATTTTTATGAAGTATGTGATATACATTTACCATCTAATCTTTCAATGATTGTTAAAAGTTATTGTAGAATGGCTTCTAGACAGCCTCAAGGCTTTCGTTACACTAACCAATTAAAACAATTAGCCCTTACTATTTATTTCTTTGGGCCCATGGCATATAGGTTCTTAAAAAATATTTTGCAATTGCCTAGTCCAAGAACTCTACGAAGAGTCACAGAAAAAGTAGATATTATGCCCGGGTTAAACGACATTATATTCAATTCTATAGAACTAAAGATAAAAAATCTTAAAGATGATGCAAAGGACTGCATTCTTTGTGTTGATGAAATGTCCATAAAAACTAATCTTTTTTATAATTTATCAAAAGATTGTATAATTGGATTTAATAATACATATGATCAAAAAACATATGAACCCGCAAAACATGTGTTATGTTTTATGATTAGAAGTCTTAATTATAAATGGAAGCAACCGGTTGCATACTATTTCATAAATAATAGTTGTACTGGAATTACATTACAGAACACAATTGTTGCTGTTATCTCTAAACTCCAGAGTATTTGTGTTAATATTAGAGTTTTCACTACCGATCAAGGACCAAATTTTTATAGTTTTGCTAGTAAAATGCATGTCACAAAGGAGCGTCCTTTTTTCTTTGTGAATGGGAAAAAAATATACTATGTATTTGACCCTCCACACTTGTTAAAATCAACAAGAAACAATTTTTACAAGTATAAACTACAATTGTCTAATGACCTAAATGATCTAACGGACAAAAAATACCTCAACGATTTTTTTAAGGCTGACCAAGGTCTAAACCGCTGTGCACCCAAGTTAACTGTTGCTCATATTTATCCTGGGCCTTTTCAAAAAATGAAAGTCTGTTATGCTGCTCATGTTTTCAGTGCAACAGTGGCCGCAAGTATGCGTAATTGCATTATAAATGGTACCTTGCCTTCTAATGCAAATACTACTGTCAACTTCATAGATGACATGGATAAACTATTTGATTTATTGAATTCTAAGCCAAAAGCCGGTAGTAAAGATTTTAACCGTCCATTTAAGAACACTCCCAAACAAAGAGAACATTTATTGAAGATGTTGAATATTTTTGAAAATATGCAAGTTATTGAGACAAAGATCATAGATGGAGAAACTATACAAATAGATGTTACTCAACGCATGAAATTCTTAAATGGGTGGCAAATCACAATTAATTCACTTTTACAACTTTGGGAAGATGTTCAAACACCGCAGTATGCATTATGTACATACAGACTCTGTCAAGATTGTCTTGAGAACCTTTTTGGTAATTTCAGAAATCAAAATGGGAATAATATTAATCCAACGCCAATTCAATTTCTTTGGGCATTCAAAAAGATATTTTTTCTTAACTACTTCAAGCATTCTGAAGGGTCCAACTGTTTAGAAGATTTAGATGAAATTCTTACTAACATCGGAGAAACTACTTCTCCATTAATTAATTCGTCAGTACTGTTTCCTGAAAAGTCACCAATCAACTACAATTCTTTAAAAATTGGAACTACAGACTATAGGGAATTAGATTTAACACCAAGAAATGCTCTTACTTATGTTTGTGGATATTTACTAAAAAAATGTCTTGACAAGCATACCTGTGAAACTTGTTTAACTTTTTCCAAAAGCCAAGACTACTTAGATGAATCATTTCTATTCACCCATTTGAAAGCGTACCAAAATGATCAACCTACAAACTTCGGTAACTTAAATGTACCATCAGATGTGTTTTTTAATTATATTAATGAACTTGATAATTTATTTATAACAAATTTTCCAACACTGGCCATAGAAAACAATGTAGGAATGAAATTGAAAAATTTAATAGATAATGTACCATTTAATCATCCTTGTTCAAATTTTAAAGTTGATTTTCTTAAAAACCTTTACTTACGTTTAAGGATTTTTCATGCTATCAAAAAAATTAATAGAGATTTACTCTCTGCTCCTAGAAAGCACAGGAAACTAGATATTCTTTCTCACTTATAATTTTTTTATCTAGACTCAATAATTTATCTTACAACCAAGCATTTTTATTTGGATGATGTGATATACCTACTGCTTAATGACAATATTGAAATGTATTAACTTTTTAAATCTATTTTTATTTATTTATTTTTTTTTTTGTACAGAACTGCAAAATATACTATTTACTGATAATATTAAGTTTCAATAATTTGTTTTAAACCCTATTTTTATTAATATGACGTTTTAGATTTACTGCTTAATGACAATATTGAGTTTTAATAATTTGTTATAACTATTTTTAATTTTTTTTTTTTTTATGTACAAAACTGTAAAATATACTATTTACAGATAATATTGGGTTTCTGTAATTTGTTTTATACTTACTATTTTTATTTTGTAAGAAAATTTACTATTTAATGACAAAATTTGAATTTTCAAATAAAATTACTATATAATGATGCAACATAGTTTTTTTTCTCATTAAAGGTCACACTGTTTTGTCCTCCAAAAACATGGCGTCATTGATTTAGTTATTATCCTATGTTTGCTGTATATTTTATAATCAGTGTCCATTCTGATTGTCTTATTCTGTGATTTAATTTCATTAATGCAGTAAAATCGCGGTCGCGGTCGTAGTACGGTCGCGGTCGCTGTCGCTCTAGCCAAACCGTACCTTAACTGGTACAAGTCATATACTCAAGACGGATCGACTATTGAAGCTCCTGGAAAATGTTGGTTTCCACATTCCAAAACTGATCTTAAATTACCCCAAAAAGGATTTTCATTTTTTAAAAACCAACAAATTGATAAAATGATAAAGGAAGCGTTTGAACCAAACACTATAGATGGTATTTGGCATGATTCAATGAAAATTGCTGGACCATTTGGTAAAGAAAATAAATAAATGTTTATAGTTTCTATGTTTAATTACATCTTATTTATCATACAACTTTTGTTATTTAATCTGTAAAAGCGTATATTTATTTTTAGATAGTGTACTAATTGCCAGAAACGTTGCTAAAGCATGGTCTGGGAGCGATGATAACGATAGTGATACCCGTGTGCATGATTCATATAACCATAAGAATCGCTGTAGAAAGGCACCGAAACGTTTCTCACCTGATATTGATACTGCGCTAAAAAATAAAGTGTTAAAAAGTACAACAAATCAACAGTCAATATTACCTATAAATAATATAACATTACCAATACCACCAAAGATAAGTTTTTCTGAACCAAGTCAAATTGCATCAACTGTAAGTACCATTATATACTTAATACTTGGTAATTATTTCTTTTTTGTTATTTAATTTCCTGTTGATAATGATTTGAAAATGTTTTATAAATTATACAATTAACTTTTTAGAGTAATGTATTAAGGCCGTTTAAAATAAACACAAATGAAAATACGGATTGCAACTCAACATCTGCAGATTTACCAAATACAAGCTGTACAGAGAAGATTGAGAATATTGCAAATGTAGTTGATCATCAAGGACAAGATACATTAACACTAAATATGGTAAAATAATAGCACTACTTAAAATATATCTTACGATTTTAAAACTATTTAATAGTTCACACAGGACATCGTTAATAAAAATTTAAGTGAAACTTCTAACAATGATGGTTCACAATTGCATTCGACAGTCACAGAAAGTGTGTTTAATAATACCCCTGCTAATCTACATGCAACTAATGAAGTTGCTGACAAAGTTGTATCTAATTCATTAGTAAGTAACTAAAATCAATATAATTGTTAAATTTGATGAAAAAAATATATATTTATTAATTATAAATATTTTTTTAGATAGTTGATTTTTGTAAAGATATAGACAATGATGACAGTTACGTGATCGATGATGAGAATGATGACAATTACTACAGTTATAACATTGACATAAACACTGTAATATTAGTAGTTGATATTTGTGATAATTAGTATAAAGTATAAATATTATTTTTTTAATATTTTAGTTTGAACCTGCAGAAAAATCAAATCATGTTGAAAATTTAAATGAAGATAACAATCATTTAGCACTTACTGCAATGGAAAACAATGCAGGTAAATCACTAAAATAAATACCAAAAACGTTAAATTTTAATTTATAATATTTTTTTCAGATGTTGTTCCGACCAGTTCCAATATGAATTGTTGCTGTAAACAAATAGATAAGTTGAAAGCTAGTATAATGAAAAGAGAAAACTACATCCTAACTCAATTTACATTATTCAACACACAACAAACAAAAGTTTCAGCTTTTCTCAGCAATTTAGATAAAAAATTAAATACATTGCTTAACCATTCTCGATCTGCTATACCTCTCCCAAGTTTACCAACACCTTTTATGGATTTTTTACCATTGAAATCTATGGAGAACTTAGATTTGGTAGAGCAAATTTTAAAACCACAAACTGAAAATTCAAACTTTAACGGTCATGCTGAAGAACTAGTAAATTCTATTATACATTTTATAACATAAAATATATTCTAATATGCTTTACATGTTTTTCAGAAAAATTATTTGGTTCTGCGAACTGGATCTAATCTGTCATTGAGTGCCGCGGTTTCAAATTGTTTTGATTTATGTTTTACCAGACATGTGGCGTCAAATTTCAGTTTTCATGGAAAAACAAAAAGGTCATTCAAAATATTACACTTGTACAAAGTAATGAATGGTATGTATATTCATGTATATTTATAATGAATATCTAATGCTTACAATATTATACAGTTATTATAATAGTCTTAAATATAAATAATTTTTGAAAATATCTTATGTCTAGAATCTTTAGCTGGACGAATAAAAACAAAAGAAGACGTTTCTGCAGCCATTCAGGTCATCAATAATATTTTGAAACATTCTAAACCACTGATTTTTGATTAATTTTTATTTTATTCATATGTATGATTACAAAATGTAATAAATAATAATAAAAATATAATTTTTCTTATATGCCTATATATTATTAAATTGTATTAAAATATTAATTTATGTACAATACCCGTGTGTGAGCCAGATATTTGTATAGGGAAGTTTTTTAATTTTATATTTAAACGCTATACCCGAGAGAGGGGGCTTAACATATATATTTTCTGTGAAAATGTAGAATCATACAATAATACATTTTATCAAAAGATATAGAAAATCATTAAATTATCCAACATGTTGTAAGCATATAGTATATATATATCTTAATTAAATACATTCAAGTGGGGTTGTCACAGCGTAGTGGATTAAACTATAAACAATGTAGTAAAGATTACTTAAAACATGTTGTGCTCAATTACACATCTAGAACGCCTCTCAAAATTATAGTAAACTGTTTTAAAATTGTAATATTAAAAATAAAAATCTAAAGTTTTCAATTCAAGTTATTATTAATTATAATCTAATTTAAATATTATGTACTTTAGAATAAAATAAGGGCACCCGCAGAGAGGGGCCAATGGGTGCCTTTACAGCCGCTGGGATTTTTTTAATGAACAAAAAAATCAATGTATAATAATGTAAATATGTGACAACATATGTTTATAAACATATTTATGCATGTATAACATACATTTAATTTCGCACCCTCTGAGCTGATTTTCTGAGGGCGCCCCTGGAATAAAAGTATTAGCAATAAATATTTTACTTGGCTGAACTATTGAGGAACAATATATTATTTAATGATTTAATTTACAATATATTTTGAGAAGGTTTAAAAGTAAAACAAAACACTGTTGTAGCATGGTCTAATAATGAACTGTGAACTAAATGGGCACCGCCCTACCTTAAACTTAAACACTGTTGTAGCACGGTCCAATAATGAACAGTGAACTGAATGGAAACCGTCATAACTTAAACTTATACACGGTTACGGAACGTTCAATCATTGAACCTTCGAACGGTCAAAATTCGAACTTTTAAACCTTTGCTGCACTCGGTTCACACCTGGTTAAAATTTGGTATTCAAAATGATCAACGGTCGGGGCTAGGAACCAATAATGAACCGAGTGCAGCACCGCAATCTCAGTGTAAATTGAACTGTGTGGGAACTTGAATTGTTACTCGGGAACAGAATTTCTAAAAGCTAAACACCATAACTCTTTTCTCGTCCAATAATTATTAATATATTTCACCCATTTTTCATACTTAAGTGGTATAATTTCATCACCTATGCTATTATTAATAGTTTTTGTCTTGCCAATAGCAGTAATATAGGCTTTGTGAGCACTATTATAATCTGGTGAAATTAAAATACTTTGAAATAAATTAAACAACAATTTTCTGTGTTCGTTTTTGATATTATGTTTAGCGTCCCATAACCATCTCCATACTGATTGTAAAACGTGGAACCTACAAAGCAAAATATTTGATTGTGGCCAAATTGATTTTAGTGCTTGCCTTTCTGCCTCGCTATCATCAATTATAAAATGTCTTGGAAAACGTTGGCCATCAAAACTGTTAGGAACTGAATCATTCAGCAGGGAAAATGCTGTTTTATATTCATCAACTGTTTGTCCTTTTGTTATGAATATACCCAGAGGAATAGCTCCAATACCACATGATGTAAGCATGAATGTAACAGTATGACTTTGAGTATCACATGATGCTGTACTGTCTGCAAAAGCAATATCTTTAGCAAAGGCTAATTTATGAGCCTTTTGCATAATAGGAGTGACCACTAGTATAGCAAATGGATTTTCATTAAACCTTACAATAATTCCATTTTTTTCATAATCTGTTTTTTTATCTTCAAGTTTCTGCAAAATGTTTATTTAAGAATTAAATAATACAATGTACGTATAATCAGTTTTACAGTGTAGAGTATAGATTATAAAACCATTGCTCCCATTAGTAACTTTAAAAATGAAATATTTTTAAAATGTATAAATAAAAAATTAGTATCCATTTATTTAGATTATTTTTACTTTGTAATAATTAAAAAAAAAAATATGTAGGTATTAAAATTAGTGTGGAATTTCATGGTGTGATATTATGGTTAACATTATTTTTGGATTTAATTAATAGAATAGGTACTACATCATAAATTGTTATGGAGACATATCTATTAATATTATTCGATTCCTGATCCCTTTAAGTAAGACTTGTGATGGAGATCAGGGAATTTTACATTTTTAATATTAGTCTTTGTAAAAATTTAAAAATATCAGCAGATTTAAATTATGTACTAAAAATAGTATAAAAACTTATTTTTATATTCAAACAATATTAATATAAATTGATGAAGTAACAATTGAGTAAAATTACATATTTTACTTTTATGAAAATGTATACACAATAAGAATATAACTATATAAGAAAACTTAGAAAACTTATTGTTATATATAATTATATAAAAATAATTGTTATTTAATTTATTAAAACTACCTATAACAATAATTTTAATTAATTTCTTAAATTGATCAAAATTGGTGGAGTCAATAATACAATTGGACGGTGTTTTGGAGAAGGGTTCAAGTCCATTTTTGGTCATTTTGATGTAAATAGTCGATTTTGTAGGAAATTTTGTGCCCCATTGATTGGTAAAACTGTAATAGACGACCCATTTAAGTTCAATAAATTATAAAATTATATACATACTATGTTGACATTTGAATAATATGATACTTAAAAAAAATATCAATATTGCTTTATTCCTTAAAAGAAAATATAAATATAACATAACTTTAACCGTGGTCCTGAGGTCTCTATCATAATGGTTATGATATTATATTATATTATTTAATATATTATAACAAAGGCAAAATTTAAAAAAAAATTGTTTTAATATTTTCAATTTTACTTGATTTTTATAACTATAAGCTGAAGTTTTGACATGCTTTACCATACATTGTTATTTTTAATGTTTTTAGTATAATTAATGATTAATTTAAATCATTAATATATTAGGTTATACCTATACCTATATTTTATTTTAAGGTTAAATTAAACTAAACTGAAATTTATAGTTATTAATATGCATACCTGTAATACACCAAATTCAGTAGAAGATCCAAGGTTATTTAATGTCCATGTGTCATGCCAATGACGAACAGTCCTATACTTAGGGTTAATTGCATCAGCTAGTTCTTCAGAATTTATACCATATTCTAATTCCAATTTAGTTTCATGTATACTTATAGACTCTGATATGCCTATAGGTAATAAATATATAATTTGTATATTGAAAAAATGTAATTTATTCAATACTTTTTTTTTTAAGAATTTGCACACCATATTCAACATCACTACAGTTTTTTGTGTAATAGTTATCCATGTACAAAAATGTTATAACATAGGTAAACAAATTGCACCACTGTTTACCTACTTTGTTTACAACTCAAACACTCAGTTGTGAAAAATGAGTTAAAATTACAGTTTAAAACTAATTTTATATTAAATTATTTTATAATATGAGACAGAGTAATTGTACATAGCCACATAAGTACTTGTTTTTATTTTTCAAAATATTTAACTAATTAGCTCTAAAATAATATAGTATTATAACATGCAAAACTGTTAGATTCAATTTTTATTAATTCATTGTGATTAATTATTTATTTTTATAGGTATTTAAATAGTTAAATGTTTTCAATAAACATATATCTGAGGATACGGTATCTAAATATAACTGTTAAATATTATATTATTAACTTCCAGTTAAATAAATATATTTTGATTACCTATTATTTATCATAATTCATAGAAGAGAAAAATACTCACCTAAACCGTCATTGAAATAATTTTCAAATTTAATTCTAATTTCATTGGTTGGTCTTAAAAAATATAAAGCTTCAGCAGAACCTAAGCTATATGGTTATGTTCAATCACAAATATGATTGCTGGTAAACCATCCTATAATTGCAAATTATACTACAATTAACAAATTAAATAAATAAAAGTTGATTATGTAGTATATACTATATAGTAATAGTATATACAAAATAAATAAATATTTTTTCCAAATTCTAATAACTTAATTATGTAGTTATTTTTTAATAACTGGGCAAATTAGATGAGTGAAACTTATATAACTCACTCTAATATATTTATCCTTTTTTTTTTGTGTCCCTAGTACTTAATTTAATTTTTATATCAATTTGAGCTTTGCATTCTGTGTTTTTTGATCTACCTTTTTTGTTCTTCTCAATACTAACTTTATTAAATCCACTATGGTGACACATATACACTTTTCTATAACACAGTAATAATTATTTTGACTTAATAAAATAGGTGGATATAATATTGTAGTTATTAATAAATACTGCTGGTAGAAATATATAATACCTACATAAAACAGATATGTTGACTGATATTTTTGTTACATACATCACTATAAAGATGAGACAGTTTCAAATAAAATCAAGATGTTAAAAAAGTGGACAAAAGTAAAAAAAAGTTTTAAAATTGGTTCATACATAAATATATACCAAATATATTATGTATTAAAATATATATTTATTTGAATACATTGAACCTATTTTGTGTAAATATTAATATTTAATGCAGTGTTACTACTACCTATTAAATGTTATATAGCCGTATAATAATAGTTGTTTTATCAAATACAAAATATTAAAAATTACCTACCTATTAACTGTTATTATATCTATATGATTTAGTGCCTCGGTGGAACTATATACTATAATATAGGTAATTGACAATCGTTAAAAGAACGGTTTATATGGTGCAAATATGCATGGTTTAAAAATAAAAAAATATTCAATAATATCAAAAATAAAACGCATTTCAACGAAGGTGCAAAATAAAAACCTGTGCCAAATTTGTATACTATATATCATTTTTATTTTTATTGTAAACAGTATTAAATATTGATTGAGGCTCTTAAAAATAACCTCCTGGAATGACAGCTGGTCGACCAGTAAGTCTCCGTTCAACAGACAATACATTCATTGTATAATTTTGTGCCCTGTGAGCTCAATTGTGTATTTCAAATGATTGTTGTTTCCAAGAACCAGAGACCACCCAAAACTAAGTTTTACAGCAATGCATGCCTATACGTTTTCACAACAATATATGGCCACCCGCTGTCATATTGGCCGCCTCCACGAAACTGAACGATCTTTGTCTGTATTTGGTCTTGATAATATGGCTATGTGTCGTATATATTTATATTTATATACGAAAAGTTCACATCATATTTTGACGTTCATAATTTTCCTTTTGGGAATGTAATTCAAATTAAATACAAAATGAGAAATTTAAAAATTAAATAACTTTTTAACAGTTGAAACACTTGAAACTGCAATAATTGATTTTCACTAGATTTTACTTTAGCAACCAGATTTATGAGAAACTCGGATTTTGTTTTTTATGATCAGTGAGGGGGTAAACATTTTAGAAACAGACGACCAAATTTTAGTACAGTTTGAAATTAGTCCGAAATTAGTTACATACTCGTACTTAAAAAAAGGTTCCGGCAGAAAATTTCCCATTATGACATTCACCGGTAAGCGATCTTTGATAAAATGGGAAGTCAAAAACGTTGTCTTGGACGTTGAGCGGAAGGTGACGGTCAGCGCGTTGAGATTATTATCTTGTTTCGATCATGCCGGAGAATTATTTTAATTTATCATTTTTAAATTCCGAGTGGAGTGAAACAATGCATTATATTTATAATTATGTTTTTCTTCTATCTGTCTTTCACATTTACGGTATAAAAAAAGTTTTGATTTTTAAGTTTAGCATATTTTCTGTTAGAAATAGTTAATTTATTTGATATTTTTAAGAGATCAAAATTGAAAATTCTTTGTAAATTTTGAAAGCATCTTGAATAGTAAAAAAGTGAAAAAAATGGTAATTTTAACGCATATACGATTTTTAAAAGAATCGATTTTTTTTATGTAACCTGCAACTAAAAACCAAACGACTGTAGACACTTGATATTTTTATATCATGATATTTATATTTGAAATATAAAGGTAAATGAAACAAGACAAATGTTGTATATTAAGTTAAATAATATAGTTTATCTATTATGAATAACAAAATGATTAACATAATATTGCAGAATAATAATCTTTTTATTAATAGCATAGTATTATATACACACCCTGATATGTGATAAATTACATAAAAATAAAAATTATAGTAACCATAAACCTTATATGGCTTATATAAAATAATAATAATAATAATATTAATAATTAACTAATAACAAAATAAAAATAAAAATAGTATCCATCATAGACCTCATATGGCTTATATAAATCGTCCATTAATAGCTGGTGTAGGTAATCCACAATTTTCTGGATGGAGAACAAACAACTTTGTTATAAAAACTAATAAATCTGATTGTTGTGTAAAAACAAACAATGGAAGTATATTATTGATTGAAAACATAGCTACGTGTGAATCTTCTAAGATAATTATGGTGATTGGTAGATGTTATGAACAAAAAGTACCATTATTCCTACAACCATGTAGTTCAACTTTATTTGGAATTTACAAAGTTTCTAAATTAGGCGCTCTTCAAACATTTTATATTGATGATATTAAAGAAAAACTAGTTTGTTTGCCTTTAAATGAAAATATTGGATTGATGATAATAATTCCATTCATTCACAATCATGAATAATATTAATATTTACTAATATTGGTTAGACATTAACCATATATATTATAAAAAGTATGTATTTATTTGAACAAATCATTTCAATAAATATATTTTTAGGTCTTGGATTGTTGTATTATTTGTCGATGCCAATGTTATCCAACATGTTCCTAGAATTTGGCTTAAAAAAGTACAACATAAGAAGTCAGCTGTATCTAAAAAAAAATTATTATGTTGGTTTCCCTTTACTAAAACTGATTTTCCAAATACAAAAGTGCATTTCAAAAGAGACCAAATACAAAAAATGATACATAAATGTTATGTACCTAATAATACGGATGGAACATGGTTTAAATGTAAACATATTGCTGGTCCTTTTTGTGGGTATAATACTTTGTATATCTATAATGTCTTATGTTGAATTTCATTTAGATCACATTTTTATTTTAGACATATTACTAAATTTTTAAATATATTCTGTTATATATAGATAGTGAAATGCTTTCTAGAATGGTTGCAAAAGCCTGGTCTGACGAAAGCCAGAGTTGTGATGCATCTGAAGATTCATTTAGTGATGAAACTAGTGATGATAACAATACTGTCACTAAAAATGTAAGAAGTATTCGTAATAAGAAGAAGCTAAAACGTTTTTCACCAGATTTGTTTTCGAAGAAAGCTAAAACTTGTACTGAACATGATAAACCATCAATACTTTCAGAAATACCTAGTCCACCCAGTAGACCTTTAGCTGATCATAGCAATAAAAAAAAAGCTAAACATCAATCAAAATATGTAGAATCAGGTATATTATTATAATTAAATATTTTGTTTTGCTAAAACTATTCTCATATAAGTGGTTTTTAATATTTATTTGTAGTTACTAGTTGCAGTAATGAAATTGAACAAAATATGTCATTAACCACATCAACCAACATTGATTTGGATGAAAAATTATTAAATAACTTAATGAAAGAGAGTGATACTTTAGGTATGTTTTTTATTTGAATACTTAATACATTTCATAAAATAATATCATAGTGTTTCACTGGTATAGAATATTAAAAATGATGATATTATTTTATGCATATATAATATATATATATTATAGTAATAATATGCGATTCGTTTTAAGATATATTTTTAAATAACAATGAAACATCAAATGAAACTAACGATGTACTCAACAGAGAGAATGATTTGCAAATAAGCAATTATAATGACTGTATGCAAGGTAGATATACTATACCTATTTAATTGCACTTTTCAAAACATTTTATTCCACAATTCATTTTAATTAAACCAATATGCACTATATTATTATGCGGTATGTATTCATATTTTTTTTTTGAGAATAGGCAATACTGTGACAGAAAATCAGAGTTTTGAAAATAATTCTATTTATTTATGGTATATTTTATATTATTAAGGTATTTATTTACTTAAAATAATTATCCCGACCTAATCTAAACAATATTGTTTGTCTATATTAACCGATTCAATAAAGCTTAATAATGGTAATTTTGATATGCATATGAATAATGATATTATAGTCAATAATAACTACAAGCACTTAATATCAAGCGATGAAAAACAAAATGCAAACATAAATGACAGTCTGCTTACTTTGATTTGTATTACTAAGTAATTATAATAGTAAGTTATCAATGACAATTGTATATTAGGTATAATGACATGAGTTCCCTAATCTAACCTTTTTAAATTGTGCATATACTCGGCTAAAAAAATTAGCTGCTAGTTTTTTTTTTATTTATTCCCAACAGCTTATTTGTTTTACAAAATAATTATTGTGCATTCTAATATAATATGTATAATGTTATATATCCTATATAATATAATATAGGTAATATAATCAAGGAATAGGAATAGGAATATTATATTATATTATTACCTACTTAAAATATTATATTATTATGTTTCACTATAATATTATATAATAATGTTGAGTTGTACTATAAGTGGGAGCAGTTAAAAAAAGTTTATTTGATTTTGATGAAGACTGCAGCACCAATTCAATAAACGATGATGATGAGATAACTTATGATAATAATATGCATTTATCAGGTAATCAATTTTGTTTATAGATTTCAGTAACATTTTTTTTATTAAATTTTATAAAGTTTCAGTTGAAAAAGATCAAAACTCTTGTTGTTGTGATGCTGTAGAAAAATTTAAAAAAATAATACAGAGTAAAACATTTTTTTGTTTATATAAGCCATATGAGGTCTGTGAAGTATCCTATTTTTTTTTTTTACCAAATTTCCTTACTTTTGACACATCAATAATTTATTATGTATATTATCATTATAAGTAAATTATTAATAATATGTTTTTTTGTTTAGTGAGTAATCGCTAATTGAGAACACTCGATATCTTTGAGTAAGGTCCTGCAATTTGAAAACTGTTTTCTAGATGGTTGTTATGACATAAAAATACACATTTTAATGGCCTATGAACTTTTTTAACTTAATTAGATTTGCGCATGCGCAATACAACTTTTTTTTCTTAAATGACAACCACCTATTTTAACCACTGATATTTTTTTGCCTAATTTTTTAATGAATTTTAATAATTGAACCAACTTCCTAAGTCCAAAATTGATAAAGTTACAGCAAAACAACAAAAATACTGCAAAATAAAGATAAGGACATAAGGTTTCTTTTTATTTTTTTTTTACATCGTTAGTTTCATTTGATGTTTCATTGTTATTTAAAAATAAATCTTAAAAAGAATCACATATTATTACTATAATATATATTTATTATATATGCATAAAATAATATCATCATTTTTAATATTCTATACCAGTGAAACATTATGATATTATTTTATGAAATGTATTAAGTATTCAAATAAAAAACATACCTAAAGTATCACTCTCTTTCATTAAGATATTTAATAATTTTTCATCCAAATCAATGTTGGTTGATGTGGTTAATGACATATTTTGTTCAATTTCATTACTGCAACTAGTAACTACAAATAAATATTAAAAACCACTTATATGAGAATAGTTTTAGCAAAACAAAATATTTAATTATAATAATATACCTGATTCTACATATTTTGATTGATGTTTAGCTTTTTTTTTATTGCTATGATCAGCTAAAGGTCTACTGGGTGGACTAGGTATTTCTGAAAGTATTGATGGTTTATCATGTTCAGTACAAGTTTTAGCTTTCTTCGAAAACAAATCTGGTGAAAAACGTTTTAGCTTCTTCTTATTACGAATACTTCTTACATTTTTAGTGACAGTATTGTTATCATCACTAGTTTCATCACTAAATGAATCTTCAGATGCATCACAACTCTGGCTTTCGTCAGACCAGGCTTTTGCAACCATTCTAGAAAGCATTTCACTATCTATATATAACAGAATATATTTAAAAATTTAGTAATATGTCTAAAATAAAAATGTGATCTAAATGAAATTCAACATAAGACATTATAGATATACAAAGTATTATACCCACAAAAAGGACCAGCAATATGTTTACATTTAAACCATGTTCCATCCGTATTATTAGGTACATAACATTTATGTATCATTTTTTGTATTTGGTCTCTTTTGAAATGCACTTTTGTAT
This sequence comes from Diuraphis noxia, assembly GCF_037042655.1. Lineage (NCBI taxonomy): Eukaryota > Metazoa > Arthropoda > Insecta > Hemiptera > Aphididae > Diuraphis > Diuraphis noxia. The sequence goes on from NW_028301711.1 coordinate 77,723,685, forward strand.
TTGGAAAATCAGTTTTAGTAAAGGGAAACCAACATAATAATTTTTTTTTAGATACAGCTGACTTCTTATGTTGTACTTTTTTAAGCCAAATTCTAGGAACATGTTGGATAACATTGGCATCGACAAATAATACAACAATCCAAGACCTAAAAATATATTTATTGAAATGATTTGTTCAAATAAATACATACTTTTTATAATATATATGGTTAATGTCTAACCAATATTAGTAAATATTAATATTATTCATGATTGTGAATGAATGGAATTATTATCATCAATCCAATATTTTCATTTAAAGGCAAACAAACTAGTTTTTCTTTAATATCATCAATATAAAATGTTTGAAGAGCGCCTAATTTAGAAACTTTGTAAATTCCAAATAAAGTTGAACTACATGGTTGTAGGAATAATGGTACTTTTTGTTCATAACATCTACCAATCACCATAATTATCTTAGAAGATTCACACGTAGCTATGTTTTCAATCAATAATATACTTCCATTGTTTGTTTTTACACAACAATCAGATTTATTAGTTTTTATAACAAAGTTGTTTGTTCTCCATCCAGAAAATTGTGGATTACCTACACCAGCTATTAATGGACGATTTATATAAGCCATATGAGGTCTATGATGGATACTATTTTTATTTTTATTTTGTTATTAGTTAATTATTAATATTATTATTATTATTATTTTATATAAGCCATATAAGGTTTATGGTTACTATAATTTTTATTTTTATGTAATTTATCACATATCAGGGTGTGTATATAATACTATGCTATTAATAAAAAGATTATTATTCTGCAATATTATGTTAATCATTTTGTTATTCATAATAGATAAACTATATTATTTAACTTAATATACAACATTTGTCTTGTTTCATTTACCTTTATATTTCAAATATAAATATCATGATATAAAAATATCAAGTGTCTACAGTCGTTTGGTTTTTAGTTGCAGGTTACATAAAAAAAATCGATTCTTTTAAAAATCGTATATGCGTTAAAATTACCATTTTTTTCACTTTTTTACTATTCAAGATGCTTTCAAAATTTACAAAGAATTTTCAATTTTGATCTCTTAAAAATATCAAATAAATTAACTATTTCTAACAGAAAATATGCTAAACTTAAAAATCAAAACTTTTTTTATACCGTAAATGTGAAAGACAGATAGAAGAAAAACATAATTATAAATATAATGCATTGTTTCACTCCACTCGGAATTTAAAAATGATAAATTAAAATAATTCTCCGGCATGATCGAAACAAGATAATAATCTCAACGCGCTGACCGTCACCTTCCGCTCAACGTCCAAGACAACGTTTTTGACTTCCCATTTTATCAAAGATCGCTTACCGGTGAATGTCATAATGGGAAATTTTCTGCCGGAACCTTTTTTTAAGTACGAGTATGTAACTAATTTCGGACTAATTTCAAACTGTACTAAAATTTGGTCGTCTGTTTCTAAAATGTTTACCCCCTCACTGATCATAAAAAACAAAATCCGAGTTTCTCATAAATCTGGTTGCTAAAGTAAAATCTAGTGAAAATCAATTATTGCAGTTTCAAGTGTTTCAACTGTTAAAAAGTTATTTAATTTTTAAATTTCTCATTTTGTATTTAATTTGAATTACATTCCCAAAAGGAAAATTATGAACGTCAAAATATGATGTGAACTTTTCGTATATAAATATAAATATATACGACACATAGCCATATTATCAAGACCAAATACAGACAAAGATCGTTCAGTTTCGTGGAGGCGGCCAATATGACAGCGGGTGGCCATATATTGTTGTGAAAACGTATAGGCATGCATTGCTGTAAAACTTAGTTTTGGGTGGTCTCTGGTTCTTGGAAACAACAATCATTTGAAATACACAATTGAGCTCACAGGGCACAAAATTATACAATGAATGTATTGTCTGTTGAACGGAGACTTACTGGTCGACCAGCTGTCATTCCAGGAGGTTATTTTTAAGAGCCTCAATCAATATTTAATACTGTTTACAATAAAAATAAAAATGATATATAGTATACAAATTTGGCACAGGTTTTTATTTTGCACCTTCGTTGAAATGCGTTTTATTTTTGATATTATTGAATATTTTTTTATTTTTAAACCATGCATATTTGCACCATATAAACCGTTCTTTTAACGATTCTCAATTACCCGAGTAGCAAATTCAGTTCACATTGCGTGCTCTGCCATCAGTAAATGATTGTTAAAAGCACGGTGCAAATTCTCTTCACTGCACAGTGCAGAAGGTTGATTTGAATACCGAACTTTTATACAGAGAACACCGTGCATCATCCGCGCGTGTAAGCGTCAGTACACGGTGCTACTGTGAACATTTTAACCGTGCGTTAATGGTGCAGTTGTCGGTTCAAAAACGGAACCAAGGTGGTTTTTCAGACCGTGCATCATTAGTGAAGAAGTAAATTTATTAACTGTGCCACGGTGTAAAATATTACGGTGCTGTAATTGCTCAACGGTTTGTAATATTACCGTGCTTAGGTTTAGGTATATCTAAATATATATTTTATGCATAAAATATATTTTAAAATATAATATTTTACTATAACATTATTAAAACTAATTTATTGGTAAAAATAAACAAATATATCAATAAAATGCCAATTCATATTATGTTTGACTAATTACTTTATTAGCATAAATATAACATAATATTAAAAAAAAAAAAATAGTAAAAATAACTTTACACTTATCAATATATTATGTATATATAATTATTTTGCATGTCTTAAGTAGTTATCAACTACTTTATGGAATGTTGTTTCATCCGACGCCGTTTTTATTAAACCAGATAAAGCCTCTAGAAAAATAAATAAAAATAATTAATATAGGTAATTCTTAAAACAATTATCTATTTTTTTTTTCAGTAAAAAATTAAATATCATATATATATTATATATATAAATATATTATAAAACTTTTTTTTAGCAGTTAAATCAATATCAAAAATCTAAACACAATATTTTTAAAATCAATTTGAAAACAACACCCTATTTAGTATTTATTTATGGTTTTAATTCAAGCATCAATACTAATAATACTATATTTCAGCGGTTCCCAAACTGTGTGGCGCGCCACCCAAAGGAGGCGCGAGCACTTAACAAGGGCGGCGCGGCGCGCGGTTGGAATTTTACACATATTGTTATTCTTAGATGTTAGATCAATTATTTTAGATCCGATAAAAATATTGTTGAAACTATTATTTTGTATAGAATAAAATATTAAGTTTACTGTTTTTTTTGTCATCAAAATTTAAATTTAAAACTAATAAATATTATATATTAAACTATTTTAAACCTATTTTATTGAATATTCTTTAGGGGAGGCGTGAAAAAAAATGTTTAATTATTAGGGAGCCTTGAATAAAAAAAGTTTGGGAACCGCTGCTATATTTTATATAATAACACTTTTGCTTGGAGTTTTTTTTCTATAACTTCATTCTATACAAATATTAAGAATAAATTTTTTTTTATTTACCACGTATTACATTGTATAACTCCAGCACAACAAATTTTTTTTTGTTTTTCCTCTATAGCTATAATGGCATAGTACCTCATTATAAAAACATGCATCAATTGAACCTCTTATTGCTGCACTTTTTCTGCTTCGGTAACGCGTTGATTTACTTAAGTGGATATTAGGCCTAAAGTAAATTTAATACAGTGAACAATAATTTAAATAATTTAAATTATATATTACTTGAATACATAAAATACATCAATGATCAATACCTATTAGTTATTACCAATACCTAAGTACCTACCTATTAATGAGTAGATATATCTAATAAAACAATATCTACTTTAGTACTTTATTAATGTCTCAAAAAATTATGATTAGGAAGCTATAATTGTACCGCTTAATACTTGTATAGTTGTATATTATGTCAATAGCATAACTTAAATCATAACTAAAAAATACATACTACAATAATTATTATTTTTTATTTATTAATTATTTTTGGTGGGTATAATTAAAAAAGTAAAGTAGAGCAAAAAAAATAGGTAATGTTTTAATCATAGAATCTCAAATAGTTGAATTGATTAAAAGCATTAAGTATTATGAAAATGAAAACAATGTATAATTATTTTAAACATTCATTTAAATAGATCTTAATATCTTATATACCTATATACTATCTACTTATAGATATTCTTTACATTGGTAGGCATGTATACATGTACTGCTATAGCAGTTAAGAATAGTAATATTCATAATCTAATTGATATAAATAAAATCAAACAAATATTCAACTTTTCTTTTTGACAGATACCATACCAATAATAATAATAATAATAATAATATACCTGTAGTATAATTTATAAAGTTATAACTTATAAGTATCTACCTACCTAAATATAAATGTCCATTTATAGACTGACAGGTATACTATAAATAGTAGTGAATACTGATAAGCAGTGTTAAGGAGTAACCACGAGTAACTATATACGTATTATCACTATTATCTTAAGTTAATAGGAAATTAGGAAGTTTACAGGAATCTTTAAGTACTTTGATGGTAAATTAATTTCCAGTAATTTAGTTTTTTTTTTATAGTAAAATTACTAAATTACTCGTTACTTTTTCTTGTTTAATACATTCAAATAAACACTTATCTGAGAAATAATTTAATGTTAGTTAATAGTATTAGTAGGTACTTAATTATTTCCGATTGCAACTAAGATCAAATGCTAATAAGATTGTATATTGTAGGTACATGACATAAAAATATATTATAATATGTAAAACATAATAGGTATGTAAATATATAAACACAAGAAATCACATGTTTAATATATACCTAATCTGTTATAGTATATATTAGTACAATATAGTATATGTTTATTATATTATATATACCTGCACATTTTTATTAATTATTTTCTATTTCTTTTATCCATTCTTTATAAAGTCATTTTACAATAAATACAGCTTAATATTAACATAATATATTATATTGTAAATATATACTTACATTTTTAAATGAAATCAGTTTAATTGTCGTATATACTGTATATATAATTGTGTAAATGACGAACTATGATGATGTACCTACGTTGAATAACTATAATAGGTAATAATAAAATAAGTAAAATGCACTCAAATATTGAAATGAATAGACTTTTTTAGTGATAACAAAACGCGAGGTTATAATATTATATAATAACGGCATATCAATCATCGTTGTAATACTTCTTTATATTTTTTAACCGTTGAACAATAGGAGCACCGTAATAAAATACATGGTTGCTCGATAATTGAACCGTGCTTTTTTGACACCCAAGCACTCAATGTGAACCCAAATATAGGTTTAATTTAAACATTGCCATTTTCACCGTAACATTTTACACCCTCACATGTGTTTTGAACCTAAACAAATTATTTTTGTCCCCTTGCACTGTGTCTGCACGGTGCTTTAAGCACGGTTCTTCGACACCGACTCTGCATTACAAATTTGCTACTCGGGTACCTATATTATAGTATATAGTTCCACCGAGGCACTAAATCATATAGATATAATAACAGTTAATAGGTAGGTAATTTTTAATATTTTGTATTTGATAAAACAACTATTATTATACGGCTATATAACATTTAATAGGTAGTAGTAACACTGCATTAAATATTAATATTTACACAAAATAGGTTCAATGTACTCTACATGACTTTTGTTACTTTTAAATTGCGCCGAAGACAGTGTATGGTTTTCGTGTTTAATATTTTACAATACGTACATTTAAAATCAATTGATCAATTGTTATAATACCTTTAAATTTTTCCTTTTTTTCCACACACTCACACTCCCATATAATTTTGTTATGTATACATGAGGGCTCTCGTTTAGTCACATTAATAGTTCACAGAAAGCAGAATTAGTTAATCGTTGTGTAGACCTTCTAACTAAAACTGGAGTAACAATTGTCTCTCTTACGTTTGATGGATGCCCAACCAACATAAATATGGTCAAAATTCTTGGTTGTGGTTTGGATGCAGACAAATTCATATAAAATGCTGAATAAAGCTAAATATTTGAGACTCATGGATGTAAGTGATGGAGAATCGTCTTTACTTAATGAAAGTGAGTCAGTTGGTCAAAATGAAACTTTGCCAATGGAACAAAATATAAACAATGAAACCGACAATAATGTTTTTAAGTGGCCTCATGAGGCAATACTTTTTTTTATTGAGGAGTACAGAAAAATAACTGATGATTTTTATTCGGGTCGGATATCTCAAAAAAATAATTGGCTAAATATAGCTGAGGAATTATTGAAAAAGAAGCATCATGTTACTGGTCCACAATGCCAGTCGAAATTTAACACCTTAAAAAGATCGTATACATCTATAAAGGATCATAATGGAAAGTCAGGGAATGGGGTCCAAAACATGGGCCTATTACAATTTAATGGATAGTTTGATTGGTTCCAAGCCCTGTATTCCACCAGTTTCCACTGCATCATCGACTGGTAAACGTGTTTATTCTACAACAGAAGAATCTTCTCTTATCGCTACTAACGCCAATGGTCATTATCAACTAAAGAAAAAATTAAATCATATGCCGTCAGTGGATAAAGTTATATTTGCTATAGAAGAGAACAGAAAAATATCTGTGGAAAATAGAGACAAGACACATAAAGAAAAAGTTGAACAATAAAAAGAGGCTCTTGATGGTCTTCGAGCCAGTAATGGAAAAAAATACATGATCTGTTATTCATTATTTATTTTAAAGTAAGTTATTTTATTTCAAAGACATATTATGTACTGTATAATAATAATCAAAAATATGGTAATAATCATAAATTTGTATTGTATAATTATGATTTAGGACATAACATGATTCTTTTTGAAAACATGATTCAGTTTGCATCTCTTTAGGAGTTAGGACTCGGCCCAAATTTGATCCACCACAAATGACGATAATTATGATTGTTTAAAATGTTCATAAACGCCTCCAGCCACTTGAATACCAAAATTAGTAATATTTTTCACATTTATCGTTGGTCCATCCGTTATTATTTTACCCCTATAATATGGGTTAAATTATTAAATCGGAAGTTTTACTATGATTTCTGAATCGATGTTAACCTTTTAAAATCTTTGCAAAAAAGATAATATTAAAAATAGTTGTACAATAAATTTATTTATTTATATAATTTATTTTAGGTACCTTAAATTTTTGCTCGAACGTTGAATTTGGCTCATCATTTAAATTATTGTGCCTTAGAATAATTTTATATATAGTAGCATTTCCAGAGGTTTTGCACACAAATGATATATATTCATATCCATCAAGGTTTAATTGTGTCGATGACATCGAGGCAATAGGCGTAACTAGACCTTAAAGTTAGGGTGGCTTCAGCCCTAGAATTTTTATAATAAGTAAATTAAGTGGGGGGCTCCACCACCCCCCCCCCCCCAACACATCCCACAAACAAATTATTCATTATTATTTATAAAACAAATGATAAACAAAATGGTATTGATGTTAAATATTTATATATTAACATATTATTCCAATTTACAGCTTAAGCCTCCGCTCAGTATTAGAAAATTTATTTAAAATATTTTCTTTGTTGAGAACGTTTGACAAATCTCTTTCAATTGCTATGATAGATAGCTTAGAAAATCTATTTGGTAACATGGTTGACCTTATTTTTATTCGACGCATTGCTGAGAATGTTCTCTCACAAGATGCGGAACTCGTTGGAACTGAAGCCGCTTTAAATGTTCCTGAGGATTGTTAATATTTTTCAATTGATCATAACAATTTTTTGCTACCAGCTCAGATTTTAAGTCAATTTCATTAATATTTAATAAAGCCTGAAAACATAAGAAAACAAAATCTAACTAATAATATAATATTAATGAATACATTTTTAAATATATAGTATATAACTTTTTGAAAGGCGCCCTTAATCAAATGCTCCATAATAGATTTAATACTTTTTATACTTACCTACATATTTTGTTTGAAATTCTTATATTTATGAATAGGTATAAAGGACGGCAAAACTTATTTGGATACAATTTATAGACGTATCGGCTGTAACACATAATTTTTTGGTTTACCCGAGATAATGATTATATTATATCATTGTATATTATTTTTTAATTATTTGTAATATAATGATAAAAACTAGAAAGTGGAGTAAAATCTATAAAAAAAATATATATAACAGAATATTCCGTCATAGATAATTATTAATTTAGTCATTTAGCTATATTATTGTCAATTTTAATAAATATTACGCTAAAATTTATAAAATATTCGTATCTTAAAAGCGCCCCTAAAAAAGTAGCGCCCCGGGCAACCGCCCGGTTCACCCGTATCTTGGGCCGGCACTGCTAATAACATGTATTATAAATAGGTATAATAAATTACTTAGGTATTTTTTAAAACCCGAAGTTTATTTACATTTTGCATTGTTCGTTTTCCACTGTTTGCATTTAGCCACTTGCATTCTTTGTATAATTTTATTCTTAAAAGTAGTTCAATTACATATTGAAAGTGTTCTTTACTACTTATACTTACATTTCGTTGGTACTTAATTATTTGCAAATTTCCATTTAATACTTAAAAATTATAATAGCATTATAGTACCCATAAAAATAAAACTATTTTTGAAAATGATTTACATGTTAAATACGGAAGTATTACGACTTTCGGATCCACAGACCACAATAATATATTCCACCTACAGTGTAACTGCTAACTCTATATATATATATATATATATATTATATATATACCTATATATTTACTGTTTGATTTACTATACTTTATGATATAATTATTCATGTATAATAATATTAATAAAATTATAATAAATGAAAATTTATAAAATTGCAGAACCACTAAATTTATATAATATAATATATTGAATAGACAAAAAATGCATTCTTATATTGTATGAAATTATTAACATTGAACCAATAAAAATTAAAAAATTAACACTTTTTAGTATTAGTATAATGAAAATAATAATAAAAATTATAAATATATATATATATTTACTATTTGATTTATTATACTTTATGATATATCCATGTATAATAAATGTAAATAAGATTATAATAATTATATAATAAGTAGAAGTTGTTTGATGTTGAATGGAGCTTGGGCAAGGACATACTTAATTACTTCTTCCATTTCATTCTGAGTAACATTTTTAAACTTGGGTTGGTTTTTAACAGCATCTGATAAATAATTTTAATTACACTGAATTAAAACTATGTACAGCAATAATATTATAATATAAACATTTAACATATATTATTGTTATATTTGAGATAAAATTATATTCATCTTACCAAAAATAATAGGACAAATCATTTGGTCTGAAAATTTGGTTTTTCCTTTTTTACCAGAATATGAAAAAAATTTTAACAGTTCATCGGTAAAAAGTTTAGCCATTATTCTCTTAATCATCGCCTTAAAATGTTTTCCTCCTATATATGTTAGTTGATTTCTCTACAATACAAAAGAAAATATATAATATATACTACTAAATATTATTTAAATTATAAACGACATATTAAATAACATATATAGGCGGCGTAAGTTGTTATTATACTTACCACATTATTACAAAATATTTCATCTCCAGATAATTTCTGATTAAATGCATTTAAATCTGAGATATTGTTCAAAGGTAAACCAGGTATATCTTGTAAGTATGTATTTTTGTTATTATTAGCTGTTTGCAAGATATTACTGAGATTTTGAGTTTCCAAATTTTCTATTCGTTGACCTAATTCCATTTGGTTGCTTACAATTCTCCTCAGTTCATGTTTAATGAAGGATAATTTGTATAGGACTTCTTTTTGAAATTCTGTATCTGAAAAAAAAAATTTCAAAATTAAAGTTATTAATAATAAATCTTATTTATACATTATTTTACTATGTAAGAATGAGAAATGTCTTAGTTTTATTAACATTTAACTATAAATAAATTCTTAAATAATAATAAATTTAGTATAATATTATAATAGTATTATTATATAGAATAACCAGGGTTTATCGGTGATGTATTTAAGTCCAATTCTCTTTTTCCATTTGTTATAATCAACTGTTTAGCAGTGGAGCTTTGTTTGTCTAGAATATATAAAATTATATTAAGCAATGATGGTTTTCAATTAAAGTATAAACATATAGAATACAATGTTTCCTATACACACCAAAGGTTCCCAAACTATTGTTTGGTTCATAGAATCTATAAAGAAAAATATTTGGTTTACGACTCCCAGGAAAGATATAAAATAAAAAGTTATATTTATAACTGTATTTAATTATTTAATCATTGAAACTATTATTCATATTTTATTATATAATAAAAATAATTTATTTGAATAGTGTGTTTGTATTAAAGTTTAAAATTATAATCAAATGCGCAATCTGTCTAAAAATTTATGTGTACACTGCATTTTTAGATAGTGCCTCACAGTTTATATATTATATATTATATATAATATATAATACAATAAATAAATAATGAAATTGTATTCTACATAATTATTATATGATACATACAAAATTATATGTATTGATAAAGTTAGAATAATAATGAATGAATTAAATTATTTTATAATATCTCACTTCATATCTATATTATATGTATAACACCTTAAAATAATTATATTATGATTTATGATACATAATTGTATATTTTAATCCAGCAAAAAAATTTTAATTCTACAATTTACATTAAAGATGATACTTAATTTTGTAGTTGAGGTGTGTGTAACGACTACGACCAACATCTAAAATTTAAAAATATTATTTTGTTTTTTAATTTTCAGTAATATGAATTCAAACAATAGACAATTTTTAAATTACCACATATCAGTTTATACAGCATAGAACTCTTAATTGCATATTTTTTTTCCACCGCATTTGATGGTTTCCTACCAGTGAAGGAAATTAATACACCAATGTTGTCACTGAATAAGTGATCTAAGGATGACTTCATAAATGTAGTGTCGTCTAACCCTCTAAAACTGCTGATCCTCTTTGCCTGTAATAATATGGTACTAGTTTAAAATTATTAACTGTGTTTATAATAAAACATTAATATTATGTTACGTGTCACTAACAATCAATATTATACAATTTTAATGATTAATATATAATTTAAGATTAAATTTGTTTTTGGTTGTTTTCTATGATTTCAAACTTTTGAGCCATTTGAACTTGAGATTTGATAAGAAACTTCAAAGCGCCTTCAATGTTGAATTGTTCATTAACTGTAAAGTAAATTTATTATTATTATAACAATTATAAATACTTATGTAAAAATATTACCCTTAATCGGAGTTTTGATACATCCTACTTCAACTGAATTTGTTGGACTTACAGCAACAACTGCTTGCTTGGCCATTTCCGAATATAATTTAAGTAACAAAATATTAAATATTTAGAATTAATATACTTTTATAGTAGTGTACTTAATTATTTTTCTTTGGAGTTTCATTGTGTTCCATGTCGTTTGGGAATAAATCAAAAGAAGTTGTTGATGTAGACGGACTAACATTAAACGTCACAATGCTATTTCCTTAAAAAAATTTGAATTAAATGAAATAAATTCTAAATATTATCAAGATTTAAATAAATAAAGTAATATTAACAATTAATTTTCTTAGTAGTTTTACCACGTGCAACTTATTATGGAAAAAATCAGTTGAGTTGGTTGATTCTGTTATAGGACTTATTTTTGATGAAGTAATTTGATTATCTGTTTCTTATAGGTATAAATGTAAAAAAATTGATTAATAGTTCAAAATTGTATTAAATTAAGTTTTACTAATTACTTTTGATTGGAGTATCATCATTATCACTGCTAAACAAAAGATCATTAGATGATTTAAATTGTTCGGAGTTATTCAGAGAAGTAAAGGCTACAACTTTATTAACATTTTTATTATTGCACCACTTTAGAGCTTTTTCATTTAAACCTGAAAATTATAACAAAATAATTCAGTGATAAATATATACATTTATACTTATAGTTGCAATATTAATACTATAACAAAAGCTCTAAAAAAATTTGCAAATTAATAGTTTTTATCATAATTTATTATAAATTAACATTATTTTTGTACTTATGCTTACTTTTAATGGGTTCCATAGACGATGATATGAGATTTGCACATGTATGATTTCCTATTAAAAAAAAAAAAAAACAATGTTATATTGATCATTGTATAATATAGGTGTTTCATAATTTTAGTAGACAATTTATAAAATAATTTAATATTATCCTCACTCATACATGTAGACTGTAGTCATGGATGACATTCATCAGATGTACATCACATTCAAACAACCTGTATAATTTTATCATAGATTTTTAAATAGTGTATTATAATTTATAACAAAATAAATAAACAAATCCATTGAATAAATTATAATAAAATTAGAGTGTTAATATCAATTGATGACTTGAAATTTTTTGAATAAACTGTATGACAGCTAAAATGTTATTTCTAATTTAACTTAGAAAATCACAATGTCCTACCTTTTTTTATAAGAGGTTGTGTAAAACATTTTGGTGGTTTTGGAAGGTTAGGTAACTTAGGTCTATGTTTTTAACTGAAACAAATTATAGTATAGACACCGTGCAGGCCGACGCAAACGCTCTGGGTGGTCTACTGTCTAAGTTTTAGTGTATAGCGCCTAGAGTCTAGACGACCGGACAATATTATATTTAGAGACTTATACTTATTGTAATAGTGTGTACTGTGTAGATTATTCATATTATAAAAATAGTATAATACAGAATACCTGTAACCTATTACCAATTCCAAAAAATATTTAAAATATTAAATTGTTTTATAGAATTATTTGGTAAATAATAATATTCCAGTTGAATTCCAAAGGAAGCCGAGATCTCTTGATGAATATAAACACTGGAAAGCAGTTGAATTTAGAACATTTCTTCTTTATATTGGACCAATATTGTTCTTAAAAATAAAATATCAATGGACACATATCAACATTTCCTTACATTACATGTTGCCATAACAATATTGTGCAGCAGAGAAATTACTGAAGAAAATTTATTTTATGCCGAAAACCTGTTGAAACATTTTGTAACTACATTTAAAATAATGTATGGGGTTCATAACCTTAGTCACAATGTACGCGGATTAATTCATCTTGCCGAAGATTGTAGAATGTATGGTTCATTGGATACATTTTCAGCATTTCGCTTTGAAAATCATATGCAGCAGCTACTAAAGCTTATAAGAACATATAGTTATCCAATACGGCAAGTAGTTAGAAGACTAAGTGAGATAGGTGACAAACCCACTCCAGAACTTGAAAAAGACATAGATGTAATTATGCGGTCCAGTGGCGTAGTTATGGGGGGGGGGGGGATGATGGGGATAGATCCCCCCCAGAGCCTTTTTTTTTTTAAATGTTTAATGTATTGACATATAAAATATATATTATAATAATATAATAAAATATATTATAATTACGGATTTAATTCACCATGTCCTTATCTTGGCTCTCAAATTATATATTTCGTCTATCATATTATCATTCATGATACATTCATACAATCATACGTGAAACGCAATACCATAGATTAACCAAGTGTTTTTCCTACAAATTTCTATTTATAGACATCTGTGGTTTTTTCGATACGTAATAATTGTGATGATAAACTGATAACCACTGTCCACTGACTCGACAACCAACGACCGTTGTTTGATGTGACGATGTCTTTTACTACCCACGTAATATTATAGTTATTAGTTAATAGTTTTACATAGTTTTCTGTTTGTTTTTGTTGACGCCTCTGTGACTGTTTATGTTAAAATTTATATTACCATAACTGTTGCTACACGCCTACACATTTAGTATTTTAGTATGAATATCACTAATAAGCATGAGATTAACAAAAGAAAGAATAATATTCTTTCTTTTTTTGTAAAAAAATCAAAAGCTGACGAAGTAAACGAAGATGAGGTAAGATCAGTGTTACATTTAAAAATGAACTTTTAGTAATATTATTTATATAAGTTATAATTATATCAATTTGTTCTATTTAATTAAAAATATAAAACAAGAATAAGCCGAATGAGCCTTCAGTTAATAATGAATCAACTGAGTTAACTTCAATTGAGGATAGTGATGGTCGTGGTCTCCCATCTCAAGTTCCAATTAATGTAAGTACTTACTTTCTCTCATTTTGATCAAAATTATTGGTTCATACTAACAATTTGCATGTATTTATGATTTTATATTTTTTATATTTTGGTTATCAACATTTCCACATAATGTATTGCGCTTGAGCTCGTTGTAAGCATATGTTTTAGAGTTTAGTTATTAATTTATTATACATTTTATAATATGCTTATTGCCTTATGTGTATTTATATAAAAGATTGAAGAACCCTTGAACATACAGCAATATCACAAAAATGATGTAGGTTTATTCATACAAAGAAATTCAATTTCTGATGAAGATAAACATCTTGTAAGAATAATAATTTTATATCAAAAATTCAAAATTGTATAACTACATAAACAAAAATTTATTTTAGATTCTAACTAACGTGTGGGTTCCTCCATCTAACTATAAATTTCCCATAAGTGAAAAAAACAAAAAACGTGGCTTGAGGTTTCAGTACAAGTGGCTTACAGAGTATAATTGGCTGTCATATTCTGAACTTAAAAATGGAGCTTTCTGCAAACATTGCGTAATTTTTGCTAAAACTGGTGGAATCAATAGTCAGCCATTAGGACAGCTTGTAATTAAAGCCTTAAATGAATGGAAAAATGCTAAGGAGGTAGTTGTAATATGCACTTATTGCATGCTTTTTTATTTATATGCCTTGGCGGTATATTGTACACCTAATATATTTATTATTGTTTATTTTCATTTCAGATTTTTCGTACCCATTCACAAAGGAGTTATCATCAATCTTCCATTTTGGATTCTGACAATTTTTTAAATATATATTCTCATAAAGAATTGTCAATAATTGATCGACTGGATTCCGAAAGGTATACAATGACATGAGTCATGTTAATTATTTATTATTTGTCAATATATATTTATGATATTTTTTTAAAATTCTAATAGAACAAAGCAAATTAAGTCAAATAGGAGCCGCCTTGTACCAATTATTGAATGTATAATATTGTGTGGTCGTCAAGAGCTAGCATTGCGTGGACATAATGATTCTGGGAGCATATATGGTTAGTATTTGTTTTATACATTTATTTATTTCACCATAGCTTTTTGTATATAATATATTTGATATATTTTTGTATCACTTAAATGTAAGTCATTTATGTTACAGATTTTGATAATATAAATCAAGGCAATTTTAGAGCCATTTTAAAATACCGTGCTGATGGCGATGGCTATTTAAAAAGTATTTTACAGAAAGAAGGCAGAAATAAATTCATTTGTCCCCAAATTCAGAATGAAATAATTTCAGTGTGTGGTGATGTAATTTTGAAAAAGATTGTGAATCAAGTCAATGACTCAAAATGTTTTACTGTGTTGGCTGATGAAACCACTGATATATCAGTGGTTGAACAGTTAGCCTTGTGTGTTAGATATGTTGACAAAAATAAAAATGTGAATGAAGATTTTTTAAAATTTATTCCTGTTCAAAGCTTGACAGGCAAAAATTTAGCAGATTCTATATTGAATGGTAATTGAAAAAAATATGGCTTACATTTTTTAAAACAATTTATTTTGATATTTTAATTTGGTATAATAGGATTGATGAGTTGTGGGGTTGACTGCAACTATTTATATGGACAAGGTTACGATGGTGCAAGTAATATGGCAGGCCACATGCAAGGCGTTCAAGCCCACGTTAGAGCAATGTATCCTAAAGCATTGTACATACATTGTGCAGCTCATTCTTTAAACTTAGCTGTCTCAACTGCTAGTAATATTAAACCTATAAGGAATTGTTTGGGAATTATAGAGAAGTTGTACGTTTTTTTCAATACACCCAAACGTAACAATGTTCTGCTGTCTTGTATTGAAAATAGTGATACTGATATGAAAGTGAAAACTCTTAAACGTCTTTGTGCCACAAGATGGGTACAAAGATATGATGCGGTTCATGATTTTGTTGAGCTATTTGAGTTTGTCTTAGAAGCATTAGAGACAATTTCAGAGTGGAATGATTCATCAGGTTCTACTACAGATGCAAATTTACTACTTAAAGCTATGGATTCTGAGTTTATAGTGTCAGTCTATGTTGTTAAGGTATTTTTTTTTTTTATAAATATTGAAATTAAAACAAGTATCTATAGGTAAAAATTATGGAATTAAAAATGTAATTTCTTATGTATTTAGCTGTTGTTTTCATTTGGTCTTCCTTTATGTAAGCAATTGCAAAAAGAAAGGATTGATTTAAAGGAAGCAGTTGACCTGACAAAAGACATTGTTTCAGAATTGAAATCTATGAGAAGTGAATGTGATAACGAGTTCAACAAAATATTCCTACAAGCAAAGGTTAAAAAAATTACACAAATATATGTTAAGTATATACTAGTTATTTATATAAACATTTAAAAAAAAAAAATAGGCAATGGCTGTTAAAATGGATATTGAGTTGACAGTCAAACGGTTGAATAAAAGACAAACAAATCGAGCAAATCCATTGTCTGATCAACAAATGGATGCGGAAACTTACTACAAAATAACTGTTTTTATACCATATGTTGATTATTTCATAATTGAATTGGAAAATAGATTTTTGGCACACTCAGACATTTTCAAAGGTAGTTTAATAATATAATATTATTATTATATAGTAATATTAACAAATATTATTTATTAGTGTATTTGAAATTGTTTTACATTTTTAGGGTTTGAAAGTTTATTTTCTTCTAATACAATTTTGACTGAAGTTGAAGAAACTTCATTTAAGAAATTGGTTGAATTTTACCAACCAGATGTGGAAAACTTAGATATTTTACTGGTTGAGCTAAAGTTGTGGAGGCGCAAACTAAGCAGATCATCTTATACTGTATCAAAATCAGCTCTTAAAGCGCTTATTGAATGTGATGCTAATCTATTTCCTAATATATTTATATTAATCAAAATTTTATGTACATTGCCTGTATCCACTACAACACCTGAGCGGATGTTTTCATCCCTAAAAAGAATAAAAACATATTTAAGAAATACCATGTCTGAAGTAAGACTAAAAATCATTAACTTTTTATTCATTGTCATAAAACGATTGTCATTACATTTTCATAATAATTACTTAATAATCCTTATTTGTTATTAAACAGGATCGATTGAATGGATTAACTATGTTGGCTGTCCACAAAAACGTACACATTGACACAGAGGAGATAATAAACGAGTTAGCCAAAAAACCAAGGAAATTGGATTTTATTTTATAAATTATAAAATTTATGGAAATAAAATTTTTGTATTAATTTAACTGTGTATAGAATTATGTTTAAAAAACAAACCTGTTAGGGAGGTGTGGGGGACTTTGGCCTCCACTTCACGTTTATCCAATTAATTAAATATCCCCCCCCCCCAGAACCAAATCATAACTACGCCACTGATGTGGTCACAACATAAGAATGAGCCAATGCTGTTTTCATGTCGTCCACCCCAATTAAAAAAAATAAAAATAAATGGTTTAACATTTACAGCCAATAGTTCAAAAGATTGGTGCTGCCATACAATATGTGATTCTTTTGTACTTATTGAAAATATTGCATATCAATCAAAACAACTAGTCATTATAGGAAAACTGCAGTTTTTGGTAAAATCAGAATTATATAAATATCCATGCAAATCTTCATACCTCAAAATTTATCAATTAAGTAATTTATCAGAGAATTTAAAATTTGAAAAGTTGAAACTATTGTAAACAAATATTTTGTGTATAAAAATTGAAAATGGAACATTTGCCGCCTTTCCTATGGTTCATAGTGAAATTAGTGAAAAACAAAATATTTAATATTTTAATGTAATCAAAACAATAATTTAATATATTATATTTGTAAATTTAATATTTGTATTTGTTTGTGTTAAATTTTTAAATAATCACGGCCACTGCTGTCTACTAGCTTTGATGATATTTTTTTACATTTATGTAATATTATATGACATATGTCATATAAAAATTAAATAGAGTAAAATTAGAGTTAAAACAAAATATTTGAATTACTTATAGTTACAAAAAAAAGTCACTAATATTGTATACAATTAACATTTAACACATATATTATATTATATAGACTTAATACAGTTAAAACTCTTATTAGAGAAGACACTCAAAAATCAGCTATATTATCATATTGTTATGTACGCATTAGCTATTAGTATATTGTATTAGCCTGTTGTATTAGAATATAAGAGTATATTATTGTAGTCTACGGGTAACGCCTAATGTGTGGGCGACTCCCGGAATATTGCGGCTACACGGCACCCGCTAGGGAACCGTAGAGTCAGTCGTCTTAGCTCTTTTAAACTTGTACGTCGTTCTAACCATCAATAATAAATTATACAGTGAATTATATATTTCGAATCACAATAAAATTATATTAGAATTTAAATCTTTAAAACTGTTTTGTTGTACTCTCTCCAAAAATCGAACCCTCACACTACCGAAAAAACAACGTTCATACGGAACAACCCGTACGAGCACAACAATAAAATAGATCTTAATATCATATTCAAATATGATAACTTTTATAAAACTTCAACAGTTTAACCCATTCCTATAAATTATAATCAATGCTAAAACCTTTGCTATTCAATATAATGGGATAGGTACACGATTATTATAGTTTGAAAAATTATATTTTGATGAAAGCAAAGTTGTAAGTTGTATATTAGCTAGTATAATCTAATAATAATAATAATAAATTATTATTTTTTCTATATATTTAATATAAAATCCCCAGGGAAGTTCCTTGGAGGTTGTATGGACTCCCTAGCTGGAATCCAAAGCTGGTGCCTAATGGGAAACTCCAAGTGTTACTAGGGAAGTATAATATTGGTATTTATTACCATAATATGTTGATAGAAAGAAAATACATTTGACGAACTTAATAAATGTAAAGTGGAGTCATGGTAATCATTATAAATAAAGGGTTACTACTGCTGTAAATGTCTTGCACCTGTAGGCTGTGGTATGAATTTTTATTTTTTATTCTAGCTTTTGTTAAATTCAACCATTTTCCAATCATAGATGTTATCACCTTTTATGTTTTGATATTCAGATCGTTTTGTAGCATTTACATTTTTATTAATACTATTTATCAATTACCAGTTAAAGATTCAAAATATAAATTAATAATTTAACTATAATTTCATAAATCCACTTCAAAAGAAAAATGGGTGTCTATAATGTCTACCCATTATTGTTTAATTTAGTAACTTGGAAATAACATCATAAGATGATAAACACAGATAATGATTTATTCTGCGATTATTAACAAAATTCCAATCAATATATGTTTCATTGTAAAACAGACTCATAACTAAGAAAGTAAATTGTACACTTACTTTTAAAATTGAATTTAAAGTGCTCTAATATACCGAAAGGTTAAACTACATGATATACATAAACGCAAGTGCGTGTCCGCCACAGTTAATTGATAATATTTAAATAGTATAAATAATATTTAAAATAATTTTTCATTTATTTCACATTAATACATGATAAAAATAACAAACTTATTAAAGTATATTACTAGGTGATTGTGTATGATTTGAATGTATGATTATGTATTAATCGCCGCATTTTAAAAATGTATTAATCTTAAAAGTTAATTAATTAATAAATGTGGCTTTTAAGCGTCAAGTGTTAATAATAATATTGGAAATACATGATTTAATTTAAGAGCGCTTTCCCGAAATTAAACTGTTGCGATATTTTTATTAGTAATATTTTATATTTATTTATAGGAAGAGGATGCGGAGTTGAAGCCCTTGTGAGCACTTTAAATTTGATTGTTATAGCCCCTTAAAAATTTAACCAAATGTCTACTTATAGTATTAGTGTATATCATTATAGTTACGAGAAGATGTCCAACATTTGCTAACTATCATTTGTCTCCATAGTCTGTAATCTATATAGATAGGCTATAATACATAGTTCGGTGAAAATGCGTTTTTTGCCTCTAAAAGAAATTCCATCATTCAATATTTTAAGACATAGAAGTTTCATTTAAGGGCACATCATGTAATTCTGTCCATATTTAATCAAAAAGACAACCAAAAATCATGTGTTTACAATATTATTTCTACGCTCATTTTTAAGGATCGGCCATAACAATGATCCCCTTCCACTTCCCTTAGCGCTACGTATTATTTTTTGTGCGCCCAACGGTCAACCATCAGTATCAGGATCCGGGACAGTCTCGTTCATTCAGTGTTTCTAAGCTGTTGTATGATTTTCATGCTGTGGCTTTTAATCTCTGACTTACATCGAAGTAATTATTTTTTATTTTTTTTGTTATATTTAAAGGTTCCTTAAGGTATTGCAATATAATATCAATTTTTTTATTTTGTTGGTGATTGTTATTTGGCGTTAATTAATATTGATAATTTTTAGATCGCAGTTCTAACCACTCGACTGCCGAGAACACGTTATATCGACGTGATATAGATTTGCTGTAAAAAAGTATATTGCGAAAAAAAACGAAAAGTAAAGATCAATTGGCAACCAGACGGCCTGCAATAAATATAATTATCGAGGTAAGTTCATATAAGTTTATTATACAATTTATACCTACTTCATGTTATTATTATTTCTATTATGTTATTGGCCGTATAGTTATTTAGTCGTATATAGTATATCTATCGTCTTTATCTCCCCGTTGTATTTTTGATTTCCTGAGAACAATTTTTTTTAAATTGTTATTTGATTTAAATTTTTGATTCAATGGTTTTAAATAAGCTTTAATTGTTTTTTGTGTGTTTGTCATAAGAATAAAAATCTTAAACTTTAAAGGTGGTTTTGAAGTATACATTGAATCTATAATTAGTACTCGAGGAGAGAAAACACAAAGTACTTTTAAAAATAATCGGGAAAAGTTCGAATTATCGTGACTAGCTTGTACTAACTGCACTTTCTATACCAAATGATTACAAATATATAAATATATCAATATTATTATATTATATACATATATTGTATATATCAATAAAAATATTCGTTTATATATTTTTAATATTTTTTGGTCAGTACAGTGTGAACTCGCATTTTCTATATAAATATTCAATTTTGTCATAGTATTTTTTTTTTTAAATCCGCTTTTCAATGTTACTATCATTAATTAAGCTTGCATTAACTTAAATGACTTAATTTGAAGATCTGAGAGTTGAGTAGAATATATACTTATTAATTTACTCGTTACTTTTTTACATTATATTATCAAAACTTAATCGATCTTCAATTTTGGAATAGTGTATTATTGTTTAAACATTGCTTAAAACCTATTTTATATTTCCCCAAAAAATGTCTCAGCTTTGAGATTTATGACCTACATGAGTCTAAAATTATGTTTAATTTTTTATTTATTTATAAATTTGTGGTGTATTTTATTCTCGTATTTAGGTAGACACATATTTAATTTTTAACATACGTATAAAAAAAATGGTCTGCCCAGTACAATAAACTGTAGTGGTATACCACCTACTGATAATATTGTTACCACACAAAATGGACCTTTTTATCCCTAGAAAATAATTCCAAAAAAAATTACGTATATAATGCGAGTATATATTTCCAAATCCCTGTATACGTTACAAATGCTTTTATCATGTGTTAAGGTGTTAGTACTATGTGTCTAAGACGATTTATTATCCAGATTAATGTTTTGTGTTCATGTGTCTGCGGGGCTCCATATATTGTCTTCTTATCCGAGGAGAATATTCTCTATTGTTATACGTATTCACGGGCTACGAATACTATCTTGTGCGTAACGTTTACGTACTTCACAATGCACAATTACTTCTGCCTGTATCTTTTTAGTATTATTAAAAAAATACAAATAAACCTATGCTACAATGATTTTAAGAACCGATGATTTTATTGATTTTACAATGGAGTGTGTTTTTTTTTCATCTATCATATCCTTATGAATTAAGTAAAAATTCATAAATCATCAAGTTTAATTATGATATTCGATAGCATAAATCGTATACTTTTATTACTTTGATAGTAGAAAGTAAATCGTTTTTTTTTTCTAAAAATGTCAATCATATTTTATTTCGTTGGGTAAAAAAGCGTAAAAATATCGAAAAGGTGCAAATAATATTGAGTTAGAAATTCATAAAAATTTATCTTTTTAAATCTGGTTTACACCACATGTCATGTCATGAAGTACCATCAATGATGGCCTCTTCAGTTAAGTCGTCTATCTGAATTTATGTAAATAATTGTAATTGTAATTTAACTTATTGTTTGTTACTTTATCTCTATTATTTTATCTCTTCTATCAAATTCTTAAATCATTTGTGCTTATTGTAAATAATTATTCTACAGATTGTACAATTTTCTAGTTTAAAAAAAAATTCTAATTTTAAAATTCAATACGAGATTCTTCATAGTTCATATTAAGTTTACCTACTTTTATCAAATAAAAAATGTCTACCGGAAAGTTAAATTTAATTTGAATTCCAACATTGGACATTCACTCAATTTCTCTTGTATTAATATTCTTATATTTTGTTGTTAATCAAAAACAAATATCTCAATAAACTTTAAATTTAAACCATATTTTTATTTTATCAATTCCTGTACTTCATAACATTTTCAAAACATTTCAACAATTTTTAAGTTATGTTTAGCTATTTGAAATTTTTCGTTTTCTTATGTTTTTTATTCTATAAATGTCGATCAAATTTTATTCGTTTTTCGTATACAATGATACCTATCATTGCATTCAAATTTAATCCCATCCATTACAGTAACCTACTGTACAGCAGAGCGACATCCACGACTTACCCGCTTTTGTTTTTTATTTCATTACAAACCCTTATCGTACTATAATTATCAAAAAACAAATTAAAAATGTATTTTTAACATTTAATTATATTTATTCAAATATAACTAGTTCATAAACAAGCCCCCATAAAATTCACAATCTATACGACTATACCTCATATACTGAGACTTTAATTTTCTTGTGGCACATATTTATTATATTTTATAACCTTGCCGCTCTGTACACGATATAAGTGACTGTGAATTAAACATACATAATACAGTGTTTGAAGGTGTGAAATAAAAGTTAGTAATTGTATTTCAATTGGTTCTTTGCTCCACTTATTATAAGTAGTTACCACTTTTAGTTATTTACTTTTAAAATCCATAACAAAGAAATCATTGAATTAATATTAATTTCGTCTGATTAATGATATATGGATTTATTAATCATCATATTTATTCGAAAATTTATAAATAAGTACCTGATATAATTCGCTCTGTTATTTAATTTGTTGAATGACCTAACCAATGAAAAATCATTGCATACGAAAAACGATTTAGTACGATTTACATTTTACACACATCATTTAAGTATATTATATATCAATATCATTATTAGTTATTAGCAGTGCCGTAACTAGCTTTATGTGCGCCCTTGGCAACCAATGTTATAAATTAATAATGAATTTTTAGTATTTATATGAAATAAAAATTGCGCCCCTAGCGCGATCATTTTAAATTGCGCCCTTGGCCACCGCCCACCTTGCCAATGCCTAGTTACGGCACTGGTTATTAGCTTTTCTTTTAGGTTTGTTGAAATAATTTCAGCCATAAATATAGCATATTATTTTGGTACGTATCATAATATACCTGATATGTTATTTATATCTATATTATGGTTATTATAGTCAATGTACCACGAAATTGTAAACAATGGTGTGAATACGTTCATGCATTAAGGTATTAAAACCACGTATAATAATTTTGTCATTTTAATTACAACCAACTAAATGTATTCATACAAATATCGATTTAGTAACATTTTTTATTATATAGGCTATTAAAATAGTGTTTAAACTAAATTATGTTATACAACTGTATTCACTCATTTCAAATGTTTTGTTGAAATGAAAAAAAATACAGCAATAAAAATGATCAGTCTACGCGACTGCCGACTGTACCTATATCACACTGAACAATCAAAATATGCAATTGAAATAACCAATACAGAATGTATTTAAAAGTTAGTCATATTTTAACATTTTTTGAATTGAAATATCACATGAAACAAAATTATGCATTTTTACATAAAATAAATCTGAAACAAATATAAAACTCACAAATGAAGGGCAAATATGAAATAACTAGCAAACTAGAAAGTAATGTTTTATTCCCATAAATATTATTAATATTGTAACTCACTTCGTACTAACTAATACTTTTTTTCACGAAATTATATTCGGTTTAACATTGATTAGTTGTAATTAGGTAGTAAAAGGAACAATAGACAATAGTACAATATTAATTTTGTTTTGAGTTTGTTGAGATTTCTATTTTTAGACCTATAAAATACATTAAAACGTTATTAATAGTATAAAACTATTCAACTAAATTTTCTTAAAGTATATTCAAAAGACAAATATAAAAAATGTTGGCTAATCTACTTGATAATGTCACGTCCACATGTGTCGTTTCCATCGCACAAAATTTAACCAATTTTTGTTTGCCATTTTAAATGTCGTATTGTTGGCTTTATATCATAATATAACCTAGGTAGATGTATTTTAAAGGTACCTACCTAAGAATTTGTGTTCTCTTATTGGTTTTTACTACATTAAAATTTTTAAGGTATGCACGAAAATTTGATATTCATAAATATTATTATTTAATAAAAACAAAAAAACAGAATTCCTCATTATTAGTTGGTTTTTAATATCTATTCAGTTTAAATAAAATTTACATTTTGATTTTGATACACTGATACAGATTAATAACTAATTATTTACTGTCTATAAAAATAATCTGGAACGTATACTTTTTTAGAACGTTGGAATAAGTTTTTTAAACAACCATTATATAAACTATTAATATAAGGCAATTAGGTATTTTTGTAATAACCAAAACTCAATATTATTTTTTTTCGACAACAATTAGCAGAAGGAATTTTGTTTCCAATAAATCTGTTATCATGGTGTTGTATGGCCCAATTATAGTTGTTAATCCTATATTAATAGTGAATTGTAACATATTATACAAAATATACTATAATGTCATTGGTCTTGACTCTTGATGACAAACATTTTTTACATGAACTTAAAAGTATAATAGAGAAATAAATTGAAATCGCTTATTGTTACACCAACTGATATAATTTGAATGTCTAGGAAACTGTGTCACCCTTGTTCTTTATTACCTACAGCGAAATGGATGAGGTATGAACATTTAATATTTGTAAACATCAATATTTTACATAACTCACCTAAAAATGTAATATTGAAAATTATCAACCTTTAAGTTTATATTATTATTTTATTCAATTTCTAAGCTAAATACTAACAATATGCATAAGTACATACAATTGGAATGGCTGTATATACATTTTTAGATGTTATAAGCTAGAAATATATAATCTTCATGAATGTAATTTTAAGAACTACCTAGCGTACCTAGATACTCAAATACTTTTTAAGTATACAAAAAATACATTTCAATCAAATCTAAATGCAATTCGGAACTAATCTTAATCTTATATCATATAATTTTATAAAAATAGGTCACAGTTTACTTATATATTTGATGTGTTTAAGATATTCAATCTTATTTATTATAAATTATAATATGGAATAATGGAATTACAATTCGTCATTTCACAATTATTATAATAAAATAAATATAAAAATTGTATCGATCATAAATCACTGAATATTGACGATATCACGACGTTATTATAATAAACAATCATCATATGCAAATTAAAATCCATCTTGGTATTAAATACACACTAAAACATATATAAATAAAAGCATTCAAAATGTACACACTTTTATGTATAACTTATGCATTTACATAGGTATACCTACATTGCAATTAACAACACTTCATAAACCGCACAGCTATAATACATAATAATTATTATTACTATTTAGTATTTATTGTGCATGCCCATTTATATTTGACAAACGTCGTAACACGAAGACATGCAGGCACCAATAACGATGAAAATATATTATTTATTAATTATTACGTTTTAATCATAAAAATTCCACAGCGAAATAGTTGTATAACTAAAATTGAGAGCTAAAATTTTACTGTAAGA